>NC_136245.1:18762500-21162500 GCF_053564925.1 Oryzias latipes | reverse complement strand
AATGAGCTTATAATACAAATTTTGTGTTCCAATAATTATTGCTAAAGGTAGTCAAATCAATACAACAACAGGGGTGCCCAAATTCACGCACCTGCCCATTTTTGTTAAAGTAATTATTGCACAGTTTCTTTAAATCCAATAAACTTCATTTCACTTTTCAAATATCAATGTGTTCATCTGCCATATGATATATTTAACTGAAATTGATGATCCGAACAACCAATGATTTATGAAGAAAAATCTTGAAAATTATCAGGGGTGCCCAAATATTCTCATACCACTGTATTTTATTCGGGCTGGGGACTGGCACAGGGACACCCAGACTCTGGTCCCCTGTGGCTACATACTTAGGCAGTATATTGTAAAGGGTCTTACCTAAGCACCCACTGTGAATTAAGCTCATTGCATTGCCCTTGTTTCCCCTGCGTCAGTGTGCATGCAGCCAATTGAGCCAACCAGACGCTTTCCTAGAAAGTTTCTTGTGCGCATGAGAAAACCAGTTCAAATTTTTATCATGCGTATGAGAAACCAGAAATATATATTATTTTACTTTGATGTCCCTTCAGGGGCTGTGTAGGCAACCCCAGGAAAAACGTGGTAAGAAGAAGTCAACTTTGATGACTAGCGTTTTATCTGGTCAGAAATTCTAAAATGGAAACCCTCCATTCTGTGTTAATGCTTCATTTTCAGTGTTTTTGAACTAACTTTGTCCAAACTGTGTGCTAGGTTTTCTTTGTTATCTATAAGATTTACAACAAAAATAAAAACGTGGAGTTAGAAAACAAATATCTTATTACATTTACTGTTTATCCAGTAAGAGAGCAGTATTGCATTAGGGAACATTACTTTTGCGGGGGCATGCATGAAGTGCATGGCATTGCTGAAACATGTGGCATGAATTAAGTTCACAAGTTCTGTCTCGGCGAGAGACTCAGAAAAGAATTGAGACATGAAGAACATTTCCACCAAACCTCTGAAGTTAAACCTGCTTTTCATTCAACCCGTTTCTGACCTCTCGTCGCTGCAGTGACACGTGTGGCTGCAGATCTGATAGAAGGTTGCTAAACTTCTGTGGTTCAGCCTTCCAGCCACAATACCAAACGAATGACACAAATAAGAACTAACTGCAGAGTTAAAATCATTTTTAACATGGAGACGTGCTCCCCGTGTGTCACGTAATCTCATCTGCTAAGAGGTGTGTGTGTCTTCACCGAGGGGGTCCATTAATAAAATATGACGTATCACATAATAGATTCGTTTGCCAAATAACAGGAGACGGAGAAGCAGCTTATTAGGAGGAATAAGGGGGAGGTGTGTGAGACAGAAATGAAGCCTAAATAGAGAGATTAAGTGGCCCACTCTCACTGAAACGCTACTGTGCCCAAGTATGGGCATCATTAATAACGCCGGCAGAGCCACTCTGCAAACAAAGGCTGTAAATGATTAAAAGTGGACAATTAGTTTGCTTTCATCCTGACATCTGCATGTGCATACAGTACGTACAGGGAAGGAGAACATGGACATGCATGAAAGGAGGTACAAACCCCTATAAACACACTGCTCTCACACACCAAAAACGTGGCACCGCTCTAAACCCAAATTAAACTGCCATGAGTCACACTGTCACCGTGGCAACAGTGGCCAGCTCCATGCAGAACATATTCTGTCATATCTCTGTGTGTGTGTTTGTTCTTTTTGCTTCTTTGCCTTGAACACAATTATGAAATCCTCCAGCTATGGTGCTACAGTTATTCCTGCACGACTTTGAAGCAACGGACAAGATGTGCATGTTTGATCCTCCCAAAATAAAAATTGTAAAAAGTAAAACGTAAATAGCAGAAATAGATTTTATATTACAGACTCTTAAAAAAACCATCCTGTATTCATCTTTTAAATCTGACTTCTCTGCTTTAACTGCAGTTTGGCAGGTGATGCTCCATGTCCTCTGGAAAAGATGTGAAGGGTTTTCGCAATATTTCATTTGGCCACCAGATGGTGTCTTCCATCTCTGTGCAGGGAGGAATTTGAAAGAATAAAAAAAGGAGGAGGAAGGAGGTACTTTGGATAGTGCTCACTCTATCCATCTTCATAAACACAAGCAATAGTCATCCTCTGAAAACAGCAACAGAGATAAATTGTGGAGACTCATGGTTCCGGCAGGCTTCCTGGTTAGTTGGCCAAGACTGCAGGAGTCTCTGTAGTAAATTTATGGCTCTGTTTGTTGTTAGTGGTCTGTGTGGGTTTGGATGAGTATGAAACAGTCCCTGGTATTCATTGGTCTCCACTTATGCATCTAAAATGATAATATCATCACCGATGGATCAGGAGTTTGCTTAAGAAATTGCAGATGTGAAAAAAATGTTTTCAAAAATTCTTCAAAATTGTTTTTCAACCTAATCTGGTTTGTGCTGTTTTTTCCTCACAGAGATTTAATTTCTGGATTGGTATGGAATGTCCTTATTCAGGTGGATTATATGAGATGAGAACATCAAATCCATATAACAATTCCTCCTTATTTTGGATGCTGGAATCCAAAAAGGAAAAGAAAAAGTCCAACAAGAGAAAAAACTCTGAACTCGTTACTTTAACAGTAGATGATCCCCAATTGCATTGAAAAAATCTTGCATTACCTTTGTACATTTTAAATTAAAATAAAATAAAAACGTGACATGACACAAAATGAAAGCTTTTTTTTTCTTACCACCCTTGCCATGACTAAGTCTTCAACTATTGTCTCACCTACAAGCAGGTTTTAAGCAGTCTTACAATAATAATAAAAGCAGGACAAGGCTCCTTCTTAACCATCATTGACTGCTTCCTCAATTCACAATACAATTGAATCATCAGTGATAAAGCAGAACAATGGCTGTTAACAAATGCACAAATGTGATCTTCAACTCTTTCAGAAGCTCTCACAACTAAATTAATTGCGGAAAAAATACATCTAAGCAATATTATATTCTTTGTAGCATTATGGTGTTAAGTTATTTTTTTATTTTTTTACTTTATTACCAATCAGAAGGTCTTCATTTGTGAAGCATGTTGGTGAATCTGTAATCCTTTTTTCTTCTGCTGTTTTAACACATAAATGTAACTGTTAGAGTGAAAAATAACTTCAACTGTGCAGCAATAAATCATTAAAGCTGACATCAACACCGCCTTAAATAAATAGAAAGCCTTCTAACTAAATAATTGCCCCTAAATCACACTGTTTTGCCCTGCCCATGGGAGTGCTTCTACATAGGGATTACCTAAAGTTTAAAATTAACAGTAAAAGTAGTCTATAAAAGACCCAACAATCCTAATAGAATCAGAAACGGTCATAGGTGATAGATTTTTGTTTGGAAGAAGAGACAAATATTCTTCATGTAATTGCTTTTAAGCTTTTTAATAGGCATTGGATGCACACGTATCCCTTTGTGGTCCTTTGCAAATTTTATATTTAACATTACATAATAGCAAATACAAGTCAGAAGGCAGCCTTTTCCAACTGCATGACTATTACTTTTTCTTAATCTAAGCAGTATGAAAATGTGTGCTAGTAATAAACCATAAGCACAGATTTAGTAGAGGTCCAAACTCAATGATCCCAATCAAAGGTGGTAATGTCAGGGATGCAGGTGGTCACTGGTAGGCTGTTGGTAAATGGAAACAAATGTTTGAAAGTGGTGAAAATAAGATTTTAAAAAAATTGAACAATAATACTCTTTTATATCCAAATTATTCCCTACCACATGACTAAATCTTATTAAGCTCACAAATATCCCCTTGTTGAGCTATCAAACTTTGATTTGTCCTATAGATCAGAGACTCCACACCATGTGGTTGTGTTCTTTTTAAAACCCTTGTGCTATCTTAGATGACCCCACCCTTGCACTGACGTGTTATCCATGACAAAGGTGGATAAAAGTGGAAAGATTTCATGTAATCCATGGAGACCAGTGAAGTTCACAAATCATTATAGAAAAAAGGTTCAGCGCACTGTCTAGTGGGTCTAGATGACCCAACTCCCAATGTTAAAGTGCCTAGGATAGCACAAGGGTTACGGGTACTTGGGCACATTTTGAGTAGGTATTAGTATTTCTGACAAACAAAACCCTCTGATAAATTTGATAAATGTGTACTTTATCCTAAATGTCTGGTGTATGTTATTGCCAAAGGATTTGCATCAGCAGGCGTGGCAGTAGTCCGACCACAGCCATAAATCATAAATACTGAAGATAGACAAGTGGCTCTGGCATCTAAATTCTCTCAATCTGGACTCAGGTGGGAGTTTAGTGGACAAGGAAAAGGTGGAGGTCAAAATGAAAAATAGGGCGCTCAGAGAAGACTACATTCATGTTGGTTTATAGTATCAGCATGTTGGCAGACCCTCAATATTTCCTGGCAAATAAGTTTATAAAGTCAGGAAAAAGGGCTGCACGGCGGTGTAATAGTTAGCACTCTCACCTCACAGCATGAAGCTCTGGGTTTGAGTCTTATTATTTAAGAATTTTTCTTTCTTTTTCCTTCTTTAGTAAAATTTGATACATTAAAGAAAAGACAGATAAAACTGAGTTTTATGGAGAAAAATAATCAGAAAATGTAGTATTTACGAAACATCTGCTTTAGGTAAATTGTTCTAGAAGTGACATTTTTGATGTATTTTTAAAGAAACATTAACAGATAAATGAGGTATAGCACACATTATAGATAGATCGATGGATATTTACGAGGTGCACAAGACATAAAGAGGCAGTGGCCTCCCTTTAACAGATATTTTTGTAATGAGATACTTTTTTAATGTAGAGTGTTTTATCATTTTAAACAAACCAGTAAAGCAATCAGAAGAAAGCAGAGCTGAAAATAACCGTTTTCCCTCCAGAAATGTCACCAAGTTTAAAGGAAGTGTTCGACTCAAATCACACATGGAAGTACATTTAACCTTAAACTCTGGACGGAGGGTCCACAAAAGATTCGCAAAGGATCTTCCCAAATGTTCGTTTTGTCAAAGTGTGGGAATAGTAAGCCCCTAGGTTCCAATTTTAGGAGCAAAAATTCACAAAAACTGTCCTCATCCTTTATCTTCTTGCAGTCTTAAACTTACTGCAGGAACAGAGTGCCAGTAACTTCCTGATTGTTACCCCCAGTGGCTAATTGCATTAACATACCGGTACTTAAAAAGGCCGAGGTCTCACTGAAGTTCTTTTATGAAATGATATAGAACTGCTGTGTTTCAGATCATTTTAAAAGCGTTTTGTTCTCTCCCGTGTTTGCTCAATTGTCAGTGATGTACAGCTATGATGTGAGCTTTGCACATTAAGCTTTTGCAGTGTAAAATGGGACGATAATCATTTCTGACACTCAACCTGGTGAAAAAAAGTCCATTTGTTGAATGCTGGATTGATGATTCTGTTTTTCCTCTGGCTAAAGTGTGCATCCATCATGTAGGATGTGTTTTGCAGGGCTGTTTCATTGTCATCCATCTCGTCCTCTCTCATGTGCAGAGGGTGGAGAGGAGGCCATGTGGGCTCATTTACAGGCATTGGTTTAGAGTGATTTGGGTGCAGCCTCACTGCAGTTCTGACTCCCACTAAAGGTTTTTTTTTTTTTTTTTTTTTGCAGCACAAACAACAGTGATGCCAACGGTTCCATCAGCACCACGAGATGCACTGAAACACATTTGGGCAGCTCAGTCTGCAACCATGGTAACAGAAGAATTTTACTAGTTGGTGGCAGCCAATAGTGGGGCACTTTCCACTCAGCTCCATCCAGTAGCGGAACTGCCTGCAGACCAGCCCACCTAAAACTGACACTGATGGGCTATTCCACGAAGAGATGTAGCTTTGGCTGAGGAACAAACAGGAGAGTAGAAGTGTGTAGGGATGTGTGTGGGGGACCGAGGAAGGCTGCTGCATAGTCTAAGGAGGATTCCCTTCATATAAATGCATGAAAGAGAAGTCCATAAAAACCATTTAATATTCAGAACAACAGCGCAGCAAATCCTCACTCCTCATTTTGCCTCCTCGCAGATTCCAATAGTTTGTTTGAGATGATCACTCCAGTTTCCATCGGAAAATAACAAGCATGAATCACTGTTAGCTGTCAATAAAGTCATTTATTATTTCACACAATGGATAACATGAACAACTTCAATTGTAATTCTTCTTAACAAGTGCTCAAAGCTGCCAGCCAATGGAAGGATAGCAAAAGAATGAGCCTTCATTTTTAAGGAAAGAGTAATAAAAAAAACCTACAAGATCATGAAAGATAAACATGACCAAAAGCATGCCAGAAAACATGGATATACATATATATTACATGTATATATGTGCTTAAGACATATACCTGTATGCTGGCAAATGCAAATACAAAATATATGTGTAAGTATACACATACATACTGTGAAGGATATATGCATATGCATGCGCATCTAGTATTTACTCTATATGGCAAATATTTGCTGTTTTTAATATTCATACAATGTACAAAAATGCTTTATGAATTAAAAAATTCAATACAAAAAGAAACATATCAAATAATGTACAAGTCTTGCTTCAAATTCAGTTGATATTCAACTTTCGGCTCATCTAAAATATTTATGCATACAATCAAATCGGGCATGCAAATAAAGGAAACCCACTCTAGAAAAAAGTTCAAATACACTATGTATACAAACTAAAATATGTCCACGCTGTCAGAGGAGCTCACTTTGTGCTCTACAGAAGTACATTTAGGTTTTTTTTCCAATGTTTTATCTGCACATTATAGCTTAGGATGGTGGCATTCACTGTGAGGATGAGCACGTGTACGTTGAAGAGTCTCTGCGTCATGTGACCCCTCACCCCATGTGTAGGACACTCATGCTACATAGGGATTCGAGGTGGGGGGTGAACAGAAGGATGGGGTCTCTTGTTGTCTGGGTGGTTAATTGTACGGTAAAAACACCACTGACACAAATGTAAGATCAAACACTGCTGCACTGCCCTTAGTGCCAGAACAAAAACAAAGGTACGGGATGCTTACATTGGTGTTTAGTGGTACCCACAGGTCCAGGATGGCTGATAAATATACTACAAGGATAGAGACCATAACTCCCTCCCAACTACACCCCCCTCTGCAGTTTCTATGTAAAGTGAAAGCTCTGGATGAGGACAATACTTGTCAGTGTTAGAAGGCACCGGAGCATTGGCTGGTGGGAGAGATAGAAAGGACAGACATTACCTGGGGCCTTTAACGTCAAAGACAGCTGCCTTACCACAGTACAGAGATGGCCCACATCTCATCTTTGCCACAACAGACTGCAAACCTACTGAAAGTCATCTAACACAGCAAGGTTACATACACTAATGTTAGGTTGAGGGTATTTTTGGCTAAATCCTTGGAGAACTACCCCAACATGCTCACCCTTCTCAGCTAGCACTGCACCATACTAGCTGCAGGCAAAGATTCTAACAGTCAGCTGGGAGATTTTATTTTTGGTCAAGCACACTGCAAGGGGGCTCCAGGAACCGTATTTTAACATTCTTTGGAACTGACGACGAGCGTCAAAGTCTCGTCAGTCAACTGGCTCATCATTTCTGTCCATTTTGGGTCAGTCTTGAAGGAAACTGGCGACGGATTTTTGAGCACAACAGAGCCCAGTCGGTACCCACACAGGATGTACTTTATACTATTTACAACATCAATACTGTAGGTCATCTGTTTAAGGCTGTACTGCATAGAGACACAGTTACTATAATTTTGTTAAAATGATAGTCACTTTCTGCACAACTCATTATTCCTTGAACGATTCCTCGTTTTTCTTACATTAGTTAATTTAGTTTATTAAATAAGACCACTTATTTGTCACCGAATGGACCCAGAACAAAAATTCATTTTGAGGTCGTTGCCAAGTACAGCCCAATGCATAGCAAACAATACAGGAGGATGTGGTTTCCATGACAACTGCATCTGTTCCTACTTTGTGCCAGGTATTTAACCAATAATGTGTTGTTCATTTATAAACCTAGGACAGTGAGTACAATAAATACCTCTGGGTGGAAGCATGTCTAACATGGTGGGCTTTCTATTCTCACTGCTGCTCAGCAGTATCTAGGTCGGGGCAGGATGTGAGTTTAATACCGTAAGTCCAACCCATCTAGCTGTCATAGGAATATGGGTCAGAGAACTGGGAGGAAGCCGGGAGACAGGCTGAGCGCTCGGTGACAGGATGCTGAGAATGGAGGCTGTGATGGGACACAGGCAGCGCCAGGGTTCTGATGACTAAGACACATGCGTCATATACACAATCATGAGTATCAGGGCATTTTTTAGGGGGCACTCTTTGCCACTTTCTCAATCTCAGGTCAAATCTAATTGATGAGAGAAAGAAACATAAGGCACAAGCTGAACTGCTGCAACTGGGAACTCCACCCCACCCAACAAAAACAATATTTCCTGAAGGAGAAAGCTGCCAAAAAACACTACTTTTTCACTTTAGGGATGTACAACACTGGACTTTTGAATAAGTATGGCAGTGTTAACGAAAAGCGGCTTTGCGTTCAGGTTTTTTTTTCTTTTGACACCAAAATCTTTTTTTTCTTTTGCTGCAGGTAAACAAGCTAAACATTTCAAAATTAGCCAAAACTGATATGCAGATGATATGAATTCCTACTTTTGCCTATACTCTGTGAAAGCTTTTCACTCAAATCTCAACTCAAAATCGCATAAACTGGATAAACATCAACAAAGACTTTTACACGAAAACCCGGTACGGCTACATTCTACAGTGGACATGAATGGTTTACACTGCTGACATGGTGGGGATCGTATTCACCAATGGTTGTTTCCTTACATCCCTCTGGTGAATGCTAAAACTTTGGTTTCCAACTCTGAACACTGCTTTGACTTTCCAAAAACACTTCTACAAGTACGGTTTGAAAATATTAAAGGAGAAGGATGGGAAGCTTGAAAAAACACTGAAAGTGAGCCGACTTTTGCTGAACGGTCCAATTATGATTCAGACTCAGGATTTAGTTTTACACTTTTGGCTGCACAGCCTGCATAAATGAATTGATAATAAAAATAAAAGCACGCTCTCTGAATGGAAAATGCAACAAGAAAAAAAAAACGCAAATTCTACAAAGAAGAAGGTCAGAAAACTACCTAAGTGCTGCATTTGATTGATGCAAATGACTGTATTTTTTTTAGTGCATTAAACTAACTCCAAAGGTTATTGAAAACACTCCTGACATCCCTCCTGTATGCAATGCCTGTGGATATAAACACAGAGATGAGTGTTTAAATGATTATATGTAGTTTTTCTCACTTAAAACAAACTTGTCTTGAGTCACAGCCATGTATGTTTTTGGTTATAAAACAATACACACTTTCATTGTCTATGGTACAACATTTCTATTTGAAATACTGTCTGCCAGTAGACATCTATGAGCTGGTTTCTCATCAGGCAACAGTGGATTTTTTTACTTTTTATGTACAGTCCGGGACGGTCTTATCCACCATATTGCCTTTTGGGCCTGAGACCAGGGAAAAAAGTGATTAGGGAAGGGGGACCACATGACAAAAGGGGTAAATGGAGGAAGAATGGAGATGTAGAATATCAACTAGAGGCCAGGACGGGAGAAAACTTGAGCTGAGGGGTTGACAAATTTTCAAGCAGGGTAGAGCTGCCAGGAGGTTTCAGTTACTTCTCAAAGAGGGCAAGAAGACTAAGGAAGCAGTTATGGGTGCGGACACAGGTAGGGTTAAGGTGGCTTAATTATGATGGATTATCCCATGTGTGTTTGACAAGCATCTTCAGAAAGGCAAAAATAAGCAGAGCTGCACAGTTTTATATTAACCATTCCCCTCCCCCCTTGCTGGTAAATATATGGCTAAAGCCACATTCAGATACAGTATTATAAAGTACCATACACAACACTGTATCAGATACATAAAGAATCACATAAAATCCTACACTATCAGAAGTACCACACACTTTTTATAGCATCAGATTCAGTATCAAATAGTACCATATAGTGCCATTGTAAATGAAGGTCCAAAGAATCTTTGAAAGGCCCACGTCTGGTTGAAGAAGATTCCCTCCTCCTGCTTCACCACCCAACATCCAACAGATCTGAGCAGCGAAACGCATCAAAGTGCACCGAAGAGTCCCAAAATGAAGGGCACTGCATCTGATAGGTTTTAATCGACTCTGAACTGCTCTTCATTCCAGTTTTGGAGTCCTGCATCTCTACTGACTGTTCGGAGACCACAACTCGTCCTTTCTGTTCTCCCCAGTCCGGCGTTTCCCCGCTTTAGCCAGTGGAGGAACAGAGCGTGCCTGATGCACCACAGTCTCAATCGCTGCTGAGATCGAGTCGTGATTAGAGAACTCCAGAGGTTTGGGAGTCAAGCTAGGCCTGAGGCTCTGCCTGCTTGGCAGGCTATCACACCTCTCCAGGACAGGCATCCCCAGAGTCCTCCCATCACCTCTGCTACTTGCCACAATGTCCAGACCCCCACCATCAGCCCAGTCTTCCTTCCTAATGCTAGCTGGCTCTGGTTCCTCTAAGGGTTGTTTTCGGGGCCGTCCAGGTCGCCTTTTGATGACATTATTTCCTGTTTTGGCTTGTCGCTGCAGGCGCTTTGCACGGAGGATCTTCTGCACGTGATTGAAGTTCAAAGAATGCATCTTCTTTACATCCTTCTGAATCTGTTCCACCTCGCGCCGTTTATACCTCCTCTTACTGGAAACACCTGCAAGAGGAGAAACGAATCAGTGAAGATGGATTTCACACAGTAAACAAATTCCAAAGCAAAGCCTTTAAAGAGAGAGCAGTTTTGATGTAAGCAGAAAAAAGAAGGAAAGACGTCACGCAATTCAGCTCATGGAGAGATTCTTTTTTTCCCCATTTTTTGCTTCAAGAGCTTCCTGCTAATTTTGAGATATTCATATAAGCTTTTCAAAGCCCAGCTGAGCCATGAGAGCAGATCCTATCCTGTAATTGTCTCCTCGAGAGAAGAGGAGAAAGAAGTAGATCCTATTCTGAAAGCAGGAAACCCACAAAAATGTCTCCAACTATTTAATATGTTACCACACAACAACAACCCAGCGCATCTGGAGCACAGGCTGCCAAAAAGCCAAACACACACACACATCAACAGTTTATTCCACAGAGTAACACAATCACTAATAGAAAATAGCAGACTCACACATAAAGTCCGTAGAAATATTGAATTCAGCATTTCAGAATGGCTGAGCAGAAGAAACTGGAGCCTTATTGTTTCCTTCACAGTGATGAACTGGGCAGTTTGCCCTTTACACACTCCTCTATCCTTTCCTGCTCTCACATTCTCTTTTCATCCGGACTCTTCCTGGGCGGAAAAAAGCTTCTCCAAATCTCAATGACTATGGTCACACTGCACCTTTATATTTTTTCAGAAACCACTTCCTGATCTGTCTCTGTAACTGCCCCCCCCCCCCCCCCCCCCCCCGATTTTCTTACCCCCCCCCACACACACACACACACCTCCTCTCATCCTCCACCACCTCCCTGTCTGGGCACTGTTCCCAGTGTTCAGAGGGAGTTACTGCCAAAATGGAGGAAAAGCACAATCAACCACTGGTCCCCAAGCGGTAGACATGCAGCGGGATTGATCTTTTTTTCTTGGGCTTTTACTTCATAACCATCTTCTTTCTTATGTTTTCAGGAGTGCTGTGACACTGGAAAACAAGCACGTTTTGATGTTTGTATTTGATTGAAACTCACTGCCATTGATTCAGACACAGTCATTTGTACCAGAGATGACCACACCTTTGTGCCTTAACTGAAGGTCAGGGATTTGTATGGTATTAACTGCAGTTATTAGTGATTGATAATTGAAAAACAGCAGATATCCTGATGAAGTTCAGTCAAAATTCCCTTTTTTTCTATTGTAATCATAGCAATATCTTGTTATTGGGGTGGGATGTCCCTAATTTTCAGATAACTCCTCTTTAACGAATATGTTTTTGTGTTTTGACCATCTAGGATGCCATTTATAAATGCCAGTCATCCCCTTTCGGACCTTTACATATTCAAAACGTTGTTTTCCCACTGCATTGAATGCACAGCCCATAAAATGAAGCCCAGGCTCAATCTATGATGTAATCCGTCTGCATTTGCTTAGAAGAGAAGAAAAAGGTAAATCTTGAAGCTTTGTGCCAAAAACCAGGTAAATTGTGTATTTTCTGGATACCATCCTGAAACACTGACATTATTATGCGCTCTGTCTGAGCTGCAACAGACAATAATTTCCACAAACTCTGCTGTAATCTTTAGAGCAGTTAACCATGGCCCGTTCAGAGCTAGTTTGCACAAATAGAAACATTGTTGTGGTTTTAAAAACTCTGATTAGCTCATTCACTCTTAGGGTTGCAACTCTGTTTTAATTGTAAAAGTTTTATTTTCATGAACATTTGGAAAGATTCTTCTTTAGTTCCGTAGTTCTTATAAGAAATCTGTCATGTAAGCAAGAAAAACCTAGTATTTATGGATCATCTCACAACTAAGGTAATGCAGCTAATAAGCTGTAAATCATAAAAGTTTATTTATTGTTAATTCTGTTCTAACTTGGTCTTTTTCTTCAGGTGATACCAAATAAAAGAAAATTCTCGTTTTTTTCTTAAGAATACAGTGCAATTGCAGATTTATTAAGCTTTATCATAGACACGTCTCCTTGCCTGTGATGCAAACGGTAAAACTCAGAATACATGACACTATTGTGGCTCAAGATTTAAGAACAGGCAGTGAAATTAGTTAATGCAGAAAGCACTAAGTAGCAGTACTTTACGAGCTGCATGAAAGTGAGCACACTCATACTCACACATGCGCACACCATAAAGTAGCAGAAATTTATGAGCCTCATACACGGAACATAAAACTGATGACCTTCAGCAGTTTTAGGGGCCATTCAGCACTAAGGACTTGTTCCTTTGTTAAATAGGAAGTCATATCTGTGCTGAAATACACACTTGTGTAAAGGTGGGGTCACCAATAAAACCAGGAGGAATTCATTCTTTAATTGCAGAATTTGAGGAAGCATTTTTCTGGAATTACACGTTTAGAGTGAGTCATGTGACCTGTCTGTACTGGACCTCTTTTTTCTCTCCCTTTGCTCCCTCTGTTTCATTCCAGATGTTTTTGATCTAGATTGTTATCCTTCAGGAGATTTCTGCCCCTCTTGTCTCCCGCCTGTTACATGTGTGCATGTTTTTCTCGTCTTCCTCTTGTGTCTTTGTTTCCTTCTCAGAATAATATAAAAGTTGTGCTTGGGAGGAGGCCCTTCTGCTGTCCAATTCTTATGGTTCTTGAGGTGGTGCCAAAAATATGTTATTTATAATAAAGAGATTTTTTTTTAAAGATTCCATGTGAATATCTTTTTTTGGTGATTGTGCTTCTATGAAAATGCATGTTTTGCAAAGAAACAGGAGCCCTAATGGAAATAATTGTTGACAATTGTCTCCTAATATGTTGAAATAATCAGAATTTTTACGTGTATGTGGACTTGAAATGCATAACTATCTACCCTGCGTGTGCAAGTGTGCACAGCAAAAACGGCTGTGTTTTAATTGGACTAAAGCTGTGAAGTGAAGCAGTAAGTCAAGGAGTGTGGGGGGGGGGGGGGGGGGGGGGAGTAGAGAAGGTAATCGGTGAGCAAAAGGGGGTTAGGAGACGAGGGGGAGAAAGCAGAAAGAGAGGGGCATCCTTCGATCCTTCGTATGGATGTGAGAAGTGTCAGAGTTAAAGGAAAAAACAAGTGGGAGAACTGCAGCTGCAGCAGAAATGTAAAGCATAGGATGTGCATGGTAGGAAAAGGTACTATAACAATAATATGGATGCAAAAGAGTCGGGTGGGGGTAGGTGAGTTGTGTATATGAGTCATCCGTTCTGGATCCCCTGGGGTGGGGGGGTTTATTCTAACGGAGCTGCTGGCTTCTTCTCCCCACCACTGGACTAGGCCCCAGTCATTAAACCCCTGGCTGGCAGCCAGCTCTTTTAACACAGGCAAGGGCCTTTTACGGCGTGTCTGTAGAAAATAAATCACACTGTGTGAATAATATATATCTGGCAAAGGCATTGGCAGGAGAGAAGGAAGGAAGGGAGGGAGGGAAGAAATGAGAGATTGGTGAATTATACTTGTTTCCATCCATGCATTACGTTCTCTTTATCCCCAACCAGATGTGTTCAAAGAAGACAGAATACACAATGGACCAAATTACAAATTTCTCTGATGGGGAGGTTTTAAACTTAGCCCTCCTCTTTGTCTGCTGTGGGTTTTCTGCATTGCTTTTATAATAAATAAGAAAAACAAAATGAATTAATATGTATTTTTCCAAATCTAGAAGTTTTAAAAAACTTTGCTTGGCTTCAATGAATTTCCTGCAACCTTTGCATGCCATGTTGACCTAAAACCAGTGTGCAACCAAACCTGTTTCCTTCATTCTGCAGGCCATAACTAAATGCACTGTTACATCACTAAGCAAGTGCTGAATGTTAACACAGCTTTCCCTCCTTGGTGAGAAGAGTGATTTGCATTAATTATTACATAAAGGAGACATTTCCTTGTAGTCCCTGTTAAAATAAAAATGAAAATGGTTGCTATTATGGAGGAGGACTGTATCTCCCAGCATAGGTGCTTAAAAAGATACGCTTAATTGCTTCTTACCAGTGAGGGGTGGACTGGAACACTTGTTTGTCTGCCCTGGCTCCTGTGTGGTTGTTTGGAATGACATCAAGCTCTCATCACCAAACCCTGTGAGCTTCATTCTCCTACTCCTTCCACCACACTCGTTCTCTCGTGACCCCAAGAACAGGTCAGAAATAGTCTCTGTCTGCTGCGAATGGCTGCTGTAGCTGTTCATGAAGCTCTTGACTGATGGCGTTGTCTGATGGGACAGAAACTGTCTGTCAGCGAAAGAATGCTGGTCTGGATCAAAAATCCCCACGCTGGATGCCAGGTTTGAACCCCTGTTGTTGCTTCTTTGCTTCTCCTGATGCTTCGAAGAGCCTTGGCTGCTCAAGTCCCTCCTCTCATTCAGCAACCCAAGGCAAGCATTGGTCTTTGCTCCACTGAAAAGTCCACCCAACTCCTGTCGGTCTTGTGGTGACAGGAGGGGTTCATCCTTGTGCTTATGCTTATGTTTGTGCTTCCTTTTATGGAGACGGACCCCAGTGAGACCAACTGTACTCAGGGGTCCCAGACCCTCCCCTCTTACAGTGGGGCCCTGGAGCGAACCACTCGAGCCGCGAATTTTGGTCCCACTCTGCAGTTTTGAGAGTCCACCAGCATGGAAAGCCTTAGGTGGTGGGACAGCGGGCCTCATGAAGGGAGATGGAGGGGCAGGTCCGAATGAGTGGTGGGGCAAGTAAAACGGGGGAGTGTGGGGAAAATAGCCTAGACTCAGAGGAGGTGCATAAGGCATCGCATACGGTGCTGCATAGTAATTTCCCCCTCCCAGCGGATAACCATATCCTTGAACAAAAGGCAATTTTGATGTGATTGGCTCGCTGGCTTTGGCTGGCCGGCCACGTCTCCTCTTAGCCTTCAGATCTGCACTCCTGCGGTGGTATGAGCTGGAGTCACAGGGGTAGGAGTCGTAGCTAACAGGGTAGTAATGGTGGAAGTTCAGGCGGAAAATGGAAGGATATGGATGCTGGGGGTAGCAGGTGTATCGTTTGTGAGACACTCGTAGCTGTTGGAGCTTTACCACAACCTAAAGGGAGATAAAATTGACTTTTAATGCTAGCATCAATAGATCAATGCTGGATAAAAGACTAAACACATTCATCATATTGTTACTTACCTCCTCCAATTCAGAGAAAAAGTGAAGATGATCCCGACTCTGAAGGCACTTCCTCTTCCTTCTGTGATGCTTTTGCTTCTTCTCCTGCTGTGACAGAAAGTTGTCGATAGCGGTAACTTGCCGATCACATCGTGTTCTGCTGCCCCTGTTGGATGCATCAAGAGCTGCAGCTTCCGCAGATTCGAACCCACACAGATCGAAGGAGTACCTGCATGGACACAAAGCAAGACCCTGTTTAACACTTCCACTTTTGTGAACAACCTCTCAAACAGAGAGCTACTGAGGAGTACTGCACCTGCGGCGAGAGGCATGACCCTTCTCGGTTTGATCTGAAGTGCTGTTGTTATCCGTCCCAATTCCACTGTCACTAGGGATAGTCTCTTCACTGTGGGATTCACTGATGGGAGACAGAGTCACCTCTTTCACCGACGCCCCCTCTGAAAGGTGGGAGGGTGAATTAGCCAGAAGGCGGGGAGGAGAAAGTTTCCAACCTCCTGAGAGAAAGCCCCTGCCCAGGGTTTTGGATGGCAGCGCTGAGATGGGCTGCAAACTAGGCATGGTGGCCTCAGAGTTGTTGGTTCTTAAGGTTGGAGCATTAGAACTGGGAGATGAGGTGGCAAAAGGCACTGCAGGGTTGTCATAGATGCTGGATGCTGAGACAGACATTGGTGGCTTGTCTCTAGAGGTTTTGGAAGGGATGAAGGATTGAGTTTCTGCTCTAGGTTTTCGCCCTCTTTTTTTACCGATGTAGATGGTTCCCCTCTTGCTGACATTTATCTGTTTCCCTAACCGAGCCTCAATGGTGGAGGCCATGGCACTCATGGCCGAACTAACAGGAGCAGATGATGACTTAAGAGCTAGGGGGCCATTTTGAGTGGAACCAGAAAGGATCTCATTCAGAATGCTCTGCATTTTCCCAAATTTTGTATTTTTTATTGACCTAGTGTTGCCCTTTGCACGCTTTAGTTTCAGGCTGTTGGAACTAGCACAACTGGTCATTTTAGCTAATGTGTGGAGTGTATTGGTCTTTCTCCTGCAAGTCAGCCCTGCAGTCATTTCCTGTGAAAGGGGTCTTGGGGGTGAAGTAGAGGTGCCCTCATGAATGGTCTCAACTGTTAAGAGTGGCTGCTTCTTCGGGCGACCTCGTTTTCTCTTAATGGGAGCATGGACAGTCAGGCTGTCTGTGTTGCAATAGAGTGGACTAGAGGGGGTAATGGGGAAAGCAGAGGGGGGATCTGCTGATACTGAGGAGCTACCAAGGTTTTCTCTTTGGGGTGATGTGAGAGTAACATGGCTTTTAGCTTTCAGGTAAGACCATCTATCATTGGTCTTGTTTGGCCTGGAATTGGAAGGAGAACTGGTGATATGGATGTGACTTGGACTCATGTCAGAATTGGGTCCAGGGCTTGGGCTTGGGCTGATGTAACTCCGGGGTTTGGGGCTTGAAATAGGACTGATACTAGCTCTGGAGCTGGGGCTAAGGTTTAAGCTTGAGAGTCTGGGGCTTGTTCCTAAACTTGGCTTGATTTGATTGTAGGTAGGTTCTCTGAGTTTGAGAAAATCTTTGCCACTTTTGGGACGACCCACAGGGAACTTCTTGACCCTGTTTGTACTTAGATCTGAGTCCTTGTCAGGCCCACATGAAACCATATCTGCTCTCTCTGCTTTGTCTATCTTCTCCCCCTTTTCTCTCTTATCGATTTTATCTGTTCTCTCTGCCTTTTCGGTCCTCTCTCTGCTGCGATCAGTTTGACTTGCTGTACAAAAATCTGTTTTGGCAGACTCTGCCTTGTGTGTTGCTTTGGGTTCTGGGGGCCCACTCTGGGGCTTCTCAGCTGTATCAAAAGGCCATTGCTGTGATTGTTCCTCCACAGAAAATGACCCATCAAAAGAGGGCCTTCTCCTTCGCTTTCTTCCTTTTCCTTCTTCCACCAGCACAGTTGTGCCACTTTCTCCTTCATCTCCTCTTCTTCCAGAAACAGCTTTCTCTCTTTCTACTTTTCTCCTTTCGTCCCTTTCTTCCTGGAACTGCTCAGGTGTTTCCTCTTCTCTGTACTTCTGCCTTTCATCCAAAGTATTTGGGCTCTCCGATCCTCTTTCTTGCTGTCTTCCCCAGTGTGGATCTGCACTGTGGGGATTGCCAAGCATCTTTTGTGAGTCCCTCCTGCCGTACTTCCTCTTGATGTTTCCAAACAGCTGCTCACTGACCTCTTGCAAACCCTTCCCCCTGGAGAGATGCACAAAGAAATAACATTAAGCGGAACAGAAAAAGGACAACTGTTTTGAATCTCAAATAAATCACTTCTTTGGCAACCAAAAGTCTAGCGACTGTACCTGCTCAGGGAGGTGAGATTGAGGATGCTGGCATCGGTAACCACAGGCAGCTGTAGGTCTGGAGTGAGGGATCTCTGAGGTGAAGGGCTTTGTCTTGCTGTTTGTAAGAGAGTCTGCGTCGGATCAAGCAAAGAAGCTCTACTGGCACCTGCTAAATCTCTGGTCTGCTCAGAGTCTGGAGCATGGGCTGGGGATGCAGGAGGTGCAGTCGATGTGATCCATTCGGGACTTATCTGGTTTTGGTGAAATTTCTGGGGGAGTGTGTGCTGTGTTTGCTCTGTGTGTGCAGGAAGAAGGGAGCTGCGAGGCGGTTGTTTGAGCAGACTGGCATCTCCCAGCAGTTGCAGAAGGCCTCCGTCTCTCTGCTCAGGGATTCTGAACTGTCGCTCGTACGTCTGGGGACGACAGAGAAGTGAATCAGAGCGGTTACCACACACAAGGTGCAATCACATAACAGCTTTATACAGCTGCAGGGACAGACAAATGACAAGATAATGATAGTGTTTCCAGTCTTTATAGCATCAGATTGTCTTCATGGAGATAATACAAGTGGAGCTCAACAGTCAGCTTAGCATACATTTTCATTTTGTCAGCACGTATTAAATCTGTGAATTGTTGGGCTCTGATACAACATCCATCTCTTTTCACAGCAGAACTGAGGATTTTAATACATCTTTTGTGCATGAGTAAACAGTGTGCACCAAAACAAAAGGCTTGTTTACAGAGCAATTAAATTCCTGTGGCAAGGACAGAGCATGCTGTGAGAGCTGGGGGGAGGAGTTAGGGATCCCTGAACACACACACACACACACACACACTTTTATGCACAGTAGCCTAAACCTGCCATTTTCTCGTCTTTAATTTAGAATTTTTATTTGCTGTATAAAGTTTTTATTACCTTAACTTTAAATTGCCCTACTCACAAAATGTATTTTCCAATAATAAAAAATCCTCTTTTTCCAGAAGAGTTTTAATGATTTAAAGACAAATTTTAATCTATATCTTAAAACGTGATAATCCTGGAGCGTAATCCATGTTTGGCCTGAAGATGAGAAACAGAGCGACGGAAGGCTTTTGCGGTTTTGTCAGTTAATATCAGACTCAATGGAATGCAAGAAAACTGCTCTGCAGCAAGGAGATGTATCCTAACCACAGGTCAGCCTCTAAAACTTCCCGCATGCCCACTGTGGACGCAGACAAAACTCCAGAGTATCAAGTAAAATAGACATCAACCCTATTTAAATATTAGCATATGTAGCTATTGACTTGTTCACTGCTCATTTTTACACAAAGTTTTTTTAGGGTCACACTATCAACAAGCCCCGGGAATGAGCACCATCAATAATTAATGAATCAATTTTCCTAAATGCAAAAAGGTCCCTTTAGTTTGTCTCTCAAACACGACACATTGGTGTGCTCTGAGGGATGAGGTGCATGTGAGTGACACCACAGAAGTGAGTCCGCAGAAGGATAGAATGACAGACACCTGATCCACACTTGCTTTCTCATTTAACCTGTCCAAGAATACCTGCTGTTCCAAGTTCAAGGAGGGCACAGACGACAGGCTGACAGGGAGGCTTCAAGTGAGCCACACAGACATGCAAACACACATATAAAAGACTCCCTTATCGCACACCACAAAGCACTCACAAACAGATAATGAGGACACAAGAAATAGAAACCTGTCCTCGTAGAAAAAAAGGGTATAAAAGAGAGGAAGAAAAAATAGTTATCACCCCTCACCATTCCTTTTCCGGTTGAGGCTGGGTAATACTGGCACCGTTTCAGCTTTTTGTTCTTAGTTTCCTCCCTACAAGCTCCTTCTCCTCTGTCACCCTTCCTCTATGCCTCATGGCAAGGCATTTCCAGGAAAATTTAGAACAGTCTAATATTCCTAAAAACTATGTAAATACAGGCTAGAACAGGGGTCGGGAACCTATGGCTCGCGAGCCATATATGGCTCTTTTGATGGTCACATGTGGCTCGCAGACAAATCTTTAATTATAGTTTTTTTTTTTCATTAGACCAGTCCTTCTCGGGCGCGATGCGATGTCAGAGGCGCGCAGTAGTAGCGGTGCTTAGAGAGAGAAATCTGCGCCAGCGCTATCAGTTACTATTATCTATTATTTCACAGAGTTTGTACCAGCTGGAAACCTGTGAATTGACGTGCCTAAAACTACGCGCTCCCGTCTCTGAGAAAGAGCGCGCAGATGCGGGGATGGGATGTGTGAGGGAGAAAGCAGAGGGGGTGGGGGGGGTTGTGGGGACAGGCAGCAGGTGAATTGCGCAGGGATTGTAAAAACGTAAAACCCGCTTCCCGTCACTCACTGCAGCGTGTGAGTGTGTGTTTGACTCCAGGTCTGCATGTGAGCGTCTGCCTCACATCTACAGAACATTCAGACCTACGATCACGTTTAAAGTCTGAACGCCTGAACGAAGCAGAAACTCACCACGTATCAACCAGACTAGACCATCAGCAAAACTACCACGAGAAATACTCATCATTTATTAGCAACAGAATAACAATGTTATTAAAAAGAATCCACAGACTTATTGTACTTTAAAAATGTTGAGATTAAATCAAATGCACACATTCATTTGTATATTTAGTTTTAAACAAATTGTCGCGGACTGAGTTTAACTTGGCTGTTGGGCCGCGTTAAAAGTTCCGGAGTTCATTGAACGCATCAAGCAGAGATCTGATTGGCTCTCAGTTCTGTCGCTCAGCCTGTTGTTAGGTAGTTTGGACCAATGGGGTTCAGCTATGGGCCGAATAAGGGAAATGGGAGGGGCTGCAGCGGGAGCAGGGGAATATAAAGTTGGGAGAAGCGCTCTCGTGTCGGCGGGAGAGATTCAGGAGTTGCTGAATTAATTGAACGGCGTTTGTTGCGGTCTGCAGTAATCGGAATAAAGAACTTTAAAAGAGGTTAAGTCTTCGTGCCTCAGTGTGGGGAAGGGACGCTACATTATTGTATGGCTCTTTCGAAATTACATTTCAAAATATGTGGCATTTATGGCTCTCTTGGCCAAAAAGGTTCCCGACCCCTGGGCTAGAAAGACGGTGGTCCTCACATCTGTTTTTTCAGTTAACAGTGTAAAAGAACGTTGCCCTTCCCTTTCCCCAGACAGTGTCTACCTTTTCAACACTTTGACAGGTTTTCATGTAAACACTTCCACAGCCATTTATCTTTCTCGCCGTTATAAATAACTGTCGGATCCATCTCTGTTGTTCAGGTGCTCGCTGTGTTTTCTGTGAACAGGCCGTCGGATCAGTGTGTTACTGCTGGGCTGCAGTAGGGGGCGGACGGTCAGGAAATCAGCACAAGTGTGGACTCTGACCTCTTGCGCAGTGCACAGACACAGACCTGTGAGACTTGGACCTTTCCCACACAATCCTTCCTTCTACAAGCCCCAACCAGCCCCCCAAAAAGGGAAAAGGCTCAGTGTTTAGCCCTCAAACCCTTGGCGTTGATCTTGTGTTAGCACACAGCCTTTTCCAAGTTGTCTCCCATGTTTAGTCACATGGATTTAGCTACCTGAACCCGAGCCTTTTATGAAGCTGCACATTCTTTTTCAGTTATGATGAAACTATCAGATGCTTGGAGGGTGTACGTGGGGGGGGGGGGGGGGGGGGGGGGGGGGGGACTGTCAGGGATAATATGTGACAAAGTGCTGCAATAACCTGACTGAAAGCCACTTTGCAAATGAGTCAGCATAGATGCCCTGGCTAATACCTCTGCGTGTGTGAGCGCATGTCAGGTCTAGACGCTGAAATGCTGCTCACCTCTTTCTGAGTTCCACCTCACGTGGATGTAGAAAGAGCGGCCTGGCTAAACCCTTAAACTGAGAAAGAGCACCCTAAACAGGCACACCCAGATCTCACCATGCACCACACGCATACATCAGAGCAAGCATGTACACAACCTCCATGCCCAGACGCACACAAACATGCTGCCCTTCAAATAGTTTTTCGCAGCCTTTTATTTGGCTGCACGCCCGGTGGTTAGAGTGTTTCATTTTTCCCTGTGTATGGAACTGGGCAGCTGTCCAGACAGACACACAAAGAGAGGAGGGAGAAAGGGCTGGGTGGGGGGTGGGTGCTGTGGTGGGGTGTTACTAAAAGAATGAAAGCTGCAGAGAGAGAGGGAAGAAGAGGAACAACAGAAAAACAAGAAGAGAGGTGCCTGGACTCGTTTACCGCTCGTTCCCCTACCGAACCCTTACGATTGATCTGATCCTGTCTTTTCCCCTCAGTCTCGCCTCATCGGACACTCTTGTCGTTTTGGAAGTCTACCCCCCCCCCCCCCCCCCCCCCCCCCCCAACACTGCCCCTTTGGCCTTGTGTAAACCCCCCACCTTCCCACTCTGCTCTTCATCCTTTTCTTTTTTTTTCTGGAACTGACCATTCTCCTTCTGTGGGAACTACCACCCTCATTACAGCCCCTCCACTCCCTCCCAAAAAAGCCAGCTTCTCTCCAGCTCCATTCAAAGCTCCCCATCCCTGTGATCTGTGTTTTTGACAGCTCCACACACACACAAACCTACACGCACACACACACACAGACACACACACAGCTCCTCTGCAAACAAACACCATGAATACTAACACGGCTTTGTGTCCACAGCACTTACAACGGCGAGGAGGGTGGGGGGGCACCGAGAAAAAGGAGGGAAAAGGGGGATCAGGGGGAGGAAAAATAACAGGGCGCTATGGCACTGTGTTGATCTTGTGGCCACTCTCACAGACCCCCATTCCGCCCATTCACCCCCTCATCCCTGTTTCTCCTGCTTCCCACCAGCTCTCCCGGGAATAAAGACTTCCATTCATGCGCCTGAGGAGACCCGCAGCATGGGGGAGAAAAAAGGGAGGAGAAATGGGTAGAAAGAGAAGGGGGGTAAGGTGGGACACTTTGTGAATTATTGGAATCAAACCCTAAACACATGTGCATCTCAAAACTCACAAAACTTTCTTAGATTTGCTGAATCAGGTTCAGAGAAAGTCTAAAAAAAAATCAACAAACAGAAACTTTTCTGCAAAAAGTATGTTCAGACTATTTTTATAATTTGGTGGAACACACTTAATGCTGCCATGCACCCGTTCTGTCTGCCATGGAAGTGCAGCCACTCTTTGGATTGCCAAATTTGAAGCCCAGATGCAAGTCTCAAACAAAGTACTGCCTCAGTTATCGAAAGCAGCAATCTTTCAGATTGTAGTGCTTCTAAAGATAGCAGCAAAACACTTGAAATACTCCTCTCTTTAGACACGCTCAAAAGCCGATGACTCAATTTCTACAATGGCTTGTGATTGGCTGAACCAAAGCATGTCATTATGGAACTGGAGGTTTTCACTTGCTCAGTAATGGCAAACACATTTACATATTACACAGACTATACATCTAATCCCTACAATCCACGTTTAATTGCGCGCACGGGCTAACACTGCTCAGAGCCACATCAGAGCTGTTTCACAGAGATTGTTACAACAATTATGTATCAATTGTTCCTTTAATGGATTCGGCTGACAGCATCGCCACATGTCAGGCCGCACACATGCTCATCACATGTATTAACGTCCCATAGATCCCGCACGCAATGAGTCAAAATAGTTTTTTCTGTGTAAGAAAACTGCCGACGGATTCAGAACACATGGGATAAAAACAAACACGATGTTTATGTAATCTGTGCACCACATGAGCCAATCGTATCACTTCTGTACAACAGGAAACAATTAACAGCCAATGAGCTGCTCTAAGGGATAACTTCCTGTAATGAGAGATGGGTAATTCAAGACAGAAGCTGTGCTAAGATTAAACGCTTCCTCTCTGTGGTGTGTAACAGCAGAGACCCACTCACTTAGTTCCTCACAAATAATGGCCTCTATCCATCTGTCTGTCTGTCTAGTACAGCACAGATGGAGATGATAAGACTCAGACAAGTGTTGCACCAAGTCTCTAAACTCCATAACCACATCTTTGAGTTTCAGAAGTCTTGGTTGGTTTAATGTTAATGTTCATCAGCCTAAGTCCATGTAAACCAACAATGATCTCTATGGATGGATCCATTACAATCGTGCAAAACTCTTGCGTATTCGCATTCTCTTGGCACCTTTGACAAATCAGAATTGGAACAGATGCCATGAACGCAGTAAAGTAACAATAAGAATCAGGAAACACTTTGGATTTTAAATTTTGCAAAAAACTGACTTTAAATTGCATTCTGTAATGCATCAATGATTAAGAATAAACAACTTTTCTTAGCATGACTGGAGGACCCAACTTTTTGACAAAGTAGTGTCTAAAAATCGAGTTGTTAATAGAAATGTCTCAGTGAGTTAAAGAATGGATAGAGTGCTAGTTATAAAGTGTAAAGTAACAGTTTCACTTCCTTGTCACCAAGTTTCTGCGATTATCTCAAGTCCTTGGATGATCTCTGGCTCGTGATGGATGTGAAGAGCAAAGAAGTTAGAGAGCCACTGTAATGACATCCTCAGTGACAAAGAGAATGGGCAAAGTGAGACACAATAGTCTTAACCAATCAGTCTGCCTGCCTCCCTTCAGGCCCCCTTTTACCAACAATAATGCTTTTGTGTGAGGCTGCACTCCGCTCGTGTGTTCACAGACACACAGACCAAAGCACAGCATCCTACACTTTCTCGAGCCGTCACAAAGAGAGCTGCAGAAAGGAGATCAGCGCATTTAGAACACAGCTTACAAAACTCCCCGAGAATCTGTGGATTTAAGCAAACGATCTGCCTCCGTCTGCGTCTGAGCACTTTTTCAGGCCACATGACTGAATGGAGCTGCTCCCTCATTTAAGTTAGCACCCCTCCCTGTGAGAGCTTACAGCATTCCTCTGAGTTTGAGAGCGAACAAGCTTTATGCTGAACAGAGGGAGCAGATAAAGTGCGAGGTCAAAAAAAAAATACATGGGGTCAAAAACGCAGGGCAGGTAAGAGATGCGAGAGCGCAGGTCGTGCTTGTGTGCGTGTGAACACCAGGCTGTGTGTGGTAAACTGAAGACATAAACACCAAACTCTAGTGGATTCTTCCCTGCTCCAACATGACTGTTTGTTTAGTCCGAGATGCCCTCAAGGGACAGACGGAGACATAAAAACAGACAGAAACATTTAAGTCATCATGCTGGCATCCATACTTTAGAAACAAACAGACTGCTTAAAGAGAGGCAATCCTGTTTTTAATAATGTCTTTGAGGCTTTGGACAAATTTACGTTGATTATTTTGGGTTCAAAAATGCTTTTCAACTGGCAGTTGAAAGTTTAGAAAGACATAGCCGTGCCTGACCATAGGACAAAAGATAAAACTATCAATAAGGGGGAAGAAACCATAATAATGCTCTGCTAATGAAGACATTGATAAAATCCTCAACAAATGTGACCACAACTATCTTAAAACATAAATCTACTTTCAGGGTTTATAGTTTAAATAGAAAAAAACTGAAAAACTTTATCTTACATTTAAATTTGGCTAAAAATTTGAGTGTGTCTTTCTCTTAAAAAGCAAATAACCCATCGTATTTTTAAAGTGTAACCCTAATCAGATACTGCTTATATATTTTTGGAAGATTATACAAACCATATAATCCAAAACATTATTTAAAACCTTAATAGATTGCGATTTGAGCAGGACGGAACTACTAAGATGCAGATTTTTAAATGACTAAACTTCAAAGATCAACCAAATTTCAAAAACAAATTCCAAAAAGGGCAATTTTTAGTTGTTAAAAAAAACAGTTTTTCATCACTAGTGTTGAAACCAGTGGTCAAACTGAGTTAAGATTGCTCTAAGTTTCCTCCTTACAGAAAAACAGCTTATTTTGCCCTGAAAAGGATCTTTAAAAGTAAATTGTTGGTTCATGATTTATTAAAATGATATTGGAAGTATTTTCAAAGCAAAGAACTACATAAGTAAATAAACTCATTGAACGAATTAATATCGCCAAATTCTCAGGAACTGAAACCATAAAACTCTATTGTGTTTATCAACATTTTTCCAAACATCAAAAGTTGTTCCAAACTTTCAACAAGTTAATTTTAAAGACAAGTAAGACAATTTTGTTCAGATTAATATTTAGCATTAAAATTCTTCCTAAAAAGAACACAAAATTGTCACCAAAAGAATGAGCAACACAAGTTAGCAGCCCAATAAAAAGATAAAGTCAGTAATTCAATGCTTGACACTCCTATTCAGGCAGCACTCTCTGACAAAAGCATATCCAGATAAGTAGACACTACAGATACTCCTTGGGGAAGTGTCTCCTTGAGAGTCTGGGAGGTTATAACAAAAATCAATTAGTAGATAAAGTTAAAACACACGGCAGGCGTCCGTACAACATCAGACTGTCCAATGACAGAGTGCATCAGACTAACGTGTCAGTTTCCAAAAATGTTTAAAAAGCTGGAAAAACAAACCAAACAAGTGTTCTGCAACAATCCATTATGAATCAGATGTCAGAGGGATAGAAAACTACAAAGATGAGGAACATTGGTTCAAATACACATCGATCTCTACAGAGAAAAGCACTAGGTGTGGCTCAGCACTGTGAGAGTACCGTGAACCTTATCTTCCATTGAGCAAATAGATAAAGAGAAGATGCAGAAAAAGAAAGAGAGCCATTATAAATACATGAGGAAATGTAGACTAGAAGCATGTTCAAAGCACAAAATTTCACACATAAAGAATTTGTGTTAGAAGGGAGTTTGTTTTCCCACTACCTCACTTACAGAGGCAGTTGTTAATAAATCGGACAGGTTCAGAGTTGGCAGTCAGGTTACAAACCTAACACGTCTGCAGTGACAACCAGAAGTATTGGAACAAAGCCTAAAACAGGCTCAAAAATATTAACTGTAGTTAATATTTACCGACTTAAAAACAATGTAAAAAAGTGTGACTGTTCTGTTAAAACCCATATTTGAAAAGTGAATGATGTAAGGTAGAGCAAATTTAACCAGACATAAGTGACTTACTATGTGAAAAATGTTCTATTAAAGATAGAAGTTAGCAACAAAAAAAAGCAGCATTTAAACAAAATTATTAATAATATCTCTTTGTTGTTTTGTGTGGCCAGTTATAACATTTATCATTTAAAACTGTGTAATGGTGTTCCAGATCAGACAAATACAACATTTTGTACCTGGTATATTTTTAATCCTTGATCAAATTAAACCTAAAACAAAGATTTCATAGCTTTTAAAAACAATTGATAAAGTCATTTTTCAAAACAAAACAAAAACAACAAAAAAGAAATGTAAACCCACCGTTGTTTCCCACATGAAAATAATACAAACTGAACATTATTAGAACATTCTACCATACTGCATGGCTTGATCATCATTTTTACATCATAGTAAAATTAACCCACCATGTCCCAATCCAAATGGTATTTTCCAGTATTGACGATGATCAATTTTTCTTATTTTAATTACATCGGCTATTTTTATTTTTGAATGGTATAGGTTGATTTGTTTGACAACTTGCCTCAGACAGATCAACCTGTTTGGATCATAGGAAAATAAATCAATTCATCGATTAAGTCGATTAATCGTTACACCCCTACTGCACACTTAACCAAGTTCAGTTTAATGCAAAGGAAAACGACATTGATTGGTACTAAAATAGAAAATAGATATATGAAAAGATTTATAAGAAAAAAAGTTCAGATGATTAGTGGTTGTTTGACATGCTTTGGGACTTTTTTGGTAAAAGGCAATCAATGATGTCAAACCAGTAATGGAAAGTCTGCTGACTACAAATGTTTTACTAATTGTGAGATAAATGGAGTTAAAGATCATGGAGAAATCAGAAGATTAACCACCTAAAGCTTACCAGCAGGGGGAAAATAGTATAAAAAATGGAAAATTTTAGAAACTGGTAAGCAGTCAGCCCACATTTCAATCCCTCTGAAAACCTTTAAAGACAACTGAAATCTGCTGTTGCCTAAAAACATTCCTGCCTATTAAAAAGATGGAAAATCCAACCTGCACAAATTGTAAAAGTTGTCAATCGGTTCAAAAGAGCAATGGGATATAAAGATGGTTTATGTAACTAAATATTCTGATTAGGACTTGGACTTTTGGCTGTTATCTCACTTAGATGTATTTTTCTTTTTGAAACACAAAATGTGCACACATATACACACACAGGCATGCTCCAGACAGCTGATGAGGCCATCAGATTTCACTGACAAACGCACTTAATGAGACATAGTGAAAGTCAATACTCGGTGCTTCCCTTTTTTGACTCCTCAACCTCTTTCCTGCCATGTCTGCACTAGCTCTGTAATCCTGCTGGATCTCCTCTCCAACACCACACCACCAAGCTCTCCTCAAGTACTCCCTGACTAACCACAGACGTTTAACGGAGATAACAAAGCAACACTGCATGCCTCTGGATGAGTCAACATCATCCACGACCGCAGAGAACATCAAGTAGACAGCCCGCGATGAAAAAAATCAAAGTATTTGAAACAACAAAAAGCAAAGAGCAGCCTGGAGTCCTACTGATCTATTCACCCACAAAGAGGTCATTTAAATATGGGTTACTATGAAATAAATCATCATTGCTTGTTTGCGCAATAATTTATTATCTCTGTTGGGATCAATAATTGTTTTTTTCACTTGAGTGGAAATGAAAAAGACTGAAAACACAACAGGTCTGTGTGCAGCTCAAGCTGGTTTCTGTCTCGGCTGTTGGCATCTCTTTAAATGCAAGTAACTGCCCCAGGGCTTTATTAAAATGTAGCTTAAGCCGGACTGGGTATTATAGCCTGTCTGCATCTGCCTGATGAAGAACAGGAACCCACTGGGATAACACACAATGGAGAAAGAATAGAGCGCGACCTTTCGGGACAGACTGAGAAGACGGTATGCGTGTGTCCGAATGAGAAATTAGCTACACTTCCAACCAAATGGTCACAGCAAGCTCTTGCATCCACACAGACGTCAAATCCAGCCCCGGGAAGAGAAAGCAAAGGCCAGACTCAAGTTGTCTCGACCCTGACCCGCTCGCACAAACAAACAATACAGCAAACTCACACATGGACACACTCAAGCACAGACACACACTTGCAAGGCTCTGCTATCACCTCAGCTTTTCAATGTCCACCGGGTCAAAGTTCATCTCTTCATCTGCTGCCCTTTAGCACACCATTGTGTGGCGGTGTGTGTGAGCCAGTGCATGTGCATGCTGGGAGTGACCTTGCAGAGTGATTCATTATTGTAGAAAAGCAGCAGCAAGAGCAACACTGGTGATTAGGTGGAGTGTGTCTAAAAGTGTGTTTGTATTTCTGATTAGTCCTTTCCAAACACAGGTTTATGTGATCTTCTCAGAATTTCTGAGGATAAACGGGCAAATATGTCCTCAACTATAACGTCTTACTTTGAAGAACATGCTTGAGAACAGGGTTAAGTCAGATTACCAGGAAACCGTAACAAGTCAATGTGAAAGTGTGCAGCATGAGAGCAGAGCGTCTTTTGACTCAACAATTTCAGGATTTGACAAATACCGAAAAAACAGATCAGAGGGGAGATGCTAAGAGGCATGAATGTGTGTGTGTGTGTCGGTGTGCGTTTTAAGTGTGTACAGAGCGTATGGGGGTCACATGCAGATGGACAGCTGGTGTTTCCGCGGTGCTAAATCACTCACCCCTCCCCAGCTAACACGTACACATTCACATGTCCCATCCCCCATTTTCTGGAGGGAAACGCCCCTTAAAGCATTCCCAGTTCATACGCTTAAAGGGCGCACGCTGAGGGCTTACAACCCAACACCAAAACAACCCACAAAAAAAAAAACCTGCTTATTTAAGCCACACTGACACAACCAAAAAAAGTCCACCTTGACAGTTTGGTCAGGCGGTATCAGAAGTGATTATTTCATGTTCATACATATTAATAAATCAGTCAAGGATTGCTTTCTGTGGGTAAACATGATGCATCACACACAAGCTGACATCCACGCTTCTGTTTTTATGAGCTCAACCAGTCCCTCAGGTCACCAACCGTCATCTCAGACAGGGATAAAAAGCTGACATCAAAAGACCTGCCATTTTGCACACACACATGTTCACGTATTGCACCCACAGAAGCTTGGCGTGGGGACCGTGGCTGCATTAATTTCCCTGTGAATGCACTTGACTAACACAAAATAATTCCCAACACTCCTGGGAGACCACCGAGCAACTACAACACACAGCCAGGAGGACCAGCAAGCAGAGAGCCTGTCAAGACAAGATAAGTGTGTATCTACTGTCAAGCTTTTGGATTCATCCATTAAAACACACGACCGCACGCCGGCACACATACAACAACAACAACAACACACAACCTTGCCAGGGCTCCTGGAAAAAGCTCTGTCTTATCTCTCCCCACAGATAGTAAAATGGATTAAGAGCCATATTTGGCACGTCCAGGGAACTGGACAGATAACCAGAAAAACGTTCTCCCCAACTGCAATCAACTGATTTGTGCGCGTTTGAGTGAAAGAGCAGCTGCACTTTAGCCTGTGCATAGTCCACCACGCAAGGGCATTGGACCAATAACTGCACATCTATATGTTTGTGTGAACACACGCACATACGTCTGCAGGAGTGATGCAGCAGTTGACCCAGCATCCAATCCATTAAAACGCACACATTCATCTTCCTAACACACACAGCATGCCCAGACAAAGAGCTGTGTGTGAGAGGATGTTCAGCATGTGTGTGATGTCAGCTGGAGACAGACAAGGGGAGCTCATCATATCCTCCTAATGTGTGTGCGTGGGTCTGTCCCCTGACACAACACCAGTATTCTCAGCGGCTCCTCTGCTCATATATACCCTCTCTGAAGATGACGAGTGAGATTCCCTCAAATGCCCCTCATTTTCTCCGCTCTTTTCTTCCTTCCTTTCAATGAGGACTCGACATAATAGATATTCAATAGTTTACTTCACAGCGAGTAGTAAATAAAGGTCATTATGTGTCATTACTGACAGGTGTAGAATTGCAGGGGTGTTACTTTTAAGGCAATTAAATGTGATGCTTTGCATTCTGGGATGCATCATGCACTGCTGATGCTGTTTGCATTTGGAAACTTATGAGATATTACATTAACAAGTAAAAATTACTGTATTAAATCAAAAAATATGGCGGCCCTGAAGCGCACATCAGCAAATCACTCAACATAAAACCATACTAAGGTTCAAAACAACAATTACAAAAGCAAAACAAATAATACAAAAAAAAACATTTCCTTTTGGTAATCAAAACAAAATTCCACAAACCATATCACAATGAATGAGACAAAATAAAAATGAAACTTGAAAAAAAGAACTTCCTGAAGTCAAAATGAAATGTAAAAAACATGAGACAGAGACACAATAAGAAAACGGAAAAGGTAAGTATTATGGGACATCCCTAATTGGATGATGACAAGAGTTTTGACATTTGAGGACCAATGTCATCATCCAATCAGTGATGTCCCATAGTACCTACCTTTCCCGGTTTCTTCTTTTGTTTCATTTTTTTATATTTCATTTTGATTTATGAAAATTGCTTTGGGAAATTGCTGATTGGATGATGACATTTGTCCATCGTTTCAACTGGAGGTTTTGTTACGTTATGTTATACTGGACATGCTTCGTAGTAATCATAACTTTTATAAGCAAGCGGGTTTTTAACAAATGAGTTTTTTCTATGTCTGCTATGTCGGTAATGTCCCATAATGTTTACTTTTTCTGGTTTCTTATTGCGTTTTATTTTTGCCATTTCATTTGGAATTCTGGAAATTACTTTAAATTTTTTCTTTTTATTTTGTTTAATAATTTTGTAATAATAATGAATAATTTCTAAAATCTTGTTTTTTTTATTATTTGTCGTTTTGATCTTTAATAGGTTTTTAGTTGAGCGATTTTTTGATGTGATTTGTACCTCAGGGTCACCGTAAAAACAGAACAAATTATGAATATGGCACAATATGAAGAAAAATCTTTTTAGTATGAATCTATTAAATTTGAATGTCTACTTTGCCTAAACTACAGAAAAAAAGTCAGATTTTTATGTTTGCCTTCTTATCTGTTTGTGTGTCCGTCTGTCTCACCCCTTCTCTGTCTATTAGAGTCAAATCTCCGTCCTAATGGGTTGCTATTGTATCCTGCCTCACCCCCTCCTCTATTCATCACACCACCACAGTCACATACACACTCCCTCTAAGGGGGCCCCTTAACCAGGCTCTCCATATGCCTGACCCCCACATCCTTTCTCCTCCTCCTCTTTCCAAAACCCCCTTTTCCTTTCCTCTTCTGCTCTGGCTTCTGCTGCTGCTGCTACCCCATGCTGCCATCTGCCACAAGACAGGGGAGGGTGAAAGAGGAAGAAGAGAGTGATGCAAAAAAAGAGCGCATGAAAGGAGGGAAGACTTAAGGGAAGAACAGGCAGTGGGGACAAGTGTGGAAAGAGAGATGGATAAAAAGATAAAGCAGGAGAAGAGTGGGAAGGGGTAGACAATACAAGAGAGAGGAGAGGCTGTCCATCTGCTTCCCACATCACCCTCCCACCCCCATCAGTACTCACACACAGCCTCACACACACCACAAAGAGTATTTAACCTCAACACACACACACACGCACACACATACCGAGCCCCACAGATAGATTGGGAGCCCAGCCTCTCTGTTTAACCCGTTCCTCTCCACTGAGTCTGCCAGTGTTACACTCTCTGTGCGGCAGGTGACGGCTGGATGTAGGGAGGAGGGGGGTTGACGGGAGCTTGTGCATGGGTGTGATGAAGGGGGGGGGGGCAGATTGAGGGACAGAGTGAAGGGGATGAAGGGTTGAAACTGATCTGAACAAAACAAACACCAACACTCTTCCACACCCCCCCCCCCCCACACACACACACACAAACCACCAAACCTCAGTAGACATCAGCTTTCCATCCCGTTGCTATGACAACCCCTGTCAATCATCATCTGGTCTTCTCAATTAGGGACTGATGGCTAGATTATGAACGGCTCCTCCACACATCAGAGAGAGTAAGACTCAGCCGGCTCAGTTTTACTAATTGACACAGAAACTGAAGGTTTTCATTGGTAGCCGTCTTTTTTCCCTTTAATAGTGCAGGCAGTCTGCCTTGTGGTGACAGCACTCACTCCACTGACAGCTAGCTGGAATCTGGGTTTTGACTGTGACCAATGCAAACCACAGTTCCTTTACGAGGGCATGTTCTGAGGGCATGTAGCAAGCATAAATAAAAGGAGGGGATTCATTATTGTTGGCCACACATCTCTAAAACACTGAAACATCCACCATAAAGATTCCCAAATAACTTTGTATCCTGCCTCATGAATGGGTTGATTCATGAGAAAAATACGTGTTGAATAAATGGTAAATGGCTTATGCTTATGTAGCACTTCTTAAAAGGCATAAATTGCTGTACAGTCATAGTCCCATTTGCCCATTCACACACACTCGGCTGCCTAATACTAGTGCCAACCTATGACCACCAGAAGCAATGTAGGGTTTAGTGTCTTGCCTAAGGACACTTCAACACATGGGCAAGCAAGACAGGAATCAAACCAGTTAACTTTTAAACAAAGGTCGACCACTCTACCTCTACACCGCGGTTGCCTTAAAGTAGTAAAATAACATTTCTACATCAGAAATGTTCATAATTTCTTTCTCTAGAGCTTTCAGTTGTATCTTACAAGAGAAGGTTGTGTCCTCTGATATAAACTCTTTTCATGGCTTGCACAAAACTCCAACCATAACTTTGATAAACATCAAACAATAGTTTCCACATTCTTTGTGTACTAAATCAAACAATCTTTGGTGTTTGAGGCAGCCCCGCTAGGAGGTTGGATAAACATCAAAGGGATCCCCATTTGCCCATGTGTCCTAAATTTGAGAAGTAAGCTCAAGACCAAAGAGCGACAGAGCAGTACATAAGTAAACACCATCTTGACATCATGAAGGTTTAACTCCTGCTGGGCCTGTCAAGCTCAGTGCCGCTGAGATGACCATCACACATTCGCAGGGGTAGGTCAACACACTGAGCAAACTTCAAATTCCCCCAAGGACCTGTACGTACATGGCGTCACACACCAAAAACCAGTGTCGTGTGTGAGGGTGTGGTGAGGAGGGGGCTGAAGGTGGTGATCCACAAGGGCTGATTTCATTAGAGAGGAGAGGTGAGGAGAAAAGAGGGGAGGCTAGCAGAGGAGACGAAAGGTCTCCGTGTGTATGACCACAAATGGAGAGGGCAGACACCAGCTGTCACTTGCTTGTGTCGGCCCTATTCTCAGCTGCTGTGTGTGTGTGTGTATGTGTGCGTGATCCCAGAGTGGTTTCAGTTACAGAGCAAGCTCTGACTCTTTGGAACAAAGCTGGGAAAGGAGCTACTGACAGAAAGGAGTTGTAGAAATGAACAGAAACTGCCTTTTTCAAACCAATTTTATGAAAACAGTTAGTGTTAACCATCCAAACTCTAACTAACTACACAAAGGAAAAGGAAAGAGTTGACTTACCCTTTTTCTTGGGGGTCCCCGTTCTTCGTCTTTCGAAATCCGTCCTGCTCCTGCCCCACCACCTGTTCGCCCCTGGCGCCCACCTTTGCCGTCTCCAACTGGAGGTCTAATGGTCATCCTAATCTCCGGTGGGCAAATGTAGTTCTCAAGGTTCTTGGGGGGCTTTTTGGTGCGCTTGGTGGTCTGAATCTTTAACTTTAGACTTCCTTCCTGAAAACTTGCTTCCTTGATGGAGAACTCCTGCTCCTCCATTAGCCCCTCCCCTTGCTCATCTAACCCCTCCCCCTCACTGACGCCACTGTGAATCACATCATCACTGCGCACCAACCCAATGGCGCCTGCTCCTAGTTGGTCCACATGATTAATCCCCGCCCTGCATCCCTGAAGGTCCGCCTCTTTGGGTCGGGCTGAGCCAACCAGATCCCTAGGCTCCATCCACGCTCCCGCCAGAGCCAGTCAGAACGGGGGAAACTGACACAGCCAGCCAATGAGAAGACAGGAAGCAGTGGTAATGCTGTTCTGGCTTGGTTGCTGTCAATCAGCTACAGGGGTTGTGTTGGTTGTCCCACAGGAACACAGCACAGCCAAGGACACTCTGTGGAGAGAGGTGAATGATCTGATTAGAGAAAAGTAAAAGGGCAAACTTTCCTGTCATCGCCACAGCTTCACTCCACTGCCTGCTCTCAGTCTGTTGCCACAAGCATCACTGCTTGCATCAAAATGCAAAAACAAAAGTGAAAGACATGGCTGTCTACACTCAAACATGGCTAATAAACCACTCAACCTTTTTTTGCCTTAAACTCCTTGTTTAGCAGCATCCAGACAGCAGAGTCATCCGAACAAACTTAGACATTCTTCATTGATGCAGTAAATTCCAGTTAATTTTTGGGGGGTGAAGGGGGGGTTGTATTTTCCTCCTTTTCACCCAAGCAGGGAGAGGAGGGAATCCAGCAGAAGGGGGGAAAGAAAGGCAGCAGCAAAAGAATCTAAATTCTTTTTCCAGATGTGGTTTACGAGCTGGCCTGGAAAAAAAAAAAAAAAAAAAAAACAGCATCTCAACTGTTTTACACACACATACACCAGAGCTGCACTCATGCATAAGTACATTCCAGTGCACATAAATACCAATCAAAATTGCAAGGTTGCCGTTGCAGAATGAGCCAAAGCTCTGAATCCTTGCTGAAACAACAGACTGTGTTGCCATTTTTCCAAAGATTTCCAATGTGATATCTGTCAGACAATATCATCATCCACATTGAGCTCTTCCAAATGTCAACTTGCACATGGGCCACAGGCAGAAACCAATCAAAACACACACTGGACCACATTTCTCACTGGAGTTTCAAGGAATCCCATCAGTCAATATGGCACGGGGCATGACTGAGCTGGAAGTGTGGAATGCTCTCTCACACGCTGAGCTTCACCATTTACACTGACGTGAACCCGGACAACCGGACAACCGGACAACCGTCCACAGACAGTCAAGTAATAGTAATACCGCCAGTGTATAAAGACCTCTTTGTTAGCAGGACAAAAAAGTTAAACAACCCAATGTTTACACACACCATTACATGGTTACTATTCACACTTTGCTCTATGTGATTTTTCCCTCCGCACTCCTGTACAAGTCAAAGCTACTGTACAAACAGCTGATCTCCATCAAAATACCCTAAAGGCCTCTCAACACATGCTTGCAGTGTGATTGAATAACCATAATCTGCTGCGGTATTTCCACAAACTGGTGCATTTAAGCTGCACACAGTGTCCAGGGCAGGTCATTTTACTCCAAGTCCTGGTTTGGCGAACAATGAACAGCCTTCTGATTCAGCTTTTCTTACACCGTCATTTTACAAGAGTTTCTGGCGCTGTCGCCAAGTGAAGGCACAGGAACAGGCAAATGCAACATATTACCTTTGTGATTACCTTTGCGAACCTCATTCAATGTAAAATTGATCTTTCTTGGGTAATTATTACAGCTCAGCTCTATTAAGTTTACATTATTTCAATCCCAAAGAGTTTAAAATGACGTGTATTATTGTTTCTCTTATATACAACATTAATAAAGCAGTTTTAAGACTAAAATGCATTTGCTTTGGTTTTTCAATAGAGCAAAGCTTGGAAAGGTTTGGCATGATCTCCTCATTTGGGGCAGTAGGCCAGGAGGAACAAAAAAAATAGGGCATTTGGGGGGGAAAAAACAGCTTCTGACTATCATATACCAATAAACACCTTTGCTTTCTCATTAAATCACCTTAAAGGGCAAAATTGTTTCCATCTTTTTTATTATTCCATCTTATTTTTGTTACTCTGACCAAGTTTGGTTAGATTTTTAAAACTAATAATGAAATTGATCCGCTCTTCCTTTCTAGAAATCTTGTAAACTTCCAAGAATCTAGAATTCCAGTTCAACACCAGCCTTTTAATGGAAGACTACCGGAAGGTCAATGTTCACCTATCTTTCCTTTAGCAAATCCTTTTTGGCTGCTCATTTCCAGATATTGGAGCTTTTCACCGCCAGAATCCATAACTGTCAGAACTTCCATGATGTAAGTCTGTCACATCACAGTCCTAAAAACAAATCAAGTTCACAAAAAAAGCACAATGCCAAGAGTTGCATTCATCAGTGGAAGAGCAACATGAATAAAAAAGCTAAATGCTCAGTCTGATGGATTACCAATCTTGATAGTGATTTTTATACACCATAAAAAAAGGGAAACCGCTAACTTTTAGGAAGTCAGGGGATAAATTAAGACATAAAACATGGAAACCACAGCAGGGATCATTCGATAGCTTGTAAGAATTCAAAGAAATAATAAAGGGTTTTTTGAGTTGAGGCGTTGGCTCCTCCGGATCCCATGCTGTGCCCACATGACCCCGCTGGGTCCTTCAGAGGCCTCCCAGTGTCTAATGCCAGCGTGGTGACTCGTCCTGTTGGTATGTGTGAAAGCCACCGTGGGTGTCATGTGACAGCAGACAGGAAAAAGAGACAGCTGCCAACCACATTGTGACGCACCAATCCAAAACAACTTTTTGAAGAAATACCGTTTTGACTCAGCTCCTCAGACGTAAAGCCTCTTCTTTATCAACATTCTCTCTGCGTGGCAGAAGGGTGTTAAAACTCATCATTCTGGGCTTTTACTGCATAAAGTACTAAACTGGGTCACAACTGACCATGCCGTCTGCACAGTGCCCTAAGCAGTGTTAATACCGCCGCTGGCAGGCTGGTTTATGTATGGCTGACCCTTCCTTGGGCCTCCCTCACCTCCTCAACCTGAGCCTCAGCGTCTCCTCACAAACACACACACCTTGACCAGCCTCAGACAGCAGGCTGACTGTGAGAGGCCAGATGCATGACATAAATACCTTTATTATGCTGCTCGTGCTGCACTCAAACAGCATAAGGTCATTCCCCACGTTGCACGTGAGGACGTTCCCGGCAACATTTTGCCAACACGCGATTATGAGAGAGCGTGGATACTGGGATACGGGCTTGGAGATGATGCAGACAGACAATTGAGAAATGCACACAAGGGGAGAGCAAGGGATGGCAGCAGAAACACAACCATTTAAGGCTGCATACCCAGCAGCCCCAGTGCCTGAGGTGGACTCACAAATAGCTCGTACACACATGCAGACAGATGCATGCACACACATTTGCAGAACTGGTGGACTGTTTGCAGAAGGTGATGTTTTTCCACTTTTAGTTTTCTCTTATAGAAGGGCACTCACAGAAACCAAGTTACCCAGAGGACCAAATCATGGATTTAGCTTTTTTTTCCCTGTGTGTTACTACCTGTGTTGTCTTCTGCTACAGGGCAGCTGGAAGGTCTATAAAACACAGAGCTATCACTGAAAAGGATGGCCTCAGAGCTGCTTCATGAAGGATGGACGCACACACACACACACATCATCTGGAGAAGTCGCATGCCAGGTAGCACTAAAACCATCCTCACCTAACTACCTCGTACAAGCAGATGAATGTTAAACCATTTTAACTGCAGCAGAAGCCACAAAATGGCTGTCAGCAAAAACACCTCCCCTACTCCCCAACTGTCTTCCTCCTTCCCCACCACCTCCACCACCCCCCACCCTCCCCAGCCTCTGTTCTCTCCCCTCTTCTCTGTGCTACCACTTTCCTTTACCCTCCCTCCCGCTCTCGTTCTGTGTGCTCTGCCAAAAGGTGCTCCAGTGCTGATATTCCGTTAAGAGCGGCTGCCAAGTTTGATTTGTCCTTGAATCCTGCTCACATCCCCCCACCCCGACACACACACACACACACTTTGCCTCCTCTGATCCTGTTTCGACCCAAGTTATCCATCTAAGACTTGGGATACACCTAATCGATTTCTCATGCTTTCATTTAAAGGTGGCATGAACATCTCATTACCTAACAGACCACAATAAACCTGTTTGCTCTTAGTGTACCACAAAAAAGAGAGGATCACCTCCATCCATGTCTGCTTCAGCTCTTTCCACCTGCCTCTCTGCTTGTGCCCTTTCATCCGTCAGCACTTATTTCAACAACTTCCCTCCCACACCAGTGACAGATCCCACCATATTTTGCTTGACTCAATCCGGGTTGTCAATTTATCTTCTGGAGCTGCAACTGGGGAGTTTTGTTTTTTAAAAGCAACTGATAAACCACTGACTTTCAAACCTCTGAGAAAGCTAAAAGGAGATCAAGTCTTTTTTTCTTCAAAACTGACAGAAAAACCACATGAAGCAGCACCAGCTTTGATCATCAGGAGTGGAACCTGTGCTGTGGTTGAAATCAGGATCCAAACACATAAAAATTAAAATGAAATAAAAATGTAAAAATAAGAAGCTTTTTGTGGACTTTTTGTGGCATTTTATCACAGAGAAAAAGTATGCAGCATCCATCTGCTGGCTCGTGCCACAAAGTGTGTTACCATGTGGAAGAAACATCAAATTCACTAAAGATGGGGGCGGGGGGTGGGGTGGGGGTCCTCACATGCTTCATTATAAATAAAATGTATCACAAAAATGAACACTAATGCCTGCTGTCACTGAGTGACAGCCTGGTTTGAGCTGTGTACGTGCGTGAATCTGCGCGTTAACTTCACCAGTGCGTGCGCTCCGTGGATCTTGTCTGCATGTGGCAACAAAAATTTCTTTATATTCACTGAAATATTAAAGCTGCATGTAATGGGGTTGGGGGGAAGGGGGGAACAAATTTATGAAAAACGGAACAGGAACACAAACACATTTACAGCAGAGGTGCGTTCAGGTGCGCAAAAGGCGGTCAGCCACTTACCCATGTCTAACGTTGACGCGCAGCCGGCTTGAACGTGTGAATATTTTATCAAGATCATTTACAATCCATTTATCCGAGGCACATTTTCACACAAGCGGCGGATGGGATGACAGCCTCCCGGGGAGCTGTCAAACGCAGCCAGAATATGTGCGTCTTTCTGACAGAAAACCCCGGGGAAAATGGCGTCAACGGCGCTCTGGACACAGAGAAAAAATGTGTCTCTCTTTTTTTTTTTTTTTTTTTTTTGCAGCCGATCCGGTGACAGAATCAAGGTAGCCACGTAGAAGGACGAGAAAGTCCGATCAGAAACTTGAGTCCAGTTGCTCACAGAAACGGGACGTTTGGAAGCTTCCGAGGACGAGCTGGCGGCGGTGCAGAGTGCGTGTCCGATGCGGGATCGCTGGTTACTCGGGAAGCTGAGATCCCTTGCAAATCCGCTAGTAAGGGAGGAGGAGGAGGAAGAGGAGGAGGACTGTTACTGCAGTCAAAACAAGCAACCCGCATCCGACTACAACAACCCCGAATCCAGAAGAATTTTTTTAGCGACAAGACCGCGCTTGTTTGCTGCGAACTGAGAGCAGAGGACGCGGCTGCAGGTTCGGATTTCGGCTGCGCAGAATCGAACCTCCCTCGTTTTTTCTCTCTCTCTCTCTCTCTTCGTTTCCCCGCTTTTCCGATCGGTGAATGTCAGGTCTCAGAACTGGAGTCTGGTAATGATCTCACCCAGCAGACTGTGGGCTCCGTCGAAGCGGAGCGGACCGCAGACAAGAGGAGGGACAACAACGCCCCCTTCTGGTGGAACACTAACTCAGCGCGTCCCTATATTTTCCCAGCCTCCCACTTGTTTTCTCCAGAGATTTCTCCCGAGGGATGGACGGCCAGTGGGTTCAATGCACCTGTTCAATGCAACATCTGGAAAAAAAATACCTGAAGTTTTGAATAAATAATAACAATAAAAACAGTCTTGTTGGCAAAACCTGTGGACAAAACACATTAATAGAAGAAGTAGATGAGTGAACTTTTTAAAAATTATTATTATTGGAATGGGAAAATGCTTTGATTTAGACTAAAAAGTTCACAAATAAACTGATGATTCATCTCACCTAAATAAAAAATCAGTTAATTTACCACATTTATTAACATTGTTAGTTTACAAATAACTAGTGCTTTAAAACTAAGCAAATGTAGAACTTTTAGCATCCAATTATCCTGTTATCTCAGATTTTGCTTTAAAACCAAAGCTCAGATTAGAGATCAAAAAAGCTGCTATAATTAATCATGAAGTTCAAATATATCCAATTTTGTTTCATTTAAATCCAGAAAAAACTGTAAAATATAAAAACAAAGTCCAATTCTTTATTGTACAACAAAATATATAATATACATTTTTCAAAAAACACACAAAAAAAGAAATTAAAGCTTATAGACACTGATTTTTAAACAAACAAAAGTAAGTGCAATGTGGAGATAAGAGTAAAACAGGTAGCACTTGATTGCTTTTAACAATTAAACCAAACACGGAAAAGCCTTTTTAAAACGTCAACAAGGTCAAAAAGCAGTTCTGATTTATTTTTATCTTTTGACTCTTCAAAGCAGATCTTGTATTCAGAAAATGTATGCTAAACCACACTTTTATCATAACAAAGCTGTTGCTTTATATCAAGAACCCGGTGTTTCAGCCTGCATCACAAACCAAGTTAAACATCATGTAGTAGTAGCTCAAGTAAGGACCAAGATGACAAAAGCAGTATCTTGATAAACACGACTGAACATAAATTCTACATGATGTAAAGGAATGAAATGCTTTAATGTAGAAAAATTGATTCAAGTTTTTGAAACTGAATCAATGAAAATAACTCCACGAGAGGACTAGACGGATAGGGATCATATCTGCTGCAACATCACATACTGATAGATATTTGGACAGTAAGCATTTTGCAAACCATTTTCCATTAATAAGATGTATTAGCTTTATCCTGAAAGAAAGTTGACTGCATGTAAACCACTATCCCAAGGATTATCTGACCAAAGTCACGTACTTTAGTTTAACCTGTGTGCCCTGTTAGACACTAGCTTTCAAACTACACATTGTCAATATTTGTTCAAAGAAAAACCAGCTTGAGGCTTTATATGTGGGATGAAGTGTGAATGTGTGTGTGTTCTGTGCTTTCCCCATGATCTGTTAAACAACTGGAAGATGGAAAACCTCATCCACCAAGCACAAAGAAGGCCCACTTGTTCCGTCAGTTCAAAAATGTCAGAAGTGACTTTACCCTCATGTTTTTCAATGCAATTCCTGGTTTAATGTGCATGGAAAAACATATTTATTAGTAGCAAGCTGTTTGCAGTTGATGTCAGAGGACCTCTCTTCCTCTCATCCCACATTTGCTCAGTGCTGCCTTAGGTATCTGCATGATAATGTACGGAGAGCCTCATAAAGCGACATTTCGTTTGCCAGGTGCCAATGTGTGCGCTCGACAGCGTGTAAACATTCAATTCTAACCTTGCAGTCAAATATCCTCTGTGTAAGCTGCATTGTGTAAGTTGTCACTATTCACTTACCCTGCAGAAATGTATCAAGTTTGCAAAGACTTGGTGTATGTACATGAGTACTAGGAGTTGATAAAGATGAGCATATCACATCAGAGTCACTTTGGTGAGGTACCATTGGTGTCCGTACTGTTAATTTTCTTTATTTATATGCCAGTCCTGCCCATTTGCAGATGTGTGACATGTGCATTCTGCTTCTCTATCTGCAAATCCAGTATCTAAACAACCAGAAAGTTTGACTGCGGACTCCACATGATTAAAAAAACTGTTATTTCAAACCAAAAATTCTAACATGCATGACTTCTATTATATATCTTATATAAATCTTATAAAATCTACAGCATGACCTTATTGAGATTTATATTTAAGAGTGCCTCAAAATTCTTGGTTTGCTGTATCTGTTTCCAAAACCTGCCGAATCCCTTTCAAGGGTCACAGGGTTGCTTGAGCCTATCCCAGTCACTGTTGGGCATAGGTACAGGGTACACCCTGGATGGGTCCATTGCTGGGTTATGTTCCAACGTAAAAAGTTGTTTTGCAAATGTTCCTAAAATATTTACTTCACTTTTCAAAGGTTGATTCTCTTCCCTCAGAGATACCAACATCTCAACGTTTCTGTGATGATAATAAGATTGATAATATTTTCTGATCTTAGATTAAAAATAAATGCAATGTTCTGTAGAGCCATGACAGAAAGGAGAGTCAGGGATGTCTCCAACTGCTAGAAATTCAAACAAGTTCTTTTAGGAAAACTCAAAACACGACTTTAGAGTTTGTTGGCACAGTTTCTGGACTTGTAAGACTGTCTGCCTTTCAGAGCATTTAGAAATCACATGAAGGCACTTTAATGACAAATACAGCAGTAAAGACTCTGGACTGTTGCACACCTGGACTTACGTTTGCACAAAGAAACCAGCAAAATTACTCATAAAAAGCTTCATTGCTGTATGTTCTTTCCAAATACTCAGAATAGTAGAATTGGTCATTTCTAAGAATGTAATAAAGCACTTTAGGGAGGACTTTGAACCCACTTCCTCATTCAGTGAACCATGGTATTTGAAGATGCAAATGAAAGATTCAGAGGGGAAAAAAGTATTTGTTAGTCACTGACTCTGCAAGTTGTCCTGTTTGTAAAAATGAGAGGTCTGTGGCGTTCATCACAGATCCCATTCAACTGTGAGTAAAAAAAGATTCTTGGAAATCACATTGTATGATTTTTAAATAAATTATTTGTATGCCAGTGTCATGATTTTGTTGATTGTTTTCTCTTCTCATTCTTGGGTTTCTGTGCTGGCTGGCTGTAACTCCGCCTTCTCACCTGTGGATCCTGTTGTCACCTGCACTCTGCATATTAGCCCTGTTCTGAAGACTTGTCTTGTTCAGTTCTTAAATTTTCAATATGAAAATTCTCTATGTACTTTCTCTATGTACTTAAAGGTTTTCATTTTGGCTTCATGTCTTTTCCCAACTATGTGTGGTAAGTTTTCTGATAATAAATTCTTGGAACTCTGTTACTCGTGGTTCTTCCCTGCATCTGGGTGGTCACATGCTTGCCTGATTGTGATAACTGGTGCAGAAAATAAGTTGCTCATTAAAAAAAAAACACAAAAAAAACAGGAATTCTGTTCCACACAGACCTGTTACTTCTTCTTTAAGAAGTCCATCTATCCTCCATTCACTACCTGTATTATGGGAACCTGTTTGAGCTGGTTGTTTATGAAAGACACCCTTAAATAGTTAGACTGCAACCTCTCCACCAGGACAAAAAAGTTGTCTAAGGACACCAGGAACAATAGTTTTCACCTTAACAAGACTGCGATGAGCCAATCTCCAGTAAGCAAGCAGCTTGGTGAAAAGAGATCAACTGTTGTAGCAATTATAAGAAAATGGAATAAGCACAAGACCATTCTCTCTATACCTGGGACTTGCATAACTGTCACAAGAACAGGCAAGAGCTGGTTCCAAACGCAGCAGGTTTATTAGCTCATCTAAAAGTCCACAAAGCTAAATCAGGGTCAGGCAGGCAATGGTCAGTAAAGGGCATGAAAGCATCAGAGTCGAGACGGGGTAGTCAGGATCCAGGAAAGAGTCAGGGCAGGCGGCAGGCAAACAGTCAGAAACAGGGTCAGGATCAGAAGATAAGACCCAGATATCACTCTGTAATGAAGGCAGAGTGGCACAAACAAGACTTTGCACCGAGTGAGGCTCGGTACAGTGCTCAAGTATGCTGAGTGATTGTACATGAGAGTCAGGTGCGTGGCATCCAGGAAGTGTGCACTGGGGTTGCTGGGAGATGTAGTATCTAGAGCTCTAGGGACGTCTCCTGCCGGTGACCAGAGGGGAAGAGAGAGTTCTGGCTTCTGACAATGACAAAAAAAACCGAACGCATCGCCCAGGCACTGAAGAGTTTACGGAAAAAAATGTCAAGGTTTTTCTCGGTCTTGCCAGTCTTTTGTCCGCAATCCAACAGAGAATGCGTAAAGAGTTTTGAATTCATATCAATTCAATTTTCAGCATAAAAACCTTCAGAAATAAACATTTCACCTGGTCTTCTCTAAAATAGATAATAAAGTAAATCATAATGATGGCGGTTTTCTGAATTAGAAAAGAGTCAGAAGCTCTGCATTTGAGGCAGTTGTTCATCGAAATTAAGCTCAGGGATTTAAACTTTAAAGTAATTTTTTAATAAATTAGTAAATCAAAATAAGAATTTGACTAAATTGAGCCAAAAATAAGGTCCAGAATAGAGTATAGTGTGTCTCAGTGTGTCCACAGCCATTGATTTTAGATGTGGGTAAGTGCACAAAAAGACCCCTGAGATCGAAGGGGTCAACAGCTGCTCCCTAACAACCCATCAACTGCAGAGTATCATTAGAGATTACACTCAGCCGCACACATGCTCGCCAACACATAAAGACAACACTCTCTTTTCAAATCTGTTGCCATGGTTACCAGATAGAGGAGGCCAAAAGGGAGCAGTTTCCTAGCTTAAACTGTAAATATTGAATTATGACTGGAAAGAAGGAGACAGCAGTGCAGGGCAATGTTCCTGCCTGCGTGCTCCAAATATCTGAATAATCGTTTCAACCTCCATTCACCATCACAGGAAATCTTCTGCATCATTTATCGTTCGTCAAGTTCTGCACAAAAAACATTTACCCCTCTGACTGATCTAGCCTTTTAACCGGGTTTCTTTTACAGATTGAGATCTGGCCCAGTTCATTCATTTCTCTTTCTTTTATGGTGCAAAGGAACTTTTTTCCCCTTATGAATGGGATGCCAAAGACACGCTTCCCTCCTTAAAAGTGACATGAAACCTACCGATACTTGAAGGTTATTGTGGAAAGAGTTTGGAGTGGAGATGAAGGTGTTAAACATTCAAACTGAGAAAGAAACCACAAATGACTCAGAAGGTGAGTGTGAATAATAGCCTTGCTGCCTCTATGAATAATCTGAGCAGTGGAGTCAGCACAGATGAAAAAAAAGAGACTCCTCACTGATATTATTAACAAAGCTGCAGCACTTGACTGCACTGAGGGAAGAGAGTCAATGTGCCAACCTTGAGCTGACATTGTAAGAGAGAGATGCTCATGTGCAATCAATGAGGGGTTTTTCTCGGAGAGTCCACTAATGTCACAGGGCAGCTGTGGGGTCATCGCAGCCAAGGGACCTTTGAGACCGATGGAGGTGAGGGGGTTGGCTGAGGCAGAGTTTGTCTTCGTGCAAGGGGGAGGCCAGGAAACCCAGACAGACTTCTGTGACTTAGATACAAACGCCCACTGTGAAATGACATGTGAGTGTGCATGGGTGCAGAAAGTAAAGGCCATTCAGATACAATAAGAAGTTAATGGGACGTATGAAGAGGTTGATTACTGGGGCTTTGGCAACCTAGCGGGGTTAATGAAGTCAATGTCTTTGTGGATAACCCGCTGCAGGAGAAATCTCCCGCTCCTGATACAAGCAGACAAATCAGAACGGACTCGCCTTCATTTACCTTCCAGAGATGACTGTCTTGAACTCCCTGCTGCCCTTAGTTGCTCAAGACATATTTTTGTTCTCATGGCAACAAGGTTTTCAATCCGTGCACTTTCTGCCTATCCCTTTTGCGTCTCCTTCATTGCAGTTCCAACCATTTTCTGTGGCAAATAAACTTGCAGTCTGTGTTGGCGGTGCAAGTTTTGAGGCACAAAATAAAGATATATAATTCAAGACTCCATGTGGGGATGCAATAGGGACTGTTCTAATGAAAGGGATAATGATGTCTAAGAGAAGATGCAGGAATAAAAAGAAACCTATTCAGACTGAAGCAACGACAGCAACAAAGCTGACCTAAATGCTTTTGTTTGTAGATTCCCTGCTGGCTCTGTCTGCGTGAGGAGATGACATTGCACCCATCCCCCCGCTGCTTATAAGGACATTTTCATAATGTCTATGAGCTCAACTATCAAGTGAACTCATCTTGATGTAGCCCACAAACCCAAGTGTATTACTTCAAGTGCCGGAGGAAATTTCGGAAAAAACAAGACGAAGAAGAAGAAGAAAAAAATGCTGCCCTCCTTTTTTATTCAGACTGAGATCTAATGCAGGACTGACAGCATCAATTTTGATGAGTCTGTGTGTAAACATGCAGCAGCAAGGAAGATAATGTTTCCTTCTTCTGTCTGCTTCACAGTCACACTTTTCAACTGGCAAGAACTGAATTGGGCACACTGGATGGTGCATGCCAGAAAAGCTTGCATTTACAAAAAAGTTCTGGTAAACTTGAAGTTTAGTGAGGGTTTAAATCCCTGACCTGTGTGCTATTCAGTATTTAGCAGATTAAAAGTGTCGCAGCATCTTTTGGGACCTGCATTTAGTGATAATCAGCTCTGAGAATCAGACAATAATTGTAAGTATGCATGAACCTTCACACCTCAAACATACACCCTACAACATCCTGTTGTGTTAGTATAACAGCGCTTGCAGGTCAAACGTGTTTTTTTGTGTGTGTACGCGTGTAAGAGTGTGTGTTGGTGTGAAAAAGTCAGTGAGAAACAAAGGGGGAAAACTCCCCAGATGACGGAACGTTGCCACTTCCCCTGAGACTCTCAGAGTACAACAAAGACAAAGACTCTGCAGGTGTATGAAACGGAGGTAGCGCTGAATCATTCACAGCTTACGGATGCAGAAATAGCCTCAAACTTCATGTTTTGGTTGTTTTTTTTCCTAATTGTGTGCATAATCAACAATGCCTCACAAAAGAATAGCCTATCTGTAGAAACTCTGCATTGACTTGCATATGCATTTTGGTCCCTTTTCCCCCCAAAGAAACTCACTCAAGGCTGCAATAAGTTTTGTAGAGCTTGCAGTACGCATCTTGACGAGACATTCATGGTTTGTGGGCACTGGTGGTGACTTTCCTGAGCATGTGTGGGGGCGACCAAGAGGACAGTTCATAGTGACTTAAAAAAAACTTTGCGCAGCGGCCACCCAAACAGCCTCACCCACAAATGATCACGACTCTGCAATCACAGCATGGGGCAGCTGCACACCACGAATACACTAATGTGCACACAACAAAAAAGACACCTGGCCTGCATTAGTTGTTTACTGTACATTGTGTGAACACTGTCCCATCTGAAGCTGCTTCCCAGCAGCAGGATGTGGTGGTGCGACACGTCCTCGCTCAACAACACCCACTTCCTATGAGCTTGATAAACAGCTTTGTGGTTTCACTCTCCTCCTGCCTGCAAACAGGGGCGTACACACACATTAGCTCAGCAGCCTCTCCATCTGCCTGTGTGACACACAGCCAATTTGTGAGCTGCGCTGCCCATCATGAGATTTACTGGAACAAACCACAGGGCCCAGAAGTAAATGACATCGAAAAGGGCCCAAAACCCATCACAATGAAAGGAGATCAGCATTTCCTTTAGTGCTGGTCATCTAAATCCGTGTTACCACTGATTTGTGAGTTTCCCCGCACTTAGCTGACTCTTCTCCCTAAATATTGACGACCAAGGCACTGAAGGCTCGAGCGCAGCAGCAAAGCTTCTCTTCTCACTATTTCTCTCTGCTTGGTTGCAAAGACACATACTGTCAGCCACATCTGTGTGCTGTCAGACTGGGAATGTGCATATGAGGGGTGTATCAGGCCTGCTGGTCCTTCACACTTCTCTTGTCAACCTCACATTAAAATGAAAATCAGTTGTGAGTGTGTATTGTGTGTGCAGCTGTGTGCAGGCACGGAGACAAGGAGGGTCAAAGGAGAGAAGCCGTGCCTAATCCTCTGGGATGTGAGGGTATCTTACTGTGAATGGAGATGGGATGTAGAGATGTGCTCAGTGGAGCATGGATCACAAAATCTTCCTAACTGACAGAAGAGGCACTCAAGGGACCAATGTTAAAACTGCTCAAATAAAATAAAACAAAATAAAAAGAGAGAAACTGCATGGCAAAAAGAAAAAAACGGAGAGAAATGTAACCGTGGTGCACACTACATCGAGCCATTAAAATCTACTCATGAGCCTATTGTGTTTTTGGACAAACACACTTGAATATTATGGACAGATTGGCTACAAGTAAGCAAACATAGAAACTATTTTAAACAAATCTGAAATCTTTTTAGATCTTTTCAAAAGCAGCTGGAGTTTTTAAATCTTAAAACTGAGTTGGGATTGTTACACTGATGTGCTGTCACTCCACCAAATTAAGGACATTTTCGTAACTCTTAGCAAATAATAGTGGACTTGAAGGTTTTTTTAATTAAGTTTACTTGAGTATAAGTATGAGTATAGTAAGTCTTCTATATACCCTGCACTTACAGTGTACTAATTGTAAATAATTAAACACTTCTCCAGACTAAATCGGAACATTTAGTGTCTTTCAGGAACATTTTAAGTTTACAATATATACCCTAGATTGTATTTAAAAATGTAACTATAATATACTGACTAACTTGTAGAATAGACCATGGGTACTTGTAGTAAACTTAATTTCACTACTTAATGTAAAAACATTTTTTCATTCTTTATTTATTTGTGTAGTAGTGCATTGTCAAAGTGGATGGTGAAGTTGAACTTGGGTTATGAAAGTTGCTTTTAATTTTTCCTCATAAATTAATATCCTTATTTCAGCATTCAATTATCTATTATGACACACTAGTGGTACATACTTTATGACATAATTATCTCATTTTATGTTTAAACAAAACAAGACACAAGAGCGCTCCAAAACAAACGACTTGTGTTGTACAAATTCAATCGACAGGTGGCGCTTTTGTTTTATTTAAAGCTAATTCACCCGGAAACAGTTTGTGAGGACCCTCAACGTGACCGGAAGTGTCATTTACCGAAACTGACAGTTAGCTAACATGTCTGTGGATGTGAAAACAAGATCCAAACGGTATGAGAAACTGGACTTTCTCGGAGAGGGTCAGGTAGGACAGAAACTGTTATGGTAATTTAAAACCTGTTTTTTTTTATTTAAAGCCGTATTGGTATTGTATATCTGCCGAGACAAAGCTCTTAAGCTAACTAGCATTAGCCAATGCCTAATGTCAACAAAGCAACCTGGCCATGCTGCTATTTAAACACAATTAGACCATTTAAAAAATAATAATACTTTCACTTTATCAGCAACAATGACAAAACAAACAAAGAAAAAAGACTGGGAAACTAAACATTATGTTCTTTGTTCCTTCTTTAGTTCGCCACTGTGTACAAAGCCAGAGATAAATTGACTGACACAATAGTTGCCATTAAAAAGGTACGGGCTCTTCCTGGTGATTGTACTTTTTAAATGGTCTATTATGGGTTGTTGTTTATCAACAAACTAGTATCTTTTGTTTGTTTACTTTTCAGATTAAAGTAGGCCACAGAACTGAGGCTAAAGATGGTAAGTGCAGCCTTTCTGCACGTCGTTACTGACAAAGCTGGTGTTGTTTTTTCAACTGTTTGTGCTTCTTTTTACCTATATAGGTATAAATCGAACTGCTCTCCGAGAGATCAAATTGCTGCAGGAGCTGCATCATTCAAATATCATCGGGGTATTGAACTGAATTTGCTCCTGTTAACATACAGACACAATTACAATTTAGAGGAACTGTACTGTCTATTAGTCATGTTACTAAAAACATTTGAATGGCAGCTTATGTTATTGCTTAGTTGTGAATAAACATTTTGTCTAATGCTAACTGTGCTTTTTATTTCCCTTTCTTGTAGCTGCTGGATGCATTTGGGCATAAATCAAACATTAGTCTGGTGTTTGATTTCATGGAAACAGATCTAGAGGTGAGAATGTGTCTATATCCACTTCCTTTCAAGCAATCTTTTATTTACTGTCTAATTATCCTAAGTTTAATACATCTTTTTATGAATGTAAAACTGCTGGTTGTATTGTTTTGTGCATTATTTTTTCTTTGATTGCTTGAAATAAACTATTTCAAATCAAAATCAAAGATATATTCTTATATTTGTCTTCCTTTTCATCTTCATATTTTACCCATTTCTGATGTGTTAGGGTCTAAGATGGGGGGGGGGGCATATCCCTCTGCCTTTCACTCACATTGAGCTTTTTCCATTAGCTGCTTACATTAGCGAAGCAGGAAGGGTGGAAACTGTGAGACATATCTTATATCAACCTAGGAAAACCTTGAATATTTGAGTCATATTTAACATGATTACTTCAGGTAATATGAGTTGATTGAGATAACAGCCTTTGCTTCTCAACATTCGACAAAGGGAAAACATACGGGCCCTGCTGTGTTGATCTTTAAGTCAAATCTTAGCTGATTTGCATGTGTCTCCTTTGTCATTTTATTTATTATACTTTTTAAGAAATCTAAATACATTTTCAGTATGGCTTACAGTTATTAAAATTGTTTTTTCTTCTTCTTTTAATAACAATTTTAATAACTTCTAAAATAAGTTATTAAATGTTAATAGATGGTGATTACTTGGGAGCAAACAGGAAGGTTCTTTCTAACTGCCTTTTTATTTTAATAACAGGTTGTCATTAAAGACACCAGCCTGGTGCTGACTCCAGCCAACATCAAAGCCTACATCCTTATGACTCTACAGGGATTAGAATACATGCACCAGCACTGGATTCTACATAGGGTTAGTGCACTTGTATTTCATACACTACTTTTCATACTTTCATACTGTTCATGGTATGCATGCTTTTGTAATGTTTGGTTTTTCTGTTTATTCTAAGTAATTTATTAATTCTGTTTGCAGGATCTGAAACCCAATAATTTGCTGTTAGACGGTAGCGGAGTCTTGAAGTTGGCAGATTTTGGTTTGGCCAAAGCTTTTGGGAGCCCTAACAGAGTCTACACACATCAAGTTGTTACCAGGTCTGTGCAAACTAAGAACCTGTTAAGAATTTTTAGCTTTTGCTTTACTTTTTACCTTTTGAGCGGAGAGAGTTGCTGTCATCAGCTACACAGCAGAGTTCAATTCGATTCAATTTTATTCATATAGCCCTAAATCACAACAACAGTCGTCTCAATGCGCTTCAGAGTGACGACCGACTTGTAAAGGAAGTCTGCAGAGAAATGTATTCTGCGGAAATATAGACAACAAAAAGGTGACAAAATACTTGCATAAGAAATTTTGTCTGTGTTCTTTTCTTTTGCTCTTTAATAGCAATTTAGAAAAGCAAGACCAAAGCTGCCTGAATATTGTTCATATCTCAATGTTTACGTTTAAAAAAAAAGATTTTAAGAATAAATTGTTTTCATTCAGAAAAATGATAAAATATAAGTAGGTTTAATGTTAAAATGTGTTATTTAATAGTAAATAATGTGTTCAAAAGCTTTACTTTCAAAGAAAATATGGAGTTAACCTCTGTGGCGGTTCCAAATGACTCTTGCCTTGGGCTTTAAAGCTGCTTTTGGGAAAAGTTTCCTGTGTTACAAATGTATTTATTGAGGTTTTTTCACATGTGAGATGGTTCTCAGCTTCTGACTTCCAGCATTAGGTCAATCACACATTAACTTCATCAAATGTTCCTCTGGATTTATTTAAGACACTTTTGTCATTTTGAGATCATTTTCTCAAATTATTATTTATAAAATGAAATTAAATGAAAAATGAATAATCTTTTTTTTAAATTATAAAAATAGTTGTATCTTATCTTAATATCTTAATCCGACAGGTTTTTAGTCACTTCAAAAGAGTTGTTAAGAAATGAAAGATCAAATTGACCTAAAGAAAACCCATCCAGTTTAACTTATACCTGAAGTTCCACCAAATGAAACTACAACCAATTACAAGATTTTCTTCCATTTAGATAGAAATTATATTTCAGATGAGTAGACTAATATAATGTTAATATTTTAAATTCTGGGGATTGAATTGTGACTGGCTTTCACAGTCGAAGTTCAGCTGAAACGTAACATTTTCTGTCTTTGAGTTTGCTCAGATACTGCAGATTCTTTTCAGAAATGATTTTCCATGTTAAATGAAAGTATAAATGCTAGATTACTAAATAAAAGATCAAATTATTTGTCTCCTTTGATCACTTAACTAAAGTTAAGTGAACCCATTGCTGTTGTGTGTTTGAATCTATGGGGTGCTGCAGCTGTACATTTTTGCTCAGAGTTAAACACATTAGTGGAGGATTTGTGTTATACTTTTACATGAAAAGTGCTACATAAATAAAGTTTGATTGATTAATATTTCATTTGCAAGCTGTTACACAAGTGGGCCAGTGAGGTAACAGAAAGCTGTCCATGAGCTATGAACTAGTGGAAAGAAGCCATAAATGAGTGCTGCTCGGTTAGACTTGGCTCCAATGGGAGGAAACATCTGAGAGTTTTGTTCCTCTTAACGTGACTGTTTGCTCCGTTTTCCCCAACTGCTTCCTTAGGTGGTACCGCTCCCCTGAGCTCCTGTTTGGTGCCAGGATGTATGGGGTTGGCGTTGACATGTGGGCGGTGGGATGCATCCTGGCAGAGTTGCTTCTTCGGGTACATAAACTTCACATAAATATCCATCCATTGCGCTGATCTATTAAATGATTGTCTCCCCCTCTGCAGATACCATTCCTTGCTGGAGACTCTGATCTCGATCAGCTGACCAAAATCTTCGAGGCTCTTGGAACCGCCACAGATGAAACATGGCCTGTTGGTTTCAGTTTTTTTTTTCCTTTATATATCAGATGAGACTGTCCTAAGAGAGGTAAAACTCCTTGCGAACATCTGTTTGTCAACCGTCTCTGCAGGGAATGAGTAGTCTGCCAGACTTTGTGTCCTTCAAGATATTTCCTGGCACACCGCTGGAACATATATTTAGTGCAGCTGGGGATGATTTACTTGAGCTACTACAGGGCCTCTTTACCTTCAACCCCACAACCAGGACCACAGCCACACAGGTAAATGCCATGTTACAGTGCAGCTGCTCCTCTTCATTTAAAAAAAAAAATTGTGCCAGTTTTATTAAGATCATGTTGTTTAAAAAAGTTTGTTTAAATCTAAAAACCAGAAATAAAAGATCTTTAGAACATGCTTCATTAAAGGTAGCAGGTTTATTTTACGCTGAATTATATGGCTTCACAATAAAACGTATTCTGTAAATGTCAAATTAGGTTTTCTTTTTATATTTCTTTTAAGAATCAAAAAAGATGAAGACACAGAAAAACACTTTTGGATTTTTCATGAGAGGATTTATTTTGTAAAACCACACATAATATATATGGAAACAAGTATGAGAGGCACAGCAGTGATACCTGCAGATATAGTGTACATCCATTGTTGTTTGTTTTGTTTTGCCCAGGCTCTAAAGATGAAGTACTTCAGTAATCGGCCTGGACCCACACCGGGTCCACAGCTCCCCAGACCAAACTGCTCGGCTGAGGCTTTGAGGGAAAAGGAAACTGTTGGGCTAAAGAGGAAAATTGAAGGCCTTGAAACAAGTAAAGATCGATTTATGACTTCTTTTTATATTTATAGTCTTAAGTTCATCCTTAATCCTCTAAAGACCACCCTGAGCCAGATTTACCGATATTTGTGTAATAAACAAAGATCACCTGTACATATCTTTGATATTTATTTATTCTGTTGGTGTGAGCAGCACGTTTGGGTCTAAAAGAGTTCCTAAATGTCCCGTGAAAGCCCAAACTTCAGAAAGAATAGTAAATAGTTTGGCTTCTCACAGTCCACATGGTAACCTTTAAAAGGCAGCATACCTCTAAACCAAACCCAGCCATTTAGTGGGTGTTGGCTGAGTTAAAGTTAGAAGTTCAGAATATGGTAGAGCAAACACTGCAGTTCAGTGAGTGGTGGGGAGGGCTGGTTTCTTGGTGAAACTGGGAGGTTCAAAGCCTGTTTTGTGCTCCTCCTGTGGTTTGGATAATGACTACATATTCTCTGGTCTGCTCTATCCTGTCTCAAAGAGACTTTCAGAAAGAACACTGTAGATAAAAACTCTGGACTTTTAGCATGTGAATGCATAGAAAAGAAAACGGACTTGATGTCAAGTGGTTGTATCTATAAATGCTTTACTTTAATTAATTTAACATGTTGTTTGTTTTTTTATTTTCAGCCGTAATGAAGAAGAAGCTCGTTTTCTGACCAGAAGTGATTCACAGACGGGAGGGAATGTCTACAACGAGATGTGGCTTCTTGCTTTACTCAGGACTGTTTCCTGGATGGAACAGAAAGCAGCTTAAAAGCAGATGATGCTGTCTCTGTGGCATAACACCTCAAGGTGCTGCAGCATCCAGCAGTACTAAGGTGCAACAGAGACTGTAGTCAGAACCGTTGGTTCTGGTTCTTCATGATGCCTAAACTTTGGGACTGTGATAAAATATTTTTATTAATGTTACTTGAGTTTAAAACAAGTAGGCTACCAGACTCACTCCCTGCACATGGATGTTATTTTTATTTTTTCTATGTTAAACCAATAAATAGTAAATAAGCAGATAAAATATACTTTGTCTTTTTTTCCCCCCCAGTTCCTTCACATAAAATGATTAAATACAAAATACTGTATTTTCAGAGTTTAGCATAGTTTGGCGTGCTGGTGCGACTTATACTCTGGTGCGACTTATGTGTGATTCAATTAAAAAAAATAGCAACAACCACTAGAGGGCACTATATATGTGTGTGGATCAGTATTTAATACTGAAGAAGTCTTACGCCGGGCTCGATGAAGTTGTTCAGAAGCGACACAGAAATTCAAGAGACTTAGTTATTTGAAGTGATATAAAGAGTTTAGTTGACTTTTTAGCATCTTATTTTTGCTATGGTTATCTAATTGGTCATTTGTTGTCCTTCTTTCTCTTTCGGCTTTTCCCATCAGGGGTCGCCACAGCGAATCATCCTTTTCCACCTCACTCTATCATGAACATCTTCTACCCTAACGTTAGCCAACTTCATGTCCTCTGTTAAGACATCCATGTATCTCCTCTTTGGCCGTCCTCTTGCCCTCCTGCCAGGCAGCTCCATCTCCAACATCCTTCTACCAATATATCCACTATCCCTCCTCTGAACATGTCCAAACCATCTCAGTCTGGCTTCTCTGACTTTGTCGCTAACACAGGCAACATGAGCCGTCCCTCTGATGTACTCGTTCCTTATCCTGTCTAACCTGGTCACTCCTAAGGAGAACCTCAACATCTTCATCTCCGCTACCTCCATCTCAGCCTCTTGTCTCTGTCTCACTGCTACCGTCTCTAACCCATAGAGCAGAGCTGGTCTCACCACTGTCTTGTACACCTTTCCTTTGAGTCTTGCTGACACTCTTCTGTCACACAACACTCCTGACACTTTCCTCCAACCGCTCCAACCTGCCTGCACTCGCCTCTTCACCTCTTTTCCACAATCCCCATCACACTGAACTGTTGACCCCAAGTACTTAAACTCCTGCACCTTCTTCACCTCAGCCCCCTGTAACCTAACGCTTCTACCTTGATCCCTCTCGTTCAGACACATGTATTCTGTCTTACTACGACTGACCTTCATGCCTCTTCTTTCCAGAGCAAACCTCCAGCTCTCTAGCTGTTCCTCCACCTGCTCTCTACTCTCACTGCAAATTACGATGTCATCCGCAAACATCATTGTCCAGGGAGATTCCTGTCTTACCTCGTCTGTCAGCCTGTCCATCAGCATAGCAAACAAAAAAGGACTCAAAGCTGATCCTTGGTGTAGTCCCACCTCCACCTTGAACTCCTCTGTCTGACCTACAGCACATCTCACCACCGTCATACTTCTCTCATACATGTCCTGAACTACTCTGACATACTTCTCTGCCACTCCAGACGACCTCATACAGTACCACAGCTCCTCCCTCGGCACCCTGTCATACGCCTTCTCTAAATCTACGAACACACAATGCAGCTCCTTCTGACCTTCTCTGTACTTTTCCATCAACATTCTCAAAGCAAAAATGGCATCAGTGGTGCTCTTACGGGGCATGAAACCATACTGCTGCTCACAGATCTCCACCTTCTTCCTAAGCCTGGCTTCCACTACTCTTTCCCACAGCTTCATTGTGTGGGATGAAGCTGTGGGAAATCAACAGCTTTCATCAACTTGATTCCTCTATAGTTGCTGCAGTTCTGCGTGTCACCCTTGTTCTTAAAGATCGGAACCAGAACGCTTCTCCTCCATTCCTCAGGCATCTTCTCACTCTCTAAAATCCTATTGAACAACCTTGTTAGAAATTCCACTGCTGTCTCTCCTAAGCACTTCCATACCTCCACAGGTACGTCATCAGGACCAACGGCCTTTCCGCTCTTCATCCTTTTCAGAGCCTTCCTAACCTCATCCTTTCCAATCTCTGCTACTTCCTGCTCCACAACAACCACATCTTCCTCCCTTCTTTCCCTGTCATTTTCCTCGTTCATCAGCTCCTCAAAATACTCCTTCCATCTTTTCTGTACACTCTCTTGGGTTGTTAGCACCTTTCCATCTCTGTCCTTAATCACCCTTATCTGTTGCACGTCCTTCCCATCTCTGTCTCTCTCTCTGGCTAGCCTGTACAAGTCCTTCTCTCCTTCCTTTGTGTCTAACCTGTCATATAGCTCATCGTAAGCTTTCTGTTTGGCCTTTGCCACCTCTCTCTTCACTCTACGCTGCGCTTCCTTGTACTCCTGTCTACCTTCCTCAGTCCTTTCTACATCCCACTTCCTTTTAGCCAACCTCTTCCTCTGGACGCATTCCTGTACTTCCTCATTCCACCACCAAGTCTCTTTACCGTCTTTCCTCTTTCCAGATGACACACCTAGCACCTTCCTACCTGTTTCCCTGATAATCTCTGCTGTAGTTTCCCAGTCCTCTGGAAGCTCATCCTGACCACCCAGGACCTGCCTCAACTTCTGCCTAAATTCCTCACAAGTTTCTTCATTCTGTAGCTTCCACCACTTGGTCTTCTTTTCTGTTTTCCCTCTCTTCTTCTTCCTGACCTCCAGAGTCATCTTACACACCACCATGCGGTGCTGTCTGGCTACACTCTCTCCTACCACCACTTTGCAGTCATTAACCTCTCTCAAATGACCTCGTCTACATAGGATGTAGTCCACCTGAGTACTCCTACCTCCACTTCTGTATGTCACTCTATGTTCCTCTCTCTTCTGGAAGTAAGTGTTGACTACAGCCATTTCCATCCTCTTCGCAAAGTCCACCACCATCTGTCCCTCCAGATTCCTTTCCTTCACACCAAACCTGCCCATCACCTCCTCATCACCTCTGTTGCCCTCACCAACATGTCCATTAAAGTCTGCTCCAATAACAACTCTCTCTCCTCTGGGAAAACTCTCTATGACCTCATCCAACTCACTCCAGAATCTCTCCTTCACTTCTAACTCACAGCCAACCTGTGGCGCATACCCACTGACTACATTCACCATCACCCCTTCAATTTCTAACTTTAGGCTCATCATCCTGTCTGAGACTCTTTTCACCTCTAGAACACTGTTTACAAACTCCCCCTTCAGAATCACTCCTACCCCGTTTCTCTTCCTATCAACACCATGATAGAACAGTTTGTATCCTCCTCCAATACTACGTGCCTTGCTGCCCTTCCACCTTGTCTCCTGCACACACAGTACATCTACCTTCCTTCTCTCCATCATGTCTGCCAGCTCTCTGCCTTTCCCTGTCATTGTGCCAACGTTAAGAGTCCCTATTCTCAAACCTATGTTCCTGCCTTTTCCCTTCTCTCTCTGGCCACGGACCCTTCTGCCTCCCCTCTTTCTTCCACCAACAGTAGTCAAATTTCCACCGACACCCTGTAGGTTAACAGCATCGGTGGCGGTCGTTGTTAACCCGGGCCTCGACCGATCCGGTATGTCTAAAGTGTTGTGGATGATTCGCATGGTTATTTTGGCAATTTTTACGCCGGATGCCCTTCCTGACGCAACCCTCTCTATTTATCCGGGCTTGGGACCGGCACAGAAGTTACTGGCTTGCAACCCCTGTGGCTAGATTACATTTGTTGTCCTAATAAACTCAATTAATCCTATGTTTCATGAAGCTAAATAAGCATCAATGTGTTACGGTAGTGAACCGTGAATATATTCAGTCTATTATTATTAATATCTATTCCATTATTATGGTTTGCCTTTCAAGGTAAATTTCTGTTCTTGTTCTCGTTTTTTGTTTAAAAATTTTTTCCCCAAAAGTGTGATTTCTATTCCATCCATAATTTTTTTTTCTTTGTTATGCAATTTTTGGCTCAATTATATTAATTAATTAATAATGAATTATTTATCTTAAACTAGTTATAATCCAAAAAATTTGTAGTTCTTGCCTACATTATAATCATGAATGAGTCTCTACTGCAGGTAGGCTCTATTTTAAGGGTTTGCATAAGATAAAACCTTATTATTTTGCAGATTACTGATTAGTTGAGGGTTGGAATGTTTATTTTTCTGCTTCTGGTTTTGTCAAATGAATTCTACCCTCAGTTGTGCAGACAAGATGTGGATGTTTGCAGCAGGTTACCAAGTGGTTTGCATTTCTTCTTCCTGTTTTTGTTGTGTTATTCGCCAACATTCTTCCCCTTTTGATATTGAGAGGATATTTATACTGACACAGATTTCACACTCAGTGTGCTATTTGCAAATGTGCTCTAACAATGAAGACATTTGACTAAAGTTGACTAAACTTTAAAATTCCAAAGAATTGAGTCTTTGTTGGAAGATTTATTTAGAGAAAGAGTCTAATTTTTTAAGATAGAGGAAAGACAGACTTGCAAGCAAGGAGCACTAAAATGCATCCACATGTGATGGATAACAGAACAGAACTCCTTCAGACATAGGCAGAGGACCTTAAAACTCTCCTTGTTCTTGCAGAGTGACTGTGTTTAGTCTTTGCGATCTGGAAACTGTCCTTGAATTTAACACAAAAACATGGCAAAGATTTGAAGACTTATCTAAGACCTACCATTGAGACAGGAGTCATTTTTCCAATAGTCTTTAATCTACTTTAGTATTATGAAATTAGATACCGTAGAAATTGACTCATATTACAATGTGCATCTAATTTAAATGTATAATGGAATTGACATTTGGCAGACATAAATACCTGCTAAATGCTGCTTTACTCAAGTGTGTGTTTGTGCGTTTGCTGACTGGGAAATGTCAACACTGACGGGGATAGCTGCAGCAACAGCTCTATCAGCACAGCACATGTCAAGGCCGCTCCACCGGCCTGCAAAGCTGCAGCTGCTCTGAAGTCAAGCTTTTACTGTCAGGATGAGATTCTGGAGAAACTGCAACCTATTTCCAGGCCAGAAAAATTTCCATTTATTTTCAGTTTGTAAGTCACCATTCTTACTTATAACTGTTTTACATGAGCATGTAGGGAAATGAAACCCAGTTGCTTTTTTGAAACTGATTCTCCGTTGGGGAATTCAACCAAAGAAAAAAACAAAAGCAGTTTGAACTCTTGACAGAGAAATCCGCTAAACATTTTGCTCTTAAGGAACATTTTAGATTTTGATTAGTATTTCCAGACAAATAAACAAATTGTGTTTTTTTTACTTGAATTTAAAATTCCGAATTAAAAAGTGACTAAAAGTAAGGACATGCTAAAACAAAAACAAAAAAAAACTGATGACGTTAAGCCATTTAATAACTTTGAGCCAATCACACAGCAGCAAGTTGCAGAAATTGTCACTCTTTTCAGGATATATCAGACATTGAGAAACAGCTGTATTTGACGAAGTCAAAGTATTTTATCATTAAATTCTACAATATTCTGCGAAGTCATGCAAATAAACACTTTATACTTGAAATAATTGTGATAAGGAACTTAGTGTGGATTTATTTATTGTGCGTTTGTAACAGAGTCAAAGTGACCTAGTTCATTATTCTCCACAGAGCTCACATATCTTCTTATCAGTGCCAGAAATTCAAACCTGGTTGTTCTTCGTTGTGTTTAAAGTGTTAGACTGACACTAGTACTCTGACACACTGCTTCTGGTCCTGCTCAAATTCAATGTACAGCATCATTTGTCAGGAAATTTAAAAAAATTGATGGATCCTGCTGTTAGCAGAATATACAGCAGAAACCTATTCAGACTGATTATTTTCTGTGCTAGAAAATGTCTTTCTACAAACTGGATCTCTGACAACAAAATTCTAGGCCATGGAGAGGGAATTAATTCTCTTTACCTCTCAGCAAGAAGGCCCTGGTTCAAATCCTGGCTGGGACCTTTCTGTGTGGAGTTTGCATGTCCTCCCTGTTCATGTGAAGGTTTTCTCTGGGGACTCCAGCTTCCTCCCACAGTCTAAAAATGGGCTTCAGAGATGAACTGATGACTCTAAATTGACCTTGGGTGTGAATGTGTGTGTGCATGGGTGGGTGATTGTGGCTCTAAACAGGCTGGCGACCTGTCCGGGGTGTACCCTGCCTTTGCCCTACAGTGGCTGGGTTAGGCCCCAGCAACTTATGACCCTGTCAGGGATAAAACAGTCTCAGAATATGGATGGAGGCCACAGTAGAAGCAAGTTGAATTAAACAATGTCTCCCTTGATTATCTGATTGGTGGACTCCATCTTTGTCAAGACCTGGGAAGCTTTTCCTTTAGTGCTCTGACACTAAACGCTATGCCTAAGTTCTTATATTTTCTGTACAGGTTTATTATGCCATTTTAAAAAAAAAAATTTCAGATACTTTATTTATCCCTCAATGGGGAAATTCTTCTCCGCATTTGACCCATCCCCTGGGGGAGTGGTTAGCTGCAACTGAACTGCGCTCGGGAGGTGGTAGCGTTAAGGGTCTTGCCTAAGGACCCTCACTGAGTGATGTTAACTGCTCACCATTGATATGGTAATTGCCCCCAGTACCATTGTTTCTTCCCCTCCGGGAATCCAACCCTGGATTCCTGCATGGTAGCTTCTCACCTTACCAACCGAGCTACTCAGCCGTCAAAATCTTGCACATGTAACATTTGTCTTCGTTCTCAGGGGTCAAGTGTTCTGTTTTTTTTTTCGGTGTGTGATTGTGTCTTGTTTTTTGGTGATTTCAACATGTTCTTATATCATGTCTACATATTAAAATTGCATTTCTGAGTATTTCTTCATTCAAAACATTGAGAATCAGGAGATGAAAATTGCCATTTATAATAAATGTTAGAGTGATGTAAGGGCATCTATTAGTCTTAAGCTTCCTGCTCCTCTCTGTGCATTCACTTCCAGACAAATGGATCTATGTACGTTGTTATTTTCCTCGCCTGAGCTGGAATCTGGATTAAAACTGTATGGCATGATAGCTCCAAAATTGCTCCCCATTTTTGTTGCACCAGTAATTTTAGGTTGGGGTTGTGGGCCTGTAAACTAGCATGGAGAGAGTATAAACAAACGGATGATGGGAAATGAGAGCAGGCTTACACGCTTACAGTTCTGCCTATAACTCAGAGGTGAATTTTTGGTGAACTACTGTCGCTCTGCAGAAACTATGTACTACAAAACAACAAGTTTTTTTTCTCATTTTGTCTAAAAACGACATGATGATAATAAAAAGACAACTGAGAACGTTTTTACAATAGACCAAAATATTATAGCAGTGGGAATTTTAAAGTGTTAAAGATTTATAATGTCAAAAAGTGTCACTCTAAATTTAAAGAGATCATCCTAACAGAAAAGAAATACGACCCACTGAGCTTTACTGACGTGTTTTTTTGTTTGTTTATTTTTCTAATTTGAAGCCTCATAACATAACAGACTTAATTTTGATCTCAGTTCGCATTTAGTTTTGTTCTCATAAAGAGCCCAAAAACATGGATTGAACGGTAATCATAGACATGAATCAGTAACCCACTTAGACATAGTGGGTTATGGAGTTTGATGCTGGCCGTGGCACAAACGCGCGGCTCAGTGTCTGGATGTACAGTGGGAGGAGAGACAAGAGGAGAAAAAAAACCGGGGGGAGGACAGAACGAGAGACAAGCAGCAAGCAGGAAGGGAGAACACCACATACGCGTTGCTGGTGAATTATTTTTGAAATAAAGAAAGACTAAAGCCTTTGCTCCTCTTATTCCCGAGCGGATCGCCTTGGGCTGGGAGCCGTCCTCATGTGTACCCCGTGCTGTGTCTCGCAGGTGAGGAACAATGGGACTTCTGGACGCCTGTTTGCCTGTAAACGCTACATCTCTAGGTCGCATGCGCCAACGGTTATTTCGGTTTTGTTGATAGTCCGCCGTTTGATGTGCGCTCGTGTGTGTGCGTTTGTTATCCTCTTTTCGTTGTCTTTCATTTATATAATCAAAATTCCAATTTGTATTCAACCCGGCGAGAGAATATCAGAACCTAATGAAGACAAAGCGGAGCGAAGCAAGGCCAGCAAACAAGCTGCTGGGAAAACTAACAGATCCAGATTGAGATCTTCATCCCATTTTAAGAATGGCGGCTATAATGTTTCCCCAATTTAACTTAGAAAACTTTTAGTTAAAATGGACATCAATGTCACCAAATATTTTATTTTTGTTTGTGTTTAAAAGTTAAATAAAATGTAATATTAAGAGGTCTGCAACCTTTAATGCTGAAGGAGCCATTTGGTCCAGTATCATGCTGACCAATCAGAACCAAAAACGTCCTATTTACGGTTTAGATCAATTGACTTTATTTATGTTTTTTGCAGCCATTAAGCCAGTCATTTATGACATTTAGCTTTAAATATTTACAAAAATTGAATAAATTATGTTATTATATTGATTCGCAAAAAACAGCTTTAAATAATTTTACTTTGACAGCAAGATCCTTTCAAAATAAAACACACCATGTGTAAAAAAAAAAAAAGAAAAAGATCCTCCTACTGCAGCAGATTTACTAAAATGAAAAAACAAAACAGCAAAAGCCAAGTAACATACAGCATCAGTATGAATGGATGAACAGTAGATTTAACTTTTATTGTCGTGTTAATAATCTAAACATGAAACTCAAATAACTAACAAAAAAATTTAAAAAAAAACAGCAGTAACTATGTTGTCTTCAAATTGTTTTCTTTCTTTTTTTTCAAATCCAAGGTAGTGTAGTAAGTATGGTAACTAAAAACTTCTTTAGATTAAATTGATACATTTTAGGTTTACAATGCATGTATATAAGAAAACTTCAAGTATACTGTCCCACATTAAGTATAGATTAAGTATAGGTGTAGTATAGAATGTCTGTAAAATACTGTAAAATACTTATTCATTGTGTTTAAGTACTAAGCACAATATATGCTTTCCTTTTAGTTTTCTGATCTATTTTAGTGGTTTATTGTGTCGTAGTACTTTTAAAAAAAATAAAGTGTTAGGTAAAGGTTTTGCTTATTTGGGAGAAACTGGCAAAATTGTTGATTTATTGTCTAAAAATTATTGATCACTTTTTTCATTACTAGTATTGTACCTCATGAAGCAGTTATGTGCTACTTAAATAGCATTTCTTTAATTTTAAGCCCCCCCCAAGAAAGAAATTGCAATATCAGCATTTAACCAACAAATCTGTGTTGGAAACTGTGATAGTTCTATTTCCAAAAGAGAAAAGAAAAACATCATTTGGTAAATATTAAGCTCTAGATGACCCGTTTTAAAATGATAACGAGGGATATAAATACTCTGAAGGACTAGGTTAGGGAATAAAAGCAAGTTAGAGGGGATGGCTCTCAAAGTAGGTGCCCTTCTTTTTCTAAAAAATACAACGAACAGATTGTTTTTGACCACAGGGTCATCTCTGTCCTGCTGCTCAAGACGGGTTTAATTACACTTGTACATCCCTTCTTTTTAGGGGATCCCTCCCATTTCCTGTCCCTTTCAAAGACGGAGAATGACGTAAACAGGATTAAGAAAAAATAAAGAGCAAACAATGAAATCAGCTGTGCTCTGCAGCTTGGGTGGTGTATTAATCCCCGTCACGGACACCCATTTATTTAGACTCCATTTGTAATTGTCTTCATGCTTTTTAGTAACTTATAGGATGGTGCATGTGGCACACTTCAGTGTGGATTGATGTGTGGTCTGTTAATTTCCTCTTTAACTTAAAGGTAGAAATTTAAGAAGGGTGGGAGTTGTTTGGGTTCACTTTAAGGCGAGCAGAATGCGTGGGTCGCTCGCTTGTAATTTTGCTGTGGGTTAAGGAATGTGTGTTGTGATGTGGAAAAAAAACTTGATTCCCACACTGAGCATTTTCCAAAGTGCTTCAAGGGTTGGGTGTGCAGCAGGCAGAACAGGAAATGTGTGGCTGTCTGTAAGCACTACAACCATGGTGCAGGATTTGGATCCACTGATAAAACTGCCATAATGAAAAGTTCTTGAGGGAGATTAGAGTATTACTTATTGCACATTCTGTCCAGTGTCTGGATCTTTTTTTCCCCCTATTTGCTAGCATTGGCTTCCCTTTGTTCATCAACTTCATCATAAATAATAAAAATAAGTCAAAATTGATGGTTTTTTTGTCTAGTTTTGTATTTAAAGCTAAGAATTTCACTTGAATAAAAAAACCAAATACCGTTGGAAAGGTAAAATAGCAGCTTAAAGGCTTTTATGTAACAGTTTGATGGCTCTGATAACTGACAAGCGTCACTTTCCCCCATCCTAGTGGTAACAGTCTCTCACAAGCAGAATTTCTTTCACAGCGGCATGATTAGAATCTCCCGCCAGCATTGCATATGCAAGAAATGCCTTCTAATTTCAACTTTGGCAGGAATGTGGCTGGTCAGCAGTAGCAAGGGGGTTAGCATTCCCTTAGGAATGTGTCTGACTGTAATTCATCCCCTTTTGTTTCAGTCTGATATCTTTCATGGCAGAGAAGATGTCTTTCTAGTCCTAATTTCCAATTACTTAGTTCAGTTTTCACTTTTGTGCAAGAGTTACAGGTTCTGATGTAACTTTGTGAAACTAAAACTGACTCTTGGGGGAATTTATTGTAAAAGTCAGCCAATATCCGTAGATCTTTGTCATATTTTCGACCATCTTCCTGCTTCTGTCCAGTGTTTCCTTTGTTAAACGCACTTCTGACTGTTGGGTTGTTTGCCTCTGATATTCTGCTCTTTGCTGTTGATTTATTTTCGATCCACTGGGCTAAAGTTTTTCACTGTTGCTTGTAGCCAGGGTCTGTGTTTACTAGGAGGGAAGTAAGGCCTCCCTTTGTGCACAGGAAACAGAGCAGTGATACATTTTTGCTGTGTGTGTTCAGCTGCCTAGCGGTAAAGACAATAGTGAAAGTAGCAATGCTATAACCATTGGGGAAAAAGATCCTGCCCCGTCTATTCAAGAGGGGTCTTTTATATAATTATTTTGCCTTGCTCAGGATTTTTTTTTTTTTAATCTCCCCACTAATTTCCTGTGTCTGCCTTCAACAACACACTGTTGTAATCTGATATTTCGAGGGTGTGTCTGTTCTCTCGGCTTTTTTTTTAGCTCACTGTTTTGAAGCTCCATCACACTGGGAATACCCTACATTTTTGTTCACTTTTGTGTGATACATTAATGACCCACTCCATTGAAATTTGTGTTTTGTGTGTTTTTAATAGGTTTTAGGGCATTTTTCCCATGATGGAGGACATGAATAAATTGCATTTCTGACCATTTCCTGATTCAAATGATGGTGAACAGTTGGAAAATCACCATTTGAAAAAGAGCATTAAACGTGACATAGAAAACACACTGGGCGGGGCACAAGCTCCCTACTCTGAGCTGACATCTTGCTTAAACTGTACGGCTGGATAGCTCCCATATTGTTTGCTGTTTTTTGGGGCACCTGTAATCTTTATTTTGGGGGTGTGAAGGGCTGTACGCTAGTGGGAGTGAGTGTATATAGATGGGTAATGGGGTAGGGGGCGGGCTTTCTATGCACCAACATTCCGGCCCACAACTTACAAGCAAATTTCTGATAAATTCCTGCTGCTCTGCAGAAACTATGTCCAAGAAAACAACACTGGTTTTTGGATTTTGGCTAAAAACTGTGTAATCATAAACAAAGACCACTGGGATCACTTTTACATCCAAAGATGATCTGAGTGGGACTTGAAGAAATAGCCATATTGAGCTGTTGCTGGGTCCACCCTTTCCTTCCTACTGTAGGAAGTCTGCAGAAATTGTCATGACCACATGTCTTTCATGAATCCTTTATGCTTTCCAAACTTTACAGTGGTAGAGTGACCTATTTTTTCAATGAGTTCATTTATATTTCATAAGCAGTCCTACGCTGTGATTCAGAAACCTCCTGTTGTTTTTAGATTGACCCTGACTGTTTATATTTCAGTACATTTCAGTCCTTAACTGTTTTAAGGATAATAAAGCAGTTAGAAGCTTTGAACTTGAACTGCCACTCATTTGAAAAAAAGCAATTTACAAATTTGGTATTTAAAATCATGAGTGCACAGTTTTTGTGTTTTCTTCTGTGTGTTGTCAAGCTTTTATAAAAATGCCTTTCCTGATGGCTTCCTACTGGTATAACCTGTTTTTATTGGCATTGGGCTTTGGATGTGTGTGTGGGGGTGTGTGTGATTTTAACAAAGTAACATCATCACTTATCCAGGTCCCAAAAACTGGTAGCCAAACATTGGACAGCTGCAGATTACTAGGTTAGTTGTGATGGAAAAAATGTTTAAAACAAAATTGTAAAAGTTAATTATTTTTCCAAGGAAATGCATGGAGCTTGTTAAAGTTCCACAAACTTTTTCTTTTTCTTTTTTAGAACCATAGGTTCATTGCAGGTTGAAATTCTGGCTGGGATTTAGGTCCATGGAGGGTTACGCTGATGCTAACGAATGACACCATTCTGGATGAGTGCATTTGTAACAAACCCCTGATTGTTAAGATGGTGTTAAGTTCAGATACACCAGCCACCTGTCACCACGCTGGTGGAGCAGGCAGCCAGTGGAGGAGGGGATGGATGACCTGTGAAGTGGGTAGGGTCAGGCGCGGTTCCCATGGATACTCTTTCTGTATCGAAGTGTGGTGGAATTCCTCTTTTTTTTTTCCTCCGCTCCCTCAATGTGCTTGTTCCTCCTCAGAGCTGGGTGTCAGAGCCCCCTCACTGTGTGCAGTCAGCTTGTGAAACATCCCCTAACTAATGAAATCTAAACACCCTCACAACTTGAATAGTTTTGTTTTTCTTCACCGCTAACTTGCAGGTTGCTGCGGCTAATTAATCGCCTTTATAGAGACATGGGTGCAGCAGAGACTATAGAATGGGATTATACTGTTCAGTCATGTGAAGTCTGTCGGGGATCAGGAAACATGGAATAAAGCTTAACATCTATCAGACATGAGACCAAAAATTCGTAAACTTTGTTATTGACTTTTTCAGAGATGCATTGTGTAATCTTGAGCATCAGGCCTGCAACTTTTAGGTGTGCATAACTCACTTTTTAAGACCAGAGGTATCTAGGTTTGTGAGGGAAATTGGAGTTCAGTTATGGGTTTAATAGAATCTCATGCAGTTTATTCCATCTCATTTCAAGTAAGCTGTTTCAGGTTATTGGAGGCTGGATAGCTGCACTTGATTTATTAGTCTATTATATTATTGTTCGTGCTACATAATCTGGTTTTCCAAGTGAAGCTAGAAGTTCTCCAAAAGATCTTAAGGTTGGTTATAAGTTTTTCGTCAATTTAATGTGTTTATCTTGGACGTTAATGCTTTCAGAGGTCCTTGTTTGTGGTGTAGTATAGGCCTACGATGTGTGTGTGATATGTTGTGACCACTTATGGTGATGTGTGCACATGAGCAGCAATGAAACAGCTGCAGACTTAAGCTGTGGCTTGGGAATGGATGGATTAGATCTCAGGTTTAAAAGTATTTTTCTTAGAGTGACTGAGTCTTTTACATTAAAGTCCCACTCCGACTAGCTTTTGATCTTTTCTAAAAGCGCTCCCAGTGGTCTGCCAAAATTAAAAAAATGATGTTGTTTTGTAGGACATAGTTTCTGATTTAAAAAAATATATATTTTCTTCATATATGTCCTCAATCGTGCCAAAGATGCTACACCAAAAACACAATATTCGTTAAAGCGAGTCTTTAATGTTAGAGTTTGAAGCTCTATCATCTGGATGGAGCTCAGAGTAAAAACATTCCTTCAAATAAAGACATCCCACACTGAATCTAGCCTCAGCATTTGCACTTTTATTTTACCTCCAAACTGATGCTCCTATTTCCTACATATGACCATAAAAACTAAGCAACACAGCAGAGGGTGAGACTCACCACACAGCTCCTAGAAAATTCCACTTGACAAAATGATCCAAAACCAGAAAAAGAAAATAACTGACCGGAATTTTCCCTCGGTTTTATTGGAACAAAGATTTGGTATTTGGTTGCCATCTCGCAAAAATATTGACAGAAATGCAAAACCCATATCTAAAGTGGATGCTCAGTATTCTGCCTCTCCCTCCCCTGAACTCCATAAAAAGAAACTAGACCTCCAAACAAAATATAATTTGATAGCAACTGAAAAAACAGAACAGCTTCTGTTAAAATCACGGGGATATCTCTATGAACATGGCGACAAAGCTGGACGTTTCTTAGCACACCAACTGAAGTGTCGTTCAGCTGCTCAACTTATTCCCCAAATAACAAAAAAAGATGGCACACTGACTATTGACCCAGCAGAAATTAACGAAGCATTTACTTCCTTTTACTCCGACCTGTATATGTCAGAAATGACAGAAGATTGCTCGGAGATGGAAATGTTTTTAAATAACTTAGAATCCCCTTTAGTAACAGAAATACACAGGACCAATGCAGAGCTTCCACTGGACCATAAAGAAATCACTAATGCAATACACTCAATGCAAAATGGTAAGGCTCCGGGCCCAGACGGGTACCCTATAGAGTTTTATAAAAAATTCTCAAACAGACTATCCCCAATACTACTTGATATGTTTAATGACTCTCTCTCCCGTGGCTCCCTCCCCCAGACATTAACTGAAGCATCAATTACCCTTCTCCTTAAACCAGGTAAAGATGGTAAAGACTGTGGCTCGTACCGACCCATCTCTCTCCTTAACTGTGATGCAAAGGTCTTAGCTAAAGCCCTCTCTCTTCATTTAGAATCCACAATACAGGATGTGATCTCTGATGATCAAACTGGTTTTATGCCGGGGCGCCACTTATTCAAAAATGTACGCCGACTTTTTAACATAATTTACTCTCCTGCCTCTGCAGCAGAGGCAGAAGTGGTAATTGCACTTGATGCAGAGAAAGCCTTTGATAGGGTGGAGTGGAGATATCTATTTGCATGTTTAAAGAAATTTGGTTATGGTCCCAACTTCATCTCCTGGATCAAGCTTTTGTATAAATCACCCAAAGCCTCCATAATTAGTAATAGCAAGCGGTCACAATATTTTCAGTTGTCACGGGGTACTCGCCAGGGTTGTCCTCTCAGCCCACTACTATTCGCTTTAGCTATACAGCCCTTATCTATCACACTAAAAACTTTACCATCAATCAGTGGAATTCACAGGGGCGGTGAGGAACATAGAGTATCTTTGTATGCAGATGATTTATTGTTATATTTGTCAGACCCCATTCTAAACGTCCCTCACATAATTTATGCTTTGAGGAAATTTGGGGCTTTCTCTGGGTACAAATTGAACTTAAGTAAAAGTGAATGTTATCCTGTTAATGATCTGGCTCTCCAAATACAAAATGGCGCCTTGCCATTTTAAATGTCCACAAATGGCTTTAAGTACTTGGGTATCACTATTACAAGAGATATGCAACATCTCCATCAAAAAAACTTCTGTCATTTATTAGAAAAGACCAAATTAGACCTAAAGAAGTGGAGGACTCTTCAACTATCCCTGGCAGGAAAGGTTAATTGTGTTAAAATGACTGTACTCCCATAAATTTCTTTACCTTTTTCAGTGCATCCCCCTCTACATCCCCAAAATATTTTTTAAATCTCTTGATAACATTTTTGTCTCATTTCTGTGGGATGGAAGGAAACCTAGGATACGGCTTGAATTGCTACAGAGGTCTAAAAATCAAGGCGGTTTAGCCTTTCCCAACTTTCAGTACTATTACTGGGCTTCAAATGTAAAGAATATCTTACACTGGCTCCACAGTCCGAGTGTGGACTGGTGCCGTCTTGAAGCTGCATCATGCATCTCAACTTCCCTCCGTGCTCTGGTCACCTCTGACTTGTCTCTCTCTGCCCTTAAATATACCGATAACCCAGTCGTCATAAATACTCTTAAAATATGGTTTCAGTTCAGACGGAACTTTGACTGTGGGGATCTCCTGCATTTGAGTCCCATAAATATGACTCACTTGTTTCCCCATGCTAGACTGGATTCTGGTTTCATTCTCTGGAAACAGCAAGGTATTCATTTGTTCAAAGACATGTACATAAACTCTGTTTTTGCTAGTTTTGATGATCTTTCAATTAAGTTTAATCTCCCCCGGTCTAGCCTATTCCGTTACTTCCAAATTCGCCACTTCCTTCAGCGTCATACCCCAGACTTTCCATATTTGCCATTATGCTCAGGTATTGAAGCACTTCTAGAAACTCCAGTACATCTTAGAAGATTTATCTCAAGGATATATGATCAGATAACTTCATTAAAAAACACAAATCTTGTAAAACTCAGGACAGATTGGGTGAATGAGTTGGGGGAGGAACTGGCTTTGGAGGACGACATATGGAATGATACTTTACTGAAAGTAAATGGCAGCTCCTCCTGTGCAAAATTAAACTTAATACAATTTAAAGTTGTACATCGCATCCACTATTCCAAAGCTAAACTAGCAAAGATCTATCCTAATGTAGAAGCCAGCTGTGATAGATGTCACCATACCCCTGCTGACTTAACACATATGTTCTGGCTGTGCCCATCTCTGATGTCCTACTGGTCTGTCATTTTTAAAACATTGTCACAAGCTCTCAAAATTAATCTTGAACCTATCGCAGCCATGGCTATATTCGGCATCACAGGTGGAAAACAATCTATTCTAAGTAAACAAAATAAACATATCATTGCTTTTACAACACTACTTGCACGTAGAAGGATTTTACTTCATTGGAAGTCAAATAAACCACCCAAAGTGTCTCCATGGTTTAGTGACTTGTTACAATTTATGGTGCTAGAAAAGATTAAATACACTCTAAGGGGGTCCAGAGACAAATTTCTATCTGTGTGGGGGCCGATACTATCCTACTTTAATAAGCTCAAAACTGTCCCCGAGTAGCAGCTTCCGACAACTTTCCTGTTTGCTTGTGTTGTCACACTGAGCCTTAGTGGTGCACACCTGCTTATATCTCTTGACGTAATCACACTTTAAATATAATTTTTATTTTCTATTATCAGATTTTTCATATATATATATATATATATATATATATATATATATATATATATATATATATATATATATATATATATATATATATATATTTTTTTTTTTTTTTTAAATTATTATCTTTATTTTATGTTCTGTGGGATGGGGTGGGAGTGGGGTTCAGCTATGTGTTTGTCTTGTTTACAAAAAAAAAAAAAAGAGAGCATTGTTTGTATAGTGCCTGACATGTGACCTTGTTTTTGTACATGTTCTGTACTTTTGTTGCTCCATTAAAAAAAAAAAAAAAAAGAAATGCAAAACCCACATTGGTTTCATGATGTGGAAATTTGCTTTTGCAACATTACATTGTCAATTTTTGCCACAATTGTCAGCTTCACAGCTAAATAGATATGCCAGAATCTGGAGGTCAAACTGGCAAACTTGTACCACTCTTACATGTAAGCTTTCCACAACTTAAGTTTCATTTCACAAAACGTCTATTTTGTTGTTACACACATAGTGCCACAACTCGTCACTGCACTTTTATCTCACCGCACAAGCGTGACTGCAGTTTTGTGAGTCACCACATATAGTTTGGCATGACTACATGCAGACTTTGAGAGGGGCCTTTCCCAACGAGAACACAGCGATTGTTCCTTTTCCACTGAGACATGTCTGTCAGAAGAGACTGCAAACATTTCTGTGTAAAAGCGTGTGTTTTGTTTTGAAAGGCTTTTCCGTCTGTTCGCTATTCTTTCTATGAAGAAGCGAGAGGAAACATGCCTTGTGATCGAAACCATGAGTCTGCAAAGAGACAGGAACTTTTGGAAATATTCCTCAGACAGTTTCCACTGTCAATTAAGTTGCCATACTTTGAATTGATAGAAAGAAATAACTAATTTAATTCATGTGAAAATCAAACCTTACACAAATGTACACAACAAAGAACCATTTTCACGGATTGCATTTAGAAAAGTCAACAACCTAAAAAATGGAGTGTTCTGTCTCTACACAGGGTTTTATTGAAAATTTTATAGAAAGTTACTACACCTTGGGGGCTTGTGGGGAAAAAACAGGAAAAAAGGAAAAAAAGAAACCTCATGTAAAAAGTAGAGAAGGATGTGAAACAACCACATTTTCTTAAAGAAACCTGAGAATGTCTTTAGTTTCCCTTAAAGACTTACTGAAACACTTTCTTATAAATGTGCAGATTAAACTGTTTTAATTTTTTTATTCATTATAGGGGATTTTACTGTCCATTGTCAATAGAAAATATTTTCAGAATCTTTCGAGTTTATAATCTTTTGCATCTGTGTTTAATTTTAGTCCAATGTTTTCCTGAAATGCCAATTGTTTAATTTATGTAATCATGTAATTTTTTGTATTTCTTTCTCTCTGTTTGTTTGCTTGACCCTTTTCTGTCCAGCTGGCCTGCTGCTGTGGAGCAGCGGCCTGCTCATGCTGCTGTAACTGCTGTCCGAAGATTAAGCAATCCACGGGAACCAGATTAATGTACGCATTGTATTTCCTGTTGGTCACTTTCATCTGTGCTGCCATGATGTCCCCCACTGTGGAAGAGGAGCTGAGGAAAAAGGTGAGTACACCCAAGCTCATTTAGTTTGCTGCAATGACTTTAAACTACTACTAACAGTTTTTTAGCCATTCATCCACTTCTGTCATTCACTATTTCAATATTCTGGGGGGGACAAACATGTTTAGTGAAATTTTCAAAATGCCTTTGGTTTACTTTTTTCGCGTTGTGCTTGAGTCTAAACTATTTGGAATTTGGAAAGAGAATTTTCCCAAAACTTCATATGGATGTTTTTTTTTTTTTTTTTTTTTTAACAAAAATGTGCACTGGAAAGCAAAGTTCTGCCCAAAATGAGTTGTTTCAGAGTCTGGCCTGAAGCGGTCATCTGCAAACTATTAACACTTTGAAGTGTAAACACACTGCTTAGAAAAACAATGAACCCAACGAAACAGCTTTCAAACAATTGCTTTCCAAGCACATTACTGATATTTTAGATTCATTTAAATTAGTTTTGGTTATTAATTTCGATTAGCATCTTTTATTTTGTTGGTTTGCTTTAGGACCGAATAGAAAAAAAACATTTTAGTTAAAAAAGAAATAGTGGTGCATATAGATGCGGGACGATGAGCTTCTGCTGACTCTGTTACCATGGAAATGGATGAGCCTCCCTGACTGAAAAAGTTATTTGGTGACAATATTTGTCCACCAATCTTCCTTTTCCTTTGAGCCCCCTTTCTCAGTCAGAGGCAGTAGTTCAATATTAAAACGATTTCCAACTGAGGATCTCCTTGTGAGATGAGAACTCTGCAAAAAGGAGCCATTCAGATGCAAAATGGCCTCTGATAGGACCACAGAATGCATGTCGTGTTGTGCACACTCACACACAAACTCCAACACACAGTCATGCACACTGTGTCAGTTACTTACTGAGCACAGTGGGAAGTCTCAGCAAAGAGAGCAGCCATTGTGCGAACAAGAGCGCTGCTCTTTACTGAAAAGATTTACAGCAGTGATGCTGCCGGGCCCTTTTCCTCCTCACCCCAGCTCTATGGTCATGCTAATATACACCTCGGAGTGAGACAAAAGCTCCAAAAATAGACGTTTGGCTTTCTGTTGTAATCTGACTCCAATCTTTGCAACACACTGAGGTGATGACATCTCTATATCCTGGCTCTTCACCTCAAGTTTAGAACCAATACTAATTAGTAAAGTTGAATTAAATCTGCAAGCTGCATTGAAAGGCCTTGTATCATGTGTTCTCCAGGGTCTTTGGCTCTAAGAGAAATGATTCGTCACCTGACTGGATGACTGGATGTGTGAGGAACGCTTGAGCTTTCAGTCACATCCAGGGGGAGTTTTGTTTTCTGTTTTTAAACCCCATTATCTGTGTTGTCCCTTCAGATTAAATACATATATATTCATAGTAAATATCATGGCAAAGGGAATTCTGATATTTGCCTCTTTTCTTTTACATTTCCTCTGCCTTTCTGACAAAAGGGGATTCAACTAATTCATCTGTGCACTTTGTTTTCATGTCAGTTAGTTCAAAGAGCCCTCCAACAGGCTGCAGAGGATGAAGGATGAAAGCGGGCTTCGTGCAGAAAGAGATCGTTTAATTGCAGCTTGTTCTCTCTTTCTGCCGACTTGAAGGCTTAATAGTGAACAGCGACCATTGAGTCCTCTCACCGAGGCCACGCAGCTCTCAAGAACAAACCCACCTCTGTTTCTGCACCGGAGCAAAGGTGGCGTTTCTCTCAAGCACCACCGTTGTCCCATATATTGACATTTAGCATTTTTGCTTTTGTCCTTCAGATACCGTTCTTCAGCGAGCTTTGTGTGAAGATGAAAGCGGGGGAGAACTGCAGCACTCTTGTTGGATTCTCAGCTGTTTACAAGATGTGCTTTGGAATGGCTTGCTTCTTCCTTTTTTTCTGTATCCTCACCATACGAGTCAGAAACAGCACAGGCTGGAGGTCAGCCATTCATAACGGGTATGAAGAAGTATTTCATTTTTTCTCTTTTGTCCCGTCACTTGGAGAAATCTAAGATTAAAGATAAAATCAGGTATTTAAGGTACTCTCCTGTTAGAAAAGAAAACACTTAAGTACAACAGTATCTGTCAACAATTTTCAGGTTATGTTTTCTTTACATTTTACTATCTAATTATGTAAAAGAATCATTTTTTTCTAAAGTTTTTCCTTCTTTTCTCTTAATCAATTATCAGATTTTGGTTATTGAAGTTTGCTTTGTTGGTGGGTTGCTGCGCTGCGGCATTCTTCCTGCCAGACGAGGACAACTTTTTGAAAGGTAAACATGTGACCCTCACTTTCAGAGCCCCAACACTTGTGACAAAAGTTGGAAAAACAAGGAAAAATAGTCAAAAGTAATTCAAAACCTTAAAGAAAGTTCTGTTTTTAGAATTTATCGAAGTGTTTTTGTTTATTTCTATCATATTTTCTTTATAGTAACCGTGTAAATACATTTCCTGTGCATTTTAACTTTGATAAAATGTAATAAATGAAAAAAAAATTTTGTGCTACCTTTATATTATTACTTCAAAACTCACAACTTGATCTAATGTGTCACATCAAGTGTTATTAATCCTAAATATTTACACATTCTTTCACCACAGTGTGGCGCTGTATTGGGGCTACAGGTGGGGTCTTCTTCCTGTTTATCCAGCTCTTGATGTTGGTGGAGTTTGCTCACAGGTGGAACACAAATTGGTGAGGGCTACATCATGTCACTTCTATACTCCCTGCCCTTCTTTTTTTTTTTCTTCATCTTTAAGAGACTAGGGCATCTTTTTGTGTTGTTATTTTAGTCAAAAAAAAGCTGTAGAGCACTAGCATTAAAAATAAGGGCACAAAGGCTCAGCCTCAGGAATAAGGCCACTTCATGGAATATTTGTTAGTTACTACATAAAATCCGGTTTAAACAAGTCAGGGCTGGTGTTTTATAACACAGAAATGTATTTAACCAGTTACATACAGATGGCTGAGAACTTGGGGCATCCAATATAACACAACAGTGTGAATTCTGTTTTGTAAAATGCATAAAAGTTTGGAAAGAGAAGCTTTCTATTGTGGACTCACTGATGTGAGTTTTCAGCTAACTGATTCCAGCTATCAGGGCTAAACTTTTAATTATACTTGTAAACCTATTTTGGACAAAACGTCTTTTCTTTAATGCACCAATAAACGATTAATTTCCAGAAAGGTGGCTCAGTGGTTAATAAGAAGGATATTCTTAAAGAATTTGCCTGTTTGTGCACACACAAGCATGTACATTATTTTAGAAAATTTCAAAAGAGATTCTTTGTCACATGTTTGTGCTGTTATATAATAAAAAGTGCTAAAGCAGCTGCAGATCTACCCCCTCTTCTCCCCTGGGTGCAGTTCTATCCCTCCCTCTGTTTAGTTTTTTCGCTCTTAAAGTCAATCCTACACGAGTCTTTGTTTTTTACCCCACTACAAAAATATTTCCATTGCTGTAACTTATTCTCCTGCATATGTTATAATCTTTTCCTTATATTCAGTATGTTTTTTCTTTCTTTTTTACCCTCCCTTCGTGTTTCTGCCAACAGGAGTTCAGGGGTTGAGTACAATCGTCTTTGGTACGCAGCTTTGGCGTTTGTGACTCTGGTTCTCTTCACCATTGCCGTGGGAGCATTGGCCTTCATGGGGATGTACTACACTCACCCGGAGGCCTGTTTGTATAACAAGATCTTCCTCGGAATCAACGGCAGCCTCTGCCTTGTTGTGTCCATGTTGGCCATCTCTCCCTTCATACAGAAATGTAAGCAGCTAAAGAGTCTTGTTTTCATCAAGATAGAGAGATAGATAGAGAGAGAGAGAGAGGGAGAGAGAAGACTTTATTTGTCCCATGATGGGGAAATTCTTTTGTCTGCAGCAGCAAAGTGACATTCAGAACAGTGTAACATTATAAAAGAACAGAAGAACATCTGGATTTGTTGCACTGGATATTTAGAGTACATCAAACTTGCTGTAGTGTTAAAAATTAATCAATTTGTTTAATAGAAACGGTTGCTTAAGTGAAAAAAATGATATTTTGTGTTTCCCGTAGTGCAGCCCAAGTCTGGCCTTCTTCAACCAGCGGTCATCAGTGTTTACGTTATGTACCTCACCTTCTCAGCTTTCTCCAGCAAACCCAAAGAAGGTGAGTTCAAGAAAAAAAAAACATGTCACCATCTATAAGATTGTAATTGGATCACAACATTGTTAATAGTATGCAAGAAACACTGAGGTTAGCATAAAAGGTGGAATTTATATATTGAAAGTTTTATGGTTGGATTTTTGCATTTATCCATATGATAACATTTTTAACATGTTGGCAAAATCAGAAAACATATTTAGACATATTTATTTTCATTTAATAAAGACACAACTCCACATTAAAGTTTACTGGGGTATTTTAATAGATAATTTATTGGTTTTCTTCCTTTTAGGTGAATTTTTCTCTCCAAATTAAATGATAAAAACAATGGTTAAGAGATCAAGCTTAAAAAGTTTAGATAAACAGTTACAGACCTTTGTAAATATTTGGACATATGTCTAGTCTTGACACATTTATAGACACTTTGGCAGATCGTACTGTAGCTCCCCAATCTTGAATTATGTTTCCAGCAATCATTTCTCACATTTTAATATCTTTGTGCCGATTTTGGCCGAGATGTTCACCGTTACAGGGGCTTTTGGGGTTTGCTCCATGTATTCCCTCCTCTCCTTTTGCTCTTTTCACCTATAAACTTAGCTCAAATGTTCACCCAAAGCCACTGTCTGACCTTTAGAAATATTTAGACTCTTCTTTATTCACTCTTGTCTTATTTGTTCTTTTCCAGTGGTGGAAATTGACGGCGGAAACACAACCGTATGCGTGTTCCCCTTCAACACTGGGTCAGAGAGTGACAAGAAAATCGTCACTGTTGTGGGAGGCTTCTTCCTAGTTGGCTGCATCATATACTCTTGGTAAAGAAAACGTTCAAATCCTCACATCACATATAAATGCAAAACCTCTACTCTGTAGATAAAAGTAAAGAGTTTTTGTTTAATATCCAAAATAAGCTGATACAGAGCATCATAACCTGCACAGTTTGCATTGGCTGCATCTGTAGGAGCAGCACTATTTTAGCAGCGTGTTTGCAGTAACTGTCAGAGATGGGAGTTATGGCTTTTTGCTTTCAAATGGAGACATTCTGTCTCCTGTGGTCATTTCCTGAACAGGAGCAAATTAGACCCTGCAGTCTTTTAAAACTGCATATGACTGGGAAAAGAAAGTGATAAATCACAATTGGTCGTCTTCCCTTTTCCCCCTCCTCTCTCTAGTCTGACCTCCACTACCAGGAGAAGCTCTGCAGCGCTCAGAGTGTATCGGAACTCCGAGCCGGAGGCAGAGGTAGAGTTATTTTGCACCAAAATTTTTTTTGATGTGTTGTTAGTAAAACAAGTGTTTATCTGAGTTTGTGTATAAAATCATTTCCCTCTTGCAGAGAGCTCGCTGTTTCTTCTGCTGTGGAGATGACACAGGTAAAAAAAAAGTCAATGTTTTTCCAATAGAGACATCATTAGGCATAAATACAGTTACACAGTGTGTTATAGTATGACTGACACTCAGAGGCTGCACTATTTGCTATTTTCAATCATTGGTCCTCAACCCCATGACGTCATTGTTACTATGAGGGCAGTGTGCAGTAAAGCACGTACATGTGAAAGTCGACACTGCCATCTGCTGGAAAAAGACAGAATTGTTTAGGAAAAACAGTTAACGGCTTCATTTTTTTATATTCATTTGTAAAATAAAAAATAATTAGACTATATATATATATTTGTTTATTTCTTTTCTTTTCAGAGGACTACGATGAGGAGAAAACTGGTTCAGGCCAGGATGTGATCTACGATGAGAAGGAGACAACCATCTATAATTATTCCTACTTCCACTTTGTCTTCTTCCTGGGCTCTCTTTATGTCATGATGGCTGTCACCAACTGGTTTCAGTACGTTTAAGTACTTGATAGTGAAAACAGCCATGGGATATGAGCACAACAGGATTTCCTAAGCTGTGTTCTTCTCTTGCAGCTACGATGGTCACAGGATCGAGAAGCTGTTGGATGGGAGCTGGTCGGTCTTCTGGCTCAAAATGGCCTCCTGTTGGGTCTGCCTCTTCCTGTATTTGATGACTCTAATTGCTCCTCTGATGTGCCCAAAGCGGTTTGAAGCCTAGATCGTACGTCACCGCTCAAATGTGAAGCAGCTCTGATCTGTAGGATGTTATCAAGCTCAGCTCTCTTGCTGGGACAAGGGACCAATCCCCAGCTTTCACTATGGAGGATTATCTGTTGCCTTTTTATTAAATATAGAAGTGTCTTTGTTTTACAATGTTGAGCTGTTACTACCTTTGTGGTCATTTTTTCAGTCTTTTTCTATAACTGACTGAAGGTTTATATGAAAAATGTAATGTTGAGATTCGTCGCTTTAGAAAAACTTTCAATCTAAGTAGATTCCCGGAATATGTCACACTGAAAAATGAGCTCATTGTCATCTGTCCGTTTTTGCTTTCCAAGCTCTGTCAGATATTTCAGTTCTGTGAAATTGTAGTAGCAAAGTTTTGAAGCAAATTTATTTCCAGAACAAGTTATTTATTTAAGTTGGAGTTTACAAGATAAAAATACATTTAATTTGATTTGGCCGTAATTATTGATTTCTCAGGCTAACATTGAAGCTGTAAATGTTTGTGTTTTGTTCTATTGTTCCTTTTGTAGAATATTTCTATGCAACAGATCAAACTCTTCTCCATCTGGGACACTTGGTGTTGTTGCGTTTTCATAGACAATTTTTGATCATGTCAGTGTTCTTTTAAAGCTGGTATTTCAAAGAAAAACCCATAATTTATGCATTTCCAGTCATCATTGTGCAGGGAAAGCCTTTCATTTCGCGTGCTTTATGGTGAAAAAATAATGTGGCGTTTCACTTTTCTAAAGGGAGCTGCAGTGTGGATCATTTGCCAAAGGTAAACAATTCTCATGTTTTGGTCTGTTACAATAAAAAAAAATAATGTTGTCATGCAGATGTACTGTGATAAAGGCTGTGGAACTTCTTTTTTTACATACGTCTACATTTAATGAATAAGATAAGGTAGCAAGACTTTAGAATCAAGTTATACAACACTGGATGTTGAGTTTAATGGCTAATTAAGACCCCCACCATGTAATCTCTGTGTGGGGGTGTTTAGAAATGTGATAACCTGCAAAAACCAGATCAAATTGTTTCAGTCAGTAAGTTTTTTGTACTTTTTTCCAAATTTTATGCTTAAAAATACCTTTGTATGTACATTTTGGCTACTGTGCATCAATCTGTGGACTTTGTAACTAGAATTTTTGCATGGCATAACTGCAAATCTGCCTTTTTTCGGAAAACATCTTGCATTTTAGTTGTATTAAAAAGAGTAAAAATGTGGTGCTCAAAGTTTTGATGCTGCAGAAAAATGTAAAGAAATGGGTGAAATCGGAGAAAGCTAGAAACTACGATGACACAGAGAAACGCATCGTAATTTTATTTAAATAAAAAAAACAATGTGTCATTCCTTTAATGTTTTTTTCTCATCCTTTCAATAAAGCATATGTGGAATGCCAATTTTTGTCTTTGTTTTTGTCTTTGCCACTAGTCACTAGTAGTAGTAAAAATGAAAATAAAACAACAGAGATTTTTTTCCATTGTGTATACATTTGATTATATAAATGCATTCAGAAATAGCTGCTTCACTTATTGATACTTTTACTGGTTTCTTAAAACTCCATTACCAAAACCAATTGCCATCTTTCTCTTTACTCTTCCGTCTTCATCTCTTTGCCGCAAAAACCTTAGGCCTGTGCTCTGGATGGATCCTGGTAATCCTCTGGAATATTATCTGTGGCAATAAGTTAAGCAGATGTCTGAAGGCTGATTTCCAGCTCCCATTTCAAAGTGGCCTGCATGCAGAAACTCACCGTTGCAGCGGTACTTTAAGTTGGACCAGATGATATTTTCCTGAGAGAAGCAGAACACACCCAGCCGCCCACCTCTCATGCTGGTGTCAATGATCACCCCCGTGTCCGCCACCAGCTCGGAGCCCTCATAAAACCGAGCCCTGGTGCACACATGATTTAAACGAGACAGTCGCTCATGCTGCGTTCGTGTTTATAAAATGTGTGTGAGACATTTATTTGTCTTACCTTATGTATCCAACCTGGGGTCTGTGCTGAAGGAACCAGCGGTAGGAAACTTTGTCCTTCCATCCAACATTCCTGGGGTCTTTCCATAGAAGTTGCACTTGGTCTGTTGTGTTTCCTGTGTGCCAGAGCGAGTTCCTCATATACTCCCCAGGACCTGTTCTAGACTTCACCACCTATTGGAAGAAGGCCATGTTGGTTAAAAGAGGGAAAGATGTTTTAGTAGTGGACAAAAGCAAAGCCTTCAGTCCTCACCTTGAGCTGTATTCCTGGCTCAGCGACAGCCCTGAAGGGTGAAGCCTGCCAGTAAGTCTGTTCTGTCTGTTTCCACATTACAACGTAGAAGGAGGAGGAGTCTTGGTAGCCGAAAATGAAGCCAGCATAGTCATCATCCGTAACTGTGTTTACATGGAATGTTCCTTCAAAGTCAACACCGCTGAATGCTGTGTAACCTACAGATGTGCACAGTACACAGATGCGTCAGCTCAAGGAACAGGACATGAAGAGATGGAGCTTTGACATTCAGAGGGACATCTGTGCTCACCTACAGCCAGGCCCGGGTCAGAGTTCATGGTCTGGACAATCTCCATGCCCTGATAAAAGAAAGGAGAACAACTTAAGTAAGAAAACCCTGGTTCAATCCCAACGAGTACCTGTCTGTGTGGAGGTTACATGTTCTCCCTGTGCATGTGTGGGTTTTCCTCCCAAGGTCCAAAACTGCTTCACGTGTTACTTGATGTATTAAAGTTATACCTGGGTGGGAATTTGAGTGTGGGCTGTCGTGTGGCCTTGCAAAAGACCGGCAACCTGTTCACAGTGTTTCCCACCTTTGCCCAACTGGCTGGGATAGACTCCAGCAACCCCATGATCTCAATGAGGGTTAAGCGGATTCAGAAGACGGATGGAGAGATGGTAACTTTCTGGCCACATTCTGAGACAGTCTGCCACTGCTTTAAAGTTAAGAAAAAAACAGGTGAACTTGTGTACCTGGTTAAGTACCACCCAATTAGGGTCGATTTGTGACTCCCCTTCCGGGTCGAGCACCACGGTCTGATATGCTCTGAAGTCAGTCAGTGTGACCTCGGCATTTTCAGGGCAGTGGTCAATCCTGTCAATCACGTTGTCTTTGTCAAAGTCTCCTTGGCAGGCATCTCCAACTTTGTCCACTGCAACACAACCCCACAACTCACCGTCACACAACAGCAGGCCAGACTTTGCTCAACGACCAAAACAAAAGCAAACGTGACACAAACTGTCTGAGTCTTTTTGGTCACGGTTTGCAACCAGTCTGCAGTTGTCCTCAGTGTCTGGGATGCCATCGTTATCGTCATCATCGTCACATTCATCTCCCTGCAAACAAAGACAACATGGAGCGGTGAAAAACACACAATATGAATCCAAAGTGTGGTCAATCTAAAAAACAAGGGAAGGCATAAAACCATTCCATCCTTGTCAGTGTCCAGCTGAGAGGAGTTGATGACGTCGGGACAGTTGTCTTTTGTGTTTTGGTGGCCATCGCCATCGCTGAACACAAATGAGCAGGTGAACACAATGATAAGCCACTTGTAAATGATTGCAACCCCCAACAACACAGGTTGCTTTTACCTGTCTATGTTGTCATCGCATGTGTCTCCTATAAGATCATCATCTGAGTCCGACTGCAGGCAAACACAACAAACATTCCTGATCAGGAGTGCTATCCAAGTAAGCCGTTTCTACCTATTGGTTCTTTGTTACCTGGTTGGGGTTGGCCACATCAGGGCAACTGTCACAGGCATCCCCAACACCGTCGTTGTCTTTGTCCCTCTGGTCTGGGTTGGGAACTTTTTGGCAGTTGTCAAGAATGTTTTTTAAGCCTGAAAAACCAAAGAAAAAATCTATTTCGCTTGGCACAAACTGTGCAGAGTTTAGCAGAATCAGTCACATCTGCAGACAGCAGAGATTGTTTAAAACGGAGGACAAATAGTTTCCAATGGCCTTCAACCCTCGTTCGAGGTTTACCATGGAAAAATTGTTTAAAAGAGCAGACAGACATGACCAAACGCTCAACAATCCAACCCCAAAATCAAAGATTAAACCAAATGATCACCAGGTAGAAAACCTGCCAAACTCAACAAAAAGGAGGTCATCATACTTGTGACCAACAAGGTTTCCACAGAAAACTTACTCAAATGTAAACACGTCTTTGAGAGTTTTTATCTCACATTTATCACACACCTTGAAATATTTGGACATTTTAATTTCAAAGCAGTAACCCTCGTGCTATCTTAGATGACCCCACCCTTACATTGACGTGTTCTCCCTACCATGACAAAGGTGGATAAAGGTGGAAAGATTTCATGTAATCCATGGACACCAGTGAAGATCACAAATCATTGAAGAAAAAAGGTTCAGAGCACTGTCTAGTGGGTCTAGATGACCCAACTCCCAATGGTAAAGTGCCTAGGATAGCACAAGGGTTAAACATTTTCAAACTAAGAAATTCAACTATCAAAAAAAGATATGAAGGAGGACAGATTTGCTCAGGTTACGTCTCTGCCGTTCCAGTAAAAGTGGCAGACCTCTAATCGGAAGATTGCAGGTCCGATTCCCGCCTTGCCCGCCCGTGTGTTGAAGTGTACTTGGGCAAGACACTGAACCCCACCTTGCCTCAGGTGGAAGGTTGGCGCCAGTGTTCGGCAGTGGAGCCGCCATCTGTGTGTGAATGTGTGTGTGTGAATGAGTAATTGGGACTGTAACTTTAAAGCACCTTGGGCCTTCAAGGAAGGTAGAAAAGCGCTATGCAAGGGTGCGCCATTTCTCATCATTGTTCGCCAACAGTAATGACTTAATGAACCGTCAAAACACTCACCATCCCCATCTATGTCATCATCACATTCATCTCCAAGACCATCTTTGTCAGTATCTTTCTGTGATGGATTTTCCACATGTTTGCAGTTGTCGCAGGCATCGCCATGGACATCTTTATCCGTGTTCTTCTGGTCCACGTTAGGAACCAGCCAGCAGTTATCCTGGTTTTGACAAATGAGGTCCAACATTTATAAAATTGGTGACAAAATTGTATAGTGCTTTGCAAAGTGTATTAGCCAAACATATGTGAATCACGTGCATCTTCATTGATAATGCCATCACTGTCTGCATCATGATCACAGGCATCACCCATCCCGTCCCTATCTGCGTCCTCCTGCCCAGAGTTGGGGATGTACAGACAGTTGTCCTGGAGATGATAGAACAAAAGTCAGCCAGAATACTTTTTAGCCCAGGGATGTCTACACTTTTTGCAAAGTGGGGCTGTTTTAGGGAAGTCAAAATGTGTGAGGGCCATCCTTTTGAACCCTTATAATAACATTAAATGCAAATGAACTATTAAATGAACTTTGCATTTCAATTTGATACTTTTCATTTCTCTACATAGGGCAGAATTATACCTAAATACATATTTTAAATAAATAAATTACAATTTGATATTTGAAGGCCAGAAAAAAAATAAAGAAAAAGTCAATCTGGAAAAAATATATTTTGTCAAAATTAAATCTGGGTTCATACGATATGCTACCTATTTTTCATGATTAAATGCTCACTGTAAACTTCTAAATTTAAATCATGTGAACATAGAAACAATCATAGATCATAGAAACTAATCTGTTTCTCTTATATGGCTCCTAAGGCCCATAAGGTTGCTACCTCAGGTTTACTACAGCTTATGACGTAATATGCTCAATCCCAATTAATAAATCATAGTTCTTAAAAAGTGTAGGGGGCTATATTTCATTGATTTTATAGCAGAAACCTGCGGGTCGATGGAAATTTGATAGAAGGATGAGGGGATAGAATTCTGTACCTTCTTACAACTGTTGTCGGTGCACAGGAGCTTGTTGTCAGGATAAGCATCAATATCTGTGTCCTGGCCACACACATAGCCATTGCCAGCCCAACCAACTCCACACTAACACCAGAACAAAGAAAGGAAGGAAAGTAACGGACATATTTGGAAAATACATAGTTTAGTTATATTTCTTTTCACATTGAATTCTCACCACACAGCTAATGCTGCCATCTCTTTCCACAATGCACTCCCCATGGATATCACAAGGACTGGGCTGGCCATTCGGGCAAAGCCTGGAACCATGGCAGCCTCTTATCTGGTCACCTGTGAAGCCAGTCTTACAGTCTCCACAGCGGAAGGAGCCCTGCAGAACGCAGAAGAGAGTCAAAAGTCCAGACCCTTCTTTAAAAAAATGCAGAGCAGTTCATGAAGCAGTTCCTGTGATCTTACTACAGTGTTGTAGCAGTGGGAGTTGGCCGTGCAGCCTCCATTCAGAGGTGGACCAAGGCACTCATCGACATCCTCACACACCTGGAAGGAACAATGAAAACCATTTTCGAAGAAAAATACTACTTTGGTATGTGTATCCTTTATTGCTTAAAACAAAATGTTCAACAGATAAAAGCTTTATTTGAACAGAAGCTCAGCGCTTTCAAATAGCAAAATCCCTGATTTTATTAGACTCTGAGTAGAGCCCAGATGCGCTCAGTAAACTTATATATTTAGCAGGTGTACCCCTGTTAAATAGGAAAAAAAGTTTGATTTGTTTTCTCATTTGAAGCAGATGGAAACCGATGGACTCAGGTGCTCCAGTCATTCTACTCGAGGAGAGGTCATGAAACCATTTTCAGCCAGTTGTTAAGATCCGTTTTTTCAATGCATTATTCATGAGCATAAATTATTTAAGTTAGTTTCCTTTTTCAGAAATTGATGTGTTAGTGAGTGTGCTCTACAGTGTGTGGGAAACCTACCCAAGAGCTACACTTTTAGAGAATTTTCACAGCAGTTTATCCCTGCTGAATCAGCTCAGAGCCATAAAAGAAAGCCTTGATTTTTCACTTGAGGGTCCAGGAGCTTGTTTTGGGGCATTATTGCAGAAAGGGTTAACATTACAATAATGTCCTCTAACTATTATGTAGTATCTTTATTATTTTTTTAGTCCTCTAGATTGTCAATTTTGCTCTGCAACAAAGTTCAAGTCAGTTGTCACACTTGTCAAACAAAGTAGACAAAGTAGCTTCAGTAAAAACCAAACAGCTAAGAGTGAAAGCACATTTTAAAGTTGGTGTTTCAAATATTAAAGTGTTTGACAAACCAAAGGAATCCTAAACCAATATCATTTGAACTGTCAACACTTCAGTGGGGAGGTTTATTGATGGTACAAGTGAATAAAAGCCAAACATAGAACATCAGCATTAAGTCCCAAATCTTTAACATCATAGGCAAAACTTGGCTGTTAATGTCCCAACCTGTCATAATGCTACTCTAAAACAATTGACACACAATTGGAAACAATAACAAACAGCTGGTGATTTTAACAAATTAAACAATAACAAAAATCCAGTAAAGAATCAATTTTCAAAACCTGACCGGGCTGTCCTGCAAACTACCATTGTTCACAAGTCCCCAAAACTCAAGGGGTCTAAAAGTCCCTGCCTGTGATGTTGAAGTGTACTCAAGTCAGAGTCTCGTATCTCGTATCCTTGTATCCGACATCAACATTTACATTGTCTAAAAGGTGCTGGAAGGATTGAGGTTTGATCAGCACAGGACTTCGTAATATGAATCAGATCATCTGTTACAGAGTTTGAGAATCGAATGTGAGTCCATGTGCTGAACAGTAAAAGTTGATTGAAATTTTGCCTTGTGGGACAAAAGCTCAGCAGAAAATATGGTTTACAGTAACTGAGAATCATGAATCAAGAGTTTTTAATGGTAAAAGTCGAGGCAGCTAATGCTTTTCAAGTTCACATACAGTAAATTTCAATGAAGAGTCCTTTCTTCAGGAATGGAGGGCTTCATTCAGGAAACACACTTTAAATGAGAACAAGTCAAAGTATCCAAGTACTTTTTTTGGGTGTAAAACCTTTTTCTTTCTTCTTAGAAGTCCATCTGGAAGCACATTACTGTAGCTGTTCCAAGGCATGAAACTATAATTATTATTTTACATGACTATAAGCCTGAAGGCTTGACAAAACAATCTACTGATTTATACTTTACTTTTTATTGTACCTGTTTGTGTGACTTAGCATAAGACACTCCAACTCCATCTATTTCAGCTCCTACGTATCCAAGAGGGCATTTTTCACAGCGGAAACCAGGAGCCGTGTTCACACACCGGACGCCAGGAAAACATGGATTAAACTGGCACTGAAACACAGGCGGGACACGAAAACGAACATCATCTGACATCTCACTATTTTCACTTATTGCAGCACACATTTGACATATATAATCCATACCTCGTCAACGTCATCACAGTTAACTCCATCTCCAGTGAATCCATCAGGACAAGGTGCACACTGGAACCCCCCTGATACTGTTGGGATGCACATGTTCTGTCTGAAGCAAGTCCCAGGCGGGCACTGAGTCAGGGGCTGAGGCTGCATGACAAACCGCAAAGGACTTGGAACTGCGCCTTTGTTGGCATCCATGTTTGTAGGACTGCCTCCAAGTCCTGAGCAAAATGGATAAACATAATGTGAAATTTCGGTTTTACGTGTAGATACTTAACTCCATGACTAAATTGCTTGGAATAGAGCTTCTTACCACAGGCCAGACACTCTGCAATGGTATTTCTCAGAAAGTTTGTCTCTTTAATCTGATTTGGAAAGAAGCAAAAAAAAAAATGTATTTCAGGGTTAATGAAGTGTTCAAATTTGAGTATTCTTTTGAAATAACTGCTAACAAATATATATTTTTTAATATCTTTCTTGAGAACTCATATATACAAGTACATAAGATAAGAAAACTCCAGTTTTTTGTTTCTTCATCTTCCGCAGTTTTTCTTCTTATTGTGCCAGAAATATGATGCATTTAGGTGTTACCCTTTACTATTTTTTCTATGATGGGCTAAAAAACAAATTTTTAAAAAAACATTATAAAGAAATAATCCAGCTATGTTTATTGGTCATACAAAATACGTTTTATTGCATCTTACTGTTTAAGACATCCTATATCAATAAAGTTTTTGATTGATTAAAAATAGTGTAACCTGGTTGTGGAGCAGCTCTCTCATTTCAGACACCATGGCCTTCAGCTCCAGCATGGTCACCTGATCTTGCACTACTCTTCCTCCCTGTATGCCTGAATGGATTTCACAAATCCTATATTAAACATGTGATGCATCCATATTATAAAATCCATGCTTCTGTTTATAAGTTTAACCAGTTCAACTTAAACTTACCCAGCAAATGCAGAGACTCTGGTTCCATAATGCATTCCTGCAGAGTGGCCACATTTTCTCTGGAGTCGTCTATAACCAGCTTTAAGTCTGTTAGATTATCCTAAAAGAAAGCAGTGATACTCATGTCAAGCATTGTATATTGTGTGTTACTGAGACTATAAATTCTTCTTTCACCTGTCCACCTGACTGCAGAGTCCTCAGCGCCACCTTGTTGGGACCCGGAGGGAGTGACCCAAACGCAGCTGGCAGATCATTTAAAGTGTGAACCAGCCTGCAGTCGACATACATGTCGAGGCGAGGAGGGCCGCGCTGTAGACCTCTGGCGTGCAGCATCACGTGATGGACCTGCCCGTCTGCCAGGGTTGGGTGGTTGAAACTGGTGGTGCCAAATCTCCCATCAGTCTTCTGGTAACGAAGAGTCACTAAATATGGGGCAAAAACAAAACAGGTCAGAAAATATGTATGCACTAATGTAGCATAGTCTGGTTTGACAACATACCTTTATTGAGCTTAGCTTGCACACTTAAATCCAGGTATTTGTTGTTGTCTTTAGGGTTGTAAACACTGAAGAGAGAGGTGGGGGCTTTATTAAAAAGCCTGAAAGAGGAGAGCAGGAAGGCTTCATCTCGCCCTTTGTTCTTCAGACTTCCTTGAAGCAGATCTGGCAGGCAGTCCGGAGACACCAGCAGGTCATACACTAGCAGGAGGTAACAGGAGGGATTTATTAGAGAACGACACTACCCTGCTTTAGAAGTATTGAACACATTCTAGAGACACAGCTAAGGGCCTGTATATAAGACTCAGCTCCCAGCTGCTTTTTAAGTGGCTCCAGAGTGTACTGTAACTGCGACTGCAGAGTTACTGTAATGTGGGACTTTATTATGTGTGACATTTTTAATGGTTTTGCATGCACATATGCATGTGAACAGTCATACCAGTGTCCTGCTGTTTTGAGAGCATTAGACCGAGCCGCTGCAAACTCTTTCCACTGCAGCACGTGCTCACACTGCCAGTAGCAAAAACTCAAGAACCCAAAGTAACTGTTTTTTAATAGAAATAAATACATTGGAGGCAGTTTGTGATTGTTTTGGAATATCTAACAGTGCAAAATCACAAAAAAAAGTTAAGTCATTGTGAGCTAAAAACGATTGTGTTAAGATAACTTAAACTACATAGTAAATTGTTTGCAAATAGAACATTTAACATCTGCAAATACTAAAACTCTCTGTGTCAAGGTTTCCAGAAAGACGTGGATGGAGTGGAGCAAGTACTTACCAATACCCTGAGCAGTGACAGTGAGTACCAGCTGCTGCAGGACCAGAGACAGAGCAACCGCTCTGCCACACATACCTCTCATCAGCACTTGGGTGAAAAAAAATCTGGAATATATATCCTCCTTTGGTCATTAAGAGCTTCAAAGAATAGTGTCCTTGAAAAGCAGAGTGCCAATAGAGGTATTGTGGCTTGGTGTCCACAGGCACAGAGTTTCAAGCAAAGGGGGAGGGTCCTTGTTCACTGTGTTGCGCATGTGAGTATTATTTTTTCAAATCTGTGGGGAAGCCACTACTTTTTTACTGTTTCCTGATTTATCCAATAATAAGGCCTGAGAAGAGAAAGAATTTACTATAAAACTTTTGAGCTGACCATTTTATTGAAAGACGTGAGTCACTTATGAGAAATTTGAGAATCAATTCCAGGTAAGGTTAGGACATGTGTTTGTGATAAAATATCAGAAAACCTCTATAAATCAGCCTCACTAAACTCTTTTAAAATTCCTGAAACTTTCCAGTGAAGAAAAGTCGTCTTTGCTTTTCCAGTTTTCCTAGTTTGCTAACCTGTTCCATAAATGTGGATTTGATCCCTCAGCTACCCGAGCAAACCCAGTTGATGCGAGTAAAATCCCAGCAGATGTTTTAAAACTGAATTCAATTAACGTCAACCCTTACGTGCCACCGTTAATTTTTCTTTGCCGAAATCCAGTGCAGACAGTAGAAAAGCAGGAATAAGCAGGGAAGCCTGGAAACACTTACTGATATCTGGTACTTGTCGGTAATCTTTCTATGTTCATCTCTGTCATATTTCAATAGTTCAGATGTGAGGTGTGGGCCAAATGAGAACGTTAGCAGTTTCCTCAGAAAAGTTCCATTTTGCATTCATCTAGTTTCTGGCTGTCTGGCCTCTGACCACAGCTGGCAGCCTTTACCCATCTGAAGCAGACATTATGCTTTTGTTATTAAAAGCAAAAACCGCAGCATAAAAGCTGCTGTCTTGAATTTAAAAGTAAATGGATATTTTTTTTTGTATTAATTTTTTTTCCTGGAAGGTTCATGGGATCTGCTTGTTTGAGATTAGTAAGACAAAAAATGAACCAAGCTATTGGTCCAGTCATACAGAGACCGGACAGCCCTCAGTAAGGCTCCCAGGGCCCCCTACACAGGATACCACAGGGGACGCGGTCGAACGCCTTCTCCAAAACTACGAAACACATATGGACTGGATGGACGAACTCCCACGAACCCTCCAGCACCCTAAATAGGGTGTAGAGATGGTCCACTGTTCCACGACCAGGACGGAAACTGTTGTTCCTGGATGTGAGGTTTAACTATTGGACGGACTATACCTACAATATAATTTAATATAATGTAATGTAATGTAATATAGTGTAATGTAATGTAATATGGTGTGGTGTAATGTAGTATAATATTTTCTGGTTATTTTTCAGGATTACCGGTAATTTTTTTAAACAAACGCACACCCTCCCTCGCCCCAGCTCTGATACGACAGGTCGGAGTGACGTCACCGGCTCCCTGTGTGAAACATGGCGGCTGCCATGGAGCTGAGATGCTGGGGAGCAGACTGGGGTTTGCCTTCTGTTCACACCGACTCCCTCGTAGTTCTGGTAAGGCTGTCGCCGCGTCAGAGCGACTGCTCTCGGCCCTTGCAGGGCTGCGCTTCGGAAGCCTGCTTTTCTCCCCGGTTCTTCCTCTGTCTCCTCCATTGTCACTTTCTCGTTAGCCCCCATGCTAACTCTGCAGCCTGCAGATATCAGCTGCTGGGCAGGAAAGCACGTTCAAAGCTTACTTTAGTGTCGCCGCTGCAATCAGGTCCGTGTTCACTACAGGGTTTGACCTTCATGAATGACTGCATGACCTTAGTCTTCCTCCCTGTGACAGAGGAGGGCTCCTTCAAGGTCAGCTTGTTGTTCAGGCTCTTTTTTAAATTGCTTTTTTATTAGATATTCATCAAAAATGTCAAAGGCAGAAGACTTGTGGGGAAATCAACACGTGTCTGGTGTTTGCTTGTTATTTGACATATTCTTGTTGATCCGAGTATGCATCATGTGATCGTTGTCACCTCTAGGTGACACAAATTTTCCAATTAAATAAATCATTTTAGAATCTAAATCTGTGGTTTAATTGATATTTTCTGGTTTTATTGGCAGCACTCTGACCTATTTATTAGTATTTATCCAATCCAACACATCAGAGTTGACCACAGAGAGCCCTTTGTGTATTTTCTCTTATGCCTCGGATTGTGCCCTAAACTCAACAAAGTATTTCTAAACCAAAACTCCATGCTTATCCTGAAGTAACCCAAGTACACACCATTTTTTTAATGTAAACATGCCTGTCGCTGCAGTAAAGCTATAAAAACCTTGTGTTTTGGATCACTCCTATCAAATAGTATTCTGCTGAAAACTTTAGCATACAAATGGGTCTTTTGGTGTGGATTTTATACGGATGTTTCATGTGTGTGCTTCTCTTTCAGGCATACTCCAGGTTTTCTGGCGCCAAACTGACGGTTTCCCACATTGACTGGACATGGAAAACTCTAACAGGTGGGCTGCAGCGACTATAAACGACAACCTAAAGACACAGTGGCAATGTTACCACTACTGCAGAGCTACATGACCCCTTTAGAAACCTCCTTTTTATAAATGTTTACCCAGAACAGCAGCTGGGAGAGGACTGAAAAAGATTTTACAACCTCAGTAGGAAATTGTGTTTTCACCTCTGCATTCTGGGTGTTTATGTTTCTGTGTGTTTTATCAGAGAAATTACTCCACTCAAGGCACTTTTCAACTCGTGAGACATTTATGTGCATTATGTATACTTGATATGATTTCTTAAATTACTCTAAGCATTAAAAATACTGCACTAAAAAAACTTTTTTTTGGATATAAAGTAATACAATGATTAAGAAATAAAGAAAAATGTAACAAAGATGTTAGAAGATGATTTCATCTTCCAGTGTAATTACTCATAATTATAAATAGAAGTTTTTGCAGTAATGTATACAGTACACACACACGTCACATTGGATGCATAAATATCATGATTAGCAGTTAAAGTCAAGTCGAGTATGATTTGTTTCTTGAAAGGGAGTGTAAAGAAACCCACCCCTACTAAGTATTTATAATATTTAGATATTAGATATAAAATAAAGTGTTTAGTACTTTCTTTTTGTTTTGGTTGAAATGAAATCAAGTTTTAAAGGTCAGTGTGCTCTAAAAGCATCATGTGGAAACATAGGAAGCAGCTCACAGCTGTCATAGTTTGGATTAACAGGTACTATTTGCAGATTGGAAGAATTGAATTCAGACATTCTGCACTGATCTCAAGGCGGACGTCCTCCTGCACTGCATGATTTTGGTCTCATTTGTTCTCAGCGAGCAGTCCAGAGTTACTTTGTGGAGAGTCTGTAGTTCAGGAACCCGCACAGATTCTCAGTTTTATGAGGAAACAGGTGAGATTTTGCTTTTATTCAAATAAATTATAATTAAATCAGCCGATTCACTCTATCTGAAGGTTTTTTTTTTTTTGCAGAGGTTCAATGCAGATTATGAGTTGACAGCCAGACAGGGAGCAGATACAATGGCCTACATTGCCTTGCTTGAAGAGAAACTCCGGCCAGCTTTGGTAACATCGCCTCTTAACTGCTTTTTCTTAAAGACCTGCTTCGGTGAAATTTTTTTTTAACATGTTCTTGTAGCATTTTACTCATTATGCAGGGCATATATAAAGAAATTTATTATTCAAATTCCTTAGTATTTCTTCATTGAAATCGTGGTCAGTCAGGAGCAGACAAAAAAATGCTGTTTGTAGTTATGTACAAACCACAATCGGCAGGCCACAAGCTCTCTGCTCTGCTCCATTCTTGTGCATTCACTCTAGATAAAGAGATCCATCTCTTTTAAACTGTACGGCTGGATAGCTCTGATATTGCTCACCATTTTTGTTGCACCGGGCTCGTGAGGGGCTGTAAGCTAGCTTGGAGAGCGTGTAAACAGAGGCATGATGGGAAATGACTGCATGCTTCTCCATGCCAACAGTCCCGCCCACAATACAGAGGCGAGTTTCTCATGAACTCCTGCTGCTCTGTCCAAAAAACAACCAAGCTCATTTGATTTGACCTAAAATCTGCAGAATTATTCTAAAAGATCACTGGAATTGCTTTTACAGTAGATCAAAGATCATTGGAATGAGTCTTTTACAAATCCCAACCATTGACTAAAAGAGATTTTTTTCTTTTTCTTACTTCAATAGCTTCACACATTTTGGGTGGACACTGAAAACTACACCAGCCTGACAAGGCCGTGGTTTGCCTCACGCTCACCTTTCCCATTAAACTTTATCGTCCCGAGTCGCCTCGCCAGGATGGCGCTCTCCCGCATCCTCCTCACCAAAGGGGAGGCACCGTTACACAGAATCTCGGAGATAGAGGGAAAGGTGAGAGCGGTTGTTTATGAGACATGAATAGTGTGGTCTGTCGACTCTTCCTGTGCGCCATCTGAGAGCGATTTGTGGCTTAGAGATGTAAATTATTCCCACTCTGCTTCAGATTTACAGTGACGCTAAAGAGTGCCTGAACCTTCTTTCCTACAGACTGGGAACTGCAAACCACTTTTTTGGCAACTCGTAAGTCTATTGATGTTGAAATATTTATCGAATGAACTGTTTATAGAAAAAACAGGGAAAACAGAATTGATTATTTGCAGTCAGACTGTGTATATATAACATTTTAATTGACCTTAAATGTACTTTTCCTAGCTCTAACATGCTTATTTTTGGGGGGTTTATGTCTGTGTGTGTTTCTGATCACAGGCCAACCAGTCTGGATGCCTTTGTGTTTGGCTTCGTTGCTCCTCTGCACAGAGCGAGTCTTCCCAGCAGCCATCTGCAGAGCCATCTCAAACAGCTGGAGAACCTCACGCACTTCTGCGACAACATCCTTGAAGTGTACTTCAGCTCGGACCACCCCTGTAAGATCTGGGCACACGTTGGCTCTCTGCAAAGCTAACCTCATCAGCTTCTCACCACTTCTCAGTTATTAGCTCCCAGCACTTCTTTCCTGTACTTTACTTTTGATGTTCGATGAACTAACACGCTTCCTGCTTGGCTCACTTTTTCTTCCATCTGTCTTTTCTCCATTTGTTTTTTTTTTTCTCCTTGTCTCTCCAGGTCCCCCTCCTCTTCCTCCTCCTGCTGTTCAGGAATCGATGGATGCCAACCTTCAAAAACTAACGCAGCTTGTAAACAAAGAGTCCAACTTGATAGAGAAGGTGCTCCTGCTTTCTTTTTCTCTTCTTTTGCATGGTTACTTTTTACTTCACCATTCCATCTACTGTAGCTCACAGCTTGTTAATTAGTGATAGCTATGCTTTTTTGCATGTGGGAACTAAGTCATCTGTACATTTTGCTGTAGATGGATGATAATCTTCGCAGCAGCCCGCAGCACAAACCCCACAGACTTGACCCCAAACCCAGCCTGTCCAGTGCAAACAGCTCCACTCCTGCCTAACAGCCAAGCTTTCAGCTCTGCTCCTGCCTCATGGAGCGCTCAAAGCTAGCGGCTTTGCTCTGACTCAGCGTCTTCTAAAGGGGAAAAAAAAGTCTAATGGCTGCAAACGGAAAATACATTATTGGTTAATTGGGTTATGTAATTACTAGAGGCTATTTAATAATACTTAGAATTGCTCTTGAGGTTTGAAGGGAGGAACCAGCATGTGTAATGTATTTAAAAAGAAGAGTGCATGGTCAAAGATGCAATACTGAGAAGTAGCTCTGGATTAAAGGGACACAGAACGTTCAAAGAAACAAAAGAGGAAATGACAGGAAATGACTTTAACCTTTGAGTTTCCTAATTTGCTCTTCTTTCTTCTTTTAACCTTAAACTGCTTTTGTTTTGTTGAAGGGTTATGTACTTTCTGTTGCACTCACAAGCTAAGCTACTAATGTCAGTCAAGTATAAAAGTAAAAGCATCCTACAACTGAAAATCAATGTACTTTTTGAGAATTCATCCAGTTATTTTCATGTATTCATGCTCTTGTACATTGGCCTCAGCTACAGTAAAGAAGTCTATTTTGGACGATGCTTCAGTATGTATGCAGTCAGGATCATTCCTTGCCTTTATCTCCACTGTTATTTATACATAGTTGTAAATATTTGGAAGGATTATAACGATTTTTTGGGGTCATTTTCTCTAAATAAGACCAAGTTAACTCACCTAAATTCTTTTTGACACACAAGTGAACAAGCTTTGCACTTTATTTTAAGTTGGTCATTGATGCTAATTTTTGTTTTAACCCGATGCCTAATATTTATTTAATTGTGAGCCTTTTTTTCCTGCTATATAATGATCATTTTCTGTACCTCTGTTGTTCATTTTGTCTGAGCTGAAGTGTCCTTTCATTGACATTTTGTTTGTGTTGTGGTTTATTTTTACCGTTTCTTTTCAAACTGTTCATAATTTGATATGTTTTTCAGCTGCAATGAAATCGTGTTCATACATTCAGAAATATTCTGCAGCACAAGGTGATTTCTCTGCTGGTGTTGTTTGGTTTGTGTGTGCTTCCAGCATCACACCACACAAAGTGTGGCTGCAGCGGGCCTTCATGACTGCCTGTGTTTCTGTTTGTGCCGAATGCCTACCGTGTCGCTCTTCGTTCACATTTTAGTGGTTGGTTTTTTTTCATGATCTTCATTTGATGTGCCCATAATGTGCTGACATTATAAAAAATCCACATTTTTTTCTCCTTTTTTGAACAAATTAAAAATAAAATGTCTCTTTTCAGACAGTCTTCTCTAATGTAAAATGTGTTTTTTAAGGAACTGCACCCATTTTCATTTAGTTGCGAAAGATTTCCTGGCTGTCCACCGCCCTTGAGCGATAGATGGGTTGTTTGTTTGGATGTCGAAGGATAAAGTCTGTCTGGTTTGGCCGTAGACATGGAAAACATTAAAGCAATCGGAGAGAAAAATGATGCAATCATTCCAGAAAGGTAGGGAAGTTGCAGGAAAAGGCAGCCGTCACTTCTCAGGCTGCAGCTCAGAGCCACACAGATGGAGGCCAGCTCGCTGATGGGTTGCATGTGTTTGCCCTCCTCTGTTTCCCTGCCGCCCTCCTTTTTTTTTTTTTTTTTTTCCTTTCAAAAGAGAAAAAAATTCTGAGACAATTAAGGACGGAGTCTGAGGGCTTGGGAAACAATTTGACTCTAATTGTTCGTGGCATGTCTTGAGGGGGAAAGTACATCATCTAGACAAAGGCATGATTACAAAGCCCTGAGACATGCATTTTACTAGATTTATGATGGAATATAATGTTATGGTGATGTTGAGGCCAATGTTCAGTGTAACCCTTGTGTTATCCTAGGCACTTTAACATTGGGAGTTGGGTCATCTAGACCCACTAGACAGTGCGCTGAACCTTTTTTCTTCAATGATTTGTGATCTTCACAGGTGTCCATGATTACATGAAATCTTCCCACCTTTATCCACCTTTGTCATGTTAGGGAGAACACGTCAATGTAAGGGTGGGGTCATCTAAGATAGCACAAGGGTTAAAAAAAACATATCCTGTTCTCGGCCTCCATCATATTGTGATTTTCAGTTTTTGTCTTTTATTAAATACGCTGCAACAACCTTTTTAAATATGTGAATATGCATTTTTTACATTCTAGTTATTGGGGGGACTAAATTGAGAAATTATGAGAACAAATAAAATCATCAAAACCTTAGAGAAACGATTTTGACTGATTTATAATAGTATAGGCCTGCAGAGTCTGTACACAGCTGATTTCTTTTTGCATGGGATCATATACATACAGCTTATGTGAAAAGGAAAAAGCCTTTTAAAATCCCTCTCACAGTAGATGGAGGGGCAACGCCCTCTAGTGGTGAATGCATGTTAGAGACCTCTAGTCGAAACAAGCCATCCATCTTCTACCACTGAATCCTTTTCAGGGTCACTGAGCTGCTGTGGCCAACCCAGCTACTGTTCGGCAAAGGTGGGGTACACCCTGAACAGGTTACCAGCCTGTTTCAGGCCTACACCCACACATATATGAAGAGAACATGCACACAAAGTCTCAGCTTGGATTTGAACCCGGAACCAGGGCCTTCTCCCGGTTGGCCAAGAGGGCTAACCTCTGTGCCACTGTGCACCCCTCAAAACAAGCTTTTTAAAAATGAAATAAAAAAGCTTAAATAAGGAATACGTTTTAAAAGAAGGAAGAGAATGTGTCTGTAACCCTTGTGCCATCCTGTGGGGTCAAGATGACCATTGACGTGTTCTCCCTACCATGACAAAGGTGGAGAGGATTTCATGTAATCCATGGAAACTGGTGGAGATCACAAATCATTGAAAGAAAGAAGTTCAGCGCACTGTCCTGTGGGGTCTAGATGACCCCACTCCCAATGTCAAACTGCCTAGGATGGCACAAGGGTTAAACACCCTTGTGCACAGAATCCTTCTTACTGACACGAAGAACAGTCTGAAAGGTGGTGACAAGAGTTTGATTCCCATATGTGTCGAGTAAGTAGTCAAAGAAAATGCATTCAGTTAGTCTTTAAAGTTTTTACTAAAGCAGTCTGTCAAAAAAACAGATGCCGGGGAAACGGTCAACGATAAATCTTTTACAAAAGATAGGAAAACTCACACCAGTGGTCAATATTACAAAACTCTTTCAACAAAATATTTTTTCCATTCTGAATCAAAATATTAGTTTTTTCTTTTTATTCTTTGAAGTTGAACTGCTATCCTATAAAACATGCAATCCTATAAATGAGATATTAACAAAAATGTCCCGTTGTGTTTTCTGCATTTCTTCTGCAACAGTGGTCACTTCATTTAAGAAAAAGAAAGCAATCAAAGCAGCAACAGTTAAACACCCTCTGTAAACGTTTTCTTTTAGAGTTAAGAGTGTGGCAGGGCTAGCTGTCCTTGGCAAACTGGGGCAGCTCCTGCACCATGCAGAGCTGCATGCTGCCTGGCTGCTCCAGCGCCAGAGCCGGGCAGCAGGGCTCAGTGAAGCGCTGCTTCAAGGTACCCAACAACCGGCCGCTTTCAGCGTTGTAGAAGGACAGACAGCCGTGCTGGTAGTCCAGGAGGGTTCCCACTCGCTGAAGAATATCCGTCACAAACACAGATGACTGAATGCTATTGTGGAGCAACATAAACCTGCAGCTGGAGACAAACAGGATAATAGAGATTTGAACATCACAATCCGAAAAGATTCTGGTTTTAAAGTGCAGAAAAGATCTTGTGCATACCCTGATGACGAAGGAACACACTGCAAACACCATGATGAGCTGTTTTCACCAAGGGAACCATTTGAACTGGCTGTGCTGTAGGCCACCCCGAGCCTGTAAGCTGCACTTCCTGACACAACTGTCTCCCAGTAATAGAGGCCTCTTGCTGGAAACATCTCACCCAGGATGGACGGACACCTAGAAGAAACACAAAATCTGCTTGATTCTGCTCGAAACATACATTGGTTTTTTTACTTGTTCAAATTAGGTCAAATTTACTCAAGAATGATCGCTTTTGTCATAAGTCCTGAAAACAGAAGCAGAATAAAAAATATCAGAAAATAATGAAGACTTCTATCAAAACTAAGAACAACTGCTATCTTCTTGCATTACAAACCATGGATTTAAGGCTGTCAGGTTGTTGATCAGGGTTTATATCCTATTCTTAATTAAGTCTCAATCCAACATTTTTTTTGTTTGTGGGAAGCCTGTGAGTTGTTTAAGATAAGTGTTCGCTAAACGTAAAAACTTTTTTCAACTCCAGTTGGTTCTGCTTTTTCCAATGTAATGTTGTTATTATTAATATTTGTCCCACATGATAATTTAGTGGTTATTTTGGGTTTCGGAATAAAGGTAAAGAGCCGGAAGATATGCTAATACTCTTTTTGGACAATTTTCAGATCAATCACGATAAATGATTTGTGTTTTTGTTCTTTACACGTGTTGTTAATTCCAAATTAATCTTCTGCCTAGAGAATTTATTGGAAAGCTTTGTGGGAGCTCGTCTGGGTTAAACTCACTCTGTGTCAGAGAATGCAACAGCTTTGCGAGCATCTGGAAAATAGTTCAAGGTGGTCTGGTCCTCTGACAGCTCCAGAGCGGCGTGAGCGGAGTCTTTTAGCAGGTGGAACCTCGTCCCTGCAAGGTGTAGCAAGCAACAGAAGCAACACGGAGATAAATACTTGTAATCTGTGTAATGTACACCCACTTGGAGCTGAATTCATTGCATCAGTGTGCGTTTTTGACCTTTGGTAGAAATGAGTGCAGCCTCGCTTTGCTCGCTGGCACCAGCCTCGTTCACAGCTTTGATGTAGAACAGGTAATTCTCGTTGGGCTGCAGGACGACTCTCTGTTCACAGACGCTCACTCCTGAGATGGACCTGTAGCACACAGGAACAGGCAAAGTTTTCAAGAGAAGCTTTTTTGTTTTAAAGGCTAAGGTCAGAATGAAACATTCTTCTGAGACAAACCTGAGACCCTCTCCCTCCAGTTCATACTGGCGGCAGTACTCCAGAGTGTAAGTCTGTCCAGGAGTCTGCTTTGCTGGGCTCCATCTCAGCGTGGCTGAATCCCACAGGACTGTGCAGCGCTCAGTATCCATCACTGGCACTGAGGGAGCTGCCAGAAAGAGGAGAGGAGCTTCAGGACTCACATTGAAACGCTTTCAAATTGTAGCCATTGTGATTTTACCTCCTTTTTTATGTCATAAATAGAAACAAGAAAGCAGTGACTTCAGTTTTACTGTGCAGAACTGCTACTGACCAGTTCTGAAGATCAGCCTGTCGCTAGGCAGAGAGCAGCCGGTGTAGTTGACAGCCATCACCCACACTTTGTACATCTTGTCAGGCTCCAGCTCCTCAAGGACACAGTAGCTCTCCTTCACCGTCACACGGTACTCCTCTGACACCACTGTGGACCACAGCAACACAATTTCAGCTCCAACATGAGAAAAAGTAATCAAGTATTTGTCTGTGTGCCCACAACAGGAAATATTTAAAAAGGATGAAGTGACAAGTTTTAGGTTTTATCTCTTAATTACATAATTTAGATCCATTTTTTAAATGTATAGTTCACTATGAATTGAGTCAAAAAAATTGTTTTTTTTAGTTTGAGCAGGATTGTGACAGTACCTCCCTGTGGATGCTCCATGCAGTAGACCTGGAAGCAGTCAATGACATCTCCAGTGTTGATTGTCCAGTAGACAGTGACACTAGTGCTGGTGGCTGAACCTGGTTCCTGGGGCTGCAGGGTGGGTCTTTTGGGAACTGAAGAACACACCAGAGGGATTCTCAACAGTCAAAACTCCCCACATCAGCAAGGTTTGTCTAGCAAACACAGTGGATGTTTGAAGACCTACCTGGGATTCCTTTGCGTTGGGCAAGGCTGTTGGAGCTGGAAGTGTTGGCCTTGGCGTAGTCCTCAAACACCAGCAGGCCCTTGGGACCCAACTCCAATGACAAGGTTGCATCCAGAGCTGCTTTTAGTCTGACCACAAATGCACAAGTTTATCTTCAGCTTAGAGTTTGACATTTTTCAAATAGCAACAGTTGGCAAGTTGTGGTTCTGCAGCAGTGTAGCGTGCTGCTACGAACAGTCATGTCTTTAAGTAGCTGTTGTGAAACCACACACCACCACACAAGGTAAATTACCTTGCATGAATGTCTTCAGGCGGCTGTTGGGAGAAATTGAAAGTTTATCACACATTTGACCCACTCTCTAAAACTTAAAACACCTGATCCACAGGTTTGCAGGACTCACCCGAGCATCAGTCTCTGCCTCCCTGGCTGTGATCTCCAGAGTGCTCTTGGCAGAGTCAATTTTCTCCTGGAAGGAAACAATCTTGTCGTATAGCTGCTCCAGCTTGGTCTTCTTCTCCTCCTCAATACTGACTGACATGCCATTGTACTGCTCCATTACCAGAGCCTTCATCTCCTCATTCTGCGCCTGCATGGCCTCCTCATTCTCCACAAACTGGTCCTGACAGAGAGAAGAGTAACCAACCAATAATGACCTTTCTTTATAGCTCTGTGGTAAGGAAAACTGTGCATTTACAGCAAAAAGGATGTACCTCTACAGAGTTGTAGGCCAGCTCCAGCTCTGACACCAGGTCTTCAATGATCTCTGATCTCTCCTGGAGCTCTGAGATCCAGTTGCCCAGTGTCTCCTGTGACACAGTAAGTTTACAAAACATTCTGTATTTTCTTTTAATTCTACATTTATTATTGCAGTCAAATTCTTTTGAAAAATACAGAGTTTGCAGTTTTGAGTCATGGAAACAATCCCCTTTTGACGTTGTTGGGCAAATAAAATTTTTACATTAAAAACAAACATAAAACCTTTTTTTAAATAAAGGTCATTGTCAGAAATCTGTTGCTCTGATGTTTGCTCTATCTTAGTTTGGCATCAAAAATCTTCAAAAAATGGAAAAAGGTTCTGGTGCTGAACAACATCACAGTCTACACGTGTTCATGTGTAATATGTGTCAATGAAAACTGAAACTCACAGTGTAAATGTATGTCCATTTGTAAAACAAAAGTAGGAGAGATTTGCCGCTCTAAGAACAGAGACTAGATAATAAAAAGGCTGTAGTAAAGTTGGATTGATTTTCTGAATTGATCACCTCTTTGTACTACAGTCAAATCTTTAATACAGCTTTGATCTCAATTCATATTCTGGCTCTTTATCTGAAAAGGACACTGAAAAATGTCCCTTCTCACTTTTCTGAATCCAGATTTTTTTTGCTTAAATATCTGCAACAGATAAACTTGTTTGTGACCTTATTGAAACAAATGTAGAGAATGAAACTGCGGGCAAAAAAAAGTTTTAAAGTTCTGGCTTGATTTTAATCTGGGGGCTGACCTTGAAGGAGACAACTGAGCTGGGTTTGTGAAAGGATCACATATCAGTCTGTACATCTGATGTCATCTTGGACCATTGCAATGATTAAAGCAGATCTGTGCAGCACAACAAATCAATGTGGGCGCTGCAGTCTGCCGGCTCTCTGAGAGCGTGCAGACTGTCAGGGTCAATGGAAAAAAAGAAAGATGACTAGATGGAGGCCAGTTTATCATCTGATGACACAAACTAAACCCAGAAATGATATGAAACTTGAGTAGAAAATGATAAAGAGTCACACTTATGATGCTGTCTGTCAGTAGAACTGTTGACTTGTGTAAAATATCTTCTGTTTTTAGTTTTTCTCTTACAAGACTTCCTGCCTCAAACGCTGCTTTCTGTCAAAGCCAGTGTTACGTTTCACATGCGTAAATCTGGATTGCATCACCTTGATCTTCTCATAGGCGTTATCCACAGAGTTGAGGTCATGGCTGAGGTGCTCCGCAGACGTGCTGTCGTCCTCTGACAGCAGACATTCACAGGTAGCACAGAACCAGTCCATACCCTGCAGCTCAGCAGCCAGTCGGGCCTGACTTTCCTCCTCACCGTCAATGATCTCATAATCTTCCTCATTGAGTTCTTCACTAAAAAGTTCAGTTTGCTCATCCTTCTCTATGTCCATTTTCTCTTCTTGCTCCGGGAAAGTCTTTCCAACCTCTGTTCCTGACTTTGCTTCTTGCTCAGATATTATTTCATATCCGAGCTCTTCAACAGCTACAGCTACACCTGCAGCCTCCAGAACAACCTGGTCCTGCTGCTGTTTCTGTTCAACATCCTCATTTTTCAGATCAACAATTAGAAGAGCATCCTCTGTAGGAATATCAGTCTCCATTGCATCTGCTAACATTTGCACATCAGCCTTTTGTTCCTCCTCTGTTTGCTTTGACTTCAAAACTTCCTCATCCAGCCCTGACAAATTGTCCCCAGGAGTGAAAGCCACTTTGTCCTCTTCTATACCCATTTCCATCTCATGGTCGTCTGTGGCTGGCTCTTCAATAAGCACGGCCTGTGGCTGTTCCTGCTCAAGATCAAGTTGATCTTCTTTTTCTTTAAGTTCTGGCTCTGCTTCATCAGTCAGAGGCTCTGGAGGCTGAAGTTTGCCGGTTCTGTCTGGCTCTAGTGGAACCACTGTTGCTTTTGGAGTCTTCTCTGACCATTGACCAACCTCTATGTCCATCTCTACAGTTTGTCCTTTGGGGACCAGAAGGATGAACTCATCACCAACACTCACTATGTCCTGAACATCATCTCCACTGTCTTGTGATGTGAATTTGGAACTGATTTCTGATGTTTTATCAGATTCTTTGTGGGTTATGCTTTGATCAGTTTGATGTTTGATGGCTGGTTCTGTTTCGGTTTCTGCTGGGATCAAAGGCTCTGTCATCTCAGCCGGTATCTGGGTTTGAAGCGCATACTCCTGACCTTCATCTCCAGTTTCCACTGGAAGAAGCACTTCTTCAGATGTTTCTGTTTGAGATTTTGGCTCTTCCACTTTTGTTACCTCCTGATCATCAATCCTAACCTGCTTTGCTGTTTCATCATCTTCCTTTTCAGACACTTTCACCTCTGTCTGTACTTCACAGTCACAGTCAATGATAACTTTTATCTGTGTAGGAGATGCTTCTCCTTCTGGACATTCAGTTTCCGGTTCAGGCTTGCTGGAAGCTTCTTTTTCAGGTTCCTTTACATGATCTACAGCCTCTGCTGCTAGTGTTTCTTCACTAGACACACTCTGAAAATACAAACTGTTTTCAGTGTTTTCTGCCTGTATTTTAGTCATAGTGTCGAGTGCAGGCAGTTCGTTTTGTCCAGATGCTGTGGATGTAGACATTTTTTTAACCACCTCTTGCGTCTCATGTGGCTCTGCGGTGCCTATTCTGCTTTTGTCAGTACCTTTCTTATCATCTTCCTGAATCTCCTTCCCCTCCTGTGTTAGCTCAGCTTCCAATACAGGTATTGTTTCTGTGCTTGGTGAAGGAGATTCTGTCGCCTCTGCTTTTTCCTTGTGGAAATGATCCTGTTGGTCCAATATCTGTTTCTTCTCAGATTTAACCTCCAAATCTTCTGCAGCTTCTACAGCTTGGGCCGCTACAAGGGGTTCCTCTACAATCTTTTCAGAGTGCAGATCTTCTCCAACACTCTCCTCCTGCATCTTTCCTTCCTCTGTCTTTGTCTTCTCCTCCTCCTCTTTTTCTTCTACCCTAGTCAGGCTTCCAGTCATTTCAAACTCGCTCTGTGGCCACACCATCCTCCCTTTATTTGTGTCCTTCACCAACTCCACCTGTTCATCCACAACCGGTGTTTCGTCTTTTAAAATGAATTTCTCCAGGTACCCTTCTGCCTCCTCAGAGTCTGACAAACGCCTTCTGTAGGACTTCTCAGAAACCACGCTCTCTGCCTCAGAGCATTCTTCATCACTCCTCCTCCTCTCACCTTCAGCATCTTCATACAGGTCTGAGTACATGAAGGATAAAGCAGAAGGCTCTTCCAGGAGAATGGGGTCAATGATCTTAGGAGGTCCAGGAGAAATGAAGATAGGAGTGAGGGTGGTCTCCTCAGTCATGAAAAGGACAGAACCGCTCTCCTTTGTCGACCTCTGGCTCTCACGTCCTGTTCTCATCCTGGCTCCACTGTCCTCATCTTCTCCCCTCTGCTGCAGTGCAGGAGGTCCTTCTCCATAGAAAACCTCATCCAGGTGTTCTCCAACTATCTCCACGTCTGTAACAAACACAAATGAATCTTCGGATGCAGAGGGGCTCTCTGTGGCGGCCTCCTCTGCAGCCTTTCGCTTGTCTGTTGGGGGTGTTGCCGCTGGCTTTGCTGCGTTGTCCTGCTGTACTGATGCTTGTTCTCCAGAAACCACGTCCAGAAGAGTGAACTTCTCAAAGTAGTCGATGTCACAGGCACTGTCTGTCTGAGCTGGTGTGTGTCCAAGCCCTTTACCCAATGATGGCTGTGAAGAATCTCCCTTTGAGGACTGAGAAGAAATCATCAACTATCAATGATTTTTGAATATCTAAACTTATAATAATCAAGACTAAAATGTTATATTAATACCTCAGTGGTTTCTGGTCCTTCATCCTCCTCCTGCTGGTCATCAGTCTTATGCTCTGCCCAGTTCTGGTGATTCCGAGCTTTAATCTTTGGAGTCTGGTCCAGATAAAACAGATTGTCCTGCAGCTCTGTACTCTCCTCTTCATCAACAGTGGGAAGTTTGGAGGGAACTCTGATGTTTAGAATCTCATAACCTTCTGAAATTAAACTAAACAGCTGCTGATCTTTGTTTTTTATTTCTTCCAAGTCTGTCTCTGTTCCTGTGTTCTCCTCTTTGACGTTGGGAAGAGAAACTTCTGCCATCTCCGGCCGCTCAACTCCCAAAGCCGAAGCTGACCTGGAACTCCCAAGCCTGCTCAGTCTGTCCCCCAGTCTGCTGCTTCTTCCTCCAGACCTCGTCCTCCTGCGGATGACTTTGTCCTCATCAAACTCAATGGTGATTTTTCCTGCAGCCCCAGAGCCCTCCATACTGTAAGATTCCGAGGTGGAGCTGGCCTCAGAGGCCCAGGGAGTAGAGCAGCGGCTGGAGGCTGTCTCCCAAACAATGCCGCTGTCCTCACTCTGAACCGTTACCATGGAGAATGATGGATCCACCATCAGGCACTGGAGCTTAGGCTTCACAGACTGGTCCTGGACAACCTCTCGTAAACTAAAGGAAAGAGGAACAGCTAGCGTTAGAGGGCGAAGAGGAGGCTGTTGGTGCCATCTGCAAAAAAGAAGAAGGGCATGACAGAAAACTCTGGCTTGCAAGAGGAGATCCTTTTGGCCCAGGCATTGGAAATCTAAGCGGAGCACAAACCAATGAATCAAATCCAAACATGTTTGAGCAACTTACTTGAATGTTCTTCAGTCTAAAAAAACCGAACTGAAAACAAGCAAACAAGTAAATCTGTTGTTGATATCAGGTGTCTGGTGCCAGGATCTCTGCATGAATTATGGGAAAAATTCAAATGCACCAGAGGCTTTCCCCCCCCTTATCTATGAATACATCTCAACTCACTCTGGGTTATGGGAAGGTGACGTCTCAAAGCGTCATTTATGTAATATTAGAAAAGAAATGCTTGGCCTTGTCAGATGCAGCCAACATATCAGTGTCTTCTCATATTTCTGACATGGCACCTATGCTCTGAACTCTTAGTTTTAATCATGTGAACGGTACAGAAGCGCATAATATCCAGTAGAAGAAAGAAAAGCTAGTGTTGTAGGGTCATGTTTTCTTCCTTTGGGAACCAAGTCCTCTTTTCTGTTGTTTTAAGACACTAACAAGCCACATTTAAAAGGTTAACGGACGTTTCTGACAAACACAAATTGATCTCTCTACAGAAATCCTTTTCAAACTACATAAAATGTTGTGATCTGTTTTCGAAGAGTACCTGTTTTGTAGCTCCTCCACTTCATCTTCATCATCTTGGCTGATGACATCTGAGGCTTCATACCGACTCTCCTGTAGTTCCGTCATCTCAAACGCTACACTCTCACATTCCTCCATCACGGTAGTTTCTTCCAGATTTGCTCTTTTGAGCTCTCAAACTTGTTTTTTGGTCTTTTGAGGTTCAGTCTCTCCGTATTGGGAGGTGGTCTGCCTATTTGTGTCATTTGAAGTTGGGACTTATCCATCTGACTCAGCGCGGGACAGAAATAGAGTGGGGGAAAGAAAACAGGGGAGAGAAGGTGGAAAAGGAGAAATGCAGAGTGAAAATGAGGGGATCACTTTTGACAGCTTTTAAACAAAACTAAAAGTCAACTCTGAGAGAGAAGTTCAGATCTTTAGATCACGACAAAGACTGGAATCGAAATACAGCCTTGAATGCATCAGTGGTCCAAGCTTGATTGAGGCGATGTGGCTTTAAGTTCTTAGCTTGTTTAAAAATAGGCTCTGTGCTGAAACAGTAACCCTGGTTCCTTTACAGCTGCTGGCAACAGTAAGCCAGACATGTCATGTAAAGTACCCCCCCCCCCCCCCCCCCCCCATGCCAGGACTGGAACTACAGATTAAAGTCATGTAACTAAGTGAAAACAAAACAAGATCCGAATAACTGCCGGAGGAGTTTGATAAAAAGTAAAGAAAACAGTACTCATATTTTATTCTCCTTTTTTTTAAAGCTTGTGCACAAGACACCAGAATTAGGCTTCCACAGAAATTTCCTGAAAAGGTTCGGCTTTAGGACTTCACAACCATCAAAACAATGCTGAACTCATCGGAGGTCTCTGAGGGCTGGAGCTCATTTAGATGGATCAAATATTTTTACAAATACTATAGAAAATGATGGAGAACACCTCTGAATGCATTCAGCTAAGTGAGTTTCACAGAATTTCATCCCAAAAGATTCAATACTTGATCATTTTTCTATTCACATCTTCTAGTTTTTTCTCCATATCATTTTTCCAGGTAGAATTCAAAGATAAGAACATATTTTAGGGGTCTAATAGAGAAATGAGAAAAGGAAAGCCTTGCTGGGAAAACTAACGGTACACATATTTCCACATGTCCATATTAAAAATATATATTATTGGTCCCAGCAATGTTTAAAGAAGGTAAAATACAGATTCTCAATTTTCAAATAATGTATGGTTTATTTTAATTAAATATTTGGTATTAATTTTGAGCATTATAGTCTAAGTGCATGATAATGCTGCTTTTGTACCTTTTTCAAGTAATTTTGGTTTAAAAAATGACTTTCAAAGAAAGATGCATTAAATTGTTCTGTCTTGTGACCTTGACTTCAGTAATGGTGGAAAAGATTATAAACCACATTATAAACCCATTATAAACCACACACATTATAAACATTTTTTTTAAATAAAGGGGGGGGGGATTTGTGTACAAAATCAGACAGAAAAAAAAAGTGTCAGAAGCAAATGTTTGTATGGATTTAGATCTGAAAATGAGAAAAGGGAAAACATGCACTTCTGCACATATGACAAAGAATGATAACAGAATTACTGGAAATAAACCTAGACCTGACCCAAAGCTGTTTTACACAACTTTAAGACTTGGTAAGAACTGTAAAACCGTTTTTAAACATTCATTTGGACCTGTTTTTATTTGATCTGTTTAGTTTACTGACTGCGTGTCACAAATTCTGAGTTAAAAGCAAATTTGTAACAGTGCTGACATATGTATTTTATGTATAGTATTATTCAAAAATCTTTAATGTGTCAAAGTATGCAGGTTCATCCACAACTATTTTTTTTAGACTTTTAACATTTATTTCTCTGTAGGGAGGGTTTTGGAAAAACCTTTAAAACCTGATGATAGACATAGTCAAAGCAGGCCAATTACACTCAAGGTACACAATTTCAAACAAAGTTTGGCACCATTGTTTAGATAAAAATGTAAAAAACTTTAAGGCAATAATCAAAAATTTTGACCTCATGTTTTAAAGGTCAGCCTTGAAATGAATTTCTGTAAGGAAGAGCTTGGAACATCAGGCTGGTAGAAAAAGAAACTGATCTTTAATGCATTTGTAATATATCCTTCAAAAAAAAAGGTTCATATTCGGGCAACAGCTTTGTGAAGTGCTGACTAGAAAAAAGAACAAAAAACAGTTTAATGTTTTTATATCACAAATCCACACAGCTGATACGATCAATAAATGATTGGGCAAATTGACCGATTGCCCAATCAGATGGAGCAGGAATAATGACATCTTCAGGTGGATGTTACAGTGGAGAAGATGTTCCATCATTGTGACGAATCCGGTAAATAAATCAGGAGAGCGGAACCTTTTTAGTGCAGATTTGAACACAAAGTCACATTAAGTCATCTTCAGATGTAAGAAAAACTTTTCTGCATGGATTAGGAAAAACAGGTCCAGCAGAAAATGCAATAATGAAAATAAACAATTCAGAACAGTAACTGTCAACAGCTTTAATGGCAGTATCTTGAAGTCCACTTGTTTATTCCATTTTTGAGGGCTTTCATACCAACAATCCTTTGGAAAAATGTGAAAGATCCTACATCAGGCACTCTGCAGTCTAAAGTCTACACTGCTGTGTTTTACACGCCAAAGGTCATCCATCGTTTCAGGCTTGGTCTCTTCTTGAGGTAGAAATCACCAATTAGCCGAATGATAAAGATGGCTGTTCACCTCCTTAAGGCCTCCTTATTGATGATGGCCCTCAGTGGGAGGATGGAGTTCAGGTCCCGTCTTGCCTGCAGTTTCCTACTAGACTGTTTCCAGAAGCAAAGGAGTCATCATAAGGTGCAGTCAGGGAAGTGTCAAATGCAAAAAGAAAGGACAGAAGCGTACCTGAAAAAACTGAGCTTTGATGGCATCAAACTTCAGTTTCTCGTGAACAGCTCTGGCAACGTTATTTCTTTCAAAAGGTTCTGAAACACAAGTTCATATCAGGGACATGTTTCCTACTGATACATGGACTTCACCGCTTTTTTATGGCCAGTTGTCCTGGAGACCAGAATCCTGAAAGAATATGACCTGGAGGACTGAGAGTCCACATTAACAGGAGTTGGTGGACATTGACTTATACAAAAGATTTTGTTGATAACATTACAAATTATTTAAATTCAAAGTCAGTAATGGAGATTCACAAACAAGAAAATATGGGCTTGTTTAAAAAACAATTTGATTTTTACTTAGAAAAATGCATAATTACGGTAATATTAATTAATTAATAATTCAGTATTTAGCTTAAAAATAAGGTATTGCATCTTTTTTCAGGCAAAAACTGATTTGAGAAAGTTCTTTAATAATCATTTGTAATTGCATAAATTAGTGTTCAATCTTTTTTAAATCAATAAGAATGTTTGCACACACAAAAAATTGAATTGTAAACCTGTGAACAAAATTCCAATTGATCTGGTGTTTAGGCAGCATCACCTAAAAGAGAATAAAACAATCATACTATTGGACGTAAACATTTCAAGTCGAAGGTGGCAACTAAGTGTGGCTAATTTGGGAATAAACAACAATAATTACATCACCTAACTCATCGAACATTTATTTTTACATTAAGATAAACTAATTGACAATAACACCAATACAATTCTTGGGACATGCCATGATTCTTCTACTTCCTGTGACATCACTGATTTTAATATGATCATTTTTTTCTACTGAAACTTTAAGTTAATTTCTTTATCTTTTTTCCATCTTCATTTTTTTTAATATACAAATGAGGACAGTAGGGCTCTATCTGCACAGATCAAGCAAACGTCAGTGTGTTTACAGTGAGAAAGGAAGCCAAAAAGGAATAGAGCCAACTATAAAAATAAGACTTTATACCTTCATCACATGTTTATTTCTGATTTTAAACTAATCAATAAAACTGATTAGAATTATGCAGACCACAGTAGCATTTCTTCATCTCCAACAGTGTTTTCAGTTAGTCATGGTTTTCCAGCCCAAACGTATTCTTAAAAAAACAACCAGACCCCATAAAAAAATAAAAATAAAAAAAAGGTTAATATACGTTCAAACTGCCAAACAGACCCCAAACCCATCCACCTATTTCCTCCTGGACAAAGCAATTCATCAAAATCAAAACCTCCCAATTGGGCGAGAAACCACCCAATCTGGCAACGCTGATCTCCATAGAACTACTTACCTTCCACACAAATGAATTTCTTTCTCCACTCTTGAGCGTACGTCTTGGGAAAAGCTGTGGCCTCCCGCACTGAGATCACCTGTTTATCCCAACTGTAAAACACAAAGAGCAGTCCAACAAGAGGATTGCTTAATGATACAATTGTGAAAACGCCCACACAACTGTGTGTGTGATTCTGCAAAAAGCCTGAATCGAATACTAATGTGTTAATCCAATTGGTTGCAACGGAATTCTGCAGAACCTGCAGTCTATAAGTTAAAAGAAATTTTAAAAAATGAACGAGTGGTTTAGTTGTTTAATAATGTCATGCAAAAACAATAAATAAATAAAAATCTCTCTGTTTGAGTCACAGTATTTTAATTCAGCACAGTCAGTGTCACACATACTGCAAATGCAAGGATTATGGTATGTCATGTTAGTGCCATGTGAGGCCCGCCTGCTTCTGCCCCTCACCCGGAAACATAAAACCAGAGAGGACAGAAGGTGAGGACAGACGAAGGACCACAGGGGGAGAAGTTGGCACAAAAAACAGGGGGGGGGGCAACGAGGAGGAAAGCTGTGAACGCAAACCAAACTCAAGAACTGATCATTTGATTCCCCTCAGATACCTGAACTCTGACGCATAATATCTGAGAAATCCCAACAGCAGCTCTCCCAACGAGGACTGGTTCCTGGAGATGTAGGGTGGAACATGTGTGGAACCCTCTGGAACCATGTCAATTTCCATGCAGGGACTAAAACAATCCTGAAGAGAGAAACATGCACAGGATGAAACTGTCAGAAAGGTCAAATGAGTGCAAACTCAAAGACTTTATAAAATCCTTTTAATGTCTTAGAAGCTTTTTTAGGGTTGAATATTGTTGCCACTTGTGTAAATACATTTCATTTAGATTCTAAAGCTCTTGATTTGATTTAAATTTGTATATGAATAAATATACATTTTGTTTAGTTACACAAAAGTGGTAGTTAACATTGAGCAAAGGGAGAATTTGCTTTAATAAAGTAAGAATTTCTTGCCTTATAAACTAACAAAAAAATATTTTTTAAGAGAAGAAGAACAATAAAAAATGCTTTAAGGAAAAAAACGTGATCCATGGATTTTATCATCCAAGTAAAGATTGACTTAAGTTGATATATTTATTATAATAAATGTTATTTCAAAAGTCCTATTTTTATTTTAAGGACCAAAAACAACCAATAATCTAACTATAATCTCAAACATCTGCATTTCTCTTAAACTCCAATCCTGGCAGAGTAAAGACAGAAAGTAGGTTAAAAATAGTTTGACTGATCCCAAAAACTAAATGACAGTAAAGCCAAATACTTACGGGGTGATCCCTTTGCAAAGATGGAAGCACCGGATCTCTGACAGCTGTCAAAAACAAACAAATCGGTTCAGATGGCTTATTAGTTTTAACATGTGGGATTAAATCTGAAAGGATTCTATATGAATGCACAAACTCTGGAGGTAGTGAAGGACCATCAGCACCAGCGTGTAGCTGCTCAAAGTTCCTTTGCTGGCATCATTGATTTGATGGTGACACGCCCATTTTTTCACAACAAGGATCATAGGTCTTACTCTGGGATCCGCTGAGAAAACATGAGGACAGCAGATCAAACCAACTCGCATCTTCAATACAAACCACACAAAATCAGATTTGAGGAGGTGAACAAAGGACAGTGCTATGAGCCGCTTTACCCACCATGGGCGTAACTCCTCAACAGGAATGTATTTCTGATCCCCACCGTGTTGTTGATGTTCAGATCAAACTCAAGGTCACTGTGGAGTTTAGGAATAACATGGTCACGGTCATAGAGAGGCTTTTATTGTTAGACAGAGTAAATTCACTTTTTTTTTTAAAAACAATATGAGAGTCCTACCTGCCTTTCTCTTTGAACTTCAGAATCGGCACTTTAGCACGTATCAGACAAGTCCCTTCCACATATGCTAGAAATTGAAGGTTAAACTCTGAGGTCAACTCTGTTCAGTTTCCAAGAAACCTTCTCAAATGAGAAAACGGCTCCACCTAGTGGGCACCGTAAAGAATCTCACAGCAAGAATAAATACTGTGAAACAATCCTCTGTCCTTTGTTTCTGTGAGATAAAACAACATGATTATAGATCCAGGGAAACGTAACAATCAACCTAATATTTACAGGACTTGAAAGGCTCCCAAAGGAGCAAAGGGATCGGCCGATGATGACCTGACCCTCTTCTGTTGTATCCCACAGAATCTTTGCTGACCCATTTATTGACAGAGCTGGGATCTATAACCAACTAGGATTCCTGATGCTGTGGTTATAAATAAATAGAAAATTTCCAGCTATGTCCACAAACAACTGACTTTCAGCAGCGTGCCATGAATAAAAATGTATTGAGAGCTGCAAAAGGTTCTTCATTTGACTTACAGAGTGTCCTGAAAAGCTTTCTGAGGCGAGACAGGACAGAGAGGGGATCAGGCTTCTTCTGGGAAACAAATAAAGATGATTTCAAATGATTTACAAGCCCGTTTATTTGGATCAAAAACTGATGAGTACTCACATTTCCCGTTATGACCAGACACAGGTCTGCGTCGCTGCTGCGGCAGCCAAGTCCATTCATAGATGACCCAGTCAAGTAGAGCCGTGCCACTGAGAGAAACACGTGATAGGAAACTTAGCCATAACATGCAGTTATAAACATCCGTGTTTTGCTAATTACCTGAAAAGATGCTCTGTATGTCTTCCTGCAGCCGAGCTCGAAATACCTCCTTCCGTTCTAAATCTATAGACTGCTGCTGGCATGCCTCAAATAGCTCCACCATCTGTCGACTCAACTAGATACAAAAACACACGCAAACCCAGTTAAACCACTGCATCTGCATGAAAACACGGCTGGCCTCAAATTAACTTGGTAGCAGGTTAACATACATGATCTCCAGCATACACCTGAAGACTGTTGAAGCTTTTTGGCACAGTTTGGCCCTGTGGAGGGGTAGAGATGTGTCTACTGGGTCCAAAACGATCCAAACAAGAGAGAGCTGGTGTCGAAAGTGCTGCTACAGCTTGATGTGGAAGGCGGCTAGGTGGGGGGGCCCAGTTTAAAACTGGTGAAGCTGTGGCATGGGAGGGAGGATCAAGGCGTAGGCGCTTCTCAAAATAAGGGGTGTTGTCGGCATTTGGCCTCCTGGAGGAACCAGTGATGAAGGAAACTTTATTAACAGAGCACACTTTACACATAAAAACAAGATATTACAAACATCACCTAAATTCAAATGATCAGATTTTTTCAAAAAGCAAAAAGGTTATCTGGAATGCCAGTATTTTCTGAAATGGACTTTATTTATTTTTATTTTTTACTATTTTATTATTATTTTTAAGAATTTTAACAAGAAAGTTAGCCACCATCAGGGATTGAGGTCCAACAAAAATAAGCCAATCATCAAACGCTTCAGAGTTTGTTGAAGCAATACAGATTATCCCTTTATAATAAACTGAAAGTGATGACTGAAATGACTGAAAGTTACATACTTGCGCCTGTAGTTCAAAGCTGGTTTCTGAGGAGGAACCATTGCAGGAGCAAAATAGGGAGGAGGGCTCCATACATACGGAGGAAGCCTCTCTTGTTCAAGGACATGGAAGGCTCTGAAACATATAAGAGATAAGATAAAACGTTATTCATCCCACAATGGGGAAATTCTGGTGACCACTGAGGCCACCACAGTTTCATAAAAGGTCCTAGCAGCTGTCTGCACACACCAAAAGACCAAAGTCTCCTCAGTAGGTGCAGGCGACTCTGACCTTTCCTGTACAGAGCATCTGTGTTATTGGTCCAGTCCAGTCTGTTGTTGAGGTGAACACCCAGATATTTAAATGTGTCCACAATCTCAATATCTGAACCCTGGATGTTCACCGGTGGGTGTGATATGGGGGACCTCCCGAAGTCCAGGACCAGCTCCTTTGTCTTGCTGGTGTTTAGCAGCAGGTGGTTGATTTCACACCAACCAACGAAGTCAGACATGACCCCCCCTGGGGGGGTATTCCAGGAAGCATGTTTAAACTACTCTGACTTTAAGCCTGAACTCTGGCTGAAATCCGCCTGAACTTGCTTACTCTGGGTATGTCGGTTCCAGAAGACCGGATATGAGTAAGCGTAATTGAGCTCGACTTGGTAACCCTGGATTATGGCTAATGCACGTGCACAGCAAGTACATAAAGACATTCTCAATGGATCGCCGATTTCCGGACTCACCATGGAAACGCTTGGAGAAAAAAAAGAGAGCGCCATACTCCAGTGACTGAGACGGAGTCAAAATGACGGCGTATGAAGATTATGCGGCCATCAAAAAAGTAACATGGCTCATCAGCAAAAGAAAGTTTCTGCTTGGTGAAAAAGAACGGACAAAGTAAACGCACGAGTTTCAATCTCATTTCTATTTTCATTGTGACACACACACACACACACACACACACACATACATATATATATACATATATATATATATATATATATATATATATATATACATATATATACATATATATATATATATACATATATATACATATATATACATATATATATATACATACATACATACATATATATATATATATATATATATATATATATATATATATATATATATATATATATATATCCAATATTGCCAACTTAAATTAATTACTTCTATTGGTAACAAGTAATTGAGTTAAATTTATTCAACCTAATTTCTTACGTCTATAAAACTCAATAACTCAATAATTGTTTATAAAACTCAAATGTACATATTTATCTAACTAAATGTCATATTACTCAAATTCAATTAATATTTTTTTCCATCTTAATTTATTGTAATGCTTGAACTCTCATATGTCTAAGTTTGCGCCGGCAGATATACTCATTTTTACAAACAATAAAAAGAAAATCAATTTTTCACTGCCAACAGTGTTCCATTTATCCGACACTGTCTTTACAATAACAAGCACTAGGGGTGCTATATAAAGTCATCATCCTCTCCCTCCCTCTGACTCATGGTGAAGAGACTTAAACATAGTAGGAAAAAATAACTTGGCAAAACACAGTAAAACAGCTAAACAACTAAACACATTTGGTTAAAAACCCACACTTAAACCCAAATCCGTCCAGACAGGCAAAGGGAATGGTATCCCAGAATCCCTTGCGGTGCTGATCTAAAAGCAGCACCAAAGTTACACCTACTTAATTGAATTAATTTGAATTAAAGTAAAATAAATGTCTGATAACTACGTGTTATTTTTAAGCTGACTTAACAAAAAAAATGATTTATCTTAACTGAAGCAAATAATTAAGATAGATCAAAGTGAAAAAGTTTATCTTTCCAACATCCATACGTGGTCTTATCACCCTCTCATGGTGTTGAAAAAGTATTATCTGAGCTTCCTCATCCACTAAAGCATCTTCAAATGGACACGCCATGCTGCTGCACCTCTCTGAAAACAATCTAACCTTCAACTAAACCTGCTCCAGACCAGGTTATGTTCAGAGCACGAGTTGCTATGGCAACTTGACATACCCTGAAACATACCTCCATTTCTGGAACCGAAAGCTGAGGTTATCAACTTCCTTAGCCTCAAACTTACCGTGGGAGCTAGCATAACCTGCTTTCTGGAATACCCCCCTGTACTCCTACTTGCCTGTTCCAGGCGCTGCTCCAACTTCTTCCTGTAGCTGTCTTTGCACCTTCTGATCTTGTATTTCAGGTCCCTCTATTCTCTTTAAAAAAAACTCTATACAAAATGTAATCTCTAAATTAGCTATAAACACTCGTATATTGGTATATTATTCTGATAAAAATAAATAAATAAAAGTGATTTAAATCACAAGTAAATATGTTTTCTTTTGTTCTACTATTGTTAAATGCATTTGTATTGTGTCTAGTCCAGTCTTTTTTTTTTTACCTTAGAAAAAAAAAGTTTGTTGAAAAAAGACACCAAACTATATATATACATTTTTTATTAGAGGAAATGCTTAAAATGTTGATATTTGCCAGACCAAAAACATCAACACCAAATGATTTATTGTCTTAAAACAAGTCTTTACATATTATTGAAAAGTTTTTGTTTTGTTAGTTTTGTCCTGTATTAAGTGTAATACGATATGTAAACTAAAAACTAGACAAAAATACTTGGTGAGATTTTGTTGTGTGGTACAGGAAGGCCTCGTCTTCTCTGCCAAGAACTATTTTTTGCTGTTTTTTTTCCTTCTTCTATTTTGTCAGACAATTAATTCGAATATTTGGATCTTTCATTTTAAAAAAGTGAGATGTGGAAAGTAAAAAAACACACATTTGAAGATATTCTAAAAAGAAATAGAAGCTGTAAATTTACGGGAATATCTGGGTTAGTTAAAAATATTGTCGCCACAGCTGCGGTTTACTCACCTATTAGCGCCTTCGATGCGCTGAGGATTGTGATTATACGTAACAGAGACCTGCGTTGGGGGATAAGGACCGTTTCTGTGTGACGGTGCCCCGTTTCTGTGAAACATGGCGGCGCGCTTCAGGAGGCTCCAGCATCAGTTTCAATAAAGTTCCTAAAGCATAAAACTCAGACTTGCAACTGGTTCAGGTTTACAGCCAAGCTTTCAGAGGAAAGCGAAACTCACCTGTAACCGGAAAGTGCAGCAAGCTAACGGTTACTTAATGCGAGCTGCCTAGCTAGTCATTCAATAAAAAAAGAAGAAAAACGGTCCAGTTTAATCCTTTTAAACAAGAGTGACACTATAAGAAACGTACCACTAAAATTAGATGGTGTTATTTTAATTCTGCATAAAACAAACACTGTTATAAACGCCAGTGTCAACAAAAACAAAACTCTAGCAGATCCCTCCGCGTGGACTTCCGCGTTAGTTTTATGACGTAATGCACCCCACTTAAAGTGACCGCGTGCTTCTAATCATTAAAGGGGCAATCAACACAAATCTTTAAATATTTCTGCTAAAAATATTTTCACGTTTAGTGTACACATATAATATTTAATAGATAAAAGCCCAGGTTTTATTTTTATGAACATTTTTTGTACAAAATTCAGGCAGGCCTACGGTACAGTTATGTTCTAGTTTTACATACAAACATGTCAGAACATTTTCCTCAAACAATTTGAATACAAATAAGAGAATATATAAGTTTGTAATATATTTGAACAATTTACGTACTCTGTTTGTAATGACTTCTGGTTATATACTATTTTCTTTAATTTTCTATAGATACATTTTAAAATATGTTTCTTTAAAATTATTTAATAAGGGGACATTTCCTAACCATTTTCTCTTATCTATAAAGTATTTATCCAAAATAATGATTAGGTTAATTATATAAGTTTAGTTGGAATGGAAAATTGAGTCATTAATGATAAATAATATCATAAATAATAGCACATTTTCCCAAGCATGCCTCTAAGATATTGTTTGCAACTTTAAGGCCATTGCAGGGGAATTTAAAAAAAAAAACTAACTCTGGTTTAATTGACTGTTAACACATTCGGCACTTTGTGTGTGAGAAGTATTTGTTTAGGATAATATCTTGGAGGACAATGAAAATGTTTTATATTTGAATAACTGATCAGATTAGCTCCGTAAAAACTCTATGGCTACAATCAGTTCATCTTTCATTCACTGGCTGCCAGCAGGCTTTGTCCATAAAATAAAGACTTAAAAAAAACTCAGAATAACGATTTACCACAAACGCAACTTGGGGAAGAAATTGGATTTTAAATCACAGAGGCAGAAAGTGGCTTGAAAAACAAGTGTTTTTTAGTGTTTGTTACTATCAATATTCATAGTGACGCGTTGAAAAATGAACTGGCCGTTTATTTGACATGTTAGTGGTTGTCTGCTGCTGCGCCAGGGCTGGTTTGGCAAAAATAATAAACAAAAGTTATCTTTTTCAACGACAAACGCATCCAGCGGCCCCCTGAGCACTGAGTGACGTCACTGCGGAGGACGACACTGTCACGTGGGCAGCTCATGAACTGAGTAGGTGGCAGGCGAACGCGTCCTCCAGATGTGGGGGATTTGGTGGGGTTGGGGTACGAACGTTGGGGGATGAGGATTCAATCCGTTCCCCAAACACTGCAGGATGGCATTAAACATCTGACTGCTGCTGCAGGAGGGGAGGGGGTGTCACGAAAATTGCGTTAATTTGTGTTGCAGAACCACAAAAGAGCACTTTGTTAGGAAACGAGGAGTTTGTGCAGAGGCTGCAGACTGGGGGTGTAGCCTGTAAGCCTACTATAATAGGCTAAGAGGGAGAGAGGGAAAGACGTGGACAGTGATGCTGCGCGTTATCTTCCCACTAAATGAGGGTTGTCTTTCCCAGTTCAGGCAGCAGGGCTCCTCCACCCAACCAGCGAAAATCTGGAATTTAAGCGACAGCAGCAGCAGGGCGTCTGTCTGCTGGACTCCCATCAACCGCACCTCCGCCGCTCCTTCGCCACACGCCAGAAGAGGAGGAGGAGGAGGAGAAGACTCGATCGCAGTGCCATGTGCAGAACGCCACGGATCCGTGAATTCATGCGGTGACAGACGAGCTGGAATGGAGCGCTTCTCCACAAATTCCTGCAGACGCACCGCCTGTGATACGCTGGGGCTTCTGCTGTAGAGCGACAAACCTTCACGCGCAGCAGTCAACCGCGACGATCCGGTCTTTATTGCAAAGCAAAAATAAACGCGGATCTGTTGTCAGGTGTCACCTTTCAGTCCAACAACCACAACAATGGGGTAAGTGTTCAACATTGTCTATCATGACCGAGTTGCCTTCACTGCGTTTTCTCTCTTGGTTGTGGAAAATCAATGCTGAATCTGTGCGTTAAATGGATTAATCTGAAGTATTTTAAAGCTTCTATGAACAGATTGTCTGAAGTGTGGTGTCACCTCAAGGCCTCTACGTGACGTGAAACAAAACTACTAATTCCCAATGAGACAAATGATTTTTTATTTTCAATCTTCTTTTCTTCATATAGGTTGCATGGACAGAAAGAAATAGCACAAATATGGCCCCATATTTTTGATATTTCTATCAAAAATGAAGGTGCAGAAGTTCATCCAACTTTTGGGATGAAAACTGTTTTTGAAATGTTTTTGAAAAAGTTTATGCTGTTTGGTTTCATTATTTTTCCATATAACACTAAGAAAACTGCAGCACAGTTTTAGCTGCTGCTCGGATATATTATGTAACTCCCACAGCAGCATCATTTTTCCAATTGCTCTTCGTTCTCCTGCTCCAATGTTCATATAAAGTAAGGACTGAAGGAATGTGAGGAACGCTTCTGAGCTCAATCCAGGCAGCTCTCTGTCTCTGTGGCAGCATATAGTGAATGCTACCTTTTCACATCCTGAACCACAGTTACCCCAAGTGTCATCACCCACAAGCTTCATGCACTCATCTGCATGTTCCCTGTCCCTGAGCTCAGCATTCCGTGTCTTCCACCAACCCAGCCGTTCATTAACGGCTGTCCCCTGCAGTTCGTTGTGATTAATTACCCAGTGGGAGGTTAACAATATGGCATGAGCTTGGTGTGATTTCAGGGCATCAGCCAAAACTCCCGCTTGAACTCTTTACGATACACTGGAGGCTGCCCAGCCACCCACTCTGTCCTGCTTCAATGTGGGCAGCCCACTGTTCACTCATCCGACTCAGCATCAGCGCTCCACCAGGCTCTGCCATATGGGTGACTAAGTTACTGTTATGCAACAAACTCAATGACTCAATTGACCCACTGTGGAATTTTTCTAAACTTTGCTTCAGTGTCCTTCGCTGCTACCAGTGTGTGTGATGATGTCGAAAAATGTGCGGGTGAGATTGGTGCAAATGGGTCCCCTGGATGCTTGTCTGGCTGTACCAGTTCAGGCAGATGGAGTCATGCTTCACTTTCGGCCTTTTGGCTCAATGCCAAGGCTGTTGCAGCTCTAATTTTAATGCCACAGAGGATAACTGTGGTGTTGGACAGGACCAAGATGCCTATCAACACACCCTCGGTTTCTACATCCTCTTGCAAATGCAGTCCGTACACAGTTGAATTCAGTTTCTTTCTTGCCCGCCTCCTCTTTTCTCAATTAAGCGTGTGCAAATGCAACTCCAGTCAGCCAACAATTCCCGGCACAGACTATCTCTGTATTGACTTCTCTCTACTTTGAATAAAACCTGTTTCATGATCTTCATGGTGGAGTTAATGGAAATCTTTGGAAATGAGAGCAGGTGAGAGAGGGAAGCAAATGGAAGAAACCGAAGGAGAAAAGGAGATCTCAGGAGAAAGACAGTTTTATTACATGTCTGCATCCCCTTTTGGTCTTTGCAAAAAAAGAAGCCCAGCTGTGCAGATGAAGGGGAAACACTGGAGTTGAAAATAGAACAGAGCCCTCTGAAGTAAAAAAGAGGGCGCCTGTGCAGGCTGTACTTCAACTCTGCACTGCGTTCACATCTGGGCATCAAATCCCAGAAGCACAAGAGGAACTATAGGCAGCACCTTTAGCCGTTCCTACGTCTGTGTTTGTGTCATAGCTAAACAGCAGTCTCTTCACTGAAAAGGTCAGCCTTGTTATCAGCTGGGACCTTTTTGTGTGGCTCTGGTATGTTTTCCTATGGATTTCTCTTAGCTTCTTTCTCTAAAGCATCAAACAGCATTCATGTCGACTGAACTGATAACTCCACATCTGCTGTTTAAGCCAGGATGAAAAATCACCTGCTAATGGCAAACACTAGAGCTTTTTGCCCAGTGACATTGGTTCTCTCTATTGTTTTTTCTGTAAATAAGCCTTCATTTACAGGAATAAGATGGAAATTTCCATCACCTACAAAAAAAACAAACCTCTTTTCCAGGGTTTCCCAAACCTGGTTCCAATCTTTTTATGTATTCAGTTATAGAACCAGATAATTACCTACAAGTCAGAGACACATTTACATCCACATTTTTAGTTATTTCTTTGTAAATAATTTTTTTTAATAATAATTTTTTATTATTGTTTTTAAATAAAGTTGCAACCGTTTAAAAGTCTTAAGTTACCCCGGTATGTAACATGGTACGTTTTCAAAAGCCCATCAGAAGTCCTCTCCTAAAAGGGGCCTCTTCAAGAACAATTTGTTCTTTATTTGGACAAAAAAAATTGTGAAATTAACAGTCAAGATCAATCAGAATTAGAATAAAAACACTTTAAACTGCTTAAAGGAACTGAAGCAGGCACCATCCACCTCAATGTTTACATATAATCATATGGTCTTATTGGCGCCTTAGGGGAGGGAAAAATAACAAAAACAATAATGAATGATACTATTATTATCATTTTACCTAAAAATCAACAACATATTCCCTGTGTTGCTGAAAAAGACTTCCCTTCGGTTTTCCTAAAAGATCCCTGTTGTGTTCGTCAGACTGAAGGAGCACTTTGCCATACGTCTTATAATTGCCTGTAGCACACTGATGCAGGTCGGAGCATCCGACTCCCTTCGACGTTTTCCTCCCAGAAGATGGGTGGATTCATCAGCGCTTCAACTTCTCCCACATTTATCACCTCCTCCACACTTTCCTCAGCTCTTTTCTTCCTTCACTTCATCACTCTTGCTCCTAAGCTTCTTCTTCTTTCTTTATAGCTTTCCCTCTCTGTTGTATTACTCATCTTCCTTCACCTGCATCGTGCTGGCACCTCCCCATCCTGTTTCCCTCACTCTTTTCTCAGTTAAACTACTTGCTGACTTTTCTTTTACTTCTTATCCAGTTATTTCTGTTTCCTGAAATCATTTTTTAAAGGGAGTCAGCAGATTGTTGGTGTAATTTCTGTGCAGTTTAGTTACTAAAAACTGTGAAGGATCTTGGGTCAGTCCAGAATTAAATGTAGATATTCAACAATAAGCCTTTTTTTGAAGGAGGTAAGTTACACTTAACATTAGGAGCCTTTTTCAGATTTGATTACAGCCATTTTAACTCAATTTTAACTCCTCCAAACTGTGTTCTCAGATTAAGCTTTGCTTTTCTTTCACTGGTGGGTGTTTTTTTGGAACAAAGCTCTTTGGCACAGGCATTCATGTAAAATAAAAGCTCAAGAACATTTTTGTTTTGAGTGCACACAGCAGACGAAGCAACAAGAAGAGCAGAATTTTAGCTGAACAGCCCAGAGAAACCGCCAAGTTAGAAAGCGTCCAGCGCATGGATTGTCAGGACAGGCCATGTTTGTGCTAAGAGAGTTAAAATGACTCACTGTACCGCTACTTACACTGCTGTCGATGATTATGATAATTCGCACGCAGCCCTCTCTACAAGCAGCTTTGTGGAGCGACATTAATCATCCCAGACTCACTCTGACTTGTTTTACCCCATCATTCTCCTTCTCTTCCCGTCATAACGTACCTCTCTGTGTCTCCATGTCTTCATGGCTTCTTGTTCTTCCCCAGTTGTGGCTAATCACACACACAGGAGGGGTGCTGCTGTTGAATTTTAATATTCATTTATACAGCAAGTCTTTGATGTCCCACATCACCCCCACAGTGCGGCGTAAGCACTTCTCTATCTCGTGTTCTGCCAGCACTGCCAGCCCAGAATATCTCCCTCAGCACCCTGCACTTTCAGTGTCTGCGTATGTGCGTGCATGTGTGTGTGTGTCTACTGGAGATACTAACCATTAAACCCCAACAATGCTGCAATATATGAAGGGGAAAAGTGGAGAGAAACCTATGGAACGTGAAGATGAAACCAGAAACAAATCAAATTATCAGCTAGTCCTAATCACTGATCACTGGTTTGTGTAACACAAAGGTCAATGCAGAATTAATCCATTAAGATTGGCCCCAGAGCAGAGTTTCCATCATCACACATGAGCTACATAGAAACACACAGTTTAGTGCGGATTCATAAATCTAAGCCTTTAGTGTAATTGTTTTAAATGTTTATGAGTGATATTTTCCGGCTTATGAGAAAGCCGTTTGCTCCGTGGGGTGTGTCTACAGTATTTAACCATGACTTACTGTCTATATTTAGCCCTAAACCCCTTCCTTTCTCCCCCTGTCCCCCTGTGTGACCCTCATTCAGAGCTGCAGGCATTCCCATATCTGAGCAGAGAGACGGTGCTGCCTTGTAGAGGTGCAGAGTTGCTGAGTTTCCATCGTCAACCTACATTGCGATAGTGTTTAGGTCAAAAGTAAACGCACAAGAGGACGCTCAAGCTGCAATGGGAAAGCTTACACAGCTGACAATGACTGTATTTGTGGTCTCGAAGTGACTTCTTTTTTTTTGTGCTTCAATCATGCAAGATGGGGAGTTGGTAATAACGTTGCCAGGGCGATCTGACTCTCCCGTGGGCAACAGGGGTTTTCTTGCAGGTGGTGGACTTGGTGAGACACTGGTGCTTCGGCACAAAGAAGTTCACCACTTCTTTTTTGTGCCCTTCAGGGAGCAGCCCATCTACAGCACGCGAGCCCATGTCTTCCAGATTGACCCCAACACTAAAAAGAACTGGCTGCCAACAAGCAAGCACGCCGTCACTGTCTCCTACTTCTACGACAGCACGCGCAATGTCTACCGCATCATCAGTTTGGATGGCACCAAGGTGAGCAAGGACTATTGCACCGTATCACCAGGTTTGCCTCATTAGAGCTAAATGCATCAGAAGATTTAAAACGCGTTTATTGTTCTTGTCTGGTTTGACGGGGAACAGTGTTCCTTAAAAAAAAAAAACTTTGCTTTAAATTATTGACATCTACAGAAATCCGTTGATGCACAATTCTGTCTTGAAGCAGCATTTTTAATCATTTCAAGGTCTGGCAGCACCCTGATTCTTTTTCCTCTTCAGTCATTTTTATTGTAGATTTAATTGTATTCTTGGTGTCACAAAACCTCATTTCTGTTAGCTTTGGTATTTTTATATATATATACTCTGGCATATTAGTGACTGCAAAATAAGCTCAAGTGTGTCGTCTTGATGTTTGACAGTTAGTTTTTTTGGTTATTCAAGATCCAAGATACATTTATTTGTCAACACATTTTTATGCTGTGTTACTATTTTTAGATAATTGATTCCTTCCTGTCCAAAGACCATTTTTTATGATTTGCTCGGATGTAATTTTTCAATTTTGAGCCACGATGTGTCTTTTTTGTGAAACAATACTTTAACCTAACATGTCAAATTAAATGAGATAAGTGGATACCATGGTGCTTCCTTCAAAAATTACTACCTTATAAAATTACTCTACACTAATGTCAATGCTTTTGCATTGTTTCAACAATAGACATATAAATACGGTTTCAACACACCTAAATGCTTATTCTAAACAGTAATTCTCTGCTTTGGTAGATGCCTGCACCACCTACCAGCACCTGGCTACACCTAAACCAAACATTTAGCATGTGATCAGTTCTCAGAGTGGTGTTTCTGCGCTTTGGTCAAAAAGCAAAAGAGATTCATGTCATGAGTTTGTTCTCTTATGAAGCTTCGTGCAGTGAGAACTCCAATGCTGGAATAGTTCAATCGATTGATAAGTTGTCAAAAAACATGTTTTTAAAATGTGAACTGTATAAAAATGAGTGTTTTTTTTTTAACAAATAACCAAAAACAAAACAAAACAAAATCCTTTAAAAATTTACCCTTAACCTGACAGCATTTTTGAAAATGGCGCATTAAAACCAAAGATGCTCATTTCTTAACAGCATGTTTAGGTTATATAAATTCCAATTTATTGGAATTTTGAGAAGAATTCTTCTGAATTGTTTAAAAAAATAGCTTTTGGGAAAATACAGTAGTAGTTCCTTTTTTTTACGTATGTTCCAGCATTACATATGTTCTAGCATTGAGATTTTAGTTTGATTATAATATTTAATCTATGTAACCCATTCAGGAATCATTTCATGTCCTGGAGAATGGTAGAAAAAACTGATCACTAAAACGTGCAACAAACTCAACTGCTGCTGATGTTCCTGAAGCATGTACTGACATCACACAACACCCACCATAAGTTTGTTCCACACTAATATATATTTTTTAAAAAGGCAAATGAATTGTTTCACTCTTTTAAACGTACACTTGCAAATTAATTAGTGTTTTTTTTGTTCTTTTAAAAGAAATCTGCTGATGAAACAAAATTAAACCCTACTTTCCGTACAAGAGCTTAAGGCTTTTGTTTTTCTTTTTGATATCAGCCATTAAAAGTGTCTTCGAAAAGAAAAAAATGATTTTCTGTAACAGCTGGACTTGAATTCCATCACTTGAGCTTGTGCTGTTTCCTAAGAAACTTCCTGACATCTTCAAAATGTTTTGCAAATCATGAAGAAAATCTGCCGATGTTTTTCAATGTGACATTGTGTTCATTGTAGATTTTTTTTAATGTTTAGAACAGTGACATGCAGTCTGAATAACACAATTGTACATTTGTACAGTTACCGCAGAAAATGTGTAAAATTTTAATGCCTGACCTTTGTGTGTTGAATTACTGGCAATATTAGGCTGCAGATGGAATTATTTCCTCATGAAAAACCAATAACAGTCTACTGAAGAGGTCTAACGTTTAAAAATGTAGCTTATTATTTTATGCAGTAAAACCCTCAGTTTGAAATGTTCAGTTTTGCTCACCACAATCAGAAATTGTCACACCAAAAAAACCTACATCTGATGTATGGTAGTGTAATACACACTAAATGGGCTGGGTTTTTTCTTACAGGCAATAATCAACAGCACCATAAGTCCCAACATGACCTTCACAAAAACCTCGCAGAAGTTTGGCCAGTGGGCAGACAGTCGAGCAAACACCGTCTACGGGCTGGGATTCTCCACCGAGCATCACCTGTCCAAGGTAGCATGTCATCCACTCCAACCCTGTACGCTCAAAGCCTCCAGCGTCTCATGGTGGCTTACTTCACTTCTTCTCAGATTGAGTGAAGTAGCTACAGATATTTGTGAGATGATAGAGTTTCACCTTCTAGTAACAGAAAAACTTCATGTAGTCTTGTAATTGTATGAAAACTCACACACTTACACCCACCTTTATAAATAAACTCACACTTTCCTTCATTAGGAGAAATCAAATAGTCTCTGCTAATATTATTGCAAATTTTTTTGGATTATTTCATTTATGCGACAAAGAAACCTTTTTTTAAAAACTGCTAATTTAATACTCCAAATTTTCTATTGCATGAATGAAAAGCTCAGCAATGTTATGGATGGGACTGTGCTATTCTGCTTCCGAATCACTGTGCACATGTCTCTCATCTACCTATCCTGACTCCTAACTTAAAGTCAGTTTTGTTATCTCTGTAGATCCAAGGTGAAAGAATGTACTGCTGCTTTCAGGTCTTTTCATCTATTCTTGTCAGATTTAATCACAGTGATCATTTAAAATAAAAAGTTAAGAACAACTTCATACAAACGAAAAAAAGGCAGTTGTTATTCAATGATTTTTATTCAAAAAACAGAAGAATATAAAAGGGTTTCGGTGTCTGTAAAACTGTGAATGCACTGAATTTTTGTTGAAGCTTTTTTCAAATGCAATATTAGATCAGTCTTCCTATTTCAAATTATATCAATATGAAAAATAAGTTTTCTTTAGCACTTTAAGAAATAAATGAATGAATAAATAGGAAAAAACTCTAAAAACACTTGCAAAAAAATACAAAAAAAGTTACTAGTTTGACTAGGTTGAATTTGACAAAGTCAAGTAACAATACAGAAACAAGGAGAAATCATTACATCTATAATAAAGCAACCCACTGTACTGGCTTTACACAAAATAGGAAGTACAAATAAATTTCAAAAATGAACGTTTTTCACCCTAGAAAACCTAAGAAAAATCTCCCTTTGGCTTTTTAAAGTTATTTTAAACATTTTTTAATAGTTTGTTCATTTTGGATGGCAGAAATTATCACCCAAAAAAATAAAGGACTAAAAATTAAATTATAAAAATGGAGAAAAACTATTTAAAATTTAAATTAAAAAAACTGAAAAGAAAAAAACTGAACAAATTTTCTATGTTGGTTCTTGAGGTTATTTATAAATGTTAATTGTTAAAGCAAATTCTGAGCATGCTTATTAAAAATGGTCAAAAATGTTCAATAAATAAATAATAAGAAGATTACAGTGCTGACCACACACTTACCAGCAAGATGTGAGGATCTCCAACAAAGTGTATTTTACTTCTCAGATGACCATGCTTCAAACACTTCTCGAGCACTTAAAAGAGATTCACTGCATTTGGACCTCTGCAGAACCATTAGATTACACCAAAGTTAAAAGATATTGGGTTACTCTTTGCAGCTCCACTAATGGTGAAGACAAGACCAGCTCCTGCAAAGTTTTCAATTAGATTTCCGAACCTATCAGGTTTCGGAAGCCTTATCTGTGCTAAATTACTCTGTAAACTAAAGGAGCTGTATGATTGATGAACTGCTCCTTAAAAGGATGTGTGCATGTCTGTGTATGTGTTAGCATGTTTGCTCAAAACTACTCAGCTGAGCTCATTTTACCTCTTAGAGTTTGCTACATGTACCTGAGCTCTCAACCCAAAAAACCTGGAGAGAAACTTTTAGTCTGAGCACTTGTGGAGAAAAGCACTATGGCCCTGTTGTGTGTGCTCTGTGTATTTTTGGATGAAGGTGGGTGGACGTTTGTTACGAAAAGGTTACCGGCGCAGACCTATTGGTGCTGGGAGGTATTATGGGTAATTCTCTTCAGTTCAGCAGCGGGTTGTCATTGGCAACAGCTTCCCTCCATCCTTCAGTGCTGACAGTTTACATACTGATCTCCCCTTTCACTTCTATATGGCTTTGCTGAGCAGATTAAGCCTGTAGGATTTACCGCACTGATGGCTTTCCTCTCTGTCTAGTTTGCAGAGAAGTTTGCAGAGTATAAAGAAGCCGCGCGGCTCGCCAAGGAGAAGAGTCAGGAGAAGATGGAGATGGCTACATCTCCTTCTCAGGTAAGATTTTAGCACTTACATTATCTCCACCTGTGCCACCCTCTGAATGACGTGTGCAGTGGCAGTGAACGATGTCACAGGACAAACTATGGGTATAGAAAATCTTTAACTGACATAAATAAGTTTGAATGTTTATCCTAAAATATCTTTTCACTACTTATTTACAAAATGGACTAAAACTTTCTGGATTTTACCCCCTGGATTCTCCTGGGTTATGCTTAATAATATGTCCATATTTCACAACAAATCAGAGAACAAATTTTGCTTTTGTGTTTGGTCTTTAAATGTTAAATTTCAGAAAGGATATTCAGTATAAATAACCGGAATATTTGTAGCTGTGTGTTTGCTTTTGATAAATCATGCAATTCAAGTTGGTCAGAGTGCATCAAGAACAGTTCAGACCTATGACGAAGCTGAGAAGGCCATGTGTGCCGTGGCTGCAACAGTAATATAGTGACAAGAGTCACGACAGGCTGTAACTGTGAAGGCTCCCGGCGTCCTGACACAAGCCTACAGGACTCAGCTGAAGCTGTCTGCTCTCTTCATTTACAGACAGTCAGGGCTTCACCCACGAACCATCTGGCTTTCACTCTAACCTCCTCTTCCTCACTTCTCCAAATGAAGCAAAAAATAAATAACTAAATAAACGCATTAGACAAATAAATCTCAAATGCTGGTTCCTGCAGGCTAAGGAAGTGCATCGAGAATGGATATTAATAAAATTTGAATGAATATAGGAACCAAATGTTAAAACTTGCTATAATCTCCTCTGTACTTCCCCTCCTTCCTGCCCATTATAAGCTTGGAGAGAGCCTCATTTTTTGTCTGCATTGTGCTCAAGCCCAGAGTCTTAATAGCTTTGTTTTATGTGAGTGCTGCAGTTAAAACTATTTGTCTCTCGAATAATTCTGTGGTTGTATGGTTGTGAAGATAGGAACTCATCTGTAATTTTTTTCCAATGCCAAAGACGGTTTAACAGCCTATGGGGATGTAGACGAGTTGGCCAAGATGTAAGAATGTGCAGCACTGAAGCTGTGCAGGCTTTGTCAGAGTATGTCATTCTGCACTGCCGCAGTCGGCAAACACACTGCTTTATCATTTATCATATCTCAGCTCTCATGTGGGATTAATAAAAGAAAAAATTGCAAAATGGACCTAATGGTGATATTAAAAATGTTTAACATGATTTGTATATGAATAAATCAAACTCGAGCGGTCACATCACTGAGAGTTATAAACCCAGAAGCTTTGCCCAAAAAGTCTGGAGGTTTAAAAAAAAAGGACATAAAGAGGACTTAGTGAGAAATCTGTGGTGTTTTAATTGTCTCTGTCTAGTAGGGCTGCACGATATAAGGAAATTTCGCGATTTGTGATATTTTTTATCAATATTTCAAAGATGATATAACTTGCGATACATGAACAAATAGCAAAAGATCTAAATACATAATTTCCATTTCACTGTAACAGTCTAATTTAAATAAGAATCAACATAACTTAAATTATACTCCAAATGACTCTCATCTACATGAGAGGTGAACAACTACTGTTTACGTTGTTGACCAACATAAACGGGTCCATCTGATTGGTCAAATGTATAAAGGGATTTATTTGATTGGTTAATTACTTCAATCTGCCACAAGATTGTTTTAACACGTTTAAGGTTACCATTTATCGCAATTTTCGCCCACATTTGCCATAAGCGTATTGCACTGCTTGATATTGCGATAACGCTAAGTTTTCAAATGATTATGCAGGCCTACTGTCTAGTTTTTCATTAAATCTTGACGGCCAATAATAATGATCTGAAATGAAGGGTTTTTCTCTTTTTGGTTGGCTTGGCTGGAAGTCACAGTGAGCTTTGTTTTCTTTGAAGGAGTCTCCAGCTGGGGAGCTCGCCTCGCCTCTGACCCCCGTGACTCCACCCATGGAAAATATCAACGGCACAGATGAGCTGTGCGACACGACTCCAAACTCAGACTCCCGTCCAGAGCCAACCCAGAATGCGCTGGCATTTGCACACAGGTACACCCCGCAATGTGATACTGTGTGCTCCCGCTCCTAAAGTTCCTGTGGCACTGATGTTGTATTTTGAACATTACACACAAATAGATCCATCTTTTTTATGCACCCCTTTTTAATTTGTTACATGTCAGCATGGCAGTAAAACCTTTCCATTCACAGCTGCTCTTTCGTGTGTTTCTTCCCTAGGGAGCAACTTAAGACATGTCGGGTCTGCTCTATCTAATAATGAAGTCTTGACAACTGCGACACAAAGACTACAAAATAATAACTTAGCAGTCTAAAAATGAAATAAACAATCAGGTGCAAACTTTTATTCACAAAAAGTTGTTCCTGGTTGCATTACAGCAACAAGTATGGTGCTCCTTACAAAACCCGATGCACTGCCTGGTTAGTCACTAATTCCTTAAAGTTCCACTCCGATCATCTTTTGATCTATTGTAGAATTCCCAGTGGTCTTTTAACAATGGAGTTTGTGGGTAAAATCAAGGAAAGTGTTGTTTTCTTGGTCGTGGTTTTTGTAAAGCGGCAGTGGTTCATTAGAAATTCATCTCTGAGTTGCAGACGGGAGTGTTGACACGAAATAGGTCTGCCTCTATTTCCCATTATCCCTTTGTTTACACTCTCCTGCTAGCTTACAGCCCCTCACAACCCCAAGCTAATATCACCACTGCAACAGAAATGTTGAGCAATATTGTGGCCATCCAGCCGTACAGTTTAGAGCCAAATGCCAGCTCAGGCGAGGAAAACGAAGACGTACATGGATCTATTTGTCTACAGCAAATGCATCAGAATGGAGCAGAGCAGGGAGCTTGTGGCATGCCCTTGTAGGTCTGAGGTTACAAGCTTTTACTCCTTCTGATTAACAATGATTTGAATAAAGAAATACTCAGAAATGCAATTTCAGTCATAATACTTTTTTATACATGTCCTCCACCATGAGAAAAATGCTACAAGAACATGTTAAAACACAATTTTCATTGGAGTGGGTCTTTAAATGAAAATGAACGCAATAAAACACCAGGAAGCTTGAATGCAAGGAAATATGTGATCGCGAATTTCTCTCTGGAATACCCAGTAAATTGCTCAAACTGTCAAAGTGACAAAGTGAAGTCAGACAGATGAACTTTTTCAGTAGTTCATTTTTTCAGTCTCAGCATGTTCTGTCAGGAACATTAAATGTACAGCAGTACATTAATAGAAATGCAAATTGACTGAGTAGGTGTTGATGTCACCTCTGTGCATGCACCCCAGCTTTTGTATATATGTTGCTGTTTGTGTTTAGTTTAGAAATTGACCCTGAAATGTTTCGTGTGACCCAGAATGCAGATCCATAAAACATTCGTTTGTGGAAAATAAAGAGGTCAACAAATGTGAAATTTGTTCATGATGGCTGATAAGGTGCTGTCTTTCTGTCGCCCAAAAGGTGTTAATGAAGTAATTACGTAAGACTTACATAACATAAAGTGGGTAGTGGGAGGCACAGATAGAGGAAGACAGACACTCGGAGTGTGTGGATTGTATGAAGCCTCTACATGAGTCATTGATACCTTAACATCCACCATCAGGACACTTTTATTGCGTTAAATGAAGTGAAAAATGATGTTTAGGAGTCACGTACAGGATTTCTTTTTTCTTTATTTGTAAAATTTCTGTAACTGGTGGCACTTTTATCATTTCTATGGCTTTGATTTAATTAAAGATGTCAATCCATGACTTATTGTATTGTCACTCTTTTTCTGGATTCCCAAAAGAGAAGCTTTTTGGTTTTAAGTGTAAACATTTGGAGATCTGGAAGAGCAGTCTGTGATATTGTAGAAAAGTGAAATTCCTTCCACTACGCGAAGAACTGTCCACAGCTGAAAAGATTTGGCAGTGAGAGCAGTGTGAGGACACCCACTGCCTACTGCAGCCCTGCTGCAGATCTGTCTATTATAATGCATGCGTGGGAGACAGGGTTGACTCTGCGCGCTCGCCGTGGCAAGTGTGGACGTAACAAGCAACCCCCAATTTCACATTTTCTCAGAGGCCAATTTAAAGATCTTAGATCCAAGGACCAACCATATTACTATTGTTTCCCTCCTATTGAGCCACTATGACTCACTTTGATCGACTCTTCTAGTTTCCACAGTTAAAATTGTTCTGCATTTTATCCCTTGTTGTGTAAGCATGTGATTATTCCCCGAAAAGAACTAATAAAATCTTGGCAGTGTAATTTTGTAATTTGTATGCTTTTCTGTGGGGATTCTGAATAATTTGAACACAGACAGCATCCACCTGCAAACACAGGTGTCTTACCACACCAAACTCCCGCAGTGAATTTGGTGCGTCTTCCTGACTGCATGATGGCTCGTCTCCTCTGAATATAAAGCATGGCGCTGCTCAGCAGGGCTGTGTAGGCAGGTGTGTGTGGGTGCAGCGCTCGGATGAGGAGCAAAGAGGAGGCAGGATTTAGTTTGTGTGTGTTTGGCAGATCTTGACTGGATTCATGCCGGACGGTTGTTGGAGGACTGTAAGACCTTTTTGTTGGGACTTCCTGCGTTGGATGTGGTGGTTTGGTGTTGATGAACGTAGGCGTCAGGCTGTGTGTTTCTGGTAGGCTTGTGTTAAGGGGGATGTTTTTTTCCTCTTCTCCTATGGTGCTGCCATGGCAACTGCTGTGCCTCTCTAGTTCTTGAAGGGCTGTGTGAGGAGCAAAAACCTACCTGACAACAAACCCCGATCAGGACATCAGGCGCGCTATGTGTGTTTCATGAGTTCATACTTGATGGTTTTACTGAGAAATTACGTTGGACATTTTGAAGTAATAAAACACACAAGAAGCTGTTCATGTTTTATTCAAGACTTATAATATTGACATCAAGTACAAGTTAGGTCTCCAACTGTAAAAGCATTCCAAAATTCAATTAATAAAAGTTAAAAGAACATTAAAAACAACATAAAATATTAATCGGTTGCCGTTTAAAATTAAAACCTGCTTTTCAATGACCATTTTTGACACAAACAGACAAGTGTTAGCTTCTTTTGTCCAAATAATTAGTCCTAAAATATTTCTATCTTTCAAAAGTAAAGCAAAAAATTCCAAATCAATGTACGGCAATTGTTCACAAAAAGCAAAAAATTCTCATAACAACATATAATGGCAAAAATTGACATTTCAAATTCTGAAAGTAATTTAGCAACAAACTTACCCACAGTGCGCTTTTGTCTCTGCTGCCCAGACTGTCATTCAGCTCCTGAAACCTTTCAGCCAGACTCACCAAAAAAGACAAACACCAGTGTCAAAACGGCGTTCATTTAACTCTCCCTCCGTCGCTCTCCTCCGCTCTCCTCCGTCCTCCTCCGTCTGTCTCCATCTTCACATCCTGACATCTTGCCTGCACTCTGCCGCTCCGAGCTGCTGTGTGGGGTTTATACATTGGCGGAGCGGCATGCCGTGGTGACAGCGCTGCTCTGTCTGTGTGTGAGTGTGTGTGGTGGTGTGTCAGATACGTGCATGTGTAGGATGAAGTGTCGTCTTGCTCCTATGCGTCATACATGCAGACACACTTACACTCGCAGAGGGGGCGGCAGTTGTGTAAGAACTGAAGGTGCCGTGAGAGTTCAGCGTGAATTATCGCTCTTCACAGACTCAAAGTTGCAGCACAGTGGAGTTCTGCTGCAGTGTGTGACAGTACACAACAGGCTGTATGAGAGTGTGAGTGTCAGTGAGTGGACGTAACATAAACTAAGTGTTTTCTTTCATTCTTATATCTCGGCTTGTGTGTGTTTGCATGACTCTGTGAAAGATGTAGGCCTGAAACTCATTTTCAAAAATATGTTTATTTCACATATTTTAATGCATTCTCCTGCCAACATCAGAGGGAATGGACAGTAATCTCAGTCCAAAACGACAACATGCAGTGAACACGTTTAAAAGACATGATGTGCAACCTTCTAAAAGATTAACTATGAACTTAAAAGATGAATTAGGGCTGAAAATAAGCAAAACAAAAACACAGCTTCATACGTCTTAAAACTAATACATTTACATTCTAACGCTATGTTAGAAAAGAACAATGAGCGTGGAAAATGGAAGGAAAAATGACAAACTACTGTCTCAGGTCCTTATAATAATGCATTTTTTTTTACTTGTCCTGTCCAACAGCTGAGCAAACAGAGGAGACCTAAAAGCCTCTTGTGTTGGACATATTTTACTGTTACATCAGGGGTTATGAATCTTTTGACACACTAGATGTATATTTGAATTAACCCCTTTTGTAATTTAGGCTAAACTTTATTCATCTTACTTATATTTGTAATATTTTTTTGTTGGAGTGGACGGAAAAGAAAAGGAGGGAAGAAGAGAGAGGGATGTTAGAGAGGGGGGTAGGAGGATGATTATAGAAAGCAGCAAGTTCCTGGATGTTAAAAAAGAAATGAGAAAATTAAAAATTCACAGGAAGCTTGCATGAAACACAAAGATTTACACAGAACTCAACCAAATTCATGCGTGCATAAGAAAGAAACGCCCAAATACTCAAAAATGCAGCCAAGGTTCTGACACAGATACACTGTCATTAATCTACTGCAGCTTTCATCACTAAATCTGAGCACTTAGTGCTGGCAAACTCACAGCATGTACCGAACATTTCTGTGTTCTGCAGCCCAGCCATGACCAAACACTGGGAAGCTGAGCTGGAGGCGCTAAAGGGGAACAATGCCAAGCTAACGGCGGCTCTGCTGGAGTCCACGGCCAACGTCAAACAGTGGAAACAGCAACTGGCCGCCTACCAGGAGGAGGCAGAGAGACTACACAAACGAGTGAGCATGGAAGGGCTTGTTTTTTTCTTACTCATCTGTGATTAAAACACTTTTGATCAAACGAGTGCTCAAATAGAGCTCACTCAGGGTCCAAATATTGAAGTTGGCAGGAACGAGATTGTGATCACAGTCCTGATGCAACAGTTTAAAGGAAAGTGTTGTCTTTCCAGGTGACAGAGCTAGAGTGCCAGAGCAACCAAACCCTGGTGGTCAAATCCCAAAAGACCGAACTCAATCAAACCATAGAGGAGCTGGAGAACACTCTACGGGATAAAGAGGAGGTGGGGTCAGAATACCAAATAGGAACTGCATTTGTCCTGCAGTCTTTTAATGCTTTTGACCCGCAGGAAATGGAGAAGCTGAAAGAAGAGCTGGAGAACATGAACGACCTGATGGAGCAGAAAGACACACTTACTCAGAAGCTTGAGGTGAGCCTCAATATTAAGTCGTATGGAGTATAAGTCGCATCGGAGTATATGTTGCATCAGAGTGCTAGTCGCAGGAGCCAAGTAAAAAAGGCACAATAAAGATGAAAAAACCATATTCAAGTTGCTTCGGGGTATAACCCCGGATTTACACTGGTCCATCTCTGGTTCGTTTCCATTGTTTTGCGTGAGGAGTCCATCTCACGACTGTCAGTTAATTTACATTGACCCTGTTGCGTCTCCAGCCCATCACCCCTACCCCCTGGATCCTGGTGGAGTGGTTTGCCCTTTTTGAAAATACAACGGAATTTTTTATCATGAAACCTGGACCTGTTTCCGTTTTCTCTGGCTTTTTACCTTGAAATTGACGCGTAAGCGGACTGGAAATGGAACTCCTGCGTAAAGCTTGGGTTGCGTTGCGGAGGGCTGGACGTGGATCACAGACATGATGGAAGCGATGTACACATTCTGATGAATGTTGTCTTTTTTTGTGTTAACGCAAAGGAGACACACTGCAGACAGCCTAGTGGAAATAACTCTTAAGTCGACATCGACGATCTGTCAAAGGAGCCCAAAATCAGCATAGTAAAGAAGAAAAAAACAAATTCAAATCGTTCTGGAGAATAAGTTGCACTTTTATTTCAATAGTTCTGAACAAACCTGCCAAGCTCTGCGTAATGCTGCGTTCACACCGAATGCAATTCACGCGTCAAATTTCTATCTGGAGCCTCTTTTTCGACGCACATCAAGTTCTGTGCTCAATGCTTGTCCAAAAATGCAGTTACAAGCTTGACACCCCTGTTGCGTGTGGGAGAAGCTATTGTTTTGGAAGCATTGACTGTATATCTCATTTACAATGCTTGGAAGACGTGGATGATGTTGAGATATTCAGATTTATTTATTTTGAGTCTTAATGCAAACAGAAAAATATCATTAAGTTCAGGAGTTGAACGATGAGATTGTCCTCCATGTTTGTTTTGGGCAGTGTTTCTTCTTCTGCGTTGCTTTCGGTGGCAAATGCTGGTACACACACATGCAGTGCCCTGTAGTGGTTGTTAACAGGAAACAACCGCTAAAGAGCAACCGGTTATTAGTGGGGGAAAAAGCAATACGTGAGCCAATATATATATATATTTTTATATCATATATATATAAGAGGCTCCTGAGTATGAGTCGCACCCCTGGCCAAACTATGCAAAAAAATGTGATTTGTACAATACAGTACCTGCAAAAGGATCAGGGCAAACCCCCTGTGTTTGGATGAACAGCTTTATGTAACTGTCTGCAGGAGACGGAGCTGCGCAGCCGGGTGCTGGAGGAGCAGCTGGCCGGAGCCGAGCAGAGGCTGGAGGAGAACCAGGAAGAGCAGGAGAATTTCAGAAAGAGCCTGCGAACACTGCTGGAGCTGCTTGACGGGAAGATCTTTGAGCTGACGGAGCTCAGAGACACCTTGGCCCGGCTCATAGAGGAGGCCAGCTAAAGACAAACATCCCTAACTTTCACAGCCAGAGCCATATTATAATTTACTTAAAAGCCCAAACGTACCGGCACCATACCCTCCTCCCTACTTATGAAAAATGACAAACTGCACTGCCCACACTTATACGTTACTGACAAAGGGCAGCTGATCTCCTGTTCTAACCTTGCAGGCTCTGAGTTTCTACCAACTGCAAACAATCCTGCAGTTCAAAATGACGCAGGGACTACCTCAGCTCGCCTTCTGATTGGCTCGGTCAGCCTGGTTGATCCGGTGGTACATTTGTCTGCTGTGACATACTGCAACTGCCCCCCCATCCAGTCCAATCACACCCACACGCTTGAGACCTGTGCCTCAGTGCCATCTATCGTTTGACCAGGAGAGCTGCAGCACAGCTCACAGCTACATCAAACCCACAAACGCCCCTCAGGGGGTACGTTGAAAGACAAGTGGAGATCATTGTTGTTAAGACTCAGAGAACTGTGCCAAAGCTGCCAAATCTCCTGAAAATGTTGTCCTCTTGCTTTGATCCAAAGTAACGTTGTGTACAGAGAAGATTTGAAGAACACACACACTTACTCGTTGTGCCACAAGAATGTAATTCACAACTGAATATTTTAAAATCAGCTCCTAGTACCGTTTTGGCTACAAGTGGCATCACGGTTGCCCCCCAGTTTGACTCCCTGCTGGGAAGTAAAGTCAGCCCCCCAGTGAAAATAAAGGTTTCTCTAAATCACTACCTCTATTAAAACTCCGATATGATGAACGACTTTTGACTCTCCTATTGTCCTTTTTCCCGTCCAAATTAATCTGATTGAAATTAAGGTTTTTTTTTTAACATCCAAACTGCTTCCACCGCCACAGACAAGTGAGCTGTCTTCCTGCCAAACTCAGTGTGGCAATGTGTTCTGACAAGGTGTGACGTAGTGTGTGTCCTGAAAGCACATGAGGGGGCACGTTTGTAGATAACACACACTGAGCAATACCAGACAGGCTCCGTGTAACAGTTTCAGGTAACATACTCAGTGGAAAGGACAAACACAAATTAGGCTGATCCCTCCCTCCCTCCCGTCTGCCCGTCCGTTCCCCCCCGCCGTCTCACAGAAAGTGTACTGCTGTTGACCGCTAAACTGTGTGGCAGCCCTGTGTGGTCAGAGTAGTGCATCCAGAAGGGCTTACAGAGCGTCATCTCCATGTTCTTAAATCTGGACCCTCAGTGAAACTGGCCAGATTTTCACTCCTTACAGGTGAATTCAGAACTGTACTTTTCTTTCTGTTTTACTTTCTTTATTATTATTTATTTTCCACTGGACATACTACGGATTATTCCAACTGTATTTGACAACTTTATACTCATGCTGGCATTGTAAATGAATGGATGGGTTGAATGCAGTGACACCCTGCAGTGGCTTATTGCTGTGTATTAACTGTGCGTGGGTACACTCTCAAATCCTCTTCTGTATATTAAAAAAAAAAACAATCAAACAAAAGCACTCCATGTGAACGCTTAGCATTATATGTTTTGTACCAAATTACACATGTATAAAAACAGCTTTCAGCTTCTTTTAAAATGAAAAATATATAAATATTTATCCTCATGAGGTGCTGCTGATCTCATATTTTAACTGAGCGCCCAGTTTGCACTATGTTATTACACTGGTATAACTTAGTCATAGACTAATAGAACTGCATTTAGCACTAGTGCAAAAAAAAAAAAAAAAAGTCATGTACCTGAATTGATTTCTGTAATTAGTTCCACAGGTTAATACACCGGAATAAGACTAAAGGAGGGGTGTGACTTTCTTCCATCCAGAGATGCAGTCCCTTCATATTAATGCTGTTGTTAATGAATGCCTTTGTACAGTAGTGGATAAAAAGCTTTTCATTCTCCTGTTTTGTAACTTATAGTATTTCAATGTAGGTATTATTATTATTACTGTTGTATTTAGACGTATGAGAGGACTGGCAATATTTTTGATTATTTAAGTAATTTTGAACTGATAATATTAAAGGGGTACCTCAGGTGAGCTGTGATTGTAAACTGGTGAGATTTATGTCTGCAAATGAAAGAATTTGCCCCCCAAAACAGAGATGTTAGTATCTGTTAGTGTGTCTGTTGATGGAGAAAATTCTATTTTTTTTATTTTGTTGAAAAGAATTTGACAACAATCTGCTGCTTTATAGGATTTATTCAAATGGAGGAGTGAGGTACATGAAAAAGCTTTCAAAGAATGAAAACAGAAGGGAAAAAAGCTAAAATTTCTTAACGTGTTATACTGTAATAAAAAGCAGTGCTTAAAGGTCCATTATTCCAGGCAAACTCAGAAAGCTTTTCTTTGCTGTTTATTTTTTTTTCTTAATTTCCATATTGCACTCTGTGTTGAAGGACCAACTCCAACAACAACCACAAAAATGTCATAGTGTACTTAAAGTCATAATAGGAAACCTTTCAGGCAATTTATCTTTGGAGAGAAAGAACAGATAATAGCAACCTGCATTTAAGGTTACCAAAAGGTAAGTGTAAAATCCATGACAGCTGCTCAGTTTAGATAGAAGAGGGGGGGGGGGTGTCCTCTTCAGAGGTCTTTCCTTCAGCTTCTGTGACATCAGGGCCTCAATGAGGCTGAGGTCAGGGTCAACTTTGCCTCCTGCTAAAAGAAAACCCTGCAAAAGAACGCTACACTAATAATCGTGCATTTGTTTCATGGACTTAAATTATTTCCTTGTAAATGATTTTGGTGTCAAAACAAGGCTTTTTTTGGGTAAGGTTTTCATGTTCTGTTGCATCCTCCCAAACTACTAAACTGTAGAAACATCTTTTGTGATGTTTCACCCCTGGCTTTGGTTACTGATAGATCATCAAACATAAATGCGATCACAGAATCACTGCATCCTCTCATTATAATCTAATTATTTTTGTGTATTGGTGTCTCAGAATGACTCCATGAAGTGAGAGCACAAACCAAAGAAGCACAAAAAGTAGCAGAATAACAACGAAGCTCTTAAAAATCTGAAATATGACCTTAAAAACCTTTTAGATTTCGTAGTGCTCCAAAAGTCTTTGGTCATTTCTCCCTATCATAGATCTGTTTTATCTGTGGGTGAAGCTGCAGTGTCGATTTTTACACAAAAACTAACTGAGAGAATGTTTTTCGTAAATGGGCTGGGGTTGGCTTTGCCAAACATTTGTTAAAAGTGAAACATTTTTCCTTCCTCCTTCTGCTGTTCGCTGATTGCTGGGAAGATGAGAAATCTGCAATACAGATGCGGAAACCGAGTGAAGGAGACGGCATGAGGAAATGCATCAATCACGACTGCCGGCTGTGGAGCCCGCGGTTACCCTGCTTGGCACTGAGGGAATCTAGCCTCCCACCAAGCATCCATCATTGGAAAAAAGTGCAACATGTAATAACAGCTCTGTCATAACAATGTCAGAAAAAAAAACAGTCAAAAAATTTAAAAGAACCTTCTGCTATGCAGCCCCCTCCTTGAAGACCCACTCCGATGAAAATTGTCTTTTTAATGTGGCATTTTTCTCATGGAGGACATATATGAAGAAAACCGAGCTTAAAATCAGGTTTCTGAGTATTTCTTTATTCAATTGTTGTGAATGAAAAAGAGCTTATTTGTGACAGAAAATATGCTGGGTGGGCCTCAAGCTCCCTGCTCCGAGCTCTTCGCAACAGATAGGGGAAGGGGGGCGGGGTTGCTCTGTCCCAATATCCCCACCCATAACTAAAAGGTGAATTTCTAATGAACTCCTGCAGATCTGCAGAAACTATTTCCTAGAAAACAACACAGATTTTTTTTTTATATAGACTAAGAACTGCTTAAACATAATGAAAAGACCACTGGGAACACTTAAAATAGACCAAACGATGATCGGAGTGGGGCTTTAAGGATGCATTCTCTTTTTAAAAATAAAAAAAATAAAAAACACGTTTGAGACTTGAGATGAAGCAGATGGAGACATTGCCAAAGAGATAAATTGCTAAATGGCTCCTTGTACCTGAGAGGGGTTGGGATCTGGCATCTGGTAAAGGGAGAGGAGATGTTGGTGTTTTTCATGATTAGTTTGATTAGAAAAGCTGTGGTTCCTTCAGTTTAAAGCATGAAACGTGTGAAAATAATAAAGTTTAGAAACTCTTGACTGTTTTTAAGCCAGAAGTATTGAAGTCATGCTGATGATGTAAATGCTGAATGATCTCACTCCTCTCATAACTTTCCTCAACCAGCTTCAGTTTCTTTAGGTGACAGTACGGTGCATAAGTGAACAAAGTTCAGAACTTCACAGTACACTTCATAAAAATTGAAAATCAAACTTGGCATCAGAACAATCTGAAAGTAGGAATGAAACCACAGTGACACACAGCAGAAATAAAAACAAACACCAACAGGGTGAATGACCTGCCGTAACCACCAGGTATATTTGAGCCTGTGCTGTGTGCTTGAATGAGTGAGCTATAGTGTTTACAGCGGAGCGCAGCGGTTTTCAGTGTCAGGAGGGCTATCTGATAAACCTTAACTCTCCCAGTCAAGGCCTGCCACTCCGTCATCATCTGAGTCCGACTCTGGGGAGGCCTCCTTGATGCGCCGCAGCGCCTCGTGGATGCTCCTGGTCAGGGGGTCGGTGGATGCAGCGAGCTTTCTCTGCTCTGTTCTGTCTTTACAGGGAACCCGTTTCAGTTTGACCCCCTTGCGAATCTGAACCAGAATGCTGTTGGGATCGTCGTCACTCTTGGAAGGAGGCAGGGGCCGTTGGTCAACCTTCCTCAGGTGAAAGCTGCCTCTCTTCAGGGAGGCCAGCACCTCGTCCATGGGTGAACTCACTGTGTGGGGGACAACAAGCAAACTGATAGGTGAGAGAATGCAGGCATGGTGTAGAGCTGTGGACTAGTACTCTAACATTACCTCTTCTGCTGTGAGCTTCAAACTCTGGGACTTTCCTCAGCTTCTTCCGTGCGCTCACCAGTTGGCTGCTGTCAAAAAAGCGAGGGACGAATGGACCGAGTGGGGTGATCAGAAGTTGTTCTACGCTCTTTAGTCCAGGGCTTTCAGAACCCAATGACTGGTCTTTTGCTGGAGGTGGAGGTGGGGGAGGAGGTGGGGGAGGTGGAGAAACAGGGGAGCCTAGCAGTGAGGAGAGGGAGCAGGGAGAGCAGGAGGAATCTGCCGGGCTGGGTACCGGCAGAGGAGGGACTGATGCCCTGACCGTCGCGACGGGCTGAGTGGTGAGCGTGGCGCTGGGGTCCGTCTGCACGCTCGTACTGAGACACAGGGGCTGGTTGGCCGTCTGCACGCTTACGGAGCCCACACACTCCTCATTCTCGTCCACGACCGTGGTGTCAGCGCTTCGGCCTCGTTGCTTTCTTCTGGTGAGGGCAGCGCTGAGCCGAGTGGACTTCAGAATAACCTGACCTGGGTATCGCTGAGCAAAAACAGTAATCAGTATCAACACACCCTAATATGCAAAGTCATAACAAACGAGCACTTACCTGTTTAAAGGAGCGCAGTCTGTCCAGGGTTTTTTGCCTCTCCTTACGTACTCTGCTGTTCTTCATTTCCTCATCTTCATTCGTTTCCATTTGTAGCTAGAAAAGCGTTTAGATTAAACAATGTTTGTTTACATTCCTATGAGAAAAGGAAATGCAACCAAAGAAAAACCTCTCTGGGGTGTTTCATCCTTTAAAGAACTTTCCACAAAAAAACACCTGGTTTGTCTAAAATGATTACAATACAAGTTTACCTGCAAGCCGTGGCAGCAGACGGGGTCCTTGTGGATTTTTAGACGTCTCTGCTGTTTCTCGTTGTGGTTGGACACACAAATCTCCTGCAAAGAAGAGGTCAGTAAAAATAACAAAGCTAAACGGTTCCAAAAGAATAAAAGTTACTTTAGCTTTTAAGACCAAAGAGCACATTGAAGGTTAATTCAGTGTAAATTCCAGACACTTAAAAGGAGGCATTATTTCCTCTGAAGATGCGAGCATTTTATTGTAGTACCAGCGTTCCTGGTTCTGCCTCTTTTCTTATTATGAAGCTCTCTAAAACCCCCAAAAAGCTCAATTATTTATATGTCAGAGAGGTGGGGAACACGCAGACAGGGATCCTGGAGATCAGGACTGCTAAGACTCTGATGTAGCATCCAAGAAGAACTTAGAGTCGGAGCGGAAACACACCCGTTTGTTCCGCAGATAGGAGCGCTTGGCAGTGATGCGGCCTCGCCTTGCCTCAAGCTGTCGAGCGCTCACCCGAAGTCGGCGGAGTTCCTCTCTCTCAGCAGTATCGACTTCTGTTATGTCATCTGCACTTTCAAACGTGTCATAGTAAACCACCTCATTCTGACGTTCTGAAAGCACACAAACATAACGCTTTGTGTCGTCACGCTTCACGACTTTCTCTCTCACACTTTTTATAATTATAAAATCTTTTTTTCTACTCGCTCATCACATTTGACCTCAAAATGGCAACACATATATTATTATGATGTCTTTCTCTCATAAAGTTGATCAAAATGGGAGAAAAGTAAAAGACCTGTCATTTGTCTGTGGATGCTGTCGAGCTGGGCGCTGAGCAGCAGCTCCTCACACTGTAATATCTCAGCCTGTATTTCATACAGCTGGAGCTGGAGCTCATAATACTGCGTCTCCAGGTGGTCTAAAAGGGTCATCGCGTCCTCACTGCTGCACAGACCTTGCATCTGATGGGGAAAATCATGAGGAACAATCATGAGTAAAACTCCAAGAAGAACTTTTTAAAGGGGTTGAGTGAAGCTCCACACACCTCCTCTCGAAGTGCATGCTTCCTCTGCTCCAGACTGATCTCCCTGGCTCGCTGGAGCTGCAGGGTTTCCTTGGCGACAGAGTAGCGCAGTCTCTCCATGCGCTCCACCGCTGCAGTCCATGAGGATTTCCCAAACTTTCTCTGGTCCAGTTTCATACGCTCATAAACTCCTACTCACACACACACAACAAGATCATTATAAACAGACACACTGAGTGGGCCCGTTACCCAATAAACTATTGTCTAATGTGGCACTCAAAGTCATCCCAAAGATTGTTAAGTATTTAAAAATAAAGGCAGACCTCTCTAGTGGCCACATCTGAGAATTACAACCATTTTCTGTACACAGCTGAAATAGGACTCTAGTAGACATGAGACAATTCAGGCATCAGTCTGAGGAGAGGATGGGAGGAGAACGCAGTACAGAATATTCCAGACAGGGGAAAAAAAAAAATCCCCGGCCTTATCTGTCTGATCGATCGCCTGTCCCCATTTCCTCTCATCTCTGTTGGAAGCTCGGCTTTCTATGGAGACTCATTTTAACAAATTCAGCCCGCGGCTTGAAAACCATTCACAAGTCAATAACAAGCCAATACCATAATATATATGTGTGTGTGTGTGTGTGTGTTTCTGTCTCTGTGTAGTCTCTGAGAGCCGTCAAAGCCTTTTTCTGCTGCTTTATTAACTCATCAGTAGTGATGCCATACACATGTGTGTTGGGTTATATGGCTTACCAATGGGTTCTATGTTTTCTGTATGAACACAGTACAGGTACAATTCATCTCCAGTGCCATTTAATTTTGTACTTATGTCTAATGCTTTGTGATGAAAAAATAAACGTATGAATAATAAAGAAGAGTAGAACCTTTCTGGGCTCTGGCAGTGATCTCAAAGTATTTTACGGTGAACTCCTGGATGTTCAGGACTGCCTCCTGAGCTTTCTTCTGCCAGTCAGAGTCCTCCTTTTGTAACGCCGCAATGCGTCTCGGACCCAAGTAGTCATTTTCCAAAGAAATCTGATGAGAGAAAAACAATACATTTGCAAAAAAATGTTGATGATTCAGGAAACAAAGTGCACGCTGGGTAATAATTGAGTCAAAATCAAGTTGTGCTCTTTATTTGTGAATCTTGTAAATGGAAAACATCTCCATTTGTCACCTATAGATACCAAAGAGCAGCTTCAATTGCTCAAATGAATGAATACTTCCACCTTAAACACTAGAAGTCCAGTCAGCACAGTGTTTTCTAGCTTTCTGGGTTTGAATCAATGAGGTTCAAATAGATGTGTTCATCCTGAAAAGAGATTCTATTGATTAAAGAGTATAACAAATAAAAGGATCGTAGTGGTTAACATTAACAGCCACAAACCCTAAAGCTATGTAGTGGCACAGCTGCCACATGCAGCAGGTGGTTCCATGGTGTAATGGTTAGCACTCTGGACTCTGAATCCAGCGATCCGAGTTCAAATCTCGGTGGGACCTGCCTCTATAGCACCTTTTCTTGCAAACAGTCGGCGACCTCGCTGCTTCCTGCTGACTGTAATCCACCAAACATGCTGACGCGTCAGTGCACTCAATTAACTGCAGTACAAACCGAAGCACAGAGGCAGAAATGAAGGTCTGCCACAAAAACTGAGAGGTGGAAAAGATAAAGTGCCGACATGTTTAGTGTCAAACGCACAGGGATGCGATCTGATGCAGGCAGGCTGCTTCTTTAAAATGCTGTTGTAGAAGAATTGATCAAACATTCAATCCTTGACATAAACTCAATCATTACATCGGAAGCATTCGATTTGCTTCACTTACACGAGGAAACTAAACTTTAGGTTTTCTGCCTGCTAAACTCTCTGTGTCAGCAGCTGTGTTTCCATGCAGTAAATGTAGAACCGCGTATGATATGATTTATTTATGTCTCTGTAAAACTATAGGAAACTGGAGATGCCTTCTAGCTGCCAACATGTCACTCAAGCCCAAAATATAACAGCTCATTAGTATTTTAGCTATTTATGCTGGACAGAGCTAAGAGAAAGAAGAAGGGCTTTTAGAAAGAAGTAGTTCTCTTTGTAAATTGATTTTTAGTTTTTTTTACAAATTAAATCAGGTCATTTTGATTCACAATTCAGTTCAGTTATTCAATTAAATATTGATTTATTGTGTACATATATTAGATATATAGAAAAAAATGTGTTACTAGAAATGTATCAACTCTATGAATCCACTTTCTGATGGATTCTTTTTACAATTCAGCCTCGGCCAAATCTCATCACCCATTTCAGCTGCGATCAGACCTGCACTGGGAGAACGGCACAGCTTTTAGAGTTTCTGCACCACTCTTCCAAATCCACGTCAACCTCTGTTCTTTCACAGTGATTCTTATTTGTCCAATAACATGAGAAAACTGGACATTAGTTTTAGTGAATCACTACAAATCGATTTTTGTGACAAATACTTTATTAGTCCAGGATGATTCCACTTTTTGTTTTTACTGTAACCCTTTGATTGCTCACCTTGATGTGCTGTCTGCGCAGCATTGCCAGCTCCCTCATGTCTCTGAATGGCTGCAGCAGGTACTGGTGCAGCTGTGTGGAGGCCTCCAGCAGCCCTCCATAGGCCTGGTCCTCCTGCTCATACAAGTCCAGCAGCTCCACCATGCTCTCTGTGCTTTTGTGCATGTCCAGCAGCTGCAACAACAGGAGTAGGTCTGTTTAATGAGTCATGTTCCATGAATTCCCCCCATTTGAAAAAAAAAAAAATTAAAACTGGATACCTTTTGTGTATAATCTATTTCCTGGTGATCAGGAATATCAATGCACAAACATTTTAATCAGACTGAACAGCTCTGTTTGTAACAAGAGCCCAATAGCAGAGGCATTAAGTTAGCCCTCAAATGGAGTTAGAGGATCAATGGTTCAGTGCATGGGTGGGAAATCTAAACCAGCAGCTGATGAACCCCAGAGCACTGTCACTTTAGAAGGAGGATGAAGAGCTCGTTCTTTATCCAAAAGCATCTTCAAGCACAACCTCAGAAAGACAAAGAAACATTGGTGTAGAACTAAATCAAATCTGGCTCACTGACAGATCACTGTCCCACACTGACTTCTCTACTGTCGGATCGGGACAGAAACGAGGTTTTGGGTTGAAAATGGAGGTAAAGCTGACTGGGCGGAATGACACATGGTGGGGTTATGTATCTGTGCAGCTCTGCTGAAAAGAGGAGCAGAGAGGAAACGTCTCTGTGAGGAAATCATTCAAGCATGTCAGTAATCGTGTATGGAGTCTCAACCATTTCCTTTAGCAATGACAGGAAAATCCAGGCAGATGGAACACAGTCAGAGCCATGCTGTCACCTGGACTCACCTGCAGCTATGCAGGATGTCTGCACATCCATAGTAGATACTCTTCAAACTGCACCATTCAGTAAATGGTGGTCAACATTGCATAATGTTAAAATAACTTAGAAGGGATAATTACAAAAAACATGTTGAACTGAAATACCTATTTTTACTTTTTACAACGTGAATCATACAGAATTTATTAAACCCGAACAAGATGGTTCTTCAAATTTAAAACCCATTAACTTTTTACACAAACACACCCAAACACACATGATAAATTGTAAACACTATAACTCAGATTTGTGTTTGATAACATGTTCAGATAAAGGCATTTTGAAAAAGTTCATTGCAAAGAAAACATCAGAGGAAATTCAGAACATGCATAATTGTGGATTCAGATATATTTTTTGAGAAGATTAAATTTTTGGACAAATAATCAAGTTTGAGCCAATTTCACCCTTGTGCTATCTTAGATGACCCCATCCTTACTTTGACGTGTTCTCCCTACCATGACAAAGGTGGATAAAGGTGGAAAGATTTCATGTAATCCATGGACACCAATGAAGATCACAAATCATTGAAGAGAAAAGGTTCAGCGCACTGTTTAGTGGGTCTAGATGACCCAACTCTCAATGTTAAAGTGCCTAGGATAGCACAAGGGTTACTTGCAATTACAGTGTAGGGAATGTTTGGATGAGGCGACAGCAAAAGTCTGCATATCTAGTTTTCTTACAGACAAATATTTAGAGCACAATAAAAGCTGTTATACTGGGATTTTCCTATATCACTAGTCTAACTTGCTTTTAGTACTTATGCTATTTCCTACAGTAATCACAACACTTTGATGCATGAAAATCAATCAGTTGTATATGAGACCTGCACTGAACAGCTATTCCATGTTAGTCAGAATAGCCATTCTTGCTCTGCTACCTTTTTAAACATGTTGTAGCTAATCCTAAAAAAACATTTTTTCATGATTTTTTCCCCGTAGTGCAAGGTATTCAAGTTATAAACTGGTCAATCAGATGCCTCGATAAAATGTGGTCTTGCGTCAAACGTTCGAATCGTTTGATTGACAGATTCTACCGAGCCCGCTTTCAAGTGAGTGGACTTCGAACAAGCTCACTCCTGATTGGTGAGAGTGGTTGCCATAGAAATGTCGACTCAGACCAACTCGGACCAATCCCTGCTTACTGACGACATCTGCTTCCAACATGGTGACATACGTATCACAAAAAAAAGTTGCAACTGAACTGACGTCGTGTGGTTTAAACCGGAAACAAGTCATTTCTTTGGGTGACATCACACTCGCTCAGTCCAGTTCTCATACACAGTCAATGTGCAAATCATAAACAAATCTTTGAAAGCAAACTGGTCATGGCCTGGATTATCTGCAGCCACCATCCCAGGGGAAGCTGGCCTACCGAGTGGAATATGAGTGTGGGTCAAAGGAGAGGAGGAAGCTGTGCTTTTAGGCAAAGAGAGAAAAGAAAAGGCAAGCGTGCGGAACTTTGAATAGGAACTCTGATTAGGAAAACTACAGCGTTGGCTGACATGATGAAAATAAGAAGGATGAATATCCTGTGCCTAAAGAGACCAGAAAGGAGAGCACGTTCAAGCTGTTTTATCCTGCTGTAGATGGAAAGAGGAACAAAGGAGAATTGATCCTAAAGAAGCTTGGTGTTGTCAGAGGTGGGATGGGAGCTAAAAGAAGGAGAAATTCTGAAGGGAGAGAGCGGTGATGGTGGCAGACTTTAACGGATATAGAGGAAGACCAGGAAGAACCTTCATGTAGTCCAGAAGGATATGAGGATGGTTAGCGTGAGGAGCAGGATTGGCACTGGCCTGTCCACAGACATGTAACCCTTGTGCTATTCTAGGCACTTTAACATTGGGAGTTGGGTCATCTAGACCCACTAGACAGTGCGCTGAACCTATTTTCTTCAATGATTTGTGATCTTCACTGGTGTCCATGGATTACATGAAATCTTTCCACCTTTGTCATGGTAGGGAGAACACGTCAAAGTAAGGGTGGGGTCATCTAAAATAGCACAAGGGTTAATCACCTTTTTACTCTCATGACAAATGTAGCCCTTTTCAGGTAAACTTATTTTCATCTCACTTTATCATGATCCTATAAGGATTGATCACTGATTGTGCCAAATAATTAAGGAATTATTTTAAGAAATACAGGTCTCTAAAGCAGACCTTTTTGCACTGGAATAGTGTTTGACCAGGAAGTGAAAAGGAGCAGAAAATGTTATTTTTGCCTTTATGAAAATCATACTTAAGCAGGTCTTTTAGTGCTCAAAGATATTTGCTACCACCAAAATGTACACTTGTATTACTTCAGAGCTCTTTTAAAGAAATATTACCAACATACCACTACAAAGGATCTTGCAAATGATTTTAAAATGGTTATAATATTAGCTCATCAAAGTTGCTTGAAATCATATGCCTTGTTTTTTTCTAGAGCAAAATGGTAAATGATATGTGTGTGGTACGTTGGCTTCATGGAAACTTGGGTATATGACTAAAATGATTAAAATCCTTCCATGAAATATTTCAACCTCCTCTTGCTTTGTGGGGTTAAATGGAAAACTGCTGCTTTAATGACAGCTGTCCATACGAGGGTCAGTATCTTAATGAAGCTGTAATTTTCATTAGGAAAAGCTCTCAAAAACTAGATCTATTCATTTTAATGTCTTTTCCTCCAAATGTTTGTCCTCTTATTTTATTTAGTCCAAAAAGAGCATAAATAGAGAACTCTCAAGTCACTATTTTTGCTTGGAGAAAGGAGTTCAACTTAAAACAAATAAATAAATGTTTTGATAACTTGATGCATTTGGAATTCATCATCTGGGTGTCAGAAAATCAAAAGACCACTGTAATCATCTTTTGATCTATTGTAAAAGCGTTCCCAGTTGTCTTTAAATTATGGTTATGCTCTTTTTAGGGTATTTTCCCCCCATAAATCTGTCGTTTTCTAGGACATAGTTTCTGCAGAGCGGCACGTGTTCATCAGAATTTCACCTCTGAGTTGTGGGCAGGTACTGTCCCCTCATTTCCCATCATCCCTCTGTTTACACTCTCTCCCGCTAGCTTACAGCCCCTCACACCCCCAAGTCGTGGATGTACAGGATGAGGAAAACGAAGACATCCGTGGATCTATTTGTCTGCAAGTGGATGCATCAGAATGGAGCGGAGCATTTTTTCCCCGTCTACTCCTGATTCACGACTTAAAATAGAAATGCTCAAAAGTGCAATTTTAAGTTTTACTTTTTTCTTAATAAATGTCCTCCATCCTAGAACATGTAAAATACAACAAAAACTGGATTTTAATTGAAGTAGGGCTGTAAAACAATATTCAAAATGTTTTTTGAAAGAGTAAGTTAGTAAGTTAGTTGATTCAAACTATTTCTAAAATGAGATATCCTGTTTTTTAATATAAATATTAAATAGCAATAAGTCCTTTAGAAGAGCGTCCTCACACTACTACTTCTCACCTCCTGCAGATGTTTTGTGGCTCGGTTTAAAGCGTCTTCGTAGCCAGACTGCCTCAGCTCGCTCAGACTCTCGTAGTACTCGTCTGGGTCGTCGTTGTCCGTGAAGAGCACCTGCGACAGGATCTTCCAGCCGCAGGTGTCGAGCGCGTGCCCCAGGTACACCTGCAAGCCGGCGCACAGCTCGTCCATCTCTGTCTGGGACACCTCCGCGGGGCCGAACAGGACCGTCCACATCCCCGCTGGCTCCTCGGGGAAGTCCGGCAGGCACGGCTCCAGCACCGAGTCGACCGCGCACAGCTGCTGGTGGACGGCCCGGAGGTCCTGGAAGGAGAACAGCCCGGCCCAGCTGCAGTCCTCTCGGCTTATCTCCTCCAGGTCCAGAGAGTCCATGGAGGCAAAGAGATGCTCCTCTGCGCAGGTGTCGACGTCGGCTGTCTGGGTTTTGGCGGGGCTCGCTTTGGATGCTAGCAGAAACTCTGCTTTAGCGCCACAGCTTTTGCCAGCAGCCTCGTCGGTTCCTTTGCTCGGACTTCGAGACACTTTATCCCGGATGGGACTTTCGGGCCATTTTGTTTTATCTTCATGATCTAGGCTCGTCACCGCAGACAGAGGGTCCCTTCCCAGGCTTCTCCTCTGAACGGTCCTGTTGTGACACGTTATGGCAAATTTTCCCTCAACTTCATTCCAGGCGACGATAAAAACAATTTTGTGCTTCTCCTTCTCCTCAAACGCATTTGGCCGAACGGCTACCCACCCGGACTCCAAACTATCCTCCATTGTGAAGGACATTTCTGCAAAGTATTTCAACGCAGATGGACTCCAGAAAATCAAAATTAATAGAATAAATAAGCTACAGTACGCGGGGCTGAAAGTGTGTTTTATTAAAACGCAGCTGTCTTCTTCCCTCTGAGGATACTTCGGGGCTATCCTCCATCGCGGAGGGAGATAATAATTTGGAGCATTGCGGTGTCATTTCCCATCAGTCTCTAGTCTAGCCCACCTGCTTCCACGGAAACCTCCCACCGCCGGTAGCTTTCGTAATAGAAAAGACTTGATTCTGACTCATAACCCGCATCAGTCGAGCCTCCGGCCGGCCGAGAGGCTTATTCTCCATCCATTCCAAGCCTCCTCCTTTTAAAGTATTACAGCTGGGACCCAAAACAGAACGCGGTCCAAAAATGAGCTACGGCTGTATATCACAGCGCGGTGATGGATACGTTAGCGTCCAACTCCCATCATTCCACGGTTTCCTTCACCTCTGGCTCTTCTATTTATTTACTGAAAAATACTGATGAGACGCAAAACGGCGATGCCTTCACGTACCATCAAAAATGTCGGAACTACTTTGGAAACACAAACTCCTCGGATACATTTGATGACAATAGTATGGAAATTTTAAAGTGAAAAGAGAGCTGTCCGTATTTCCTATTGGGAGTGATAACACCGGGGCAGGGCTAAGAAAAAAAGTTGATGCATGACATAATTAAACGAAAGAAACCCCTTGACACTTTTTAGGCTCTGAAGCACACAAACGTAACACTGATACAGTTCACGTATGGACGAAATGACGTCTAGAATGACTCCTATTTAATTTAGTTCATTTTATTTTACTTTATTTTTGAAAAATTGATATCCAATACCAACATAATGTGTTCCTCTCGTAAACCTGAAAATTGTCACTCATTTGCTTTATTTTGGCTTTGCTCCTTTTCTCATTCTTTTTTGAAAAAAAATGTTTTATGTCTTTTGTTACAAATTTATATTCACATTGTCTTTTGTTACAAATTTATATTCACATTTTCTTTCTTTCTTTCTTTGCACCAACATAAGAACATGCCATCTATATTTTCACTAAACCTATTCATACTCCTTGCTTTTACATTCATAAATGTAGATTTTCCAACAAAATCCATTATTTTTCTTTCGTTTTGGTGGACTTCAGTGTATTCTTCGTTTTTTCCATAATCCGTTTTTTTGTGTGGAGTTTTTCCTTACTGCAAAGGAAGGTCTAAGGGAAGGGATCCCCAGTTTAGTTTAGTCTATTTAGTTAAAGCTTAGTATTCTCCTATTGAATTCTATGCATTTATGATCCTTTTGATTGTATGTTTACTTTATCATTACCGGTACGAAGCCCATTGAGACGACTGTTGTTGTGAATTTGGGCTATTCAAATAAAATTTAATTCTGAAGTTTTTCAAAGAACACAAAAAGCTTTAAAATGTCTTACAATTTGTTCTCAACATAAAATTGTTTAAAATGTTATATCTGTAATGTTTTGTCCAATCTAGTTTTACATTTTATGTATTCACTCCTACCCCTTGTACTCGGGACCTCGTTCTTTCTGTCACGACCCAGAGCTCATGACCACATGTGAGTATTGGAACCGGTAAATTGAGAGATTCGCTTCCTGGATTAGTTCTCCCTTCACCACAACGAACCAGTACGAAGACCGCCAATCCGCCTGTCAATGTGACGCTCCGATCTTCATTCACTCGTGATAAGACCCCCAAGATCTTTAAACTCTTCCACCTAGGGCAGGAGCACTCTATATGCCCAAAGAGGGCAAACTACAGTGAAGAACCATGGCCTCAGATTTAGCTGTGCTGACCATCATCCCTGCCACTTCGCACTAGGCCTTCAAACCGCCCCAATGCACGCTGGAGGTCCTGGCTCGGTGAAGCTAACAGAACAACATCATCTGCAAAGAGCAGAGAGGAAATCCTGTGGTCCCAAACCAGATCCCCTCCGGCCCCTAGAAATTCGGCCACCTAGAAATTCTGCCCGTAAAAACTATGAACAGAACCGGTAAAAGCAAGCTCCTGCTCTGGTCATTTGAGACCGGACAGCCCTCAGTAAGGCTCCCCGGACCCCATACTCCCAGAGAGGTCCCAGAGCTTCCTCTGTAGGATGGCTGAGTGCTCCCTTAGAGACAGGATGAGTCACCAGCAGAGAGCTTGGAGTAGAACCACTGCTCCTCCACATGGAGAGGAGCCTGTTGAGGTGGCTCGGGGATCTGGTTCAGATACCTCCTGGATGCCTCACTGGGGAGGTGTTTCGGGCATGCCTCAGGACTTCGGGGATGACCCAGGACGCATTGGAAAGACTACGTCTCCCGACTGGCCTGGGAACGCCTCAGTGTCCTCCCAGAGGTGCTGGAGGAAGTGGCTGGGGGGAAGGAAGTCTGGGCATCTTTACTTAGACTGCTACCCCCACGATGGATGGCATTCCCACCCCTGACATTTTTTTTGATTTTTATATGTTTGTAATAATATACATTGTAAAGTCTTTTGATATTTTTGTACTTTACCTGGCATTTACAAAAAGTTTTATGTTTATCTTTAATAAAATTGTACATTGAATACAATAATAATATATTAACATGAATGTGTTCATATCAGTTTAATACTGAATATTCACTCTTACTAAGGGCAGTTTAGAGTGTTAATGGAACTTGTTAGTATTTCTACTGTAGTGAAATGTATTACCTTTTAAGAGTGAATACATTATTGATGAAATTTAATACAAAAGCAATTGATTTTAAAACCTTTTAAGTATTCCTTGGAGAATGTGTTGTCCAAATGTACTTGAAGTATCTGTGGACAGAGGTGTATTGTTGCCTTCATGGGCTGTTTCCACACATTTGTCGGAGGCTCTGCAGGAGACATCGACATGAAAAGCACTTTTGGTGTTTTTCATGGTCAGTGAACCCCTCATCTCAAATTGCAGTATTTCTTATGCAATTTGAGATGAGGGGTTCACTGACCATGAAAAACTCGACTGGTGTTTACCTTTTTTTCCCCCCTTTTAAACAAGCTTCATGAGGCACCGTGTTTTTATGGTTATGAATGCTCAAAAGTTCTTTATCAAGTGTAACCATCCCTCACCTTAAAATACATTTTTAAAAATCCTGTTGTGTGGATAACAGAGCTAATCTTTTCAGAACAAGATTAGAGATGTAATGCAGTAACAACAACATAAATATTGCATAACTTAAATAAAAGAAGTCTGGAATGGCACCTGGGTTTATTCATTGTATCTTTGTGACAATATGATGTCTAACGTTTTCACCTGGGTTTGCCAAATCATGGTCCAATGTCCTTAAACTGTAAAATATAGGGAATGTTCTTTTTTAAAGAAGGTCTTTCAGTTTAGTTTAAAAAATAAAATGAATTAGAATGTATCAAAAACATGTTTTATTTTGACTGACCCGTTGTTTTTTAAATAGTATATATACTAATGTAAATCTTAAATTTAATTAAAATTTGTTTTTGAACGAATGGTAAAAAGAAAATCTAAAAATTCGCTTTTTAGAACTTCCTTCCAAAAATCAACTTCGGGTTTAACCAACAGCAAAAACAACAAAAATCCATGGCTAAATAAACGTAAATCTATCTTCCACCCATCTTCAATCAAAAAATATAAATATTACTGTTTGATGGCATCTTTCTTGATCTAATTTTCCTTCAGGAGTGATTGGTTATTTGTCTCTGATCTGCACTGCTGGTCTGTCCCTGACAATCCCTTCTCCAAGTTGTAGGTGAAGTAGTTAGTAATGGCCAGGAGGAGGCGCTACATTTTTTTCAAGGACATCAGTTTGAAAAATGTGGAAAAAAAATGCAATGACGTCACTTCCTGGCGGGTGAACAAACCCTATTGTACAGATTTTCTGTTTTTATGATATTACTGTTTTATAAAGACGAGGTAAACTATTTATTTGACTTTTCTTCCTTTGGTTTGCTCGTGTAACAAAAAGGTAACTGAGTCGAAAGCAGAGAAGTTTCGGGGATCGAAAAGTTTGTGTTTACATCATTGTTTTCCGACATGCGAGTCACAGAATTTGAAACGAAAGCAAGAAGATTATAAATAAAGTCGATGACTTAGTGTTATACTGTGGTCTTAAAATTATTTGGTAAAGATATTATTTTTTTGGTAAACAATGCACGAAATGTCGTATTTTTTAATTTTCAAAACTTGAGTTAAGATTATAAATTATGACCGCACTGTTTACGTAAACTTTAAGTTTAACGTAATCGCTCACTGCATAGGTTTTCTTTACGGGTTTCGCTGGTAAGCACTTTGACTTATACACACACACGGTCACGTTGCAACAATGCCAACAATGTAAACAGCGAGCATTCTGTCGTTTTTTTAACAACGCCAAGTGGAAACCTATAGACGCTGTCACACATATGAATCGGAAATTTAGTTTTTCTGATTAGTGTAATCTGTTCAGACAAAATGAGAGCAGATTCCTTTAGATTTGACCATTACATGATGGTCAGACTGCAAACGCAGTGCAGTTAAGATGGTTCAGAGCAAATGTAAACACATTCATTGCACTATATTGTATAGATTATTCTATATGATCTTTAAGATACAGTTTAATTTGATATTTTTGCATACATTATATGTTTAACGGGTCTGTACTTTGGCTGCTTTGCAGAGCCCCCAGACATGGATTCATCTGGTGAAGACATAAACGATATGGTAAAGAAAGATGATGCTCCTAAAGGTCCCTCTGGACAGAAAGAAACCTCGACTGCAGATATGCTAAGGTTTCACCTTCTTTGTTTTGTACTTTTTAAATGTTTCATTAGAAACCAAACGCATCCTAAAATCCACATTCAAGATTTCCTATAGCTCCACCGTGCTTGCAGTAAACGCCACTGATTTCCTTTCAGAATTAAACAACAAATGTCAAACCAGTGCTTTGAGATGGAAGTACACCTTAACGCAGGTAATCAAGCAGAGTTTTATTTCAACAGATTGTAAAGTATTTTAAAAAAATCATTGAAGTTTCTGTTGCAGGGAAAAACAGACGATCTTGCAGCACTTCTGAAGCAGAACGAGACTAGTAAGTATATAAACACCTAAACATTTTTTAAATCAAATGTGATGTTGTAATCCGTTCTTAGATCTACTGTCTGTGTACATGGTTTTAAATGTTCCAGCTCGGACCACATAAGTGAGCTTGAAAGAGTAAAGACACTCCGATTTAACCAGACTTTGGCTCTGCACAGGTAAACAGGTTTTGTGCAAAATAGAACCGAGATGCTGTGAACATGCTGGAAGCGTTGACTTCATCATGTGGGTGTCTTTCAGAATGCAGATGTGGCATGCTATGGAAGAAAAAATAAAAACCAATGATCCGGAGGCAGAGTGAGTTGTTTTTCGCAGAACTCAGAAAGAAGTAGTGTCTTCTTGTTTGACTGGTTTTGACTATTTTTACCTACTTGTTTTGTTGTCAGTGCTCTAAGAGCTGTCAACCAACGCTGCATGGCGCTGTGCTGCCGAATAAAACAGATTCAGCAGGTATGTTGTCCTGAATCCTAATCCCAAATAGTGGCTATGATTGAAATATTCAAGTTTTGTGATGTGGAAAGATCCCATTTATCTGGTAAAGTTTGAGTTAGTCCAACCTGGAGAAATTCTCAGTGGGAATTTGTGGCAAACACATAAAAAGGTAGCATGGAGTCAACTATAAATAATGATGTGACCGACTATATTCAGCTTGTTTTTATGTTGAACCACAATATGTTTAAGAGCCATATTGGAAAAAAAGTGTATTTAACTTCACAGAATTTTAATTCTTCTAGCTTTAAGTAATGAGCAGCTGCTCTTAGAAAACAGGTTTAGCACTTATAAAACAAATATACCTCAAATTTTTGAACTTTACTTTAATACAAATGTTAATAACACAAAATTGTTGCCAGTCAATTGTGAAAACAATAAATTTATTGAAACTAAAAGTTTTTTTTTAGAGTGTTTTTTAGTAACAAAACAAAACTATTTGTATAAAGCCCAGTGTCCCAGTCAAAAATTGAATGACTAGTTAATCTTTTTATTTGCACAAATTGAAAACATCTGGGGTTTTTTTTTTGGGCCGACGTTATTTGTACGTAATTCAGTGCAAACAAGCACAAAAACTGACATTTAATACGTATTAACCTAATGTAACCCTAAACCTTCTTCCGGGTCCGTAGAGCCAAGAAAAGACTTCAGCACATATTTAGAAAATTCCGTGTGAATAGTCACTTTCTTTTATTTTTAGGTGAGATTGTTCTGTAGTTGCTTGAGCTTTAATCATATAACATCTCATTAATACAGATGCTGTAAAAATAAAAGCCCCCCACATATCTAGAAGTGAAACATCCATTTTTATCTTTCCAGACTTTATCAGATGCTCCGGTTAGCTACTTAAAGACCCCTCTTGTCAAAGTCTTAAACTGTGATAAGCTCTTTCTATAAACTCTTCTATGCTGTTTTTTTGTAATTGAAGGTAAATATTAGTGTTCTAGGTATTGTGCAAAAATCAGATGACACCATAAAGGGTCATTTATTAATTGAATCTTGATTGGATTCAGCTATTTCTCTACTTTGAACAAATAAATTCTTTTTTTGGAGTTAATACATATACTATGTAAATGATAGGCCTATTTTTTAACACAAATCCTTCTTGTTCTTAACAGGAGACAAGACTTTTACAAGATGAAATAACAGAACTACAAAAGAAGAGACTCGGTATGTTATAACTGTAATATTTGAACTGTTTCCTGCTGCATGTGGAGTCAACAATAAGATGATCAGTGCGTTCATCCATTTGATTATTTCTGTTTGTTTGTTTGTTGGCAGAGATGAAACGCCTCACACACGAGAAAATGAAGGAAATGGAAGACTTGATGTCCCGGAAGGAGCACCCAGATACAGAAAAGTACAAAGCTGCATTGGAGAAGGGCCAAACAAACCTGGAAAAATATAAAAAGATGTCAATCATGGCACAGAATGTCCTCAGGGTAAGCTATGTTCAAGATTAAAAGGAAATGTAGTTAGCCTAATTACATTTTTACAACAACTATTTTAGAAAAATAAAAATAAAAGTTGGGCGGTGAGTTGCAGACTCGGGAACCATGTGGAGCTAATGTGTTGCTGTCTCATCAGGGCCTCCTCTTGGCATGTAAAATCAACTGGCTGGATGATCCCAAACTTCGACACGTTGCAATGACACTGGAGGAGTTCCCTATTACTGACTGAAAAAGGCATCTAGTCCACTGTATCTATTTATCTATTATTTTATCAATAAATTACACAACTGTTAAAATCGTGTCCGTATTAATGCTTTTTTTTAATTATTTTTTTAAAACTTTTATTTCGGAAATTAAATAATTCTAAAAAAGCTCCCGCTAGAGGGCGCTACTATCTAAAGTCTGCCGTACATCCAAGCCAGAGAAGAAGTTGCAGCACACGTGGTTTTAGCTTAAAGTAGAGATACTCTAAAAAACAACAAATATCAGTACTTGTACTTCACGGATAGGCCTATAATACTACCAACAAAATGCCGAAAGTTAAAGCGGAGAAGAAAAGCAGGCAGCACCAGGAGATAAAAAATCAAGGTACGTTTACAGGAATGTTCCTGCTAGAAAGTAGAAAACCTTCCCATCAGATCAGCTGTGCAAGGATGGTAAAAACAAGAATATAATCTGACCTTTAACATTTTTTAAAGTATCCTTTGGTTTAGCCGCATATTATATACAGAGAATATTGTGCTCTTTGACGTGAGTTCTTCTTAGACGCTGTTATGAGCCTGTCTTAATTTAACATTCAAATCTTCATCATGGATTCATAAGAAACCGCTTTTACCAAATGCAAAGTAAAGTATATTTGTTGTTTCTGCTGTTTCAAGATCAGGTCAAACCAACCAATCAGGATACAATATTTGTAATTGATATCTCATTTATTTAAACAAGCCCGAAGCTTTCGATGCCCCAGACTGTTTTTGAATGTCTGTATTTTTGAAGGCATCGTGTTCAACACCGGGATTGGTCAGCACATCCTGAAGAATCCTCTCGTCGTGAATGGAATCATTGAAAAGGTGGGATCTTCAGGTCAAGACTGGAAATAATTCCCTTCATTGCATGATTTATGTTGTCATAGAATAGGGGTCTGCAACCTGAAAGAGTCTTTAATTAGTCCAGTTTCTTTCAGACTAAACCAGTGAGACGCCAGCAACTCCCACTTCAATGTTTAGAGAGAGAAAAATATGTTTTATTTTTGTGGCCATTAAGCAATTAGTTAATAAAATGTTTTAATATTTGCAATAATTGAATTATAAGTGTTAAATTATAGTACTCATGACAGCAGTACATACAAGTTCCTTTCAAAATAAAATACATCCTGTGTCAATTGAGATCCTCCCGCTGCAGCAGATTTACCTGCAAGTATATTTTAAGTACTTTGCCTCTGAACAGCAACAAGAAACAGATTTAAACTTATTCTCATATTAACCAGTCTGACAATAGATCAAACCTTTTATCATAATTTTTCTTATGCAGGAATGGTAAAGCTTGTAATGCTGATTTAGTGTGACTTCAACAGTGGTTAAAAAAGTTAATTTTTACTCATGTAAGACCACCACAGTTTAAAACTCTAAACAGAAATGATAGAACGTTATTAAAAAAACAGTTATTTATATTCAAATCATTGGCAGCCACTTGTGTCTCCAGAGTCTCTGGTTGTAGACCCCCGGTCTAGAATAAAATACTAGAACTCATCAATCCTTGATCTGGATGGATGAGAATCTTCATAGACGACAGCTTGTCATTTCAGAACTTTAAAAGGTTTTAGGATCTGGCGGCTTATTTTCGGAATCATCCTCTGTTTATGTCAAAGATGTAACCCACGCAAAGATAATGGTTCACATTTTAAAGCTTGTTTCTATTTACCCTAATATGATGCTGAGGACACACATGAGTTAAAGATCCAGACTCTGTCCCAACTTGAAGACTCATAACCCAGTACTGAACGGGTCTATGAAATTGTGTTGTTGACATTTATAGAGGCTCAGTTGTCGTTTCTTCTTGCTTAATAGAATAGAACCAAATTTGGATTTCCAGATTTTAATGTGATGCGACCAACATGGTGGCAGATCACTCCAGAGGGTCTCTGGCATCTTTTTAGGTCTTTCAGTTTATAAGGAAACATTTATCACTTTTTTCTTCTTGTGACACAAGGCATAAAAAGAAATAAAAGGTAATTTTTCCCCTTAAATACTTTTGCACTTACCATCTTCAGGTTGGATTCATTTACTTTCACATGAGAGCAGATTTGAGCTTTCAGGCAACAACAACAGGCATTGTCCAAAGATTAATTTTTTTTGACACAATCACAAAAGAACTTTGTTGTTATTGTACAGATGATGGATAAACTGTTCTGCAGCTGTTGTGTAATGTGTCGCTCGGTTTCAGGCAGCGTTGAGGCCAACAGATGTGGTTCTGGAGGTTGGACCTGGTACTGGTAACATGACCGTAAAACTGCTGGAAAAAGCTAAGAAGGTAAACTTTACCAAGAGAAAAAGGACATTTGTTTAATAATTATATAAAAAAAGCATCACTCAAATACAAATTACTGTGACATTTAAGAAGCTTCCTGTTTGTAATTAATCTTCTAAAATAACTTTTACTTCAGTTCAATTGTTTATCTAAAGTTGGATCAGCCAAACAACCGATTCAAACCATTTTAAGGTTGAGTTGTCATTAAGGTTGAGCAAAGTTTTAGGAAAATTGGACAAAAAGTTGAGAGTTTTTGTTTGAACAGTCAACCCCTTGTTGCAGGTGGTAGCCTGTGAGCTGGACACCAGATTGGTAGCAGAGCTCCAGAAGAGAGTTCAGTGCACGTGAGTTTTGCTTCGGGACTTCAAGGGAGTGTTTGATTTCAATGCTAATATCATTTTATTTTATCCCACAGACCAATGCAGGCAAAACTTCAGATCCTGATTGGTGATGTTTTAAAAACAGACCTTCCGTTCTTCGATGTCTGCGTGGCTAACTTGCCTTACCAGGTAACGGACGCTGGAAACGATGGATTCTCCTCATCAGTGATCTATGGTTCCTAACAGCCTCTTTTTGATGCTGTAGATTTCATCTCCGTTCGTCTTCAAGCTCCTGCTGCACAGGCCTTTCTTCAGGTAGAGGGCTTGTCGGGAATCTTGATGGTATTTTCTGTGTCGCCCCACTCAGTGTTGAACTTTTGTCCAGATGTGCAGTGCTGATGTTTCAAAGAGAGTTTGCCATGCGGCTGGTCGCCAAACCTGGAGACAAGCTGTACTGCAGACTCTCCATTAACACGCAGCTCCTGGCCCAAGTCGATCACCTCATGAAGGTCTGACATTTAATTACTTTGGCATTATTATGGAGGTGACTTCAGGTGCTTCACTTCACGGTTCTTCTGTGACCAGGTAGGGAAGAATAATTTTCGGCCTCCTCCCAAAGTGGAGTCCAGCGTTGTCCGTATAGAGCCAAAAAACCCACCTCCTCCCGTGAACTTTCAGGTAAAGTCTGCTCGCCGTCTGTCTGCGCTCTCGGAGAACATTTTTCTCATTTCTATCCTCTTTCAGCAGGAGTGGGATGGTCTGGTCAGAATAGCTTTTGTACGAAAGAACAAAACCCTGAATGCAGCGTTCAAGTGAGTGACTGCCTCCTGCAAACATGAACAGCTCTGTCCAAAAAAGAAAAAGCAGTCTAATTATTTTTTAAATTCTAGATCCACAGCAGTAGAGCAGCTGCTGGAGAAGAACTACAGGATTCACTGCTCCGTTCACAGCGTGGTGCGTGGATTATCCCGACGGTCGTCTTTTCCCCGGTCTGGTTGGGTTGATCTTTGTTTGATCTCCACAGGACGTCCCAGTCGACTTCAGCATCAGCAAGAAGATAGAAAGTGTTTTGCAGGAGGCTGGCTTCAGCGAGAAGAGGGCCAGATCAATGGATATTGATGACTTTATGGTGTAAGCTGTCTTTGATACTTTATGGTGAAAAACATATCAAAAATTCTGCTTAATCCTCATTGAGACCTTCTTCTTTTTGTTCTTCAGGCTGCTGCATGCGTTCAACTCTGCAGGAATCCACTTTTCATAAATGCAAAGTGAAGCTAGCACCTTAATTCAGGCAACAATATATGCTGCCCTAATGAAGCAGCATATGAAAAAAAAAGAAAGAATGGAGGATTAGATCATATAAAAGGCTCATATTGAGTGGTAAATTGAGTATTTGTGCAATCGATTGATTTCTGACATGAATTTAAGATGAGATCTTTAGAGACTGTGTTAAAATAGGATTTTAATTCTCAAAGACTTTCAAAATAAAAGAAATTATACATCCTTAATTTGTGTGGTCATATTTACTGTCTGTGTCATTTTTGTCTAAACAAAAAATCCTTTTGATGCTTAAAAATGAACAAAGTCAAAGTTCAGGCGTGGTAATTTTATTGGCTTTTTTTATTAATTCAGTTTTTTCTGAGAATAAAGGTTTTCATAATCTGCAGTAATCTAGAAAGGGATCCTTGGTGGATTAATGAACTGCCACCTCTCGTTGAAGGCTTGCTCCAAATTTAGGTGGGGGTGTTCGTGTTTGACCCGTCTACCAGAAACACATTTGTGAGGTCAGATAGTGATGTTCTTCACAGGCTCGGCCTTCTTATTCATTCTAAACCTCCGTTGTCAGGGATCTTTAACAGATAGTCACATTCTTCCAAAGTTGTTCATCGGTCTTTACAGAGCTTGCTTTCTGCCTAGAAGCTTAGTCGTAATGGAACATCGCCCAAAAAACCTCATCCATCTCTGCCAAACCTTAAACTTGGTACAATTTTAAGTCTTCATCAGATTATCAAATGGAGAATTTACTCTCTGGGAAGAGTGTTCGCTGAGTTAAGTGACACAATGCTTTGCAAAAAGCATCCATCATTTTCTATTGCTCTTGATGTGTGACATGGATACAACCGCTCGCCATGGAAACCTTTTCCATGCAGCTCCAATACCCTGATCTGGAGTTAGGCCACACGAGATTAGGATGTCTTCAGTGATCAACTCTGCAGAAAGCTACTGACCCGTTTATGTGGTTTTCTCTGAAATTTACTGATCTCCTGCGACTCTGGAAGAGTTTGAAACACCTTAAGTCAACAAGCTCATCAACGCCGTGTATGATATTTACACACACATTTCAATGAATTAAGAACTGAAAACAGCAGAGATCCGAGTTGATCCAGACTAATAGAGAATCCATTTCCTTTTATTACAATGAATCATTAAATATGATCAGATTATTTCATGCATACATTTTGCAAAACAATGCAAAAATGTAGGGAACAGGTCGATTTCAGATGGTGGCGTGAGAGTTTCTGCCTTTAAGGTGACAGTTACTTGTTTATTCTGAAGTCCTTCATCCAACTTTAGATCAGTGCAAACACACAAAACAATGGTAGCTCTGTGGCCTTAACATTTATTAACAGTTTTTCTTGCTCTTATTTTTTTTACAACAATGGAATGAAACGTTATCTGATGTGAAGAAACATGTTTAACATGAAGTAAGAGCTTTTAAACACTTTGCCATATAAAATGTCATGGCACAAAGAAAATAAAACTACATGTAAAAAACACATCAAGACTCGAGGAAGGAAACACAAAGGAAGAAGAACAAAGTGGTTCTGCCAAACAGGTAGCGAATGAGGAGAGTTCGCCTACTATGGAACATGTTTTCACAGATACAACCGAGAACCTCTAAGCTGTGGTGCACTAATGCTTTCACAGAGTACATGCAGGGATGTCAGCCACAGAAACCTGAAAGCAAAATACTGGTTTTGTTTGACAGATGCCAAAAAGTTCACTTCAGATTTTTCTTCTTAATCAAGATAAAAAAAAATTTTGCCAAAAAAAAAGAGAAAATAACTTAAGAAAATGGAAAGGAAAATTGAACTTCTTCATGTGGAAATTTTACAAAAATTTCTAAAAATGGAAGAAAATCAAACAAAATGCTGAAACTTCTATGGTCAAACCAGATGTAGAGCCAGTTGGGTTACAAGCGAATAAGAACAAATGCAATTTAGTAATCCTGCTTTTTAACTGAGCGCTTGGTTTTGTGTCTTCACAGCTGTTAGTGACGGCTACAGTTGGGCCAAACACCAAGTGGTTATGTTTTCTGCATGTGCCAAAGTCTTCAGCCTCTAAAGAGCACGTGGCCTTTTGGGGTTGATCTGCTTACTGGCTTGCTCCTCCTCCTGGAGTGTAGAACGGAAAGATTTCACTTTATCTGTTTGGGAGAGACAAATGGTGCTGAAGTCAAACAGCTGTCTCATACAGGGAGATTGAACTACACGAGGAGACAAAAACCAAATCCTGTGGCCTTTGGAAGTAACACATTCACAGATTTAAGTAAACAAAATTTATGTTGCTGCATATTTTCTTTTATAAATTTCTCTTTAAAGCAGATCGGTTCGAGTACCTCTAAGTTCGATAAGAATGTCTATCTTCTGATCTAGGATCTGCTCCAGCTGTGTGGCGTACGACTCCACGTCGTAATCCACCTCCTCCGTCATCTCTAGCAGCATCTTCTCATCTTCTAACCACCGGATAGATTCCTGGTATAAAAAACAAACACACCTGCTGGTTAAAATGCTCTTACGGATTATATTTCCGACTCCAACATTACATGCATTACTTCGATCTAAAGCATATATAATATACTCGTAAAAAACGTTTAAATGTTTTTCCTCCCCAACCTGGAAAACCGCTCTGTGGTCTTCCAGAACTTGCTCCTCCATCTCCACCAGCTGAGACACAGCCTCATGGAAGGTGAAGAGTTGGGGAGACACCTCCTCCTCCTAGGAAGCAGCAGGAACGTCAATTAAACATAAATTCACAACGGGATGACGGTGGATTTAACACTAGACTACAAAAATGTGAAATTCCTCCCAGTTGAAGCTCTTTTTTTCCCCCTTGTACTCACATTCTGCTCACAGAGCAATTTGAGGTCATCTCTCTGTGGAGAGATGCTCAGCCACTCCTCATCCAGCAGATCCACCTGGTTGACAGCATGGATGTTGGGTCGCCCTCCGTCGATGACTTGGTTTGGGTCAATCGTTAGTTCCTTCACCCTAAAAAAACAAAAAGAATGTGTTTAGCTCAACTCTAATCTAAATTTAGTTGCTTAAAACTTTTTTGGATCGCTTCAGCAATGTGATGGCACCGTGACAGCTCTGGACTAAATGACTTGGTACACATCAGATGTGTGTAGAGAGAGATTTCCGGTTGGTTAAAATCCTCACATCCAAGGACCAAAGCTAGACTAGAGTTTTGGGGAAAACTGAAGTTTTGTAGTAAACCCTTGAAGGTTTGAATGCTGTGTGTGTGCCAGAGCTGATGGTAATGTGTAATAAAACCAAACGGGTAAAGAAAATAAACAGTGGGGGAGGAGGGAGTAAACAGCAAAATGAAGACGGAAGTAAAGCAGAGATGAGCATCAAAGTGTCACAAAGACATCCACAGAGATAGACAAATGGAGTAAAAGATGTAGGGATGGATTCCAATGTTAGGAGCAGCATGCAGTGATTGGGCGTAGCAGCTACCACATGCGCGTCACGGTTTCTTGAACAAACGGGTCATACTCGAACGTGTTGGTGGGCGAGTGCTCGAGGCGACTTCCCTGGCCGCCTTGAGAGAAGGGGATGTCTGACGGACTTATCCCAAACTCCTTGACCCTGTGCGGCGGTGGCGGCAGCCACACCAGTGCACAGAAGAACACACAGGCGGCGATAAACAGGAAACAAAGCAGGAGAGAAGAGGATTGAGAGGGCTTACAGAGACAGGAAGAGCTACTGGGGACAAGCTGAGAAATTCACCGTAGGTTCAGCTAATTTAAAGAAAAACGTTAAGATAATAAAGCTAGGAGACCATTTTTTGTGTGGCAAACAGACGCTCCACATCTCTGGCAGATGGCAGAGTAGCCCCACCTGTTAGCATAGCGTAGAGTGTTAAGTGTATTCTCACAGGATGTCATGCCAGGAGAAATTGTTGCAATCTATATGGAAGAAAGAGAATTGACATCAACATGGATGAAATAAGAACAAAAAAAAGTACATGTGGATATATAGACGTACCATACATGTGCGGGAATTTTCACCGATGAAGGAGTCTCTCAGGACCTGAGTGAGCTTGCTGGCCCTGAATGGTGTGTGGGGCTTGTTACGACCGAGAGCCCTGATGCACTCCTGACACAAGAAGCATAATAGTATGACAAACGTGCGGTACAATAAACCTCTGCACTAACTGTAAGTCTCCAGTAATTGCCACCTTTAAGGCCAGCAGGCTTTTGTTGATCTCGGCTCCTTCCAGGCGAGTCTGCCGGTCTGCACTTGAAGTATCTGCCCCCCTCTCATTACCTGCCAGATCTATGAGCGAGAACTTCCCGTGCATCTTCCCTTTCCGACGGAGAATGATCTGGAACACGGCGTGGCTGCGGGACGAGTGTGCATTGGCTGACGTCTGTCCCGATGTTCTAAGAGTAAAAAATGAGGTTTTAAGAGAGAGCAACGACAGGACGCTTTGCTTTGAGAGAAAAACATGATCAAAACCATTTATAAACTAAAGGGAGACCTGCACATGTCCGTTTACTGAACCCAAAATATTGGAACGACTTCTGCTTTCATACCTGCAGCTGTTTCCTACTTCAATCAGTTTGAGGACATCCTCTGTGCATTTCACTTCTTTCTCCTGAAGCCCAACGACCTGAACTTGCTGTTTACCATCCTCCAGCACCCTCAGCTTTGCCTTACGATTCAGCAGGTCAAACACCTGTGCAGACATGCACCCGTTAGCCTTAACGCATCTTTTCCTCAAAGAAACGCTCGTTCAACACTGTCCTTTACTTGCCTTTCCACTGTAGATTTCAAAGTAGGTCGCGTACACTTGAAGATCTAATTTCTTATAGTTAGGTTTCTTTATCATTAGAAATACATCCCGTGCTGCAAAAAAAAAAAAACAGAAGTTCAACTATTTTAAGACCAATTTAGCTCATTCAGAGTCAAAAGCAAAAAAGATGATTTATTTTCTTACCAGCTAATGCATAAATGCCCTTAGAGCAGTCTTGGTTCTTCCCAGAAAAATCTCCACCCATAGTCTAAACCAACCAATCAGGGGACATGGAGTTTATTCATCTCTTATAAATTATGTCAGACGGTTGAGAGGAAATCCTATTTATGCTTCATTTTTTGGGGTCAAACTCACATGTGTTTTACCGCTGCCCGTCTGCCCATAGGCAAAGCAGGTGGCCATGCCCCTCTCAAAAATGGTCTCCACTAAAGGTCGGGCGGTGAACCTGCAGGGTAAAATAGCACACACACGTCAGAATCGAAATCAAAATAATAAACAGCCTACATTTATTTCCAGCAATGAATAAATAAAATGTTTGCTGTTAAGTAGATTCTAAACTAAGGAAAGTTTGGAGCAGACGTGGTTTGACACTTGTGTGCATCAATAGGCATTAAGGGGTTAAACCTTCAGGGGGCTTTTGATCAGCTGTTACAAACCTGTAAACCATCTCGTTGGTTGTGCTGTCATCAAATGCGTAGTCAAATCGAAAGGTTTGATTCTCCAAGTACCGAGTCAGGTCCACTTTCTGCTTGGGTTCGTGCACCATCACCACATCTTTACTAGGAATGGTGATCACGTCCAAGTCTTTCATGGTCAGCTCTGTAGCACAGCGGAGAAAAGCCTCCAAGCCGTTAGTCCACAGGAATAATCTCCACACGAATGATGAAAAATCCCCAAAACCTCCTCACCCTTTTTGTTTAGTGGTCGCTTTCTGACACAAACGCATATCCTGTGCTCTTCGATCTTGACCGGGCGACAAAGAAAGTATTTTCAAATCATCACAAAATCAAAATCATTTCAAATGATGGTGTCTGATGGCACGGAACACAAGAGAATAGGAATTTTATCGGTCTCCACTGACCACATCTGCAGTAGTCAGAGGCCGGTAGTCGAGACTAGCCCGGAAATCTCGAATCATGTACAATATTTCATAGTTGGGGATGGTGGTATCCACTTCCTAAAACATAGAAAAAGAGAAGTCAGAAAAGCTGCGGTGAAGAAAAAAAACACTCAACAACTTGGCTCCAGTATACCGGTACTTAGTAAAGATGATCAGCTCTACCTGGGCTCGCTTCTCTCTGAGCTCCTGCTGCTGAAGTCGCCGCCGTTCTCGTTTCTCCTGCAATTTCTCCACTTCCTTCACACAGTTGGACTTCCTCCTCGCTAACATTAAGAAAGGAAAAAAACAAAAAAAAACAATTCTTTACATGTCAACAAAAACAACTATTGTTTTCCTTATTTTAGGTTCTTCCCTGTTTTTTTCCTTTTTGTTACTGGTGTTCCTCCAAACACAAGGGAAACCAGGAGATGTTGAAAACTGAGCACGACTGCAATAATCCCTTCACAGACCAGGATGGAACAGCTGGCACGCAGCGGTTCCAGCATTACACTGCCTGCTTTCTTTTCCCCACCAACAAAAGGCCTTTACAAAGAGCTCAAATTCTGTTCTTCTAAAACAACCAGTACCTTCAAACGTGGTACAAACATATCTCACTGAAACAGTTTTGTTTCTTTCATTCAATTTATATAAAAGAGGATCATCTGATTAGCTCAGAGATTCAACAGATTAGATGAAGTTTCAAGCGCAGCACATCCACCGATTCATGTTTGTGATTCATCAGAACTTGTTACACACAGTGACTGAACAACAAATTAGAAAAACATGAATAAAAGCCACTCGATTACATGCAGATTTCTCAAGCAGCCAGGTCAAGAACAATGTCTGATGGCTTCCCATCTGCTTAAAATCCAGAGAATTTACCATTTAGAGCAGGGAGATTAATCATCTGCTGTAATCTGGGAAAATATGATTATCTGGGTCAGCACCAGGACAAGAAAGTTGAAGAAAAAAAAAGAAAAGAAAAACAGGAAATCAGCATCACCACTCCTGGGGGACTAAATCTCATAATAGGAGGCTCCTGGTTCAGAAGGGGGTTTCCTTTTGGATAATCAAGCGACACTTTGCATCTATAGTCTGAACGACACACTTCTCCTTTTTACTACAACAGCCAAGAAAGCAAGTCTGATGGCCGGATTAACCCCGACACCGAAGCTCTAAGCTGTCGATGGTTTGTGTTTGTCAGCAACCTTATGAAACCAAGACTCTCACATTCTATCGGGAAATCTAAAGAGATCACCAGAAGAGGGGCCATTACATTAGGTACATCAGGTGATACATACAAAGCTGTCCAGACTCCTTTCTGGATATCAGGAGATGAGCAGATTCTGGGGTAAACATGCAATTAGTGAAGCATGAGATAAAAGGAGATGTTTATGACATGTTGGTTTACATTCTCAGAAAAGAACACCCGGACACTTCATGTATTTTGTCAATGTGTGGAGAATAAAAACAATTCCATTAACTCAAAGAATAGAATCCAAAATAAATAAATACACAAATTATGGGTAATTAACAAAACAAACACAAAAGTTATGTTACCGTTCTGTAGCTGCAGTTGCGTCTGGGCTTGAGTGGGCTGTGCCGGCTGTGGAGCTGGAGGAGGTGGAGCCGGTTCTGGCTGCGGAGGTGGTGGAGGTCTTGCTCGAGTTGAAATAGCTGGAAAAGTGCAAATAAAGATAAAGCTGTTGATGAAAATGTTGCTAAAAAAAAACCTCAGACACCAAATAGCATTAATAAATAAAAAATGACATTTTTCTTTGGGGATTTGTTCAACACAGACCTCTGTTGTCTTTGGATGGAGTATCATTTTTACTTGGTGCTATTGTCCTTCGGTTCTGGAGAAAAAAGAAGAAGGAAATTTTGATTTTAAATAAAAAAATTGAATAAAAACAACAAACATAATATGTTGACATCCAGCTTTTAGTGTCCCATACGACAGAGTTTTAGGGCCACCTAAAAAAAAAAAAAAAAAAAAAAAAAAAAAGTAAACTTACGAGATTTTATCTCGTAAATTTAGGAGATAAAAACTCATAAATTTAGGAGATTACAGTGAAAGTGAGCATGCAGAGCAGCAGGTGAACGCCGTGCAGCAGCAAAGCAGACCCACTAAACTTAGTTAAACAGGTGAGCTGAATGTTTATTGACAACGTTCCAAATGTCTGGAAGCTCATTTGTTTGATTTACGATTCTTTAAAGTTTTATTTATTGATGGTTTGTTTGCAGGATCTCTGCAGCCCGATGAAGCCATCGGGTGTCCCTGCAGAAAGCTGTCCGCTTGAATCCTTTCTTCCTCCACCAAAGCCAAGATCACTACGTTTGCGTGACGCTTCCGTCACACAAAAGGAGGAGCACTTTTTTTTGGCATTGTCAACGTTCTACAGCTAATATAACAGACAATTGTCATTCCTCTTTATTGTTTCATGCTGAAACGGGACATTTCATCTGCAGGAGGGGGCGTATGTAACACTGTTTACTTCCGCATTGGTGTTGGGATGACAGGTTCATGACGTAATGAGACAAATGAACTTCAGGATATGTGAATGTAAAGGAGAATAAAGGCTGCAGCGATCCTTTGCATCCAAACGTGTCTCTGAGCTCCTTATTTTACATATGAAACTCCGCTTTACCGACACTGAACCCCGGAAACACTGCTATACGATAAATAATCTTGAGTCATCAAAATGTTCAAAATCTCCCATAATTCAGAAATAAAGCTTCACAACAGGCTCCACATATTTCATCTTCAAGCTAGGCTCCGAGAAACGGGCAACTTCTGTGTTTTCTCCTTAATCTACGACTTTTTTTCTCGTAAATTTACGAGATAAAATCTCGTAATTTTAGTTTCTTTTTTTTTTTTTTGGTGGCCCTAAAACTCCGTCGTAGTCCCACCTGTAAACATTCTGCTTGTAAAAATGAAAGGAAATGTAACTAACTTGTGTATCTAGTTATGTTCTTACAGTAACAGTACTTAAAAATCATTATTATAAAATAGGGAATATTTTCAGAAAGATCCCATTTTCTGGTAAAAAGGCAAAAAAATGAACCTATTTTTAGCACTCCAGACAAACGCTAACAACATTAGTATTGTGTTTGTGTCTTTGTTTAATATCAATATATAAAGAAATGTATCAGGAAAATATTTGATAGCATGATTACATGTATTTATATTCAGAAAAGTAGAACTAAAACACCATGGGACAAAAAAAACTGGCTGCTGTTAAAAATGATTCAAAACAACATGAAATGTTGAATAACTAAATAATGTCATACCTGATTGGGTCCATGTATTAACAGAAGAACATGGCATAAGCCCGACTTACCTTTGCGATTCTGTTTACTTTTGCTAATGGCGTGGGAGCTGGTGGAGTCTCTGGACTCGGTGCAATCTCCTCGTCGGGGGCTACATCTGGATTTAGTGCAAAAATACTCTCCAAGTCAATCTGTCCAGAAATAGATTAGAAGTTAGTGGATTGGTTCCTAATCTAGTGAAATGTGAAAGTTTGCAGCATCAGAGCAGAAGTTTTAGAAAACAGACGAGTAATTCATTTCTATGGAAAGATTTGCACTGGTAGAATCATAGTGTGTGAATTATTTTCACCTCTTTTCCTTTTGTGTCTCCATTTTCTATCCACTCCACTGTAACACTTTCATTGTCTTCATTCATGGAGGTCACCATTGCCTGATGTATACGTCCTATAAAAAGGCACAAATGAAGAAGACACAAAAATCAGGAGGGTGTTGCTTTCTAAAAGAGGTAAATTGGATTTTTCCACCAGTATCTGTGTCATGTACATAGACACAACAACACGTCGTTCTAAGCTAATTAATTTCACAAGTCTGATCAAAATTAGCACCAGTGGGATTTTTTAATTAAAAAAAAATAATAATTACGCACTCTAAACGAAAGGAACAAAGTTTCTTGCTTCTTTTAAGTTACATTTTAATATTATCATTTAAGCGATTTGGAGCTACTTTATGGACATTCAGTCCTATCCAGTGTTCCAGGAAAATGGCACCAGGTCAATATAAAAACCACTGAGGAGACAGACAGTCAAAGCTTCTGCGTGCCTGCAGATAACTTTCACTGCCTGCAATGGAAATATAAAATCCTTAAAAAGCTTCTTCAGCCCTCCTGTGTGTCTGTGAAGATCCGACCATGATATATGATGTCAAGAAAACAGCATTTAATGTCCATTGATCAAGAATCTACTTGGAGCAAACAAATAAAATACTACACTTCAAACACTCATAACTACTGAACACTAAATTGAAGTGCACTGGTTTTAACTGACAATTTACAGAAAGTGTGAACAAAAAGACCAAAAACAGTCAGGTAAAATATATATCTACGTATAGTCGGGCAGCACGATGAGGAAATCTCGCGATTTGCGATATTAGGGGCGGCCGTGGTGCGGTAGGGCGGTCGACCCATGATCGTAAGATTGCAGGTTTGATTCCCGGCTTGCACGCCCATGAGTTGAAGTGTCCTTGGGCAAGACTCTGAACCCCACCCCACCTCTGGTGGGAGGTTGGCACCAGTGTTCGGCAGCGGAGCCGCCATCAGTGTGTGAATGTGTGTGTGACTGGGTGAATGGATCTGTGACTGTAAAGCGCTTTGGGCCTTGTAGGTAGAAAAGCGCTATACTGTATTAGTATACGCCATTTACCATTTATCAGCAATTAATATTGCAAAGACAATATAACTTGCGATACATGAACGAATAGAAAAAAATAACCAAAAACACAATTTCCATTTCACTGCAACAGTTGAATTTAAACAAGAGTCAACATAAATTCAATCATACTCCAAATGACCCTCGTCTACATAGGAGGGGAGCAACATGCTCAACAACATAAAGGGGTCCATCTGATTGGTTAAATGCATAAATAGATTTATTTGATTCGTCAAATACATCCCGCTGCCATAAGACTGTTTTAGCCCATTTAAGATTTTTGCCAACTTTTGCCATATGCGTATTGCACAGCTTTATATCACTATAACAATTATTTCGTGATTTTTTTGTGCAGGCCTAACTTAATGTAATTTTTGAGCCACAATGATGGATTAGAAAGAGATTTTATAAATCAAGTCTAGATTAAAAACTCTCTTCAAACAATTTATGCAGTAACATTGAGCTTTTTTCCTCCCTTTTATGTATTGTAATTTAATGTACACATTAAAAGTTTACATAGTATCAAGATAATAAAGGGTATAACAAATAAATAAATGAGTCCAAAGTTAAGTTCAGTATTAAGATTCAAACTTTCACAGAATAAACAACTTACTTTTTCCCCTTCCTACAATACAAAAATGTGTTATTAACATACATTTTTTTACTTGAGCTCTTTAGAAACTCTCAGCACATATATACACAGGCCTTTTCAATCCTTGAATAGAACTATTTTACTGACTTTTTAAGTCACCTTTAAAAGTGTTTCATTGTGGCAATGAAGCACATGTATCATATTTCAGACAGAAGACAATGATTACCTGCTGCATTGAGTAGACAGCTAATGCCAAACAAAAGCACTGTAGCTTCTTTATTAGATGTTGAAAGCATTACATCATCACCCTCATCTGTAAGTGTAATTACCAAAAACAATCTACAGTACCTTTTTTGCCTTTAATGAACATATCTCAAATAATGTAGCATTTATCGGAGCGTTATTCCCCCCCAAAAAATGAGAATTTTGTTGCACCAATAATTGTCAGTCAGGAGCACAAGCCTAGTTAAAACCATAAACAAAAATACTAAAAGACCTCCCCAATATTTGATACTGTACGTGTTCTCCAGTATTTCAACATCTGTGTTTTGGTAACATTATTATTATTTTTTTTACAATTTTTTTCACAAGCTGTCTGTAATTTTATAAATAAAATACCTTTGCTTTTTGAAGTAATTTACAGTTAACTTCTCTTCATAATGATCTATATTACATACAAGATACATCATTGAAAATAATGCCTGAATTACTATTTGTAAATCCTTTATTGCTTGCTTTATTTTAACACAGTTGCCAAAGGATCTACGACTGCCACTCCTATTCTACATCTGCAAAGCCAGGAGTGAGACCTAAATACTCTGGGGCACGCCTGTCTGTCCTGAACTAATGACAAAAACATCTTGGCACAGCATTACGTCAAATATAACAAAACTTCCAGACTTTTGTTAATTTTAGCTAAACCACTTACATTTTTAAGCTAACAGAATGTGCCACTGAAAGATTATTAACTGATCAAACTCATGCAACAGATAATACAAAATTATTGACTACCACGACATGGTGGCTACGTTATTTTATTTATTTATTGGCGACGTTTAAGAACCAGTGACGTTAACTTCTGGCTAGCTAAATGGCTAACGCTACTCTAGCCCAAAATGAGTAAGCTAACTTGAATGGTTAGCAAGTCTGGCTTACTTTCATTTAATATGTTTAAAAGAAGCAATGTATGTGTTCAAATAGTTTAATGTTGATACGGTAGTTATTTCTAAGACAACGTAAAAAAAATTATTAAACGAGGCTAACATGATACAGCGGGGGAGCGATCTCTTGAATTCGTAAATCTTAAGATGCATGCTAACAAAGGTAAGCGCCCATTCAAACGCTAAGGCCGTGCCGAAACTCTCCGCCCAGAACGGGAACATTACCATCTCGATGCAGCTAACGCAGCTAACACCGACAGTGTCTGTGCTCTGCGGACGAGAACAACGGTTGCTATATATGATCCAAAAGCACCACAGCAACAAAGATCCCCAAACAATTCACACAGACAGTGCGACGGGAAAACAAAAGACAACGTAAAACTTACCATCACTCCGCTTTATCTCCACGTACGTACCAACGACTATCTTTCCAAAAGCAGCCGCCATCCTACATCGCTTAAATAAAAACAAATGCAGGACAAGGGACTTATTATAAGCCGGCTAAGTGTAGCCTCTTTGGTTTGAGAGGAAGAAGCAGGCAAACGAATGTGGTTGCTGCGAGAAAGTGTTTCCGGACAGGTATTTTCAAAATAAAAGAAAATGTCGGTTCACTTTAGTGAGTGAAATAAATGCCATCACCGTTTTCACCGATTACCTGAATACACTTTTTAATAGTCGTCTACAAATTATTATTATTATTATTATTATTATTATTATTATTATTATTATTATTATTATTATTATTATTATTATTATTATTATTATTATTATTATTATTATTAAATATTAATAATATTATTAATAATAATAATAATGGATTAGATTTATCTATGCTTTTTCAAGGTGCTGAACGCGCTTACAATGTGTCCATTATTTATTCACTCTTCATTCATACTTGGTGATGGCAACCACTAATGTAGCCTCAGCTGCCCTGGCTGGGCAGACTGACAGGGTTAAATTGGCAAAATTGCAGTTTGATGCTTAGGATTTCTGAAACAAGTCCAACTGTAAGTGTTATTTATGATTCTTTTGAATTGTTAATGTACTCACATTTCGAGGATGAGCTACCAATGATACATTCTTTGTCTGTCATCTTTTCATATTTTATTTTAATGCATTATTTTCAATTCCATTTCATTTTGTCATCACTCCATATTACAAACACATATATTCCTTTGTTTCCCTCCAAAAGCAGCATATCACATATTTTTGGGTATAAGAAATAAGAATAAGTCAAAAACAAGGAAACCCAAAGAAAAGTATAACAAACAGCAACAAAAATGACAAACGTAAATGTAAAAATTTTGTACATTTAACCTTTATTTCACCAGGAAAATCCCATTGAGATTAAAACCTCTTTTCCAAGGAAGACATGATTCATGGCCGATATTAGTTCATCTTGAACAATCCAATTTGATCAGATTCACTAACCTAAAATGGATCCAGGACATCTTTAGCCAAAGATTCAACCAGTGTGTCTCAGAGATAAATATCTGGGTACTGAACAGTGCAGCTGAATCAAATCAAATCAAATCAAACTTCATTTATAAAATGAAGCAGCTCGAAGCGCTTTGACATTAAAAACAGAAAACACAATATTACAGTGAAAACCCAACCCACCCTTCACCCTGAAGTTTTCCACATTCCTGGTATATCTTGCAAGACAATCAAGTGTAAATTAAATGTGTGTAAAAACAAACAAGTAAACACGAATGAATGGAAAATCCATTCACATTTTAGTTTCATAAAGTTCAGCCCACTGTTGTTTTTCCACATACAAAATATATAAAGGGGACATTATTTGAATATTCTACCACACTGTATGGTTACATGTCTTTGCTAAATTCAGTGTTTCCACACACTTTACTGCAATGATGGCTATTTGTACTACAAATAGACAGAAATTTGGTTGAATACACAAAAGAGACATTAATCTTTATACATAAAGTTATTCTCCTCTCAAAAATCTTTTCCCTCCGACTTCTTGGTCATTTCCGAACAAAATAAAAAGACCTTTGAAAGCTGTATAACTGGATCAAAGTGTTAAAAACATTAAATCTGATGTCACATGACTACACAATGAAAAAAAACCCTAAGCATTCAGCAATTTTAGATTTCACATGCAAATCTTGCAGTTGCTTATGGGCTTCTTTACGGCCTCATTCCCCTTCCCTTAATGATGGGGTCAGGTTTTTAATTTCCAAGGTCGGTCTTTTAATTGTGAGATCACATTCTTTCTAGAAGCTACCAGTTTCTTGTGGCCCCACATTTGTCAGCCCCCTTCATGTGTCTTCACACACCCACCCTCCAGGAGATCAGGCATTTGCTGGTAAGTTCTCAGCTGTCTATGCCCAAAATAGCTCTTATCAGGAGCAGACCATCTTCTAGGGGTCACCTAGACTTAATTATTGTGTTGCAAACATTTATTTAATGTGTGAAGAAATGGAAAATTTAGCAGCAGTAAAGAAAGTTTTTCATAAGTCAAACTGTCAGTATTTCTTAGAATTTTGAATAGATTGTAATTATTCAGGGGCTTTATATTATATAGAAAGAACCTCCTCACGTCATGGATCGTCCACCTTTGTCACGACCCAACTCACTGAAGCCCAATATAAATATAAGCTGAAGGATCAGTAGGGGGAAGGTTACAATAGAAAAACTTTTAGAAACTTTAGTGACTGGAAATCCAGATTCACTTTGCAAGAATAACAATCACAACACACAAACCAAAGATCTTGAGGCAGGAAAAGAGTGTGAAGGTACAGTATAGCAGCTGCATATTTTTCTCTTTTATGTATTTTTTCTGGTTTACTGAGGGCACAAAAAGGGAACAGACAAATCAGACAACAGGAGCAGATCTTTTACTTGGTAATTTGTTGAAGGACTCAGACTGGGGTGCAAGAACATGCCCAAATAAGGCTAGAGCGGAGGCCATTTAAGTTGGAGAGAGCTTGTGCATGGCCATTTGCTTCTAAAAACTCAGGTCAGCAGTGCAGTGCCGTGCTTTGCCATGGATGAACCCATGGTAGCAATAACTTCATTTTTTATTGCAAAATAATCACAAAAATCTGTTCTGTATGTTTAACTTGAAGAAGCTTTGAAGCAGGAATACGTTTGTATTTCTGCTGTTTGCTGTCTTTGTAAGAAGAAAATAAATCTTTGCTTTTCACATTTGCTAGTAGATGGATTTTATTATCTACAAAATCCGTTTTGAAATGATAAGTAATTAGGGTTTTCCTCCAGATGGACGACGCAAACCAGTTAAAAGATGAGGGAAATAAACATTTTCAGGCAGGTGAAATTGAAAAGGCCATCGAATGCTACACCAATGCCATCAAGGTTTGCAAGGACAAAACATTGCTGGCTGTCATTTACAGGAACCGATCTGCATGCTTTCTCAAAAAGGTAAGCAGGTTCTTACTATGTTCAAATGTCATTTCTAAAGTGAGATGAAAAGGGAAGTTTAAATTTTTTTGCTTATTTTTTTTTTACAGGAAAGTTATGCCAATGCAGCCTCAGATGCATCAAAAGGTACGCAAGTTGGAAAAAAGTATAGTTAACCCATATACTTTTAAAACAATTAATAATGTCCCCTCATTTTCATCATTTCTCATTTGTCACTCCTACATAGCGATTGATGTGGATGCAGCGGACATTAAAGCCTTGTACCGTCGCTGTCAAGCTCTGGAGAAACTTGGAAAACTGGATATGGCCTTTAAAGATGTGCAGAGATGTGCCACTCTTGAACCAAAAAATAAGACATTCCTGGAAACTCTCCGCAGGCTTGGAGCAGAAATTCAGGCAAAGGTAAGTTTCAAATTAAGATAATTTAATTTTTTATGGAATCTCAAGATATTAATAAAAATATAAAAATTCGATTCCGTTAAATTAGTGGGTTTAAAAGCAGTCATGTGCACTTAAGTCCAGTTGAATGCTTTTTACCAACTACAATGATTCACATATGGATTCATAATAGAAAAAGGTTTTTGTTAAATTTATTTTATAAAAATATACAATTGATTTGTTTATTTGAATGAAGCTTTTTTTCTCCTCAGCTCAAGACAACATTTTCCACAGATTCCAGGGTGCAGAACATGTTCGACATTCTCTTCGATGAAGAAATGGACAAAGATAAGAAGGAGAAAGTGTGCATCTTGGTTTATTCTAAGTTAAAAGAAGTCCATTCTTTTGCTTGTTATCTGGGAATTTAGTTTGGATCAAGCTGCTGTTTCTCGTTTCAATTATAGGCTGCCAACAACTTAATTGTGTTGTCAAGAGAAGATGCTGGAGCTGAGAGAATCTTCCAGAATAATGGAGTACCTCTGCTGCTCAACATGATAGACACAGGAAAACCAGAAATGATCGTGGCTGCTGTGCGTACTCTGTCAGGAATGTGCACAGGACACAAAGCTCGGGTAAGTTGAAGCGAAAAAGCCAAAAATTATTTAAGTTGAGGACACATCACAAACAAATTCTGAATATATTGTGAGATATTTTTCTGACTTTAGCTTTTTTTTTGGCTGTTTCAAACAGGCCATGGCCATTGTTAACATGGTCGGTGTTGATAAGATTTGCAGCATCATGGCTCTTGATAATGAAGAAATTGCTTTGGCGACATCCAACCTCTTCCAGTGCATCAACGACTCCCTCACTGGTGCAGACACAAGGGAGTATGGGAAAGAGGCAGCCTTGGTTTTAGGTGAAGAACAATGTTCATTGGTGAAACATAGTCTTAAAGAATCCTACACCCTTTTCTTTTGTGTTCACTTCTCACAGTCTATGACGAAATGACAAAGAAGGTTGTTTTCTTTTAAAAATAATTATTCTAAAGACACAACATGATTGTTTGCAGATGCAGCTAAAGATCTAAAGACTATTCTTCTTGCTCTACTGGAGATGATTGCCAATAAGAATGTGTCTGGTTATGGCAGAGATCAGGCACTGAACCTCTTATCTAAGAATGTACCTCGCAGTAACAAAAAAAACCCTGACTACTCACGGACGCTCTTCACCATTGATCACGGTAAACCAGACAGCCACAGCAGGCCTTTGTTACAGCCTGAAGCTGAAGCTCAAACCCACTAACCTAAAACATGCTTTTATTTTTTAGGTCTCAAGAAGATTCTCAAGGTTTGTGGCCAAGTTCCTGAGCTACCAGACCAGTTGCCTTTAACAGAGAACTCCCAGATGATTGCAAGTGTGCTTCTCAACAAGTTATATGATGACCTCACATGTGACCCAGAAAGAGATAATTTCAGGGAAATTTGTGATCAATATATCAAGTATGTGTACAAAAGGGAGAAGCCCACGTATCATCTTCTGTAAGCGTACAGCATTTTTTAAAATCTGGAAAATCCTACCTGTTCCTTACAGATCCAAAATAGACCCCAACAATATGGACAAGACACTCCATGCTGTCAACACCATCTCAGGGCTGCTGCAGGGTCCCTTTGATGTTGGAAATGCTCTGGTGGGGCATCAAGGCGTTATGGAGATGATGGTCGCACTGTGTGGCTCTGAACGGGAGGTGGACCAGATGGTTGCAGTGGAGGCACTCATCCATTCCTCCACGAAGATGAGCCGGGCCAGTTTCATCATCACCAACGGCGTTTCCCTGCTCAAGGACATCTACAAGAAGACCACTAATGAAAAGATTAAAATCCGTGCGCTGGTGGTAAGTGGGCCACAGGACAATTTTGGTCAAAGATGGTTAATTCTGGCTACTAAGCACTAAATGAAACATCTATTTTAAAGATTGTTATTAGATACTCATGTGCACATCTTTCACAGGGTCTCTGTAAACTGGGCTCAGCTGGAGGTGACGACTACAGCTTGAGGCAGTTTGCTGAAGGCTCAACAGAGAAATTGGCCAAGCAGTGCAGAAAGTACGTACTTTTGCTCAGATGGTTAAAAAGAATGTGCTTCATACAATTTTTATTTAACAAAAGCAAAAAATGTTTACTTAAAAAAATGTTAACAATTTTATATTATATTTTACTTAACACAAATTCCTCACATTTTTACCATACAAGCTGTTATCCTTTTTCTTTTTCCATTTTCTAGGTGGCTTTGTAATCCAAAGATTGATGCCAAAACAAGAAAGTGGGCTATTGAAGGTCTTGCTTATCTGACAAATGATGCTGATGTGAAAGATGACTTTGTGGAGGATGAGCTAGCTTTAAAAGCCATGTTTGACCTGGCTAAGGTATGTATAAAATGTTTGTTTTTAAAGAAGTTTGTGCATTTAAAAAGGTTAATAAAAATAATTGTGTGATAGATTTTGGGTGACATTATAACAGTTATTACTGCAGAGGATTTTTGCCCAAAACAGGAACTAAAATAATGATCAAACTCTAACATGTTTCTATCTATAGCGTGTACTCACTTAATACCAGGTACAATTAATATTGTTTTATTGGATCATTTTAACTAAAATAATACAGAATATATTTGTATTTTTTACTCAACCTACCCAAAGTGACCTGATTGGTTTAGTTGCAATGCCTTGCAATTAATAACAGTTCTGTATTTATATTTCTGTATTCAGTCCACAGATAAGACGATTATTTATGCAGTTGCCTGCACTCTAGTCAACTGCACTAACAGCTATGAAAAGAAGGAAATCCTCCCCGAGCTGGTTCAACTGGCCAAGTTTTCCAAACAGCATGTCCCTGAGCAACATCCCAAGGTAAAAGATGAAGAGAAAACCAAACATATGTGGTGTCTAAACAGAAAATGTGTAGGAGGTAGTGGGCTCAAACATGTTATATGCTTGATGATGCGCTCAGGACAAGAAGGATTTCATAGAAAAGAGAGTGAAAAGGCTGCTGAAGGCTGGGGTCATTTCAGCACTAGCAGTCATGGTCAAAGCGGACAGCTCTATCTTGACTGACAAGACGAAGGAGATGCTGGCAAGGTGAAGAAACAAGCATGTTGAACTTTGTTTAGAATGTTTTTTTTATAAATTGTAACAATTTATGAACTCTATTAAAACTGTTAAGTTTTAATGGATTTAAACTTGACTTCAGTCTTTCTAATAGATTTTTTTTCAATTTCTAGTGAAATTGCAGTATTTCTCAAGAATGTACAGTTGCTAAGTACGTTTTCTGCATGTGTCTTCAGGGTTTTCTTGGCATTGTCAGCTGATCCAAAAGACCGTGGGATTATTGTTGCCCAAGGTGGAGGAAAGGTGAGACAGTGTAGAAAATCAATATACTTTGGAATCATAAAAAATGCATAAAGAAACGCTCGGATGAGATGAGGTTTTGTGCAACGCTGCACCACCAAATCTCGAGAAAATAACTTTTGCATGAAGATAAAGGGACAGGAGAAACCTAAAAGGTTTTAACCATATTTATCCAAGCTGACCGGCTTCTACTGGTCATAGTATTCTTCACTGTTGGTTGTTACTGACATGTCTTTTATCTTGTTCTGTAATTATGCTTTCAGGCTTTGATACCACTTGCTCTTGAAGGAACAGATGCTGGAAAAGGAAAAGCCTGCCACGCCCTTGCTAAGATAGCAGCTGTCTCTAACCCAACGATCGCCTTCCCTGGGGAAAGGGTGAGGCGTTCACTTGTAGATGTCCCAACCGTTACAAAACACAACAACAAACACCACTTCTAAGCCCTCGTTTGCACACTTGCAACCTTGCTTAGCCTATCAATTGATTTTTTTGTTTTTGGGCCGACAGGTGTATGAGGTGGTGCGGCCTTTAGTTAGCCTCCTTCACACGGACAAGGAAGGCGCTCAGAACTATGAGGCTCTGAGAGGTCTCACCAACTTGGCTGCCTATAGCGAAAAATTAAGGTGGTTATTATTGTCATATTTAATTTCTTAACGACAACTTCTCACAGGAATTTGACGACACTGAGTTTGGCTTTAACTCCTTTGCAGGTCAAAGATTGTGAAGGAAAAAGCTCTACCGGAGATCGAGAACCTCATGTTTGAGGAGAACGAGAAGATCAGATTGGCTGCAACTGAATGCATGTGTAACCTTGTGACGTCCAAAGAGGTGGGACGAAAACACAACAGTACCGGAAATGGAAGCAGTGTATTTGAAGTGTTGCATAGCAAGAGTCTATGCAAAAAAATTGTTGTTTTGTTTTAGGTTCAAGAGCGTTACTTGGAAGATGGCAATGATAAGCTGAAGCTGCTGGTGTTGCTTTGTGGAGAAGATGATGACAAAATTCAGATAGCAGCAGCTGGAGCTCTGGCCATGATCACTGCTGCTCAGAAGAAGCTGTGCACTAAAATGACTCTGGTGGTATGTCACACTTTCTTCATTAAAGTTTTGTTCCCCCAAAATTGAAACTGTTACAACACAAAAAGGTAAAGAAAAGTTGAAATTTATCAAATAATTGTATTGATCTTGCTCAACAGACTGTCCAGTGGCTTGAGATCCTGCAGAGGTTGTGTCTTCACTCCAACCCAAAGATCCAGCATCGTGGTCTGGTGATTGTTTACAACATGCTAGACTCGGACAACAATGAGCTAGCCAAGAAACTGATCGAGAGCGAGTTGCTGGAAATCCTCACTGTGATTGGGAAGGCAGAGGATAATCCAAAGCGGCAGGATCCCATTGATGCGGCGCGCACATGCCTCGTCAAAGCTATGGATCTCGGTCTCATCAAACCCTTTTCCACCCCTTCATAAAAAGAGACAAGTCAAATAATGCCAGAGGACTTTCTTGTATTCATTTCCTCTGTTGAAAAGAGGCCTTTTTCTAAAAACTTTCAAACAAACAAAAAAGATGTATTTCAGAAACATAAATTTGACTGCTGATATTTTTTTAATGATGCTTGAGAATTGAGACCGATACTTTTAAAATTTTTCCCAATGTGACAAAAAATGATTAGCGGTAGTTTAATTTAGCAGAGAGTGTTTTGGTTTGCCCTGAATTTTAACTTTGCTTTATTTTTTTGTTACTTTATATACAGTTGTTTTTATTTAAAATATATTTGTATGGCTACAAATCAAGTGACATTCAGATCTTTTGTTTTGTATCAAAAGTTGTACTATTAAATCAAGACTCTACCTATCAAACTTTGTGTGATCTGAAAGACTTTTGATTCATTTTTAGATGAGTTCATTTACAAAACACTATCTACAACGATGCTCCATGCAGAGGAATTTAACTGATAAACAAAATCTGAACGGAATGATACAACACAATCCAGATTAATAAAGACCAAATCATACTTTCAGATTTGCAAACTAACAGATTACAGTACAAAAATATTTGATGTCTTCATCTTCAATAAAAATTCATATGGGGGAAAGTAAAAGGGAATAAGTCAGAAAAAGTATCTAACAGAACCAGCCTCAAAAAAAAAAAGAAGAGAACCCATCTGCTGCTGGTGTTAAGATGGCAAAAAAGAGACACAAAAGTACATGTGATAGCTTAAAAAGAAAAGAAAGTTGGTATTGTGATCTGGAAATCATCAAAATGCGGAGTTTGTCATACATAAGGTTAAATATGACCAGGGGCAGGGCTAGAACATTTGATATGAATGGGCGGCAGAAAACTTTAGAAGTGTGGCAAAACACAACAGTGGAAGACCACCACAAATGCAGCGATAAAAAATGTGTATTTCTAACACTTATTAATGTCATTTCATTTAGAAATATGACTTACAATGCTTAAAAAAGCTTGTCTTGAAGATTTGTTCATCTTTGTAAATAATGATCTTAATATTAACCCTAAATTGGGGAGGCAAGTGTGGGGCAAAGCTTTTTGCTGGGATGGCAGTTGTCCCCCCCCCCCCCCCCCCAGCTCCGCCCCTGCATGTGACAGAGGAATTTCAATTTTTGATTTTTTGTAATGGACATTCAATAAAGAGAAGATAAAATTCTGTTTCTCATGGAAACTCAGGCACTCAGACCTGTTGAAGAATTTAAAATGAACCTGTTGATGATGAAAAATGTCAACGGTCTAATATGAACTAGTTTGTATCAGAGGACGACAAATACAAAAACATCAGTCAAATTACAGAATAAAATGACTTCACTGGGGTTTCTTATAGCAACAAATATCAAAGACATGTTATCCAATAGGCTGCACGCTGGTGCAGTTGTTAGCGCTTTTGTCTCACAGTGAGAGGGCCCCTGTTCAGATCCTAGGTGGGACCTTTCTGTTTGGAGTTGGCATGTTCTCCTTGTGGATGCATGTGTTTTCTCCAGGCACTCCAGCTTCCTTCCTGTGGGATTGATTGTGTGCCCTGGACGATCTCCGGCAACCCCGTGACCCCGACAGGGATGTAGTGGGTTTAGAAGAAAAAATCCTATCCATTATTATTGCATTTAGGTGTGTGCATGAGGTGTGTTCATGACCAAACGGTTGTCCTGATGTTTTTCTCTAATTGAGGTTGTTTTATTTGCTAAAAATCTCATTGAAGTGAGAAATCTGGAGTTAGACAAATTGATGTTTTAGAAAAACTATTGCTTAAAGGGAACCTGGCTACAGTGCTTCAACTGTTCTATCTAGCATTGCCTCATGAGTCGTCTGACTTACATTTATTCTGGACTAATTGAAAATCTTCCGTTTGAGTGGCACACCTCTCCCTTGCTGGCTTGAATAAAATCGGCTTAAAAGGAATTAGAGGTAGTTAAAAGTTGTCAGACAAGACGGGGTCATTTACCTACTGTGTTGGAAAAAATGCAACTTTGAAGAAAGATTAAAGAAAAAAACCCAAAAAAGAGTGTGAGACAGGTGGGAACCAAAAAAGCATCAAAAACAGGAAAATAAGTAAAGAAAACACAAATTCGGGTTTTCAGGGAGGAGACAAGCAAACAAAGAAAAGGTTGTGAAATTTCACAAGAGAAACCTCTAGAATGTGCCCTGTAAGGTGTGATGAGTAATGCTGCTGTGGGTGGTGATTAGGAACTGAAATCAGAAAATACAAGGTGAAATTGAAAAGAAAAGACTAACAAAATAAAACAGGATATACAGGTAAAACCCTGAAAGCAGAAGAAAGGAAGAACAAAAGTCCTGCAGAGCCTGACAGGTTCTTGATAGATGACTCATTCTGTGACGACATAGTCTCTGCTTTCAGCTGAGACATTCCAGCCTTTAAAACCTTGAGTTATATTCTTTTATCATTTGAAACCGAGTGCTAACTTGTCTCTATAAGGCCTTTTAAAATGTGTAATATTTAATACATTTTAAAATATTTCAAATAAAAAATTAATAAAAAGAAAATAATTATAAGGACATCTAATTTTTTAGATGTCATGGTGATATAAAAATGGTGAAATGGACTTCAGAATCTGACATGAGCTGTTGTGAAGATATATAATCTATATATGTTTGAGGTTTGAGACTTGTAAACAATGTTAATTTTTTTATTCTTACTTTTTGGGAACAGGGCATCTCTGTCTAGTCTAAAGGTTAAATAGTGATCAAGAAATTGAAAGATTTTTAATCTCAATGGGACTTTCCTGGTTAAATAAAGGTTAAATAAAAGAATAAAGATAAATTAAATAAAAAAAGTATAAAAATAAAGGCTCTTCTTGTTATGCAGGAGCAATGCAGAAACATCAACAACCTGTTCTTGTGTCCACACAAACAGTTTAGAATATGGTTAAATGACAGTCTGCAACATTAAAATATTTATTTAACCATAAGTTTTAGAACTTGAGTTTAAACTGAAATTACATCTATAGACTTCAGACTTGACTTGAACTCAAATACAAAGACTTCAGACCCCACTGGGACCGATGGGGGACCTGTGAACACTTTTGTGTTCATGTCGTGATGAACACTTTGGTTTTGTTCTGCAGGTATAAACTTGACAAAATACATTTAAAATAAAAACATGAATCAATAAATTAATAGCAAAAACATTTATTTAGAAAAGTGGATAAATATAAAAGATTGACATAGCTGAGGATTAACTACATTAAAATGATGGGATCCTAACTGTGTAAAACAATCTGAAAGTGTCTTGATTACAGCAAGTATAGCGGCACAAGTTAACAATTGACAAAGGAAGCAGTTTGAAGGATTTCTTGATCATTGATTCCAACCAGATGGGGGATATTTTAGCTTTTTCTGAACTTTGAAAGAACTTGTTATTATCTGACATTACTATCTTTATGCATCATCATGATGCTTTGCGTCAACATAGCCACACATTCGTAAGTGCGCTTGGACGACTGCTCACTGGTATGAAAACAAATACAAACGTGTGTCCTCTCCATTGATAGAAACAACCTCACCTTAACTTTATCAGGTGGTGTCTGACTCTAAATTTGACCTCATCTCATTGCATGTATTATAGCTCTACACCTAAGAAGGAGCCTAAAAATCTGATTCTGCCACTTTGAGACTAAACCAATTTCTACAGAACTTATTGGTTTAAGGTCAGTTAGTGTGGCAAAAAGGCAATGCGTGTTATGAGAAATATATTTATAGGTTTTAGCGAGCTGAATGGCAGTTTAGCAACATTCCTAATGGGAAAAGTGTAAACAACCTAGTTGGTTACAACAATTTTATTTTATTGATTCTTTCTTTTTAGAGATACTTTGAACATGCGCACAGTTCCACTGCCTTTATGAAAACTCCTTCAGCAACATCTCATTCAGTAATTTGTATAACTTCAAAAACTGTTTCTTTGGGTTCTGCAAGAGGATTATTTAAAACGGGTCTGCAACCTGAGCCCCCTCTGGTTAAAGAAAAATAAAACGTGTGATGGTAAAGTAAAAAGTAGTGGGGGAAAATCAACTCAAACTTTATTTAACTTATTCACAAACAATAATGAAGGACAGTATTTATCACAACCCGAACAAAACATTTTGACAGATATTGTGCGCTGTGTACCACAGAAGATCAAATGGAGATCAGTAAGCACAACCAGAATTATAAGGTGATTTTTTTTTCTATGTAAGAGAACCTCATGGTTAAAGACATACAATAAGGGTAACTTAATTAGCTCTGATTTTTTTTAGTTAGATTTTTTACAAATTTCTGTTGAAGATGCACCACAAATAGTAAAATAAACAGTTTTTTTTTTCATATCACTGCTAACATTACACTACCTGGTTCTACATTTGTACATTTTGAAAGGAAGTCAAAGGAACATTTGTCAAAAGTTATAAACTTTTTTATATAAAAAATTAGTTATTTTATCCGTATATTTATTAATTATTGATGCCAAAAAAACAGTTCATTTATATGTAGTGACAATAGCATAAATACAAACTTTTTCTAAAGGGTGAAGTCAGACTTTGTGGTTCCCACTTGGTTGCAGACCCCTGATCTAAAACAAACTAAGTGAAGCGTTCTTTAAGGCCAGCAGGGGGCGTTGTTGAGTTACCCGTCCTCAGACACCGAGGGAGAAAACAGGCAGGGCAGGAATCCAGCAGACACACCGGCTGCTGCCGCCGCCGCTGCCGCTGCTGCCGCACTCTGCGGAGGAGACTGACTCCAACCGGACACGCTCCGCCTGCTGCGCAGACAAGTACGGGGCTAAGCTTTTCCAGTGCAGAACCGGAGTGTTTTCAGCAGTTTGGGAGCGTCAGCTGGAAGGAAAAGCTGTTCCGGGAGGACTGCAGCAGCTACGCAGGAACAGATTTGTCAAGACAAGAAGAGACCACAGAGAAGAACACTGTGAGTTGGATGAACCTCAAAACGCTGTTTTGTCTGGTCCACTCGGAATATTCTAAGCGTTTATAACAACAGATGACCTGAAGCTTTCTTTGTGGCGACAGGTGGAAAATTGCAGGTGAGCTTCAGCTCAGGCACGTGATCTGGTCTGTCTTTTTTGTTCTTCTTCAAATGTACAGTTTTTCTAATATTATCCAAAATACACTTAAGGAGAAAGTCATGTCATAATAGTCATTTTCATGATAGTTGTCATTAACTCAACCCTCATTAACTTTATGCTGGTTTTTTAGTGATTTATGTCATCTTAAAGGTAGAAAGAGGGTGAGAAAAAGCTCCCACAACAAGACTTAAGAAGAATGTATAAAAATAATGACACATAAAAATCAGAGATAATGAAACTAGAGATCAAGGTCAAGAAAAAAAAACAAAAGGTTGAATGTAATGCTGGAAGAATCTGGAGATTTTTCTGCTTTATAAATAAAGTTGGATTTGATTTGAATGTTCCCTACCTTTAGTTTTGGACCAGGTGATTATTTTAGAAGGACATAGAGGTCTGAACTCATGCAGGCTGGTTCTGACTCACTCTTAAAGGGTTTGGCTGTGTTCTGGGTTCTGCTCTGCAGCCTCTAGAGCTGATTATTTGAAGAAGGATGCCTAGAAAAATAAAAACTATAGCGGCAAACCCAGAGCAACCTTTTCATAACACAACAGAGGGCCTTCAGCCAGAGGTTTCATTGGATCTTGCCTCACACTAAAAGGATATCCCTCCTGCCCACAACTGCAACCACCTACAATGATCATAAAAAGAAGTAAAAAAGAAAAAAGAGCTTCTACAACTGTGGTGACAACAGCATTGCAGTGTTGAATGGTATGATAATAATAAACTTTATTTATAAAGTACTTTTCGAAATCGAGATTACAAAGTGCTGTACAATTAACATAAGACAAAATGTCAGGATGAGAAACTGTGTACAGTAAAATAAAACAAAGCACACGCACAAAACAGTGATAGCGGTTAAATCAATCAAATCACTAAAATCAATAGTATCATAAGTTTAACGCATAGACCAGTTTTCAGCATCAGTTTAGGAAAAGGATGCTTCTCATCTAGTAGTAGTAGTAAAAAAAGGTTCTTTGGAGATTTTCAAACCATAAAAGTCGTCCACATCCGTCATCACAGTGGCCCCTAGAGTATAGCCATCAAGAGTATTGTGGCTAATCATTTATTTTTTGAAAACTCTTTCAGCTTCTTAAAAATCTAAAGATAAAAGAGGACAACGTCTAAGTGGTTTCAGAACAGCCTTGGAATTATAGTTATAGCTCAGTTTCCTCAGGTTGAATAGATGAATGTCATCAGAACAACAACAGTACATAGGAGGCTTTTCATCCCAATGCTGCGTTCAGGCCTTTGTTCTAAAATGAGGGGTGTCAAATGCAGCACTGCAATGGAGCTGGACAAATACAGGGACCCCTTTTTGAGGCAACACGTAAGCATTGGGAACTTAGCCAATGCTGTTATTCACTTCATTTCAGGAAAGTGTATTTCTAAAGCTTTGAATATTCTAGAACTTATGTTTTCTTAAAGTGCTGCTTGAAAAAAAACACAAAAAAATCAAATCAAGATATTTTTTAAAGTAGAATTGACCTAAATAATTTTGCTTAGGCCAGATTTTTCTTAACTGTATTTTTATGGTATTAATAACAAACTACAAATAATTAGTTTTGATTTAGTGGTAACACTAGCATGCAATAATGTGACTGCCGTTTCAATGCTGCTGCGCACAATATAATGCATGGCAATGCTTGAGTGGTGTAATGGGCTGATAAAAAAAGGAAAAAGTCTCAAAATGTTGAATAATCTGTGGAAAAAGTCAGGACCTTTTTATTTCCAGCAGCTGCTGCTACCACCTGAGGGGAATAAGCTCCAAAAAGCTTGCTGAGCTGGATGGAGTTTGACAAATAAATACTCCCTGTTCCAAATTAGCCCTTGTGCCACCCAAGGCCCTTTAACATTGGGAGTTGGGTCATCTGGACCCCACAAGACAGTGCGCTGAACCTTTTTTCTTCAATGATTTGTGATCTTCACTGGTGTCCATGGATTACATGAAATCTTCTTCACCTTTATTCACCTTCTATCCTGGTAAGGAGAACACGTCAAAGTAAGGGTGGGGTCATAGGATAGCACAAGGGTTAAATGTCTCACACCGACTCCCTAGCCTTAATTCACACCTCCATAATGAAACATTGTGGTAAAGGTGTAATGCTGTGAAGCTTTTTTAGGAAGTAGTCAGACTGGACACATTTGATTTGCTTAAAATGAACTACAGTTCGTTTCCCCTGATGACCCAGAAAAAATTTTCATTCTGAAGACACCCAAGCAGACCCTGGTCCGACCAGGAACCGCTCTCGGATCCATCTGTTGAGTTGGTCTCGGTTCGTTTTTATTCGGACAGAGCTTCGGTTCAATCTAAGATTCCTCAGTCTGAATACAGTCCGTCCTCGGAGCGGAGCAACTGAACCAAATTGGCCACCGTAGCCGACAGAGTAGGAATGTAACAACAGATGACTTTGGACAAATATAAAGCAATTATTGTCGTGTTATCAAACAGAAAAAAAAGAGTCCAACTGTTCTTTTGTTAGAATGTGTATTATAAAACATTCAACGCTTCTTACATGCTTTTCTGTTTTGTTACATGGCACGTGTCCAACAGGTGATGTCATCCTAAAAGCTTCCTTGTTCCTTAACAGAATTCTCTTAAAATAATGCCACAACACCAAAATGAGACACAACAACTCACTGAAACATAATCAGAAGATTAAAGGCTCACCAAAGCTACTTTTAATGTGATACACATTGCTTCTCACTGTTTTCGCGACAAGCTATACATCATAAACTCTTATCAGCGTACCTTCTTAGCTGTCTTCTTGCCAGTAATCGCCCTACAGTGTGCCTCCACCAGACCAAAACAGTGAGTAAAAAGTGTTGTACCTGACGTTGATACAGACATTCAAAACTTGTAAGCGAAATATAAAGTTTGAATGAACTAAAAGCACAAGACTTGCATAATTTCTGCCTCTAGTTGCTTTACCCTGTCCTCATAGTTCCTGACCAATGACTGAAAAGATCTTTAGTCACATGGTTTTGTTTACAAGCTTTGGTCTGAACCAGGAAAGTCCCCTTGACAGCAGTTTGAATACAGACCAAACGCAAGGTTCAGGACTCAATCCGGACAAAATTTAGCGGATTGGGTCCAGACCAAACGGTTTTCCCAGTCTGAAACCACCTTTAGTCAGTGAGGTCCTGAAACCGAATGCAGTGAGTGTACATCCTCACCTTTTAGTTGTTTTTTTGAAGCATTACAAACCGTATTATGTAGTTTTAGTAAACTAGATAATGTTTGGTATAAAATATTGCTAAAAACAAATGATCATGCAAATCTTGACTGTTGGAGTTTGTTTACCCTCTGGAGGTAGTTGGTCCAGGTGGGTACACCTGATCGACGGGACGTTTGAAAGGAAAAACCATTTATGCAAATTCCCTTCTTACCCCTCCAGAGTTCCATCCTGTGCCGCCTGCTGCCTTTGCACTGATAAGTCGCTTTTAGTACAAAATGCATAATGTCCCCTGTAACAGTTGCAGCAGAGGTGCCCCCCCCCCCTTTATTATTTTTTTTAAGGAACACGGGTTTGTTGCAGTCTCTTACAGGATTGCATTGCTATGCCCGCAGCAATTTTAGTTTGTTTACATTTTCCAATAATGTTGTACATTAATACTTGTGTTTGAGCTTCCTTCAAAGAAAAATCATAATAATTGGCGACTGCACAGCTTCCATTGTAGTCTTGTGATGTTTGGGCAAAGAGAACTCCTTGTGTTGTTCAAAATTAGCAAGCGTGTGGGTCTGGTTAAGACAGTAAGTCAGGAGCTTTTTTTAAATATCAACTGAAAGGTTTTCTTTGCACAGGAGGGTGTGGTCATATTTATCATATGCTGATAAAAATTTGCTGTGTTGTGACCGTAAACTTTGTAATGTTTGTGTTTGCCTGGAGTGATATCCACACTCACCATAGCTACTGGATCCTGGATGAAAAGCGACATAACACAAAAGGAGCATTCCATTTTAGAAAGTAGTCAGCAATCCTCTTATGAATTCAAACTTACATGTTCTTAATAAAAAAATACTTTAATGTATACTTCAGTTTCTGCTCAAAACAGGATTTATTAGTTTATATCAGAGCAGTTCAAAAGAACCGTCTTGTTCAAGGGCATTTGAGAGATGCGCTCATGCTGCTTCCATCTTTTTCTTTTTACTCTCTTACCATGGCTACCACTTTTCATGTCACCGTTTTGATTAATCATTGGCCAACGATTGCCAATCATGATAAAGTGGTAAACATCCCAGCAAATAAAGAAGGAACTTTTGCTTTCTATTTTCCTTCTCCTAATGTTCTAAGACGACGGGTAAATACGCAGCGCTCTGATGATTATGGATTTAATGAACACACAGGTTTGTGATGCTAAATGAACATGTCTGGATAACAGTTTTTTAGCTTTCAGCAGGAAAGTGTGAAATCGTGTCTCTGATGAAAATGCAGTCAATCCAAAATTAGTCATGTTCATATCAAATTTTGACTTGAAGTCCCACTACAATAATCTTTTAAACTATCGTAAAAGTGTTCCCAGTGGTCTTTTAATTAATTATTTAATTATGATTATGCAGTTTTAGCCAAAATCAAAAACCTGTGTTGTTTTCTAGAACATAGTTTCTGCAGAACGGCAGTAGTTCTTTAAAAATGAGCTGTGGGTGGGACTGTTGGCGCGGAGTAAGCCTGCCCCCACTTCCCAGCCTCCCTTTGTTTTCATACTCTCCCATTAGCTTACAGCCCCTCACAACCCCAACGTAACATTACCGGTGCAGCAAAAATGCCGAACAATATCGGAGCTATCCAGCCGTACAGTTTTGAGCCAGATGCCAGCTCAATGAGGAAAACAAGGATGCACATGGATCTCTTTGTCTGCAAGTGGATGCATCAGAAGGGGGCGAAGCAGGGAGCTTGTTGCGTGCTGTTGTAGCTTCTTCGTCACACCTACAAGCTTTTTCCAACGGCCTTTTTTCATTTGTTTCTGATTCAGAATGATTTGAACAAAGGATCACTCAGAAATACAATTTTAAGATTACATTTATTTATATGTGTCCTCTGTCATGAGAAAAATGCCATAAGAACATGTTAAAAACACAATTATCACCAGAGTGGGTCTTTAAAGCTACTTTTATCAAAGTTTCTTCTTGATGGGAAGTGACACAGCTATTTCACAGAACGTAAAAAGGTGATGCACAGGAGACATTATTGCGAAAGAATCCCACATTCTCGCCATTTATTTACGTCTGACACAAAAGTGAAATGACTACCATTTGTTTTAATTGGGTGAATCAGGGTGCTAATGAAAAAGGAGGCCCCTGACATCAACCTGTCATGAAATTAGACCACCATCCTCTGGCCATTTTGAGGCCCCTCACTTCTTGGCTTTTGTTTAGTCATAGTGTGCTGGTACTACCATCTAAGCTCAGTTTGTGCTGCCCAGTCTCTCTCACTGCGTTATCTGTTTTATTGTCCTCATTCACTGGCCAGGCAGCACTTACATCAGCACATACCAAATGCTGCTTTGACACCGGCTTTCAGTCAGGAGTCAGTACTCTCAATAACTCATCTTTTATTATTTGGACTTTGAGAATTTTTCCCTCATAACGTGACAGATCCATCCTTTGAGAAACGTCTAAAAGATAAATAATTTTTTTTTTAATTTATCAAAGACGTTTTACGTCCAGAATACTGCTAAAATAAATCCCCTGTGTACTTATTTTGAAGGTATGTATTCCATTTTTTCCGGGCAGAAAATCATAAAAAGAAAATTATGACAAAGAAATAATTAACAGTACATAATGTGACTGTAGGAAATGAGTTATTCTGTCATCAGGATGGATATGAAGCGTCTTTTTTTTCTTACTTTATTGTGGCTTTTAGTATAAGTTGTATCTTTAAGACTAATTCTGTTGAAAAATGAGAAAAGCTCATCAATATTTAGAGCTTTATTTGGCCATTTTTAGACAGTCATTCCTCATTTCCTTTTAATCATTTGTGTCATTCAGCATTTTCTCAATATGCTGGTAGACGAGGTTTTCATTTGGGTTATAAGAAAGAAATTATCAGAGTTTTCATGACTGTCTGATGAACACGATGAACGTGGTTGTTCCCTTTTCGGCACGTCCCTTCAATGGTCGCCAAATCAGCTTTCACCAATATGCACATTTGGTTTGGCAGAGGTTTTTACTCCGAATATCCTTCCTGACACAACCCTGTATTTTTTCTTACCCGGGCTGGGGACCGACACAGGGAGGCCCAGACCAAGCGTGAGTGGTCTTGCCTAAGGACCCACACTGGATTCAGCTCATCATGCCTCCCGGGAAACAAACTCTGGCTTCCCATGCGCCAGTCCCACACGGAGCCTACTGAGCCATCCAACCGGCTAATACACATGAGAAACCTTACTTCTAAATAGTCTAACTCTTTAATGATTTGGAAGTAAGTAATACTGTTCAGGTATGGACAATGCTAGATTCTGATAATGTGGGAATGTTTAGCAAAAAAATAAGCACTGTACAGTTTAAAAAAAAAGTGTTTTATCCTAACCAAACACCATGCTGTTTCTAAAGCTAGTGAACATTTGAAAAAAAAAAAGATAAAACAATAAATGCCAATAAAAATGAAAATAGTTGTAGCTCTAAAAGCAAAACAAAGTGGATAAAGCATCAGTTTATTGTTCTGAGTATAGCCATTTGTTGAAAAGAAAGTGATTATCACCCTTATACGGACACTTAGTTACAGGAACAATCTGTTTTTGAAGTGTTGATGCGTAGATAGTGTCTGCTGCTCTTGCAATCTTATTATTCATGTTACACACACAACAGTTACAACTCACTGAAAGGGGAGCAAATGTGTGTTTACTTATCAAACATATAAAGCGCTCAATGTTGCTAGATGATTGCAAACACACAGTTTATTCTCCACAGAAGAACAATCAATCTTAGATATTCATCCGTAAAGCATCTTTTCTTTGGCAACTGGATAAGTCCAAAGAGCTTTCTGGAACAAGGATGGAGATTTTTACTTCCTTGACCATCCTAAAACAATAGTGATAAATGAGGAAGGGGCACTTGAATTTAATTAGCCATAAATAAAGGTGAAAACAGAATAATATATTCTTCTTGTGGTTTTTAAACTTTGATTATTTCATATCATGGTACCATTTCAAGGGTCTGGTGTTGATAGATCTGGTTTGGAGAAGGTAAATGTGAGGAGTTTGCACTTTGTGTTTTAGTTTGAAGGTTTGCCCTTCAAAAAGATAGGAGAAAAATTTTCTTCAGATGTTTTAATTTATACAAGCCGAATAATAATACCAACGTGATTTGAAAGATGAACTTACGGTAATAGTTTTGTTGTCAGTCAATCTGTTAGCAGAATTGTGATATAAACTATTTGGCAAGAGTTCCCCATTCCCTATGCACCAAATGTCTCCACGACTGACTTTGAACTATTTTTGGTATAAATTTAAATTTTGCTGCCCTACTGAGGAATTTAGATTTCATTAGTCTTCATTTGTTCTGAACATGTCAACACTCAGAGATAACAGCTGACGACAGCAGTCTACAATCAAAATATGCTCTGCCCCAATCGTTTCTGCTACTTGACACACATTGTGTTGTCAGATTTCCCCGGCATACAAAGCACAAAAATGTTTGTGTTCATTTACAAGATACATCGTCTGCTGATCCCTTTGAGGGAAGTTCTTGAATTTGTCCCGACCGTCTGTGTTGCAGCGTAGCACGGATGCAAACATTCCCAGTAATATCAATGCCATCTTAATGACCTCTTAAGCGATCTGCCTCCCCTCCCTGGCTGCAGAGCACGCTGGCACCAGCTTTGAAAGGGCAAAGGAAAATGCTTGAAGGGGGTTCACGGCAGTGATTGGCCTCTAATTGTTCTGTGCTGCAAAACGATTGGTTGGTTGAAATCTGCTGGCGGAGTGACAGGTTGGCACTCTCTCAGGAATTCAGATTATTTGGAGGTTGTGTTGTTTGTTTTTGTTTTGGCCCTGTTGAATCCCCTAATATGAAGAAAGTTTGCAGAAGCAAACTTGAATGTGAGGGAATGCGAGGAGGCAGAAAGGAAGGAGAGAACTGGCTCAGTGAGCACTAACCGGCTAGAGAAAACAGTCACGTACAGAATAAAGAACTTGAAGAAGACGAAAGTGTTCCTCTTTCCGTTTGTCTTCCAAGAACCATGCAACCATTCCATTTTAAGCAATGCCCAACGATATTTAGCTTCCCCAATTCTATAAATTAACAAAATGCACTTGAAACTTCAGTGTCTGGTTAGTAAATGGACGATAAACCCTCTTTTGTCTTTCCCACCATTGAGCCATGTTACCCCCCCCCCCCCCACACACACACACACACACCATCCATTGCATTCTGAGGCTAGCTTAGATGTCTAGAGTCTGCATATAAAAACCCTGCTATAATAAGCCCTTGTCTGAGTGAGTGTCATGCTGCACAGTATCACTCAGGGCTTCGGCCTGCTTCTGTGTCTTAGTGAGACATTATCCCTGTTTACTTTCCATATACTGGTCGCTATGTTTTGCTCACCCCCTCTATTCGCTCAGCTGAGTCATGTGACTCTGTGGACACGGAGGGTGACCTCGGCTTCGCCGTCTCCCATGCAGAGTGGAACTCAATTTCAGTTGCACCCTGAATGACAAAAATGGGCCCTCTGAAACTCCTTTCTGGTTTTTTTTTTGCAAGTAAATGCTATTAATGCGGTTTTTAACATGCTTATTCTGATCTTGTTCACCTTTTAAGTTGGAATTTTCATTCCCCAAAGGCTGCATTGAGTCTAAACTCATCCTCGGCAGAGCCTCACAGTCTGTCTAAAAGGAGCAGAATGGGGTTACGCTCCTTCCTGCTGCTGCAAGGTGTCTACTGATGGGGTCAGCGGTTGTTGGATGAGGATCAACACAATTTAGGCTTCCAAGTAGCAGAATATTGGTTGCAAAAACACACGTTCAGGCATTGTTATTTTCTCAAAGTAATTAATTCTGTAAAGTCAAGTGGTAACCAGTCACTGAAGTCTCATTTTTGTGATGTTAAATATGTAAAAAAATGAATGGGAGTTGTGCAAAATGACTGAAAATACAAACAGTTCCTAAGCATGTGTCAAGTGCTTTTACTTTGCAGACAAGACTCTGACATGTCAAGTTTTAATGAAATGAAAAACTGATCATGTTTTTGATAAAACGAGTGGTTTAAATAAAAAAAAGTAAAACAAAATTATAGACCCTTTTTTTGTCATTTTACAAAAAAATCTTTTAACTCTAATGCATTTTAAATTTTGTTTTTTTTGTTGTACTTACAGCAGCATTTTTCTTTTTTCCAGCTCAACAGTTGTGACTTTGCATTAAATCGAACTTGACATTTGCTCCTGTTGTGTGACTGATTTGATTAGGCATGAAAGAAAGCTGGAGCTGAGTATTTACAGCTAATTCTGTCACAGTGCAGTTGCAAAAGGCAGACACAGAAGCACTGGCTATCTTCAAGTGAAAGGCTTGAAAGAGCACAGCTCTCAGCAGGGAATCAAAAAGACATGTGGTCAAAGGTTTAGTTAATGAGAGGAAGACTATTCACAGATTTTATGAATAAAGTTTTTAAATTGGGAATAAAAATAAAGTAATTAACATGTTTTTTGAACATTTTTGATCTTCATTCTGTTTCTTTTTCCGTCGTCTCCATTACCCCCCCCCCCTGCATCTTTTGTGCCTGTCGAATTTAAAAGGTCAAAGTTAGCCCACAGATGTAAACCTTTTGTATTTTATTATTTCACAGAGCGCAAAGGTCTAACATTTAATGTTATACAACAAAATGTATTTAGACCACTGGTACGTTTGCATTGGAAGTTCTATATTTTTTCTATCATAACATATTTTATGGTAGAATTATATTTTCTGTAGTTTTTTATACACCTGCATCCTCTGCAAAAGTGCTGCTTAAATATACATTAATGTCTAATTTTTAACCATATCTGCTATTTGGGCTTGTTTATTAGGTTATTTATATTCTTTGGTCTATTTGTTCTCAGATTTCCCACGGGATAAACTTGTGTCATGTGTTTTCACAGCTCCAGATGTTTGAGCTAAAAATCCTAATTTTATCTAAGTATTCTCTGAGAAATGTGTCGTTTCACCTTTCTTTGGGAGTAAATCCATCCTATCAACAATGTTAAATCAAATTTATAAATGCATCATCTCTTCTCACCGTTCAGACCGTTCAGTGTGGTTTCTGCAGCTCCTGGTAAATTTTTCACAGATTTTCTGTTGGCTGATCTGTCAGATGATACAGAACAAAACAAACAAACACGGCTGCAGGTGTGGGGGAGAAACAGAGGAACACCCCAAAGCCAAGACGTCATGTTGCCCCTCAGCCGTGTCAGACAGTCTGTGCTGTCAGAAATCTGTTCATAATCGAGACGGTGGTTTGTCTAAAGCGTGCTGCTGGCTTCTGCTCCAACTCTGCGTGTCTCACCATGCTGGATGTCTGTGGCTCAAGTTCAAACACTCTAAAAATATTTTATTCCCAAACTACTGTGACTTTTATGTGGTAGATAATGATCATTAGTGGGAGATTGCCTTTGCCATGGGGGAGCAAATCTCCCAAAGTCTTGGTCCAAAACAAGTCATTATGCTTTTCAAAGAAGTAACTCTTACCTAAATAGGCTTAACACAACGTGCTACATCACATGGAGCCTATCAATAGGAGGTGATGTTTTGTTTATTCCATCAACAGATTTCATTTCAATGCAAAGGATCTTGCTGGGAATCATTCTGGTAAAATTGAGATTGTTTTTAGTCTCAGCAGAGATTTTACCCAAAATAGAGTAAAGATTATAGAGTAATGTTTAATATACCCCCAGAGTTGACTATATAGGGATGAGAACAGTTAAGATGATGAAGCAGATTCCCTTCTGGCTGGCTAAACTGTCCACACATGCATCTTCTTGATTGTGTCAGTTTAAATCCCAGATCGCCGTCCTTATCTAATGTCTCAGTGGGAGACTGTTGGGGTCATGTCGGCCCAGCCGTTTTGTCCTGAGTGCTCTCCATCGCTGCTTTGTTATTGATTCTTCATTATGTATGTTGTCTGCTGCATTAATCCAATAGTAGCTGGAGACTGAGTCAAAGCAGAGCAAATGGGAAACCTGTGTATGGTAAATCTCAGCTTGGTAACAGAAACGCCTGCTCTACCAGATATCTTTTTTAGACTGTTGGAGGAGGATTGCCAGTTTTTTTTTTGATGAATTCGGTCGGCATCCTAGAAAAACATTTTCTTTGCCTGAACGTTTAACCTCAAGAGTTTTTCCCCAGGACCTGACCTGTTTCCTTGGCAATAAGACTGAAACCATGGAGGGGTCGTGGTATGGGAACCAGTGTTTGATTTGTTCTCAAGTGTGTTTGCGTGAAGTTCCTGTGTTTCCATTTTTTCTGTCAGTGGAATGTTACCTAGTAATTAACATGGCTCCACGCTGAATTTGATTTTAATTAAAACCTCGACTCATCCATCAGCCATTTTTGTGTCTGACTGCCTTGAAATGATCCGGAGTAATCTTTTCAGTTACCTAACATCATGTAGCTTTCTGATACAATTATACATACATTTCTTAGGCAAAAGCCACTTTTATCTAACTGAGTCAGGATTCAGAGTTGACTCTGGAGGATTTACAGTAACTATGGGCACAAAAGTCACAATAGTATAAATAAACTTGCTTTTCTTTGGTGTGACAGGACTCTATTGTTTCCAGGCATTTCTTGAAAAATGTGTGGCATTTGCTTAAGGTGTGTGCGTGGCACGGGCGAGACACAGTCGTTCCATGTCCCATTCTTGTGTCCATCCATCAGTCTGCCTTGTTTGAGTTGAGAGGTGAACAAGGCAGCCGCTGTTGTGCAGCGCAGCATCGGGCCTCTCGTGGATTGTTCTGGAAACGGTCTGTCGGAGTGCTCCCAGGGTGTGTTGGGTCAGGTGAGAGGCAGAGAGAAATACTGGTGCTTCATTTTGACAGCGACACTCCGGCCAGGCGTGAGCTCAGAGCCAGACAGGCCTGCTCGTTAAAATTCCTCAGCCTCAGAGCTCACATGCAGTCATACGAGGAATGCTGCAGGTGGATTAACACCCACTCTATTGATGTGAATTCTGATCAATAGCTGTCTTATACGGGGCTCTAATTTATGTGGATGGCAGTCACAAAACAAAAAGTTGGATGTGGGCTTACATGTGAATAAATTCCACAGGGAAATACAGGATATGAACTGGAGCTCAGATATGATCTTTTCAGAGATAATAGCTTGTAGGGTTGGCGGCATAGTTTAGATATACATCAGTGCATTCCATTAAATGAAAAAGAAACATATTTTATACTGAATTCTGTCATCTCCGCAGCACTTTTTACAGGTGTCAGTAAAGTCTAAGTGTTTATTTTGACATCTCTCTGTAATTTCTTCACACATTATGTTATGCTAAGTTGGAGATGTGACTGGCGGTCAGAGAACAGCTGACTGGAGGACACAGCAGGTCAGATGCTGATGAAGCAGAATCATGTCATGCACTCAGGGTTCGGGGCCCAGCAGGTGAATTTATATGCAGGTGGCACAGTGACTGCAGGCCTGCCAGAGCTCGTCAGAGTGCTGGACTCTAACTTCCCCATCTGTGTTTCTGTACACCTTCACTTCGAAAGGACAGACGTTGAACCACAGACACTCTGACTTATGTCATTCTGGCAATGTTTTTAGGAATGACGTGTGACCAAAACAACATCGTGGCAGAGAATGGTGCAGTAGAGAGCAGTCACGCTGCAGTGCTGTAGTCCATTCAACTCCTGGTGGTGCTGCAGTCAGAAGCTTTGAGCCCTTTTATCCTCCTTCTGCAGCCGTCTTTGATTAGGATGTTGCTGCAGCAAAAGAAGACAGTCAGAAAACAATGTCAAGAAGCTTATAGAAATAAGCATCTCGTGAGTCGAAGCTGAAATGCTACGCTGAGACGGACACCATGCCCGTCTTTCACGGTTAATTAAGTTCTTATTGCTGGTGGATGTATTCCACTCTGAACTCGTCACAGCTTAAGTTTGAAGCATCATTTCTTACTGTAGTGCAGAGTCCATTTTTTTGCACAATAGTGACTCTAAGTGTCTATTCTCCTACAGAGTCCCCCCATGAGTGCTCATTCTGATTACAAGGAGCTGTTGCCCTGATTGCTGTTCATCAGGCACGGTTCAGCTTTGAAGCAAGGTAAGTCTGTGCTCATAATCTGACTGAAAACTAAGTTTTATTGGATGGGACCAAATATGCTCCCATAATCCTGCTCACAGATGCATCTAAACAACCCAATTCATTATTCCATTTCTCTGTGTGCGTATTTAGATGTCAACCACGAGTGAAAATGTGACGGGGCGACCCCGGAGTACAGGCAAAGAAAAGACCTACAAAAAGGTGAAACTTCCAAACAAAAGTTTCTCTGTTCTCCGTTTTAATGTTACATCCCTCCCTGTTATAATGAACAGGAGCCTGTTCACATAACATTTTTGGTCAATGCTGCTATTTAGAGCCAACAACACCAAAAGGAATTCACTGGAGTGCTTAAAATGTCCTACTGCTGCTGCACATAATGTCCTGACCCGCGTAAGAGGCAGCTGCCAGAAACCAGTTGAGTGCTGTTTAAAAAAAAAAAGCAATAATTAGCTGTAAAGGGCAGTGTTTACAAAAATGTAGCCATGAGGCTATGTATTATAAACTCTTTATCATGAAAAACACTCGATGTACTTTATGGCAGATCCTCATAAAATAAAACAAAATTGAAATCTAGCAGTAATCTGTGTGTACTGTACTGATTCTTAGGCATCAAATAATTCTACTTTCAATGTGCTTTGCTGTTTAATCCATTTAGACAGCTAAAGATTTAACTCAGCTGTATCAAGCTGAACACTTGATACAAGTAGCTGCACTGCAAAGTCTGAATCTTGAGAAAGTAAAAGTTAAAACCGCTGTCTTTTTGTCTTGCAATAAAAATTAACCTTTTAAGCATGTTTTTCGATAGCAAAATCATCTTACTTTAAGAAAACGTATCTTAATGACTAGAATATTTTTCTTGAAATAAGAATTCTTGGTAGACTCTTTTTCTTACCCTATTAGCAGAATTATTTTTACTATTTAAAGAAAAATATTCAAGTTTTAAAACTTTTTGACTTATTTTTAGGAGGCCTGTTGTTAAAGTGTGTAAAAAAATGCTTTGCATCTTATTTTGCAGCCTGTAAGGTTTTCATCAAACGATGTATGTCTTACTGGGATAACCGTGACAGTATCCTGCAGGCCAGCTAATTCAATGTTTCTTGTCTTCACATCAAGACCACGTCATCTGCCCTTAAAGGAGCCATTCAGCTTGGCATTGGCTATACAGTGGGAAACCTCACCTCCAAGCCAGACAGAGATGTGCTTATGCAAGACTTCTATGTGGTGGAGAGCGTCTTCCTGCCCAGGTCAGTGCAATTTCACTGCTAAGCATATTTAGAGGGACATGTGGCCTCTGGTTGTCCCTTCTAAAAATATTGGTGTCAATACTGCAAAGTGAGTTTATCATCATTTCTCTCCAAAGTAAGAATTTCCACTGTAAGTCTTGAAGCATGGAGGGAAATGTTAAACAGTTGGATCCTGCCACAGGCCATAAATTCAGATCACCCAGTATTCCTTCAAGTCTGATTTTGTTTGTCCCTAAAGTTTTTTTAAGGCTGACACTGTGCTCTGTTTTTATTAGTAACAAATATGGGTCACTGTTTTTAAGTACATTTTTTACATTATTTAATAGTCAAATATCACACTTGAGATGCTATTTTTGGACCCTTTTCCAAATTTTCTGGAATTATATTTAACTTTCATGTTTGTGACTAGTTTTCCATCACATATAATCCATTTCTTTATTCCTCTACTTCAAGAGGAGCCAACATTATTTAGGTTCAGGGTAATTTCCCGTCCTGCCATCAGTCCAAATGGAGGAACCGGAGAAAGATGATGGAGCTGAGCAGTCGACCTCCAATAAGTGCTTGATTGGCAAATTAAATCGCCATGTGGTTTTTGAAACATTTCTCACTGCTGTGAAATCAGTGAAATGTGAAGAAAAAAAATCATTTCACTCTGAGATGTGTGATAGCAGGGATCAGTTTTATTTTCTAAGTACTAAAAAACTTCTTTTGCATCCTTTCGGATAAGACTTTGTTTCTTCTAGCCAAAGTATGATTTTAGTTTTTAATTTACAGTTACTTAGGATTGTGTTTTTTAAAACACCTAAGCGTTTCACAAATATCTCAAACTGTCAGGTTATCCATCCATCTCCTTAGCCTGCTTAATCCCTTTTGGGTCATGTGGCTGTTGGAGCCTGTCCCAGCTGTTGGGGAAAGGTGGGGTACACCCTGGATGGGATGCAGGGCCACACACACTCACTCAAATTCCTCACCTTGAGACAAATTTGAATCACCGGTCAACCTATGAAACATGCAAACTCCACACAGAAAGGACCCAGCTGGGATTTGAACCAGGGCCTTCTCACTGTGAGGGTGAGAAGGAGAAGAGTGCTAACCACTACTCCACCATTTCGCCCTATGCTGTAGTTAATGATATTAATAATTTCCTTATCTTCTTACAGAAACATTACTTACAGACTTTTTCTTCAACTTTGCAGCCTTAGGAAGATGGTATCAATCCAACGAGGAAATATTTGTGTGGTTTACCTTTTCACTGCAGCTCTGAGATATGCAAACTCAGCATGGTTTATGCAAACCCAGTTCTTGGCACGCACACCGACCTTTCAATGTCCCAGTTCTCTGAGACGACCAAAGTTTGCTATTGTTCTTTGTAACAGCCCAACTGGGATGAGTGTTGGGACATGTCTCAGCTTGTGTGGCTCAGAAATCAAAAGAAATAATAGAAAAATAAGTTAAATAATGTTTGTTACATTTCCTTCTCAATGTCAATATTAAGATGAGTGTAAATGTGATTGATTCCAAGGTTGGCTTTTCACTGCTTCTTTACTTTGGCTTTTTATTTTTATTTTTAGCTGGTTTTGGTTAAAAAATAGACATCGCAGACATTAAATGAGTTATAATCCTGACATTTTTTCAGCTATTTAACAGTTATTCCCTTTTGGCCTTCTTGAAGCATTTCATTTTTGCTAAGTGCAAACATACAAACCCTGCTTTTTCAACTTATCATTTCATGATTCCTATTTTCTCTTATTTTTCAAACTTATCTTCTTCTTTTCCATTTCTTTTGACATTTTCAAGTTTTTTTCTGTAAGCAGCATCTGCCCTGTCAATGTGGTTCTGGATGAGCCGGACATGCCACAGATCATTTCGACTCCCACACACTTGGCTTTCTGTTCATTGGTCCATGCATCTATAACCGCCAGCACGCGTCTTTCAGCAGGCAGACGTGCACGCAGATGGCTCCTTGAGTGAATGAAACGTTTCCAAGGGCCGCTAAATGTTTTCCACGACAGAAAATTGTTGTTGCCCTCGCACGCTATACGAGACAGTCAGATTTTATTAAAGAGTGATTACAAGTATTCTGTTTCGCTGCAAGACATGCATGGTGTTTGTCTGCCTTTATCCCTTTATTCTTTTGCCCTCAGGAAAAAAACACATAAGCATCAACCAAGCAACCAGATTTACAGGTGGCCAAGAAACAAAATCTTAGTTAGCCTACTTTTACATTTGGCACCAAAAATACAGACTTTTATTTTGTAGGTTGATAAAAGACTTTAGCTGGCCTTATCGATGTGCCCTCGCCATGGTTTTTTTGTGTGTCCCTGACATACAAGCTGGGGTTCTCACAAAACAGGGTCAGCCATTGTTAAAACTTGTGTAAGAGCTTCTCACAATCTAAAAGAATAAAAGATATCTGTTATTGTTCTTCTTTACTGCTTTTCTGCTTTCCCTGAGCGAGTTAAGTTTCAGGTGTTAAATATTGTTCCGCTGCAGTAATCGGAGCCATTTTAAGTCTCCAGGAAAACAACTCTACACCACCTGTGTCATAAAAATGCAGTTGACTTTTCAGAGATCTGTTCATGCACGAATGTAGTCAAGTTTATCTGAGTTATTTTATATCTGAGTCTTTTGTCTCTTTGGATTTGTTATAAATTATTGATTCTAATGTTTTTTTTTTCTTTTTTATTAAATAATTCTGGTTTCCGTGGTGGTTTGTGATTCATCCCAGCGAGGGAAGCAACTTGACCCCGGCTCATCATTACCCAGACTTTCGCTTCAAGACATACGCCCCGCTGGCCTTCCGCTACTTCAGAGATCTGTTTGGTATCAAACCAGATGACTATCTGGTAAGGCCAAAATCTTTCTACTCTAGTTAAGGCTTTTTTTCTGTTGAGCTGGTTTGTGGGATCCTGTGGTTGGGACTCAGGATAAAGTTTGGGGTAACATCTAGTCAAAACCCCATCTGTCTGTTAAATCTGTGTCTTTTCGCCTATCTGAGTTTAAATCTAAATATGTTTTGCCTCTTTACATACATTCCTTTTTTTAAACGATTCGAAGGCTAAATAAACCAGCTAAAACTAGACAGCAACAGCGTAAAGTTTCCAGTATGACCTTTTTTTAAAAGCAATCAATAAAATTTAAATGTAAAGGATTTCTAGACATTTATGACATTTACAAACTTTGAGGTTTAATTCTGGCTCATTTATTACGTAAAGCGTTCAATTAAAGATATTTTAGAAGCATTTCTGTGAATGAGGTCAAGACTTTCACAGTTCAGCTTCTCTGGGTTGTTGTCATACCGCTGAACTCTGTGTCTTAGGGGTTTGTAAGTGAGCTGCATTGTCAGGAACCTTGCAGGAGTCTACATTCCATTTGCCTCATTGGTTTGAGTTGGAAATTACACCCAAACTGACCGCATTCCAGCTGAAATTCTGAAGTCGCATTTGCTCACTGACCAGACTGGCAAAATGTGCGAGACTGAGCTTTACCAGCAGAGCCTGAGGATCACTAGCAGATTTTTTTCTTCCCCTGAATTTACAGTTTCCCTTTGAGTTGAAATGTTGCACGTTGCAAACAATGTTTATTCCACCAGAGGCAGTTTCACAAATAAAAGGCAACTGGATCCTATGTCTTAAAAAAGAAAGCAGCAAACAGGTTTAGCATGTTTTCACACCACTGTCATCAGTGAAATGAACTACTTTCAAAATCTGCCGGTTCAGTCAGTTTCAAGGCTCAAACTAACCTTTAAAACTGTTTAGATGTTGAATGTTTTCAATAAAAATGAAGAAGTTTTTATCTATTGTTTAGTTAAGTTTTTCTCTTGCAAACGTATTCAAGTTTTAGTAAGGAGTTTTTTGAGCCTACCACAAAGCTACTGTGTTTGCACCAACATGCATTTTCACAAATGAAGCTCAGACTGTTCATTATTCCACTCGCGTGTCATTGTTGTCTCAATTAACTTTAAAAAAAAGAGGGTTTAGACGTGTTTGACCATTCATGTGTTCTTTGTTCTTGGTACAAAATTAGATTTTGTGTGATGTCGCTATGACTTTATCCTGTTATGACGCCAGTTTCCTATTTCCCATCTGCCTCCTAGCCTTTTGTAAGACCGGCATGCTGCATTCTGAAGTCATTTTGAACAATAAACAACAGAACAAACTAATGTAATTTACAGGCAGCAGTGAGAGAAAGGAATCAGGCACAAGAGAGTGTTTGCTATATGTACTGAGGGGCCTTAGGTGACAATTAATTCATTTAGAGGCCACTCAGAAAATCCCAAATAAAGGAGAGAATGGATGCACATAGAAATGCAGCAAGCTGCAGGTCTGTCTGTGCAGACGGCCTCTGGAGAGGGACAGCAGATGCCTTTGGTGCTTCTCCTCTGAACATGTTGCTCCCGTAACGCACCAATTAATGCCCAACACTCCTAAACAGTCTGCTGCTCTCACAGGCTGTCCATCACATCGCAATGCCTTGTTTGGCTGAAGGCTTTCTATCTGCTGTGTGCTGCTCTTGTTATGTAATTGCCCCAGTTGATGAGTTTGGGTTTCTTTGAATCTTAGCTGTCTGTTTGTGGCAAAGCAGTAAAGTTTTTCAAACTGATGTGAAGCAGATTATGATGACTGACAAAAAAAAACTTCTTATTAATGTTAGAGGACACTAGACGTTTGGTTAAAAGTACGATTATGGTTTGGGGGAAATCTTACCGTGTTCGTCCAGCGCCAGAAAATTGCTGTTCGTGATTCATAAATCCCAAATCATTAGGCCAGATTACACTGCCTGTTATCAGTCTGACGACTAGTTTTGTTCTTAGAAGAGTTAGTCGTATGATGGAAAGATTTTCCTTCTTCATAAAAGAGCCTGAAAACATCTTATTATTTCACATGTTCACATTTTCCCATGGAGGTGCATGAAGGCTCCTAGTAAAATCTGGTTGGGAAAAATTTTTTTGCTTTTGGGTTTAATGTAATATTCATAGAACAAGAAAGATCCATCAATGTTTTAGTATTTAATAAACAGAAGATACACTTTGTGCTGAAGTTGTTAGATATTTTTTCACATAAACCTTTACTGCTGTGTCTTTTACTTTATTGCTGTGTTTAAGCCGCCTTTGTTTTGTGGAATTTGGAAGACAGACTTTGCTGCTTGTCAAACATTAGACTGATTTGTTAGTACTTTTTCATCCACAGTACTCTCTTGTAAATGAGCCTTTGATTGAACTGGTCAACCCGGGCGCCAGCGGCTCTCTCTTCTACCTGACCAGCGACGATGAGTTCATCATTAAAACTGTCCAGCATAAAGAGGCCAAGTTTCTGCAGAGACTGCTGCCGGGATACTACATGGTAAAAAATGTCATCCTTTTCTCTCCATGCATGAGCAATGTTGCATTATCTGGTTTTAAATGTGCAAGAATTGATGCTGCAGATTTAAAATTGTGTAAGATCTTTTATATATATTTCTTATATATTTTATATGGTTTGAATTGTGATCAAAGTTTCTCTCACAGGGCTCAACACAAATCCCCAACCTTATCAGGAAATTGATTTCAGACCTTAGATAGAATCAAACATTGTTTTTAGAATATTTGTTTTAGTTGAAATACCAATATTCCATTTCCAAATGTTCTCTAAAAAATGGAGCAGCAAAAGAATCTTTCTAAACAAAAGCAAGGAGTTTTTAGCTCAAAAATGTTAACTTTGATACTCCAAATGATCTTCATATTTTTTAATGTGATGCTGAGTTTAGAGGAGGGGTGTTGAATCTAACCCTGTGCTGTCTCAAACCCACAGAATTTAAACCAGAATCCTCGCACGCTGCTGCCCAAATTTTACGGCTTGTACTGCATCCAGTCTGGTGGCATAAACATTCGGCTGGTCGTGATGAACAACGTGCTGCCACGCTCGGTTAAAATGCACTACAAATATGATCTGAAGGGGTCAACCTACAAGAGACGGGCGTCCAGGAAGGAGAGGGAGAAAGCCTGTCCCACCTACAAAGATCTGGACTTTCAGGACATGCACAACGGGCTTTATTTCGACGCAGAGACGTACAACAACCTAATGAAGACCCTACAGAGAGATTGTCGGGTAGGTGGTTTTTCTAGAGCACAATCTTTGAGGAGTGGACGGTGCTTTTTAAACATTACCCCTCACTCCTATTAGCACTTATGGAAGCTGGTAGACAGCTTTCTTATATTTTGATGTACCCGCTTAGTCTAGTTTTTCAGACTTTCAGAAAGTATTGAATGTTGTGGAACAAAGATTCCAGTGTGCTTGCCAGGGAAGAGGTGGGGGGGAGTATAATTTTTGGGTGAACCTCTAATTTTGCCCCAGGTTTGCACAGCTAAAAGACTGAATGGTATAAAGGGTTTGCATCATGAGATACTCAGACCTTGGTTTGAAGGTAATTTTCATAACTAAAGGCTCACATTTCATCTACTTTTATAAAAAAAATAATACAACCTGCATGCGTAGAAAAATAAAAGGTTTGTTTTAGCTCAAAAGGAAACAAAACAAGAGAAACAGTAGGATTTTGGCTAAAAACAGGACAAAGGACCCTAGAGATCTCGCAAACAGAACTTTCATACCGGATCAGTTCTGGCAGGGATTGACAACAGTTAAAATATATTCAACTGTAACTGAGAAATTGAACTACTGTTAGTGGAAGACGAAGAAGAGGAAAGCATGTTTGTAAGCAGAGAGTGAGAAGGAAAGGTAGGAGGACATTTCTTAGAGTAGGAGCTTTAAACGTAGAGACTGACAGGGAGAACTTGAGAGTTGGCCGACATGATGAAAAGAAGAACGATGGATATCCTGTGTTTAAGAGACCAGATGGAAAGGGAGCAGGGCTTATGGATTTGGAGCAGGTTCAAACTGATTCATCATGGTGTGGATGGAAAGAGGAGCAGAGCAGTAGTGATCCTGAAGGAGGAGTTCTCTTAGAATGTTCTGGAAGAGGAGGTCAGATAGGTGGATGATTCTGAAGCTGGAGGTGTGAGGTTGAGTCTTGTCAGAGATTCTGTCCCCCCAGGTAAGATATGAGCCAGAGAGGGATACATTCTGGAGGGAGATGGACGAGGAGATTCAGGATCTTTCTGGAGAGGAGACAGTGGTGATTGGGGCAGACTTTGATGCTACGTTCACGGAGCGTTCAAGAACGTGCTAAAAGCATGCATTTTAACGTGTGGTTCACACTGGACTGTTGCTACGCGATATTAGCGCCTGAAGCTAGAGTTGGAAGAAGCTTGGTGCAAATGTCAGAGTGGTGTAAATCTTGTGAATCCTGACCCAGACTTTTTCTTTCTCAATTTCGATACGTAAAAGTCTTGGTGTCATCTAATTCTGGCCGGGCAAAAAACGCTGTTATGAATTTTCTCTTCATGATCCATTTTTAAACACTTGGCACTTCCTAAAATGAAAAGGGACGCCCTTTGGTATGTCACTACCAAATCCGAGTGCCTGATTGGTCAAAGTTTGAACTGGTTTTACTTTGAATGTGAATTCAATGGATGCACTTTTTGTAGGTAGAGCACAAAAAGCTGTGTGTTGGTGCATGAACTTGAGAGGTTTGTAAGCGGAAGCCCGTACGCGCATTTGCATAAACTTTTTAGTGAAAGTTGCAGAGGGTGGGTCACGCGCGTCGTGTAAATGGAGGTGGTGAGGAAGTGATGGGTAAGATTGGTGTTTAGGACAGGAATGCAGAAGAACAGAAGGTGGTGGACTGGTGGAATCAGAAACGCAGATAAGGAGACTTGTTGGTGGGAAGAAAAGTATTGCTAAGAAAGATAGGGACACTGAGAAAACAGCAGACAGGAGTGAAGGGAGATGCAGCACAAGGTGGAGGTGCCAAAGGCCGAACAAAGGGTGGATGAGGACTCGTCCGACAGGTTGGACGGTCACAGAGGAGGGAGAGGTGGATTAGGATTTCTGACTGGGCTGTTTGACAAGATCTTGGAGAGTGAGAGGACGTTTGAGGAATGGAGAAGTCTTCTGGTTTCTGTTTTTAAGAACAAAGGAGACAGGTAGTATGTGGAAACTACAGAGGAATAAAGCTGATGAATCACACAATAAAGTTATGGGAAAGGGTAGTGAAAGCTAAGATGATGTCACAAGTGAGCTTTTGTGAGAAACAGAATGTTTTCATAGTAGCTTTTCTTGGTTTCAAGAGCACCACAGATGTTTGCTTTGATGATGCTTCTGGTGAAGAACAGAGGAGGTCAGATGAAGCTCCATTCTGTCTTTGTAGATCTAGAGAAAGTCTATTGCTGGATCCAGAGAAAGGAGCTGTGCTTTGTATGAGGAAGTCTGGAGTAGCAGAGAAGAACGTCGGAGTTGTTCAGTTCTTGGATGAGAGCTACAAGACAGTGGTGAGATGTGACAGAAGAGGTTGACATGAAAGCGGGACTGCACAAAGGATCCGCTTTGAGCTCCTTCCTGTTCTTTGTGGTGATGGGCAGACAGACAGATTAAGTAATTCAGGAAACTCTGTGGACCACAATGTTTTTGGATGACATTGTGATCTGTAGTAAGAGCAGAGAGTGTGTGGAGGAACATCTAAACAGGTGGAGGTTTGCTCTGGAAAGGACAGGCCTGAAGGTCAGCTGCAGTAAGACAGCTTCTGTGTGTAAATGAGAGGAACTCAAGTGGAACAGTGAGATTACAGGGAACGAAGGTGAAGGTGGAAGACTGTAAAGGCCTGTTCACACCGGGACGAATTTCGCCGGCGATTTTCGCCGACGTTTAACGCCTCGTGACTAAACAAAGGGCACCAATGAGAGTGTGCACACCGACGCGTAAAAACGCCACGCGTCAAAAAAAAAACGCCTCGGGTTCGTTTTTTTTTTTCGACGCGTCGCGTCGAAATCTACTCGACCAATGAGAATGGCGCTTTTGCTCACGTGTCTGGAGCTTCTGAAGTTACAGGAAAACACAACTTGGGGGCGCTCAAACACAAAACTGCCTTGCTGAGCACACATACCAGCGAAGAAGATAGACGCCAAGTAGCGTCTACACAGCCGCGAAGCAATAATGACGGACATTCTAAAACATCCCCGAACCAAGTACCAGTTGGAGCTACTGGTGCTTGAAATATTCATGTTTTCTTTGTTTGATTCTGACAAGCGTGTAAATACTTGCTTTCTTCTTCTGAGTGAAAAGCGACTTTAAGAAGCGTAAAGTTGCGCAGCGCCACCTTGTGTACAGGAGTATTTCTGTTTTACATTAAGCGCCATCTAATGTCAGGGAATGAAATTGCATGTTCACTCCACTCATCGTCAGCGAAAATCGCCTGGGTGTGAACACAAAAAACGTGGCGAAAAACGCTGGCGAATAACGCCTGGCGAATATTCGTCCCGGTGTGTACGGGCCTTAAGTATTAAGGTCAACAGGCCAGAACAACAGTTAAGGCCTGTTCACACCGGGACGATTTTCCCGACGTTTAACGCCTCGTGACTAAACAAAGGGCACCAACGAGAGTGTGCACACCGACGCGAAAAAACGCCACGCGTTAAAGCGTCAAAAAAAAAAAAAACGCCTCGGGTTCGTTTTATTTTTTCGACGCGTCGCGTCGAAATCTACTCGACCAATGAGAACGGCGCTTTTGCTCACGTGTCTGCAGCTTCTGAAGTTACAGTAAAACACAACTTGGGGGCGCTCAAACACAAAACTGCCTTGCTGAGCACACATACCAGTGAAGAAGATAGACGCCAAGTAGCGTCTACACAGCCGCGAAGCAATAATGACGGACATTCTAAAATATCCCCGAACCAAGCACCAGTTGGAGCTACTGGTGCTTGAAATATTCATGTTTTCTTTGTTTGATTCTGACAAGCGTGTAAATACTTACTCTCTTCTTCTGAGTGAAAAGCGACTTTAAGAAGCGTAAAGTTGCGCAGCGCCACCTTGTGTACAGGAGTATTTCTGTTTTACATTAAGCGCCATCTAATGTCAGGGAATGAAATTGCATGTTCACTCCACTCATCGTCAGCGAAAATCGCCTGGGTGTGAACACAAAAAACGTGGCGAAAAACGCTGGCGAATAACGCCTGGCGAATATTCGTCCCGGTGTGTACGCGTGAAAAAGAGGGGGAAAAGCCGTGTGCAAATGGGTTGGAAAGGGTGTGAGAAAGGATCCATGTGAGATGTTTGACGAGTGTTCGCAAGAATGAAAGGAAAGGTGTTGCAGACTGTTGGTTTAGAGACGGTGGATCTGAGAGTCAGGAGACAGAGCTGGACGTAGCAGAGATGAAGATGTTGAGTTTCTCTTTGGAAGGATGGATTGGATAAGGAATGAATACAGCAGAGGGACGGATCATGTAAAGGCCCGTTCACACCGGGACGAATTTCGTCGGAAACGCCTCGTGACTAAACAAAGGGCCCCAATGAGAGTGTGCACACCGACGCGAAAAAACGCCACGCGACAAAGCGTCAGAAAAAAAAACGCCTCGGGTTCGTTTTTTTTTTTCGACGCGTCGCGTCGAAATCTACTCGACCAATGAGAATGGCGCTTTTGCTCACGTGTCTGGAGCTTCTGAAGTTACAGTAAAACACAACTTGGGGACGCTCAAACACAAAACTGCCTTGCTGAGCACACATACCAGCGAAGAAGATAGACGCCAAGTAGCGTCTACACAGCCGCGAAGCAATAATGACGGACATTCTAAAACATCCCCGAACCAGGCACCAGTTGGAGCTACTGGTGCTTGAAATATTCATGTTTTCTTTGTTTGATTCTGACAAGCGTGTAAGTACTTGCTCTCTTCTTCTGAGTGAAAAGCGACTTTAAGAAGCGTAAAGTTGCGCAGCGCCACCTTGTGTACAGGAGTATTTCTGTTTTACATTAAGCGCCATCTAATGTCAGGGAAGGAAATTGCATGTTCACTCCACTCATCGTCAGCGAAAATCGCCTGGGTGTGAACACAAAAAACGTGGCGAAAAACGCTGGCGAATAACGCCTGGCGAATATTCGTCCCGGTGTGTACGGGCCTTTAGACGTTTTGGTAATAAATACAGGGAAGCAGATTGAGATGGTTTGGACACGTTCAGAGAAGAGACAGTGATTATGTTGGTAAAAAGATGCTGAGATTTGGAGACAGACCAAAGAAGAGGTTCATGAATATATAGTTAGAGAGTGGAGGTGGAACCTAACCCTGGAGGAACCCTAACCCTAGTACCCTAGAACACTTTTAATTCCCCGCCAAAATTGCAGTTATTAGTAATTGTAATGAGTAATTCCACATGATGAACTCACAAATATTCACATTTTATTTGTCTTTTTGGTTATTGCCCCCTTTCCCAGAGTTTTTCGTATCATCAAGTTCTGGTTTTAGGTTTGATTTCTTACTATTGTGTAGTAAGAAAGTATTAAAGAAATGACATCCTGCTGAATTTTGCTAATAGCTAATTAGAAAGAAAAAGGGAAATGCTTCTAATTTCAATGTAGAACCAGATCATGTTGTTTTTCAGAGGGAGGTGGGGTGTCTCCACTGAGCCGTGAATATTTAAAAAAGAACTTGGAGCAGTCATTTTTAGAAAATGACAATAAAGGAAACCTTAAGCTATGTAACATTACTTCATCACTCCTTGATGACTTCCAGTATTTTAGGGTGTTGTAGTTTCTATGTTAGTTGTGGAGTGACAGCAAAGCCATAAGCGGACGTTTTGCAAGAGCATTTGTTGAATTGTACTGTCAGCAGTCTGGTGTCACCGCTGGAACCTGATCAGGATGTTGCTGTAAACGGGAACGGGGCCGGAGACTGGGATGAAAGGCTTCCTGGCAGGGCTCCTGCAGGACTGAAGTAACCTGCCAGATAAGGCAACCGTGCATGAAAACCTCTCAGATGACAATTAAGTTACTTTCAGTCTAGTTACCCGGTACTTTGATTTTTAGTGTAAAAATTTTGGGGGGGAAAAAGGAAAATGTGGCATGAGTTTTTAACTGCATGTGAGCATAAATAATACAACTAAGCCTCTGAAGACTAAAGATAAAAGAGATTTTGGTAAAACATACTTTTGATTCATAATTTAAGGCAGTTGGTTTTTTCTAGCAAAAGATTTCTTGGAAGGTTTGGAATCTCAATCACACGCTTTTTCCTCTGTTGTTGCTGAATTCAACGGAGATTACCGTTTGTTTAGAGGAACTAGGTGTAATCTCCTCAGGTTGACTTTGCCACTGTTCCTCATTTTCTCTTTAATGCTTCCTTAAACAGGCTGCGGTCACGGTGACACCCTCCACCCTTGTCTTAATGATTAACCTAAGAACACACACATTTACAGGATTTCTTTTTCTTTAAAAAAACAAAAAACTTCTGAATGTGCACCTTTCGCTTTCTGGGCGTGAAAATAACACACATTTGGATGGATACAGTATGTTGGGGTCTTCAATGCAGCATCTGTTGGAGCCTCTGGTCTCTATAGTTTGTTTTTGTCTGAGCTTCCTGTGCGGGAGGCAAAATGCCCTCTAAGCAGAATCTCTGTATATTTTCATGAGTAAGCAGCTAACCCTGTCACCCCAGGAGGGGACCTAAAAACAGAGAAAGGATCAGTGGAGGCAAAGCAACAGGGTGGCAGAAACTAGAAAGTCCAGGATCAGGATCACATCTACAGAGTGTGAGGTGGTGATTATGGTTTCATTTGGTCAAAGTTGATGAAAAGAAGTAGATTTCTCCATTTGCTGCATGGCACAAAAGAACATGCAGGCCCAGCTGGCTTCCTTTTAAGTCTATGTTAGTCTTCTGCTCCCCTGACGCTCACAAAAAGCCAAAACAGCATTAGGCATTAAAAATTCATGCTGAACTTGTAGAGTAAAGCAGACAGGGTTTGTAGTAAATGGAGTCTGTATTAGTGCCAGTGATGTGTGATTTTTAAGTGAGAAGAGCATCCCGACTGCATTACAGTGACAGCAGCAGCAGCCGAGCAGGTGATTAAATACAGAGTTTTTACTCACAGTTTCTGTTTTACTACATAAAAAACATACAAACCTTTAAATCCAAATATTTTCAGACTAGCCAAAAGTTATGAGAGAATAATAAACATTTTGTGAATGCAAAAATCCTGTCAAAACCATAATTATTTTTTTTTTTGATTACAAAAATGAGAAACATGTCAAATCCTCCAAATTTGGGATTTCCTCACATGTAAGGTTGGTCATCTTTTCAAAAGTTTGGTTGATGAAACCCACATTTTCTGAATGAAACACTTTTTGATGCTGATTTTAAGAAATATTTTAACATAATAAAAGAAGGAGCTTAGATTTTATTTTTGTAAGTCTCTCTTTTTTACAGATTTATCTCCTAAACCATAATAGAAAACGCTGCAAAATATAAAAGGTTATTAACACAAAAGGAGGAGCACAAAATCATTTGGTTTAGGTTTTCTGCTCTAGGCATCTGATTCAAGCATGTTGCGTTTACCACTCTACTAACATCGACTAAATGATTCCCTCTGGTCCCAAATTTGATAATCAAGAAAAATGATTCTTTCTGCACTCAGTAGAGTGAAGGCAATTCAATCGATGATTAAAAAATATCTAACTTGATACCCTGCAATATGGTTAATCCTAAAATATTACATATTAGATTAGTTTTACATTTGTTTCATTAGAAGAAAAAGGAAAAAAAGAACAATTGGACACCTAAATAGATTTTTTGTTTTTATTTAGCAGGAAAACAGAAATCAACATCTTGGTAAGCCTGTACCTAATGAAAGCCCAAGACAATATCCAAATTCCCACCCTAACCCCTATATAGTGCGCTATATAGTGCGTTCGCCATGTTGTAGTGCTTTCCAAATCTATAATTCCAAAATCGAGTGCCCTAGAAATTTCCCCAAAGTCTCTGTGAAAAACTGGTGTGCATTGATGCTCACTAGATTGGCGAATATAGATCACAATGCATTGCGTCAGAACAATTTTTGCCCAAAAAATGTATTTAAATTAATTTTTTTAATAAATCAACATTTTTATCCTCAGAAGACAGTGGACTAATAAATAATCGTTGTAAAACGCTCATATCTATTAGATTTTAACTTTGTGAAATCGATGACGTCATATCCGCCGTTTAAAAAAGCATGGTGTCTGAATTGCTTTTAAAATCCTGGGCACTACATAGTGCCGCACTATATAGTTTTTTAGTAGTTAGGGGTTAGGGTGGGAATTTGGACATAGCCCAAGTTTCCTGTTTCTTAATGTATGGAATGTGGAGCCATTCATACTATTGAATAATTAATGAAAACTTAAGCAGGAACATTTCAGCTTGTATTTCATGGCAAACACACCATCAGTGTCCTCCCAGAATCGATACTGGTAGCTGACGGTAGTTACAGCAGAGATGGCTCACAGAGTAGCTGTGTCACCGTGAAGTTGTGTGTTTTGGACGACATGCTCCCATGGTATGTCATCACCTCAACACAGATTCATTTGTGTGGAGTCTTCAGGGTGGATTCTGCTATGTGAGAAAGCTCAGTCAGAGCAGTAATGACCATTCACTGTGAGAAAACTGAACTGTGTTTGACATGAAGGACACCTGGGAGAGGAGAGCAGGTTGAGTCAGGGAGAGACAGAGCATCTGACTGTCAGGATCAGGATGCACAAGATTACACAAATTTCACTGAAAAAGTACCAGTGTGCCTTTTTGTGATGGTGTGATTGTTTGCTGGAGAGCGGACACACATGTAGGCAGTCTGGCGTGTGCGTGGCGCTTTTCAAAATGGTTGCTGTTTGACTAGGCTGTGGGAGTGGAAGCGAGAACATGTAAATTGTTGATATGGAAAATACAAAGCCTCAGTGTTTTGTTTGAGTCGCTCATTAATTCTGCTTTGTGTTTGTTTCCGCCTGTAAATGTGAAAGCTTCTTTACTTTCACTTTATTCCATCAGGTCCTTCATGGGGTTTTCATTCATTTGCGGCGCTAAACAGTTTGACCTGAATCCAGAGTCAGATCATTATTTCATAAACCCGTTTCCTCCATCACATTAGCTTTTCCATTTTATGCTACAGGAATCTATTGCTCATGCACAGCAGGTCTCAGTGTCCGAAGCTAGAAAATAGATTTTCCTTATAGTGTACTTGTACACAAAATGTTTAATAATTAATCATTTTGGATATATTTATCGTGTGGAGTTTGAATGTTTTTATCCTAGATTATTCCTTTCGTTTCCCACAGATTCCAATCTATACCATCTCTTGTGTGGACTTTTCTTTCTACAAATTTACATTTTTAGGATGTAAAATGTAAAAAAAAATGTTTACCCATAAAAATCGGAGTGATATTCGAGCAGTCTTGAAACGCAAATCCTAGTTGAAGGAGACATTATGCTTCTTTCATATCCATCAAGGTTGCTGTAGTTGTCTTCTAAGTTATTTTTAATTTTTTCACAAACTATTTAACGTCATTCTGTGTGCTGCAGTGCTAGGACAATGAATTCACTGTGATGAGCCTGACAGTTTATTTACGCTGCATACAGAAGCTCTATGAGTCGAGCAGAGGGAGAACTTCATGGCGTTCTCCTACTTTTCAGCAGGTTTCTGATGTTTCTTTGGAGCAAATTTTTTTCAGCATAAAGGCAAAGGATTGTTTTTTTTTGTCAGCATGCCATGAGTAGCCACTCCTTTATTATTGATATTATTTTTATTTTTAATCTAGTTCATATAAATTGCCTGGCAATTAAATGATATGGCATATTATATGTTTTCAATGATTCTTTCCCATGTGGAGTCACGTCATGCAGAGGGAATATTTCCTCCCACTTTTTACTCACAGATGTTCATTGTGAAAGGTAAAAAAAAACAGTAAAGTTTTACCACAGCCCCCTTCAGCCTCTTGACGAAAACCTGGCTTCTCGGTAGTGACCCTGATCCGCTAAGCCCTTTTCTCAGCCCCTGTCTCGCCGTGAGGCTGCTTGACTTGAGGAGGAAGAGACACTACGTCACAGAGGCTCTGGGAAACGGGGCAAAAGGCCCTTCAGACAGGTCAATGTGTAACACTTGGCTCACTGTGGAGAAAAACCCTGTTTGTTTAATTTAGAACTGGTTTAAACAGATATTTACCTCTGCAAACCTTTTTTTTTCTGGTGCCTAGAGGGATTAGTAATGCTGGCATATTAACTGTAATGCATCTGAAGGTAAAGCGCCTTTTTGAAGTTGATCTGATCAGCAACATATTCATGTTAAGCTCTCACACTGCCTCTCTTATGCGTATCAATAGGTGCTGGAAAGCTTTAAAATAATGGATTACAGTCTGCTGCTGGGCGTGCACGTCTTGGATCAGAGCCACAGAGACTTAGGCGATTCGGGCCAGGCAGGGGGCGACGGCAGGAGACCTGTGGGTCAGAGGGTGCTTTACTCTACCGCCATGGAGTCCATCCAAGGAGACGGCAGGGCAGCTGAGGCTCTCACCACTGACGACACGTGAGTTAGCTTATGTTGGGGGCGGTGGAGGGCTGGGCCAGGCTGGGATGGGGGGGTGGGGGGTTCACCAGACACAAACTGAACACATATTTGGTCACTCTGTCTCCGTCTGCCTCTTATTCACCACTTTTCCTCTCACAGAAGTCCCAGCGCTCATTCTTCACCCCGGGCTCTCCGGCACAATCAGGCTCTCACATAACCATAGCTACACAAATACAAACAGAGTCACTGTTCTCCGTATTTACAGCAACACGCGTGAACGCTCTTACTGTACGGGCCTCTTTTACAAACACTTGTAAAAGAGAGGCAGAACTGGGGGGACTTTATTTGAAGCATTGCTGCTGACGGCTGCGATGGTTTTCCTCTGTTCTAGGATGGGTGGCATCCCAGCCAGAACACACAAAGATGAGAAGTTGTTCATCTTCCTGGGAATCATAGACATTCTACAGTCCTACAGGTACAAATCTTTAACAAACTCTCTGAATCCTGCTGCGTCCTCTACGCCCAGGACAGGAAAGGTTTTGTAGCTCTCAAACAGGCAGTAATATCTCGGAATGGCAGAATTACAGCTCTGATTGATGCTTGCCCATCAGGAAGACCTCTTATGGTGAATTACCATCATGCACTGATGGAAGGAGCTAATAGAAGCAATCCTAAAAGGACTGGAGACTTTCTTCTCTTTCCACAATGTTTTAAATTGCCACAGTGGCCTATGGGCCTCCTTTATTTACTCATTGATTTTTTTCTTCTAGAGTGCACAAAGGCCTGGTTTAAGACAAGCAGCTTTCTGGATCAAGCACTTTTTAGGCCTGTGTAGATTAGTGAACATCATATCCAGCTATGCCAGGCTTGAAGCCTAAAATCATTTCTGTTTGCTTTTAAAAAAAAAAAATTAATGACCCTTGGACTGATGTTCATCGCGGTGAAATAGCACGCGCCTTTGCTTTCTCAAGCTGAAAGTGGGCGTTATTAGAGAAGATAGCAGCTGTGTGATAGCAGCTCTCATCTGGTTCTATCCTCTCCCAGGTTCATCAAAAAGCTGGAGCATTCGTGGAAAGCCCTGGTCTACGATGGCGTAAGTAGATAGTCTTCCTAAATTTGACACGCTTGCTTTTCTGAAGGAGCCTTTTATTTGTCTGCAAGCTGCAGAGCTTAAGGCCTGCTTTTTGCTCTCGCACGCCTGCAGGACTCAGTCTCGGTTCATCGGCCCGGGTTTTACGCCAGCCGCTTCCTCAAGTTCATGAGCACACAAGTCTTCAGGAAGACGCAATGTAAGTTGGGAGGGGGCAGTGGAAAGCAGTGTGTTACGTGGTGCATGCACAATGCTGCAGGATTACTGAAGGAACGCTCTATTGTTAGCCGGAACTGAAACCTTCACATCTTGAGTCCTATATGTTGGGTCTTATCACATGAAGGTTTGCAGCAGACCAGTTTATTACCATTTCTGAGTATTTCTTTGTGAATCAGGAGCAGAGGAAAAAAATGCAGTTTGAAAAGAGCCTGTAGCTGTGATGTAGATTAAACAACGCAGGCCACAAGCTCCCTGCTCTGCTCCATTCTGATACATCAACTTGCAAGAAAATAGATCCCTATGCAACGTTTTTATCTCCATCTGAGCTGGTATCTGGCTCAGAACTGTACGACCGGATAGCTCCAATCTTTTTGTTGCACCAGTAATGTTAAATTAGGGGTTTGAGAGGCTGCAAACTAGCAGGAGAGAGTGTAAACAGATGGGTGATGGGAAGTGGGGACGGGTTAAGTCCTCGCTAACAGTTCCACTCACAATTCAGAGGCAAATCTAATGCACTACTGCCACTCTGCAGAAACTAGAAAAAGTTTTTTTTATTTTGGCTAAACCTGCTTTACAATAGATCAAATGATGATCAAATTCAAGGTGTAATCAAAATATTATTACCGGTAATTATATTCTGTCCATGCATATGAGTTAATTAACTATTTAATAAACAAGCTCTACGAAACTTTAGAGCGGCCCTGTAAACCCCTTTCTCAGCACTGATTTATCAGCAGCAGACAGATCCTCTTGTCTGATTTACTATGAACACGTTACAAAGTCGCTCCTGTGTGGCGGCAGTTGGGGAAGCCAGGAAAAGGCTTTGGAGATCCCATCAACATCAAATATACTAACCATGTTATGTAAGCTCCTAGGACCCCCGTGGAAACAAAAACATGGCTGAGGCACTGATTTCAGGATTTAGCCATGTGCTGGAACCCCCCCCCCCCCCCCCACACACACACACACACACACACATACCTCCCTCTGCCAGAGGGACATGACAGGGGGATTCATTTCATGCTCAAATCACGAGGCGGAATAAAGCTGGCTTTGAGCACACATGTGCTTCCCAACACTTTAATATTTGCTAATTTAGATCTGATCAAGTTTCATTTTATGTGAAAGCGCCAGTCTTTTTATTTTTTATGTTCCCCTTCCCCTCTGCCCGATTTCGTCCATTCCCTGACTTGTATCCTTTCATTTCCTCTTTGTAGCAATTCGATATTCTCCTTCAAAGAGGACCCGCACCTCCATTTCTGCTCTGAAGTCCTCTTCACAGGAGATCCTTTCATCACACACAGATGGGGAGCACGAGGAGGACAGGAGGGACAGGCTGGGCGGAGCACGCAGCCTGGCCAGTCTGGACGGACAAGGTACAAAACGACAAGCTTTCTGATTCGCCGTGAAGATGGCTGATTGTTGAAGATGCATAGACCCAAACTGGCCACGATCTGACTTCTGCTCATGAGTCAAAGGATAAAAGTTCATAAACTATGTCTGACCTTTGTTTTAGAACCTGATGAAGGAGAGAGTGTGCATGTCAGAGACGGAAGCGTTCCGATTGTTGTACCTTCTGATTCACTCCGTGGTTTTCTAAATAAAAAATTAGAGCATATGAGGAAAATTAGCCTTACTCAGAAATGGAAGGCTGCTTGAAAGAAACATGCACATTTACTAAAACCTTTTAATTTGAGGAATTATATTCTCCTTCCTGTTTGAACCTTGAACTCAGCAAAAGAAAACATGGAAGAAACGAAAGAACTAACTAGTGTCAAAGTCCTCATTTGATGATTTATCTGCAGTGGCACACTAAAGATTGACTGAGTAAGGATTTAAGAATGGGAACTTCTTTTGTTTCATTTTTCAAAATAAAGGGCTCACAGTAAATGTAAAGTTGGCAGTTTTCATGGATTATTGTTGTAGTAGCACCTGCTTGACTAAAACATGTAATTTTTTTTTTTTTTTTTAATTCTCTGATTTTCTTTTTCTTCTTAAAGGGGGCAGGGTCATGTGGTGCAACAGTGCAAAGATCATAATAAACTTTCAGAATGCCCCTTTTAAAGCAGTGCTGATTCAAACTAAAAACATTTCATTTTTATTATTATTATTATTTTTATTATAGGAATCCCTGTTTAAATTTTGGATCAAAAGGAATTTTAAAAATAACTTTTAAACCAGTTCTAACTTTTACCAAAAAAATTCAGCATTATTAACAACTATTAATAATGCAAAACAAACACTATAAAGAGTTACCGCACTAATGGGTCATATTTTTCGAGGTATTACAGAATTCCGTTAACGTATTCTATTTTTTTATGTTATCTGAGAGTTTCTGTTTCTCATCATCTGAATTCCACTGCATTTGTATACCACTGTATTGATGACCTGGAAAAATGTGTTTCAGAATCTCAGCTGTTACAGAGGAGCACCTCTTTGTTTCTATGAGTATTATTTTAAGATAGTTAAGGATAGCGATTTGACTCTTTTTTTTTTCTTCTCCATTATTATTCTGTCGTAAGGTTTGGAAATGCTGAACTGGGGGAAGTTATGCCTCCTTTGACTCTTATTACTTTGTTTAACTCCTAAGTTTGATAATTGTGTTTTTAGTTGAGACGTACGGCCACGTTTTGCCTCCAATTATAAGAGGCTTCTTCTAAATGTTACCTAATATTAAATTTAGGAAATTGGCATCACACAACTAAACACATTTTTTCTTTTTTAGCTATATTTGGTTCATATCTGCGTCCCGATCTTGTCCCCGCCAACCCGTCCTTCTACGATGGCTCCTCCATGGGGACCATCTCCACCTCCACCATCTTTGTGAACGTGGATAACCAAACGGAGGAGAGGTGGAGTATTCCATTTGCTTTCAGTCTCAGATCATCCTGACATGTTTGCCACCTCGATGAAAGATACAGAGGGTGTGGCTAACGCACACAGCTTTACGGGTTGACTTGTGATCTGGCTTTGTGTGGTTTTATTGCTGACATGCGTCACGGAGCAGATCACTCAGCTAGCTTGGCAACATGCATGTTATACAAACACAACAGCTCACCAACACAATGCAGACAGTTTTTTAAAAAGACAATATGGTCAACAGAAAAATGTCTTTTATAGCAAAAAAAAAAATATTTTAGAGAAGCTCATTGAATGTGTCAGCATTGATTAGTAGTTGTTGACCTTTATATGTCATGAGTTACCTGATAATCTATCATCAGGTAAAAATTACAACAGCTAGTTTTATATTAACAGGTTTTATTACAGCTTCAACCCTCCTTTTCCCTCTGGGAGCAGACAGTTTAGATTCCTTCTTCCTTAAGCTTCTTTGTCTTTTACCCTTCATATTTTTTCATCTTTCACCTCTCCTCCTGTCCAGAGCGTTGTGCTCAGACTTTTCCCTCAGACTGTGTTTAAGTGTAGCGCCTTGCGTCTGTCCGCCGCTGATACCCTGACATTGTTCTCGCAAATATTTTCATAAATATTTTAATAGCAGTTTTAGCACAGTTTGACTTAGTCGCGTAAAAGCTGCGACAGAGGAAGGAAAGTGCTGCTGTGTGTAAACGTCAACAGTAATCCCTGCCTGCCAGCTGCTTGGCTCGCTGGGCTGTCAGGTGTTTTCAGATCAGGCATAAAGGTCTTGTTTATCTATATAGATTCTGATCTGTTCATCTCTTTTGACTTTACACGTCTATACCAGGAATTTTTAACAGCTGAACAAAGTGATCCCTCACAGGCCCATAAAAGAGAAACTCCTCAAACCTGGACTTACCTGAGATGCTACTTAAAGAAAAACTGCTGTGCTGCTGCCCTCTAGTGGTTTTTACCTGATTGAGCCACGGTTTAAAAAAATCCTGGGGTACGCCAAAATAACACGATATAAATATAATAGAATCTAGCTAAGAATATAGTTCCCTAAATGTATTTATGCTAATTTAGTGAGGTACTTTAAAACACAAAGGTGATGTCCTGACAGGAATGGTAGAAAGTCACAAAGAAAGTTTTTTCCTCAGCAGCTTTAAGTGTCTCTGTGTTTGTAGTTTAGATTTGAAATGCTCACACAGATATGCTGTGGAAAATGGGAGCAATGTTGAAATATCTTAGTAGCAGTCGAGCTTCAAACCACAGTTTGGTTTTACTTCAGTGAGTTTCTTTGGCTGCTTTAATGTCATTTCCAACAACTGAGTCTGAGCCGTGTGGATCCCTAAAGGCGTTCTATTAAGACTGAAGAGAAATAAAATGACGATTTCTCCAGCATCAGCTTTCAGACGTCCTTCACAGTGATGACTTGCTGTTTCCTCAGTGAGGGAACATTTCAAAAGGCATTTCTCCATATTATTAGAAAGCTACACTGTAGATGCCTGGGGGAAAAAAAACACTTTTCAAAATTTCAACTGACTTTCCGGTAGTAAGAACATTTGGTCAGCAAATACATAAACTGCTAAAATAGCAATCAATTATTTATGGTTTGAGTTGCTTCTTTTTATGTTGACATTTTTCACATTTTTTCAATTTTACATTGAAAACCAAAGCAAAAATATTTAAGACTATAAAACGTTTTGCTTAAAATTGCTACTGTGCAGCAATAAACTAGCTAAGAGTTGTGCATTTTCAAATGAGTGTAACTATTAAAAAAGAGGAAAACAAATTGAATAGAAACTGTTATTTCAAAATCTTTTGATCATTTCTTTTTGTAGACACATTTTACATCTTGATTCAAGAAAAGTAGCTGCTACTTGCTGCATATTCAATAGTAAAATATGTATTTCTAAAAAGTAAAGCTATTTTTTAAAAGAATTTTGTCAGATTTTTCATTTTTATCACAAATGTAAACCTTTTTCAAAGATAATCCACTTTTCTTTTTTAATCAGCAGAAAGCTGTTATTTGAAGGCGAAATACAAGTAAATATATGTTTACATTTCTGTGCAGTATCTTTTTTAAATCAAATTTAGCGTTCCTTAGTATGCAGATAAATATATACAAATAGAGGATAAATACAAATGTAATGTAAACGGTTGTCATTTTAATATGAAAAAAAAGCGTTGTAGCGTTTTACCCCATTTCTCCTGAAGTCTATTTTAAACATACAGTCTCTGAACGTTTGGTTTGGAGTCATTCATCAAATCTTATCGCCTTGAGAAAACTATTGTGAGCCATTTTTGAGAGTCTGATCATCTCTTAGGGGCCTCCTTGACAGGTTTCATTCTCCGCAGCCATGTTTTCCTCCGTGTTTTTGACTGAGTGACTTCAGGCTCAGACATGAAACCCCTGAAGGCGTCTGACATTCAGGTTCTGCTCTGTTTCAGAGATGATGCTGCATCCAGCTCCACATTCACCTTGGAGGACAGCGCCATCTGCCTCACTTCAGAGCAGAGCACGGTGGATGTAGATCATGATGAGGGATCTGACCTCGATGTGTACTTGGTGAGCTACGATTCTGTCACACTCAAAGAAATCCACTAAAGCCTTTTTATTCTCACTCTTCTCTTTTTTTTCCTGTAGTGAGAAGAAAAGCTTCACGTTGTTCTTTCCTCCTGCCATGCATAAGACAATCACCACGCTCCATTGGACGTGCCAGGACGGCATTTGACTCCATCTTCCGTGCTGCTAGATCCATGTTGCCACTAGTATTTGCCAACAAATGAAAATACTACAATTCCCACTGGTTGGTGGACTTAAGAAAAAAAAAACAGAACCTAGCCAAGTCATGTGAAAGGAGTTGGGCCAGGAACCGCATGACATTTTGTTTTAACTGCTGACCATCGAGCTGAACTTTTTAGAGCGTGTATCATGGTAGGGCCATATTTTTTATTGATGTATAGTTTTCACGGTGTAAAAAATAATTTCAAAGTGAATGTCCTTTACACTGCATTCAAGGATAGAGACCCATTTTCTTCACTGTTGTTTCCTGATGCTCAGAGACACTTGGAACTCCCAGCTGCTGAGCTGCAAATGAGAATTGTTTACAGTAAAGTAAGAGGTGGCATCTTTACTGAAAAAGAGGAACAAGGAAAAATAATGGACTTTACTTTGAAGGCCCTTTCCTTGCTGGCTGGTTTTGTGCTGCTTGAGAGGAAGAGCGGCCGTAAAGCCAGTGATACATTTCCTGGATCTTTGACAGAACAGTGCAACCTACTCTCAAAAAAAAAGCACTTTTGACATGAGTTATACTGTAAGGATAAATACTGAAGGATGTTGCTTAGGTGGGTGGGGCTAACAGAAATAGACGTGTGAAAATGCACTTTATCTAAATGCACATTTCTGTTTTGTCGTAGATTTAGTGCAGACAATAAGGTAAAGACTGCAGAATGATTTCTGGTGTAGATCCAATGATTTTGTTAGGTGTGCCGCGTCAGGACTGAAGATATCTTCAACTACTGAACACGCATCTCCTCTTCAGAAGCCTGGAGGCCTGCAGCCGTCTGACGCTCCGTCAAGATCACAGCCAACTCTAAATGTCGAACTTTACAATCACACGTTTGTTGTGACCATAATTTATTCTGTAAATGACAATATTTTACCATTTACTGACGAAATGCTTTAATCACTGAATGTAAAGATGATGCATATTTATATATATATATATATATATAGAAGAGTCTCCAATAAATAAAGTTAAAAAAAAATCCGTCTCACTTTTTGTGTTCTAATCATTTAGTGCACGAGTGTTGAGACAATGAACGGGCTTCTGTTGTGTAACAATTTTAATTTACAGGACATTTTCAAATTGCATTAAATTTAGTGCAAATAATAACACTTCTTGATGTACAACTTATACAGCTTAGAAATATACAAAACGTGAGGTTCACTGACAAAAGATGTTTAAAAACACAAACTGCTTTCTTTAGCCGACAGACAGAACTTCTGTTCCTCAACACAGAAACTCAAAAAATGCAAACCTTTGACCTCTTGGACTGAAAATGTGATGCAGAATTCGGTTCTGATGGTCCTAAAATACAGTCTTGGATGACGTGAAATGTTGACTTAAGACCCCCCCCTCCGCTGCAGTTCAGTGCTGATAAATGCACGCCTGGTAGCTGTACAGAAAACCAGGACTTTAAAAAAAAGAAAAAAGGTGCATCCTGGCGTCTAAGGCATTCTGGAGGTTTATCAGCCAAACGGCAGGAGGCCACCGCGCTGTAGTGCTGTGAGTGAAATGTAAGTTCCATGACGATTACATTCTTTACCTTAACCTACAAAAGCATGACAAAAATCATCTGCAAAAATCCCAAAAATGTGTCTTTTGCCACGTGTGGACTAAAAAAAAATTCAGAAATTGTGGTTGTCTAGTGTATCTACTCATTTCTCAAAAGGATTTTCATTCCAGAAACTATGGCTGATTAGTTACAAATATCAGTCTGCAATCAGTAAAGACAGCCGGATTTTCCGGAGTTAACCCGCTGGTTCTCCTCGTTCCTTCCAGCCCAGTGCTGTCATCAAGTTCAACAGTCATTTCACATTTCTCCCAACAGTGGAGTCCATTTTCTCTGTACAATACATGGTGCTCTCTGAAAGCTACATTTAGAATGAGAAGGACTTCTAAAGCTCTGACTTCCGTCAAAGAGGGAGGAGTAAACACAAGAAGAGGAGATGAAGAACCACATCTCATTAGGGCTGTTGCTGGAAAGATCTAGTGTCCTCCTTAGTGATGGTTTAGCAGCAGCAAAACAAGCAGCTGTAATACTAGTGATTAAAGCAAACCTCCAAAACATCAAGAATTATGGAAAAATCAGAAATGTACAAACAGAGAAAGAGCAAATGATTTGGAAAAACTGCTTTGGGAACTTTTGAAAACACATAAAAGGTATTTTCTTGGCTTTTGATAGTGTCAAACTGGATGCAACTACTAACGCACTACAACTACAGGCTCGTGGCTATGCAGTTCTGCAGCATGGAGGTCTACATGTAGATGAGGAAAAAGCATCACGATAGTCCTCCAGAGCCTGTTCTGGATCATTCCAGCAGAGGAAAAGCCTGAAACAAAAACGAGCTTTAGAGAAAGAATCTTTTTGAAAATATTCAATAAAAGTGGGTGTTCTGGGTACCTGGGGGTGTTCAGAAGAGGATGGGCTTCCCAGTGGTTTTCTCCTGAACGTAGGTGGTGAAGCGTTTGAGAAACTTGGGGTACTCTCTCTTGGCCACGGCTCTGAGAACGGAGGCTGGAGCCCAGCCTCCAGGGTTTACTGCACAGAAGATCATTATCAGAGAACGGAGCAGTTTCATAAACGCTAAATATTAGCCACAAAGTACTAAACAAAACAAGTTTAGCGTTAGCACAGGCGGTAATTCCCAGAGGGGCTGTTGTGTCATCGTCTCCAGAGAGCATACATCAAAGCTGCAACCTAAGGAGTGTTCTTTGAGCAGCTCCCTGCTCTATAAAGAGCACAGATGACGCTTTAAACCTCTGAATATGTTTCCATTTAAAATGTTGACCTAGAATGTATGTCACTAACGCTTTAAGATGAGAGTCAACAGAGGTTATATCGGTCTGGGTGTTGCTTGTTTGCAGGCAGATTTTAGTGAGCCTGATGGAGACTCGTGGGCATTTATGTTCCTGCCGGATGCTTATCCTGTCTGGAGAGGCACTTACCGTTGGCAACGTAAGTGATTTTACAGAGGATGTTGTCCCTGCTGATCTCTCTATCGCCCTCTGGTGGGCTGACCAGTGTTTGGCAGATCATGGCCACGTTGATTTTGGCACGAACACAGCGGTTTGTGGGCTGAAAAAACATGAAGCAACAGAGTACATTTAAAAATAAAAATAAAATAGTCAAGCATTATCTGTCATTGGATGGATAAGCAGACCGCGGTAGATGTGTTTGTTCTTGTTTTTAGACTGAAGCAGCATTATATAACTATGTGTACGTATGTGTGATGACAAACGCCGTCCTTAGACAAATGACAGAATAAACAAATGCAGACTCACTCCATCTACAACTGAACGTAAACAGCAGCTCTGTCATCAAATTCACGTTTGCCTATAAGAAAATCAAGGCTGGACAAACCTGCAGACAAGTTTCCACAATTGTTGCACTAATATTGGGCCACAGAAACAACAGCTGACCACCTGAAACCTGTTTGGTTGTCCATTCTGCTTCCAAGTGTTCAATCATTTCTGCGTTTTTTTTTTCATTAGAAATGAGTGTGTTTGATAAAGGAGCAGTTTATTGACATTATTGGCTAAAGGTCTCTTTCAAAAAATGTGTTTTGAGACAGAATTATTCCCAACAATCACCAATGTGTGACCTAAACCCACACATGAACTCATAATAACAACCTGACATGCTGCTTTTTCCCAATCTAGGTCAGAAATAAGGAACTGCATTATTGGATCCGTTCAGTGTTTTCTTTTACTTTGTTCTGAGTTCATGGGCATTATATTCTTTTCTATCCACTTTAAACTCGAAAAACATCCTTGATGTTCCCCTCAGAACATGAAATGCTGATTTCACCATGAACGGAAATTAGATTAGTTTTGGAAAAATGTTCCAGAAACAACATTTATTTTACAGCAAATGACCCCTTTCCCTCATTGTAGTGGTTCAGGGTAAACGAACTGGACAGTCAGACGTACAAGAGCCTTGTCGTGTTCCACAGAGAAGTTGCAGACCAGCCACGTGTCGGGATCGTTTTCGTTTGTGGCGTGGACCTTCCTGATGGCTGACAGGTAGAGGACATCCCTCTGCGAGGCCGGCCACACTCTCTGAAAAACACAGCCGGAAACGCGTTTGGCTCACAGCGAAACACTGATAACATGTTTGACAAACGTTAGGAAAATCTGGAGAGAAAATGGAGTGTGTCTACCTTGTGTGTCTGGTAAACAATGATGGCATTATCAGAGAGTGTTTCCACAACGTTGAAGTTCTCAATGGTGGCTGAAGGACAGAGGAGATCCGTTCAGTAAAGGACGTGATATTGAGGCAAAACCCCGTCAAACAGTGGTGTGACAGTGAAAACGTACATTCCCAGTCCATTCGGAAATTTGTGTCCCAGAAGTAGTGACAGACCTCGTGGCCCGTCACCCCTTTGACATTATGAGTGGCTTTGAGGGGGTCCAGCACAATACCGTTCTCCTCCACTTCCCTTCTGTAAACCTGAGACAGAAAACCTCGAGGAGTTCAAGAAAAACAGTTTTTTTGACTCTGCACCACCAAGACTTTCTTTTCCTCTCCATTCAGCCTCACTTCTGATAAACCGATGTGCTCACTGCGCACGCAGGGATGTTTGGAAACTCCTTGGTTTTCCTGCTCACCTTCATATCCCCTTCTTCTATTACCAGCTGCCAGTTGGCATCTCCACCCACGTCCTGAAGAGAGTACGTCATATGATTCTGCACCATCTCCTCCACCTGAAAGACATGCATATCAATTTGATTCATGTGAGACAGTCTTCCAGCTCTTTGGCTCAGGGCAAAAAGCAGCAACTATATTTAGAGAGCCTAGGTCTTCAATCAAACCAAACAAGTATTTGCAGACTGATGCTGAACCAAACAGAGCAAATATCATTCAGATACCAAAAATTGATTATAAATCGGTGAGTACGGTGGTTACAGAGACCTTTGAAATTCAGTTAAATATTCTGCGTACTCAGTCTAGCTAAATGTGGCTCATGCTGTGAAAGAAGGGGAATGATGTGAAGAAAAAAAGAAGCTGTGAAAATGGGGATGTTTCACTAGGATCCAGGCATGCAGCTTCACAAAGTCTCCAGCAGTCATGGGAAAGAAAAACCCCTTCAATCTCTAAAACTTCACACACGAAAACAAAGTAGAGGGTAAAGGATGACAGTGTTTAAGAACACAGGCTAAAATGCAGATGTAGTGTAAAAGAACTGTTTTTTTTTCTTGAGGAGTATGAGGGTTTGCAGCAGTAAGACATATAATCAGCTCAATGGACTAAAGTGGACCAGGAGAAAAAACCAGAACGCTGTTATCTCAGAGTCAACAGACTTAAGTTCTCATGTAAAGAGAAAACTTCCATTTTCAAGCAGGCTGGAAAAGGGAAGGACTCACCTAGAAACAAGCTTTTCAAATACTCTCCAGATGAAGTTACGCCTCAACAAAGTAGCGAGCGGCTAGACTTGTAATCTTTTAAGCATGGTAGAGGAGGAGTGATGATGTGGGCTCGTGCATGCTCACAAATAAAAGCAGAGGCCATAAGCGTCGTCTAAAATGAAACACGCACCAGAATGTTTGCCTGACCAACCAGCCTCAATTAAACACCTCTGAAACAAAGATGGTCTTTTTCTCACTGCTTCTGCATTCTGGATGGATCTGTGTTCAATGATTTAATAATTATTAATAGAATCACTTCATTTTAAAATTTGCTGATGACCGCATGACTTGGATTTTCATGTTGTTGTTAAGAAAAAGGCAGAAGCTGAAAACTGTTGTTGACTGATGGCAGTACAAAGATAAACCCACTCATGCCAGTGAACTCAGGCTAACACTTCCAAAACGTGGTGTAGAAACGTTTTGTAGCATCTTTCAAAGAAGCGCCGTCCCCCCCCAAAAAAAACACAGTTTAATGTGGTAAGCAGTCAGTGGACACTGCCGTGCTTTCTGCTCATGCTCTAGCAAACGCCGGTCGGGTACCTGAGCGCTGAATCTGTGAATTTCATCCGAGGCGCTGACTAACTCGACGGAGGACAGGGAAGAACAATAGCTATGGGGCTGAACAGCAGAGAGCTGGTTAAAAAAAAGAGGAGCAGAACACAGAAAAGGAGAGAACGGACAGCACCCCCCCCCCCATGCACAAACACACACACACTACTGCAGAAGACATGACATGGCATCTGAAACGAGGAAGATGTAAGAGTTTAAGAAGAGAAATGTACAGCAGGCAGCCTGATTTTCAGTTCAGAAGACAGATGTGAGCTTAAAGAAAGGATGAGAGAAATGCTGCTTACCTTGTTGGCAAATCTATGTGTGCCGATGACAGAAAATACATCACCAGGTGGAACTGGACTTAGGTAAGGTTTCCTGATCTTTTCAGAGTGGCACTGAGGGAAACAGGACAGGAGTTCAGTAAAAGAAAGGAGGCAGAAGAAAGCAATTATAATTTTATTTTTGGAAAAGCAAAGAGATGAAATGATCTGATGAATATGCAGCTTTTCTCTTACTTGCTCCTCTATCTTGTCTTGTCGATCTAGTTCAGCTTCAACAGCATCATAAAATTCATCTTCGTTAATTAAACTGTTGGGTCCCTCCTGTAAATGAACAACAACTTTCAGGGTTTTACTCTCCAATAAGAACAGGCCTAGCAGGATAAAGAGTGCATGTTGGTGAAAAGTCAAGAAACCCTCTAGCTATCACTTTTGTGTGGCTCTGTAATCCTAAAATCTTATCACTTTATCGTGCCTCGTAGTCTGGGCCTCCATAGTGTGACTTTTTCTTTAGTTCATTCAAAGCGGACTTGTAGGCGTCCTCCACCCTCCTCCGTTTCTCCAGCTCCTGTCAACACACAGGGAACAATGCAGGGAGATCACTGGGATTGTTTGGGTAATCCTCAGAAACCCCTCACCACACCTCTCAGGTTGATCAGATTACAAATGATAATCTGTGAGGGCAAATATATGGGTTTCCCATATTTAGCAAAGCAAGACCTTTTTTCTTTAACAGTTTACACCTTAAACAGATTTTACAACAGCATTTTTAATAAGTTACTTTTTTCTATTTTTATTTATTTGAATAAAATCAGACAAGAAAAAGAATAAAATAAAGAAATATCTAGGTTTTTTAATGGAAAAAACTGCAAACGCTTAAAAGGTGAGCCATAGACCAAGATGGAACTGCATAGCACCAAACCGTTTTATGACCTGTGGGAAAACTGAAAAGCAACAAAAATGCTGAATACTTTGCACACAGTACAACAAAGTCCTCTCTCCTCCCATTTACACAATACACCTGAAGTGGAGACATCTATAGATGTATTTATACGATGAAGTATGACTGATGACAGAAGACATAATGGCTCAGGCTTCTCATTTCTGTTCTGACCCAAGAGTGAAGGAATTGTAGTTTTTTTGTGTTTGACCTTCTGCTCTGCACTAAAACGACCCTTCAGCTGCATTTGAGAAGCAGGCAGATAAAAGATGCCACCAGAGGTCAAAGCTACATTTGAACACAAAGCAACAGTGCTTTCAGTAAACAACTAAACAGAGAGAGAAAAGATATGCTAGGAGACCCAAAGATGGAACAGACAACAGTGAAGGCAAACATCAAACATCCTCTGTGACCTACTGTAAAGAGAAGGCTGCAGGTCTGTAAAGGTATCCATCTTTGCGTCTGTTGTTTGAGTAGGTCAGCTCTCCACTCTATAGAAGGCTTCCACAAGTGGCACCATTTAGCCCGAGCAGTCATTTTCTGAAGCTGTGTGTAAAATCCTTTGAAAGGTTTTGTTTTATTTCCAGTTTGTTTCTATTTTCCCGCTCCACGTCGACAGCTACAGCTCGCTCTCCAAAGACAACCGCGGCAACATTGACCAGTTTCAGTCAAGCAGTCTGACTGAAAACACTTCCCGGCGTTTGGGAGTTTTAGGATTGAGTGACACGCCTTTACACACAGGAAGCAACGAGAAAAAAAAAACTGGTTTGACAACATCCACTAAGCACGAGTGGCTTTAAAGGCACAGGCATCTTTTTTTAGACTCACTTTTATTATTTTGAGGCAGATTGTTAGATTTAAAATGAACCGATAAGTATAAATGAAATTAGAAGTTGAATTAATCCCTTTTTAATCAAATCTCTTCTTGATGATCTAAAGTACTTTTTTTGATTAAATTAAATAAAAACTAATTAGAAGAATAAGGTGTAATCTACCTCTTATACTTGCCGTTTTCAAATCTATTACCTTCTATGACATTTACTATTCTCAACTTTAAAAACCTGCATCTATGAAATAATTGAAATGATATTTAAGCACAAGACTGACTTGATAGCCACAAAGCAAATGGATTATTAATCACAAAAGTTTTGATCAATTCCATAATGCCGTACCCTGTCCAGCCTCTTCTGCCAGCTGTCTTCACGTTTGACCATCAGCTCGATGCAGTGGGACAAAGTGGAGAGGATGCCCGCCGTGGTGGCCTTGAAGGTGATGGCTTCCCCCTTGAAGTCTATCCCATTGGTGCCTTTGGGATTAGCAGAGGAAAACACTGGCAAAGACAGGAGAACAAAGGAAAATGGCTGAATATTGAGGCAGCTTTGTGAGTCTATAGATCATTGATGCATTCACATACAGCGTTATCTAATAATGATCAAATTTCACATAAACAGCAAATATAACGGCAGACTCACATTTCTCTTTGCTGCCATTGTTGTTTTCTCCGTCGGGTCTTGCAGCGGTGAGAAATTCATCTTCATCCTCTTCTGTTACAAAACAAGTTATTATTCTATCAATAGTTCATAACTAATATTTTGGATGGAACAATACAAACCACTATTCTGTCACACATCCTAACAAAACCTCATTTCCTACCAAATGTTTATGACAAGCAATTTATTTTCACATTCATTGCTATGTTTAGTTTTCAAAAAACAATTAAAGCTTTATCCATTTAGAAAAGACATAAGAGTCCTCAGACAGCATTTTTTCAAAGCTAAGGCTTTCCCTACAAATGAATGTTGTAGAATATTCTCTAACATTCTCACTACCAGAGTGTGACTGCGTAGTGAAAGAAGCTGGGACTGAAACTGCACGCACTCTCAAATGTCATGAATTTAAAAGATCTTAATCACTATTAGGTCATTAAGTATTTGTCATCGTTTCTGAAATGTTTGGACAAAGTGTTCTATGTTTTCAGTCATACTCACAAAATGATCAGTAATTGAGAAGAACAGATACACTTACAGTCCAAAAAAGTTACATATCATGTGATTTCTTTTCATTTTATTACTAAATGTTATCATCTGCCCTTTTTGAACTCTGCTCCTAGAAACAAGACATTTTCCTTTTATTACCAAAACTACTAAATACATTTTCTACAGTCAGAATAAAACCACTCAAACCCACGTGACACACAGATTACCTCCGTCTCTCTGAAACTCATCTTTGGAAACCACATCAGCACAGGAGTCAAAATACTTCTGAAGGGTGTCCACCTGTCTACATAGAATGTCCCGGAAGGTTTCCATTTCTGCCAGCTTCTCACGCAACCTGTACCCCTTCTGAGCGCGGACAAAGGCAGAAGCAAAATGAAGCAGAGTTCGTCAAGTTTCCTCTTCTCAGGAAAGCTGCAGCTCCAACAGTAACAACAACCAAAAACAGGTGTTTTCATGGCATCATAGGCTATGTTGTACCTTGAAAGAGGATGTGGATGTGGAGGACAAGGCACTCGCTGCTGAGGTGAGAGACAACATGGAACCATGACGCCTTAGGCTTGATTCAGAACCATATCCAGACTCGGCCTGAAAGTTCAATTCAAGAAACAAACAAAAAAAAACAGGTTAAACAAAAGAAACAATAGTAAACACAATTTCAGCAGTTCACACAGGTATTCTGTAACCAGCAACACGAGTCATCCACTGATCATACCAAGAAAATGTCAAATCAAAATGATCAGTCTCTACAAGGCAGTTTTATTTTGAATTGACCCTTTTGTGTACCCATATATATATTTTTTAAAACAAAACAAAACAAAAATGACATTTTAAGTGAATTTTTCATGTAGATAACCCTAAAAACAACAACTTAGAAGGTTTTGGTCTTTTCTCCAGAAATAAAAAGAAATACTCAACTAAGAGCATCTAAAAAAAATTTCTGTCATGCAGTAAAATAAACTCTGATACTGTGAAAGCATGTTAGTGTGATTAAGGATGACAGAGACGAGCTTCTGTCATTTCAGTGTAGGGAGGGTCCGTTTTGCATGCGCTGTTTTAAACCGTGCTTGTTCTTCTGTACTTGAAACTTTGGTGTCTGTAAACAAAGAGAACTCCCTTGGAAATAAAACACATAACTAAACTGTTCATGCATGCAGATTTCATTAAAGGTTTAAAAGTCTATCTATCTATCTATATACCCAGGCTGTGTCCCACCAAAGTGGGGTAGCCTAGACGGGGCACACATTCTTAACTCTCTCCTTCTCTTCCCCTAAACCCTCCTCCTTCAGTGTGTGCGTGTGAAAAAGGATCTGATCAGCTGGAACTACATTTTTTCAGTATGGTCACCTGAGTTTGATTATTGTGCGTGCTGATGTAGAACAGTCCAAATTCAAATGAGCTTTTCAAAGTGAAGAGTGTAATTACATGTAAAAAAAAAACAACAACTATAAAGGTAACTGTCAAATACCCACAATGGATCAATGGTTTTATTCCCCCAATGACCTTTTTATAAAACACGACTATCCTTGTTTTTGTTTTTCCGTAACCATAGGTACCTAAATGCATAAACAAAATATTTCATGAGTCTGACAAAACAGTAAACATTACAAAAAATCAGATCAATACCAACGCCGTAACAAATGAAGATAAGAACTACCGTAATCTAGGAAGATCTGAGCTGTGCTGGTAAATGATAAAATGTCTTCATTTAGTCTATAGAATTTCACAAACCAAGACACTTCTCTTGTTTTTCCATTTTAAAAATTGGACGTATCATTATGTACCACCAGAGCTGCTGATCAGTTAACACCTACGCCATCATAGAATACATTACATTCAATGTATAACAATAACTATTTGCATTTACACTCCTTACCCCCAGTCACAACAAAGCAAGCCATATTTATTGCCTCCATCCATCCTGACACTCAAACTGCAGCTGCGCTAAATGAAGACTTTAATAGCAATCAGTGCTGAGCTCAGGACAAAAGTCTAAATATTTGTGATTAGATGATTTATTTCTTAAACTTTTTTTGTGCAATTGTTGTCACAATGTTTTTTTGGTACATTTGGTAGGGACATCCATTTGTGGGAACAGAGCAGAGTCTCTGGAAAACAAAATCCTTTCTGTCGGTGTCCATCAGCTTCTGTGGTTGGTGGTGACTTTTAATTAAGCCTCAAGTACCCACAGGTGCTGCTGATTAGGCCTGATTGTCTGCACCTGTGCGAGCGAGCGAGAGAGTGGTGAGTTGGGGTCTGCTCCAACAATCTACAACTCACTGAAATCTACATGGGGTTAGGCCACCATGATAGTGCCACCTTAAAGTTCCACTCCAATCATCTTTTTATCTAATCTAAAAGCCTTCCCAATGGTCTTATAATTATGATTATGCTGTTTTTAGCCTAAAGTAATAAAAAAGAAAAAAAAATCTGTTTTCTAGGACATAGGTCAGCATTAACTCATGAGAAATTTGCCTCTGATTTGTAGTCTGGATTGTTCCCATGTGAGTAACACCGCCCCCCTTCCTGTCACCTGTAACTGAGAGCTCTCTGTTTACAAGCTTTCCATCAAGCTTACAGCCCCTCACACCCCCAACCTAACATTGCTGGTGCAAAGGGAATGGCAAGTAAACCTGGAGAAATCCAGCCGGACAGTTTTGAGCCAGAAGCTTAGATGAGGAAAACAAAGACGTTGATGGATGTAGTCATATAAAAGTGGATGCATCAGAATGTAGCGGAGCAGGAAGCATTGAGACCCGCACAGCATATTTTCTACATAACAAATACAATCTTTTTCAAATTGTATTTTTCTGTCCGCTCCCGAGTCACAAAAATTTAAATAAAGATATACGCAGAAATGCAATTTTAAGCTAAATTTCTTAATGTATGTCCTCCATCAGCCTCCATACAGTATATAATACTGATATCTTGCTACTGTGCCATCCTTTCTAATAAAAATGTCTAATAAATATATGATAACACTAAAATTCCAGGAGGAGCCAACCAGCTTTCTTTAAAAACCTCTCCAATGAAAATTGTATTTTTGCTGTTTTTAACGCGTTCTTGTAACGTTTTTCTGATGATGGAGGACTCGCATAAAAGAATTTAAGATTAAAACTGCTTTTCTGAGTATTTCTTTATTCAAATCGTGATGAATCAGGAGCAGATAAAAACCTGTGGTTTGAAACAGATTAAAACTGTTCCGCTGGATAGCTCCAATAATGCTTTGTGTTTTTTTTTTTTTTTTGCTACGCCAACGTTAACCTGGAACTAGGGCTGCACGAAATGAGGAAAACTTGCGATATGCGATATTAGAGATTAATATTGTGATAACAATATAATTTCCGGTCTATAAACAAATAGCAAAATAACCCAAAACATCATTCCCATTTCATTGCAGCAGTTTAAAAATTATGCTCCAAATGACCCTCGTCGATATAGGTGACAAACATCTAACATAATAGGCCTCCATCTGATTGGTCAACAACAGGAAGGCGTCCATCCGATTGGTCAAATGCATAAATGGATTGATTTGATTCCTCAAGGTGCCATAAGATTGTTTTAACACATTTAAGGTTTACGATTTATTGCGATTTTCGCCGTCTTTTGCGATATGCATATTGCAGAACTGGATATTGCGAGAACGATAAATTTGGGGTATATTGTGCAGGCCTACCCGGAACTGTGAGGAGCTGTAAACTAACGTAAACAAAGGAATGCTGGGATTTTAACATGAGGTTACTTCGGCACCAACAGTCCTGCCCACAACTCGGAGGCAAATTTCTAATGAAAATATGGCTAATTTTACTATAAGGTAAAAACATAGTTGGAGAGCAGCTTTAAATGTGGAAAGACAGGATGGCAGAGCTGAAAAAAAATCTCTGAGGCTGGACATGTTCTAACAAGTTTTCATGATGCAAATGATTACTTTGAATGGCTCCTTTCCTACACACTTGAGGGGAAACATCTTCAGCTAAATGAAACATTGCTTCCGTAGTTGTTACCATTCATCAAGAAAAGCTTTTAAAAAAAATTTATTGATTCATATGTTCATTTCTGAAAGTACATTTAAAACTTGAGAGTGTACCAAAGCAAAAAATATCCTAACATCGTCCAGCTCTAGTGATTACAAGCAAAAACTGTTACAAGTTTAGTATAAAAGAGCAGCTTTAAACTGGTTAACCCAAAAAGACAACTCATTAACTCATTTAACGTGTTTGTAAAAATACCTTTATATGGTTTTATATGGTAAAATGCTTCTCACATAATTATAGTCCATGCAAAGCAGATAATTTGAATTATGTGGAGTGTGTCTTGCGGTGGAATATTTAAGAGTTTCTAGTTCAGCAATAAAGCTAGTCCATATGGTTTTTTTATGTTAACATCTGCATTCACATTAAAACATGCATTTTTCAATAAAAGATGCAACAAATTAAAAAAAAGCATCAGGTGAAAGGGACAGGCAGCATGCCAACACGCTTATTATGAGCCCACCATTCGGCCATTCCAACAGCCAAAGCAGAGAAGGGCGCAGCTGCAGCCGCGGCAGTTTGCTGGCCTAAACATGACCAAGCACTCCCACACTACTATGATTTGACAGCATAGGAGCTTTTATCCACTTTATCCCTGGACACATCACTATGGAGCACAGAGAAAGACGTGGAGTTGAAGAAGTGACACCAGACGGGCTTCGCTTTGCAAACCCTGACATGAGATGAAACGACGACACAAGAAGCAAAGGAGGGAAAGAAAAAAAAGTAGTCCTCACACCCAATGGAGGAGAGGCAGATTGGTTCTTGAAGCAGAAGATATGGAGAGATTCAAAGGAAGAGAGCTGGAAACTGCTGAATGGAGCAGAGTCTGCTAACTATCCAGCTGTCAAGCAAAACCTTCAAACTACAAACCCGCATGCACCCCCATCCCATTACAAACATAAACTACAAGGCCACACACCCCGATTCGTGAAAGCTTTTTGTCTTGTCCATCTTTTCGTCCAGCATCCATCACCGAGCGAGCATTCATGAGTGTGTGTGTGTGTGTGTGTGTGTGCTGGCCTGAAGGAGCGTGAGAGAGGCAGAGACGATGGGCGCATGCATGTATGCATTAGAGACGAATGCTGTCTAGAGCTGTAATAAACCAATGAAGTCTAAAAAAAACAGGTGGGCGAGTGAAGCAGCAACTGTATATTATGACACAGCAAAAGAGAGAGAGACAGAAATGAAGAGTGGGAAGACGGGAGCAGCATTTGTCTGCATCCCACACTCTCCTTTTATCATTTTTTGCTGATCCGCTGGTATCCATATCATTTGGTTCAATTGCAATAGTGGGAAAAAAAAAGATCATAAATGCACAATTTTCAATCTCCTCCAAATATGTAGGAAATCTGTCTAAATAGATGACAGAATATGACGTTTAATCGTTTCAAAACAAACCTTTGAAAATCTTTGTAGAGAGCTGCACTTAGTGGCTCTCCGCCTAAGCAGAGCTGCTCTCACCACCCACACATTAAAACAAATGGACTTTCAGAGGGACAATAGCTCCTCAGTCAACTAATGCTGGAACATGATTATGGAAAAAACAGTCAAACATCTCTGACACATGATAACCAACAGGTTAGGGGAAACATGGCACCGGCAGGGCTTAAGTAACGTACGTCTGTGTAAGGCTCCAATAAATAATTCCCTTTAAAAAAACATCCCGAGGCTTTCTAATGGTCATAATTCAGGAAGCATAATGCAATTATTAGATGAATATAGGTAAGCTAGTTGTCCTTAAACATTCTGTTAACGTTTTATCAAAGTTTCTGCTGACCATTCTTTGTTTTTCCTGTTGAAAACCAATATGTCTGACTATGCTAAACTTCTGATGCAGCAAGTTGAAAAGCTGCATACACTCCTTCTACATTCCAAACTGTAATGCTTCTCTGCTTCATCGATTGTTGAAGTTCAAGACATCCAGAACCAACACTGCTTCAAACTCACTGCTACAGTAGAGTCACAATGTGGCTATACTTGCAATTCATATCCAGTTTTACAAACTGAATAATCAGACTACTAAATATAATAACATCTAGAATTTACTTTTCTTTTTCAGAAAGTGATTGTGAAAAATAAAACACTATCAAATGCCACTAATACCTGCTGTATACTTTTCAGGAATGCATAGATTTCAAAATAAATAACACTGGATGTAAAAAAAACTGATTTAATATTATTTAATATTTATTTAATATTTGTTATTGTAAAAGAATGGAACAGTTTTTTATAAAGGAGGTAAAAAGGTGAATCTAGTTGTATTACCAATACCCTCTTCTCTTCTGCTGAGATGAGAGCCTTGATACAAATGACAAACATAAAAGATGCAAGTCCTTCTTTGTCCATTTGGAGCAGCACAAACACACAACTTGCTGCTGCATGAACTTTTTTTGACATTACTGAAGGTCAAAGTCCATGCATGACTCCAAAACACTCAACTTCAGTATTAGACCAAAGATCAGTGTTTGCTCACAAAAATCCAAAACAGCAAAAACCGAAAACCTGAATCAGAAATAAAATGTCTTTCATCGGACAATCTGCTTTTTAAAAGTTTGAAGCACTTCTTCTTTTAGTTTGAACCTTCAAATGAATTCATTTGTGTCAATAACCGCAACAGTTATACCACTAATGAAAGTAATAATAACAATACAAATAATTGAAAACACTTAGTAGTTTTGATATTTCACTGCATAATTGTTCTATACTATAGAACTATAAATAAAGAATATAGTCTGTATCAATCATTCACCATAGTACTATGTACACTCCATTTATTGTGAAACTTCTTTAGCCATCACGATGTGGCAAGTCAGTGCAATTCCTCTGAAAGAAGTTCCAACCTTTGACTCGACACGGACACGTCACCTTCAGGATTTGACCCCAGTTTCCACACAGAAACGTTTCGTTTTAGCTACATTCAGACACAGAAGTCGAAATGAGGAAGATGGAGGTGAACTACTGAAGCTGCACTTTCAGTTTTTCATCATTTGTTGTTATTTAAATCAAATATGACCATTCCTGAAATACAAACACAGAGCAGACGTTTAAAGTCTGAAACTGTGTTGATTCTTTTGCCAAGCAGGAGTTTGTTTTGAACCAAAAAGATGTGAACGTTTGCCAACACTGGTGATGCAAAGTTACCACAAAAAAACTGCAAAAAAGTCCACATGTCAAAACAAAACGCATCGATGAAATGACTTGTTCTTAAAGTTAGGTCGAAATTATAAATGCATCTTTGTTATATTAGATGTTGTAGCTCAGAAAGCTTTAGCAGAAGCTAACTACTAAATTCCTTGCAGTTCTGGGCGACATTTGCAACAGCGCAACATTCTCAGCATGCTAGCTGAGAATTCATATGAACCGTGGCAGAAGGGGTTTGGTAATCTTAGTTGTATGCTGAGTGTAAGTGCATGTAAAAACTGTAGTTATGCACTCCATGTGTTATCAAGAATCTAAACTTTTAAACCTCTGGTCAGAGACGAACGCCTAATGATTAATCATTATCGCTATTATGGATTATTAATCCCTAAATCACAATGTGTTAGTGGAACACAGAGCAAATAAGGACTGTAAAATAATTAAAAGCTAATCTACTGAAGTAGGGTGAGGTTCATGGACTCTGTAACTGTTGAGCATTCAAAATCACAAAAAGAAAAACTGCTTTAACCCCTTGGTACATTATTGTGTGAAAACATTTCCTGTTTCATTTATTAATCGCGAGTTTCAGTAAATTTGCTTCAACACAAGTTCCGCTCAAAGAAAGCAGCAGTTCACCATCGTATGAGAGGGGATACCTCCACACCGTCAAACTCACTCCTCAGATTCCTCACATTCCTGGAGAAAAGAACTCCTTGTGTGTTTCTAACTCTTGTGTGTCCCGCCACACCCAAAAAGCACATGGCTCTACAGGGTCGAGAGAAACCCCCTCTTGACTCCTAATTCAACCTGAATGTGGCATAATGTGAGCAATGCAACACAGCAATTTGTTGCAAATAAGTAAATAAATCCAATAAAAACTAACATGTCAAAGTAAATCTCGAAACATAGCAGGGACTCAATAGGCAGCTGAGAAATCGAGAGTATTTTACTAAACTATGAGTGATTCTAAAAGAAATATTACAAAATATCCTGCAAGACAAAACCTGAATGACAACTTCTCACATAGACGATTAACACAAATCTATTCTACAAAAAGAGAAAAGCCCAATACTCACCCTGTGCACTTCTATGGACTCGATCCAGCGTTGTCTGTGTTCAGGATCCTCTGCTCTGAGGTACCAGACGCTGTCATTCACACTGATGTCAAAACGACACTCGTCGAACTCGTGAGGCTGCACACACACAAGAGGGCTCATGATTTTCTACACAGAGGGCGAGGAATGTCAGAGCATCCTTGTTTTCTAAATCATATATATTTATTTGCATCCCAAAATACAACAAACAAACAAAAATTCATGTAAACTGAATTCTTGAGGAAAAACCACCACAATCTCACATTGGCTATAATACCCGGCGATCAGGAATGACACTCCAGGAACACATGGAACCAATCAGTCGCTGAAAAGCACGTCTCAAAAACACAGATTGTTTTAATTGAAAACTGATGCCTCGTGTCTGCAGTTCCAGCCTTTAAAGATACCGCAGAATAGGGCCAAGAAAAAAACAACAACAACAACAAAGGGTCGTTCCAGTTTGAGTGTGGGTCTTCCCAAGCTTTCCTCCTACTATTACTCCCCCACTCTTCCATGTACCCCACCCATGTCCAACCACCGACTGCTTCAGGCACAAAACACACGGGCAACAAAGAATTTGTTCGTTTCCTCCAAGACTGGAATCTGACCGGCTGGGACCAAAACTCGGAGAATAATGCGAAAGAAATGATGGAGAATAGGCTCAAAATTTAGCTGCATTCCCTTTTTTTCCCGCTTTAGGAGCACCAAGAACACGGATGCTTTATCTGTAGACATAAACTTACGTTTATTGAATTTGCTGAATAATACTCATGTGCTGCCTGGTCTGCTCTGACAGACAACAAGAGACACCCAATCTTAAAGAGGAAGTCCAAACTTGTATGACTTTATCCTCCATTCTTAAACACCATTAATGATCACACATTTTATATATCGATGATCCTTTCCAAAATTACAGTCATTCTAAATGCTATAACATTTCATGTGTTATCCAGAAAATTCCCTAACAGTTTCAATACATCACTGGGAAGGAACCAAAGGTGATATCAAAGTGCAGCCAATCGTGACGTTGCTGCTTAGAGAACTCCGTCGTCGATCTTACTGTGCTGTACCAGACAGGAACCATAAACCTCAGTCTTCACAGGTTTATAACCCTCTCATTCTGAAGGGGAAGCTTATCTTTTCCCTTCGTAAGCACTGTTGCACAGCAGTGCTGCATTGGCTTCGTTTCTGCTCAAAGGTCTGAAGAATCCTCCGCGTAAGCACAGAGGATTTCCTTGTAAACAATAAATTTTAAAAACTACTGTAAAAAAACAACAACAAAGATACTTAATTAGAAACCTTTTCCTGGATCTTTTCTTTTTTTTTAAGCCACATTTCCCTAGAGGTCAGGTTTAGGTGAGAGGACAGTCTTGCCTGTGTGCAGCTCCATGGTGTGTCATACTGATTTTAACACGGAAAACACTTTTTGTCTACATTCCTTAGCCCGCATACCGGAGTCTCCTGACAGCTAAATGACTTTAAATGTTTAGAAAAGCAGACCCAGAGAGAGGTTATGTGTTGTAAAACTGTAAACCTTCAGTTAAAATGAAACAAAAACAAAAAACATGTAGCTCCAGTGCGATCAGAATGTATTGGCACAATTATTTAGTGAAAATATGTGATCCCAGTAAAATAAGTTAATCTTAGCTTTTATGTGAAGCTTTAAAATCTAATTTTAATCAAATAATCTGGTTTTACGAAGGTGCACTAACAGCAGTAAAACCATTCCTTTAGCTAATGTCTTTAGTGAGGTGTACCAGAAGGTGGTGAATGATTAACCAAGGTGGGATTTAAACTTATCTCCCTTCCTCAGATAGAATGCAAGTCAAATGTGCAGTATGTGAAAGAAAGCGATTTTTGACCGCAGACGTTTTAAAAAAATGAACAACATAACAGTCAAAGAGGGATGAGAGTATGAGGTGGAATAATATCACATCTCTGTAGAAATCGAGACAAACCAAGACCATTTCAGCTAGAGCTCAAAAACACAAGCAAAAAACTACAATTTAAGAAAATGAAAACTTTTTTTTAGGACAACAAATTGAAGGCACTTGCTTTATCCACAAAGACTAAGTACTTACGGTGATGACAGCCTTGCTCAGGCACAGAGAGCCCCTGCAGCCGTACTCCCGCTCATCCTCAGACTTGTAGTAACTCAAGGTATTGTTTTTTAACACGACCCAGCGGTCCTGCCATCCATGGATGTAATTTGTCCACTGTCAACACAAAACAGCCAGGTGAACAGAACAGCTGGATATGCCACAAAGGCCTTCTTGTTTATTTAAACTAACTGCAAATTCACGTTTATTTAGGAGACATCTTAAACAAATAAAAAAGAAAGATAAATTAATTTATATGTAAGATTATTAATATTTATGATCATTATTGCTTATATGACCTTTGAGCATGTAGATGGTCATTTTTCTCTTTATGATACAAATGGTTTCATTATTATAAATATCATATTTACTCACTTTGCTTAATACGCCGCCGAACTCCACGGGCTGTGCGGATTCCGGGTCAATATCCTCATCCGAACCTGACGATGAACTCTTTTCAGACATTGAATTCCAAAGCTATTATGATAATAGCTATCAAATGAATTTGAGAATGACTGTTTTCGACTCGACGTTATTATTATCAAGCTAAAAAAAGGCTCCAGCTGCTGGATTAGTTCCCGGTTTAAATTTAAAGCGGCTGCAGCGTCAACTTCAGCTTAACGGCGGCTAAATTGTTTCCATTCGATATTAACTTGAGGTCCAAATTACCGATGGAGCGATGAAAATTTCGTTTAACGATGCTACGTTGCAGGTTTACGGATTGGTATGGAGTTGACAGCGGGGCGTTTCTTGGATTTTGCGGGCTTTGTTTTGAATCTGACGTCGAACACCAACAAGCCTAGCTTACTTAGTTAGCTGTCAAACTACGCAACTAGCTAACATCAACTTTAACTGGCAACTTGTGACTCCTTAGCTATTTCGGCCGCCGTTGGTGGTCTGCTAAAAACGCCTTAGTGTTAACACTGCACTTCATTGCTTATCTGTTGAAATAAAGAAAAAAAATAAAGAAACGAAATTTAAAGGAAAAGGAGAAAACGTGCAACGGAATCGCGTCCGAGCAGTGGTTCCGCAGTTCAGTTAGCAGTAGTGGACTGACTAGCCTGTGGGAGGAGCCACGGCCACGCTTTACTGTTTGGACCTCCTTCTGAAGAGACGTCAAGGTAAACAGTGCACAGCCAGACCGGAAATGGCAAACATTAAATTAAAACTAGTTTTACTGATCACTGCTATAACCCCGGTGGTATCAAAACCTTTAGAACCAGGGTGTTCTTTAGTTTAAGTGTACATAAATACTTAAAAAGCAAGCGTGCAGCCACGATGTGTTTGTTGTTAATTTCCATTTGATTTTATTCAATTTAACAAAATGTGAAGAAAATAAACAAAAGTAAAAAACATATGAATCTGGAATGTCGACGAATTAGTGATGTTGAATTTTTTTATAATTTGCAGAAATATTTTAATAGGACATATTTAAAAAAGATAATGGTTTGTCCTGCTCATTAGACCTATATATACATAAATGTACGTGTGTGTGTGTATATATATATATATATATATATATATATATATATATATATATATATATATATATATATATATATATATATATATATATATATATATATATATATATATTTAACACACACAACACACATGCACGCGCACACATGCACGCACACACACACACACACACACACACACACACATAGGGTCTCCGATTGTGATTCTGTTTGACTATATCTTTATGAATTCCCGGTAATTATACAATTAAAGGTATGAAGCCAATTGAGACGACTATATATTAATATTGGGCTATGTGAAGTAAATTGAACTGTTTCAGGGACTTTCTTACTGTAAGTTAAGTGCAGCAACCACTACCCTATTGTGCATTTTATTTTATTGTTTTGCATTTCCGATTCACATCATTTCTGCCTCGTCATTGGTGACGTACGCGGAAGTGCCGCCAAAAACACCGCTGTTGCAAACTTCAAAACCTCCGGCTCCACGGATGTGTACGGTATTTATCTGATTATTGTTACCGTCTGCCTGAAAAACAGGCATGGTTTGGAATGTACTGTTGGTTGGATTCAACCCGAAACAAAACGAACAATAATAATTAAGCCACAAAAGGACTGTTTATCAGGATCATTGTACCGGGAGATTTTGAAAAGAGTCGATGTAATTTGGAGAAGGCCAAGATACTGCAAAGTAAATTAAGAAACTTTGGAAGATGGATAACGAGCCTGCACAAACCAAAGATGAGGGCTTCCTCTCCAGGATGGCCCTAAATGACAACAAGGCGGGGATGGAAGGTCTCGACAGAGACAAGATCAATAACATCATCATGGAGTCATCCAAGGTGAGTTCCCACAAAATGTACACACAGAATATGTCAATAACTTTGTTATAAATAAGTGAGACACTTTATTATGCAGTAATCTATTAAAGACGACATGCTTTGGACAAATTAAAGTGTGACATATCCACTACACTGACAAACAATCTGAATATTCCAGCTGCTGCCAGAATGTTGGTTCTAATTCTGCTTTTGAGAATTCTTTTTGAAAGTTGAACATATAAACAAACTTTAAACCAGATCTTGTGTTGCATTTATTTGCTGTCCGGATGCTGATTCTAAATAATGAACAATGGATCATTGCAACCAGTGGTGTCACTGAGAAACTCGTCTTTTTGCTTTAATTCTAATATCATCAATGCATTTTTTTATAGGTGTTACTTTTATGTTTCAGTACCTTTAGAATTTGATATGAGCGACCAGTAAATTATTTGTTTCTCTGATAAAATCCATCTTGGTTTTGTTCCATTGCAGGGATCCAAATTTTATGAGAATGAGCTGAAGAAAGATCAGCAGGTAAACCAGCGCATTGAGAAAATGATGCTCCAAAAGGCAAACATTACACAGGCACAGCTGAAGAAAGCCCAAGCACAGGTTAAAACCTTTCAAGAAATTTCCACAATTAAGATTATTACACGCACTTTTTAGAAACTTGATAACTGAGGAACTGCTGCATGACATTTTCAAGCTCGTGTCTTTGTAGGTTGAAAAGATGGCTTTAGCACTGGAGAGAAGTCGGGATTTAAGCCGGGTGATTGTGCATGTGGACATGGACGCTTTCTACGCTGCTGTGGAGATGAGAGACTGCGCCGAGTTAAAGACAAAACCCATGGCTGTGGGATCCATGAGTATGCTGGTGGGGAAAACTATACTTTTACACTACAGATGATCTAAAATCCTGTGTATGAAAACAAACCAAACATCTTTGTGTGTGTGTGTGTGTGTTTTTTTTTAAGTCAACATCCAACTACCTTGCTAGAAAATATGGGGTACGAGCTGCCATGCCTGGCTTCATTGCAAAGAAACTCTGCTCTGATTTAGTCATTGTTCCACCCAACTTTGATAAATACAGAGCTGTCAGTGATGAGGTGAGAGGGAAACACACGTCTTCAATGTTAACAGTTTTTCCGTTTTTTAAGAGCCTCATAAATGTCTTGTCTTTGATAGATAAGGGAAATTTTTGCAGACTACGATCCCGACTTCCTACCAATGAGTCTGGATGAAGCCTATCTCGACTTTACGGAGCACTTGGAGCAGAGGCAGACTTGGCCGGAGTCCTTGCGCACACATCGCTACTCCTCCAAGAGCATCACGACAGGCATGTAGATACAAAAAAAAACGCATACGAGAAACATATTCTATAGATTCTTAGTCAAAGTTAACATTGTGCAAAAACGCTTTTGTGCAGCTGTAAAGGAAACCCCAAATCCTAAAGATACAGAAGCAAAGGATGAGGACCTTTCTCCAATTCTATTCAATGAAAGTCCAGGTTCCCCTCCTGGCCTGGACGGCTCCAAAGGAGCTAATGGGGGTTCAGAACTGTTTGGGACGTCTGTTGAGGAGGCTGTGAGAGAGATGCGCTTCCGTATTGAGCAAAAAACAATGCTAACAGCCAGTGCAGGTAAAAAAAAAAAAAATCATACAAATCTTACTTGTCATAAAATAAATGTCACTATGTCTCCCAATAGAAGCACTATAGTCCTACAGTTTAACACCACTATAAGCTTTGTGCTTTCCCAGTAAAAATTTGTTTAAACAAATTGTAAAGAGAGTAGTTCTGGTAATTTTCCTTCGATTATAAGGAATTATTTTGAATTGTCTGAATATTTTTTATAGTAAACTTTAATATGTGTTTATTTACAAATCATTTGTTGAGTCATATTCACAAACCTTCCAGGAATTGCTCCGAACATGATGCTTGCCAAGGTTTGCAGTGACAAGAACAAACCCAACGGACAGTACAGGCTTCCCCCAACAAGAGAAGCAGTCATGGACTTCATTCAGGATCTTCCAGTTCGCAAAGTATGCAAAAAGGATTAAAGACAGAACAAATCTAAGTCTAAAGGCTGTGAATGCGCTCTGGGTGGTCTTACTTGTTTATGATAAATGTAACAAGAGATAAAGCCCAGCGTAAGATACAATTTTAAGAATATACCTTTCTGTAAGCAGTGGTTTAGACGATGGTAAATGAACATGCGTTTACAAAGAAAACCTTTCTTTTCTGTTCTTCCAGGTTTGTGGGATTGGGAAGGTCAGTGAGAAGATGCTAAACGCTTTGGAGATCACAAAGTGTTCCCATCTCGGCCAGCAGATGGCGCTATTGTCTCTCCTGTTCTCTGAAACTGCCTGTCAGAACTTCATGGAGGTTTCTCTGGGTCTGGGTTCCACACGTATATCCAGGTGACTTGCTGACTTAATAAAAGTCTAAATAAAAGAGCCATTTATAGAAAAACAAAACATTTTCCTGTCTTTACAGACACGAAGAAAGAAAAAGCATGAGCATTGAAAGGTTTGTGGGTTTTTTTTAACCAGCTGTTTAAAAATAGTTCTTCCAATTCTTGTTTTTACTTTGTAAAGCACCTCGGATCTTTTATTTATTTAGTTGTTCTGCTTGATATTGACAGGACGTTCAAAGAACTGAGTGATGCTGAGGAGCAGTATTCTTTATGCAGGGAGCTGTGTAAAGACCTGGCAGAGGATATGAAGAAAGAAGGTCTAAAGGTACAATGAGAGGATCGCTTAATGTTTAAAAAGTAAACAAATATTGTGTGCTTATCAAAAAATGAAGCAAACTCAAATGTGGTTCCCAGATAGTTTGTCCTGAACTTAGCTTTTTGATTAAGCCTCATATGATTGTGTCAAACTAAGCAAAAAAAGAGTTTTGGATCTATTTGAACTAAAGTTGATGTTGAAGTTGATGTTTATAATAAGAAAAAAGTGGTTTTATTTGTTAAATCCCTTAATGCCTGAATTTTTTTTTTACCAGTTACAAAAAAAAAAGTTACTGTGGTTTTTGCTTTTCAAGTAGATGCTAAATTAAACCTATGATAACCCATGGTGACTAGTGTAACAGAAAAAAAAAACTTCAAAAATGTGTAATCAACTTAGTATATCCCTTTTAATTTTAACTTTAGGAAAAATGGGTTTGGTTCTGACTTAATGGAAGTTTGGAGTAAAAATGGTTTCATGCATATTTGCATCAATAGGCATCAAGGGGTTAAATCAAAGAAAGAAAAACACCACATTTTCCAGGAATAATCCTAAACACCAAACTGAGTTTTACATAATTGCCTTCAAGTGTCCATTCATTTTGGAATCCTGAGAATAAGGAAGGACTCCTTCTCAACTCCTGTAAATGCAAAAAAATAAAATAAAACCACTGCTGAGATATTAGACGCTGTTATCAGCTTCAGAAGTGTCTCCCTGGGAGATAATCACATTTTTATGAAACCTCACAAAAGGTCGTCTGATAAACCTGCTCCTGAGATGAGAGCTGAGACAGATTTTCATTGCTCTTCCATTTACAGCCCTTCCGCTCAGTGCTATCGATCTCAGTAACCATAGGAGGTTGTTGGAAGTGGACCTAACTGTTTTGTTTGTTTTTCTCTCTTTGTGAAGGGGAAAACTGTTTCGCTGAAGCTCAAAAACGTGAACTTTGAGGTGAAAACCAGGGCACAGACTCTACAGTGTGCAGTTGCTGCAGAGGAGGAGCTATTTGCCGTTGCCAAGGATCTACTGAAAACAGAAATAGACAATGAGAGCCCTCATCCGCTCAAGCTGAGGCTCATGGGTAATTCAATTTAGCTGTACAACTGACACATTTATTAATGAAACTACGTTGGAATAAATCTAAATATGTGACAGATGTAATTATACACATGGCATTCATTCAGAGGCTTTCTATCATGTTTGTAGGTGTTCGAATGTCTGCCTTTGTCAGCTCAGACCATAAAGCGCCAACGCAGAAGAGCATTCTCGGCTTTCTTAAGTCGGGAAGTAGTGGATCCTCTGAAATAAAGGGAGAACCTTCCAATAATCCCTCACAAGCTTCCCAGCCCATGGCCTGTCCATCAGTGCAGACTGCTAAAAGAAAAGAAGAGGTTTTTCTGCACTCAAGGAAACCAGAAGAAACCCGGAATGGTGGCCAACCCCAGCAGTCTTTTTTCCAACAAGCTCAGGCTAAGAGACTGCAGCTTCACGTGTCGAGTGTAAACACACAGGATGAAGGACGTGGAGCGGAGGCCAGAGGGATTTCCCCCATAGGGGCTTGCTCCAAAGAAAGTGCGCTTTCATCAGCGGCGTTGAACAAGACTGGAGGTTCGGTCTCACAAATGCTGGAAAATAAACGTGCCGCTCCTGCGGGGGACCATCCATCCACATCTGGCTGTGAGGCCCGCCCCCAAATCCTAATTTGTCCTGTGTGCTCCAGCAAAGTGGAGACGACTGATTTGAATGTCTTTAATAGACATATAGATTTATGCCTTAATGTTGCCTCTACAAACCCAAAGAAAAATGAGTCCGAGTCTGTTTATGATGAAGAGAAATGCCTCCAAGACCAAGAATGCAAAGAGCTGAACAAACGGAAAGAGCGGAGTGAGGCTGAAGAGGAGCAGCCCTTCGGCAGCAAAGAGTCCAGCAGAGTTTGCCCACGGGGGGGCCAACACGGCGGCTCGATTCAAAAGGTTTTCCTGACCCAAAGCGACAGCAAACCCACAACCTCGCAGAAGTGTCAAGGGAAGCGTTCCGACCTTGTTTGCCCAGTGTGTCACCTGACCCAAGAGACGGACGACCTCGCCGTCTTCAATCGCCATGTTGACCTCTGCCTGAACCAGGAGGTCCTGCATGAGCTCAAAGGACAGACGACATTTTCCCAGAATCCATCTGTAGTTAAGAATAGCAAAAACATAGGTAAGAGCCCGTAATTACTTCTATTTCTTTTTGCGTTTTTACATTAATTCAGTTGCTGGTTTGTGGCCAAAATCTCTTTATCCATTCAACTCTGGTTTCAAAAAGAAGTCAATGTTTTTAAAGTGCGTTTTTGTTTACCTGGAAAATGCTCCTATGCGTTCCGGAGCTTCTGTCTGGCCGCTTGGTGGATTGTCAGCGGCCTTATGACCTTGGTTTTTACTGCTATTGACATTGTGTGAGAGGTTTGTATTGATTCAGACTGACAAAAGACATCTCATTTCACCCCATGAAGCCTCCTTGGCCCCTCCACCTTGGAAACGGCTAAATCCCCCTCCCACCTTTTTATTTCCCGACAATAAACTGAAGCCTGGGTTCACCCTTAACAAAGCTGTGCCTAAAAACAGCAGTCTTTATTGTTCTATAGAGGTGCTGCAGCTGTGTTTCCTTCTGTATTTTCAGGGAAAATGTTTTTTTTTGTTAAACTCTGCATCACTGGTGTTTGTTTCTGTTTGTAGCCAGTACAAATCTCCCACCAATGCAAGCAGGCAAAGTCAAAAGCAAAAGGTGAGAAATGTTAATACACGTCTCCTATTATTAGCAATTACGGTAGTAAATTAATTATTTCTGCTTTCTTTTCTCTTAGACGAGGCTCACCCTCCTCTCTTCCCTCTAAAAAGTCGAGGAGCCTCGGCCTTTGCAACACCATCGACAAGTTCCTCAGGTGACACTCAGCCATGCAGAGCGCCACTTCCTGTTTGGGTGAAGTTTAGAGCCAGCCGAATCCTGGACGCACATGGACTCACCAGCTCAAACGAACACATCCATGGGCTGAGGCGAAGCACCTTTTAAACCATACTTAAGCCAAACGTAACATTAAAGACGTGGAGCTCATAACATTTTAAGTAAACAGAATAATATTTATTGATAATGTCACCTTTTAATGCCTCGTTTTTATTTGCTAATTTTATAAAGCCAATGCTGTTTGATGAAAGTAAAATTATTTGGGAAATTAATATTTATCTCTTATATAAACAATAATATATTTTGTTTAATAAAAATGCTAAATTAGTTTTATCATGGATAGACTGCTTTCATAATTTATTTTATAGATATTCTGCATAAACATTCTTGTCTCTTTTTAACTCTGCACCATGTTTCCTCCTCATCTTGATCATGTGGGCTGAATTGTTATCATTTATCTAATTCTGCAATCATTTTGGATAAGTGGTCCAAATATTACTCTTCAAGTAATGCCCCCATAAAAACTAAATTCAATACTTCTGTTTAAAATGGAGTAATTTGTATACATTGTTTTTATAATAAATCATACTTTTTTTAAACTGTTGATATTTTTTCAATTTCTTCAAACTGTGTGGTTGTATGCTGGAGCTCTCACACACAGAAGATACATTTCAAAACACAACCTGAAACTTAATTGTCAATTCAGGACATTTACCAAATTCACTTACCGGTAATCCCCTTTGAGGTCAGAGGGATGCTGGAGCCTATCCCAGACACAGTTGGGCAGAGGCAGGGCACACTCTTGATGAGTTGCCAGTCCAATGCAGGACCACGCAACCTTACACTCACATTCACACCAAGGGAGAATTTAGAGCAGACATGTTCTAAGTCTGGCCCGTGTTCAAATTTCCATAAAATCTTTCATAAAATCAATAAAATGCGGCCCCCCAGCACTTTATAAAAACTGTTTGGATAGTTCTTCATTGTGGTTAGCCAAATTACATTTTCCCATTCATCATGAAGAGGCACTATCAGACGAGACATGCTATCTACGACAAGCTAACTGGGAATAAACGGTGTGAAAACTTTGACAGGGACTTTGGTAAAAATAAAAAATAAAAAACATTTAGATGTATTTGCTGTAAAATAAAAAGTAAAATGTTCATTTTAGTTTAAATTTAATGCGGCTAAAATGGTTAAAAGAATGCCAGGCCAAATGGTAGGCCCTCACACATTTCCATGCATGCACGAGGAGAACATGCAAACGTCACACAGAAGTCTTGATATGGAGCATGTCCTTTTCACTATAAGGTGAGGTAAGTGCTAACCACTGCACCTCTGTGCAGCCTACATTTGTAAAAATGGCTCTAAAATGGGGATATTTTGTGATTATATTCAGTTAGCGAATCAGAAAACAACAGCAACATTTGGAAAAAACAGCTTAGAGATACTTTGAGAGCTTTTTTAAAAAATAATTCTATATGCAGTTTCACCTCATCCATTAATTTTGACTCCAGTCAACCAGATGCCACACATGCATTCATCAAAACCAACTTTCTAAGCTTTTCAGAGAAGCCTTTATGGTAAATAGGACCAATATTTCCTTAAGTAACAAGTAACACTTCACATGGGACGTCAGTTATAAGAAAGAATGTAAACAAAACAGGTATTTCTGTCAGTGGATAATAAATTATAAAAAGTACCGCCCATTCCATATAAAGATGAAATGTGTCATGTTACATATACTTTGTGTTTCCACTAACCCTTGAATGGGCGTGAGCAAGTAGAGTAAACATGAATCAGCGTCACAATGTTAAGTAAGGACTGTCTGCTGTTTGGCAACTGGGCTAATGTGAAACTGGACCAAGAAAAGTCAGGCTTAAGATCCCTTCTCCACTGAGATTCCCAATGGAAAAAAGAACTTTGGCTTTAGGGAACTTGATCAAGGAGCGACGCCCCAAGAAGGGAACCCTCGACCCTCGAAAGTGGATGAGCCAAAAGAATGCCAGCGAGTTTGATGACTTCATGCACACCAAGGCTTCAGACGAAGACACGGACAACGGCTTCAACGACGAGGAGATGTGTGAGTGTGCAGTTAGACAAAAAAGGTGGAAAATAGAGACTTTTTTCTCCTGGATAACAGTTGGATAGATATTCATGTGAAGAAGGATACAAAAAAGCCAAAATAATAATAAAAAGTGCATCTCATCATTATGACATCTTCAGGAAAGAATTATGATCTTTTTAAATTTGATGTTTCATTGATTATTTATCTCTTTTCAATCAGTCCATTCTTTAAATAAATGTCCTCTGGTGTGCATTGATCAATTATCTTTCTGATGTATTGGCTAAGTTTTGACTAAACTTTGGGAGTCTGACGGACTCATATTTTACTCAAATACGTTTTTTTAAGGAGTACCCAGAAAAAGCTTTATACCAAACCAAATTAGGTCTCATCTGTCTGTTTGTTCAGCTGCAGTCTTTGCAACCAAGGCATGTTGTCATCCTCAAAATATATCATTATTTTGTTTTTTCCTTGTACTGTTATGTACTTTCATACGTTATGCTAAATGAGGAATCAATGGAAATCAGCTTAATTGTTGCCAAGCTACTAAATGACCAATTTGACCACACTTTTCTTTGCCAAATACAGCTTTCCTGGATGTTTGAGTGCATGTTGAAACAGTTTGTTCTTTTTCAACATTTTTTGTTTTAAATTATAAGTTTACATTTTCAGATGTTCCATTAATAAACCGATTTTGCAGCATTTGACGTCTATCATTTCAAGTAAAACAGTAAATGTTTTCTTAGCTTTTCGACAAACAGTTTTTACTGTTTGTTTAGCTGCTGGAAAGTAAATGGAGTCTCTGTGTGTGATGTCACTGTTGATCTGAGGTTGTGCATACCTTTATAATAAGACATAAAAAGTACCAGATCTTTTTTTTTTTAATGTCTTGACTGTTGAAGCCATTGAACTGAAGGACGGTATTCTTTTCATTTTAGGAGAAGACTCTTTATATACAGAATCCCCTGCTTGGGCGTACGTGTGGGCGGGAAGCTTATGTTACTCTTTGTTGAGATTTTTACATTGTTTTGTTGTGTATTATGCTCTGTACATAATGCAATATATACTTGAAAGTTATTGAGCATCCATTTGCAAAGGTATCTGGTCTATTGTGCAGTGCTGGAAGGAGAAAAGCAGTTTATAGAAGCAGCCAAGAGAAATGACGTGGCGTCCATGAAGGTTCTTGGAAAAGGTCTGAATGCAAATGCAAAGAATGCGGTGGGTCTGACTTCACATGCTTTCTGCATCATAGGATATCGAGGGAAGAGTTTTTGAAAAGCCTTCATTATGACTAATAGTTTGTGTTTTCTTGCATTCATCAGCATGACAGAACTGCGCTTCACTTTGCAGCAGCCGGCAGAAAGAGCGAAGCTGTTCAGTTTCTTCTGCAGCGCAGGGTCAAGGTAGATCAGAAGGACAAGGTGAGGAGAAATGTTTAAACCACGAACAAATAGACGCTTTATATTTTTTTTAACTCGCCAGCTTGTCTTGGTTTGACAGTATGGCATGACACCCATTCATCTAGCTTCCTGGTTTGGCAGTTTAGAGATCCTGAAATTGTTAGTTCAGGCTGGAGCTGAGCAAAAAGTTGAGAATGAGGTACAGTATGTTGATTCTTTGTTTTTTTTAATTAAATAAAATATGCACACTTTTTTCTTTTTGAATTCAATTATTAAACAAGATCAAACATCTTAAACAAAAGTCTTTATTTGATTCAAAGTGATCTTTACATGCATTTTCCCTCAGGATGGACTGAACATCATGCACTGTGCTGCCATCAACAACCACACGGAAATTTTGGAATATATTGTCAATGGCCTGCAGATGAAAGAACTAGATAAAGACGATCAGGTATCTGTTGAGCACTCAGCTTTCATGAATGTTAATACTACATGCAGTGCTGACCCCGCCTCTGGTTATATCCTTCAGCTAGGGCGTCGGCCTTTTGCATTAGCAGCAGAGCATGGCTGCGTTGAAATGTTAAAGATACTAATGGAGCCCTATAACATGGCCACCATGAAGCCCAACAAGGTGCGTTTCTTAAATGTTGTGGCATCATCCTTTAACCAAACCTGCTTGGTCTTAGAAGGCCCTTAATTTAATCTATCCTTCAGTTTACACGTCACATCTGCAAAGAAAAAAAAAATCTGTCTATGACATTGGCTGGTTTCCTCCCTCCCTTCTGCCAGAAAGGGGACACGCCTCTGCACTTAGCTGCCAGGAACGGCCACTTGGAGGCCGTCCAGCTACTACTGCAGAGCTTTGATACTCGGGATGAAGTCAATATGGTATGCAATCAGTGTAAACATGACCTGTATTATCCACAGGATAATACGAAAGAAGCAGCAAACATGCTGCAGTTCCTTTCACACATACAGTAATCTTGAATTTATTCAGGCTCCTGGCATTATATTATAGTAAATCATTTACAAATGATTGGTACAACTGTTTACCCAGATACATAATATTAACCAATCGTATTTTAGTAGTCTCTGTTTATTTTTGAACCTTTTCTTGGTTTTGAGTAAAAATACCTTAAACATTAAAGTTAATAAAGGGTCCATGTTGCAGGATGGCGAGACAGCTTTGTACCAGGCAGCACACAACAACCAGGAACAGTGTGTTCTGGCCCTGCTGGAGGGGGGCTGTGACCCCAACATCATCACAGCGGTACAAGGCACCACACTGACTCAAGATATTAAATCTGTGCTCCCCTGCCCTGCTATTAATGCTAATGCCCTATGATATGTTCCAAGTCAAACTTTAGGTCAACAGTAGAGTATGTGACAAAATGAAAATCAGGTGGTACAGCTGATTTTGTGCTTTCTGAAGGCCAAATGTAACGCTCTTCACCCCGTTTCGGAAAGAGGAGAGGCTTCTCTAGTTCAGCTCCTCTTACAATACAAAACTGATGCTGACGTTCAAAATCAGGTGAGAAACCCCAAACTAAGATCACTTACTGTCTATTCTTTACTTGCTGCCATTTTCTTTTCACCAGGGACTTGTGCAATAACAGTGCTTTTGTTTGCTCTCAGCACCTGGAGGCTCCGCTTCACCTGGCAGTGAGGAACAGTCGCATTCCTGTAATCCATTCTCTTCTTGCAGCAGGATGTAACATCAATCTCACTGATAAGGTGTGAGCAGCTTGGTAACACAGTGAAAAGCACTCTTGCAAACAGGAAACTACTAAAATTGCACCACCCTGTTCTCCAACAGAGATCCCAGACCGCCATGCATTTTGCCGCAGAACTTGCCCAAACTGAACTTGTGGAGATGCTTCTAAAAGCTGGAGTTGATCTGACACTCCAGGACAAAGTAAGAAGTCTGCTAATCTGCACAACTGTAAAACTGATCGTAGAAAGACTAAAGAGCAGACATTTATGTGATTAATTCATAATGCAAGGCACGTGCAATATGTTTAATAGATATTAAAAGTCCATTGAAATGATGTTTTCCATTTGGATCTTGAGCAGCAGGGTAAGACGGCTCTGGGTGTTGCAGCCAGAGCAAACAAGGTGATTATTGTGGACATGATCATCAAAGCAGAGAGATACTACGCCTGGAGAAAGGTGAGTGTCAAATGAACCCTGCATTTGACCATATTTACTGTTGATTCATCAACCAATTATATCCATTACAAATTATTCCTTTGTTGGGTCATTTGTATAAAGCATCAGTGCAAAAATTCTGACAGCCAATTTACTATCATTAAATCAAAAATACCCATGATTCATCAACATCATCGGTTTTAGTCATCTTTAACTCTTCCATTTATTTTGTTAATCACTCACTTGTGTGACATGCCAATAATTTCTAACCATGCTAACCAATCTCTGGCTGTTGGCCTTTCTGACATGATTTAATTGCCCTTTTAGGCCCATCCGGAACCTAATGAAAGGGTTTGCAGCGAGTATCCGCTAACATTTAAACTTGACCACCGCCATGAGACAAAGCATCTCCGTTCAATGGCCTGGCGCCTTGCTCATCAGCTCCTGAAAGCAGGAGACTGGAAGAGACTGGCTGAACACTGGAATTTCACCAAGGAGCAAGTTTCTGCTATTGAGGAGCAGTGGACAGGTGCCACCAACATATTCTCCATTTTTGCTTCAAAAAGGAATTCAGAACTCAAACATTTTTTTAAATCTTGTCTTCCTGTTTAGTTCCCCATATCTTTGCAAGAATTTTAAAGAATTCCAAATTTGTGTGTGCTTAAATATACTTTTTATTGCAATTCCTGTGTTTGTTCACAGGTCAGCACAGCTATAAGGAACACGGCCACAGGATGCTGCTTATCTGGCTCCACGGGGAGGAGCTGGCTCAGAGGAATCCAGCTAAAGAACTGTACCAGGACCTGATCACCTCTGGGAACAGGAAAGCTGCAGGTGGGCTCAGTTACCAGGTTTCAGAAAAGAAATGTAGTTACGAATGCAAAACCACTGCGCTGCATTTTGTGCCTCTGCCGATGTTTTTTTTCTAAATAAGTGTGTCTTTTATTTTCCAGATAAGATTCGGGAGGAGGCGGAGCACAGAGGCCGCAAGAGCTGCAGCATTTCATGAGAAACTGCTGACATGTTGCACCTTTTTAACAACTGAAGAACACACAGTCTGCAATAAAAAAGATTTATTTTTAAAATACTGTCAGATTTGTTATAATATGGCTTAGTTTAGTTAAGTTAAGGACACACAATAGATGAGAACACCTTCATAGTTGCATAATTACACGTAAAATTGTCCCAGAAAAATATTCACCTTCACATTTTATTGTTTAAATAGGATCTAGAGGTAGTAAAAAAAAAAAATCTAACAGATATCAAAGTCCTTCACATAAAAAACGACACTAGAGGGACAATTTGAGGCAAAATTGGATTTAAATGAATGTAATACTTTTTTTTGCATAGAAAGGTAAACTCCTAAATTGAGTCTATTTGATGTTGCGATCATTCAACTACTTTGATGGAGTGCACATGGCACGTGCTGGCGTGTGTTCGTGATGACCCTCTGCTGGCAGCGGGGGCCTGGGTTTGCTGTGACGAGCGCGGGAACTTAGCAGCTGTGGCTTGTCCAATGGTGAGCTGATTAAAAAATAAAAAAACTTTTTAGAGCTTCATTGGACTAATTAGTCAAATTATGAAACAGATTGTAGTTTGAGAGAGAATAGTAACCTGTGAGATGGGATGATGACGTTCAATTATCACGGAGCTCATCGGTGGAGCGACTCCCATCACCTGTAGGTTGGCCCGTGGTGCCTTACTAACGTCTGCCCGCGCTGTGATACGAGCTGTGACCGTTTTTGCAGGCTTTTGTTGACTTGATGTGACAAATCGACCACTAACCTGCCACAAAAACATCAAATGCATGTAGTAAATGCAAGGATCCTTTTTTTTCTATGTCCTCTTTGGATGAGCTGTTTAGGAATGAATTGGGGTTCAGTTTGAATTAATATGGGATTATAACAAAAATCTTTTAGAAAAACAAACAAACGTATTTCTTCAAATAGTTGACAGTAAAGTTCCGGTACATGGTTGCATCACAGCAGGAAGATTCACATCAGCAAATCGAACCTGTTTCAGAGAACTGGAAAAGCCGCCAAGTGGAACGGAGCTGTGCACAACAGTCGTGGGAGGTCGTCCTTCTTCCTGAGACATAGGAGCTCTTGAACCCAGCTAAGAAAAAGGGAACATAAGAAATATATATAAAAATAAATAAATAAAGAAAGAAATGTCCTTGTTTAAATTTGATTTTAAACAATATTACAAATCAAACTATATTCAATGTACAGACGTTTTGGTACAATAGTATTTGAATGTTTAAATGGTTGAAGCATTTATTAAGGTAAAAGAAACTGCATGACCACAAAGGGTGTGAATAAATGTGTTTAGACGAAATTATCATCCGCGCCTTACTACGTCATCTGCTTCACTTTGGGGGGGTTCTGGGTGGTCAAAATGGAGCGGACTGAACCTTGAAGAGGTGGTGGGATATGGCTGAAAATGAGTCGTTGTGGCCGATTCCTGCTGAAAATCTACAGGAAAAATAGTAAAAAATGAAATTAAAAAAAGAAATCATGCACTTGAACAAATCGTTAAGCAATAATGTTCAGAACAGGTTTTTTTATTTATTTAAAAATGTAATTACATTTTATATGCAGGCTAAATCTCCATACTGAATGAACACACACAAACCGTGCTGTTCTTGTGGCGGAGGCTGCTCAGGTCGTCCTTCTGTGGAGTGAAACATGCTCAGAGCTTCCATGTTGAGAGCACAAACACCTCGCATGAAGGCTTTCTTCATGGAGTCTTCATACTGCTCCCGCTCTAGCCGCAGTCTGCATATCTCTGACTGAGCCTTCTCGATGGTCTCACAGTGCTGTGGACACAAAAAACAACATTTATGAAAGACATTTAAAAAACAAAAAAAAAAACAATAAAATTTCAACATCTTTTACTTTTCAATCTTTTTTTTGTGGAATCTTTCCTATGTGGGATGAAAGAAAAGAAGTGTAGGACCAGCACCAAAAATAAGAACATTTAAAGTTAATTTAATGACAAACGACTTGTGCAAAACAAAAAAAGTATTAAAAACTTGACAGTGTATAAAATGTAAAAATGGTCATCTAAAATCATAAAAAACTGCACAATTAATATGTAATAATGTAAATTCTATAAGTGCAAAATTGAGATTTGTGGGTATTTGTGCAACCATTCTCCCACTATAAGATCACAATAGAGCAGAATTAAACGTTTATTCAGCACACTTGTCAATGTCATATACTGTGTGCAGGTCTTTCATTCACTTTGGCGTATTTACCTCGGCCAGCTTGGCCTCATATTCGTTGGATAAGCGGGAGCAGACCTCTTCAGCCCTCAACCTGCAAGCTCGTTCCACCTTCACCTTCCAGTGTTTCTCAATTAGAGAGTGCCAGGCAAACCACACTTTCTTCTTCAAATGGAAGCTGTAGTGCTGCTGTGCCATCTGGAGAGCATAAGCCTGACAAAGAACATGGTGATAAACAAAATGAAATAGCAGCCTCACTGGAGCAGCTGAGCTTCTAAAATCCTTGTCTGTCATGCTTTTATTGGATTAAAAAAAGAAAAAAAAAATCCCACAATTCTTCATTTTTTAAATAAAAATCAGAGAACAAGAGTTAGTAATTGTTTCAAACATGAATTGTTATCTTAAAAAATAAATAAAGACAACCTCTTCTTTGGCCTCAGTGTGCCTGATTCTCCATTGGGTGAGGGCCTTCATCTTTTCCAACTTTTCCTTCTGTTTGTCCAACACCTGACTTAGGTTCACAATCACCTGCAGAAGAATTACACGATGATGTCACTCAAAAAAAGGACACCAGATGCTTCTGGTTCCCTTTTTGGAAACCCTTTTTTTTTTATAAAGGATTTGATGCTTCTGGTTTGAAAACAAGTAATGGAGTCCATACCTGATCCTTCCTCTGGTTGGAAGTCTCGTAGGTGTGTAGCAGTTCCTTCAGGCTGTCCAGCTCTGATTTCAGGCCAGTTGTTTGGGCTGCATGTCTTTCCCTCTCCTTCATCATCTCCAACCGGTGTTGCTCCATGAAAGCAAACTTCCACTTCTGTAGCTCAGTCAATACATTTGTCTAATTGGTTGGCAGAGGGTGGAGACAGCAAACATAGGCACAAATGTGTAAAGCACTTGTTTAAAAAAAAAAAATGGGTCAAATCTTTGGAACTGACAGTTACAACATGCTGGTATTCCAGGTTAGCTCTCTTTATTTTTCCAAACAGTCCCTTGTGTTGTACATGTGTTGTGTTGCCTCAGCTTCTTCCAGTTCAAAGTCTGCTCAACTATCAGCACCAATTAGCAGGTGAATTGGTTTTTAAATGCACCTCAAAAAGCTGTACAAGACCAGAAGAAAAGGGCAAGTCAGACAACCACACGGGGTCACCCATCTCCTTCTGAATCCCTCCTTTGAGAGTTGGACATCTAACTGAAAGGTCATTACATTTCCAGACAAAAAGAGATGTCACCAAAGCATTGAGATCAAAAGTTCCTTTCATAAGCGCTGACCTGGCATTCAGAACTAGCTCTATTGAAGAGTAATGGTTCTATTACACCGATAGGAATACTTATTGCCATTTCAAATATGCTGCCAATCTAACAAAATGTTCAGTTATGAACCACATTCACATTTCAGGCAGTAACTCAAGACTGTAAGTTTCAGAATATTTCTTTAAAAAGAAAGGAAATTCTGAAAGAGCAGGTCTGTGGCTACATAGATATTAAAGAGCGTTTTAAAAAAATGTGTTTTTTTATTATTTTGCTAAGCAATGATATACCTCCATTCTAGATAAAAGTAGACAGAATTAATAAAGTAATATTAGTAATATTGATACAGTAATTATTCAAAAAAATTAGAGTAATTAAATGAGTTGTTTTTTCACGATTTTACAAATGCACCATTTGAAAAAAAAAAAAGAAAAAAAAAAATCACACACATTAAAATATTCTGATATTGGAAATTTTTGTTTTGTGTCTTTAAAAGTAGTTTTTCCTTGAGAGTGCAGTTATTTTCATAAAGAATAAAGGGACATTATAGTTTAAGCAGTATTTTTCAGGGCAAGAATGATGCAAGATGGACAGATGTTCCTCTGTTTTTGGAACAAAAATTTGGAATTGTTTGGATAAAGATCTTAGTTAATATTGTAAAAGAAAATGTAGGTTTTTGTTAAAATGTCAAATAACTGGTCAATACTAGTGAAATGTAATTATGTAATATAAAACATGTATGTATTGTATTTGGTTAAGTATTTTGATTCTATGTTTGTGGTATTTTTGTCAACTTGATGTTAACTTTTGTTTGTGTGTGAATCACATCTTGGTTTTGTTTTCTGGATGGGCGCTGATAAGAACGATGCTTCAGCCCGGTAAGAACCAGATCAACTTCAAACTTCAAGTAGAAAATATTCTTTACCTTTAAATTGTTGCTCCAGGTGTCCAGAATGTTCTCCATCTTGCTCATGTTCTCTGGTGTGATAAAGATCTCCCTCATTGCAGACTCGTGGAGGTCTGGGCTACTTGACCTGGAACCCTCAGACGGGACCTGGAAGTGGTCCGAGCGAGTGTCTGAGACCCCCGATGCTCTGTCAGGAGATTGACCTGGCCTTCTTTCATCTTAAGGACAAACAACACCCAAAAAAAAGGCAAAGGCAATGAATCAGCAGCTTACAAATGCAATGAATGTGTAAATGCACATTGGAGGGGTTCGGTGTTTACTTCTTAATTCCGAGGCTCTTGAGCGCGTGGAAGGTTCAACTATCAGGGGGGATGCATGTGATGACCTCACGCTCCTGCTGGAATGCCTCCCATCTTTAGCTTCTGTTGCAGAATCTGGGGAAACAGTAGCTCCGGCATTTCACTTACACAAGACGGTTAATGAAAGAACATTCTTAAATGAAAATACAGATTGCGCAAAAGTGCAGACTTCAGGCCAAAGAAGGAAGGTTAAAAACCTAAAGTGATGAGGAGAGTACTGAATAACATGAGCTTGGCTTCTCGTCCGAAAATGCATTTATGTGAGCATCCTAATTAAATTCTGCAGAGGGAAGGAGTAAAAGCCTGTACTCTGCAGAGCAGTGTGGGCAGAGCTCCAGGAGATCATTACCAATCAGCTTGTCTGCTCTCTCCATCCCTGTGTGAGGCTCCATGACAGTTCAAGCACTAAACCACCACTAAGAGCTGCAACTGGAGGGAGGGAGGGGGTGGGGGGTGGAGCTGATGGACTGTTTAAGACGTGGGGATCGCACGGAAAGACCAATACAAGATGCAGTTTGACAGACTGATATAAAGATCCTTACTGCCTTACATACTTAAAAAAAAGAGAAATTGGAGGACGGGACTACATGGTTTTCCCAAGTTTTGATGGTAAATCTTTTTTGACAGGTGATCAAGCAGCAAAGCCGGAAATCTCTCATTTTAAGCCTTCTTTCAGATCAGTTACCTAAATGTATGTTTATCAATACCTCCTGAAAGTACCTGGAAGGTGCTGTGAATTTGTCTCTTCTCTGCTCTGGAAAATTGGGCTCCTCCGCCGAGTGCCGGCAAGAGCTTCAGCCTTCGGAGTGACAACAGCGTAGCGGAGAAGCTCCTCATATTCATCCTGTTGTTCAAACATAAATACACACATAGGAATGTGAGCCTGGAAATTCAAAGTGACACAATAAAGAACAATCTTCCAGATTTACCATTTTTTATTTGTGCCTACATTTTCTGAATTACATTTTTATTAAAATAACTTTCAACTGTTATCTTATGGTGTTTTTTTTCCCCCCCATTTTATTAACAATATGTTGTCTTTTAAAGAGAATACCATTACAAACAAGTTTATTAACTTTGTTTTAAGATCGGCGTTCAAAAATCTAAACTTTAAAAACAATGGGAATTACAGCAAAATGTTGCACTGGATTTATTTCAACGACAGTTATTTTTTAATATAATTTTTTTAATGAACCACAAGCCAAAAGAAGAATTTCACTGATACATCTCAAAGTTGTTTTTTGTTTTGTTTTTTTAAACTTGATCATTAGGCATTCAAAGCCAAGAATGTACATTTGAGTATTATACAGGAATCAATAAAATTATCTTTAAAAATCCAGTTGATTTCCCGGCTTAGTAAGCAGCAATGTAAAAAAGAAAACATACACAAATACATGAGCAAAAACTTGCATGTGTAGGGCAAAAAAAAAAGACAAAAAAAACACTAGGAGGCAAAACCTTTGATTTCAATATTCTAGTGCCTTATTTAGGGGCAAGTTGTAATTATTTGCTGACTGAATATTTATATGTAAATAGTTCCTCCTGTAACTAAAACACTTAATAAAAAAAACTAAGGCTGCACGATATGAGGAAAACTTGCGAAATGCGATATAAGTGATCAATATGGTGATAACAATATAATTTGCGGTCTATAAACAAATAGAAAAATAACCAAAAACATTATTCCCATTTCATTGCAACAGTTTAAAAATTATACTCCAAATGACCCTCATCGACATCGGTGACAATCGTCTAACATATTAGGCCTCCATCTGATTGGTAAACAATGGGTAGGCGTCCATCTGATTGGTCAAAACATAAAGGGATTTATTTGATGGGTTAAATGCTTCAAGCTGCCATAAGATTGTTTTAACACATTTTGGGTTTACGATTTATTGCGATATTCACCGTCTTTCGCGATATGCATATTGCAGAGCTGGCTATTGCGATAACGATAAATTTGCGGTATATTGTGCAGGCCTAAAAAAAACCTTTATTAAGGCAACTTGTTTCTTTGCTTCAGCTTACACCAATGAATCCTCTGTAAAACTAAATAAATAAGTAAATAGATTTTTAGGTAAAACAAACAAAAATAAACAACTTGGAGTTGCAAAAAAGGACAAACAAATGCATCAGAGAAATGATAAGTCTTCTATCAAACAAAAACCCATGTACTCATTAGTATAACTTAGTAGCAGGACTTTATGTAACTGTGGCCTATGTGTCTGAACTCAAACATGGGAGTTCAACTGTTTTTGCCCCTTTTTTTTGGGCACAAAAATAAGCAATCTTGTGTAAGTGTGCAATAATACATGTTTAGGAAAGATTCAAACAAATGGGATCTTAACTAAACAATGGTGGGACTGTAATGAGTCATTTTATGATGCATTTTAGCCACCTGAAGCTCAGAAGACACAGAGCTGCCCCGGTCTGAGTCTTTGGGTAAAACAGGACTGGCTGGATCCTCTTCATCTGAAGACATCTGGGCAGCAGAAAAGCAACAGAGAATAACAAGAAAAGAATGAAACTTCTCATTAAAGCAGAAAAAAGCGAGATAAAAATCACCGATTCCCATAGATGAGATGTGATAAGCAATGTTAACTTCATAAATACATATAAAGATATTTTAACTTAAGCTCTTAAGACATGGCGTCCACATTGTGTGGGCATCACATATTACCAGAGTATCTTTCTATCTGCTTGACTGGGGTCCTGTGACTACGTGTGTAGAGGGTTAGCTCAATATAGCTCGAGTCAGTCTTAAGGTTAAACAAGATGTTTTCGAACATGATCGGCGCCAATTCGTATAATCCAGACTGAGGCTATAATAAACGTCACGAAATTAAAATTGGAGAAAAGTTACATGCTTATCAAAGTAAACAATTTTATTATGTCTGTTACGATAAAATTCAAATAAGGTAGTATTTTTGCAGCTTACTTAACTCAGTTGACCTTTCAATATTGTCAAGATTTATAATTGATCTAACAAACCCTGGCATAACGCTAAAGCATCCCAACTGTGTTAAGCTAATTCGACAACTGTGGGACACATTCACACAGCACCGGAGGACGTACATTATTTTATAGCAGCAGATTAAAAAAAATAGCAATAAAACTAAAGTCTACACAAACTTACTGTGTGCAAAAAAATCTTCGTAAAATTCCAATTTCCACCTACTCGGTTTCACGTTAGCAGCCAGTTGGAAAGTGCTGGCCTAGCCTTTTGAAATAGAGTGACACTCAAAGAACACGCCTGCTGATTGGTTTCTGTTGTGGACTCACCTTGTAACGTCGTTCATGGTTGGTCCAGTTGTTTCCATGGCAACGGAACTTTTGAAAAGACGCGTGTTCCTGTTGCAGTTAAAGGAAACCCAGCAAAACAAAATTTTAGTAAAAGTCCAATTTGAAACGAAGACTATAAATACATTTGTTTAAAACAGGACAAAATAAAATAAAAAAAATAATTAAAAACAAAATAAATAAAATAAAATAAAATAAAAGTAAGACTTTAGGTCTTTGACAATGTAATAATATTTTTTTTCAGGGTCTCCAGAACCTACAGAGCATATGTCCCTTTATTAATCCTGTGAACATTTCCGTTGTTTTTCATGTTATTCATTACCCATTCAAAGAAAACGAAAAGGCTTACAAATACAATTTAAGCCATTACCTGTACACACCTGTCAATGGTTTAAATCTGGAGTCTCAAACTCACAACCCATACACCAACCTTGCAACTTGCTATTAAAAAAAAAATCCGCCTTTTCTAGGTTTTGTCTTGTTTATTCTGTATTTTTTCATCACTTAAAAGTGTTTTGTAAATGAAATGATCCATGATCAATATCATGGCAGCAACAGCAAAAAAGTTGATTGTTTTAAAATTAGCCAAAGAAGTAGAGCTCTAATGCTGCAAGAATTACAGTTACTACAGTTGCTCTACATATATTGAATGTGTCATGTGGGACTAAAGTGTGGGAGATAAAGTCACAGAGATTAGGCAAGCGAAGAAAAAGTTGCAGCATCAAAGAGAATTATCTTATATTGATTATTGAGGTATTGTCTGCCCAAATAATTGTAAATAGGTATTTATACTATTTAAAGTTATTGAAATAGGAAAATGAGCAACAGTTCTGTCACAAAACTCTCCAGAGAAGTAGCTTTTTAATGGTTGAAGGGCTTCAATTTGATTTAAGAATCCATAGAATAAGAAGATCAGAACCTACCATTTGCCATTTTGGGTTTTACAATCTCTCTAATGAAAACATTTTTTTTGGACATACATGTCCTTTTTTTAACATTTAGAACAGTAATGTGGCAGAGGTGGCCACTGGCTCATTAGAAATAGAACCCCTTGTGGCACAGCAGTCCCAGCAGTTTGGCAGTGCTCTGACAGACTCTGGAGAGAAGAGACATATGGTCCTTCTCAGGCAAGACAGAGCTATGAGGAGGAGAAGAATTGGACATCAGCCTCACCACCTGGACTGAGTTCTTCCTTGTCCAAGGAGGTCCCATCAGCGCTGTCATGAGATCTACTTGCTGATTACAGAAACAGAGCAGTTAAAAGATGGTAATACAAAGTTTTTCATTAAAAATAGACAGTGTGGCAAAAAAGTATTTAGTCAGCCACCAATGGTGCAAGTTCTCCCACTTAAAAAGACGAGAGAGGCCTGTATATTCAATTATAGGTATACCTTACCTATTAGAGAAAAAAAACGAGAAAAAATGAAAAGAAAATCACACTGTCTGATTTTTAAAGAATTTATTTATAAATTATGGTGGAAAATAAGTATGTGGTCCCAAACAAGCATGATTACTGGCTCTTACAGACCTTTAAAAGTCTTCTGTGAGAGGCTCCTCTGTCCTCCACTCGTTACATGTATTAATGACACCTGTATAAACTCGTCATCTATGTAAGAGACACCTGTCCACAGCCTCAAACAGTCACACTCCAAACTCCACTATGACCAAAGAGCTAAAGACACCAGAAACCAAATTGTTGACCTGCACCAGGCTGGGAAGACTGAATCTGCAATAGGTAAGCAGCTTGGTGTGAAGAAATCAACTCTGGGAGCAATTATTAGGAAATAGAAGACATACAAGACCACTGATAATCTCCCTTCATCTGCGGCTCTCCGCAAGATCTCACCCTGTGGGGTCAAAATGATCACAAGAACAGTGAGCAAAAATCCCAGAACCACATGGGGGGACCTAGTGAATGACCTGCCGAGAGCTGGAACCATAGTAATAAAGGCTACCATCAGCAACACACTACGCTGCCAGGGACTCAAATCCTGCAGCACCAGACATGTCCCCCTGCTAAAGCCAGTACATGTGTACAGCCCGTCTAAAGTTGGCTACAGAGCATTTGAATGATCCAGAAGAGGATTGGGAGAATTAAACCAAAATTACCAAAAACCTTTTGGTAAGAACTCTATTTGTCGAGTTTGGAGGAGAAAGAATGCTGAGTTGCATCTAAAGAACACCATAACTACTTTAAAGCATGGGGGTGGTGCTTTGGGGTTGTTTTTCAGCAAAGGGACCAGGACGACTGATCAGTGTAAAGAAAAGAATGAATGGGACCATGTATGGTCAGATTTTGAGGGAAAGCCACTTTCCATCAGCAAGGTCATTGAAGATAAGACATGGCTGGATCTTTCAGAATGACAACAACTCCAAACACACTACCCGGGTAATGAAGGAATCGGTTTGATAGAAGCATTTCAAGGTCCTGCAGTAGCCTAGCCAGTGTCCAGATCTCTCCCCATAGAAAATATTTGGAGGGAGTTGAGAGTCTGTGTTGCACAGCGACAGCCCCAAAACATCACTGCTCTAGAGGAGATCTGCATGGAGGAATGGGCCAAACTACCAGCAAAAGTTTGTGAAAACCTTCTGAAGACGTTTGACTGCTGTCATTGCCAACAAAAAATATATAACAAAGTATTAAGTTGAACTTTAGTTATTGACCAAACACTTATTTTCCACTTTAATTTATAAATAAAGTCTTTAAAAAATAAGACAATGTGATTTTTCTGGATTTTTTCTAATTTCTTAATCTAATTTATACCTATAATTAAATATACAGCCCTCTCTCAGCTTTTTAAGTGGGAGAACTTGCACAATTGGTGGTTGACCAAGTACTTTTTTATCCCACTGCATACAATAAAAAAAACAACTTGTGCAGAAAGTATTGAGGCTGCACGGTGGCGCAGTGGTTAGCGCTTTTCCCTCACAGCAAGGACCCCAGTTCAAGTTCTGGCTTGGGGACCTGAACCAGAACATCAATGGGGGACCTATCTGTGTGGAGTTTGCATGTGTGGGTTTTCTCCGGGGTCTCCGGCTTCCTCCCACCGTCCAAAAGCTTGCTTCATAGGCTATTTAGTAAATCTAAATTGCCCCTAGGTGTGAATGTGAGAGTGCGTGTGTGTGTGATTGTGGACATTCTACCCTGCGACAGACTGGCGACCTGTCCAGGGTGCCCCTGCCTTCGACCACAAGTGGCCGGGATAAGCTCCGGCAGCCCTGTAACTTCAAAACGGAAAAAGATGAATGAAAGATGAACTTGTGCAGAAAGCTAGGTAAGGTAAATTTATAGAAAGCTTTTTCAATGGAAATATGTTTGTCAGGAGAGAATAAAAAGGAAGTATTTTTGCCATGAAAGTTGTTGAATGACAGGGAGCAGTAACTTCTCCAGAATCCTCATTTGTACTTAAGAGAGTGTGAGTCTCATTTTACAAAATGATGCTCCCAATTCTTTATTCTGGTTGTTTTCTTGGCTACATATTATTCAAAGTATTTTGCTGTAATTTAGCCATAGTGTACGTCTTGTACGTCTTCTGTGTTGTTTTAATTAAAACAAAGCATGACATTTGCTTTGAATCTTCTGAGAAAATAGCTGCATTAAAAAAGAATTGCTGCAAAGATTGAAGTCTGAAATGGACATGCATTTGGTTTGGATTCACAAAGCGAATGTTTTCCTGAAGCTGCATTCAAAACAGTCAAATTGATTTTTAAACTTCTCCCTGTAGGCCAACATTTGTATCTCAAACGTTTCTATAGTGCCCTTTTATGATTGTGTAACATCAACCTTTCTCTCAGTTTTCCTACAGCACCTGAGTCTGGGTGAAATGGGATTCCACTCACATTTTTCCACTCACATCCAATTCATTCTGCTTCAGGACAATAATCTTCATTGAGTTTGCTCCCTCTGGTATTTTAATTCAGCCTTGGTAGAGTATGCAGGACGTTGGGACATTACACAGAGGAAAGTTGAAAGAGTGGAAAAGTTCTCTGCTCGTCTTAAGTTTTTTTCACATTCAGAATCTATGTAGACAGTACTCATTTGATTTCTTTTTAACAAATGCCTGTAGGTTTATTGGTTCTTTTGATTGTAGAGCTCCTATGTCGCGTCTTGCCTGTAAAAACAGTATAAGGTTGGTGTCAAATGGTACATGCCTGTGATTGATTTTCATTCAGACTTGCTTTGAGACTGCTATAACTCGTGAAGACAACAACTAATGTGCTATCATCAATCCTAATGCTATCAAGCCATGTTCTCACATATGAGACAATAATGACTCCTCACAAAACAGGCCATACCAGAACTCCTCCTAGAGTCACAGTCATTGCTACCTGCTGTTTTGTAGATTAGCTTTCATTACAGTTGATGTAGTAGGTCTTCCCCCTTGGGTCACATCAATCCATCACATCCTGCTGTCACTTTTTGTTTTACATCCTATAGGATTGAGCTCTGAACTCTCAAGATTCTGTCAGAAATTGTGCCCCCAATTTGCACCCTGTTAACACAGTATGTTCTTGTGTATCTATGCAGCCTGGTGGAAGCTTAGGCCAGCAAGAGATGCTCAGCTAGAAGAGTACTGGAGGTTGGTTTTTAGAGCCAAAACCAGTTTGCCTGACCTCCAGTCTCCACAATTTACACATAAATAGTACTTTATATTGTAAAATACCAAGTAATCGTGTGTAGCTTCTCCTCTCCATTGAGGTGTTTAGAATATCCACGAAACAATTTTAAAAGTAATAACTGTTACATGACTTGAAGTTAAATTAGGGAAATAAAAAATATGGGGCAGAACACTATCATAGACTGTGCACTGTTACATGTACAGTTCTGAATAAGTTCACAATACAGTGGAGAATAAACACAAGTTGAATAATTGCTGTGCAAATATCACAAAAATGAGGTGGGATAAACCACTTAAAAAAAATTCAAATTGCAAAGAAGCGGATCCAATTGTTAAAAATTTCTAGCCAGACATTTTTTTCTTCAAATGGAGGGGTGTTGGGTATCATTTAGAACTTGCTGTTCAAATATTGCATACATGTGTTTTGTTGGGGAGTTGCTTCTATCAGCAAAAGACATATTCATGTATTCTTCATCAGCAGTTGCCATGGAGCTAAGGATGTGAAAGTACTGAGTGGCCTGTTATATTTTGGAAGACGTATCTCACTGGCAGTGGGTTTTTAGGTCAACCTTCAACATTTCCTTTAAGGTGTGGACAGTGTTTACCAAATGGGAGCCATTATTCCAGGACAACTTCTAAGACCCCCCCCCCCCCCCCCCCCCACACACACACACACACACACTTTGGAGTTTCTTTTTAATGATCAAAGTTTCAAAGCTGCAGCCAGTCTTTAGTTTTGTAGAGGAAATTCCAACCCATTTAAAGTACACATCTATCAAAACCAAATACCCTTCTCCACCACTAGGGATGAGTTCTGAGAAAAACATCATTACTTGCAGCAAAAGAAGGGTTTCCATCAGGACCCATCCACACACTGTTGTTGTAGGTTGGGACACATTATAACCAAAGCTTATTTCAGTACGAGTGGAGAGAGAACACAGATTATTAAGAAATCAGTCTGAACAAAAATCTGCATGCAGCAACTTTGGAAGCGTGACATCCTTCTGAGAGAACAGGAATTAGTGTGAACTACAAACGTACTCACAACAATGTTTCTGGGAATCAAGTTGGTGTCCAAAGCTGGTATTAACTTTACTGTGATGTAAGATTGATTTACAATGTGATTTGAGGAAGTGTCCATGTTTCCACAGAGCACTAAAATCAAGAACAACGCCAAAGGTGTAACAGGAGTCTTTGTAAGTGGTCTAATCAGTAAATTGGGTGACTTTTCCTGGTTGCATCCAGTGTCAGGGTCACCAGAGGCAGAACTATCAGCAAAGTAAACAAAATCTCAACCTGATTTCATTTAGCAATCTGCACTCCCTGTTCAGACAGTTCTTTGAGTACAGATTACTAACTGAAGGGTTTGTAGAAGTTCAGGTTTAAAATACCTGCAATAGGAACACATGCCTGGAAAGGATAGACATTGGTTCTTAGGAGCATTAACAATAGCAGGAATATAATCAGACGAGAACGTTTTACCTTCGGTAGTCAAAACACGGCCAAAGACTGTGATATTTTTTGTTTTGCAAACTGTAGTTTAGAGATAGAAATGTTGTGTCCGCCCCAGCCATCCCCAACTCCATCAGCATGAAGCCCATGTGCTGCACTATTTAAACATGTAGTTGTAGAGTTAGAGAAGCTAATTCGTCTCTAAGGGTTCTGGTACATCGCCTGGGAGAGGATTCCTCCTTCATGTGGACACCCCTGAGGTTTCTAATTTTTTTGCGGAATCTCCTTACAGAGAAGGAGGGTCTAAGGGCAGGAATTCCCAGTTTAGTTTAGCCATTACCTAATAAATTCTATGACTTCATGTTCACTATGATTTCATGTTCATTATACAATTACTGATGCACACGCACACACACACACACACATTTGCACATCACTACATTAATGGATTCATTGTTTTCCTGATTTAAATGTAATAACTTTCCAGCTATTCATCTACAAGATTTCAGTTATGGAAGCCCAAGAACAAGAATCTCTGTGTTATGTTGAAAAGGCCACAGTGTCCTGCTTTTTTTCATGGGAGAACGTTTTACCCTCTAAGTGCTCCACATTTCTTCAGCTGTAGTAAATGGAGTCTTTTGGCCTTAGGTTGCTTTGCTTCCAAATAGAGGCGACCAGCATCAAAAGCAGAGAGAGTCCCCCGCCTCAGGTCACTGCTTCAGAACCATTCAAAAGAACCAAAAAGATTGGGTTTTTTTTTTCCACTTTCGGTCTGTGTGTGCAGTGGCCATGCTTTTGTGGGCCTTCGAACACCGTGTATGCATTTGCTTCTCAGTGCCCCGTGTGGTGAATATGGTTTTGTGAGAAATACGAAAAAGTGAGGCTGCTGCATTTGCTGCATCTTCTTGATACATGGTCTTTTAGAAGGAGGACATTGATTTTTAGTTCCTCTGAAAATGTTACTATAGTATGAGACGAAGCAGGTATAATTCACAACAGGGCTTAGAGATTTTCTGTAGCGGTTAGTGCAGCCCGTCTCCCTTTGTTGTGCTGTAGGCAAGCTTTAATGATGTGAATACTTGTGAGGCTAAATGTCCCTGTGTTTGCATCAGTCAGTCCTCTCCTTTCTTCTTCTGCTTCACTTTCTCCAAGAAGCACTTGTGGATTTCTAAGGCAGGATCTGACGACAAGGATCTAGGGACCGGCACACAGGCAGTAACTGTCTCACACTCCATCTAAAGACACTACTTATCTCTTCAGAGGAAGTTGGTTATGCAATTACTGTAAAAAGGTTGTGTAAGCTTTGTGAAACGATTGTCAAAAAGTATTGCTCTCTCTGTGCTCCTTTTAGTTTTATTATCATTCTGCCTGAGTACTAGGTGCTTTATTTACAGCAGAAGGTATTTAAAATGTCAAATAAAAACAGTCTGGCATCTACGAGAAAAAAACATCCAAACAAAAAGTTTGAGCCTTGCAGAAAATAGCTACCAAAAAGACATGGAATTATTGAAGGGAGGAGTGTATGGGGCGCCGAATGTAAAAATTAACCTCATGAAAATTTTGTGTCACTTTTACCACATTTAGACATTTCTTTCCATTTATGCTGCATTTATATCACATTTTGTCTATATTTATCACCAATAAAAAAACAATCTGTGACATGAGGATATGTACTTTTAGAGGTTAAAATTAAATCTAAATATTAATAATAAATAATAAATATTAATGTATATGTAAATAATAAATGTAAATGTTAAATCGAAACACATACCTAAATCCCAAACGTAAATATAAATGCTAAGTGTATATGTTATATCTAAATGTAAACCTAAATGTTAAATGTAAATGTTAAATATAAATATAAATATAAATGTAAATGTTAAAAATAAATGTTAAATATATATCTAAATGTAAATGTGAAATGTAAATGTTATATCTAAATATAAATATTAAATCAAAGACTAAATAGAAGTATAAATGTTAAATGTGATTATTAAATGTAAACCTAAATATTAAATGCAAATGAAAATCTAAATATTAAATGCTAAATTTAAATGTATATCTAAATGTTAAATCTAAATGGTAAATCTAAATCTAAGTCTAAATCTAAATATTAAATGTAAATGTTAACTCTAAATGTAAATGTTAAATACAAATTTTGTATCTAAATATAAATGTTAAATCTAAATCTAAATATAAATATAAATGTTAAATGTAAATGTTAAATGTAAATGCTAATATTAAAAGTAAATGTAGATCCAAATGTTAAATGTTAAATGTAAATGTAAATGTTAAATATAAATGTAAATGTTAAATGCAAATGTAAATCTAAATGTTCCGCCTAAATGTTAAATATAAATGTAAATGTTAAATGTAAATGTAAATCTAAATGTTCCGCCTAAATGTTAAATATAAATGTTGACTTTAAATGTTTGGGAAATATGCTAATGAGGCCACGCCCCTCACCGAATAGAGCGGTCCTTGTTCAGACGAAAGTTGAACCTTAATCATGGCAAACTCTTTGAGACCTGAGGATATTGAAAGGGCCGTTGTTTCAGGAGTGCGAGCTGCATTGCAAGGTGTCCTGGCACCTACACCTGCTGCTGCAAATCTGGTAAGTGGAAAAGTTAAATAAAATAAGATAAAATAGTTCTATAATACTATTATGTGGAAACGGATTTTTAGCTAGCTAAACAGCTAGTCTTTCCAAGCTAGTCTTAATTTTTTTTTAGCTAACAAATGGCTAACGTTATCAAGGCATCTTTTGACATTACAGTGTAATAATATAATGCTATTTTGTAATTTCCTTGACACATAATGATGAAAGATATCTCTGAGTAGGCCTGCTATGCATGTCTGTGGTATTTTTATGCCACTTTACATCACTGCAACTCTAAATGAAAAAAAGAACATTGGCGGGGGGGGGGGGGGGTCTTTTTATTTATTGCTTGTCTTCTTTCTCATTACAGATCTTTCTTATTTGCTAAAATCTGCTACAATCACTTATTTTCAATGTAAACTTTCTCTGTTACATGCTCCTACTCTACAGGTTAACACATCATCACCATCCACAAGTTCTGCCGCTTAGTTCACACAGACCGGTAAGAACATCATCAGTTGTTTTCTTCCATTGAGTACAGTGATTACATTTTTTACAACTGTTGTTTTTTATTTTTATAGTTTAGTGTTTAACTGATTTTTAAAATGTAACAAAACATCCATATGATTGTTCTTCTACCACCGCCCACCTCAGGTCAACACTCTGCCGCCACCCATAGCATCCACAAGTTCAACCACATCTGCAGGGGCTGGCACATCCCAGAGATTGGTAAGAACTGAATGACTTATTTGCTTTTAATGAGTAGAATTACCATCAACTTTGTTGTGAAAGTGTACCTTTTAAGATGTTTTTTTTATTTGTTCGCTGAATAGATTATATTTTGTTATATGTAGAAGTAATTCAATTTGTCTGTTTTTGTCCCTTTTTTCACCTATGGTGTTAGGTTGGAACAACCCTAATTTCCAAAGAGGACATTGAAAGATTAATATTCTTGGGGACAACACTCTCAGAAACGGCATCAATCTTGGAAATATCAAGACCAACGTTGTACAAGCTTATGAGAGAGTATGGCATAAAACACCAAAAATTCAGTGACATTTCCGATCAGGAACTGGATGAAGTAATTCGTGCAATAAAATCAAATCACCCTCATGTTGGAGAGGTTATGCTCAATGGACATTTGCGTGCCAGGAACATCATAGTTCAAAGACATCGTCTCAGAGACTCAGTGCAAAGGGTTGATTTTGCTGGAGCACAGTCTAGGAGAACATCAGCAGTGCAAAGAAGAACATACTCTGTCCCCTTTCCAAACTATATATGGCACATTGACGGCAACCATAAGCTCATAAGATGGAAATTAGTCATTCATACCGCAATTGATGGGTACAGCAGATTTTTGACTTTTCTGCATTGTTCTAACAACAATCGTGCTTCAACTGTCCTGGATCTATTTAGGAAAGGTGTGAACAAGTTTGGATGGCCTATGCACATAAGAACTGATCATGGAGGGGAAAATGTTTTGATTTGGGAGGACATGAGAGTGCACAAAGGAGTAAGTTCTGTGTTGACAGGGAGCTCTGTTCATAATCAACGTGTTGAGCGATTTAATCGTGATTTGAACTGTAACTGCCGAAACGTGTATGCGCCCATTTTCTATGAGCTAGAATCCCTGAACATGCTGGATGTAGACAACCCGACTGATTTATTTTGCCTCCATTATGTATACATTCCCAGAATCAACTGCACACTTGAGGAATTTCAGGCAGCATTCAACAGTCATTCCATCTCCTCTGAGGGAAACAAAACCCCTGTTCAGCTTTTCACCCAAAACACTTGTTTTCCAATGCCGAATTCTGCAACTTCTGCTTCGGTAACTGAGAGAAGCCCAGAATCATGACAAAGCTCAGATTACCTCTTCACACCACTTACTGATCAAGACTTGCAAGAACTGTCTGCAAACGTGAACCCACTAGAAAATGATGGAAACCAAGGAAAAACACTGTATCAGAAAGTGCAAGAATTTATAAATAATAAACTAGCTACTGGGTAGCACTGTTGAATGTTTTTGACATCAATGCAAGTTCACTGATATTGTGATTAAAAAAATATCACCAAATATTTGGTCTTTTATTTCCCTGCAGAGTTTTCAAAAATTCCTTATACAGACGTATCATTTTTTAACAACACACAGTGGTTGACAAAATTGTTGGTATCCTTAGTTAAAGAACGAAGGTCCACAATGCTCGCTGAAATTACTTGAAACGTTCAAAAGTAACAATAAATTAAAATTTATTGAAAATTAAATAATCCAAATCAGCCATTACTTTTGAGTTGTTGATTAACAGAATTATTTAAAAAAAAAAGAAAACTAATGAATTAGGGCTGGACAAAAATGATGGCACCCACAACCTTTTGAGGCAATCACTGCAATGAAACGGTTTCTGTATTTGTCAATGAGCCTTCTGCACCTGTCCACAGGTATTTTGTTCCACTCCTCATGAGCAAACTACTCCAGTTGTCTCAGGTTTGACGGGTGTCTTCTCCAAATGGCAGGTTTCAGCTCCTTCCACTGATGTTCAATGGGATTCAGATCTGGGCTCATAGAAGGCCACTTCAGAACAGTCCAACGCTTTTCTCTCAGCCATTCTTGAGGTTTTTGGCTGTGTGTTTTGGATCGATGTCCTGTTGGAAGACCCATGACCTGAGACTGAGACCAAGCTTTCTGACACTAGGCAGCACATTTCTACCCAGAATGCCTTGATAATCTGGAGATTTCATTTGACCTTCACAACTTCCAGACACCCTGTGCCAGATGCAGCAAAGCAGCCCCAAAACAGAACTGAGCCTCCTCCATGTTTCACAGTAGGGACAGTGTTCTTTTGGTTGTATGCTTCATTTTTTTAGTCTACCAACATGGAGCTGATGTGCCTTACTAGAAAGCTCCAGTTTGGTCTCATCTGTCCAAAGGACATTTTCCCAGAAGCTTTGTGGCTTGTCAACATGCATTTTTGCAAATTCCAGTCTTGCTTTTTCATGATTTCCTTTCAACAGTGGTGTCCTCCTTGGTCGTCTCCCATGAAGTCCACTCTGGCTCAAACAACGACGAATGGTGTGATCTGACACTGATGTACCTTGATCTAGGAGTTCACATTAAAGGTGAACTCTAGGAGTTCACTTTTAATGTCTTTGGAGGTTGTTCTGGGCTCTTTGGATACAGTCCAACTATCCGTCTCCTCAATTTGTCATCAGTTTTCCTCTTTCGGCCACGTCCAGGGAGGTTGGCTACTGTCTTACGGGTCTTCAACTTCTGAATAATATGTGCCACTGTCGTCACAGGAACTTCAAGCTGCTTAGAGATGGTTTTATAGCCTTTACCTTTACGATGTTTGTCTATAATTTTGTTTCTAATGTCCTGGGACAATTCTCTCCTTGGCTTTCTGTTGTCCATGTTCAGTGTGGTACACACTTTTTCACCAAACATTAGTTTGTTTTTTTAAATAAATCTGTTTATCAACAACTCAAAAGTAATGGGTGATTTTGATTATTTAAATTTCAATCCAATATAATTTATTCCTACTTTTGAACTTTTCAAGTCATTCCAGTGAGCATTGTGGAATTTCTTTCTTTAACTGAGGGGTACCAACTATTTTGTCCACCACTGCAGTTCATTGTAAGAGCAAGTCAGGGCACTAGAGGAAATACTGAAAAGAAGGACTTGGTCTACTCTAAAAGCAATGACACAACATCTAGTTTAATTGTTTGTTTAATGTTTCATCATTTGAGTTTGTAATTGAAACCTTTTCCATAAAGAATGAACATCCAATAGGCTTTACATGTGAGACAACGTATGCAAACACTTTCAACACACAACCATGTTGCTCTGCTAAACAAACATCTATTGACATTTCAAAAAATAACCTATTATTTGAAATGGATCAACATGAAATAATGGGTGTACTCTCTCTGGTGTTCAGAAAATGCATACTTTTCTACAGACAATACCAATTCCTTCCCATAGAAAATAAATAAATATAAGTTTCCCGAACAAAGAGATCCAAATCTATATTTTACCATTTTTCCTCTTTTGTAACTTTTCATATTTAACTGTTGTCTTGAGTGGCTTTACATGGAAACAGAAAAAAGAAAACCGTTCAACATTTCCTGTTTTTGTTTAATTAAATACAATTTGCTCATCAAACAGCAGAAACAGATCCTCAACAAAGACACAAGTAGCACATTTTCCTGCTTTTATGAATTAACTAAAATTATTAATAACATTTAAACATAGCAAAACTCCATACAAAGGCAAATTTTTTATATTTATTAATACAGAAGTAAAAAAAAACAGAAAAACATCACTGAGGTGTTTTGGATTAATACAAATAACGTATCCATTCTTCTACATTTCTTCTCTTCTCCACTTTATTTTCCCTTCTTACTCACCTGGACCCTTTTCCCTGGAATATATTTTCATGTTTATTTAAACTGCACTAAAATTTGCTCCATTCATAAGCGCTACTAGGAAGTTATATTCAAACTCATCATTGTCAGCTAGATTTTTGGAATTTACAAAGATTTCAAGCTCATTTGAGCACGTATGAGCGACTGGAAGGTACTTGTTTTCATTATGAACAAAGCTTAACTTTGGACTTGGTTGAAATCCAACTGCTGGAACTCTGCTACTTCCAGTCACAAAGGCGAGAATATGTCCAGGATTTAAAGTTCTGAGAAAGGTCTTCTCTGCTTCTGTCAGGGTTCTGCCATGAAGACATTCCTCAACTTCTCTTTCTGTCATTGTAAGATATTATTAGAAAAAAAAAATTAGAAAAAACAATATTCAGATTCACTTGTTCTTCATTGCAATAAACTGTTCTTTTAATACTGCAAAACTGGTTGTCTAAAATTTCTACAAAGTTTACATTTTCAATATGACGGGTAAATGTGCTAATGAATTTTTATATTTTAAACTCCACATTTTCCCTTACCTGAAATTTTTTAGACAAATTATTCACTTTATTTGGAACCATATAAAAAATGTTTTTTATTGAATTGAATATAATTCCATACCTTCGTAATTTTGTATACTAAAAAGAAAAATTAAAATTTCCACAATGATAATTAAATATGCCAGCAGTAGCTAAAATGTAATGCTTACTGAAAATCAGCATTTAAAAGAAAAAAAAATGTATAAGACTTTAGGTCTTAGTGCAAATTAGAGCAAATTATGGCTTGTCTGCTTTATTTATTTTACCTTGAACACTATTGAGGAAATCTCTGAACTTAACCACCATCAGCTCTTCTTTTGGTCGTTTGTTGCTTCCCAGAACGGAGTAGCTGGGCTTCAGAAGGGTAGCAACCACATCTGCTGTAAGATCACTGCGAACCTTGGGCATCTCTAAAAGAACCCGAAGGGGAAGGTTCTCTTTCAGAAGTGGTAAGAGCTGTAAAAACATAACATCTAGTTATTTTTATACATTTCTGATCAACTTTTACCTACAAACCAGACACTAATGAACGTCAGCCTAGACTTACCTCATAACATTCCAACCCCTCAGCTAACTGATCGTAGCAGCTCTTTCGTTGTAGTAGAACATGGAAAATTATAGCATTTTTAACAAATGCATCCTTGTTGTCCATGGTAACAGGGTTTGGAAGACCTTCAATCTGGTACCTCCATGACTCACAGGATTCTATTGCTCGTTGCAGATCATCATCAGTTGTTGCTTGATCAATCTTAAAATGTCAGAAGGAGAAAATATGTGTTTATGAAATGTCATCAATTTGTATTTTAATTGCCAACACCTTCCCTGACAATTTACATAGAAAAATAGTTAGAAAATGAATGATAAAATTATTACAGAGTTTAACCACTTTCATAAACATACTGTCTTGAGGCTGTCTCTAAGTTCCAAATCGGCAACATCCTCTGGAGAAACGCGGATGTCGAACATACGCCCAGTCAGCAGGTAGTCCAAGACAACAGACGAAAGGAGAGCAGGACATTCTCCACCTTGGACAATGATGGTAGACATCATCTGACCAATAGTGCGGTAGACTCGATTTTGGACATGCGAAACACTTAGTCTTGGAATGAAGCCATTGGGGGACTCTGCAGATCAAATAAAATATGTTCATGTCAGCTTTAAACAAACTTAATTTTATTAAACAAAAATTATCTATGCAGTCTGTTATTAACTTAAATTTCTCATTTAACTAATGAAAAATAAAAAAGAATTCACCCTCAAATGCCCCACTTTCTTGGAAAATTGCTTTAACAAGCAAGCGAAAGAATTCTCGACGGGGACCTCCAAGATCTTCTGCATCTTCTGTGCTGTTTTTATCACTGGCAAATGTTACATACAGCATATCGGTGCTTTCAACAAATCTTGGTCGCCTGAATTGTCGGATCGCAGATGTCCACACATTTCTTCGGCTGACAATGATTGACCTAAATCCTTCTGTAACAACCATTTCACTGTGAGCTTTTACAATTCCAGTTATTTCTTCTGTTGTCAACGTTTTAATAGACCTTGAAAAGATAAAACAGCAGATGTCATCGTTACAAAGATCAGGAAAATGAAAATATTGTCAATAATTAAATGTAATACTGAAATAATTAAAACCTCGACTCTTGTGGAACCTGGACAGTTTCTTCTTCCAAACTGCGTCTGATGGCTTCCTCGACTGCCTCCTCTTCTTCGAAATCAAGTGGTCTTGAAAAGAGATTCAAAAAGAAGAAGAAAAAGCTAAATTGGACGAAAAAAATGTAAATGAACTGGTTTTCTAACAAATCCAGTATAAAACATACATGAAATCAGAGAAACGAGTGCCTCCTTGTTCGGTCTCATGTTCTCGATTTGTGGCATCTGCCTCCATTGGTTCATATGGACCGTCAACATTAGATTGCTCCAATGTCTCAAGATCTAAATGGAACAGATTGAGCAGAAGACACATTATGAAATGATAGTTGGAAAAAAAAAGGAAGCAAACGACACTCTGGAAATGACCAATACGTTGATCAAAATCAATCAGGTAGTGTGGGATTGCTGATGTAACATGGGGGTTGGATGGAAACACAGGTTGATAATCTTAACCTTGAAACTACCCACCTCTACTCTGAAAAGTTGGACTTTCAAAGTCACTGTCATCCGTGTCAAAAACTCTGTGCTGAATGATAAGATGTGGAAATTTTGTGTAAGAAAGCAATTTTAAAAGCATATAAATTGTAATTTAGACATAACAAGCATGACTAAATGTTCAAAGTTAATTTGTGATTGCAAAAACAATTTACAACAATAAAAAGTGTCACATGTAAAGATGATGCTGTGCTTAGTTATGTTCATATCTAAATAATTTTAACAAAAATCGCATGCAAATAATATTACATGAAAAAGGTTTACCAGTACTTTCACTATCAAGCTCACCTGTTTTGGCATTTCCATTTCAGCCATAATGTAAAGACAGGTATTTGAGCAAACAGAAGAAACTTCTTTCCCCCCCCAGGGAAAGTTGAGTGTGACATTGGGCTTCATTAATTTTTTGCACCCTTTTATTGTGCTCAAGTACTGAAAAGGGAAAACATCATGCTCGGAGATGCCAAATGATCCTCTGAAGATAGCAGAAATTTCTTCTCTGAGCTGATCTTCAGACCACTCGGTGGTAAAGGAAATTTTTCCAATTAGACCAGCTTGAGCCAAGCGACTTCAGTTTTCTCCTCTAGGTATGACGAAAACTGATTCCCTTGGAGAAAATGGCAAACATACAACGTCTTTTGTAAACGTTTTCACGTTTTTTCTTTGCTGATATCCTGATCGACCTCTTCTTGATTGAAAATATGATGGAAAAGGAACCTGTTAAGAAGAGAGGACACAAGATTTATTCTTAAAAATTACCAAAACTAGATCAAAGTTAATGGAAAATGGCGTATACTTATATAGCGCTTTCTACCCTCTTTCGAAGGCCTAAAGCACTTTACAGTCACAGTTCCATTCACCCATGCACACACCCATGCACACACACATTCACGCACTGGTGGTGGCTCCACTGCCGAACACTGGCGCCAACCTCCCACCAGAGGCAAGGTGGGGTTCAGCGTCTTGCCCGAGGACACTTCGACAAATGGGCGAGAATCTAACCTTTAATCTTATGATCATGGGTCGACCGTCCTACCGCTGCCCCACAGCTGCCCAAATGGGTCCGCAGCAGTCATTACTAAGGTATAAACCAGTGGTGGGCAAACTTAGGCACGGTGGCCATATGCATCCCTAAAAACAATTAATCAAGCCTGCCAAATTGTAATTACTTATACTAATTATCCTTACTGTTTTATTTGCCCTGGTATCTACCCATATTAATTCATTGATCTTTTTGTAGGAGCAGAACGTTATTGGGCATTCATGTGGTGTTGGAAGATGTTGTTTTCAGACATTTGCGCATGTTTTCCAAGTCTTTTTTTTTTATCATCATAATTTCTCTAATTTTGCCTTTTTCTCTGACGGACATCCACCCTTGGGTGCAATTTGCACAAACATGAGAACAAAAGCCAAAGCTTTGAAATAAAACCTGTTTTAAAGATATAAAGTTTTAATCAAGGTTAAAGCATGTTTTCGTCCATATTCTAAGTTATTTCTTTCTATTATGATACAGATTCCCAAAACACTCCACACCATCTATGGCCCACGAGTTGAAAAGTTTGCCCATCTCTGATATAAACTTACAGAACTCATATAAACAGGAATATATATTCGGTAACAAAAAATAATCTATTCAGCGAACAAATAAAAAAACATCTTAAAAGGTACACTTTCACAACAAAGTTGATGGTAATTCTACTCATTAAAAGCAAATAAGTCATTCAGTTCTTACCAATCTCTGGGATGTGCCAGCCCCTGCAGATGTGGTTGAACTTGTGGATGCTATGGGTGGCGGCAGAGTGTTGACCTGAGGTGGGCGGTGGTAGAAGAACAATCATATGGATGTTTTGTTACATTTTAAAAATCAGTTAAACACTAAACTATAAAAATAAAAAACAACAGTTGTAAAAAATGTAATCACTGTACTCAATGGAAGAAAACAACTGATGATGTTCTTACCGGTCTGTGTGAACTAAGCGGCAGAACTTGTGGATGGTGATGATGTGTTAACCTGTAGAGTAGGAGCATGTAACAGAGAAAGTTTACATTGAAAATAAGTGATTGTAGCAGATTTTAGCAAATAAGAAAGATCTGTAATGAGAAAGAAGACCAGCAATAAATAAAAAGACCCCCCCCCCCCCCCCCGCCAATGTTCTTTTTTTCATTTAGAGTTGCAGTGATGTAAAGTGGCATAAAAATACCACAGACATGCATAGCAGGCCTACTCAGAGATATCTTTCATCATTATGTGTCAAGGAAATTACAAAATAGCATTATATTATTACACTGTAATGTCAAAAGATGCCTTGATAACGTTAGCCATTTGTTAGCTAAAAAAAAATTAAGACTAGCTTGGAAAGACTAGCTGTTTAGCTAGCTAAAAATCCGTTTCCACATAATAGTATTATAGAACTATTTTATCTTATTTTATTTAACTTTTCCACTTACCAGATTTGCAGCAGCAGGTGTAGGTGCCAGGACACCTTGCAATGCAGCTCGCACTCCTGAAACAACGGCCCTTTCAATATCCTCAGGTCTCAAAGAGTTTGCCATGATTAAGGTTCAACTTTCGTCTGAACAAGGACCGCTCTATTCGGTGAGGGGCGTGGCCTCATTAGCATATTTCCCAAACATTTAAAGTCAACATTTATATTTAACATTTAGGCGGAACATTTAGATTTACATTTACATTTAACATTTACATTTATATTTAACATTTAGGCGGAACATTTAGATTTACATTTACATTTAACATTTACATTTATATTTAACATTTACATTTACATTTAACATTTAACATTTGGATCTACATTTACTTTTAATATTAGCATTTACATTTAACATTTACATTTAACATTTATATTTATATTTAGATTTAGATTTAACATTTATATTTAGATACAAAATTTGTATTTAACATTTACATTTAGAGTTAACATTTACATTTAATATTTAGATTTAGACTTAGATTTAGATTTACCATTTAGATTTAACATTTAGATATACATTTAAATTTAGCATTTAACATTTAGATTTTCATTTGCATTTAATATTTAGGTTTACATTTAATAATCACATTTAACATTTATACTTCTATTTAGTCTTTGATTTAATATTTATATTTAGATATAACATTTACATTTCACATTTACATTTAAATGTAACATTTAGATATATATTTAACATTTATTTTTAACATTTACATTTATATTTATATTTATATTTAACATTTACATTTAACATTTAGGTTTACATTTAGATATAACATATACACTTAGCATTTATATTTACGTTTGGGATTTAGGTATGTGTTTCGATTTAACATTTACATTTATTATTTACATATACATTAATATTTATTATTTATTATTAATATTTAGATTTAATTTTAACCTCTAAAAGTACATATCCTCATGTCACAGATTGTTTTTTTATTGGTGATAAATATAGACAAAATGTGATATAAATGCAGCATAAATGGAAAGAAATGTCTAAATGTGGTAAAAGTGACACAAAATTTTCATGAGGTTAATTTTTACATTCGGCGCCCCATAGGAGTGCAGCCCTTCAAATTAAACTGTGCAAAAGCAAAAGAAAGATTTTATTTAACCAACTAATGCAAGAAATAGGCAATATGATATAACTCAAACAAGAAAACACAAGAAATTAACAATCAATTTGCAGCTTGCTAAAAAGATAAATTGCAACTTCAAAGACGGATCTTTTTTTTTTTTTTTTTACTTGTCCTGTCCAACAGCTAGGCAGGCAGATGAGAGCTGAGGGCCTCTTGTGTTGGACATATTTTACTTTAACAAGAGGGGTTATTAATCTTCAGACAAACCAAAGGTGTGACTGAACAAACCCCTTTTGTAATTGAGGCCAAACTTTATTCATTTCAACCATGATTGAAAATCTTTGGTGTTGGACCGGACGGAAAAGGAAAGAAGGGAAGAAGAGGGAGGGATGTCAGAGGGGGGGGGGGGTGATAGTGAGAGGGGGGGGGGGGGGGGTAAGACCATGAAGCAGCATAGAGCAGACAGGTTTACTGGTTGTTTATCATTACGGTACAGTTCAAATGTAGTACAAAAAGGGCGGGGCCTGTTCACACACACTCAAATATTATCAACACACCTGCTAGCTGCAAAAAATGTTCACATGTCAACATGTACACAAAACAGATAGTGTTCACGAACGCATACCTATGCCTTTAAACCAACTAGTGTGAAATCTTTCATTCATTCAATCATGCAAACTATTAGTGCAAGGGTGAGCTAACACCTGTGCTCAGGTGAGTGTTTATGTTCTTCTAAAATGGATGGTGGAATGTGAAAAGAAGGAGGAGGAGCGCCCAGCCACCACCACACCCAGACCCCCGCCGCAGCAGCAGCGGCAGCCGGAATTCCCCCAACGCCACACGGGAACAGGCAGGGAACAACCGCCCCCCGGGCGACCAAGACCGCCACCCAGGCCAGGGCCAGCAGGACCGCCGCGAGGCCCCCAGAGCCAGAGAGCAGGGAGGCGCGGAGGTAAAGAGAGCGCCGCCCCAGCCCAGCCAGGAAAGCAGCCCCCCCGCCGCGCCGGAAGAGCCCAACGCAGGGCCCCACCGGAGAAGGACGCCCACAGCCCCAGACGAGCACCCCACCACCACCCAGGAGTTCCGGGCATCCCCCCGCCCCAACCCCAGGTACGAGCCAGGACCCCCCAAGGGAGACCCGCTCCTCACTCCAGGCAGCCACCCACCCGGCCCACGGTTGGTCCAGGGAGGAGCAAGGCAGGGGCCCGCCGCCCCCGCCCAGGAGGGGGGAACCCCGGGGAAAAAAGGGTGGCCCACAAGGGGTGTTATAAATATGGCCCGATGTTATAAATATGGCCCTGCAAAGGCAGTCATGAGAGGGAAAATCATTTCTTATTCAACGCACAAAAAACGCAAAGAGAAAGCAGATTTATTAGAATTAGAAAATAAAATCAAAACCCTGGAGACTGCTTATGCTGCTTCTGCACAGGAACGCATTCTGGGAGATCTGAAAAATTTAAAGCTGCAGTTAAATGACATCATTAATAAACAAACACAATTTCAAATACAAAGGCTACGACTTGAAAGATTTGAAAACTCTAATAAATCTGGCAAATTTCTGGCTAATCAGCTTAAAATTAACAGAGAAAAATCATCAATCACCTCTATTATGGACCAAACAGGAAATGTCACCCATGACCCGGTCAAAATTAATAACGCATTTGAAAACTTTTATAAAAACCTGTACACACCGCAGATCAATCCGTCAGAGCAAAGTATTGACTCATTTCTTAATAATGTAAACCTACCCAGGCTAAATGAGGATCAAATCACAAACTTAGATTCTCCGCTCTCGCCGTCTGAACTTCATGAAGCTCTGTTACTTATGCCCAATGGTAAAGCACCAGGGCCTGACGGCTTTCCTGCTGAGTTTTATAAAGAATTCTGGGAACAACTGGCACCAACATTTTATAAAACTGTCACATCTATTAATGAGAGCCAATCAATGCCACCTAACATGAACTCAGCCAACATAATTCTTCTTCTAAAACCAGACAAAGATCCCACTAGTCCTTCAAGCTATCGCCCTATTTCTCTAATCAATGCAGATGTAAAAATTATCTGCAAAGCACTAGCACAGAGAATAGAAAAAATCACTCCTCACATAATTCACTTCGACCAGACTGGATTCATCAAAGGCAGACACTCGGATGATAATGTCCGTAGACTAGTTAATATAATAGACTTTGCCACCATTAAAAACCAGGAAATGACGGTACTATCGCTGGATGCTGAAAAAGCCTTTGACAGAGTTAATTGGAAGTTCCTTATTGCTGCCCTCCATAAGTTTGGTTTTGGAGAAGCATTCATCAATTGGATCAAAATATTATATCACAACCCCAATGCATCAGTTAGAACTAATAAACAGACTTCAAACAGGTTTTTTCTTGGAAGAGGAACCAGACAGGGCTGCCCACTCTCTCCTTCTCTTTTTGCTATATTCATTGAGCCTTTAGCTGCAGCAATAAGACAGAATGAGAGCATTATAGGAATAAAAACCAAACACAGCCATCATAAAATTAGTCTTTATGCGGATGACATATTACTGTTTTTAAGGAATTTACATTCTGTAAATGAAACAGCAATGATCATAAATGAATTCTCCTCCATATCAGACTATTCCATTAATTGGAATAAGTCTGTTTTATTACCACTCAACAGGAATATGGAACAAAGACTCACAATTCCAGTTAAAACAGGAAATATCAAATATCTGGGTATCTACTTTTCCCCCAAACTATCAGAACTGGTGCAGCTAAACCACACCCCATTACTGAAAAGCATACAGGACGATCTAACACGCTGGACCAACCTGCCTTTGTCCCTTATGGGCAAGGTAGCCACGGTTAAAATGAAAATCTTACCCAAGGTTAATTATCTCTTCTCAATGATTCCCACACAACCGCCATTAAAATGGTTCAAAACATTAGACTCATCCATATCAAGCTTTCTATGGAACAACAAACCTGCAAGAATTAGTCTAAAAACTTTAAAATCTGCAAAAAACTGTGGAGGATTAGAATTATCTAACTTCCACAAATACTTTCTTGCAAATAGATTACAATACATCTTAAAATGGTTAAAAAATAATCCAGAAACCAACTCATGGTTAGACTTGGAACAGGCGTTATGTGGAAAGATCAACCTGTCACAGCTACCATTTATTAGCCAAACAGTTAAAAAACAGGATTGTTTCAAAAGCATTAATATAAATGCCACCTTAACAGCCTGGTGGGAATTTCTCAAAATATCAAAATCATCAATTCAACCGTGCAAAATGACACCCATCTGGAACAACCCGGACATCCTTATTAACAAAAAAATGATTCACTTCCCAGCTTGGCAAGCAGGGGGCATAAAACAACTAGAGCACGTAATTATTGATAGAAGATTCATAACCCCCCAGGAACTTCAAGACAAACATGGAATAAATAACTTCTTGGAATATCAGCAACTTAAATCAAGTATTACTAAAAAGTATAAAATTAAAGACGACGATTTAAAGCTACCAGATGTAGTTACCACTCTGATTAATTTTTCAATGAATAGAACTCTCTCCAAAATATACAAACTTTTATGTAATTTAGATAACAATATTGCCCTTCCAACAAAAAAATGGGATGCAGATTTGAGCATCAGCACAGATGAAAGCTTCTGGTCAGAACTTTGTCTAAACACCTTTAAACTGACAAAAAGTCCAAATCTGCAGCTAATCCATCTCAAAACTCTTCACAGAATTTACTACACTGGACAGAGGATGTTCAAGATGGGTCTCAGTAACTCAGACATTTGCGAGCACTGTGATAATAATCTACCCGACAGCTACATGCACGCACTGTGGTTCTGCACTCCTGTCCAGGCTCTCTGGCAGCAGGTATGTGCCGATTTATCAGTCTGGCTTAAGGTTTCAATCACTGCCTCACCGTCACTTTGTGTGCTTGGTGACATGAGTGCCATCGATATAGAAGAAGGATTAGCATCTATCATTTTCATAACTCTTTGTATTGCCAAAAAAACTATTTTAATAAATTGGAAAAACAAGAAAAATATAAACATAAGTCAACACAGAAATCTGCTGTTTGATCATATCAGCTTGGAAAAAATGTCAGCCCAAAGCTCAAGTAACTTTGAAAGAATTCAGTCTCTCTGGTCTCCTGTGGTTGACTCCATGACTTAGGGGGTGGAGGGCTTGGTCGTCGCTGCTCCTTGCCCTTCTGCCGTGGTTTGGGGTGGGGGTCGGGGCTTCCGGTGCCTGGCGGGGGCGGTGGGGGGCTCCGTTGGTCGGGGGGTCGGGTCCGGTGCCTGGGTGGGGCGGGCTGGGGCGCTGCGTGGTCCTCTGGGCTTGGGTGTGGGGGTGCGTGGTGGGGGGGTGGGGTGGTGGTCTGGCTTGGCTTGGGGGGGTGGTCCCTTTGCCTGTGCTGGGGGGGGTTGGCGGGGGGCCCTGCTCGGGTGGGGGGGGCCCAGCGGCGCCGGATGGGCTGCCCATCTGCACCTGGGGCTGGGATCGGCCCTTCCCTGGCTCTGGGACGGGACGGGACAACACTCTCGGGGCCCCCGGTCGCTCTGGGTGTCACCCGCTTCGGCTGCGGGGTCTGGGGTGGGGTGGGGTGGGGGGCTTGTCGGCCCTGTCCTGTGGGGGGGCGTTCTGGGGGGGAGGGGGGGGCCATTATTAGTACGGGTCGGGGGGGCTAGCGGGTCGGGGTCTCCGCTGAGGCAATCAGTGGTTGCCTCGGCCGGTTGGCCTCCTCGGTCCCGTCGAGGCCTGACCAGAGCTCTTCTAGGGCCGACGTCTGGGGGTGGGGGCCTGGGCTTGCTCCGGGGGGGGGCGACGCTTTCTGGCTCCTCTCTCTCTGTGTGGGGTGGGTGGTGCCGGGCCTGGGGTGTCGGCGCCTCCGGGGGTGGGCCCCTGGGCTGGGTGGCCCTGGCCCCTTTGCTGGGGGTGGGCTGGGGGACGGCTGTTTGACCACCGGGGGACAGTCTACCAGCTGTCCCTAACTTACCCCCTTCCTTATATAACCTCATATTAGGGTGAGGGGGTGGGGGGTCTAGCCTGCGATGCGCCTTGGGGGGGGGCTACTTGGGAGTGGCCCCCCTCCTATGGTTGCCGTATGGAGTGGGCCCCCCCTCTTTCGGTTTTATTTGCACCTTAGACATGTAGGGTCCTTGGTAGGGGGGGTGCTTGGACATCACTGCAAGCAAGCAGCAGAGGTCCTCCTGGCACCCTACCCGCCAATTTTAACCGCACCTTAGACATTTAGGGCCCCTTGGTGTGGAGGGTGAGGGGACATCACTGTGAGTAATCAGGAGATGTCCCCTTAGTGCCCTACTCGCCAATTTTAACTGCACCCCCCTTAGTACACACACCCCTCCCCCTTCAATATATACATTCAAACATAAACACACACACATGCACACAAACACCCTCTCAAACACCCATACACGCACACACATTTTACAAGGAATGTGGGACCTGGGTCCATCTGTCCCCTACCCCTTCCCTGGTGGGGGGTGCGGGCCCCTTGGCGATGGCGGCCGTGTCCCTTGGGTGCCGGCTCCCTGGGCCCGGCGGTGCCCTCTCCGCGCGGTGGGGGGGTTCATATTACACCTGAGCCGGGGGTGTTCGTGTCCCTGGGGGGTGGGTCCTGGTCCTTGCCCCTGGGCGCTGGGCCCCGCCAAACTTCCAACATGGCCGAGCCTGGTCGGGCCATATTTATAACATCCCTTGTGGGCCGCCCTTTTTTCCCCGGGGTTCCCCCCTCCTGGGCGGGGGCGGCGGGCCCCTGCCTTGCTCCTACCTGGACCAACCGTGGGCCGGGTGGGTGGCTGCCTGGAGTGCGGAGCGGGTCTCCCTTGGGGGGTCCTGGCTCGTACCTGGGGTCGGGGCGGGGGGATGCCCGGAACTCCTGGGTGGTGGTGGGGTGCTCGTCTGGGGCTGTGGGCGTCCCTCTCCGGTGGGGCCCTGCGTTGGGCTCTTCCGGCGCGGCGGGGGGCTGCTTTCCTGGCTGGGCTGGGGCGGCGCTCTCTTTCCCTCTGCGCCTCCCTGCTCTCTGGCTCTGGGGGCCTCGCGGCGGTCCTGCTGGCCCTGGCCTGGGTGGCGGTCTTGGTCGCCCGGGGGGCGGTTGTTCCCTGCCTGTTCCCGTGTGGCGTTGGGGGAATTCCGGCTGCCGCTGCTGCTGCGGCGGGGGTATGGGTGTGGGGGTGGCTGGGCGCTCCTCCTCCTTCTTTTCACATTCCACCATCCATTTTAGAAGAACATAAACACTCACCTGAGCACAGGTGTTAGCTCACCTTTGCACTAATAGTTTGCATGATTGAATGAATGAAAGATTTCACACTAGTTGGTTTAAAGGCATAGGTATGCGTTCGTGAACACTATCTGTTTTGTGTGCATGTTGACATGTGGACATTTTTGCGGCTAGCAGGTGTGTTGATAATATTTGAGTGTGTGTGAACAGGCCCCGCCCTTTTTGTACTACATTTGAACCGTACCGTAACGATAAACAACCAGTAAACCTGTCTGCTCTATGCTGCTTCATGGTCTTACCCCCCTTCCCCTCCTATTATCACCCTCCTACCCCCCCCTCTCTCTAACGTCCCTCTCTCTTCTTCCCCTCTTTCCTTTTCCGTCCGGTCCAACACCAAAGATTTTCAAACATGATTGAAATTAATAAAGTTTGGCCTCAATTACAAAAGGGGTTTATTCAGACATACCTTTGGTTTGTCTGAAGATGAATAACCCCTCTTGTTAAAATAAAATATGTCCAACACAAGAGGCCCTCAGCTTTCATCTGTTTGCCTAGCTGTTGGACAGCTAGGCAAACAAAAAAAAAAAAAATAATAATAAATAAATAAATAAATAAATATGGCCCGACCAGGCTCGGCCATGTTGGAAGTTTGGCGGGGCCCAGCGCTCAGGGGCAAGGACCAGGACCCACCCCCCAGGGACACGAACACCCCCGGCTCAGGTGTAATATGAACCCCCCCACCGTGCGGAGAGAGCACCGCCGGGCCCAGGGAGCCGGCACCCAAGGGACACGGCCGCCATCGCCAAGGGGCCCGCACCCCCCACCAGGGAAGGGGTAGGGGACAGATGGACCCAGGTCCAAAGACGGATCTTTGAGTCTGCTGAGTGCATGATTTGCAACATGTCTTGATCCATGTAAAGCTAGAGATGGACATGATTGGGTGTTATTTGGTCATCCAGTGGAGGTTTTCTTCTTCTGCTCAAAGACAGAGCTTTATTTTTCTGGGTATCTGGAAGCTAATACAATTGAGCTTGTGATTTCCTCTGCTAAAACACGGAAAGAAGCTGGTAAGGTGATGCCATCATTTCTGTAATGCTCTTCATTTTAACACAGAAGAACCAGGCAGATAACACTACATGGAGATTTGAAATAGTTAATGGCATTTTTTCATATGGAAAGGGTCTGCGCTCTCTGCTTTACTAGATTTGCTGTTTTTGTACCAGCTGTCTCTGCTTTGCATGTTGCTTTGAAGTGCATGCTGTTGATTAGAGCCCTGTTTGTTCTGTCGGATGTGCAACGCTCAGACCGTCTCACAGTTTGCTCAGACTGTCCTCCTCTGATGTGTTTTTGCTTTCCCAGTGATAGATGTTGTGTGTTAAAGTGTTAAAATAGATCAATAAAAAGGGCTGCCGTCTAAGGCTACAATAAAATCATGTTTCCCTTTCAGGATCACTTTTGTTACACTGTTCTTTTTTTCTAAAGCTTGACTGATAATCCCTCACTCACTCATTTTACATACCCCCCCCCCCCTTCCCCCCTTATTACCATTGCGCAGCTCTCCAGTCCATTCTACAAATGTATTGGGACAATGAGCCACAGTCCTTTTTAAAGAAAAAAAAAATCAATTCTCATGTTTTAAATGTTGAGGTAAAGTAAATATACAACATTTTTGTTCCTTGATAGTGGAGCTCACACAGACTTTAAGCAAACCATACCAAACCAGATTTTAAATAAAGCCAAGCATTAGGACATCTCTTTCTCAGAAAATAAAGTCCTGGAGTCAACGAGTCTACAACAGTCAGAAGGCATTAAACCAGAGGTCTGCAACCTTTAACCCTAAAAGAACCATTTGGGCTAGTTTGCTGTTGACCCAGCGAGAGATGCAAAGTCCTATCTCAAAATAAAAAAAAAATAAAAAAAACTTAATTTATGTTTTGGTGGCTAATAAGCCCTTAATTTATAAAGTGTGGTGTTTAATGTTTGCAATAATTAAATTATAACAGTGTTATATTTTCTATATTTAACAATTTCACTTTTTTAGTTTTGAAAGCAACATATACATGTTCCCTTCAAAATAAAATACATCCTGTGTCAAGTTAGACCCTCCCGGTGCAACAGATTTACTTGCTATTATATTATTATGCAATTTTATACTTTAAGAGCATTGCCTCTGAACAGCAGCTAAACACTGATGTGCAGCAGAATTTTAGAATAAGAGCTTTGAACCTATTATAAAAATAATCAGCTATATGACAATAGATTAAACCATTTACCACCACTTTCCTTTGTTATTCTGACATATGCATTTTGGGGGAGTGGTAAAGCTTCTTGATTTGGCCCAATGTCAGTATTATGAAAAAAAAGACAGCTAAATTTAATTATTGTAGGATAAATGGTAAATGGCGTATACTTATATAGCGCCTTTCTTCCTACAAGGACAAAGCGCTTTACAGTCACAGACCCATTCACCCAGTCACACGCACATTCACTCACACATTCACACACTGGTGGCGGCTCCGCTGCCAAACACAGGCGCCCGCCTACCCCCAGAGGCAAGGTGGGGTTCAGTGTCTTGCCCAAGGACACTTCGACTCATGGGCGTGCAAGGCGGGAATCGAACCTGCAATCTTACGATCATGGGTCGACCGCCCTACCGCTGCACCACGGCCGCCCCTCAAAACAAAAGCATTTGGGTCGGATGTTGTAAGGGCATGCCCACAGTGCAGAGTAAAGTCTGCTTTTTATGTGCCAAACAAATACTGGGTAGATAACCTCATCTTGCAAATTTAAATGACAAAACCAATACAAACCTAATATTTATTCAGATTGTTCGCATTTTTCTTCAAATTTAAAGAGTGACATTGGAGGAATAAAAGGGCCACATGTGGCTTTGGAGCCATAGGTTGCAAACTCCTAGTAGGTTGCATAGCTCTGCATTGGCTCATCACAATCAACTACTGTATAAGTAAGAATTTTAATACAGAGGAATCATAAAGTGTTTAACATATACATATAAAAGTATTTCAGGCTTAAATTTGAGGACCCCCCCCCCCCCCCCTTTATAGAAAATGGCAGCCTGCTTTGAATTCTTTGGCTGAATTCTAATTAAAAAAAGACACATTTTCTTAACTATCTATTGCTTTACACAGCCGTTTGTCATTTTTTGTCAATAAAGTGTATTTCAACATTTTTTTTTTGTTTCATTTTTATCATTTTTACAAGGGAATGTTCTGTATGCTCAGTTGTTGAAACACAACCCTCAGTTTTCGCGCACTCAGCATGGAGAAAAACAAAGTTGGTCAGTCAGCACCATGGACAGAGCTCTTAAAAAGATATAAAGTGAACAGCGTGAATTCACGAAACATGTACAATTCATAGAACCCAAACAAAAATTTTACAGGAAACTGAGGGTAAAAGAGGCAAATACTTGCTGTTGTTTTTTTTTTTTTTTAGAAATGGTCATTTTGGCCAAACATTTTGACACATTTCCATAAGAGTAACAAAAAAGTGCTTTATGCAAACAGACGGGAATCCGTGACTTTTCCTGGCTGCTTAAACGAGCCCCGTCTCCACTGTTCAGCATTCAGCCGTCAATGCTTCACGTCAGTCACCTCTAACGAGATTGTTCCGTCGGACGGATCTGCCCGCATCACTCGGTCGGTGAAATACAATTATCGATTCCACTGCCCCTCTCTGGCTCGCGCGCAGCCGTCTCCTGCGTGCACCCTCTTGTCTCTTAAAGGGCTGCAACCGGAGAGGACGACGTCGAGAAAAAGAAAAAGGAAAGAAAGAGAAGAAGAAGAAGAAGAAGAAGAAGGAAAAACCGAGTCGTGCTCTGCCAGTTGCCTCTGGTGTTGATCTACATCCTAAAGCCCGGATATATTGTCTCTATTTTGCGCTGAAGAAAGGGTTTTCTGGTGTCATGGCTAAGTTTCAGCTGTCAGCCCTCAATGCCTCAAATTATGGTAAGTAATTACTTTCTATTTATAGATTTTTTTTCAAATGTTCTGAGTTAGAAACAATAATTTCTCAAACTAATTCCAAGTTTCAGGGAATTGACCAAAAGTAATTATTATGGTTGCCTTTTTAGACACTTAAGTGATGCGTTTTTACATGTTTATGACAAAGTAAGCAGAAAATACTTGTCAATTTTCTTAAAGTGGCTTCTGTGTTGGTTTCACTTTTATGCAGGTCACAATGTGTATTTTTTTTTTTTTAATCATAAATGAGTCATTTCCTGGAATTCCCCTCCTTGGTATGAGTTTTGTTGGCTGTAGAGCGCTCGTGCTCTGTTGAAATCCAGCCACCTGCCCTAGGGCGGTTAAAGCACTCTGCGCTGCAGCCAAAAAGAGGACAGGAAGCGGGAGCAGGCAACTGACTCATCCACGAATTGCACCTCAAGAAGCAGTGAGCGATTGACAGGCGCACAGCCGGTGAACTGGAAATCTGTAGCGAAGTGCTTTGTTTGCTGTCCAAAGGCTGCTGTAGTAATGCAGCTGGGTTAACAGGGAAGGAAGCACTCAGGGAAAACTTAAGGTAAAGCTATTAAGTTGAAACATTTTCTTTCATCTTTACTGACATTTCAAATCATTTTTATTCCAAGCTGCAAAAGTGACATTATTATCCAATTGCTTGCTGGATTATCTCAAGTTTCAGCTCATTGTGAGCCCTAACTGATGAGCCCAACATTAAAAGAAAATCCTTCCGAGAGACTCCTTTTTCGGCATTTACCTGCCTGCTTTAATTAATCTTATTTCAGTTAAACTGTTGCAAAGAAATATGGGAATAATAAAACCTTAACGTTTTTATTTTAAAAATCAGATTTATTTTTTTTGCTGTCACAAGTGTTTTTCCTTTTGGTCATCTCTTATTTTTCTTTAATTAACTACTTAATAAATAAATTGCTATTAGCCCACTCTGCGGTTATTTGGTTTGGATTTTCTTACCTCAGCAAAACCTGACAGAGAATTCAACAAGATTAATTTCTTCATTTTGGATCATGGCTCTATATGGATAGCCCTACCACAGTACACAGTACTATATGTGTATGATGTAACACATTTAACCCTGTCACATTGTATGTTGGAAAATTGCAACATAATCCAGTTCTTTAATTAATTTAGTGTCACCTTGAAAGGGAAAAAAAACACAATAATATTTTTTATACAATTGGAAATTAAGTCAGACATGTAGGATCTCATTTTACGTTTTTGTTCAAGTGATACTATTAATCTGCAAGGTGACACAATCCAACACAATCTAAATGCTTGCATCATGTAACTTTTTTTTTAACCGTTATTACATTTTATTTGTCTTTAACCACCATCCTCCCTATTTCTCCTCCTTCAGTCAGCAGCCTCGGCGATTGATGAAATCTTCTAATGTAAGATGTCCTAGGCTGCCTTCCAGATGAGGTCACAGGTTCTCTGTTTTGATGGGATTACTTTCCGCTCTGCCCACTTAGCGAATGGACCTGCTTTTTTTCTTATGCATATAAGGGAACCATCATGTCACAATGCTCACGTGTCTTTGCAAAGATAGGGCATCTACAAGTCAAATCTGACCAATGTTTAAGATGCATTTAATTTGAAATGTCATTTATTAATCATACAATGTATCGAAGCCCTACACTGGTTTGAAATACTTTTTTCCCCCAAGTTACAAAACTATGATTGATGAAAGCCATGACTCTAATCCTCCCATTCTTGCACGTATGATGCACTTGTACTAGTTGAAAACAACAACAACCTCACAGTCTTTGAATTTAATATGCATTTAAAGAAAATTTCTCAAATCCCAATTGATATTTTTAATCATTCTTTTTAAAAAATAATTGTACTTTAGTACTTTCAAAGCCCAAGTGCATGTTTTATTCATTAAGGAAGACAGAGAGCATTACCTTAAGATTTACATTAGGTCAAGCTTACATGACTCATTATGGCTTTGCACACTCTTGCTTCTGATTGGAGAAAGTACTTCTGGGACGAAGGAAAAAGGTTTTCCTCTTTCTGCTCGTTCTTGTGACTTTGTTAGCTCTTCATCAGTGGATTCAAATTAATTAAATTCTTTAAGTCTGTTGGTATTATTTCTTCAAGGGTTGTGTAAATATAGCAAATGTCATTGGATAAATGAGTTATAAATGTCAGTAAATAAATAAAGTAAATAAAGAACAAAAGGTTTGGCAAAAAGTACAATTAAAGTAATGTTTATGTACTAAAGTAAAATTTAGAATGGTGTTTGTAAAGATTAAATTAAAAGAGAAAACCAGCTGGAAAGACTGGTTTGTTTGGCAGTGTGGGGTTATTGAATTTTATTGTGATTGCTCCCAGTGCTCTGGCTGTCTTTGATGTCGGGCTCTCATCAGCTCAGGTCAGGTGGGGTTGGGTCACCTGAGAGCTGACAGCGTACCTCGCCATACACTCCATTGATTCTCTGACAGGCAGGCTCCAAAGTCACCAGATCACTTTTTGCCAGTGTGTACATGTCTATTTTAAGCAAAGCTGTGATCATGACTTCATCATTAAAGATTATGGGATTCAAGTTTTAATAGTCCCCTAATGGAAAAAAAATGCCTTGCTGAAACAGCTACAGAGATACATAGTACTGTAAAAAGGGCCAAAAATAACATATATATATATATATTTAAAAGGCAAATAGAGTTATGAAACATGGTTTGGTTTAGAATTGTGGTAAATGTGTGAAATTATTTAAAGAAGTCATGCTCTTATATTTGGATTCACAAAAGATGGTGTTACAAAGATATTAAGTCGGAAATCAATGTGCAAAGAATAATTTCGTGACACTTTTGTAAATTACTTTTAAAAACAAAAAAGATGTAGTCTGTGGTCATTGCAGGCAGTAAAAGTTAAACTTTTACAAAGAGGAGTGCTCTTACAACCCTAAAAGTTATGCAATGAGCCAAAAGAAATGAGGAGATTCACCTTGAATCAGCAGTGTCATTTTCCCCTGGAAAATTGCATTATGGGAACTGGGGCCGGCCCTGTGATTTGTGTCCTTCCGACAGGACTTCAGTGTTCATTAGAGGCTGAAGCAAGCAACTCTTGGATGTACGGGGACTGCACATGCTGGACAGTACTGACCATCTCCAGTCTGGTCATTCACTGGTGTGTTCTGTCTTCAACAGTAATTTCTCATGGGAATGCCACATTTCTTTTACTTGGACAATTGGTTTTGAAGAAATGAGGATTTTACATAGAGGCAGTGAGACATCAGTTTACTCCATGTGCAGTTTTTCTCTGTGTGAGGAAGACCTCACACAGAGAAAAACAATTTGAGAAAAAGTATTTGTCTATTAATTGATTATATGTTTTTTCCCTGTGATATTTTAAGAGTCTGCTAAAGATTTTAGCAAAACTCTCAAAAATCAGTAAAAAATAAAAACAAAACAATTGTGACTGTGACTAAAAGAATCGTAACTGAAAGCACAATGCTGTCACATTGCTCTTTTGATTTTCTTTTAAAATTACTTCATTGCTGTTTCTTCAGGTCAAAACAAAGATCATTGTTGGGGAGAAAGCAGTTTTGATGTAATCGTGTGCACAAATCTTTTGTTGGATAGGGTTTAGATTTGCAAAAGCTTCTTTGCAGCTATCTAATATCCGTAACACTTAGGTAAAGACACTATGCCATGCAAAACCAGTAACATCAGAGACAAGCTTGGGTCTTTATCTGTTCATGATCCCTCCACTTAAAGTTAAGCCTGACAGGCCCATTCCAGTCTTGTCATTTCTCTCAATTGAATTAAGTATTGTTTGGAAGAAAATGTTCAGAACATTTTTATAGAATCTTATTCCCTGCCAAACAATTTTTTTTCCTGATGATATTAATATTCTTAAGGCATTTCAACATTTATAATGGAAGTCTTTGATGGTAATCCAAATATGTAAAAGGCTAGGGAGAAATGTGACTTACTAAGAAAGTGGGTAAATAGTTGAGCTCAACACACAGAGGTACTCATCCCTGTTTAATTCCTCACAGAGACTGAAGGATTGTGGGTATTTAAACTACTTAGACAGGCTTGCACAATGTAGTCGTGAAGTCAAATATCCACCTTTCTCACAGAGACTGTTTATGGTTCACTGGCTCACAAGCTGAAACATTAATACTTGCAGTTGTTACCTGGTTTCTACACAAAAAATACTTTGCAATGATGAACGGGCAAAAGTGTGGTGTCACCACTGCAGAGCAGATCTTTGTCCCTTGATACTTGTGCTTTCCCCAGAGTAACTAACCAACATAAGGGTCTTGTTCAAGCAGTCCTCAGACATGTACATGTATGACAGAAGTAATCATATCTGACAAAAACTGAATTCCTCTTTTTCTCTGTTGTCTCTTTCCTTTTTATTTCTTTTCTACCACTTGGAATTCGACTGCTGCAGCCATTATGAGTTATCCGGTGTGGTGACTCCAGAACAAAGTTTCTCGTAATATCAACGGCCTCCGATCAAACTATTTCTACTGAGCTCCAAATATTTGCCTTGATCCTCTACCAATTAACTTGGTGAGTCACTCCAAAGACCTGCCTTGAGAACAAGAATGGAGGACACTTACAACCACAGGACTTCCCTGGTTAAAGGAGCCAAAGGCGTGGTCAAGGAGGCCAAGCGGCACGCCCAAAAAAAAGTCGGCAAAGTCGTGGACCGTGCCACAGATGAGTACTCATCTCATCAAAACTACAAACGTTTCCAGGATGATGAAGATGACGATGAGGATATCTACCGGAGTTCACAAGCGCAAGATGGGCAAAGCTACAACGAAAACGAGGGCGGTTCTAGTGATGCTACTGAGGGTCACGATGACGAGGATGAGATCTATGAGGGTGAATACCAGGGTATTCCATCAGCAGGAGACACGAAGCAAAAGAAGAGCCAGGTGGCACTGGGGCAACCAGTGTCAGACGCCACAAGGGATCGTAGTGATCTGGAGCAGGAGCGACAGGCAGATGAGGAGGAGCTGGCCCAGCAGTATGAGCTGATCATCCAGGAGTGTGGGCATGGGAGGTTCCAGTGGCAGCTGTTCCTGGTGCTCGGGTTGGCACTCATGTCAGACGGTGTCGAAGTGTTTGTGGTGGGATTTGTGCTACCCAGCGCTGAGACAGACATGTGTGTGCCCAACTCTAGCTCAGGATGGCTAGGTAAGACTCATGTTGTTTTGCATTTATGTTGAATACAAACAGACTCACATTCCATTATAAAACCTGTGTTGAGCACAATAACAATGTTTTCTGCAAATCTCTGCTTGATTGTAAAAGATGCTGAAATTTAACTCAAGAATTTGGTGTCTAAATGATACATGTGAAAACCAAAAGCTGGTGCACATCATATTTAAGTCCAAACATGATTAAGACATTCTTCTGTTGCCATGTCAGTGCACCCTAAAGCAATGTCTGGTTGAGTGAAAGGATTCTGTGTTTTTTTTCCAGTGGTCTTTGTTTTGGTCATGCTTTGAGTTGTTCCCCTATCAGTCACTCCATGTTCATGCTGACCATCCACAGCTTTTAGAATTTCTGTCCATTACCCTCAGTGTATTTAAGTATCTGGTTTTCAGTTTACCTTACCAGGTCATCTGCTCTGTTCTGCTTTGTCAGTCTTTTTTGTTGCTCCCAGGGTTTTGTTATGTTTCAGTTTTTGTAATAAATGTTTAAGTTTCTGTCATCAAGCCCGGTCTCCTGCATTATGGGTGGTTCACCACCAGTTTTTGACATTAAGTTTACAAACACTTTCACTGAATGGCCTTTTTCAAAAGTGCATTTTCACGGAGGCAAGTTTTACATATTATTTTGTCAAATAGTTGTGCATAGAAAAACCTAAGAAGCAAAAACAAGCAAACAAAAATTTCTCTACTAAATATTTAGACAATAATTTTTTCAGTTTGGTAAAATACATATAGTTCTGCATTTCAGACCTTGCACAAGATGTTTTTTTCAAATGTTTCTACTCATACATATACATACATTGTCAATACATTGTCATTTATTTTGAGAGCACTTATTTCTTTCAACCCCCCAAAAGAAATACCATTTTTTTGCATTCTTTTGTGAAACCGGGGATTACAACTTTTAACAAAGGCCTTAAGACAAGGGACAAGGGACCTGTTCATTATCCATATTCTGGACTTGATTTAAAAGAGCATAGAGGTTCTCGATGTCTCTAAGACCTGAAAAAATCCTACATTTCACAAATGTGTCCCTTGGCTCAATGCAGATCTTCAAATGTGGCTCTTGATATAAACAGCAACAATAAAAAACCAACAAAAAAAGAAAACCCATTAATTTCCGGTAAGTGTATTGCACCTAAAACTATAGACATTGTTGTAAACCTGACTTTTAAAATTGCTATTATTATCACACATTTTCTAGCAAAGTTTGTTAGTGCATTAGACAATGAATTATGGGTGTATTTTTTGCAGAAAACACAAACTTAAATATGAAATTCAAAAATATTAACATTTTTATGAACTTGTTGATTCGGGATTTTATTTTTTATTCTATTTTTTTTTAGTAAAATAATGTTAATCTGCTTTAGGCTTTGTATGTTGCAATAGACATTCGGTCTGCTGGTCTCAGTGCAAAGACTGAAAGTGGGAGGGGGGGGGGTTATGCCCTGTGATCTCTCTGTGTCAAAGTGAAGTTCTAGCAGACTTAATGGCTGCAGATTTGTTATCGATCACCAAAGAGCTGTGTACAGAAACAGACACAATATGACGGTACAGGCGTAAGGACATTTAACACTCTTTGGATAGTAACTGCCAGGAAGGTGACAAGGCATCAACTTAACAGCAAAGCTTGATGCAAATATGCTGTGATTGGGCCTCTTTAGAAAAGAGTTTGTTTACATTGAGTTAAAAATATCTGGATTTGATGAATGAACCCTGTCACTTGTTAAGAGTGCTTTTTAAAATGGGATATACAATTGAGGAGTCAAAGTGCAAATGTAACACCCCCCATTTTTTTCTCCAGCCTTTTTGTCTCATTCTGCTGCTGCTCTTTAGAATTGGCTGTCACACGGCTGAGACAACAGTTTTTAAAGGGGATGAAATGTAACCGAAATGAAGCCAGCTCTCCTCTTTTAATGAAGTGCCCCGAATATTTGAACTGTTAAACATTCTCTAATTTTGTTTAGCAGTTTTGATCTGTTACTTTGATCTAAACAAATCGGACATTCATAGCTCAAACAGCGTCTCATCCTTGTGCTATAGTTTTCTTTAAAAAGCCATTAGCCTATATATCCATTTTAAATATCTATTTTTTGCATTTAAACAGAACATGTGGACCCTAACTGATATATTGTACTTTAAATACTTACATTCTGGAAGCAGTGTTTCCATGTACCAGTATTTGTCTCTTTTTGAAAAAGCTTTTCTTTTTCTCTGTTGGAATCAAGGTTGTGTTTCATCTTGCTTGTAATTCCCGTTTTCTTTCCCTACCTGCCCCACCTCAATGTGCTTCTCCATCTTCTCTCACTCTGCCTCATTCTCTTCATACATCTCCCACCGATTGCCCGGCTCAACTTTGTTGGGCTGAACCCTATTGTTGGTCCGTGTGTCGGCGTACATGTCTGACTGTAGCCTAAATAGCATGTTATGTCTTGGTGCTGCTGCTGTTGCACTGCTCCCTTTTGCCCTGCTCTGTCATTCTGCTCACCTGGAAGGTGGTGCCAAAACCATGATCAGCACCTGCCTGGTATCTAAGTCAGAGCAGGCCTCAACCAGACGGCAGAGAGCAGAATGGCAGGCTGAGCAGGGCATGGAGGTGCTGTGCTGGTTGGTCTTTCTCCTTTTTCCTCTTTTGTCCTCAGAGAGCAGTCTCATCCGGCTGGGTTTGTTATATCGGTTTGGGGTTGGGGCTCTGTAGACTTAATTGGTGGGCTTTATTTCTTCATTTTGTGTTAGTTAGATTTAGTTAGGCAGCCCTAGCAGGGAGCTGCTGACTCATTCGGTCGACGTGGCTGGGTCAGCTGTTTCCCGACTTATTTTATGTTTGGCCAAATTTCCAATCCCTTTATTTTTGTCTGTTTTCAACCAGCACAGTGATTATTTTATTTTCCCTTACAGGACACAGAACTTATTTTCCTATTTCCTATACCTCATGTTTTATCGGCTCTTTGTGGTTGTTCCCTTGAGGGAAGTGTGCCCGTAGGGGCCATTACATAGCAACTGACCTCTTATTACCAGTTTGTCAATTGTAATTCTTAAGTAATGCTGTTTATAGTTATACATACACAAACCCAGATGTTAGTGTTGGTGTTCCTGTGCCGTCAACAGAAATAGCTTTCATATATATGTGGTTTGAAGTGTTAACCATCGTTGTTCTGGTCTCATCACCTAAAGCTTTGCTGCAACTAGATTGTGCAGCTGAGTTGATAGTGCTTTGTTTGGCCTAACAGTACATTTTGTTCCATTTCATTCAGTAACCTATCCTCCCAAACAATAGACCATGGGTTACTGTTAGCATTGGAGCTTTAAAAGAAAAGATAACCATTTGTATTTTGAGTTATTTCTTATGTCTTCTCAGTTTCAAATGTATTACAAAGTATTTTTTAACAGCATTTAGCCAACATTTATACATAAATTAATTAATTAACACTTATTTTCTGCCTTATTTTGTATGCTCTTTGTTCGAAATAAAAGATCGCTAATAGAAATGCAAAGACAAAAATAAATAAAAATCCTTACAAAACTAAAAAAGAACATGCTTGTATGTCTGTAGGAAATACGTGTTTAATATTGGAAGGAACAAATGTTACAATTAAAAACAACTTTTTTTTTAATTTACAACTTATATTTGGGGAGTTCATCTAGCCATTAGCTCACTGCTTGTTTTATTAAACATGAAATGTTATAACAGACCCTCTCCAATGAAAATACTGCTTTGGGTGTTTTTAACATGTTTTTGTTGCATTTTTCTCATGACTAAGCTTAAAATTGCATTTCTGAGTACTTCTTTATACAAATTACTGTGCATCAAGGGCAGACAAAAATGCTTTTGGAATAAGCTTGTAGTTATGTAAAATCCAAAACCAACAGGCCTCAATTGTCCTGCTCTGATCCATTCCAATGCATCCACTTGTAGAGCCATGTGTGTTTTCATTTTCCTCGTCTGAGCTGACATCTGGCTCAAAACTGTACGGCTGGATAACTTTGATAATGTTAGCTTGGGGTTGTAAGGTAGTGAGAGACATTGTAAACAAGTGTTGCCTGGCTTACAGAGCGCCAATTTTCCGCCCACAAATCAGAGGTCAGTTTGTAATGAACTCCTGCTGCTCTGCAGAAACTATGTCCCAGAAAACAAGAGTTTTTTTTAAATTTTGGTTCAAAACAGCAAAATCATGATCAGAAGATTGCTTAGAATGCTTTACAATAGTTCAAAAAATGACCGGAGTGGGACTGAAACAAGCAAAAATATGAAGTAGCTGACCAATAATTTCAACTGAACTGGCAACTTACTGTAGCTCCTTTAACCACAAACAGCCATACATTAAGTTCCTGACTGAGGGACCCTGTAACATGAAAACTTAATAATCTAGATAAGTTTAAATTTTAAGAGTACATTCATCTTGACATTTTGATCTTGCTCATATCTACTACTTTCCACTCTAATAAAGAGGGAGTAACAGGTCAAAAAGGATCTTACTCTATAGATAAGACCAAAAAAAAAAAGGGAGGGGGTGTGGATGTAATTTATAAAGACGTGTAGAAAAAAAGCAGATGATTGCAAACAGGAACGGTGTAGCTAAGCCTTTAAACACAAAGTGAATCACACTATAATAACTCATTTGCTGTTGATAGGTTTTATGAAGCTCCTTCCACTTTCCCCATCCTGCCCTCCTTGCTTCCCTTGAAAAGTTCTCGCCCTCTGTGCCATACCTCTTCATTTTTTAAATTTGAAACTTGCTTCACTGCCTTCTGATCCTTTGTTCTTTCTCTTCTCTTGGCCTTTGTGTTCTAACTTCACCCTCTGTCTCCTTTCAAGCAGCATCCTTTTAGTACTTTTCCCTGCTTGTCATACTTAATTTCCTATCATCCCTCTCTTAACCCCGCTCTTTTGGAGCCAGCTTGCCGGTTGTGCAGGATTGCATGGTCCAGGGGCAACTAAGCATTGCTGTAGTAATGTTACTCTGGAGATTAAACCACTTGATTAATGCAAGCGTTTTTAAATTCTGTCTATTTCTGTGGAGAAAAAAAAAACACAAATGAAAATCAATTTGTAAAGATTTCGATCAATCGTGTGATTGGTAGCCATATCTGCTGAAGAAAAAAAACCCTCTAACTTGCTGTAGTCATTTAAGCTGAAGAGATCAATATTTAAACTAAATACTACATTCATGAAGCCTTAATTGTGCAGACAAACAAACAACTTTAAATCCAGTTCTCATAATTCTGTCTTGACTACTTTAAACAGCTTTTCTGTGGAAAGCAATAAAAGGAAAAATGATCAAACTGACACAATATCATGAAAATATGCTTACTGTTTATTACACAAGATCTGCTTTTAATTGTTCAGGAAGGAAACTACTGCAACTAAAAAGAAAATTTGTATTAAAAGGGGGAAAAGTTGGAGAGAAAAGCAAAAAAAAATTAAAAGCAAAAAAGAGTCTAAAGTTGAGGAGAAAAAAATTGAGGAATTTTGACAGATCGACTAAAGGGCAACAGAAATTAGCTATAAATTTATAATTTAAAAGGCTAACAGAAAGAAAGGCGAGACAGAAATCCAGAAGCCTGGTTACTGGGTGCATCAGACATACTTTTGCACGATAGTATTATTACTACAAAACAGGGTGGGTGTTGTATGCAGTGCTACAGTTTGGACTACTGAGAGAGAGAAAGCATTAAAGCATGAAATCAGAGGAGGTCGTGATGCAGCTCAGCGCTTCCACGTCTCTCGGGGTGCTCCTCTGCATGTGACAAGGCTGAATCCTGCACCAGCGCCTTCCCTTCCCTTTTTCTCCTCACTGCCCGTCTCTTACCCTATCCAGCAATTACTGCACACTCCTCTCTCATTAACCGGCTCCCTCTTGACACTCTCGCTGCTGCTCTAACTTAGATTTTTAATTTGCTTGCATTTGTACTTAAAACTGCATTTTTTTTTTTTTTTTTAAAAAGTACCAGGAGAGATTGAGTACGTTTGTGAACTTAAAATCTCTTTAATGTACATTTAGTCGTCACAAAATGGATGATTGCAGCCCAAGAAAGCAGCTCTGTATAATTTTTTGAATCTCTTAAGTGAGCCTTGTAGTTTTGAGAAATCATGTTTTTAAGTTTTGACACCCCAATACAGCATCATGAAGGATGGAGTTTGCCTCTGTCATGCTTTAGTGGGGCTTATAGTCTGAGAGTCTTAAGGCCAATTTCAGGTGGGAATTTTTGGCTTCATAGAAAGTTTTAAGCAGTTGGGTTTCATACTCAAGATTAAGACATCAAATTCTGTCCAGAGATTTTCAGTTTTGCTGATCTCCTTTTGGAAAAAATCACAAACTTGGATCACTTTTTTTTGTTAGATAATGAAGTCTGTGGGTTTTGACAAATCTATGAAAATTAAAAGTAAAATTATAATCTGTTAAGGTTTGCATTTAGGTTAACAAAAAATAATACTTTTGCAGGAATTATACCTTAATTTGACTTAGAAAAAAAATCCATTAGCTCAAAAATGGTCTAGTTCCTTTAAAATTGGAGCAGAATTATTCTATAATTTGATATTCAATTGTTAATTAACTTTATAAAGATATACAAAATGACTGTGTATCTTTTCCGTAAAGTCATCATGTGAGGTATTGCACTCCCTACAATATTCTGATTTTTAAAGGGCATTTGGGGACATGAATTTTTGCACGTACAGTTTGTTCTTTTACCAGCATCTAAATATAGAAAGAAAGGCATGTTCAGGTTCAAACATGCTAAAGTTTATAGTGCTATGTAAAAATTGAGCATATAAACACCTCTCGTACAATAAAAAGAATAGGTAAAGAGGTGTATTTATCACATTTAATGATAACTCTTAATCAGATGACAGTTTGCTGAACAAATGGCTCCACCTTAAAAATTACTGAAAACATTGTGAAATGTGGTATTTTTCCCTAAAAAATGAAATAAGTTTTTTTGCTTGAAAACATTGCAGTGTGTAAAGTAATAATCACAATGGTGTATTATTAAGAAAACATTTGAATACATAATTACAGTAATATTTACATGGAGACAACAGTTGCAAAAACCTTATTTAACATTTAAAACAGTCAATGTCTCTGAGAGAAAGTTGCAAATCTGTAAAATATTTTTTAAGAAGACATTCTGTGGAAGAGAAACGTGAAAGTGCAGAAGCAGATTTAGTACTTCTTAACTTATACTGTATTTTAAAACATATGCTAATAGGATTGACTCATATGTCATGCAAAAATGAAACATATACACTTTGTCATGGTGTAATGTAGAAAGCATTCTGTCCATAAGAAGGTTTCAAAAATCCATTGTGATTTAAAGTTGTTTGATAATCATTTGGATTATTTGTTTTTGTGCTCCAATAAGTATGAAATAAAAATGCATTTTTCTTTGCTTGTAGACACACCTTGCCCTAAAGTTTATAATTTTCGTATTCATCGTATTTTCTAAAAAGAAAAAAAAAACTAAAAAGTTTTAGTTTTTTTAGGCTTTCTACTTTTCTTTAAATCAGATCTTTATTGACTCTAATGAACGGACATTGTTCTGTTAATGGACCTTATCGTTTTTAGCTTATCATTTAGTATACATCTATGCCAAAGAACTATTTGCTATACATTTGAAAAACAACAACAAAATGAAAAAAAAAAAACCCTGAACAAACAAAAAAGTGGCCGTGTAATCTTTTTCCTAGCAAAGTAAGGATGTTAGCTTGCAGTAGTGAGCTACTTCAAGCATCTGAAGGGGCTATATTTGCTCATTAGTCCTTTAAGTATCGCTTTTTATATATAATCAATTCTCCATTTATCAATTATGCAAACCCAAGGAACTCATTAAATTCACTATGTCCTCAAACAATACTGCAATAGACTTCCTATTACATTTTTTTAAGACTCTCAGCTTCAGGATCTACAAAAACCTTAAACCCTGCTAAAAAAAAAAAAAAAAAAAAGTGAAGACCACAACAAGTGTATCAAACAGAAACCAAACCCAGAAACGGACAGGTTTGGCACCCAGAAGAAAAAAAGAAGAGGGGAATAAAGGCCGGCAAACACACCAGCTCTAACAAGTGTCTGACGAGACTCAGCTGGAAACAATCAGGGCTGATTGGGGGAAAAGAGAAGTAAAATAAACCAGGAATCCCACACAGGGGGAACACTTGTTTGTCAATCAGAACCAGTAAACTGAACTGTCTAAAAAAGGATGGAGACAGTCAACATAAAAAGTCTCAGGGGATGAGACAAAAAGATTGCAGCAATAACTGACCATGACAAGGAAACTGCTACATTTTTAAACTTTTGAATAGCTCCTTTCAACATTACATTACTTCCATGAAGGGGCATTTGTAAAAGTTCACAGAATAATTCAGCAACTATTTTCCAGTCACTTTACTTCTTGAATGGATGATTAGCGCCTTTGTGAAAAACTCCAACATTGAAAAGTGGATGCTCCTCTGTTTGAGGCTGGGATTTCCTGTTGGGTTTTTCCAGATCGTCTGGAGGACCGCAGCATATAAACAGGAGCTAAATTTAGTAATAAACTGAAACAGCCAAACAATCCCTAATGTAACCAAAAAGTAAAATAAAAAAGGAACACGACTTAAAAAAAGGGTGAAGTTATGGGACATGATAATGACATACTGAATACTGAAAGTTGATTAAAAAGCCTTTTTCTGTGTAAGAATATAGATCTTTACAAACTGAAAGAGTTTACTAGTAAGAAAAAACACAGAACAATCTTTTTCATATAATTGGCAATAAATACAAGCAAGAAGTGGCTAAAAGTTTTTTTGTTGAGTGTTTAGTTTTCTTTATCTTTGCTACATTTAAACACATAGTATATTTTATAATGCGTACGTTTTGTGGTCTTTCAGCTGGACTTTTTTATTTTGCTTTAATTACTCATATCAACTTTAAAGTTTTTTCATATTTGATGAATATGTCAAGTCTGAAATATGCCATTCAGGAATTTGGGAAAATAAAAAGCATGATTTAAGTTAGCAAAGTCATTCTTAACAGCAGTTTTCACAGAACTTACTGGTAACTTGACCAAATAAAAAAGAAAATGCAAAAGACTGAAGAATTTTGTTTCATGGCAAACAAGTATTAAGCCAATGTTTTTTCTTTTTCCTTCAGGTAGCATTGTTTACCTAGGAATGATGATTGGAGCGTTCTTCTGGGGAGGGATGTCCGACAAACTGGGACGCAGGCAGTGCCTCCTTGTTTGCATGTCCACCAATGGCTTTTTTGCCTTCCTGTCATCTTTCGTCCAGGGATACGGCTTATTCCTCTTCTGCCGCCTCATTGCAGGTTTTGGGTAAGTAGATGAATAGATTTTTTTTCGATCGATGAGTCTAACATGGTATCAGAGTGGATCATTTTGCAGTGATAAAGTGACGCTGTTTAATAAGATGTTACAAATCATGAAAAGCATTGAAAAGAGCCACATTTTGAATCTATCGCTTTATCCTTAGAAACAATATAATATCATTTATCCTGATATTGATGCTAACTCACTGAAGACACAGTTTCAGCTTGGATATTATGAGACAAATTCAGGCAAGGCTCTGATTATTTATCGAATTTACCATAAAAAATGTCTTTCAACTAAAGTCAGAAAGGTTTTTCTTTAAAGAATTACACTGCCATTTCCTAATTCTTCAACTTGACATTTGACTAAGTTTCATTTGATCATACCATTTGACTATAAACAGTTTGATTTTGTAAAAGAAATGCATCAAAAATCTGAATGAACATGTGTAAACTATGAGTGGAAACATTTGGATTCTGCCATCTCTTGCAGAAATTTTCTGTCTTCCCTGTAAAATTCACAACACAGATGGTTTACATTTAATTCCTTTTAGATTCAAGTTACAATTAAATTTCTCTAAAAATGAAGAGCATAAATTAACTAGTATATTCTGAGACAATCTTCAAAAATGTAATCTAGGTCTGCCTCTCAAATCAGCTTTAATTCATCTGACACACAAAATTAAGGAATGTGAGCTATTTTTTTCCATCAGTAAAAACTGCCACAACAAACAGGCAAATGTGTGCAACAGACCTTTGTAAATTGAATTTTTGATACTCTAAGAAGAGGATTTCTTGACCAAAAGATCAACTTCTCAAAAAAGAAAAAAAAAGACTAATTTACAGTACTGGTAGTTGATTGAAAATCTTAACTTTGGTCTTGAGTCCCTCAAGCTATGTTATAAGGAGAGGTTTGCCTTAAAAAAAGCTAAAAAAAGGTCCCTTAAGCTATGTTTTAGCTAAACATCGACATGTACTTAATTTACTGTAACTTGTTAAAAAAGAACAACGGCTATAAAACCTAAGACTTATAATGAAGACATTTAGTTGATCATGCTTGTTTGCTCTGAATATTTTGTGAAAACAAGAGTGATGTGAAACAGTATAGGCTTGTCTTAAGGCTTGGATTCGTGGCATAGACAGTGATTTATTACTTCATCCTTGGCAGTGTAACTTCTCCTCTGAGAGCTAATTCAGTAATTGCACCTATATCATTCTAGGCTGAGTCACTCAGAGTTATTAAAAAACCCATCCAGTTGAGTGTTGTGGTTGCATCATTGAATCACAAGAAAAAAGCCTTAAAGAGGATGATTTGCCATTTTTAAATATTACAATTTTATCCAAGTTTGTTTTAACAATGGTCCATTTTTGCAGTTGATTTTTGACTAAAACTGTATAATAGGCTTCAAACTTCCATTTTCCAATTCAAAAAGCTGTTTTTTTTCCTCACATTTATACCACTTTCTCTTGTTTTTGGTTCTTGCAGGATCGGAGGTGCTGTACCCATAGTTTTTTCTTTCTTTGCTGAGGTGTTGTCCCGGGAAAAAAGAGGAGAGCACCTCAGCTGGCTGTGCATGTTCTGGATGATAGGGGAGATCTATGCATCGGCAATGGCCTGGGCCATTATCCCGCACTATGGTGAGTTCAAGGTCATTGATCCTGAATAGAAGTGTTAAACATGAGAGCAAATTTACGTTCCCTTATTATAATGTTCAAAAAAATGTAAAAGTCTTATTTGAGTTTGTTTTTTCTATTATTGTTTGAGTTTAACAAATTCTGCTTATCTTGGGGAAAGGCATTTTTGACAAAACATTTTTGACGATTGAGTTCAAACGTAATCAATCATTGCTAAGTGCTAAGAAGTTAAAGGCATTAAAAAAACAGTAAATCTCTCTGATGTTGAAGTTTTAGTGGTCATGAGAATGAATCCCTTAGCACTGAGTGACTGCAAGCAGAAACAGATCAATGTATGCAAAGGCACTAAAAAGCACAAAGAGATTAGAAAAAAAAGGTGTGATTTATTGCAAAGTTCTTGTAAAATTGTATTTAACAGAATTTACTCTACTGTAAATTCTCCCTTTTTTTCCTTTGGGATTTGTCATGACAGAAAATGGAAATTATACTTTAGATGTTATTCAATCATCATTCACCATAATTTTTAAATACATGAATCCAGAATTTTAGAATCGTGTTGCATTTTTTTCACTAATATTAGCCAATCTTGGGTATGACATTCATTCATGGGTATGATATTCTTTCTTACTTTCTACTTTGACACTCATTTTCCTCTTAAAAAACATGTGATCAACTTCCAATTAAGCTTTTCAAGACAGCTGAAAATTTGAACAGTGTTTATGTTCAATCTGAACCTCACACCTTTAGTTTTTCAGAAGAAATGCCTCTGATATTTAGACTGAAAGCCATGAAATTCAATTGCAAAGCTTTGTTACTGTCTGTTTGTCTGTCTGTTACTGCATGTCATGTCTTGAGCAGACTTTCACACAAAAAGTCTCAGATGGTGCTTGATGGGTGTCGTTTTTCTTACCTTCCTATATTTTTCATTTCCTCTCTGATGTTCAAATTACTCTTCCTCTCTTCTGTTCACTTGCTCCTCCTGTTTTGTGTCCTCTGCATTTGTCTGTCTAATCCTGCCCCTTCATTTTATAGCGTCCCCTCTCTGTCTCTGCAGAATGTTCTTCTTCATCAAGCATAATTAGGTTTTTCTCCTTGCTGTGATAGGACAAAGCTACAGAGGTGATTTATGGCCCGACTGTGCTTTAGCCAACCTGTGACGTCAGTGAGGAGGAGAGACTGTGCGTCTGTGGTTTACTGCGTCTGTGTGCATGTAATGAGCAGGACGCATGGACAATGTTGCAGATCAGCAGATACATATAGATTTGGTTTTTTAAAGAAAAATTGAAGACCGCGTCATCGGACACTGGGAAAGGTCACTTAAGTTTACATGAGCAAACAGAAAGAAGCTTTTTTAAGACTTTAAGGAGATGCTATTTTGTAATCTTCAGTGATCCCTTAAATAAAAAATAGAAAGTATGTTTATGAAGTATTCTCCAAACTCTGTAAATCTATAAATGCATTAGTCTTCTTCAGGAGAAAAGGTCACAGATTGTCAAACCCCATCCCAAGACTGGTAGCTAGATGATCAGCAGTTTTTTTTATTAGCAATTTTCCTTATAATATTTTACTTTAGCAAATCCCAGATACATATCAAATTGGTCAGGTTGAGCCTTTGCTAGTTTTAAGTTGTGTATTTAGGGTAATTCTTATTTTGTTTTGTATCAGACATTACTTCACCCCTCTTTTACATATCATGTTTATGTTATCATAGTATCTACATTATACATTTTATTTAGTAATATTTACTCCAAAAGAACCACATTCTTTGAAACTACATTTTCAAGAAAAATGAACTGCTAGGTGTTAGTAATGACTTTGGCCTTAAGTTTTGAGCTGCCTCAATGCAAAGGTAAAAAAAGGTTAAGGAAAAATTGGTGCCAATTAATCTTGGAATGATTTGGAGAGGATTTACCAAAAAATATAGAATAGTTAAATGTGGAAAACATTTTAAAGCAAGGCTTCGAACCACTACTCCCCATGTTCAGGATGTAACAAAAAGCAGGATGTTATCTTGTCTCTCTCTTGCCAGCACGGAGGTGCTAAGGCATGCTTTTATTTATAGAAGAATAGATTTTTGTCATGCCTTGCTCCCTGGTCTTCCCAGAAAGAGCCTATCAAGCCATAAGTCGCTGAGGTCCTCTGGTACAAGGCTTCTTTTTTCTATTCTTAAGTTAAAACCAAAACGTGAAGCAAATTTTCAGTCAGCCATTATAGTCCTTGTCTGTGGAACAGTCTCCCAGAGGGCCTTACAGACTGTTATTAATCTGTCTTTTAATTTGAAATTTAGGAATACATATATTTGATATTCATCATCTTATCGTAAATGAAATCTTTCGTAGTTTTGGTAACCAAAACCACCCAATCCTTGTAATCAGCAATGAGAAAAATAAAGATTGCTGGGTAAAGGTCAGGCAGCCCCCCTCAAAGATCAGGGTCAACCAGATTCCCAACTCTTACTGAAAGTCCCTCAACCCTGCGTTTATCCATCTGAGTCAGCCAGCCTTCTCAGTCCGGGATATCAGTTATGCATCATCCCCATAACTGAGATTTCAGTTGTCTGAGGGAAACTCAAACCCTCAGGGACAGGAAGTCATGCTACATTTCTGCAGAGAAGTCAGTCACTGCTGCACAACTTTAACCATTTCAATCTTTGTGCCCATTTTTTATCCCCTCCTCACTGTGGAGACGCATTTAAGTTCTAAACTAGACCAAATGATTCCCTAACATGACAAAAACTATCATCTTGAATATAACTTGTACTCTATGAAGATCAAGTTCTAACCATCAAAAAACAAATATGTTGGTTTTATTTGCTATGTTATCTATATGTAATTTAAAGATTTTTTTTTAACAAGTGATATTTAAATGATTTATTATTGCAGTGTTATATATTTTTTTATTTTTATGTCCCCCACAATTAGATATGTTTTCCTCATCATGGCCTCTCTTGGGATACAGTCATGCTACACACAACAGATGCCAACATCCTTGGATATTAAAATCCTGCTTTTAACAGCTTTCAAAGCAGGATTTTAATATACTGCAAGATTAATTCTAAGCAGTCTTTTTCTGGTAAAACTATTAGCATTAACTCCTCACCCTGTGGCTTCCCTCCTACGCCTGGTGATGGATAATGGGGCTACACTCCTTTTGGAGCAGTCTCTGCATGAGGCGGGATCTCGGAAGTCACAACAGAGACCCCAGCCGTTCTTTTTAATTCTTTTGCATCTTGTATAAAAACTTGTCTGAGAATCAGAGCAATCAAGACGGAAGTTATCATGAAGAGGAGACTTTATTGAAGTCCATCAAGATGCTTTAGAAACTTTTGGTTGTTCAAAGATGTGAGTACAATGAAGCACATATGACCATATTTGAATGAAAAAAAACAAATTTTTTGCCAAATATGTTTAAGTTTACTATATGTCTGGGATACAAACCTTTTTTTCTCTTGGATTTTTGCTTTCTTAAAGAAACTGTAGATGCCTTTTGCTACAGAACATGTTCACATTTTTTAAAAACCACTTGCCTTGGAAAAATATGTATTCATGATGTCTAAATATGTGTGAATATTTACATAATTCCTAGTGTTTTAGGATTTAGGAGTGTAACATGGCAGTGTAATTTGTCTGGATTCATAATACTAATTTCTGTACTGTTCCCTGTTTCATACACCAGCATATATTCCATGTGTGAGGTGTTGTGCTTCTCTTTTGGGCCTTTCTGCAAGTGTGTGTCTGTGTGCACGCAACAGTGATTAATGAGCCTGAAAGAGTGCCTGTGGGCTGCGATCAAGTGCAACAAGATTTCACATAACAGAAAACACTCAATTCAATCCCTACACTTTCAATTAACCCGTCCCTCTGCACCTCTTTCCCAGCAGAGTCACCGTTCCATGGAGCTTATGCATTACTACACTAAGGCTGTCAAGTGCTCCCATTTAAATGCCATCTATTCTTTTCATTCTATCTGTGTTTTCGGGGCCAGAGTTACACTTAACATTTAAATTCAACCTTTCAATTCGATCAGTCTAATCGCCCCTGGTAAACATACAGAGTAGTAATCTTTTCACAACATCTGATGTTATTAAGTCCTGGCTTCTTCAGGGAATAGTTTTGAGAGCTATTAACTAACTACAATTGCTTTTTTTATTCTCTTAAAACTGGAAATTCACCAGAGTAGCCATATTCTGACGTTAAACAGTTTTAGCATCTAAATCACTTAGAAAGCTAAATGGTAGCTGAACCAGTAACATGTACAAGGTCTTTTTACACAAAAATAGGAATTATTTCCCCAAATATGCTGTAATTCCGTAATAAAATTATCTTATAACTTGAAGCTTTGCCTATGAAGTTAATTTTTTTTGCTAATATGGTTAATGTGCTTTAAAAAAAAGAGCCTTATCTCTAATGTTTTATAAACACATAAAACAAAAACAAAAAAACTTTGAAAAAATACAGAAAAGAAACTAAAAGCAAGTAAAACAAATAAAAATTAAGCATTAGATAATTTATGAAAAAAACTTACAACGGAGTGAAATTATAAAGAACTTTATTTTTATGCTTGTTCCAATTTATTTGATTTGATTTCATGAAGCATTTCGGTGAAATACCTTATTTTCCTAAACTTTTAGATATCCAGTCCATATTTTGCCATAATTTTGTTGGTTGATGAATGTTCTTTCCTTCATGTGTTAACCACATTCAGCTTTTCTTTAGATGGTGACATTTTGCTCTTGTTTACAGGTTGGAGCTTCAGCATGGGTTCAGCGTATCAGTTTCACAGCTGGAGGGTGTTTGTGGTTGTGTGTGCCTTGCCTTGCGTTGGAGCCGTGGTCGCCCTTACCTTCATGCCAGAAAGTCCCAGATTCTACCTGGAGGTAAGCAGATCTCCTGAAGACATGTTTGGGTAAAAGCTGTCACGGTTTCTCCTCCTGAGTCGGAGCGTGTCATGGTGCCTTGCCTTTGACCACAGCTGTCAGGGCCCATCATCTTTACGTTCAGCACCTGTCAGACAAACCAAGAGCACTTTGACATTTTCCAGCAGATGACATCAGGTCTAAACAGTATGAGTCATGCAAAATAAAAATAAAAACCTGTTTGGAAAACAGAAGCATAAAGATCTGTGACAGTAGGTTGGCTGCTACCGGGAAAATTACCCTTTGAAGTGAAATGACTCACCATTGTTGTGACTCTCATCATGAAGAAATCAAAGGACTGCATTAATATACAGTAATTGTGCATGTCAAGCTAATGCTGTGTTTCATCCTCGTTTTTTTCTTTCTTTCTCCTGCACTTACTTTCCTTCCTGTCAGGTTGGGAAACACGATGAAGCCTGGATGATCCTCAAACAGATCCATGACACCAACATGAGAGCGCGTGGGCAGCCGGAGAAAGTCTTCTCTGTGAGTGTTTGTGCGTGCATTGCACCATCTTAGCTGGTTTTCCTGATGCTTAAGGAAGCAAAGAGGCTTTTCTGCCACTGCTTGGACAGGTTTAATGCTTTCAGCTATTCAGGATCATGCCTGAATTATGACTGGTCTGAAAGCTGTTTGTGTCATTCAGGCTTAATTGCTGCATGAGCTGTACTTTAAGAAAAGCTGCTTAGTTGAAATTTGTTTCTGGAATTGATCATCCACTACCTGCTGCTCACATTTGCCTTCATTGCTCATCTTTAATATCAGTTTTTATTTGCTTATATATGTTTTTGTCCTGGATAAAGCGTAAAAAATAAGGCTATGTGAGCAAATTCTAAAGTGAATTAATAATTGTGCTTCTTGTACTGATTTAAAAGGTAAACAGGATCAAAACTCCAAGACAGCTGGATGAGCTGGTGGAAATGAATTCTGAATCTGGAAATCCAGTTTCCAAGCTTTGCTTCAGGTTAAAGACTGAGATCCAGGGGGTAATATCTTTATTTTCTAACTTTTCTCAGTCTTCTTTTTTTTTTTTTTCCTTTTCAGTGTCAGTATCCACAGCCCTTCCTAACACATCTCTATACCCAATTTCAGATCTATCTAAACCTTAAGAAATGTTTTAACTACCCCATGCAAGAAAACATGATGCGGCTGGCCGTAGTGTGGTTCACGCTTTCATTTGGGTAAGAATATTAACCTGAAGAAGTGTTTTTGTTCAGTTAAAAGCTCTGGGGAATTGCCATTGCCTTTCTGTCATCTTGATCTCCACTGAGCATAAGTTGCACAATCTCAAAATCAATCAAAGACAGGCAATCGATACACTTCCATTGGTGGATACAGAGATAAGAGCAAGAGAGAGAAAGATAAAAGAAAAGTAATCTTTGGAGTCTCCTTACTTTCTGCTGCAAATGTCCTATCAGTGTTTACTCAGACATTGGTCTAAAAGTCAATAATCTCTGACTGATCAGCAGATCAATTTAGTCTTGATACCCTGATGTTATTTTGTCTCTGTGATTGCAGATATTACGGTCTGTCCGTCTGGTTTCCGGATGTCATCAAACACCTGCAGGCCGATGAATATGCATCCAAAGTGATGATCCACAACAATGAACGCATTGAGAGCTTTACCTTCAACTTCACGCTGGAGAACCAGATCCATAAAAACAGCCTCTTCATTAATGACCAGTAAGAGGAGTCAATAACGTCTAAAATGTTCATACACCTAAAACGTTTTTTCTAACAAATAGGCCAGATATTGCTGCTGTTAAAAATGGCATAATGAAATGGTTTTTCCAGATTCATCAATATGAAGCTGAAGTCGGTCACTTTTGTTGACTCCACCTTTCGTAACTGCTACTTTGATGACGTGACGTCAGTGGGCTCCTATTTCCGTAACTGTACGTTCATTGATGCATATTTCTACAACACAGGTAAGAAGTTGGCTTTCAGGATCCAACAAACTCCTACAACTTTGTTTGCAACTGAATCGGATGTGACCTGCATGGGCGGAGGAAAAAAAAAGTAGTCTGTGTGGGGATTTTTTTTTTCTCTTTTGCCCTGGATTTTGCATTTTAGTATTTATCTGACAGGTGACATTAAAATATTGGATTGTTAAAAAGTAGCAACATGTCATATTTTATACAACTGACAAAGAATATATATTTTTTACTCAAAAAATGTGAGCAAAAATATATTTCTAGATGTCGATTGATGTTCCTAATTTCTCAAAAAGTATTTGATCGATAATTTGCTGATGACAATTTATTTATTTAATGTCATAGAAATATATATTTATGTCACATTTTTCAATTTAACCATTCATCCGTTCTGCTTCTTCCTTTATGATGTGGGCAGATATTGATGATTCTAAGTTGATCGATGGCACAGAGGTGATCAACAGCACTTTCACTCACAACAAGATAGGATGTCAAATGACATTTGATGACGACTACAGTGCCTACTGGGTTTATTTCATCAATTTCCTGGGGACACTGGCTGTTCTGCCCGGCAACATCGTGTCTGCCCTTCTCATGGACAAAATTGGACGCCTGTCCATGTTGGGTAAGAAGCAAGAAGCCTTTTCAAGTTGTGATAATTGTTAGTTAAGTGAAGATTTATTTAGCCATGTTTCACAGAGGTAGATGTGGCATTGATTTACTGCAAAAAAAGAGATTTGACTGAGTTTTAACAACTTTTCCATGGACAAATCCATTAGGTGGTTCCATGATCCTTTCGGGCATCAGCTGTTTCTTCTTGTGGTTTGGCACCAGCGAGTCCATGATGATTTTCATGCTATGCCTTTACAATGGCCTGAGCATCTCAGCCTGGAACTCCCTGGATGTGGTCACTACAGAGTCCTTCCCTACTGTCAGGAGGTGAGAGGATGAGGCGTTTGTTTTTTTTAACAGGAAAAATAAATGTTATACTTTTCTTTTCTCCATATCTTCCTCCTAATTGTTACTTTTCTTAACAGGGGAACAGGTTTTGGGTTCTGCAATGCACTTTGCAAGCTGGCTGCTGTATTGGGGAACCTGATTTTTGGCTCTCTTGTTGGCATCACCAAAGCTATCCCTATCCTCATGGCTTCGTCAGTGCTCGTTGGTGGTGGCCTGGTTGCACTTCGACTGCCTGACACCCGGGCAAATGTCCTCATGTAACACAGCTGTTCTTTTTGTAAACAGAAGGTTCTGGATAAGCTTTGGAACATGTTCTGCAAGCGGCTCGGTTCATTCAAATCTTCTCACTAAAAATCCCATTTGGATGGAGCTATACAGATTGTAGCCTAGTCAAGCTACTGAAAGCTCAGCTTACAAGCTGGAAGAAAAGAATTTGTTTAGATCTTGATGCTCAAACTTTGATTGGAGTTTTCTTTAAATGATTTCCATCATAACCTTGCGCTGAGACCCCGCAGTTCTTGAGGCCTAAAGCTTTTTAATATTGATACAGTCTTATTAAGACAGGCCAGATGGAGAGAAAAGGGAAAAACAAGCTGTAATGAGCACAACCAGCCTGCTGTGTGACAACGCAGGGAATAGATGATCAGACGGAGCAGACTCATTGACAGCTGGCTTACCAACAGGGCCCATATGCAGAATACAGGACATGTTTGCTAAAGGTTATCCAAACAAAACAGCTGCCATACATTGACATGTATCCCTACCAGTGTCACCTTTGGATCATCTATACATGCTGCTGTTTCTGAGAGAAGACACTTACTTTACAAGCTTTTAGTCTAGATTTAAAACAGCATTACCCACACAACCATGAGTCAAAGGCTAAATATAAAAAATAAAAGTACTTCCCTGTAAAAGTAGTATGCAATATGATATCTGGGGATGCTCCCTTCATTTCCTCTTGTGTTATTGTGGACGTCTGTGGTGAACCATGTTGTCCCCATATCTGTCAACCTTCCAGCATTTGTTGTATCATTGGACAAATGTCCTGTGCTGAACTGCCCCTCTCTGGCTTAGCCTTGTATTGGATCCTGCTTTTGGTCACTCCTGCTTCCCTTTGATAATACTGAACAGCCTTTTTTTAATGTGCCTCTCCTTGACTGGAGCAGTCTGATGTTGGTTGTGTGCTGTACAAACAGGATTTAAACAGGGACTAGATAGACAGAAATATTTTTACCAGATTCATTTTTATTGTCTACATGATGTGTTTTAAATACTTTACTTCTATTGGTTTGATTTGGTTTAGCTCGTGCTGGTTTGCGGCACCTTCCGTCTGTGAAACCCAGGTTCGAATCGGGGCTGCTCCCTGTTCCCTTCTCTACTTCTGTGCCGGTCCCAAGCCTGGTTGCTTTGAGAAGGTTGCGTCAGGAAGGGCATCCGGCGTAAAACATTGCCAAGTTTGCCATGCGACTTGTTCGCTGTGGCAACCCCTGATGGGAAAAAGCCGAAAGAAAAACAACAACTTCTATTGGTTTGATTTATTGCAACCATATTTGAAAGGCAAATGTATAGCCAAAATAATCAACTTTAATTGTTGTTCAAAGATTTGTTTTTTTCCCCTTTACTTCAGAGTAAAAATTGTTATTCTTTGAGAGCAACAATTTTCTAAAGAGCCAAATTCTTTATCATTTGAAATTTGTGCGTGACCGTATTTTCACTGTACGTTGTTTTTTTCCAATTTTTATTTTATTTTAGTATTTCTGCTGTTATTGTAGCAATAGTTTGGCGCTGGTCTGCAGCTGGCTCACTCACAGCTAATCCAAAAGAGTAAAGGAAACTTATCTTTGTAACTTTGGCATGAAAACACATTGTGAAGCTTAGTGCAGCTAAATAGATAACTCTTTATTTTGGACCTTATAATTGTGAAAAAAAGAGTGCCAATGCTATAAAAAGATTTATTCCATGCCCTGCTCACAAGAGAAAACCTGAATAGATTTCAAGTTCAAGGAAATTATTTAAGAGAAAAACTCTTAACTACTCATGTGCTTTTGACATCTTTTGTGTAAATCTTTATTTATATACATATAGTATATAGTAAGAAGAAAAGTGCATCTGTGTGTGTTAAAGGCAATGAAAGAGTATTTTTTGTGGGGCCTCCATATGGATGCATGAATGTAAATATAATGTACATATCAAAGCCAATATCAGTAACACTCTGAGTTAAATGTGTAAACTTTATGACTGACTCGTATGTCATTTGCTTTGTCTGAGCGATAACTCCATGTACTGTAACTGTTTTACAACTCAATGTGTTCTTTGCACTCACCTGTTTTTGTGTGTGCATTTGCCAACTTGCATGTGGGTAACGAAGCCTTCATTTTTTTGTGCTTGATTTTACGTTCATACTACTTATCGTCCTAAAAAAAAAATATGGCAATAGTGGATTTTATGGTGAAGAAAAAATGTGAATGTATCATTCTTGTACTTTCTGTTTCTTTATATTTTGGAGGTAGTCCAATGTAAGTTAATAGTAAACTTGTGAATATCATTGTGAACGGCTTGCCAGCTGGATGACAACTGAGTGATGTGGTCAAAAAGGATCCATGAGTGTGAAAATCTGTGAAAAAAATTGCCAAACAACACCCTGTGAATGATGTTAAACACTGGAAAGACAGGGGTCGCAGGCTGTGCTGCTTTTGAACATAAACAATAAAAAAAGAACATATTCTAAATTTGTTTTCACCTGCTTTAATATCCATCCATACTCAAAGCCACTTGAATCCTTATGGGATCACGGTTCCTGGAGCGGACCTAGCTATTGGGCGAAGGCGGAGTCCATCTGTCACAGGGCCAATGTTTTAATACGTCAAACTTTTCCTTTTACTTAAGTCGACTTGATGCTGTTTAGCAAATGTTTATTTCTCAATAATTTGAAATGACTCGGCCAAATAAAAAAATAGAATGTATTAAGCTTTTGCAGTGCAAGTGATTGAGCATAAGTCTAAATATTGTATGAAAAATAGTTTTTGTTTTTTCTAGATACAAAAATCAATTGAAAGTAAATGACACAAAAAAGGCAAGGAATATTTCCAGATAATCTTGCAAAATTCGTAAAGCTTGATTGGCAAATGTGTCTCCTTGTGTAGCTATAGGTTTGTAAAAAGCTGCCACCTAGTGGCTAAAGGCAAGTATTGAAACAAGTAAAGTATGGGGCCAGGCTGAACTGGGCTAATAGTAAAGTGATCACTGACCAGGGTTTTTTGGATTTGTTTTGCCTCCCATTTATTTATATAAAGGTTAGACATATCTGCATTTGTGATGGTAGAAATATTCTAAAAGGACAAAAATATATTAGCTTCTGAAGATAGTTGTTATTTTGATTTTAATTTCAGACATTGTTAACTAGACATTTGTTGTTTATCTGAAAGCTTATACATGTCAGTAGGACTTGTTATTTTTCTTGTGGATAAGACTTGTCTAACAGACATTTGAACTCCACAACAAAGTCCGGTTGACATATAAGCTCACTAAAAACTCCACAACTGAGACTAGTTAAGTAAAGCTTTTGCTATTTCTAATTTATAATAGTTTAATAAATTATTAACAAAATCAGCAAATATGTTGATTGTGCTGTACCTAAGAAGTGTACAAAGGAACAAAAAAAGATGTGGGGTGATAATGAAGCAGAATCGGTTTTGTATGTTGTGAAATGTTTTTGATTTGTTTTTAGATTTTTAAAATTGTTCTCTACTCTGTTTTTTTTCTCGTGTTACACATCTAAAACACTAAAACACAACGTTATTTTGCTGCATCTTAATTTTAAATTGTAATGATTCCAATTTTATTGTTTTATTTCAAAAAGATTTTAAGTTTTGCGACCCTTGCAAAAGAGATCTTGATCTCTATAGGCTTGTTTTTACCGGGTTATAAATAAAGGTTATCACAACTATAACAAAACCAAAATAAATGACATAAACTAAATCTGATAAATAAAAAATCTTCAAGATCAATAAAGAATGTTAAAACTTAAACTGATCAAATTTTCTGCTTCAAAAATACAAATAGTGTTAGGTTGTGAAAGGTTCAGTTTGGAGACTTTATCAGCAGAAAGATAAAAGCACGCATTACCCCTTTTGACCAGCAGGGGGTGCAAAACACCTACCTTTTAGCAGCGCTGTCATCACAGAGCTGAAGCGAGATAACGCCAAGCAGGAGCTCTTCTGTCAGGAGGGAGGCAAGCAAGAGTCACACTCACCATGGGGGATGTCCGCTGCAAGCCACGACGCGCACTTTTATAAAACTTTAGAAACTGTTTATTTCCACAAAAACTTATTTTTTTTTAACCATACCGGTTATTTATTCATATAAGTTGATCCAGGGAGGCGCGGCTGGTGTCTTACTTTAACGTTAGCTTGTTGGCTGAAGTTGTTTCCAGTTCAGACGAGTTCACGACACGAGTGGAGGAAACGAGGCAGGATGTATCATGAAGAAACTACAGGGTTACAGAAGCCTCGCTATGGAAGTAAGTAAAAGCTTTGTAACGGTCACTGAAGCGAACAGCGGTCACTCCTGAGTTTGTGTGACTTACTTTGCGCGGTTTTCAATTGAACCAAGCTAGCGAGTGAAACAGTCACGCGCCCTTGTGATGAGCAGCAGGTGGTTCACCTGGATACTCTTAACATTTCAACACGAGCCTTTTTTTTATTTTAAAAGTATTACATAGTGGGATAAAGTGAGTATAAGGTGAACTCAAGTGAACAAATTAGACAAACTCGACAAAAGTTTCAGACAAAATCTGCTTTTTTCCATTTGAACTTTGGTCCTCAAATGCACCACATCGAGTTTAGTGTTTATTTCACGTTGGAAACCTGCATATCATCATGTTGACACATGAACTTTTTTTTTAACCTTATAGGTTAACCATTAACTTAGAAAATCCAGAGCTATTTGGAAATGTACCTTCTGACTGTGTCAGGAATCTAACAGTTAACTGATAAGACTGAAAGTACAAACACTAACATCTAAAATCTCTACAAAAATGACTCCAGGTCTGGCTGAGCTGAATCAATTTAGCTATAGATGATTTTTTTTTAGTTAGAAAGTTCCACATTCATGAAAAGTTTATTTTAAGGGGAACATATAGTGGAAAATTAATTAACGAAGTGTGATGTGCAGGAGGAGCCTACTTAAATCAGGATTTTTAAGTTGACCCCTTGGATGTGCAGAGGTCAATATCAACATCATTCCTCAGCCCTGATAAAGGCTGTCTAATGGATATGGATGACAAAAAGAATGATTCACAAGGACAGGCGGCGTAACTCCGGTCCAGTGATCCCGTGGCACATAAAGGCAACAAACCCATCCTGATGGTTAAATATAAAGCTCTGTGCATGAGTGCAGGCGGGCTTGTTCAGGAAGTGCACCAATGAGTCAGTAGAAGTTATGTGTAATGGCTGCACTGCAGCTGCCATAACCGCCTTGAAAGTGAGCTTTGATGCTCATTTTCAGTCGCTATACTGCTCCAGCTGTGCTCCACATTTGCGGTGCTGTTGCCTAATAATGCCTTTTACGCATTTAGATGTAAGACGTTTAAGCCAGATGGTGAGATGGGACTCCATGCCTTCAGTATATGGCATATATCAGGGCTCAAGCTAAAGAATCAGTCAAATGTGGTTATTTTGCTCAAAAGCTGAACTTTAATAATAGATACACAAAAAACATACATTAGCTATTAGATCACATGTTATAGTCCTCTAAACTCGCAGATGAAGACAAATTTATGAATGGAATAAAAACTTTTTTAACAATATTCATCTGACCTCTATTTTAACCATCTTAACTACCCTCTTTGAAGTAAGCACTAGACAAGTAAAATCATTTTTTTTCCTAGCACCATTGTTGATTAAAAGTTTATGCAAGTGCAGAAGAGCCTCAGCTATCAGCCTAAACTACCGGTAAGCTCTATTCCTGAACTCGGTGCAGCTTTCTCAGACGGTGCCTTGACTTGGCCAGAAATAAAGAGATTTAATTGGATTACAGTAAGTCGTGCTGTCCGTCAGAGTTTTCTGTTTACTGGTAACAATTTACAATTTGACACAAGTTCTTTGTAGGTTAGATTAGAATTCAGATGACATTTTTTCATTAAAAACCCACTCGGACGACAATTGTGTTTTTTCTGTTTTTGACTAGTTCTTGTTGCATTTTTTTGATGGAGGAAATGTACAGTTGGGCAAAAGAGTATTGAGTCGGCCACCAGTTGTGCAAGTTCTCCCGCTTAAAGGTGAGAGAGGCCTGTAATTTACATTATCGGTATACTTCAACTATGAGATTTAAATTGTGAAAAAAAATCCAGAAAATCACATTGTTTGATTTTTAAAGAATTTATTTGTAAATTATGGTGGGAAATAAATATTTGACAAAAGTTCAACTCAATTCGTTGTTTTATACCCTTTGTTGGCAATGACAGCAGTCAAATGTCTTCAAAAGGTTTACACAAACTGTTGCTGGAATTTTGGCCCATTCCTCCATGCAGATCTCCTCTAGAGCAGTGATGTTTTGGGGCTGTCCCTGTGCAACACAGACTTCCAACTCCCGCCAAAGATTTTCTATGGGGGTTAAGATGTGGAGACTGTCTAGGCCACTGCAGGACCTTGAAATACTTCTTACGTAGTGACTCCTTCATTACCCAGGCAGTGTGTTTAGGATTGTTGTCATGATGAGAGTTCTTACCAAATAGTTCTATTTTGGTTTTATCTGACCATAGGACACTCTCCCAATCCTCTTCTGGATCATCCAAATGCTCTCTAGCCAACTTTAGACGGGCTCTACACATGTACTGGCTTTAGCAGGGGGACACGTCTGACGCTGCAGGATTTGAATCCCTGGTGTCGTAGTGTGTTACTGATGGTAGCCTTTATTACTATGAGTTCCAGCTCTCTGCAGGTCATTCACTAGGTCCCCCCATGTGGTTCTGGGATTTTTGCTCACTGTTCTTGTGATCATTTTTACCCCACAGGGTGAGATCTTGCGGGGAGCCGCAGATGGAGGGAGATTATCAGTGGTCTTGTATGTCTTCCATTTCCTAATAATGGCTCCCACATTTCTCCACACCAAGCTGCTTACCTATTGCAGATTCAGTCTTCCCAGCCTGATGCAGGTCAATAATTTGGTTTCTGGTGTCTTTAGCTCTTTGGTCTTGGCCATGGTGGAGTTTGGAGTGTGACTGTTTGACGTTGTGGACAGGTGTCTTTTTATATAGAGTTCAAACAGATGTCATTGGTACAGGTAACGAGTGAAGGACAGAGGATCCTCTCACAGAAGTTGTTACAGGTCTGTGCAAGAAATCGTGCTTGTTTGTATGTGACCAAATACTTATTTTCCACCATAATTTATAAATAAATCCTTTAAAAATCAGAGGATGTGATTTTGTGAACTTTTTTTTCTCATTTTGTCTCTCATAGTTGAGGTATACCTATGGTGAAAATTACAGGCCTCTTCATCATTTCAAGTGGGAGAAGTTGTACACTTGAATACTTTTTTGCCCCACTGTATAGTGAAAATCAAGCTTGATAGGCATTTTTTATTCAAATTGTTGCAAATTATGAGCAGACAAAAAAAAAACGTTTTGAAAAAAGCATATTTGGGATGTAGAAAATACTACAAGCTTCTTGCTCCGCTCCATTCGGATGCATACACTTTCAGACAAATAGATCCATGTATGTCTTTGTTTTCCTCATCTGAGTTGATGTTATGTTGGGGTAAAGAGGGGCTGAAAGCTAGCGGGGAGAGAGTGTAAACAGATAACTCAGTTATTGTTGATGGAAACTACTGCTGCTCTGTAGAAGTTATGTCCTAGACCTAGAGACACGAGAAAACGAGACAGATTTTTTGATTTTTGCTAAAAACGTCATAATCATGACTAAAAGACCACTAGGAAGACTTTCATAATAGATGAAAAGATGATGGGAGTGGGACATTAAAGATTTTGTTGGTTTTACGTATTTCTACTTTGAAACTATCTTAACCTCTAACTTTCTTTACAGCCACAGGGAAAGGACAGTCATTTTCTCAAATATTTGAAAGCTTTGTTCTATTTTTTTGGGGTAGCTGTGGCGAGATCAAGAGATTAATTGGTGAAGCTTAAATCTGAAAGCTGCAGGTTCAATTCTGCTGTGCCTGCTTATGTCTCAAAGTGTCCCTAGGGAAGACATTGAACCCCACATTGCTCCTGGTGATCTGGCTAGCTTGCTTTTATGGCAGCTCTGCCACCATCAGTGTATGAATAAGGCTTCAATTATGCTAGAAAAGTAATATATGGGTAACTGTTCCAATTTTTAAAATTCCTCCTTTATCCAGCCATTCAGGACGACGAAAGGCTATCGGCAGAGGAGATGGATGAAAGGAGGCGACAGAACATTGCATACGAGTACCTGTGTCACCTGGAGGAAGCCAAACGGTAAGATGGGAGGGAAAAAAAAGGACGTTTTCTGGAACGTCGTCTCTAGAGTCCAGATGTTTCTGCTTTGTCACAGTCTCCGCTCATGTAGAACAAGACAGTTCAGGTAGTAGTTGATGCATAAAGCCATGCCTATTCAGTATTAATAATATACATGAAGGAATAAAGCAGTGTTTATCAGTTTGGATTTGAAAGTATTTTCCTAAGGTAGAATCATGACTTTACAATAAAGGAGGTCCGCTACTGACAGAAGTTAAACACGCAACTGTAAATCAAACTGTATATATATTTAAAAAAAATCTCTGCTACTTTCATTTTTACTAAAGCATTACATCTTGTGTCTGTAAAAGCTGCGTAAGTGAACATGAAACCAAACCACTTCCTGCCTTCTTCAATAAGACATCCAACTGTTCAGGAAGTGTTTGTGCGTCTCCTAACCCTCAATATCTGACACTAAAAAAGTCAAATCTCATCAAGATGTTTACAGGATTTGAGCTAAAGTTTGCAGCCTCCTTGCAGTTCAATGTCCGTGCTTGTAGATGCACTTCTGTTTTTTTGCTTTCCCCAGATTGTTGGTTGACAGCTGAATTTGTACTTTTGACTCAGTGAAGGATCTTTAACAAGGCTATAGTAGATATTTCTGTCACAGGATTCTGGGGGTTTACAAGGCCTAAATTGAGCTGTTTCTGATGTTTATCACAATCGCATTTTACTATGACATTTGAGCTACACAGTCATAGCATTGCAGTTTTTTCCTTATAAAATCAGTGTTGGCCAATGAACAATGAGGTAACTGTAACGTTTTCACCCTCTAGTGTCATGTTTCCTCAGCCCAAGTCTGCCGTATCTGTGTTACTCCAGTCAATTGTGGAATGGGAACTGTGTCCAGTTGGATTAGAATTAAAAAGACCTTTTTAATGAAGGATTAAACCACAGAGAGCACAGGATTAGGTTCTGGTTTTAGGAGTCAAATGCCAGTACTATGAAACAGGATTTAGAGTTGGCAAGGGAACATTTCCATAGAAACTTGTGGCGACCAATCAATTATCTTGGACAATGGGAGGAAAAGGAAAGCACAAACAGAATAAACACCTTAACTGTTTTTTTTCCCTCACAGGTTCAGCCATATAAAGGGTTAGGGTAAAAAGATCACATGTTTTCAATTCTACCAGATCTTAGAATTGTGCAAATGAAAAAACAGATCTATGTGAAAAAATGTACAAATTTATATAAAGAATTGCTTGAAGTTCAAATCACACCTTGATTTATTCTAACACTTACAAATTTAATGGTTGAGGCTTTCTTTTCTTTTCTTTTTTTTACATCATCAAGTAGTTTATCCAGACCTTTGGTTCGCATAGATCCCGTTTTCTCCACAGCTGTCAGGTTGAGGTCTGGACTTTGACTTGACCATTGCAACACCATGCTTCTTTAGTTTTCAGGCATTTTAGTTCAGTGTGTACTTAGTAATCACTTTAGTGTCTTGACTATTCTACTTCTAAATTTCTGTGTTAGCTACGTTTATTTTAAATTTAATTATTGTTAAATTTCGGGCTGCAGATTATGAGGAAAACTTGCAATGTGCGATACCGGTGATCAATATTGCAATGACAATATGACTTGCATGAGCAAATAGCGAAACATCATTTCCATTTCATTGCAACAGTTTTGAAGAAAGGCAACACAAAATATACAGCAAGTTATCTTAATAGGAAACGGGTCCCCGATTAGTCGCAGTGCTGCGTTGCTGCAACTTAGTGTGAAAATGTCCAACTGGTTGAACTGTCAGTGCGTGATCAATGACCACCCGATTTGTAACCTGTGTAGTGACGCACGATCACGGGACTTCTGGACGCGAAAGTCCGAAATTCTGGTCTGCGCCATTGACTGTAGACTGGGGAGGAGCCAGTGCACACCAGAGATGGCTGGAACACTGTCACAGAGCATCCTTAACGTGTTTCTAAAAGGAATGAGATCTCTGTCAGTGGTTGAAGAGGATGACATGATTTGGGGGGGGGGGGGGGGGGGGGGGGGGGGGTGCACCCTGCCTATCACCCAAGTAAATTTGGCAAACTAATGGACGAAAAATTATTGTAGAATATTTTGCTGACGAATTGCAGTAAAATAAAACCATGTTCATAAAAATATTTTTTGGTTTCCATTTCTTTGGAAAGTTTAGACAATGATTTAGTGCAGGGATCAGGAACCATATAACAATTATATCTTTTTTGTGCTAGTATATATTCCCTAATGTCCATGTTTTTTTGTTTGTTTTTTTCCCCACCCAAAACCTTTTTTCTGTTTGTCTTTCATGTTTTTTTTTTTTACGCTATGTACTACAATTGATTTACTCACAAAAATATAAGAGGAATGTCCTGCTCAAATTGTACATCTACCTTTTAGCTGATAACATTTGTGCTCATGCATTTCTGGATTATTCTGCCGTTTTTTTATGGTCAAACTTTTCCATTCAAACATGTTTTTCTTCACTCCGAAGCACTTCTTAAAACATAGGGATAATTTTTTTGAATGCTAATATTGCAAACATATTTCCTAATTATCTGCTAAAATAATCCCTTAAATTAGCAATCTATAATTCATCCTCGTTGGATCTTAAATTTTTCTGAAAACTATTTCAAATGGCCTCTTTCAAGTTTCTAGACCAAACATCCAAGCCATTGTATTACAGATGGTAGAAAACAAAAGCACGTGCGGCAAGTAATGCCGTGAATTATTTTTTTTTCAACCATGTATACTGTACCCATTATAATGCAAAATGGAAAAAAAGAAGAATAAATTGGAACTCTGATATTTTGTTTCCTTAAGGTAAAACACTCCTTTTTTTGGTCTGTTTTTCTGTTATCATTCTGAGATTTTATGTTGTTACTTTAGTTTTTCACTAATTTCCATCCAACATCGATTGTTTTATTGTGTAAAAAAATCCCTTTATCTCCAACTTTGTTTTTGTGAATCAATTGTTGTCGGTTAATGTCCGCGTTCTTCCAGACAGACCACACATGCTTTGTGGAAAATTGATCTCAGGATTGAGACTTTGTACTCCACTGATCTGTAAACAGATTGTAGCCTTCATTTGTTGCCTTTTTGGATGGGGAATCCCTTGGCTTTGCTTTAACAGAGATCTCGCCGTGAGCAGTGTTACACATGGTCAGCCCTTCTGCATGTGTCAAATTTTTTTAATTTCACACTCAGGCATGTAAACAATAGGGGTGTGTTTGGTTTAGTAGATTTGGCAGAGCCTATTGGGGAGGATTCACAGTCTTCAAATTATGCTTTGCTGTTCAACTTGATGAAAACAAAAGATGTAATTTGGTAGTTTTTGGATAAATACTGAAAAGAAGGAATAAAATGTTTATTTTTCTTGGAAGAGTTCTCTAAAGATATTGACCCACATAATTTTCTATCTTTTTTGTTTAAAAAAAAAGTATTTTTTAGCTAGGTAATGCATCCTGTGTGAGTATTCTTTCACATTTGTCACACCTCAATAACAGATTGTCTTTGTTGGAGCCGAGCACAATAACTCACACTGATGCTTTTTAATTGATGTTGTCTTCTTTTAATTCCATTTCCCATGGCATGTGAAGGCTGTCACTTGATAAAAGCTTGTCAGATTACTCGCCCTCAAGGCTAGCAAAAGCTTGTGACCATCACAGCATGACCGTATGACGCTAGCCATTGTACGACTCTGTTCAGACAGAAGTACTTGGTGCAGAAAGCAACACAGTTAAAAATGATCCTTTATATAAGGTGAGCTTATATAAACCACAAAGCAATATTTTGTTAATACTTTGATTTTACAATTAGAGGAAAGCCCTTTATTTTGGAAGGATGTAAACAGAACTATTTGGCTGTCTGGCTTCCCAAGCAGGTTTCCCCCATTGTTTTAAGCACAGGAAGTGAAAAATCACAGGAGAAGCGTGTAACCAATCCAGGATGTGTCTCGACTATGACTCTTGTTAACATTTGAGACCATAGGGGCCTTTTTTATGATGTGGAGACACTTTTAAGACCACAAAACTGCAAATTTTATCCTATTTGTTGAAGCAGAAATCATTCATTCATTCATTTTCTACCATTTTATCCCTTTCGGGGTCACGGGGCTGCCAGAGCCTATCCTGGCCACTGGAAAGCAGGGTACACCCTGGACTGTTCGCCAGTCTGTTGCAGGGCCACAATCCAATCCATGAAGCAGAATCATTGTGAAAAAATCATTGTGGTTTGATATTGCAGGATTGTTGTCTGTACACAAACCCAACAAAGGCATCTTGGCTGGGTCTAAGGGCTTTCCTGAAGGAGGGTCTAAGGACAGGGATGCCCAGCTTAGTTTTGTCTGTTTAGCTTAGTTTAGCAATCAGCTATTGAATTCTATGACTTTATGTTCTTTATGATTCATGTTTAGTACGCAATCACCGGCATGAAGCCCATTGAGATGACCATTGTTGTACATATTTGGCTAAATAAAATTGAATTGAATCTCTCTCATTCCAAAGCTTCTGCAAACAAACACAATTTAAATGGTGTAATGACTTGAGGAGGAACATTTTTTCAGATTTAGACTAAAAGACTGTTGTAAGGTTATTAAAATAGTTTAATTCTTAACCATATTAAGCCAGCCTGTGTAAAATAAGACATTCTTTACATGGTGAGCAAAGAATCCTCAAACATTTCATTTAAAATAACATCTCTTGTTCTGTTTTTAATGGATAAGAGTCTGCAAACTCTTCAGTGCATCACTGGTTTTGTGCCTCGTCTGTTTGTTAAGGTGCCTGACTTACACACTTCACTGACTTTGTTTTTCAAAGTGCAAGGCGTGTTTTAAATGTGCTGACAAATGTTGTGCCTCTGTAGCACCATCATATCCTTTATTAATCTAAACAGAGCTTAATCAGCATGCATGTGGGAGGGAAAGCATTGTTGCTTTTTCCAAAGCAAGTATCTAATAACCCAAGGCTTTAAGTAAATTACAGATTATATATATATATTTTAAGTTAAGGGAGCATAGTTTAGACGTCTGATCAGTCCATAGATTTCTATGTGAAATTTTAACAGTCAGGAGCTTACATGATGTCACTTCCAGTCAGACAGATAATGTGTAACAGACCTCATAGCACAGTGAATGACCATGCACACAAATGATTCACTAGCTCTTTGGAATAGATTTTGGTCGACCTCCGGGAATAGCCTGGCGGATGCTCTAGCAACAGCAGTTACAGCTGTTAAGAGGAATTCGCAGCTTTAAGAGGTCAACACAATTCTATCTCACTGAACATTATTAAGTATTTTTACCAAAAAATGGTTGTTCATAGTTGTTGTTTTTGAGCTCTGGAAACGTCACCACGTCCACCTGACAAGTACTGTAAGCTCCAGCGCTCTGATTCTTGACGTTCAACTAGTTTTAATATGAAGGTAAACGGTAATGTTGTTCATAAAAACATCCCTTCCCCTCACACCAACAGTCAGCCTCCGTGCTCCGTTTAACCTTGCGAGTGTAATGATCTAACGTTGTGTTTGGGTCTGGACAGCCCAGTGTTTCCTGTTAACAGTAAATAGATGCATCAAGGACTTTTTCCTTTAAAGACAAACTCTGATGAAAATTGTCTTTTGGGTGTTTTAACATATAATTGTGGGGATTTTCTGATGATGGGAGACATGTATTGAGAAAATTAAGTTTAAAATAGGATTTCTGAATATTGTATATAATATATTTCTGAAAATCAGGAGCAGACAAATCAAAATGCAGTTTCAGAAATATATTTTTTTAGGTAGAAAATACTCTAGGTGGTCTAAAAGCGCCCAGCTCCGTTCAATTCTGATGCATCCACTTGTAGACAAATAGATCCATGTATATCTTTGTTTTCCTTGTGTAATGCCCCTTTTTATGTCTAGGGGGATCTAGAGGAGCATAGCAGAAAAGTAAAGTTTTTGCTCTGACTTTAAATTAATAACAAAACGCCCCAAAATTGTCTCCCTACAAAATAACACATTTATTTACAAATTAATAAATACCAAACCAACAAAAACCTAAAAGGTGAAGCAAAAAGGCTACGGGGTGAACCAAGGCCAAAATAACAAAGAAAACGTTTGTGAAAGAAAATGGCAGTTCGCCCCTAAAGCTTCATCTAAACACAACTACAAACAAAAGACTACTCAGAGTGGGCCTGAACACAAAACTACAAAAACTACAAAGTGCAAAAAACTACAAAACAGGTGGAAAAGACCGCCAAGCTGCAGTGGAGACAGGTTGCACCTAAGCTCCCTTCTCGCAGGCTGGTGGTCCACGTGGTGCTTTTAAAGGCTGCCTCCATCAGCTTGGGTCCAATGGAAGCCACGCCCTTTCCAGCACCACACCTGATAATAGATAAACGCACACACAAAGATCCACAAAAACACAGAAGTCCCACTCTGATACTCAAAGAAAATATACAACACAGAACAAAAAGAAAAAATCAACACTAAATACGGCCACAGCTGTTACACCCCCCTACCCAAGATGACACTTTTTTCCCAAAGAAGCATTTATCCCAAGTGGAGCACCTACAAAAAGCAGTAGCTCTCACAGAACATGCCACAAAAACGCAAAATGCACCACTCAAGACCCACCACACAAGATGTGCCACATAAACTCCAGACACATGCCGCTCAAGACGTGCCCCTCAAACTTAGGACCTAACACTTGTCTGAACTGGCATCTGGCTCAAAACTGTGAGGGTGGATAGGATAGCTCTGATATTGCTCACCATTTTTACTGTAATGTTAGATTGGGGGTGTGAGGGGCTGTAAGCTAGGGGGAGAGCGTGTAAACATACAAGCTCAGTTATGGGTGACACGGGCTCTGCAGAATCTGTCCTAGAAAGCAACACAGGTCTTTCGATTTTAGCTAAACTAAAAATGACACAAACATAATGAAGACCACTGGCAACACTTTCAAAATAGATCAAGAGTTGATCAGAGTGGGACTTAAATGTGGTTCTGATGTCAACTATGTGATCTTTTATTTTGTCCGTTTTGCTCTGAGACTTTTTTTGTATTTAATGTCCTAATTAAGGGGTTCTTTATTGTATAAAAATACATAATTTTGCTTGGCTTGTATGCATCAGCAAATTCTGTATTTTACAGATATTTTGTTTTCATTTTTATGTTGACCTAAACTTTCTTTATGGCATTAACCCACTTGAAAGAATTTTTAATTAAATTCTTCAGCAGCTGGCTTTTATTGTGGCCCAAGGGTCACAGCTTAAAATACTTCTTTCAATGGTGTTTGATGTCTCCTGTCAGGTGGATGGAAGCATGTTTAGATGAAGAAATGCCCCCTACCACAGAACTGGAGGAAAGACTGAGGAATGGCGTGCATCTTGCCAAACTTGCCAATTTCTTTGCCCCTAAAATGGTGTCTGAGAAAAGGATTTATGACAGAGATCAGTGCCGCTATAAGGTAAATCTGCCGCGCCCCTTTGATTATTTGGACCACATCTTTGCTGATTGCATCACACGTGAGGAACTCTGTTTCCAGACCTGTCAGGCATTTCCTGACTGCTTCTAAAATTGTTTTATAAAGGAAAGGTGGTAAAGGTGGCAGGCCAGCTTTCCGTCATATTGTAATGTGCAGCTGTTGTGTTTATAAAGAGGAAGCACTAAAAATTGCACGGGGAAATGATATTTCATTTGGACACAATTCTGACATTCATGAATTTTCAAATCAATACTTAGTTTATTATAATTTTTTTCTCTTTTTGTGCTTTTCTAATTATGAGGCTGCATTTCACTGTGCTACGTCTGTTTTTCAGAATAAAGGCTTACACTTCAGACATACTGATAACACAGTGCAGTGGCTCAGAGCCATGGAGTTGGTGGGCCTCCCTAAGGTAAGAAGATGCTTAAGCAGATACTAGTTCCTGTTTCTAATATATGGACTTTGAGAGAGAGGAAGTGTGTAGGCCCACATTAGAATGCTTTTGCAATGATTCAGGTCTATGAAAGTTAAATTGTTTTACAAAAGTTAAGCCTTTGTAATGGATAAACACCGTTTAGCTTGATCAGACTTGATGGATTTAGGCCTAATTTAGACTAGAACCACTTTGTTTGGGCAACAAAACCAAACCCTATAGCATTATTTTTATGTTTTGGTATAAATATTAATTGAATTATCTTTTTAAAATGTAACTTAATTTATACAAAAAGTTATTATTTTAGACATTATTGCTAAGCTACACATATACAATAAGACACATAATTGAGGTTGCTATAAGTATTTATGTAACTTTTGGATGGTATTTTTTAAAATAATTTTACTAATCCAGAGGATACAAGCTGGTAAAAGAAACCGAAGGAACAGGCTGCTACTAAAGAAAGAAAAGATCATCATTCTGTTTATGCTTTTTTTGTGATTTAATGGAGCTAAAGTAGTCACTTGTTGGAAAATGTAACACCAGACAAAGGTCAGTCAAAGTGTCTCAGTCATGTGACATTTCTTTCATTCAGATATTCTATCCAGAAACCACAGATGTGTATGACCGCAAAAACATGCCCAAAGTGGTGTACTGCATTCATGCATTAAGGTGAGACTTCAGGTAAACAATTTCTTACTTTATGGACTTTTATATTCTCGGACTTCAGAGTTGCTCGTGTAATATTCCCTGCAGCATTTTGGTGAACCATGGATTTGCTGAAGTTGCCACGCCTTACTTCTTGGTGACATTTCTCCATGATGGGTATAAAGCGGTGCATTATGGTGATGCTGTCTGATCATCTACAGCCTTTGTGCTCAAAACTGGAACTTTGAACGAATCACTTTTTCCTGTACCCTTGGTTTATGGCTGACATTGTTGGACATTTCAGGCTGATATATTGTCAACTATCCAGAGAATTTTATGTTTGTGAGAACCCAAAGGAATGAAACTACAAACACACTTTATACTTAAATATAATGTCCAGTTTTATGTAAAGAGCTGAAAATGTTAGTGCTCTTAACAATGCAGCTTACATTAAAGACACATTTTTTTTCTGTTAAACTGTGTCTTTCTTGTATTTTGACAGTAAGAACCCAGGTGGTATTAGAACCAGGTTTCCACATGTGATGCTGACATGAAAATACCAGGTGTTGCAGTTCCTTAAATCACCACTTGAGGCTGGTTTCATAAAAATGCAAAAGCAATGTTTGGAATTTTGGGAAGTTGGTTGGAGTAAACTCCAGTTGACATTCCCAATTCCCTTCAGGTCTTATTTTCACTATTCAGAATGTTATCGATGACATCTGAGATGACCGGTTCAGAATTTGTCTACGAATAAAACATAAATCTTTTTAGCAAATTGTCCAATTTTTTAACATACTTCATATATATCTTAGAATTTAGAAATCACATTAAAAGTTTCAGTTGAAGTCCAGAGGTCAAACTAGAAAACGGAGGAGATTTGCTTAAAAAATGCTGTTGAAACTGCTCTGGGAGTGTTTTTTTTTTTTTTATCAGTCTTAGTCCAGCTGTCCTGCAGACACAGATTTAGAGTGTGGTGGTGTCATCTGCATGGATTGTTTTCACTGCCATGTTTTTCTCAGGTCCAGAGAGAATGGGTTTCCTCTCCTTACACACATCTGCATTTCCTTCCTGCTAGTCAAATCTCTCTCCTCAGCTCCTCAGTAGATCCGTTTTTTCCCTGGATAAAAGCACATAGTCCCACTGAGGTATAAATCAATCAGAAACTCTTCACAACAAACCAGATGAGAAAATAAAACTGTTAAACATTTCAGAATGAAAAAGCACAAAAAGACTCAGTAATGTGACCTCAGATTTAGTTAGCTTTTAAACTTTTGTTTGTTCTCAAACAAAAAAAACTAAAAATACAGTTTGGAAATATTTGTTGCTTGTGGATAAATGTAAAACGAAAGCCTTCATCAGTCTGAGTCAGCTGCTCCGATGCTGGTATCTAACAGAAAGTCAGCATGTTAATCTTTATACAAACATATTTTAGATGGTTGTTTGAGGCTCCATGTATCCCAAGGACAGACACATCTCATGTTTACTCACAGGCGGTGTGGCCAAAGGGCAGAGAATTCGCAAACCACAACTTTATCTGCTCCATTCGGAGCAGGCCTTTGCTTAAATATCTATTATTCATGACAGCTTATCAGGTACCTGTTGGAAGATGAATGTTTGATGAAGTTTCCAGCCACTCCATTGCTGCATTCATTGCTTTGTAATTGACAGTCTGTAAACTGCTGCGGTCTTGTAGTGCAAATGGTAATTTAAGCCAGTACCACCCCCCTGTGGAGAAATGGGGTGCACATTGAAGCAACCAAAACAAAGCAAACCACAAACTCAAACTACAAAGGACTTAAAAGTTATTGATGGCTTTTTATGACTTGACACCACTAATAATAAATGTCTTCTGTTGTTTCTTTCAGCTTGTATTTGTATAAACTAGGAATTGCACCACAGATTCAAGACCTGCTTGGTAAAGTGGCCTTTACTGGTAAATACTGATTTTTAAAAAACATTTAAAATTATTTTTCCAAAACGGCCCAGCTAAAAAAACAAAAAAACTGCCATCATAAATCAACATTGATGGGTTATAAAAATACCTATTGTCGTTATTTATTAATGTTGGAGGTTTGTTAAAGTTTTTGTGGTCTTGATGTGTAGCACTTTTGGTTATTACCTATATCTCACTGCTTGTGGGGTTACTTTGCATGAAAAATGGGAGTTTCGAGCCACACATGTTTAAAAAGGTTGCGAAAAGCTGCAAAAATGAACGATTTGACCTTTATTTTATAAACCAGTGACAATAGCTGGTTAAATAATTTCTTATTTAGGACTTTGATTATGAAAGCAACATTAGGAAGCATTTCATAATCGCTGTCATTATCGCTTTCTTCCAGAGGAAGAGATCAGTAACATGAGGAGCGAGCTAGAAAAGTATGGCATTCAGATGCCATCTTTCAGTAAAATTGGAGGCATCCTGGCCAATGAGCTCTCAGTGGATGAAGCTGCTTGTGAGTCCAGTTCTTGTTTATATATTTATTTTAATGCGCAAGACTTTTATAACATTGTCCTGTCCTGGTTATCCCAAACTTGTTTAACCGTACTCTTTATTTTTAGTGCACGCTGCAGTGATTGCCGTAAATGAGGCTATCGACAAAGGTCAGGCATCTGTGACGCTGGCGGCTCTGAAAAACCCTAACGCCATGCTGAGGAACATCCAGGACGCCATATCTCACGACTACCAGGTGGCTTTGAGTCGAGCAAAGGCTCGGAAGCAGCATCAGTCCCTGGGAAGGGTAAGACGTCGTCTCTGCGTGCCCTTTTGTCGTCTTTCTTTGCTTTCTAGTTTTTCCCACAAAACTGCAAACCTTCCTATTCAGACGGGCAGCTTGGCTACAAGAATATGCTAAAGAGTGTAAGCACACTTTCATGAAAAAACTGAATTGTTAGTATCAATTTGGTTCAGTGCTAAAAAGATGGTTCCTCAGTTTTCTTGGTGCTCAGTGCAAGAATTTGTTTTTCCATCAGAAATGTATTTCTAATTTTGATCAAAAACGTGTCAGTTGTTGTAAGAATAATTATATAATGCGTTGCAAACATTCCATATCATTCCAGCATTCATAATTTGTGGGGGGTCATATACACCTTTACATTATGAAAAATATCTATTTCTTAGGCCTTATTGGATAAACACAAACACGTCTTTCTAGTTTTAGACCTTTGAAAATTACCAACGTTTTAGGATCTCTTAAAATATTATGCAAAATCATCTGGACATGACAGCCAGGGTGACCGTTTGCATCATATGCTGTTTCTTCTGATTGATGCAAGAATAAGGGACGGTCTCATAACAGCAGGGAGAGCTGGGCGGGTGGTACCAGCGCTCACCCTTTTAAACAACATTTCATCCATTTGCACAGTCCGAGATTATCCTGAAGAGAGGAAGACCGAGTGTTCTAGAGGTTTCCGTTTCGTAGTCCAACAGAGAACCGGTTCCCAAGACAGCTTGTTGATGGAACAACTTTGAAAATGAATCGATGTTTTGTTTGGTTTGTCAAAATAGCCCCGCGTGTTTGGACAAGTCTTTTATTAGCAACGACATGTCAAATTAAGTAACCCCTTTGTTACTATTGACAGAGTTCCGTTTAGCTTTGGATGCCACTAAAAATATAGTGGACAACGGAGTAATGCTCATCTTTTTAAAGCAGATCTGAGTCCTTGTGCAACCAAAGGAAAGGAACTTTCTGAGAAAGGGCTGTTGTAGCTGCTCCAAAGGCCTCCACACTCTCAAGTGGGGGGTGCCTCCCCCACCTCCCTTGTCCGCCTCTGCCAGCACATTCCAGCTGCTGCAGCGTCAGCTGGATTTACCAGACACTGGACCTCCACATTGTCTGCCATCTCTCGTCCATTTTTTTATATCAATACTATACAAACAGGAACCTTTCATTTCCACCACATGGCAGAGATTTGTAATGCAGGAGGCAGTGATATGTTTTAATTGTGGTTTCAAACTCTATAAAATCTTACTAAATGTTCTCTGTCTCCTTGCATTAGCGAGCCTCTGTAGCTAAAGAAGAAAGAGATGTTTACGAGGAGTTTCTTACGCAACAGGAAATCCAAAGCTGCCTTGACTCTGTTAATGGTAAGAACGTTACTCCATGATGCTGTCACACACTGGGATCTGCCCTAAATGCCACCACACATGATCAATTCATAAGCAGAAAAACCTCCTCCAGTGTCATATCTGTATCAGCCAGGTGTTTTCTGCCTCTTTCCTCTTTGCCTTCAGCTCAGGATGCAGTTCAGCAGGTGAATCAGGCCGTATCAACCCAGGATGAGGCTGCTCTCTTGGCTGCTCTTAGACTTGATGCTTTAGCTTTGCTGGGAATTCAAGAGGCAAACTGTCATCATTATATGGAACATTTTACCACCTACTGCCAACATAAATCCAAGGTAAAGTCGATTAGAACCCCGTGCTCATTAGATTTTAGTAGACTGGATCAAGAGCCATAGTTTTCATGTTTGATGGCGACAGTGTTGAAAACAAACTGGTTTAGAAATGCAACATAAAGGTTACTTTGCCAAGAGGCTCAGCAGACGGTATTTTCCCTAAGGAAAACATAGTTTGTGGCAAGAGAGATTGTGGAACAAAGTTCATTTATAAATGTGGACAACATCAAAATCAAAGACGTGATTTAAACAAAAAAAATCTGTTATAGAATTTAACCAGAAGTCTAGGTAAAACTAGTTACTATTGTTTTTCAAATTGTGGTAGTAATTTATTTCTTCTTTGAAATAAATAATACGAATGGACAAATAAATATATAACAGTTGAATCCAGATTTGTAAACTCTGCAAAACGGATAAATATTGTATCGCCCAAATAATTTAAATGTCAAAGTGCCAAGCTTTAACCTCTTTCCAGCTTTAACCTTTTCATTTTTTATAGAAAAACATTGTGCTGCTATTTCATTAAAAAAGAAACGAGTACATATGTAAGTGTCTTGGAACTCTAATTTGAAGCAAAAGAATTGACTGATGATAAACGACTCAACTTGTTTAAAAGAATAACAGTAAAGCTACCTTAGTTTACTTCTATTAAAGAAACTAGTGATAATGTTGTTCTGTATTTTTTTATTCCACAGGATGGAGTGAGGGCTGTGATGCTGGACAAAGAGGAAATTCACAAAGTTGTCAGCACTTGCAATGACTTTGCTGAGGCAGAAAAACGGAGTAAGCAGTGTTTGTAACTTTTCGACTAATAGTAACTATAACTTGTTCCCTTTAAGGCTCTTTTGCACTATTCAGATTGCTGTTATTATAATTGTTATTTTATAAGCTGCTTGCACTGTGGGGCGAGAGGAAAGTAATTTTATCTGTGCTGCATGTCATGTGTATGCAGAATATTTGACAATAAAGCTGACTGACTTCAAAAACAACAAAGACTGTTACTGTTTTAATATTCCAGGATTTAAAAAATGTGGGGGAAAAAATGCAGCCAAAAAAATGTATTATTTTTTTGATATTCTTACTGAATATTTCTAAGATTTTCTACATGTATTTGAGATGAAACATTTTTGATTTTTAAAAAAATCAACTTGCATTTCTTTGAGGAAAAATGTTTAAAATGGTCTACTTTTTCTTATAACTTTATCTACTATGGCTCAAGTTTCAAACTTTAGTCATTACATGTATTTACTCTAGAATTTTTGGTAATTCTGATTTTTCCATCTGTCTACAGTTCAGCTTTATTCAAATATTTATTAGTAAAAACTCATGATTATAGGAATCCCAAGTAAACATGTTTTATTCAATTTGTAAATATTAAATATAAATATTCTTTTTTTGGATTCAGTGTGATTTATTCATTTTCAGAGCTTGAAGCAGTTGGAAGGATCAATAAGGCAATTCGACTTGGCTTTGCGGCACAGACTGTAGAAGAACTGATGAACCCTGAAGCTCAGCTGCCAATCGTCTATCAAACTGCTGCCAATCTCTACCAAACAGAGCTTTTCAGTCTGCAGCTACAAGGAGGACGGGTGAGAATTCAGGTTTCTGTTGGAAACCTGTTGTTGTGATATCAGTAACATCACAACAAGTTGTCGTTGTGATGTTACTGATATTACAACCATGTACTATCATGTTAAAAAAAAAAATACTACTACAGTTAAATATCCCATCAGGCTTCTAATCTAGTTCTTTGTTAGTCTGGTCTGAGTCACGAGGAGCTTAACGTAGCTGTGGAGATGCTGTCGGCTGTCGCTGTGCTGAATGAGGTGCTGGACACCAAAGACCCACAGGCTGTCGTCGAGCAGCTGACAGACTCCCCCCTGGGCTTCACTAACATAGACCACGACAACTTAAACAGGTAGAACCACAACTTCAAACAAGCAAATTATTACCAGGATTTTTATTTCACCAATTTATAGGTTAATATATTATTTTTGTTTACATACATACATTGCTTCATTACTCTGTTCTTCAGGTATGCTGACATGCTTATCAGAGAGCGCGCTGACGCTCTTGCCAAGGACCAAGAGTTTCTGTCGTGGAATGATATTCAGAAGTGCATTGACACGGTCAACATTCAGGTCCAAGAAGAGCACGAGCGTAAGGAAGTCTTTCAGATTTCTTGCTGATGTTTTGTGTGTTTGTGTGTTTGTTCATTGTGCCCTTATTTTTCCTTTCTAGGCATCATAGCTATAGCTGAGATCAATGAGGCGCTCAGCTCAGGTGATCATCAACAGACTCTTGCAGCCCTCCTTCTACCAACTGCAAAGCTGTCAGGCGTGAACCCAGAGACAGCCAAACACTACCACGATATCCTCCAAAATACTAAACAACTTCTCTGCCAGGTGAGGTGGTATTTGTGTTGCCTCATCATTTCTTTTTTATTTTTCCCATAAATGTTTTCTCTCATTTGACTGATTATCCAGTTGTTCTTTGCATTGTTCTTCTCACATGTTTTATTACTGTTGAACATTCATATAACGTTCATATATTGCATTCTAAATAATAATATGCATTGCTTAAGGACATTTTTAAAGAAACAGGTTTTCAAAAAGAGAGAAACTTTCAGTGGTTGACAGTAGACATCCTTACAGTACTACACATGTGCATGAGTGTGCCATTTTAAACGCTCTATTATTCAGTCAGTGGTTTCACTTGTGGTTAAATATAAACCATTAAAGTTCTTATTTGCCGTCTTTTCCGCTTTTTTTTTTTCAAACACCATAGGATTTTTATTTTGATTGCAGTATAAACTGCCGTCTTAGCTGCTCAGTGCAAAGGCTCTTGTCTCTCAGTGGTCTTCCACCAGTTCACAGGAAGTGATCCATTTGGGCTTAACACTCAGGTTCATGTCTTGACTGCTCGGCTCTTGGGTATCCCTCGAAACGAGATGAACTGTAACTCTGCTCCTGCCGTCTTGGAAAAGAGCATGCATAGGAAAGGATCCAGACAGCTGTGAAAGCAGCAGAGGCACACAGCCAGTTTGTAGTATCCGTACAGTCGGTCGTCCTCCCCCGAAAGCAGGCGGATGTAGTGTGCCATGTGCAGGATGCCACTGGGAGAGAAGCACATCACAAAGATGAAAAAGACCAGAGTGCTGACCCTTATGAACGGTTTCCAGTCGCATGAACTTTGTCCTAGGTGGTACACCACGGCCATGTGGGAATAGACACAAACCATGAAGGGCAGGAGGAAGCCCAGACAAATCAGCATCAGCCTGTATGCAATTAAGGAGGAATGGGATTCTTCTTCTAGTGGAAGTATGTCATGACAAGTGGTGATCCCCATCCTGGCCACCACGTAGCTCTGTCTGATCAGGAGCTCGGGCACAATCGCAGCTCCGAACAGAAACCACACAGCCAAGCAGGTCAATATCGCCATGGAGCTTTTACAGATTCTTCTGTACAAAAACGGTTTGACCACGGCCAGGTATCGCTTCAAACTAAGGCACGCTATCGTCTGAGCAGAGCAGTAAACATTTCCATAGAAGAGAGCTGTGACGAACCGGCAGGAAACCTCCCCAAATATCCAGTTGTTTCCACTGAAGTGATAATGAATCCGGAGTGCAAGAGAAAGCAGGAGCAGTAAGTCACAGAAAGCCAAGTTCAGATACAGAACCACCGTAGACCAGGACTTGGTTCGAAGTTTGACTTTGAGAAAGGCCAGAATGTAGGCGTTAGAGGGGATGCCCACGAGCATTGCGAGGATGTACGATGAGGGTATGACCCAGGTGCTGAGAACCCCTGATGTATAGGCAGTGAATTGACTGTCTGACTCCACATAGATCCAGAGATCCGTGCTGTTCGGATGCTTTGTGTGATTCGATGTGCGTATTGACCCTTTGAAGGTTTTTGGTTGAAATCCTGGTTCAGTTCCCGTTTGGTTCCTTGTTCTTTTCCCTGTAAAGCAAAAGATCAACTTTAAACAAAACCAAAGGGCTTTCTGGGGAGAACCAGCATTTTTCCTTTTTGTTTATTCATCGTCTGAAAACCTTGAGCAAAAAGCAACAAATCTAAACAAAAATTAGACGATCTTTGTTTTTGTGGAGCTCTCCCACAATAATTTAGCTTTATCCTTAGTTCTACTAATTAAACAAAGTGTTACGCTTCTGTTTTTATCTAAAACAGACACATGCCCAGGAAAATATTAAAAATAACAAAGTAGTAGTTCTGTGGGTACTCCCCCTTCTCAAAGTTTGCTTACCGTCTTGCTGGGTGGTGTGCACCGCCATCAGACAGATGAGTAGTCCCTGCACCAGGTCAGCCATTTCCCTCTGGGGTCTGAACCACAGCGTTCTGAAACGTTGTTTTCAACCCTCTTGATGTGGCTGCCTTTTAGGAACTTGGCATCGCTGAAATGTGCTGTTGTGCATGTTTGAAGCTCCGAAGTAGAACTGCTAATGAGCGCTCCAGCTCGGCTCCCAGCTCGTCTGCTGGAAGCTTATCCTGATACGCTACACTGAGCCCATTTCCTGCTCTTGTTGGGAAAAAGAATTCCCTTGTCAGTGCGTCATTAACCTCCCTGTGACTCACTGGGGTGTGGGTCGGCTGTGCTCACTGAACAAATTACAACTCTGGGCAGTTTTTTATTTTTGTGTTTAAGGGTAGCCTCGTCTTTGCAAGCCGAATAGGTTCAGTTGAAAAATTGTATGTTTTTCTAAAAACAACTACCATAAACTATTTCCTGGGCTGGTTCGTTTCTACTTAAAACCATTCAAAAATAAAATGAACGGGGATCAATTTTTCTTTTTTATTTTCCTGTTATTCCTACAGTAATGTGCCACATTATGAGAGTAAAAACTGCTTCACACAAATATTTCTACAATAGGATCAGCTGAAGAACAGATGTCTCTTTCTGCTTTTATCATATTTGCTTGTTGGATAGAAAACGGAAGAAACTAAATTAGACGTCTCTTTTTATTTGATAGACTTCCTTCCTGGTGGCTCTGAAGTCAGAACCCCTCAGAGGTCTCCAAAATTAGCCTGAGAACAAGCATAATGCTCAAGCTGTGTAAACAGTTTGTGTCCGTGGGGTCAACATGGACATACTTTCCCCCTTTTCCTTGTGTCTTAACTTTTAACACAGAAATCAAACGGCATCTGTTATTTTTAGATGCTTTGTTGCTTTTAGCTTGACCAGTACAATATGTTTTGATATTACAGAATCTGCCGGCGGACGCCAAACTTCCTTCTTCTAATTTAAAGCATTTACAAATGCTCCAATTTAGAAAAAAAAGTTTTCTAACTTCTGACAAAATGTTTAGAATTCTAACCAAAAGAATGTAGTTTTAAGGTTTAGTGTTTTAATATGCATGTCGGTGAAATGGTTTTTGCACTTTTATCCATTTGTAGACCTCTGGTGATGAGTCAGCGGTGTTATGGCTGGATCAGATCCAACAGGCCATCCTAACGGCAAACCAGGATGAAGAAGAAGCTCTGACACGTATGTATCTGACGTTATGGGTAACTTCTGTGTACCTTCAGGAATGAGGAGAACATGACATGGTTCATTTGAAGGGAAAAATGACTTTTCCTTTGTGTCAGATGTGGTTAATATTTCCAATAAATTATAGAGGCAAATATTTTCATTTCTAAAGTATTCTAGATATTTTCGTGAGGTCCTATTTGTTTTGGCACTTTATACATTTTAAGTTAATTTTTTTCTTTTTCTTTTTTGACCTAGTTTCTTTTTGTTAAAGACCTCCTCTGATCATATTTTAAAGACCTTCCCAGTGGTCTTTTATTAATGATTATGGTGTTTTAGCCAAAATCAAAAACCTGTGTTGTTTTCTAGGACATGGTTTCAAACAGCGTTTTGTCTGTTCCTGATTTACAACAATTAGAATAAAGAAATACTGCAGTTTTAAGCTTGATTTTTTTTTTTTTTTTTTTTTTTTTTAATTTTATATCCATCCTCCATCATGGGAAAAAGGCCACATGAACATGTTAAAATCACCAAAAACGCTCTTTTCATCTGAATGAGTCTTTAACCTTGGTAGCCTTTGTCATGTTACTTTCTAAAAATCTTTTCCTGTTGCCGTTTTTTTCCTGTTTTCTTTATAGTGGCTGCAGCAGTTGCTCATATCAACAGCGTGGTGGCCGAGGGGAACTCCCAGAACACCCTGCAGGCTTTGCAGGCTCCCGATGCTGGGCTGAGAGCAGTGCTCCCTGAATGTGCTGACACATATCAGAGTGAACTGGCAAAGAGGCAAGAAAGCAACGCCACTGAAGGTAAAAGCACTTCAAGTACGCCCCCCCATGACTTTTACTGTTTAACTTAGGCTGGGGATCTGTTAGTTGGCCTGAGTTCAGCAGCACAAATTGCAGCAAATAGTGTCACAATTCTGATCTTAAATTGAATTAATAATTTTGTGCTGGGGGCTGCTGCAAACATTTCCTTCATTGGTGTTGACATTTTATTGTAAGAAATATTTCTATTTACATTTGTTATAACTGAAAAAGCAGCATCAAGGCATCTGCTTTAGTCCGTTGCATATTCAGATGTAAATGTCTGTTGTTTTTTTACAGACATTTTTTCCCTTGGTTGTATCCCATATAGTTTACTTCATTTTTTGAATTTGTTATGATTTGTCATCATACCAACTTGCACATTGTAAACACAAGAGACAGTTGTAAAAACATGGAGGGAAGGAATGCAGTGCTTAACCAACGGTGTCATGTGGGCACATAATTCAAACACTAGAACAACACAAGTTGCAGCAGCATCAGTCAGAGGAACCTGGACTGAATGTGAATCTGAAACCTTAAAATAAAACATGTATAGTAAAGACCATTATGTAAGATTCATTACAGAATGGAGAACCCTGCATGAGCTCTAAATGACAAACTGATGCAGCAGAACAGCATCTTCAGTAACTGAAATCAACGCTGACTTCAACTTCAAACTTCTCTGCAGCAACTTTTTAAATGACAGGCAAAACCAACTGGAATGATTTCATCTTTAAAAGATGTTTAAATATTTGGAGCTAGACTTTTCAGCTGTTAGACGGGACCATCATGTAACAATTGGAGCAGGAAACCACCTGTGTCTGCAATTTTTCAGTTTTTTAATTCTTTAAACTGTGACCGTTTGTTTGCTTTAAGACATCTCCACAGTAAAGTGACTTTATAAACCTTTTTTATGAAACTTTTTATAATAAAGAAAAAACATACACTTCAGGTTAGTTTCAGATTCATTTGGGCTAAAGCTAAATAGAGGCTAAATAAAAATCCGAACTGGCAATAGTGAAAGCTCAAAGCTTGCAGGAAATATAAAATAATATAATATCAAAATTCAAAAACCTAGAGGAATAAGAAATGTCAAAAAGGGTTCTGATCTGAATAAAAGGATCTTTTTTCAAGCCATATTACAAGGGATATAACAGAGCCTGGGATTTTGCATGGAGTCAGTGTTTTTGGTGTGATTTCAAACCATAAACTTAAAGATAACCCGCACTTTTTGCACTGAAAAGGAACTTGTTCGTGTAAATACGCATGAACGTTTTGCCTGACCCCTTTAGGAGGATCTTTAATTCCACATGTTTATAACATATGGAAATCCGAATGCTATAAAATAAGGCAAATGTGATCGTGCCAAATCATGAGTATGAAAGTTCTTTTTTCTTTTCCAGGCAGCAGTGATGTGTTGTGGGTAAAGCACTGCATCAAGGACAAATATGACTTCTACTATAACCTGCAGACAAGACAGGGCACCTGGGAAAAACCTGAAGAATATAAAGACAGCTGGAGCCAGCTCAGTAAAGAGGATATCCAGGTACAACTCCATGTTGAGATTTTCCTTTAAGACATTGAACGTCTTGAGGTTCATTTCTACAGCCTGCTCATGCATACTGAGTTTATATTTCTGCCTTTGATACGACTGTGCAGTAATTATCGTTGAATCAGATTTTTACTGTGTGTCCCAGAACGTGGTTAACTGTGTGACAGCGGAGTACAACAGAGAACAGCTGTGGCTGGCAAATGAGTCTTTAGTGACGCGGCTGCAGGCCAGAATCCGAGGTTACCTTGTTAGAAAAAAGCATTCCCAAAGAATGGAATATCTTCACCTACAAGAACCCTACGTCGTCAAACTGCAGGTATAAAAAAGCAGCTCTACTTTCTGATCAAAGGGGTTAACAATGGTTCTCTGCTTCCTTATAGGTTCTTTGTTCTAAAGAAAATATGTTTAGCACCGATACAACGGCCTCCACTGCCATGGTTTTCAGGCATAAAACCCACATCGAGCATTTCCTGTTTTCATCCAAGATTTTTCTTTCTTCCTGTTTTTCAGGCTTGTTGGAAAGGTTACAAACAAAGGAAAGTGTACAAAGAGAGGATGAACCTGCTTCAGAAAAATGTTGACTCTGTCATTAAGGTTTTTATATCTATTTATTTTACTTTGGCTAAACCATACATCCGTCAGTATTGCTGCTGCATCCGAAAATTGACTGAGTTACCTTTCCATTCAGATCCAGTCTCTGGCTAAAATGTGGAGAGCAAAACATAAATACAACCAGAGGCTGAAGTTCTTTAAAGATCATGTAAGTGATGTAAATATTATTACCCTTTAAAATATTTTTTTCTTTTGCTTTTTAAAAAGGTGTTTTTATGTTTTTTTTAGGAAAAAGAAATTGTGAAAATCCAGGCTTTCCTTAAGGCCAACAAAGCCAGAGATGACTATAAAACCTTAAGTGAGTCAATAAAACCTCTTCAGTGTATTGCAGTGACACTACAGCTAAAATCTCCAGCTGGTATTGAAAAGTTAAAGTCATTTTGCTATTATACATAACTAAACAAAACCTCCTTTACATTTTTTCACTTGATCATAAATGGATTTCAAACTAAAACCCAAAACATTTTACATAAAAAACATCAGAAGACAGAAACACCAGGAATTGTTTTTATAACATTAAAAAAAGTTTTTTGGTTGTTTTTTTTCAAAACCAAATCTCAGCTGGAGCCAAAGATCCTCCCCTCTCAGTGGTGCGCAAGTTTGTCCACCTGCTGGAACAGAGTCCCCGGGATCTGCAGGAAGAGCAGGAGATGACGGGCCTCAGAGAAGAAGTGGTCACAAAGATCCGCTCCAATCAACAGATGGAGAAGGACCTGAATCTGATGGACATAAAGATTGGACTTCTGGTGAAGAACCGAATCACTTTGCAGGTTGGAAACACCTCAACATAAGAAAAAATGGTTCACATTGTTCACAATATTGGGAAAATGTCACCTTTTTTCCTGTCTAATTGAGCTTTTGTTTATTTATTCTTTCAAAAGGATGTTGTGTCACATAGTAAGAAAATGAAGAACAAGAAAAGCAAAACGAGTAAAGAGGACCTAACTGGAGGAGAAAAACTGGGTATAAAGGGTCTTAGTAAAGGCAAAAGAAGAAAACTGGAGGCTTATCAACACCTCTTTTACCTCCTTCAGGTGATTAACTTAATATTTTCCGGCCTTTATGCATCTTTAAACTACGTATATTCAAAATTATTTTCATTTTGTTCTGTCTTATTCTCTCTTTAGACCAATCCATCTTACCTGGCTAAGCTGATCTTCCAGATGCCCCAAAACAAGTCAACAAAGTTTATGGACACAGTCATTTTCACTCTTTACAATTATGCTTCCAACCAAAGAGAGGAATACCTGCTGCTCAAACTCTTCAGAACCGCTTTAGCAGAGGAGATCAAGTAAGAAGTGTAGCTCCGTTCCTACAGTAACATTTCTCATGTTGTAGTAAACTGTACTGCAGTGATTTTCATCAAGAGCATCTTCAGGTGTACCTAAACCATCTCTTCACCTGTCTCAGCTCTAAGGTGGATCAGATTCAGGAAATAGTGACAGGAAACCCCACAGTCATCAAAATGGTGGTGAGCTTCAACCGGGGCGCACGTGGTCATAACGCCCTCAGGCAACTGCTGAGTCCGGTGGTCAAAGACATCATTGACGATAACAGCTTGGGCATCAACACCAACCCAGTGGATGTGTACAAAGCCTGGGTAAACCAGGTGGAGTCGGCCACTGGAGAAGCCAGGTACTGCCGCTGATAGCCGTCAGTTCTGCTCTGATGGAACTGGACAAAGCAGCTGAAACAATAACAAAGAGGAAGTGTTTAAGCATGCATCCGCACGTCTTCTCTCCTACTGTCCCTCAGCAAGCTGCCTTATGAGGTGACTCCAGAGCAGGCCATGTCATATGCAGAAGTGCGCAACCGGCTGCAGGCGTCCAGTGAGGCGCTGCGCTCTGCAACTGATAAGGTCCTGAACTCCATTGTCTGTTCTCTGGATAACATCCCGTAAGTTTCAGGCCTGTTGTGTGTCACTGTGCTGTTGCTTTGAGTTCAAACTAACACCCAGTGACTGATCCAATCAAATCCAACTTTATTTAGAAATAAAGCGCTTCTCATGACTTGCGCAACTCGAAGTGCTTTGACATTTAAAAGACAAAACAAGCACAGTATTACATAAGAACCCAACCCACCCTTCACCCTTCCCAATCCCTGCCGTTAATACATACGACACATTACCCCACTTATAAAAATATTTATAAAAGAAACTTAACATAAACGTGCATCTTCTCTATATATCGTTTGTTTTTTGTTCTTTTAAGGAAATAGCATTTAAAAAAAATTTAACTTTCTGTTATTGGAAAATGAATTCTACCTATATCAGATTTTGTTTATACTCATCCTAACTTATATATTTTTGTTTATATAAAACGTTCTGGTGATCTTTTTGCATTTTTACTAAATGTGGAGGACTCACCACTAGGTGGTGCTGCTTGACTTCTAGCTCACAAATACATGAAAATAGGAATGCAGTTACTGTGTACATAAGCTGTTTCCTTTTCAAATATTATTGATATTGCATGTCTGAGGATGATGCCTGTTTTGATGTATGATAACTTTCTGTCACTTCTGCAGTTATGCCATGAGATACATTGCAAAAGTTCTGAAGAACAGCCTCCATGAAAAGTTCCCAGAAGCCTCAGAGGATGATGTGTTGAAGGTAGACGCCCGAAACATTTTTTTTATGAATACAATATGCTAAGTAATATCATAACTCATCTTTTCCTAATGCAGTCCATTTGCCTTTTCTAGATAGTCGGAAACCTGTTGTATTACCGCTACATGAACCCGGCCATTGTGGCCCCCGATGGCTTTGACATCATCGACCTATCCGCAGGGGGGCAACTGCATCAGGACCAGCGGCGCAACTTGGGATCTGTGGCAAAGATGCTCCAACATGCTGCTGCAAACAAGCTGTTTGAGGGCGAGAATGCACACATGACGCCAATGAACAAGTACATTTCTCAGACGTATGAGAAGTTCAGGTACGAAAGAGGAGATTACAGACAATCCTAACTGTGTGTGTGTGTGTGTTGACATGTCCTTAGCACTAGCAAGGTTGTCCCGGGTCACTTGGTGAGATCATAGGAAAAAATCTTTAGAGGACTGTGAGGAGTATAGAGGAAACAAACAATATTTTGTGTTTTGTGCTGTCACAGAAGAGCCTTTCTGTCCAGAGAGAATGTGCCCGTATCTACAGAGCCAACGCTGTGATTCATTTACAGTTTTTTCCAATTTCTAAAATACATTTTCTGAAACCAATTGAACCAAACACAATTTTCAATATATAGACTAATTCTGCCAAATCCTTCTCTCTTGAGTCAAAAGCTCACTTTGAGGTCACAATGACTACTCTGTCATCAAAAACTACACAAGACATGTGACACTGTTCACAAAATGGTTTCTAAAGAATGTGACCCCCCTACCCCATTAAATAGTGTAAAGATAGGATTCTGATTTTTTACATTTTGAATGTAAGCCCAGGTTGACAATTATTGCACTTCACAGTCTTATCCCTGTGCGGCTCAGGCCAGAGGGCTTCATCCACACAACAGGAAGAAAAGCCTGATGCAGCCTTGAGAAGACTCAATTGAAATGTCATCACAATTTGTGTCCATGGCCGGCAACGGGTTTTGTCGACTGTATGTTGTCTCTCATAAACCAATGCCAAGCAGAAAAATTCTTCAACGGGGTTAAGGAATGGACAAGGTGGAAGAAAACCAATACAAACTGGGGATTTGTGTTGAAATACTGTCTGATGAGCAAACTTTTGTGAAAACTGACATTGTCCCAGAAAATGGAACCTTCACTGTCCTTTTCTTGTTGAATGTTCACATGAGTGATGCCGATTAATAACTTGAAGCTGCTGAGTTTAAGGTTGACCTTTTGACCTGCGCCCCTCATGGTCATTCCATAAATCAATAACTGTGGTCTGGATCTCATCAGAATTCTTGTCCTTGGCCTGGGTCCAGCTCTTAGTGTGGTTCTGGGTTGGGGCAGGTCTTGCTCTGTCCTCCATCTTTGAAAAGCTGCTCAGTTGTTCCAGAATTGTCCTTATATGTGCCGCATTTAACTGACAACAGCTGTCTTCAGTTTTGATCAGTTGTGTGTTGATGGTGACTGCTGTGTTGGAACAGAGTTTGAGTTTTGCTTCTTTGTGTTAACTTTTTACATCTTGTGTGTTGTGAATGAAAAGGGAGAATGTGTTCTGCAAAGAGTAGATTAGAGTTTTGCAAATTGTGTGATAACTGCAAACAGCGTTTTAGGTTTAGACCAAAGAGACATGTTTTGGAGAAAAGAGTTAAAGGAATTAGTCGACTGGTTTGGAGAATGAGACTAAGTGGAAATTGGAAAGAACTGTAATTAACTGACAAACCACTTCCTGAATCACACATCTGTGTAGACTCTCATCCATCCAGGATGGCTCCATAGCAGTAGCAAAGTTTTGAAGTTATTTGGTCTTGGCCGTTGTAGGTTGAAAATGTTTTTGCCTCCTATTGAACACGATTTCCCAACTCTCTAAGAAATACAGAATTGAATTTATTGGATAAGAGGAAAAAACACTTAGTCCAGTTGAAAAGTGACACAAAAGTGACAATAATTTCCAAAGATTAGCATTTTAATGAACCTGATGGAGCTTCTTTTTTTTTTTCCAATTACATATTTTAATATAACAGTCCTTTGGCAATTTAAAGCATAAAAAGTCACTGTTCTGTCATCACTTTTCCCCCTCAGGTTGTTTTTCCAGGCTGCATGTGATGTTCCTGAACCCGAAGAGAAGTTTAACATCGATGAATACTCTGACATGGTGACGTTGAGCAAACCCATCATCTACATCTCCATAGAGGAGATCATCAACACTCACTCGGTAAAGCCGTTTGATCACAGCGGGCGTTAGTACAGGGGGAAGCCGAGGCTCAGACAAAAAAGTCCAATGGTTGAGCAGCTCTGCTTTAGTGCCAAATGGAAATGGAAAATACTTGTGTAGCGCTTTTCTACCTTCCTTGAAGGCCCAAAGCACTTTACAGTCACATTCACACACTGATAGCGGCTCAGCTGCCACACACTCGCCCCAAAATCCCGCTAGAGGCAATGTGGGATTCAAACCTGCAATATTCCGATCAGAGGTCGACCGCCCTACGACTGCTGTGTCAATGTGTCACGTTATTGCCACTCCAAATATCTACTCAACCCATTTACAGCATATTAAACGCTGATTCCACAGATGACATGAAACTAGTTTAAAAACTGCCTAGCAACAGGCATATTTGTATTTAAAAAAGCCCATTTCTAACCTTAATACTTACATTTGCTGCATCTGCTGCTTCATCTGCTGTACCCTTCAAGTCGCTGTAAAAAACAATAAACCCCTAAAGCATCCGTCTTTTGCCAAGTTGCTTTGATCAGATTTACAGTTCTGTTTTATTTGCCTTTTCCCCTCTGCTTTTATGCATTTGACAAAAACTTGGCTATAAACATAGAAAAAAACTAAATTGTAAGATATATATATATATATATATAATGGTCCAGATTTCAGTTTATTCAAAAATCCTTTTACACAGTTTTATTTGAAAAAAGATTTAATTGATGAGTGTTTGGTTTTGCTAATAAATGATTTACATTTGGATGGTTTTGTAGTTACTAGCAGCAAATCTTCACATTAAGAGTTTGTGACTCTCACATCTGCACAGCTGCTTTTGGAACATCTGGACGCCATCTCTCCAGACCGCAATGACCTGCTCCACGAGCTGCTGCAGGACTTGGGAGACGTACCCGATGTTGAGGCTTTGCTCGGTATGACCCGATCAAATTCTGCTCAAGTCTGCTTCCATTTACCCACAAAAAGCTCCATTTCAAATGTTTTTTTCTGTTTACAGGAGAAGGAGCTGTAGACTCCAACGACCCAAACAGAGAGAACGCTCTCAGCCAGCTGGCCAAGACTGAGATCTCGCTCCACCTAACCAGCAAGTTCGAGCTTCTGGAGGGCGACGACAAAGACTTGAAGACTCTTATGACAAAGTAAGTTCTTGTTCTACGAGCAAACAGCTGGAGGTTGTTCTGTCGTAGTGGATTTCTGTGGAGCAAACTGACCTTTGAGCTGCACTTCATGCAGCTCCAGCTGTCATTCAGCTCCATATCTTTGTCTTTCCTGCTCTTCTGTCACATCCTTTCTAAAAACTAAAAAAAGGAAGAGCCTAAGCACTTTTTGTTATCTGGCTTATAAACACGCATCCGTCCGGACTGGAGAAACATTTGTAAGTTCAGCCTTTGAGTTTTACTGCCAGCCAGTAAAACATTTACCTAAAGAATGAGCACATGAACAGAGAAACTGATCATAACTATGGGCAACTTAAAGATATACTTATTGGTATTTTAGCAACTCACTACAAGTTGAAACCTAAAAATAGAGACGAAGCCAAATTTTGGAGAACAAAAACGTTACTACAGGAATTTTGAAAAGATGATGTCCTGTATTGGAGCATAGTGTCTTCATGTGATGCATTTGGCTATTTTATTATTTCCTAGAACTATTATTTGCATTAAATGTATCGCTGTTGATATTTGCTTTTTCTTTATTTTCATTATTTCAGAACAAAGAAGCTGATAGTCGATGTGATTCGGATTCAGCCCGGAGAGGCTTTGACTGAAATCCTGGAGACTCCAGCTTCTCCTCCACAGGTCAGGATCTTTTTTTTGTTTTTCCGCGTTTCAGAATCAGAAACCATTTTCCAGTTCTGACCCAGTTTGAGAGCAGCCGAGGAACATAAAAAGCATTTCCATCCCTGCATTCTTGAAGGAATTGGAGCACACCAAGATGTTGGAGCGCAGGGCCGCCCAGGACGCCCAGACTCCGGAGGGTCTGAAGAGTAGCCCGGCAGTTCTGGAGGACGGTCAGCTGCCGCTGGAGCAGAAAAAGAGGAAGATCCTCAGGAACCTTCGGAACCTGGAGCAGGCCGGCCTCGCCACGGCCAGCAACAACTACCAGGACCTCATTAACGATATCGCAAAGGTTGATTAGCATCTCTTCACCCCACTCTAAGTAGAAAAGCGTTCTGTGCTCTACTTTCTTGATGTGATGCTTCAACCTGTGATCCACAGGACATTCGCTACCAGAGGCGCTACAGACAGAGGAGGAAGACCGAGCTCACCAAGCTCCAGCAGACACTGACGGCTCTCAACTCCAAAACCGTATTTTACCAGGAACAGATGAACTACTATGACACCTACATCAAAACTTGCTTAGATAACCTCAACCGAAAGTGAGTCATTTCCTTCACCCAAATCAAATAAATCAAAAAAAAATCCTTTCCTATTTACCAGATCAATTCTTAAGAGTCGATGTAGAGAAAAAGATTGCTGACGACTTTATGTAATCCAAGATTGTTGTTTGTTCAGGAACTCCCGCAGATCCATAAAGCTGGACAGTAAATCAGAGGATCGGGGCAGTAAGAAGTGGAAGCCTCAGTCGTTGAAGTACACTGCAGCCAGGCTGCACGAGAAGGGGGTCGTCCTGGAGATAGAAGGCCTTCAGACAAACCAGTGAGTTTCCTCGTCCACTGATGTGAGGAGTTTCCGCTCCGATCCACCACTCAGACCTGCTTCAGTGCTGCTCAGATGAAACCTAATTCCAAATGTATTACCGTTAGTTCTGATCCTGTTTCATCTGCTTGGAAATGTTGTGTTTGTCTCTCCCATCTTTCCTGTGTTGTTACTTTCATTGTCTCTTTCTACTCCTAGGTTCAAAAACGTCATGTTTGACATTTCACCCACTGAGGAAGTTGGAGATTTTGAGGTGAAAGCCAAGTTTATGGGAGTTGAAATGGAAAAAGTTCAGCTCCATTTCCAGGTAAACATTTCCCCCAAAAATGTCAGAATTTACGCAAAGCCTGAGAGACATGCAGGCGTTACCCTGTTTTCCACTGCTGAGAGGGATGAAGAATTGTTTTAAAAATCTCTTTAACATGAAGTTTATTCCTTTGATCCATGCGTGAAAACCAGAATCTTTGTCTTACGGCTGCTTTATGTGCAGGACCTCCTTCAGCTGCAGTACGACGGCGTGGCCGTCATGAAGATGTTCGACAAAGCCAAAGTGAACGTCAACCTTCTCATCTTCCTCCTGAACAGGAAATTCTACGGAAAATAAAGAGCGGAGGAAAACGGAAACCCGACTGAAGAGGAAACTGTGCCTTTCACTGTGTGTGAAATGACACACGTCTTGTTGTGTTTTTTTCCATCCGTTCACAATACAATGCATCCCACAATGACTTGTGCGATCTTTTCCACTGTTGATTTGTAAATGTACTTCATAATAAACTAATAATATTCTTGTTTAGTATGTAAACACATTATTGAAACTTTAATACTAAAAAAAAACTCAAAGAAATGAATGGCCTCATCATAAACTACAGTTATGCCTTTTTAAACAAAGTTTTAACTTGACAAAGAAACTACTGCTGATGTATTTTTATATATAATTATCTTCTAATGCCTGAACAAGAAATAAATCTTCAGAAAGTTTCTATTGCTTCTATCTGACTCCTATTTTTGCACATCCATCCTGCTTCATTAGGAGGGAATATTGTGGCGTCGTGTTTGTGTGAAGGGGTGGGGGTGTGAAGAGCAGGGAGGTGGAGTTTCCTCTAACTGGCTTTTGGGCTCAAATATTTCAAACTCCTTTGACAAAGTTTTTATTTCTTTTAAAAACTCTGTAAAGGATGTGGACGGCGTGCAGCACGGCCATGCTTCGCCTGCTCAAAGGCGTCCTGTTGTTTTCTTGTCTTAGTTCAGCTCTTCCCTCTAAAAATGGTAAGGAGCTTTTTTTTAATCTTTGGTCTAATTGAATCCACTTATAAATTTCAAATGAAGTTACCTTTTAGAAAGCTTGTGTAGCACAAATTCAGAGGATTTATAGAACTACTATTTTTATCATCGATAAAAGTATTTAACTGAATTAAATGGGAAATCATTTATTTGGATTTAGTTTACCCCCCTCTGACATAAAGGACATATCCAAAGTAGAATCTTATCATTTATATTGTTAAACTCTAACAAGGAAATAAAGATTCTACCGGTGGTTCCTGTTGACCCATTTGTAGTCTACAATAGTTTTTTGACTGAATTCATACATTTATTTAAGATGAACTAACATTTTTCATTTTATTTAAGATCTGTTTTATTTGACACCAAAATGTTTTTTGGTGCCTTGAATTTGAGTAATTATGTACCCCCTAAACCACAATTCACTTTTTTCAATTTCAATTTTTCAGAATTGATTAAAACCAGAAGATTGTTTGACTAAACAAAATTTCCTGTGGTTTTACTGGTTCCTGTCCACTTCTGTTTTTTGTTGCAGTTAAGTAAATTAAAAGTGTTTTTATTGCTTCATATAACAAGTGCAGTTTTAAAGCGGCTCTGCATGTGTGAATTAATTACTAAAAAACAGATGATTAAACCCATTTTGTTCATCTCCAAAGATTCCACGCCTCTCCTGCGAACGTTTTCGGGTCACTTTGTAACGGGGAAGGATCCGTCGGCAGAGGATATCGACCTGGACGTCCTGGGTGGAAGTGGAGGTTCAGGCATGGAGGTGGAGGAGGAGGCTGGAAAATGGCACGGCCATCACAGCCAGCGCCGCCATCCTCAGGAGCAGTTCTTTGTCTCAGAGGAAGCCAAAGGGTTTCTCCAGGGTCGCCTAGCAACAACCTTTGTCCCAACCGTTTACACCCTGGTCTTCATCATCAGTGTACCTCTCAACCTTGTTGCCGTGGGGATGTTTGTGCGTTACATCCATCCCAGGAAGGCAGCAGTGATCTACATGCTGAACTTGGCCTGTGCTGATCTGCTTTTTGGCCTGTTTCTCCCCTTCAAAATAGCCTACCATTACCATGGTAACAACTGGATCTATGGCTCCTTCATGTGCAGACTAGTCACAGCATCCTTCCACTGCAACATGTACTGCTCCGTCCTGCTGGTCACATGCATCAGCATCGACCGTTTCCTGGCCGTGGTCTACCCCATGGACTCTCTGAAGTGGCGCAGCCCTCAGACCGCTGCAGCTGTGTGTGCCGCCATGTGGCTCGTATCCCTGGGTGGTGTCTTCCCCCTCCTCATGTCAACACAGACCGTACGTTTGTCAGATCTGGGAATCACCACCTGTCATGATGTGCAGGGTGTGGAAAAGCTGCAAGGTTTCTACCTCTACTTCTTTCCCGTCTACTCCGCTGTCTTCTTCTTCCTGCCTCTCATCTTCACTGCGGTTTGTTACACACGCATCCTTCAGACTCTGGCAGAAGGTAGCGCGGAGAACCGCTCCAAGAGGACCCGCGCCATGGTCATGGCTGGGATGGTGCTGCTGGTGTTTGTGGTCTGTTTCACTCCCACCAACATCATCCTGATGGTTCATTACGTCCAGCTGGCCCACAGCTCCGGTGACGGCTCCTACCAGGCCTACCTGCTCTCCGTGTGCATGGGCAGCATCAGCTGTTGTCTGGACCCACTCCTCTATTACTTTGGCTCATCTCAGTGTCGGAAGCAGGTGATGACACTGTTCGGATGTAGACGACCAGCGCAGAGCAGCTTGGAGGCGCAAAGCACCAGAGCGGACGGATCAACCAACAGCAAGATGGAGAGCAGTCAGACCGGTCCGGGCAGCCATTACAGCAGGCTGGAGGCCTGAAGAAAGCTGCAGGATGTTCCATGGTCGAATTTTGTTTTTTAGTCTGCATGTTGACCACTTGAAAAATTGTAGTCATTGGTTTTGCACTGAGGTTATGTGTGTTGGCCTGACTAGTGTTATAAATATTTTAATATAATTCACTGAATAATTCTTTTCATGGTTTTCTTTATTCTATAAGGAGGAGAAATCTTTAGCGTCTTTCTTTAAATCTGTAAATAATTTATAACACAAATGTTACACTCCTCTTTGTTAAAGAACTGTAAAAAGTGTTTACATTATGTCTTTATTCATGTGATGTACAGGCAGAAAAAGCGTTTGACTTTTTCTCACTTGATGGATCTCAATAGTGAAACTACATCCAAATAGAAAAATATGTTTATTTTATGAGTTTACAACTTAGCCTAAAAATGATCAAATGTGGCTATTTCTCTGCAGAATCTGAGTTTTTGGGGGGGGGGTTAAGGGGAGATACATTTTTTTTTGTCAAAACAGAATAAAGGGAATATACTGTTTATTTACTTCTATCATTTATTCTCTCTTTAATAAATGTTTTAATCTATTTGTTGTTCATTCTGTCTTGTCCTTGTCATCAGGGCAAAGCTCTGAAAGACAAGAAAATAAATATTAGCAACTTAAAAAATATTTTTACTTGCAGCAAAAATGAATGTTTTGCTCTTTATTAAAAGTTGTTTTGTACATTTTTGCTGTAAAAAAAAGAAACACTTTCAAATGTTAATTTCACAAATTTCACAAAAGAAGATCGCCATCTTGTGGCGGCTTTTGCATTGCAAGCATTTTCACTAAGTCACTGACCTGCAGAGGCATCGGCTCTGTGGAAGTTCACAGGGAAATTCAGACATTCTGCTTGTTTCTTCAAAATGTCAACATGTTCAGGGTCTATTTTTCCTGTCCTTGCTTTAAAAAAAAACATGTTAAAATGAAAAGTTGTCATGTAAACATGCACTTCAGGCATTAAAACATGAACTTACAGAAAAGCAGGATGTATCTGCCGGTGACGTCTCTGTTTCTGAATGTGTCTGTCCACAGCAGACAGTCAGGGCAGGTCTGCAGAATGTGTCCTTTATGATCTGACAAGTTCTCTTCAAAACAACCAAATGTTAAAAACCGCTTTTTTTACATCGTAACTTTATAAAACTTTTGTTTCCAAGGGTTGACATACTTTGAAAAGTGGTGGCAATTCCAGTGACAGTTGCGTTTACCTCCCCAAAGATGCACCGGTTACTAAAAAAAAAAAAAAAAAAGTGGCACAAGATTTGAAATCTGTCAAATCAGCATTTATGGGTATTAATTCTTCCTATTGGACTCACAAACAGTAGTCGCCCCAACGCAGTATCACAACTTGATCGTTGGAAGTGGGAGACAAGTCGATCCAGGAGTTTCTCAGGGACCCCAGTGCATCATGGTAGTGTAAGGGGTCACCTGCTCCCATGACATAAACCCATTTCCCAAAAACCTTCAATGGAAAATTCAGAAAATATTCCCAGTAAACATTTGTACAAAAAAATGTATATTTATATATAATTTTAAATGTTGACCCTCTTACCAGTTTGGAATCTTCTGGCATGAAAGGTTTGACCAGCTCGTCACAGTCGGGAGCAGAGGCAGCACAGAGAGGAACCACAGCCAGCAGAAGCACAGCAACCAGGAGAGCCATGGTCGGTCGAAGCGAAGACGCTGCTCGACCTTCAACGGAAACTTTCTGCCGCTGATTCATTGCACCTCCGGGCTTTCAAACCAAACGAGTTGTGTAAGAGCGAACGCTCAGGAGGAGGGAGGGTTTATTCCCAAATGATCCACAAAAGGCCCCTTTCTCACCGGCCACTTGGGGACATGCAGATTTGTTTTGTGCAGAACTGAAAGGCGACTTTAACGATCCTCTGTGGCTCAGACTGAATGAGTCCTGACAAAAGCGCTGTGGCCTTCTTGGACCACCGAGGAATTTAAAAAGGCTTGGATGCAGCTTTTCTCTTAAAGGTTGTTTCCATGTGATCATTTAGTGAGACGTACAATAAGAGTTTGAGAAAAACTGTTGTTCAATCGACAAAATAAAAAGATACCCGCATTTTTCTGAATCAAAATGAGTAAAAAGAGGACAGTTAAGGGTTAGAATGAGTTTATTTACCACACACAACCAGAAGAAAACAATTTCAACTTTGATGTTTTACTAATATATCAGATATATCAGAATTAAGACTCTGACTTTTGACTTCAAACATGACATTTATTTTGTTGTACAAGTTAGCTACATAACATCTAAAGTTATTCTGCTGAGCACTTTCACATCCTAGTTAATGCGTGCAGCTGGATTTCAGGGGAGCATGCAGACGTTTATGCCTCCCCTTCTTCATTCTCCGTTTTCTCAGCAGCAGGTGTGGTAGTTTCTCGGTCATCTGGACACAGATCTTAAACAAAGAAAAAAGAAGAGAAACAGTTGATTATATAAAAACATGTGAATTTTATTGAGTTCTGACAGTCGGAATGAGTCTGACCTGTGCTCATGAAATGTAATTCTGGGGAAAATCTGAGACATTCTGCTTGGTTTTTGAACTTCTCCAACTCCGATGACTCTAGAGTGGTATTCCGTGCTATGAAAGAGAAGCCACAAGAATATGCACAGCTGTAGTCCAAATGTTTGTGTAGGTATGGATAAGAAGTTGGAATAAAAACAAAGAAAAGCCTTACTATAGAGGAAAAGGTAACGTCCCTTTGTTTTTCCATCAGGAAGGAGGGTGGTGTCTTCAGATAGGAGGCAATCTTCACAAGTTTCATAATATTTCCCATCATGATAAGAGGTGTGACCATTGATGACAACTAGAATACAAAAAAAAACCCCTCCAACATTGACCATTGAGGTGTTAAAACCAAGTTTTGAGTGTCTGAGCACTTACAGGTGGCGTGGGTGGTAATCCCTGAGACTGTGGCAGTTGCTAATCCTTGTAGGCACTTGTCTTCATTTCTGCAGTCAATAAAAGGAGTAAGAATCAACAGCACTCAATTTTGACATGCATTATTTACATCCATCTTCTCGTTCTTATCTGCAGCCAGGTTACAAGGGCATCACCCTAAACAGGAAAACCCAGACCTCTCTATCCACAGAAACGTCCTCCAGTTCTGTTGGGGGAACCCCAAAGTGGCCAGCTGAAAGACATGGTCCCTCCTGCATGTCCTTGGTCCTCCCCTGGGCCTTCTCCCATCAGTACATGCCTGGGATACCTCCCCAGGAGGGATCCAGAAGAGATGCCCGAGCCACCTCAATAATTATTATTAAAAGACTCCCTGTCCGAGTCCACCATTCCCTTAGAAAAGGCTTCACTGTAGGCAATGTGAAACAAGGTTGGAAGGAAACCAGGTGGTCCTTAGGAGGAGACCCTTGATCTCAAATTCCCAGAGTCTCTTCCACCGAACAGCATGAGGGACAAGATCAACTGCTTTCTCTAAAGTACCGGTAGACTGGATGGGCAAACTTCCGAAAGCAAAATCTGCACTAAGAGTTTCAATATCGCCCAAATCCTCCTCTCCTAAATCTTAAAGTAGAGTTCCCCAGGAAGGCTGAGTAGCCTCTTTGGTTGGAGCACACCCTGTGGTCCAACTTTTTAAAAAAAAGAAGGACCACCACCCCTGGACTGCCAGTCCAGAGGGCCTGTCCCCGACTGCCATGCAGTATTACTAAGTCCCCCGAGACTTGAAATACTAAGAGGGGACCTTATGTACCTCTGGACTATTACCACTGAGGAGCTTTTTGACTACCTTTGACTGCCCATACCTGCATCTTCAGCCTCTGCTTCCTTAATGGAAGATCAAATGGCAACTCAGACACAAATCCTCAAAGAATTCCGTCCAACTCTTGACAATATCATCGAGATAAAAGGTTCACCACACGCACTGTGGCAGGATTTGCACAAAACTCCTTCTCCCTCCTGGAACATTGAATAGTTTGCCTATTCCTTTTTTAGACTGACTGATATTTCTTCTCCAAGACCTCCTTATCCCTTGTGCTATCCTAGGCACTTTAACTTTGGGAGTTGGGTCATCTAGACCCACTATACAGTGACCGGAACCTTTTTTCTTCAATGATTTGTGATCTTCACTGGTTTCCATGGATTACATGAAATCTTTCCACCTTTATCCACCTTTGTCATGGTAGGAATAACACGTCAATGCAAGGGTAGGGTCATCTAAGATAGCACAAGGTTTAAACTCCTCTAAGACCTGAGTTTTTGCCTCGGAAACTGCCTGTACTCCATGTTGCTCAGACTGCCAATACCTGTTAGCTGCTTGAGCCAATCTTGACAGAACTCTGTCATTAGCTTGACAGCATCCATTACTTCATCCCCTACATTTTTGATTAGCTCCATTGATTATGAAGGTGGGGAACAGAGTCTACTCTGACTCAATCTCTCCAGCCTTCCTCGGTACCTGGTGAAAGCCCTACTGGTTGTGAAAGTTAAAGACCCTGCCAACAGTGAGCTCAGCCTGGTGTTCCCAACAGACTCTCAGTACATTTGCTTTTGCTGTCTGTCTGTTCTCCTCTGCCAACTCATCACCTCTGCCTCTCTCTTCACCCAAGCGTCCAAGACACAGGACAAAGGTCAAATGGCGCAACTACAAAGACAAGTATTGACTTCTTGCCATGTGCACTGATGACACCTTTGTGCTGAAACATGGTGCTCATGATGGAAAAACTCTGGCTCCGGTTCCGACCAGAAATGGTCTGATAGAGTTTGATTTTTAAATCTTGTGGAGTATGTGGGTAAAAGTGCAATTTAAAAAGCGAAAGTGATTGTCGGTATCAGGACAGTAAATGTTTTACATTGTGCAAATAGAAATGAGATACAGCGGAGTATTACAGGCGGTCAGCCCAGTAGACATTGATGACCTCGGCGTGTGAGGATGGGTACAGTTCCAACCAGGAGCTTTTCACGGAGCCCAGGTCACTCTTCAGGTCTGGCTCGTCCCACGTTCCAAAGTGAAGCACCCACTTTCCATAGATCTACGCAGAGATACAAACCAACTTTACTATAAATGTTGCCGATAGATGATCGCAGTCTGTCAAACATTTAGTGTTGAAGTTACTTTGAGACAAAGTACTTGAATAGGACAAGTCTGTTCAGTGGCTCACCTACTAAAGCAATACCATCAGCAAGAAGTAGTACACTGGAAGTTTGCTTTGTTAATTACAGAGCATAAGTATGGCACATATACTATAGACAATGCACATGTAGTATAGATGGTATAGTAACTGAAAACTTCTTCAGACTAAATAGGAAAATTTTAGGTTTACAAGATATAGATAGTATATAAAAAGTAAACTTTAAGTATACTACCTCACTTTTACTATAGACTAAATGTACTTGTAGCAAGTACATTCCTTTGTGATAAAGCTATTTAAAAAAAATCACAAATAATGTCATTTGAATGGAACCAGAACCAAATAGCTAGTGTGTGACATTATGGGATGAGGAACTAACTGGCAACTGGAACAGCCTTAGGTTTAAGTACATTTTGGTATGTATGCAAAAAATACTCTGATGTGTAATTATGAATGTTCTGAGAATAATCGGCTTTAAAAAAAGCTCTTTTAGTATCACACATCACATATTTCTAATTATTTGATCACATTTGTGACATTTTTGTTCTGAAAACTTAAATGATTAAAATTGAAGTGTATTCGTTAAAACTCTGAATAACACAGCAGTTTTGTTTTAGCTGTAGTCAATGGCCCATCAGTGAACCTTAAGAAAAGGGAACCAAATGCAGCTGTGGAAGCCACACAAACCCCCAAAGTGTTAGATTTTTCTGCTTGTGTGTGTATGCAAGCCCCTAAAAAGAACGGGTCTCTGGTACTCACAGGGCTGTGGCTGTCCAGCACCAGAGGTTTAACCAGCTCCGTGCAGTTCGGTTCAGATGCTGCACCCAGGGAGACGAGAGCCAGCAGAGCGACAACCAGCTGTGCAGCCATGACTCAAGACAGCAGGCAGCCGGAGAGCAACTCTAATGTCAGGGACCCCGCCGCCTGCTAAAGCCTCCTCAAAGAAATGGGGCGGGCTCTGGCAGTGGGCTGAGTCGCTCGCACAAACACTGATGTCTGTGCTCTGCAAAACAAGTGCTTCACTTTTTGCCTCCAGTCAGCAGGGGCCTGTGTCCCGTGTGTTACATAACAATCAGCTGGCAGAGTCTGAATAGTGGGACACCCCTCTCTCTCCATGGGTGAACACATCTTTGCACAAAGACTCACACACCAACACAAGGACACAAAATAGAGAAAAACAAAAAACAAAATGCACACAATAAAACGTCTAGCATGATTTTAAACCCTTTTTTTTATTTTACCATTGGATTGTTTTCCATTGAAATTTTTTTTATTTTAGTTGTATTTGCCTATAAAAAGCCACACCGGTGCTGAAAGAATATGCAGCATTATTTTAAAATATTTAAAAAATAAATCTAAAAACTTTTACAAGAAAAAAACAGTCTAAGTCACTTAAGGAAACCCATGTTCAATTTTAAAATATTTCCTGCTAAATAAAAACTTTCTGTTCGGCAAAAATCAATATAACCGATCTTTGACATCAAGTTAAATTGCAAAACGTTTAATTTGTTCCAGAACAGTTGTAATCAAACTCTCTTTTTGCTTTTGACAGCACAAATAATTCATCGTTGAATTTAAATGCATAAAGCTTTAATGTTTAATGTTTTTGTTTGTATTTGTCAGGTCAGCTGCTCTCTCCTATTATAAGCTCCAGCAGCCCTCATGATTAGAAAAAGCAATGAATGTGTTGGTTAACATAAAGCTTTAGGGCCCAAATCCATGCATTTTTTTCACAGTTTGCCTCAAAAATGGAGAGGCAACTGTGAAAGTATTGCACCCAAAATAAATGTCCAAAGTTTGACCAAGGTTTAGGACACTTGTAATTCCTGAAACTCTATTGTGAACACTTTTACATAACATCATGAGTACTATCCAAGGCACTTTAACATTGGGAGTGGGGTCATCTGGACCCTACAAGACAGCGCGTTAAACCTCGCTTCTTCAATGATTTGTGATTTTCACTGGTGTCCATGGATTACATGAAATCCCCTTCACCTTCTTTGTCATGGTAGGGAGAACACGTCAATGTAAGGGTGGGGTCATTTGGACCCCATAAGATAGCACAAGGGTTAAATGTGCTAGATATTCCTTAAACACAATAAGGATCATTTCATCCCACAATAACTAATAAAACTCAACAAACATTTATTTCAATTAGTCTCATTAATGGTTTCATACCCCTTTATTTTTATGTATTGTCTAAAGTATCGTTTTATGTGACCTTTTTTCTTCATAATTGCATATTTTCATAACTGGAATCCTTTGAGCGTGGGGATCCGGTGAGGTTTTTGCATTTGCATCTTTCTTTAATTGTTTCCAGAAAAAAACACAAATACTTTGTGAAAACTTGAGCATTACTTATTTATAAGACCTAAACAATATTAGAGCTGACTAAATCTATATATTTTGATATTTCCAATTTGATGTATGAAATTAGTTGATATAAGTATGTTGTTTTCATATCTTTTTTCTTTATTTTTTTCAAAGAAATATTGATTTTACACATCATCTTTAAATGCAATGAGCTAATACTGGGACTATACACTAATATATTTGTATGTTTATGTTTTACTCATTATTAAAGTGTTTCAGTTACATCCTAAGGAGGATCTGCTTTAAAAAAAACATCAGAATTGCCTTCAATTAAGTACACAATGGAATTATTTGCAAGTCATCTTTATTGGCATGAAAGAAAAGAGGACATTTCAGCTGAGATATGACAGAAAATGAGACATCTGCTTGATACTTTCTACTTCACCGCAGACTTGTTAAAATGAACAGCTGAGGAGCAGGTTTCTACGCTCTAAGTCATTGTTGTACGGGAAACGCTGGGAGCTGGCTTGTTGCAACATACTATAGTCATGGATGCTGGTTCCTTCACCGTTTGGGTCAGTTCGGATGTGTTCATTGATCATCGGCCTTTTCCTCTGAGTCCTTTTCTTCAGGACACAGGTCTGAAAGAGGAAGAACAGCAAGCCTCATTGCACTCTTAGACACCTGCTGCAAAATAATCGGATGTGGATAAAGTGAAAAACTGATCTTACGAGTTGTTTCAGGAAAGTAAAAGTCTGTTGAAAAGTGGAGGCATTCAGCCTGCTTCTTGAAAACCTCTAGATTTTTGTCATCCAGCTTTCCGGTTTTTGCTGCAGCGGAAGGAGAAGGCAGGAAACATCATGACAAAAAACATGGATCCTTTTGTGCTTGTAAGTGGAGAGAAACTTTAGACCCAACAGGTAACCCATGAACTCACTGAACAGGTAAAGGTTTCTGTGTTTTTTGGTTTTCCCGTTTTCCTCTGTCAGTTTGTAGTCTGACCAGACGGCGCAGTCGGGACACGACTCCAGAAGCTTCCCAAACACCTCTTGTGAGGTGGAATTGTAGTAAACTAGACAGGAAAACAAAACAGCTCTATTGCTTTGCTGTGAATTTTAACAGTCAAATTCATACATAGATATTTATATATATATATATATATATATATATATATATATATTTTACTACATACATGTCACTCTGGTGGAGTTTCCTGAAACAGAGGAGTTAGCTGTTCCATACATACATTTTCCATCACTTGAAGCAGAAACAAAGGGGATCAAATCAGAAACAACATATTTGTGGATCAATGTGCACTTTTGGTTTCAAAGGTCATCACTTACATTCTGTCTCCAAAGTGAAGGTTTAAGTCTTCACCTTTAGGGGAAGTTTGGATTTCCATCCAAGAGCTGTTGATTGATTTGAGGAATTCCATTTGCTCTTCGGTGTCAGAAATTCCAACCTGAAATATCCAGCGGCCGGATACCTGGAATTAAAAGAAATGCATGAGAATGCGTTTGTGTTTATCAACATTTACTTCATTATGACAGCAGGACTGAGATTAGTGGAGCTACTCATAAAAGAATCGATGGGCTCATCCGTCGTCAGGACAACGCTGCTGTACCTTGCTTCGATTCTCTGAAGGTTTGAGGAACTCATCGCAGTCCAGATCAGACGCAGCGGTCAGCGAGGACAGAGCCAGCAGAGACAGACAGAGCAGAGTGGACATGCTGAGGAGGAGTCAGGCGGCAGGCGAGTGGAGGTGACAACAGGAGGACGAGTGAGCTCTTGCAGGAGGGCTGAGATTTAAACTGTGGGGAATATGTTACATAACGCAGGGAGGTGGAGGCCCTCTAGGCATACTAATCAAATTAGTCCTTTTGATCCACATCTACTTTCATTTCTACCCTTTTTCAGGTTCGTTTGAAAACAAATTAGGAAACAATTGGTTATGTATGTGAATATAAGTTTGGTCACTAAGAATAAATAATGTCAAATAAAATAAACAAGTAATAAAATAATAAATAATAAATAAGTTGTTGGAAAACTAAAGGCTCTTTTCAAATATTTAATTTTTTCTTTAGGATTGTGTTGAGATAACTAGTGACCAAAGTAAAGTCAGTAAAAAACCTTCTGGTTTGTCCGACCTGACCTCTGACCACATGACCAACGGGTTCTACTTTGTGCTTCACTCCTCCCTACAGCTGGACAAATCTTGCCTTTTTTTCTGACCGTGGGGCATTTGAGGACACATAAACGTACCACGCAGCGATTAGTGATCATGTAAGTGAGGTTTTAGGTAACAGAAACAAAATAAATTGAGGTCTCTTTTAACCCTTGTGCTATCCCAGGCACTTTAACATTGGGAATGGGGTCATCTAGACCCACTAGACAGTGCGCTGAACCTTTTTTCTTCAATGATTTGTGAATCTCACTGGTTACCGGTAAATTAATAAATGGGAAATGTCTTATTTCTTTCATCTTAAGTCCAGTTCTGTGTTCAGCTCTTAATGTTTAAATGCAAAGTTCTGAGCTCTGATTTGAATAAGAAAGAAGTAAGAAAAATCCAAATTTAACAAATGTTTTAAAGCTGTCAGTGTTCACCGGAACACTGAAAATACAGAGAATACCAAAAATCAGAGCAATTGTATACTTGTCCTTAGCCTGGGAGATGTTGCAGTCTTGCATTTATTGTTTTACAATACATTTCAGTGCATTGTAATAATAAGGTTCTTACTCCAACAGAAGTCAGAATAATTGCAGGAATCTTTGCTCTTTCGTTTCATTTAGCTGTTTATGCTTCTGGGATGTTACTTTTTTTTTTTAAATACATTTTTGCTTTAAGACATTATTTTTAAAAATGAATAAAATACTATACTATAGTCTGTAAGTAACAGCTTGATCTTTGAATTCTCTTATTTCTACCAAATAGAAGAAACCCTGAGATGTAGAGATTAGGAGGATAAAGATATCTGTACTTACTGTAGAAAATATGAAAAATGCTATGTTTCTGTCTCCAAATTCAACTTTAGGTTTATCCTAAACAATTTAAGAAATCTGACATTTGTCTGTAAAGCATCATTTATCAAAAATGAATAAAACCCAAACTGTCAGGGAAGAGAAGCTTTATACCAGCATTTTCAAAATCCATGAAACTTCTCTAAGTATTTACAAATCATAAAACAAGATTAAAAAGAGAAAATGAACACATCACAAACAGAGCTCCACGTACTGTCACGAAACAGAAACATGGTCAACTTTACAAATACATCCTCTTGCTCCCGATTATGGCTTCATCTATTAACCTGTCACTGTTCTGCTGTAGGGGGGCGGACGGGCGGGACCCCAGCTGGAAGGGGTTCACCTGGGCGGGTCGTCAGGCTGTCAGAACAATGAAGAACTCCCAACTGGACTGTAAGGGGAAGCCGGAGCCCCCAAACACAGAAGCACAGGAAGACCATGCAAACCCTATCACGGGCCCCAGCCGGGATTCAAACCTCAAACCTTTTCATGGAGTCACCCCACCACCACTGCCTTACATAAACCAAATGTCTTTGCTCCACCGTGAGGGCGATTCATGAGTCCATAGCTCCCACATTTTCCCCAGATTTATGTTCAAGTAATAATATCAAATACACGTAGGAGATAAAAGAGCTACATTTCTGAGCTGTACACTTTGGGAAAAGGAGAGAAGAAAGTCCACTGAATTATCAAACTTTGTACATGATGATGATGATGATGATGGAATGTAGCTGAGAAAAAGATTCCAAACGATAAATATCTCAACAAATCAACTCTTCAAATCATATTAAGATCACAGTTTTGCCGGATGTCGATAAAGTACGAGTGACTGAAGTGGCTTTTCCCGTCTGGTTTCTCTCCAATGTGAATATTTTACTAAACTAACCTTTTATTATTTTTAAGATCGTTTTAGAATTTCGGTTCAATTAAGTGCAAAGTTGGCAAACTGGGACATTCCCAAACTACTGGCCTCATTCATTTTAAAAATGCTTCAAATCTGAATGTTCTTTTAAAAATGTTAGAATGCAAAGTAAACAAAAACACATCAGTCGTATTTAACCCCCCCAAAAATAGCCTTGATAAATAAAATTTCAAAGTAAAAGTCTGATGAACTTTTTCTTCACTGCTTTGGGATTATTACACCCAGAGATTAGCTTTGACTTCAGCCGTCAACAAGCTTTAGATGAAACTACACGGCTTCAGTAACAATATGAATGTTGCTCTATTGCTTTGTTAGATTTAACAAGAGCAATTTATTATCATAAAGCAAAAATGTTTGTTTTATTTGTGACACATTGGCAGCTGCTGGGGTAAAGTTCAATAGACTCTCTTTTAAAGTAACACCTAGATGATATTTCCAAATGAAGATGTACAGGAACTTTTCGGCTCTAAAGTATTCTTTTTTGGAAATCCAGATAAATGCTGACTCTGCCATATTTGGGGAAAAGTTTAGAAAAAGCTATAAAAAGTTTATTCATAGTAGAAATCAGACAAACACAATGTTGGAGGTCTACATGGTCTAGACAACCACAAATAGAAAGACATCTTTAATATTTGCACAAGCGTCAAATAAATCTTTATGGCAAATACCTTTTTTTCCCCCCAACTTCTCCAAAAACAGACAACATTTACACTTTTCCTAATTTTTTTGGGGAAATTGTCTACGCAGGTTGGATTTGCTCCAACTCCTCAGGGAACAGCCGTTTTCACTTTTCCGTGACTTGATAGAAAGATCAGAATTATTCAGGTGTGTGCACCGTTTCATACACAAAAGCTTCTCCTCCAGCGCGATTGAATCGATTCCTTTGTACAGTTTGGTGATCGCTGAGGAGAAGCCGACGGACGGAGCAGGGCGGTCAGGAGAGAGGAAGCATGGAGGGCCGTGGGATGCAGATGAGCTGTGGAAAGTTTGTGCCTGTGGGACCGCGCCCCCCCTCCCCTTCTCACTGGGAGGAGTCACTGGCCTGGGTGACATCACATGGCGTCTTTCTCTGTCTGCTCTCGCTGCGATTTCACCCGCGAGCACAAGTCTCCAGAGTCTTTAAACGCTCATCGTCATGTTTGGAGAATACTGCAGAGAGAAGGCAGAGGGGGGGGGGGGGGGGGGATTTTGCAGTGAGTGTACACCAGGGTCTACAAAAATAACAACCCTAAAAATGTGCATAAAATGAGTATTTTTTTCTTCTTAAAACTGAAACGATCTGCTAGTTGGTACAAACATGTGAAACATGAAAAAGGTGCACAAATCGACGTATAGGGTTGTTCTGCAGCCATGAACACTTCAGAAGGCCAGATTTGTCACCAGGCTGTTATTCTGTCCTGCAAAAACCCCATTGAGCTCCCTCTAACCGCCTCAGACAGAAGACGACTCACACTTTCGTTCTGAAAAGGATTGAGGAAGTTTCCTCCCATCTCTCCGTCTTCCCTGGGCGTCCCGGGCTGGTTACTCATACTTAAGTTGCCAGGAGAGTTCTGTTCGGAGAAAACAAAACAAGATCAATGGATTTCTTCTGCTTCTCTACCCAGAAGCAGAAGATCGGCTTCCCTAACCTTCGGCAGAGTGTCCATGTCACCTGACCCTGTGTGAGAGAGTCAATATCACAACCAAACCTTTAAGCATTAATTTGATTCAATCTGATTACAGTGGAGAACAATTTTTATACCTAAAGATCCATTCATATGGTGGGGCTCCATTCCAGCCATCCCCCCCAATGGACCATCACTTCCGGCTCCCATGGGAAACTGAGGAGAACACACAAAGGGGACAATTCATCCAAGGAACCAGAATTCACAAAACCATAGATTCTTTAGCCCGTTTGACCAGCTAAACTAGTAAAGTATTAAATAACTTATTTGTGGACACAAAATGCAAATGTTTCCCTTAAAAATAAAAAATTGCGCCTCAAAGAATGCAATTTTATGCCTTAAATAATGCTAATTTGTGCCCACAAAAAAAAACCCGAATTTGTGAACACAATGCTAATTTAGTCTGATGTGTGTTGACACAATCCTAATTTGTTAACACAAAATTAAAAAAAATACTAATATTTGATCACAAAATACTGTGTATTTACATTTGTGAGCACATAATGCTAATTGTGCTCACAAAATGCCAATTTGTGGACACAAAATGCTCATTTGTGGACACAAAGAGCTAATTTAGTCTCACATTTGTGTGGACACAATCTCAATTTGTTAACACAAAATTTAAAAAATTTAAAAAACACTAATACTTGATCACAAAATACTAATGTGTGCTTACATTTGTGAGCACATAATGCTAATTTGTGCCCACAAAACACTTATTTGGGCCCAAAAATGCTAATTTATGCTTACATTTGTGTGTCTCAGTCATTTCAGAAAACAAATTTGTACATTAATTTATTTTATGAATGCCGTGTCCAGGGTTTGGTATACATTAAATTACACATAGAGAAAATGTCTCACATTTTGTCGACTTCCACCTGCAGGGACTGTGTTTATCATGGTGTACATGTTGTCCCCAGAGTTGGTTGAATCTGACAGGAAAAAAGTGCAATAAATAACTAAAAAATGTCTCTAATTTGCAGTAGAAACACACACACACATGAAGGCTGGGAACTCACCTGCTGGACTTGGCATTATGGGCGTTCCAGGTGGTCCTCCTCCTCCTGGAGGTCCCTGAAATCAAAGTAGAGAAACCCTTACATAAGCTAAAAAGACAAACATGTGAAAAGAAGAACCCACAGCACAGAAAATACCACATAGCTCCCAGGAGATGTAGAGGAGTACGGGGTCTACAAAAAAGAAGCAGAAAAGCAGAAAAACTGTAAAAAAGATCAAACTTTTTTTTGTTAGGTAATCCTCTGGTCAGAATAAAAAAAACGTACAGAGTTGGAGTTCGGGGGATTTGGCCAGGGTCTTCCTCCTCCAGGTCCCCTGGAAGGTACAAACAGGAACATCAGTTTCCTGCTGTTGGCAACAACACGCTTTTCTGTTGCCAGAAAAAGTCCAGAGCACAACAGGCACAGCAAAAAGAAAACAAAAAGCCACCTCAAAGTTTCACCCCGTGTGGAAAAAAGACCCAAAAGGAAACACACAAAGAAAGGATTTTTGTGTCTTTGGGAGATTTAGAACAAGTTTGTTCTCCACTAAAGGGAACTAAAGAGCTAATAAAACCTCTTCAGCTAAAGAAATAAAAAAAACACATTTGTCTTCCGTGGTTGTTGGTGTATTTGTGCATTTGGATGCATACAAATATCCAGATGTGTAATAGACTCACATGCTCATTCCAGACATCCCAGGACCCACCAGCGCATTTAGTGGAGGTCTCATTCCCCCTCCATAATTCTAAAGAAAAACAAAGCAAACTCTAAAGACAGCAGTTTTTATGAAAAAAAAAAAAAAGATGAAAAAGGTTGCATAAGGACACTAACTATAAATTTGCATCATACCTGAGGCCCTAAAGGTACCATGCCTCTGGGGGGAGTCATTCTCTGCATCGGTCCTCCCATACTGGGATGCCCTGGAAAGGAGAGAAAATGCTCACAAACTCAGTTTGATGAGAAATGTACTCTAAGTATTTACCATTTAGAGAAAATGAACATTTATTTTCAGATTTGCAGTGATTTTTATTTTACATTGAATACATTAAGACTATGTTTTAAATATCAAACAGTTTTAAGTGAATTTAGAAAACTGAAATGTTCCTGGCTCAAACTCTGCGCTGTAACATTGACTCTAGTGAAAAACAAACATTCAGCTGTTCGAGTCACGCCTGTGGAACACTGCTGACCTTTGAAGCGTTTGATTTCAGAAGGATGTAAAGGTGATATGACTCAACTCAACTGGGATTTGGTTGCTTTGCTGCTATGTCTTGTTTTCATGATCCCTGAGAAACTCTACAATCTATATGTCATATTAACCCTGACTCCAATTCTTTAATCTCTTGACAAACATTCAGAGTTCAGACTTTCATGGCGACAGCTCTAGAAAGCTGTGGTAAAGTCCTGTGTCCCTTGTGTTGTGGTACACCTCTGTTTCCGTGTGTACCTTGCTGTCTTGTGGGATCCATTCCACTGGGTAACATTGGCTGGCTACCAGGAACTCCAAGTCCCTACAGAGAACATTAAATCCATCAGCATCATTATCACCACTGTCACACAAACAGCACTTCTTTTAATTAAGCGCGCTGTCTTGACGGTAGCCTTAGCCTGACTCCCACCTGGTTTGGTAATCTCAGGGGTGGTCTGGGTCCTCCGGGGTATCGAGGGGACATGAATGGCTAAAAAAACCCAACAACATGATATTAATTAAAAGAATTGTGAATATTTTACTATCGGAACAACTGCATTATGTTTAAGAGTAGTTTAGATGAGCAAAGAGCAATAATGATATAAAATGAAGCAGAGGGAAAACATTTTTTCTTCACCACAGACTTCAGGTTTAACTTGAGTTCATTTAGAAATGACAGTCTGACAACTGGCTTCAAATTTATTGGACCAAGAATTGGAATAAGACTGGAAGAATAAAGGATGGTGTTTGCTGATGGCGTTAGCTCCAGTGCATGTGGTACCTGTGGAACATGTGTTGTACATTTTGTGTTCTGCAGCCGTTTTAGATGCTGCTAAACGTGTCAGGTAAGTTTGTAATGCTTTAAAGCTCCGCTAGAGGGCGATGGCGCTCTTCATTAGATCTGGGTTGCTCCTAGAGGCTTTTTGAAGTGTACAATGCTGGCAACAGTATAAGCTACATCTGTTACACCTTCACAAAAATAGGTAATTATTCAATCACTCGTAGATCACGATGACCTGCTGAGGTTTAAATTTGGCAGAAGAATATTAAAGGTGCCTGAGATGACTTGGCTGTTGGAACACAGCAGGATGGATCTATGCTTTCATCTTGATTAGACCCTACGTCTTGGTTGGTGTGGCTCATCTGTTAGTTCAGACTTAATCTGCTGCATTTGCTGGTTGTAACACTTTGTCACTGGAGGTACTGTGGGTCTCCTGTCTTCTCAAAGCATTCTAGCTCCTTACATTCAGATTCATGTAAAAAAAAAGATTCACAATTCACAAGAAAATGTGAGATGGTGATTGAATAAATTGCAATAAATATAATAATATAAACACATGTGCTCATTTAAGGCATAAATAGCAAACAATTAATGGTAATTGTGAGTTTTTTAATTGATGCAATTATTGACAAATGTTGAAACTTTGTCCCAAAGACAGGATGACATCCTAGTTTTTAAAAGAAGAAAGGCCGTTTTTTTAAAGGTTGTCAACCTGCCTGTCAGAAGCTGATATCTAAATTTGATTGATAAGGACGGAAAATCAATGAGCAGGGTCCGTTTGAGATGATATGGGGCAGGTGAGTAGTTTTTCTTTTTTCCCTTATTATATTTTTCCCCAACATTTTTTTCCAAGTAGCTGGTTCACAGAAAAATGACGGCTGTACGTTGACGGTTTAGAAAGTTTCATCATCAATTTTTTTGCCTAAATTCTGCGCATTTAACACTTTCTAAAGCAGAAATGCTCAACAACAGAGTATTATAAGGATATTGATAAAATCCTTTTCCTGATCCAAGTCATATTTAAAAAAAGCAAAGTTCTGTTATTTTTTAAATAAATCTAACAATCAACATAACATGTGGAGTTCCTCAGGGTTCAAAACCTGTTCCACTGCTATTGATGCTACAAGGGCCCCTTAGGCTCAGATCACACAAACTAGCATTTCTTATTTGACTTGTATGTTATCTTTGTAACTAGGTTACTATGGTTTGCTATAATCAATCTGCCACTGCTCTAAGAAAAGACAACTCCAGGCTTCAAGAGCTAGTGTTCCATGTGTTTCATATCCTGATATTTTTGCTTTAACCACTGATTACCCAGATAAGGTGTGTTCAGGCAATCAGGGGCTACTAGGGGGATGGGAGGTGGGCTGGAATGTGACCCTCAAGGCTATAAGTTGTTCAACAGAATAATCAATTCCTGGGTGCAATCAAATTTACGAACTGAAAAAGTAAAGACAACACTGAAATGGTTGTTTTTGAAAGCAACAGAGAAAGTTAAAAGTTACTAAAAGGCTTGGGTTTGAAGGAAAAAACAACAAAAAATGCAACAAAAATAACCTACAACTAAACTAACTTTTCATAGTCTTAATTAAATAGCAGCCTTCAGAGGATTTATCCAGACAGCATTTAGAGAGCTAATCTGATCTTTCATCTGGGTTATGGGCTAGCACCCCAGTTACGTACAAAATTTATTAAAAATGCTTGTACTAATTTTTTCTGTGTATTATTCTGCAGGAAGAAGAATAAACTGGTTAAACAGTGAGTTGAAATCAAACATGGAATTTTTAATTTATTTTATTTTAACGCTTGTCAGTGTTTTCTATTTCTCTGATAAGTAATTTGAATTCGGACTTAAATGCTCCAAATTACCCCCCAACAAAGTAAAATTCTACATATTTAGTTTAGCATGTCAGGCAAAAACAAAACCAAACTAAAAAATAAATAAAAATGCGTGTACGTCTGTGCATAAAATGTGCATACCTGAAAGAACCCGGGAGGAACAGGCCCCACCGGCATGCCCTCTCCTGGGGGGAGGTTCCCGAGGATGGGGCTGGGAGCTGCTGCTGCACTCTGAAGGAAGCAGATAAAATCCAAACATTAACACGCATTTACAGCTCGTTAAAAATCCAAAACACGGATGCACATCTGCAGGGAAGAGCAGATCAATTCAGAGACTTTGTCCAATATTTCCTAATTTAAATCTAGTTTAAATGTTACTGACAGCTATACTATGTCACACATTGAGGTTTATTCAGGAGGATTTTTTTTTTTATTCCTTAAATGTGAAACAGTATGAAAAAGTGCAGAAATAATGCTGGATTCGAACCACAGGTCTGAGAGAAGATTTATTTCCAACTATATAAGAACTTTTACTGAAAGTCATACATGCTGCACTTTCAAAAGCAGCCCAACATGGTACCTGCCACAACACGTACTAAAGCCACAAAAACAATTTAAAAGTAGTAACATTCCTAATCCCACGAGTCTTCCTCCACCAGTACAGTCTGAGGCCTTGCCTCGTTACTTTCCATCCATTTTTCCTTCAATGAGATATTTCCTGTTTCGTCTGATGCATGGCCGTAGTGCGCAGGTTTATTTTTACATTTTCGTGTTTTCTGTTGTGCTTGTCCCAGACGGGCGGCGCTGGATCATTTCAGCAGGACCCGTGTTTGTTTCCTGTGGTATTGTGCTACCAGCCGTGCCTCACCACCCAGCATCAGCCCCTCCCTGATCTTCCTCAGGAAGATCGAAGCAAACAGACAACACTGACCGTGTGGATTGAGACAGAACCCAGAATGCAAATAGGGTCAAACTTTCATCTGCTTGTGAAGAAAAAATGTAATCAAAATATCTTTCTTGAAAAAGTTCATCACATCAAATGTACTTGATGCTTTAATGAAATGTGTTTTTTGGGGAGAAGCCTTTTTCAGAGCTTTTAAGGAAGCAGCAGGATTCTTGATGCTTCCTCAAACTATTTCTCCGTGGCTTCAAGTTACATCATTCTTGGGTTTGGGTGGTAGAAAGGCTTCCTTCAAACCCCTGAAGAAAAGTTTAGAGAATTCAAGTCAGTTGACTTTGAAAGCTTCACAGACAGCCTTCTGAGACTAAACCCTATAGCGAGTTCTAGAAAAAAGGATTGTTTTCCTGCTGGAAGTTTCTGTGAAGTTTGGCTTCCATACAGACGTGATGGTGTTTTCTTCCCGAGCTTCTTCATTATTGACTAAACCTCTTTGTCCTCCACAGGAACCAGTGTCAGTGGATTATGAGAAACGTGTCCGCTCTGAGACTTGGAGATTGTTGGATCAACTCTACAGTGGAGTTATATCGAAGAGTAAATCCTTCTTTGCTCGGAACTCAGCATCAAGGGTTGGACTGGGGTTTAAATCACCATATGGTTCATAAGTGGAACTGCTGCTCACAACTCGGGGTCAAATGAGGAAATCAAAAAATAAACTTAACGCATGCTTTAGGTTTCAGCAGCAAAGTAGTTTTCCACAAAAAAACAAACCACCCTTAGTGTAACAGAGGGCAGGCTGATCTTTTTAATCTTTCTTCAATTGGTTCATCTTTTCCTCCTCTCCGTTTGGCAATATGACTCCCATTTGATTAATAAATCTAAAGCTATGTACACACCAGGCATTAGCCCGTGGTGTTCACACTGGACAAGAAGGAAGTGGCATCTTTTTCTTTTTCTACCGTTTACTAGCGCATGTACGCCACCAACAGTTGGGAGAGGCTTAGTGCAAAATGTGGAAGCACGTGATTTAAGCGCGTTTTGTACGTAGAGCCCAAGAAGAGTATGCTACGCAGAATTCCGAAACACACATTTAAGCAGATTTAAATAGACTTTTCATAAAAAGTGACTGCTTGAACGCCCATTGCCAACGGAACCCTGTGGAGAGTTTTGTGTCATTATTCCAAAGGCAACACTCACTGTTTTGAGCATAAAACTTTAAAACATTTTGTGTGTTCAAAAAATTATTTTGCACTTGAAACACAAAAATATGTGCAAACAAAACAATTTTACCCTTGAAACTGTAAAATACGTGCCATCGAAACTATTTTCACTCTAGATAAATTCACTTTTTTCTGCTCTTAAAGCGGAAATCAGCTTGTAGACTGGATCAGGTTTGTGTGCGAGGAATTTCTGACCAATCAGCATGAACTTTCACGTCCGTGTGTGATTGGGCGGCTTTTGTTGCACATTTGCAACTCGGTTCAATATTGTTTTTCGAGGGCAGAAGAGAGAAAATTCAAGTGAAAATTGCTTTGATTGTATTCATTATTCCATTTCAAAGGCATTATTTCTTTATTTTTTTCGTTTTTTAAACTTGTCCTGTCCAACAGCTGAGAAGGCAGATGAAAGCTGAAGGCGTCTTGTGTTGGACATATTTTACTTTAACAACAGGGGTTATGAATCTTCTGACAAGTATGTCTGAATAAACCCCTTTTGTAATCGAGGCCAAACTTTATTCATTTTAATTATATTTGAAAATCTTTTGTGTTGGACCGGACGGAAAAGGAAAGGAAGGAAGAAAAGCGAGGGATGTTGGGGGGGGGGGGGGGGGGGGGTGATTATAGAAGGGGGGGGTAAAATCATGAAGCAGCATAAAGCAACTAGTTGCTGGATGTTTATAATCATTACAGTTAGGTTCAGATGTAATACAGGCCTATAAGGGCGGGGCCTGTCCACACACACACTCAAATGTTATAAACATACCCGTTGGCTCCAAAAAATGTTCATCTGCTCATCAACATGTACACAATACAAATATTGTTCCCACACGCATACCTATGCCCTCAAACCAAATATTTCATTCAATCACACAAACTATTTGTGCAAAGGTGAGCTAACACCTGTGGTCCAGTGAGTGTTAATGTTCTTCTAAAATGGATGATGGAATGTAAAAAGAAGGAGGGAGAGTGCCCAGCAATCCCCACACCAAGACCCCCGCCATAGCAGCAGCAGCAGCCAGATCCCCCCAACACCCACACGGTAGCAGATAGAGAACAACAGCGCTCTGGGCAATCTCATCTGCCACCCAGGCCAGGGCCAGCAGGACCGCCACGGGGGCCCCCAAAGCCAGACAGCAGGGAGGCATAGGGGTAGAGAGAGTGCAAGCTCCAGCCCAACCAGGATAGCAGCCAACGCGGAGCCCCGTCTTAGAAGAGCGCCCACAGCCACAGACGAGCACCCCCCCACCACAGAGGAGTTCTGGGCATCCCCCCACCCAAGCCCCAGGCACGAGCCAGGACCCCCAAGGGAGACCCGCGTTCCAGGCAGCCACCCAACCGGCCCACGGTTGGTCCAGGAGAGAGCAAGGCAGGGGCCGGCCAGCCCCCGCCCAGGAGGAGGACACCCAGGAGAAGAGGGGATCCACAAGGAGTGTTGGAAACATGGCCCAACTAGGCTCGGCCACAGTTGGCACAATTTTGGCGAGGCACAGCTCTCAGGGGCAAGGACCAGAACTCACACCACAGGGACACGGACACCCCCAGGCTCAGATGTGATGTTATCCCCGGCTCTTGGCCTTGCCAGAGAACTCGGGGATCTCTCTCCCTGCGTGGAGAGAGGGCTGCTGGGCCCAGGAAGCCAGCACCCGAGGGAGTCGAGGGCATGGTACCCCCCTCCAGGGATGGGGTTAGGGACAGATGGTTTGAGGTCCCAAAGGCATGTTTCTGTTTCAAGTGCAAAATAATGTTTAATCACACAAAATCTTTAAAGTTTTACGCCCAAAACATTGAGTGTTACATTCGGAATCACTCCATAGAACGTAGCTTCAGACTAGGTACTTATTGTGTCTTTGGGGAAGACATTGACGGCATTTGTAAAATTTGTAAGTCTCTTGTAAATGTAGTTGGATGTAACTTTACTTGGATAAATACACAAATTCCCACTTTTAATTTGCTTTTATTTTTTTTTGTTAAGATTTTACGAGTATAAAAACACCAACTTTCACTAGACAACAGATCACATCCTTTGAAATGTTTATCTTTTGACATTTTACTGACATTTCTGAGAAGTGCCTCAGAGTATTTGGTCATTTGTGTGATTGTGGAACAACATAAGTCAAAGCTGAGTAATACTTTAGTGTAAAATTTGATGAAAAAATGTGATTTGTTGCAAATGACCGGGTTGAATCCATTTGCTTGTGACATCTCATGTGTGACGATGAGTGACTATAGCCTGAACAAGTCTTTTTCCAGGTCTTTCCTCTTTATCTTTGTTGTCTTTTGGACCTTTTTTGTCTGAAAATGTCAGCTGGCTGAAAAAAGCTCCACTGAAACTCACTGGCAGCCTCAGTAATTTACGCCAGCTGACTTTTTAGGTCAAACAGGGTCGTGTTTTAATCAGCGCAGAGATAAAAGCAGACTGACGACACTCCCGTATCCTCTGCTGCTCCACCCAGCCACCCCCAGTGTTTCCTCAGCTGCCCCTCCGTCTCCTTCATATCTTCTCATCATTTATGTACAGGAACAGGGATCCGGGTTTCACCGCAGCTTTTAGGCGCTGTGCTCTGCTGCTAACATAGCCGGTCTCTGTGTCAGCAGATGAATGAACAGATGGACGCAGATGGAATCTGTGTCTCCACGGTTCAGCGGCGGTAGACTACATGTCTGCATGATTTTGAGAGTCTGCGTATCAGTGGAGCGTATAACAACATGTCCGGTGTCAAGTGTGCGTAGAGATTTTCAGTCACAAAAAAAAAAAAATGTTCCCTTTCCGTTCCTTTCTCACAACCTGGATTACCCAGAATGCCTGTAGTCCCTGGCAGCCTGAAGGTCTGCTGAGTTTGCTTTCATGCACAGAGAGAAAGGGAGGAGGGGAAAGAAAAAGGAGGACAAGCAGAGATTTTGAATGTTTAAGTGTCTGTTGGAGAGCAGAAAATGTGCTGAAGGAAAGTAAATTAAAAAAAATCGTCTACCTGACCTGCTGACAAAGCAGCATTTTTTAAATGCAGCGGCGTGAAATAAACAAATAAATGAAAAAAAAAAATTAACAAGGCAGAATGTATTTCGTTCCTAAAACCAAGCACAGAATTCGTGTGCAGAAACAATAATGAGGCTGCTTGGACTGCAATTCAAAATGGACACTAAATCTGTCAGAAAACACAGATAAAAAAACAATTATTTACTGTGGGTCCATGCACCAAGAACACACTAAAATCTCCAAATAAAGGTTATTTTAACGCATCTATATTTCAAATCTATGAAGTACATCTCTGTTTGGTTGTCAAAATACAGCCATAATCACCAAAAATGATTGCCCAGCGTCTTCCATGAGAACACTTCGACATATTTAAAAAACTAAGAACTGTTCTCACTCTTAATGTTTTATGAATTCTCACAACTTCTAATCTGTGCCAGGTTGGGTTTTCTTTATCCAACAATTTATAAAATGCAATGAATGTCAGTGTTTCCTGCAGGGATTGCTCCGTTTTCAAAAACGGTACACTACCTGAAGTTACTGGTGTGAATCTTTAAGTTCAAGAAGCCCAAAATAGTTTGTAGGATTTGTAGAAAATGTATTTGCCTCAAAGTTTTTCTTTATTTTACAGTTTTGATCAGTACTGAGATCTTTTTCCTCCTATTGGGGGACTCAAGTCTATCCTCACATCGTCATCGATACTTCACACAGCTTCAGTGAGCCGTTTGGTCGAGAACTTGGATGTTTTTCCATCTTATCCGAAACCAATGCCGTGTGTGGTGGCTGTTGATTACTGCAGGGAGATTACATGGCTCCACCTGCTGAGAGCGAAGTGTGACCGCATTACTGCAGAGCAATGACTGTAGTGACCTACATCAGTCCTGGAAGTCGCATTTCAACACCTCACCTTTGGTGACACCAATCATTTAGAGACTGGTAGTTTGGCACTGACACCAACATTGATCTGATGGTATTCCCTGCATTATCAATTTGTAGATAAAATGAAGCGAATATAATCAAAGGAAGTTAATAAATGTAAAAGAATCCCTCTGGGATTTGCTCTTTCTTCTTTACCTTCACCTTTTTTCTTTCACTAAACATTTAAAGAAAGATTTGCAAAAGCAAAATAACTGATTGATTTGTGTGGTTCCTTCTCATTTTTTTGGCAGCTCCTCAATAGTCCTCTGAATTTGTTTTCCTTTTTTTTACCCAAAAAGGTAATGAAATCTGAGGCACAGGGATCCACTGGTCCTGGGTGTAAACCTGCGTCTCCTGTTGGGATTCTTTGTTTCATCAATTATTCAGAGTTCAACACTTAATAGCAGTCCCACTGGTCAAAACAAACACAACTCTGGAGTATTCAACAAAACTGCATTAAGCTCACAATAATGTGTAAAAACAGATAGAAATATAAAAAACTGGGAAAAGTTACTAAATGTGTTTTTTGGTTTGATATGTCAAAACGTATCTGAACTTGCCATCAAAGTTGTTATGAAACTTTTGTTAATGCAAACTAATGGTAACACACAAAAGAGTTACCTTTCTGTCATACAACCACAGAAAGTAAAATTGTTTACAGATGAAAATAATAAAACTTACGAAAATCTATTAGATCATTTTCAGCTTCTTAGGGTAATTAGCCTTTTTGCTCTTTGCATTCATGCTAATCATCGTACTCCAGGGATCGCTAACCTAATAAGATAACTAGCAAACTTTCATCTTCATCTATTTTCATCTATTTCGCTTTTCTGGCATCATGCTTTTTTGCGTTTGTGTGTGCAAAGGTGGGGAGTCATTTTCACTCAGTATTGCTGAGACAGAGAATGACACGTGCGTGGAATCTCAAAAGACCGTCTGTCTCAGCCTGTATTGGATGTTGTCTGCTCTCTCCACGTCTCTGACTCACAGTCACACAAACAAGCTCCGTCTCATTTCTTCTTTTCGTTTATGACCCCAGATAAGGTTTCAGATTTTTTGAGCTGCAACGTCTATACGGCACGTCACTGTTGACAAGAAACGCTTAGAAACCGACAGACGCGCCAAAAAATGAGCGACACAATTTATCTAATATCTACACAACCTTTGTAACAATAATATTTATATAATAACAATATATTTAATACAACTAGTTTACATTTATAAATAAATAAAAAAACTAGATAAATACATGCTTTTATATATTCATACATATAAATATTAAACAAGATAGAAACTTGTCATAAGATCAATAGTTTAGAAGCAAAAGTGGGTCACATACTGAGACTAAAATGAATTCTGGTTGAACAATTGTGACATTTCAAGCTTTTTCTTCTTTTTTAGGTGAAATTTCTAAAGTATGTTTGCGCTCAGCACTTCCAAAAAGACATGGTGAGCTATGAAAAAAAAGAAGCTTTTTGTCTTCTTTGTTGAAAAAAATAGTGCCGAATTTCAGTGGCAACATGTTAATACTTGCACTGCTCAAGAAGGATCAAAAATTAACATATTTTTCTCCTCACCAGGAGGTTTAAAATCTATATAGGACTTCCAATAAAAACCTGGTTTTTCTAGAACCTGAGTTTGACAGTCAAGTCAGTTTTGACAGTAAATAGCTTGAAGAGCAGTGGAGTGAAATATATAATTTTAGATTCAAACTGAAGCTAATTATTTTAGTTGTGAAAATTTGTTTTTTGAGTGTGAGAGGGTCCCTATGGAGCACCATGAGTGAAAAGAAACCGATAGGAGTGACTCTGAAGGCCACACTATGAACTACAAATGGTACACTCCACAGGAAGGAAGTCCATCCCTCCTCCCACTATTCCACTCCCTCCATCCTCTCAAACACCATTAGTCCACTTCCTGAAAGAGGAGAGGCGAAGCAGGCTGAAAAGAGGAGATGCTTTCCTTCTGTATGACATGCACTCTCTTACCTTAAGTAAAAAGAAAAAAAAGGTTATATATTCATAAATTCAAAAAATGCGACACACAAGACTAATGACTGAAATTGTACGATTTTTCCAAGAAAGGCATCTTTTCTAAAGTTGTAAAAATCTTAAAAATCAGTTTGATTAAAACAGAAGAACAATAAAAGCCAGTGGTCATTGCAGTGGTTATTCCGTTATTCCACACTCTTGTAGGTCAGACCTGTAACGCCAGAATGAACACATTCACTTTGTGATTTAAGCAGAGTTTCTTTCAATTTTGGGGAGAGGTCTTAATCTTTCATGATCTTTTGAAATAACACAAAAGCAGAAAATGAAAAATCTGCATCCAATCAGCTCAATCAGTGACTGTGAAGCCAAAATTGGTAGAGGGAATATTTCCACACATAGACTTTGCTACAAGATGAAGTATTTTTTACAGTATTACTCAAGTAATACTTAGTATTACAGTAAAAATACACATTGAGCTTTAGTTTAAACCACCATAAATTAAAATAAAGCAAACAAAACAAAACAAAGAAAGTACTTCTTTTCTGTGTCAGCAAGAAAAAAACCCCAATACTTTTTCACAAACTAACCAATTCATGAAAACCTTTTATAAACCAACAGAGCTTTAAATTTTACTAGAATCTGTTTTTTATTTCTAGACAAAAACTTGTAGATTAAAATACTTATGTACTAAAAACAGCTTTTGCAGCTCTAGTCAGTCAGGATTCTCTTTGTATTTATGTGTTCTTTTGATTTATTTTGGAAATGAATTTGGAGTTTTGAAAAAATTTGCTACATAAAATGTTTAGTATGACTTTTGTCTTCCATGGGACCATGGAGTGTGTATTGATGGAGTGATATAGACACCCCTAAAGCTGTGATCATGCCAGCCAGACAAACCCTGTGTGTTGTTGCTACGGTCATTTCTCCATCTATTTATAAACTAAAGTCACATGTGGAAATGAAAAACAACTAAATAAACGTGGATGACAACATATTTAATCTAAAGACAAATCTAGATCTTTCTAGGGAAGTGACAGAAAAAATATACGTTTTGTAAAGTGAATTTAAAAAAAAAGACAGAAAGAAGTCTATAGCTATAAAAAGCTGATATGAGTCATGAGATTAAAACATTTTGGTTTCTGTAGAACAAAAAAACATATTGGGTAATTTGGGTTTGGGGGTACAATGCTCAATCTGTGGCTAATTTCCCTGTTATTGTGTGTGTGTAGTTTGCAGTTTTCCATTTTAAATTTTGGATTAGAATAACTTCAGGAAGGGCAGTAGTTAAACAAAACACGTGATGAGAGCTAGAAATGTGCTGACATGAACAGAATTAATGCTGATATATTCACTTTAATGTTCTGTGGGTTCAAACTTCACAAACGTATGCCTCCAGTTTATAGATGTTTGCTCGGTATGTCTCAGAAACACTTCTGTTAAAGCTTTACGCTGAACGACCATATCTGATGGGCTTTTGCATACGTTTTTTTCTTCCTCTCAATTTCATTCCTGTCCTTAGTTAACCTCCCTCCTCCAGGCCATTTTTGCCTCCCCCCCTCTGCAGAGCAGCAGAGCGTGCATAGATCGGCCTCACATAAACATTCCACCTTGACATGTCTAAACGGGCGTTTGACATGACTCTACGTAATTCGCTGCTGGAAAACAGGTTCCTTTGAGAACGGAGAGTTGTTACTCGCTGCAAGAACAGAGGATGCATCGTGCAGAAAAGGGGGATTTGATAAGGAACTTTCTCTTTTCACTACTATACATGCAGGCAAACAAAACTGAGGGAAAGAAACAAAAAGGAGGAGGAATGAACTGTTTTCATTCTTCTATTTTTCTGCTTTTTCAACATTTCAGAGTAACAATGCTGTGTAACCATTTTTAAACCTAATTGAAAATTGACTATTTTTTTACCTGGGCAATTTCTCCGGTCAAACACAAACAACAGGACCCAGACAACCTCATTTTCTTTTAAACCTGTGGAAATTCCCCTTCTTTCACTACCCTGCTGCCTTTTTCCACTTGGCTCACTCTTCATTGCCATGGCAATGATGGTACAGTGAGTCACCTCTACATCTCCTCTCCTAAACATCGACGAAAAGGGATATGGAATTCAGCTAGAGACAGACAGACAGACAGACAGACAGGCAGACAGACAGACAGGGGCAGTATAGAGAGAAAAAGGAAAGCCTGGGGGGGTGCAGTTTCCCTGGAAACCGCACATAAGGGGTCTTCTTTAACCCTGCTGCTGCTTTTTGGCTCCAAACAGCCAGTTACCACAAGTAACTCTAGTTAATCAATTTTTTAGTTCTAGTACACCCACAACCTTTTTTTTCAGGAATCAACACAATAATTAAGTTTTATTTTCTCCAGTTGATTCCTTCATATCTACCTACGGTCAGTTTCCTCAAAAATAACTCCTAAACCATGATGCTTCCATAGAAATAACTAAATAAATAGGAGAATTTAAAACTAAAAACAAGCCACCTGTTGCACTTTACTGCAGTATCACAGGTTTAGACTTGTTGGAACTCTTTGTGAGCCAGCTCTGCCTAAAGGGGACAAACCTTGAGGGAAATTCTACTGATAACATTTTTTATCGGTGGAATTTTAATAAACCTAGAAAAGTCTCAACTGAATTGTTTAAATATATGAAAAAAAGAAGAAATTTAACCAAAGAATCATGAGCTGATTAAAGAAAGAAAGAGAAAGAAAATAATTCTACATATCGTTATTTCTAACAATATATTTTTCATTTTTCCACATCATTACTGCCTTATACAAAAAATACAGATTAGCAAAGCAAAAACAAAAAAACAACAATTCAAGTCTTTGCTTGTTAACTATCCAGAGTGTGTCAGCACATAAAGGAGCTACGCACGAGTGCACACTTACAAATCAGTTTAACCTTTATAGTCTAAATAATGACAGAAAGTGTGCAGCTGTTAAATTGAGTGTGAATGTGTGAGTGGGAGATTATACGTGTGAGATTTGTGAGCATGACGCTAAGAATTTTTATCTAATGGCTTGGCTTTTGGCACTCCTTCTAGTTCCTGTCTGTTATCTCCCACAGCGATGCCACACACCAACACGGTGCTGCGTTTACGGTAAAACCTCACGCTTGTCTGTCTGCTGCACATTTCATGTCTGCTACACTGACACCACACGTTTGCCTTTTACATTTTTAGAATGATGCTTTTGCAATCATAGCAACAATAACATTAGTTTGGCCGTTATTTTTCCAACTTTAAGACAACTTGAGGGTGTAAAACCCTTCTTTCAGTTGATTCATTTGTTCAATAAAATTGTTTAATAGAATACTTATTTATAAGCAGATTTTTCCAACAAATATGATTGTGGTTTGTGCAAGCGTCCCCTTTACTTTTCCTTGTTGCATGCTGAATGAAAACAATGTTTTAATTACGCTTCTGTTGCTTAGAAACTCTCCTCCCTATGGCTTCATTTAACGTGTCATTGATGATTGATTAGTATGGCCGCATGGTGACCTGCTGACCAGCCCAGCGTGTACAGAACCCCCACCAGCCTGGGTAAAGTCTGTCTCCTGAGCAGAGAAAAAAGAGATTTTAAAACATTCTGGGTTATGAATGTCTTCTCCGATTCTTTGTTCACAGTATTCTCTTTTTTCAAACTGCCTTTGTTTCAACTGGCTGTTCTTATCAGGAGGCAGCACGATGTGGTCAGAACAACTGCCAGAGGAGGAAACTTTGCTCAAATCAGAAGTGCAGGAAGAGCTGTCATTTTTCAATTCATCACTCCATCTTGCACCAGTGAGTAACTCTTACCACAACACATTGTTTATTTTTCTCCCTTTTAAATAATTCAGTGAGTTTGTTTAAGCTCCACACCGATGCACTCAACTAAAAAAATGTCAAAATCAACAATTATTTTTATTGACAGAATAAATCTAATGTTGCTCATAATGTCAAAAATGTTTTTAGCCATAGTTTGAAAATCTCTATATCTCTTTAAACTAGTAAGTCCCGCTGAAGTTAACAAACATCAGCTCAAACCCAAAACTATGTCAAAGGTAAATGTCTGCTTCCTGCAAAATGCAATAAAACTGCTCTATTGTAACCTTTGATGGTTAATTCAGTGTTTTAGTATTTCTGTACATTCATAAAACACATTATTTTAAAACCACAAATTAGGGGTGTAACAATTAATCGACTTAATGACTCGGTTTTCAGTCCTATGATCCAACCAGATCAATCGTGTCTAATTGATTCGACCGATTCCATTATAAAATGATTTCAAATTGAAAGAAAACACCATTTGGATTGAGACATAGGTTTCTTTTACCATAACGTAAAAACAACCAAGTGCATCGCATCAGACGGCAAAAAAATGACAGTCCAATGTGTGCAACACATTGAATTTTGCACAGATGTGACCATACAGTATTATGCTTTTCCATTGACAATGAAATTGTGCAAATTGGATTTGCGGTACTAAATCTGCCTGATGGAAACACAACAATTTCGAAAAAACTTGTATTTATTGTATAAACGTTTTTGCGTTGGAGGAGGTGGTTTTGAGGCGTATCGAAATTGACATATTTCGCAAAACTGCAACGGAAACACTCTTTTTGAATTAAATGAGTTACGTGACCAATAACCTGATGGCAATGCACTTCTTGGTAGGAACTGGCTGCCTTAGGTGCTGCACAGCAGGCGCTACAAGAGGTCCCACAGCATGACACAGCTCATTAAAAGCTGAGCGGGTCATGCAGAATTCTTGGATTTACAGATTTTCATAGATGATGATGAGCGCTATCTGCTGTGAATTAAAGTATTGTTCACATCCGTCGCCATGGTTTTTAATAACTTATCGCATGAGTTGGTTTGTGTTACTCGCATAATTATGATTCAATAGAAACAGTGTAATTGCGAAATTGTGTTTTTATTTTTGACAGTTCAATAATTTCTATGACGTTTTGTGCATATGTGTAATGGAAACGCAGCTACTGTGGTAGAATGTTCTACTGATGTTCCGTTTGGATTATTTTGATGTGGAAAAACAACAGTGAGCTGAACTTTATGACACTAAATAGTGAATGGATTTGCCATTAAATCTTGTTTACTTATTTGTTTGTACAGACATCTCATTTACACCTAATTATCTTGCAACAAATACAAGGAATGTGGAAAACTTTAGCTGCACAGATCAGTACCCAGATATTTATCTCTGAGTCACACTGGTTAAATTTTTGGCTAAAGATGTCCTGGATCCATTTTAGGTTAGTGAATCGGATCAAATGAACCGGAATTGACTATGAATCATATCATCAACCACAAATTATGATATGAATTGAATCGTTGTTAAAACGAATTGTTACCCCCCTACCAAAAACACTTATAAGAAAAGTTTGACATTTTCATTTAGTCTTAGTCTTTACATTAGCTTCTAATGCGGTCATTTTTTGGATGAGAATTTAAAAATAACTTATTTTTATGGCTCCGCGAGCCTAAGCAAATGGACACAGCTCATTTAGTATTGAGTACACAATTTACAAAGCACTTAACAGAACAGAAAATGGCCTTTCTGAAGCCCGAAGAGCCTCGGCTGAGAACGGAAATCAATAACCATGTGTCTCCTCGCTCTCTTTCAGCCTTCTCTCCTCACTTTCAGACATCAGGTTACTGTATTAATGCCCAAGAAAATTCAAATCTAGTTACTACCTAATGATCTGCATCTGAATTAACCGATGTTCCAAACTAAACGGAACATAAAAAAGGCAAATGAAAGTGTTCACCTAAATTGCATTCGCACAAAGCTAATTGCATGTATAGATCGTTAAATCTGGAAAAACCAAGCGAATTACGCCAAAAGTCTTGAAATGATGCTTTTCATTATCAGAGAAAGGGGACAAGAAGATGATATAAGAGAACCACTATATCCTATAAGTATTAATTAGGATTTCATTCAGCAATTAATTTTGTACAAATAATTACTTTAAAAACCTCCATCAGTCTCAAAGTCAAGAGACTGACAGAGAGATTAGGGCATTCTTTTACTGACAGCATCTCCTTATTTTTCTTTAATTGAGCTGCAGATCTGGGGCTCCTTCCTCTGATTGTGTGCAAAAAAAAAACAAAAAATAGTGCATCATTGAAGCGGTTGATTGAAAGTGACCTTGGTCTAATTATAGCAGGTTTAATTATAATGCCCTGATTACATCTCAGCTTGAAATATATTAACAAGGCACTACTGGTGGCCTTTTCTAATATCAAATATAATTTGTGGATTTGATTTCTGAATTGAACTGATACTGATAATAAAATAAAATAAAATAAAATAGGTGTGAGCGCAACTGTCCTTTTTTTGGTCTTCCATCCATCCATCCATCCATCCATCCATCCATCCATCCATCCATCCATCCATCCATCCATCCATCCATCCATCCATCCATCCATCCACCCACCCACCCATCCATCCATCCATCCATCCATCCATCTTGCTGGACAGACTTTGTGCACTCCCTTGCCTCTTCTGCCTGTTGTTTGTTTCGCAAGATTGAGGTCGTGCTGCCCTGCAGCTTTCTTCCCCGAGCCAGGATGACATCACCACGGCTACCTCTTCTAGTGCCTATTCATCACTGATCATCATCACCAGCATCAGCAACATCACCTGCAAATGCAGCCAGGCGATCACACACTCTCGCACGCACGCACGCACACACACACACACACACACACTCGTCGCTGCAAGAAAAGAAAGGAGAAATCCTGCCAGCTTGATGAGACTACATTTTTAAAGATGAGGCAAAGAGAAGATTCCTGCAGGGCCAAGCAAAAACTCCTGACCTGTACACCTCCAACAATACGTCTTAATAAACCTCAGTACAGGCTAATCTGATGAGTCAGACTTCTGGCTACAGAGGGAGAGCAACAACACAAAAAATGGGACAGAGAAGACCTCCCCTCCCGCTCCCACTGCAAAAGCACAAAACTCCCAGATGGAAGAGGCACACTCACCCTCTCCTAGTAATCTGAAGCTTTGACGCTGCAGACTGTGTTTCATTTAACTGTATCGGAAATGAGCGAAGCAGGCCAACACAAGACATGCGGGAAGCATTTCAGTGACGTGGAGTCATAAAAACACAGGATTACTTGTTGTCTCCATCAGATTAGCCCTAGTCCTCCTCTCAGGTCTGCTCTTCAGTGTAACTTGCCAACAGTCAGTGTGGTCAGTGTGTGTGCTCTGCATGGACGGCATCTTTCCATCTCAAAGCAGCCCAACATGCGTACACAGTTTGAGAGATGCAGCGTTTTACTTGATGAAACCAGTCACACCTGATTTGTAGATGTGCAGCACCCAATTTCTGTTTCTGGAAACACGTCCCTGTTTGCTGCTGTGCTGAAAAATGGATCTCTAGTCTACTTTGCTACTAAGGCTGTTTTTTTTTTCCCGTTCTCATTAACAAGAGCAGACAGAAAGTCTCCGACAACCGGGGAGAGAAAACAACCTTCAAAGTAAAACACATTGTACATACGCATAAATCACATTACCTTCAAATAGTACCAGTGGGATCTGCTAAATTATGGTGCTTATCAGGAAAAATACTGCTTCCACACAGTGTTCTAAATTAACTCCAAAAAGTCAATCACCAATCTCACATTGCATTTTTTTTACAAGTCAGAATTTTTATTCTCTGTTTTTCTATCTTCTATCACTCTCTGTACTGAGTCACATAAAAAACAAACAGCAATGAAAAAAGACAATTCTGAAACAATATATAGACAAAAAAATTCAGCATATGATATATTTATTGACATACAAACATGCTGCTAATAAAAGCTGGAAGTTTAAACAACATAAAGACAAACCCACCATCTTCTGTCCCTTTGTTTTCATTGTCCTCTATTTGAGCAATTAAAAAATAAAAGCAAGCAAATGTAATATTGCTGCACAATGCAAGGGCTTTTATGTTATTAAAAGCTATTATTACTTCTTAACCTGAATCTGAGGAATGGAAAAAAACAGTTTTTTCTAAAAGTATTGTAATCCACCATTTATATATGTGGAAAACCTATCATTGTACTTTAATATGTTTAATACTTCGATATAATAATTCTTTTAATTCTATTAATGTCCAAATGACCAAAGTATAGTCTTTTAGAAAGATGCCTTTATTGTTCTTTAAGCAGCAGATCTGAAGCATCAATGAAAAATATAAATCCCTGTAAGTAATTCACAGACTAATTGCTATGCTAATAATCGTCTGTAAATGGATTTTGTACGTATTCTAAAGAGTACTTATATACATATAAAAACACATTAATACTTAGATTAAATTTCAATTATCAGGCATGGCTTCATGTTATCTTGATTAGAATAAAGGGAACAAAAACTGCTGACTGCTGGAGTTTCTAGTCAACAAGCTGCATGCAGATGTAACATTGAAGGTCCAGACTATGTTTGATGTTGGAATTCACTGTCAGAACGTCCATCAATTTAGAGACGTGTCATAAAACCTACATGTAATCAAAATCTTTATTTTTTTTAAATCTATTTTTGAAATGAAGTTGCATTTCATAAAATCAAATCCACACTATCCAGATTTTAGAAAAAAGTAATATAAAAATATATGATGTTACTGATGTTACTTCATAACAAGAGATTTGAATTTCATCATGAGAATTTGGACAAAATGGCTTTAATGTGTAATGACAAACCCCCCCAATATTTTTTTACCCCTCTTACTGTATAGATAGATTTATATAGATAGATAGAGAGAGAGAGAGAGAGAGAGAGAGTAGCTTGCAAGTTTGTGCACCCCTGCCTTAAATACTACATAAACATCATTAAAGTGTTTTTCTTCCCCCATCAAAATGGGTCTTTTTGGCTATCGGTAAGTTGGTCAGTAAGAAATAAGCTGAAATGGCTCTTTTAGCATCAAAGGTTGCAGACCCCTGCCCTTTACTACTTTGGACTGGTGCTTCCAATATCTTTTTTTTTCATAAACGTATTCAATTACAATGACAAACAGATGCTCCTTTTTTAGGTTCCAAATGCTAAATGTTAAGAATTATGTGCATGGATAACTGCTTTAATAACACACAAAAGCATAGAAATAATTTAGAAGCACCTATTTTATTAATATGCATCCAATAAAATGGTTTTATCTATTCTAAAGCTTGTCTTTGTTCTCTAAACTGCTCTTTAGAATGTTTGTAAAAGCATTTCAAAAGATCTGTAGGCAGAAAAGGCAAATATCCAGACTCACATAGTCATGGAAGGCCTTGGCTTCACTGGAGTGCTCACATGTGTCTCTTCTCTCTGGAGCAGCACAGTACAGGTCCCAGAAAACACTGCCACACAACATTAAAACAAGTCAAAGATCAACTCTTAAAGTCTTTGTAATGACTAATACAATCAAAAGCTTTTATTGTGACGGTTTTTAAAAACAGGAAATAAGGAGGATGATTTAGAAAAAAGTACTGAAAAAAGGAAGAGACTCACCACCACCAAGAATGAAGGAACCCCGGAGGTTCTCCCAACGTAATGTTCTTCTCCCATCGGATCTGAACAGACAGAAAAAAGAGCAAAGTGATTAAAAAGGCCTAATCTGCATTTAATGCCTTTTGGTAATTATCTGCGGTTCTCTTGAAATTATAAAAGGAGAAGAGGTCTTACTGTAAGTATGTCAGCATCTGAATGAAAATATGTATAAAAAGTCAAAGTTGTGTAAAATATGAAGTTGTAACATGATGGTTTTGAAGACTGGCATTTTGTTTATTTCTTAATACAACCGTAATAAATGCATTAGTTTAATGTTTTTATCTTTTTGTGTAAAGACAACCCTGGCTCTAAACCAGTTCTTTTAAATGGAAAGAATTTAATAAATTAATGTTGTATTCTGAATTTGGTCTTAAAAACCCAGATGAAGGTTGGGTGGTGTGTAAATTAAGCTAGTTTCCTTATTTTTGCACGTCCAGCTTCAAACGTCAAAAGGCAGCTCATGTTATGTGTGGCATACTGCAGGTAAAAGTATTTCAAATGTAGGATTCAAACATGTATGTGCGCATTGATGCTGTGGTGACTAAAATCTGCCAGCCGGACGCGCCGCTCATGCTAAGCAGTGAAAACACAGCACAACAGGTCCAACGCTGCATTTGGACATTCACACAAAAGAAGAAAATTCTAACACCGTTTCTGAAATAAAAAATAAATCAGCAAAAGCTTAAAGAGATATAAAAAAAAGACTAAAAACTAGGTTAATTACTAATTGCTAGTTAAATTTGCACAAACAAGAAAAAGATAAATAGACTAAATATCTATTTAGATTTCAAGCCTTATTAAACTGACATTAAATTAGCCAAAGTCAACAAAGCTCAAAAACAATTAGAGAATGTGCTTTAGAATTCATTAATAAACGTCTATAATTCTATCAGTTTGTAAATAAAAGCTTTGATGAAATTGCAGATGCATTAGAGCCTGAGCGGAAGAGACCGTATTCAACTGTCAAATATATACCAGACATTTTTTTAAAGCAATATTGTTAAAAATAAGGTCTAGGAACTTTTTACTTGTAATACTAAAATATGGATATCAAATGTTATGTTTAGAACAAATAAATTTTAATCAGCAATGTAAAACTGACAGATTTAATGAATACAGATGCATTCAACAAAATTAGATCAACTCAGTTAAAATGATTCCTACAACCTTAAAATAATATAGCACAGCGCTTGTCTATAGGAGTTGTAGTTTTAAAAATAGAAAAAACACAAGCACATGGGCCCTTTTTGTTTTTAACATCATAAAGAACTAAGACTGCTTTGATTTGTGTCATCCAAGCAAATAAATACCACCCAGTTATGAGACAAATGATGGTGCCATCTTTTAAATTTGGCTGCACACAAAAATTCAACTCAATTCAATTAAATTAAATTTTATTTATATGGCCCAAATTCACACCAACAGTCGTCTCTGTGGCCTTCGTACCGGTAATCATAAAATAAACATACAATCAAAAAGGATTATAAATGCATAGAATTCAATAGGATAATACTAAATTTTAACTAAACAGACTAAACTAAACTGGCATCCCTGCCCTTAGACCCCGCGGTGAGGAAAAACTCCTAAAAAAAACGGAATCTGGAAAAAAACGAAGAAACTTCAGGGATGCCCACATGATGGAGGGATCCTCCCCCAGGACGGACAGGCGATGTACCAGAACTCTTAGAGAGTGGGAAAGAGGGACAGTACATGGATCGCACTGCACCAAACAGAGGCACGGAGAACTAAATGATAAATAATGATCAAGAATTGAGGAGAGAATGAGAGTAGAAGTAGAAGTAGAAGTTTCAGGTTTTCATCTTAAGGTTTTCCTGCATGAGTGGAAGCATGACACTATTGTACAAGTGTTCTAATAGCCGAGAAAAAAATCAGCAAAATAACAGGAAAAGCTGAATCACTGCAATTTCAATCAGACCGTCCTGACCTCAGCTGCAGATCAGACACAGTGACTTTCAGAAGGAATGCAAAGCTTTGATGTTTTTTTTCTTCTCTTTTTTAGGAGGGTGGGAGTTCAGGAACTGCTTCCAATCGTTTCACTCACATTCTTTTAGTTTAGACGGGAAGTTTTTGTAATTTAGAGGGGTGATGTTTAATTCAGTATTTTCTACATCAGCTATGATGAACAATGATTTTTATCTGTATTATTAGAAAAAATGGAAATGGCCGTCACATCGCTCATTTTTGTGATTTCATCGGCTTTATCAGTCCAAACAGAGTTCATGTCAGGACGCTCTGTGACGTGCTCTTGTATTCCCTCGTCATCTAGAAAACACTGATCATGAAAGCTCACATTATGCCTGCATATCCTGTCCAGTTGTGGTTTTCAGTGTATGGGGGTTCTTTCATTTACCTTCATTTACCATGAAAGCCCCTCCTCATCATCCCTGACAGGAGTAATGGAGGCTCCGTTTCCAGCGAGAACCATTTAAAACCAACTTGCACTTTTAATATTTATAACTAGGATCTGTTTTGAGGTGGTTTCATCTCTTGTTCAGTCTGTGAGTCAGTGGTCGTAGATGCAGGTACCTGTTTTTCTTTTTTCTGTGATTCACCATCATGACCTTTTCTTTAGTGAGCATACAACACAAAAGGGTGCAGAAAAAAGAAAAAAAAACATCTCGACAGCCTTGTTGTGCTCCACCCCACATCAGGGAGAACTGCATCTCGGTTGAATGTTTACCCAGTGCTTGTCTGTGAATTGTACATAAAACTGGCTGTGTTTACATGTGTTGCACTCGTAGCTAATGAGATCCCACATTTGAATGTAACACCGCCTATCCTTTTTATCTCCTGCATCTGTGCAGCGGAGAAAATCAGAGATGGCAGAAAGAAAATGGTTAGAAAGACAGTGAGATGTTTTTGTGTTACGTTAAAGTCCCCCTCTGATGAAAATCAGGTTTTTTGGAGGCTTTGATATGTACGTGTGGCAGTTTTTTTTTTTTTAAAGAACAATAGGAATTAGAAATCCTTTCAGTTTCGTATTTCTGAGTATTTATCCTTTTAAACCGTTGTCGCTAAGACGCTCGGCTTGAATTAATGAGTCGTGGTGATGTCACAACAGCCCAGCATTGTGCAAGCTCCCTGATCTGCCCCATCCAGCGTGCACAAGCTCAGGTGCAAGAGATGAGAAGGATGGCACATTGCTGCATTGCCAGCACGCAGTGCGACCAAGGCTGGATTTTGTTGTTAGCCGCACATATTTAAACTTAAAGTTAAAATCCCAAATGTGTCAAGTCAAGGGACCTTTTTAATTATTGCCTCAATGAAGAAAAGAAAAATAGCATAAAGTTCAGGCGGTCCAAGCAGGCTGGCTCCCCATCCGGCGGCAGGTCTCCTGGCCCCCAGCTCAACTCCTGGGGACCAGTGATCGTGATCGCTCCAGCTCCATCGGCCCTGCAACAGACTGTCCAGGGTGTACCCGCCTTTGCCCAACACTAGGTACTGCTGGGTGGTTTGAGTTAGACGGTTCAGACGGGTATTAAATTACACAACGCAGCTGAAATCGTGCTGCTGCCAGACCTTTGCTCTGCACCCGTCACTCACATCATGCCGCTGGACCTCAGATAAAGTCAGTACCATTGACTTAACATTAAAACTGCCCACCTCTGCCACGCGAATCGTGTTTACAGCCGAACCGTGTTTACAGCCGAACCGTAACTTGTAATTCTAAACTAACTCTTCCTCTGGGTCTGTGCGGGCAAGAGAAAGGTTCAGCGCTGGTTGCACGTATTTGGAAAATAAGGTGGGAATATTCACTTTCTTTATGGCATTTTATTTTATTTGCTGTCCCAAGTTCATCCATCAGTCTGCATGTGCTAGCATCAAATCAGTTCTGAGCTCAGCCAGTGCTGCTTTCTGCTCCAATGGAGCCTAAATTATGTCATTCAAAGCATTTTTCATGGACTTATCAAAGTTCTTTTTGATGTGTAATTTTATTAAACAGCAGGGTCTGGTACACACATTCATTTTGTCATTTCACACATTGTTCAAAAAGTCCTGATTTGGAACCAAAAATTTGTCACTTTTCACAGATATTTATGCTAAAGATAAACTTTTGAGAATAGAGAGTGTCAGTCTGTGTTTTTCGTGCCCCCACTCCTCTTGTGATATCATCATCAGGAGGGAGGAGGGATCAAGGGCGGGGCTACTCAGGTCAGCACCAGTTGCTACACCCAAATAGAGGAGATTTTGGTAACAGAAGCTTGAGAAAAACATGAAACGTTGCTTTTTAAGAAATTTAGGTTGTGGGATTTTGATTTAAAAACTTCACAAGAATAATTAAAACAACACTGGGAACGATTGTATAAAAAAATGTCATGGGGGACTTTAAGGTGATGAAAATAAGCACCAGCTGATGAGGTAACCTTTTCCATCCCCCTCCCTCTTTGTTCTCTTTTTACTCTTCTGGCTGATGTACAACAAGCCTCTAGCTGCTATCTCCTGCACTGTAATTTGCCATCATTTACAGTCAAGCCCAATAATAATAGGCTGGCATCATTTTTAGCCTTCGCCCTTTTTACCTTTGGAAGATTTTTGCGAGAAAATGTATCTTCATTTTGTGTTTGAAATAAAAAAATATAAAAATAAAAACGAAGAAGCGAGCAGGGCATGAGACAAACTTGAGGGAAACGATCATGGATTCTAGGCTTTATCCACGACATCAGGTAATTATCGTGACTTGTCATTTGCTCCTTGTTTTAGTCCCAATAACTCCTTCACTAATGACAAAATGCCCCACTGCAGCATTAACCCGTTGGCTCAGCACCAGCACAGGAGGATAATTCAATTAGATTAAACACTTTGTGGACATATTGTATCGAAGGACCTTTCGGGGATGGACACATGAAACGTGACACACACAGGAGGCACTTTTTGTGGCTTACCTCTGACAGGAAGGTCTGTGCGGATTTCTGTGCCCCTACATGCAGCAGGTACTCATACACGTAAAGAGCCAATCTGCAGGAATAAACACAAACATCAGAAATCAGGGCAGAGTCAAACAAAAACAGATATTTCAGAAAATGGAGCAGGTCTGTGTTTTTCTGTTTTAAGTGCAACAATTACCTATTCCACGAATCAACTGTTATTTCAAACACATACCCACAAATCTAAAATCCATTTGCATAATACAAACAGGACACGTTGATAGGACTGTGCTGGCTGAGACCACACTGTGAACCACCCCAGTTCCATGCCCAGGGCTCTCCATGAACTTCTCCCCACAGCTTTGATCATAGTTAGAATTAATTACAGGCTTGATTTGTTAATCAATGCTCCTCCCAGTGGGTCTTTGTTGGTACTAGTAAAAAAAAAGAAGATGGGATGATACAGTGGTCTATAAATACAAGATAAAAATTGATCTGCTAAAGATCAACAACAGGTCGTACTCCTGTCGATTTAGAGATTTAGGCAGGATATCAGCATTAGTATCAGCATAGTGACTCTTCAGATTAAGAGTCATGTCTTATTTACATGCACCCATGTGATACAGTGGTTGACCCGTATGGTAGAGGAGCACAGGTGTGTCTTGCAGTTCCTTTGAGTCTTAAGGGACACCTTAAGGGACATCATCAAATGGAACGTACCATAGTCGTGCGTGTAGTAAGTGTATTGTGAAGTATTTGTAAGGCTAATATACTTTATGTACTTAATCTTTAATTTGATGAGGAAAAAAATAGATAAGTACTTCTAGAATTTAGTAAACCACACAAAATAGGTGATATGATGAAAATGCTTATGTTTGAGAAGTTGTGATCCAGCAGGGAAACCTTGATGCGTCTGCATGCAGCTGTACAGAGTCATGAGAAACGGTCACAGAGACAGCATCTGTCCTTGAACCCCCCCCTCCATGAAACACACCAGCAGCTTGATCCAGCCCCTGTTTCTATCTATCCCGCATTGTCTTCATATAGCAGTGTTCTTTAAATAATGAAATGGCTTTCTGTTTTCCCTCCCTGGCGTCTTCATAGCAAATGTTTAGCTGAAGAGATAGCAACAGGACGTTTCTCTGAGACAAGGTTAACAGAACAATGGGAGGCTTGACAAAACTCTTGACACCTCAACAACTGAACATTAAAAAAATAAAAGCACGGCATAACTCTGAACACTTTTAGGAACAGCGGTGCTCTAATGTTCTGTCCTGCATCGTTTTCCTGTCAACCTGCCAAAATCTCTGTCTTTCTCCCTCAAAATCCCCATCACCGGCTCAGATTGCATCAGCATACAACGACTTATTAACACCGAAAGACTTCATGCGTCTGCGGTTAATGACGGGGTGCCGGACGGGGTTGCGTGAATAAACGCATTGTGTCGCCGGAGATAAAACAAAGCTTATCCACAGGACACGTTTGTCTGTGTGCAGTCAGCTTTACTACCGCCCATTAACAAGACGAATCGCATTGAAAGGTTTGACCTCCAACTGACTCCAACGTGTGACCTTTGGCTCAAAGAACACACGGTTCAGGTACGCTAAAGCAGCTAAGCTATTAGGTCAATCGGCACAATACAGTAAATGTGGGAAGCAGAGAAGAGAAGCTTGAAAGTTTGATTAAAAACAAAGGAAGACTTTAAATTCTTTCTTATTTGTGATCAAAAACAAAACGTTCACCAACAACAGGTATAAACTGAATAAGGACTATTTACCAACACTTTATAGTTTGAAGACTGCATCGACCTTCAACCCAGAACTCTTAATTTTCTGGCAGACAGAAAGGCAGTAAAACAGTGGAGTGCTTCGTGCATACAGTCTGTCTGTATACAGACAGCTTCACTTTAAGATTCACATCGAATTCACTTATCCCCTTAAATTCTGCAGGTTTTGTTTCTGAGTCATGGAAATTCCTGTTTTGAACGGAGTCAGCCACAGCAGTTGTGTTCAACCACAGGCTTAATGTTAGGTAGAAGAAATCAATGTTCACCAGCTTCTGTGCTGTTTTAAGAGAGATGTTAGATGGCTTTCTATCAAAAGCGCTTTTTTCCAACCAGAAAAAATGGATTGATGTAAGACACGTATTTGCACATATGTTTTTCGCATTCGAATGTAAATATACTGAAATAATAACAAAATGTCCTGTTTTACATCCACAGCAACCTTATTCCTGGAAAAGCGTCCTGAGGTCACATTGCAGCTTTTTTTTTTCTGTTACTAAGCTGTTGTGTGAAGAAAGGATCAGGGAGAACAGAGGTAATATGAAGCTCAACCACAACTTCAGCTAAAGGCATAAAGATATGAACCTCTTTTACCAGGATCAGCATTCCCAGAGACCGAGTAGATCACTGCTAATCAATTTACTGCAGAAGCAATCAAAGTCTGGCAGCGTTTCAAATCACAACAGGCATTTGCTTTGGTGATTGGATTCTCTTTTTATAGATTAGCTCCAGATTATTTCACCCTTGTTAGAGATGAAATGGAAAGGCAATGATCTGAATCGACATATTAAGTGACATATTTACAGAATGTGCCACTATGCTGACAAAGCCTAATAACAGGTTTGACCAGAAAAATCCAATTAAATGTTACATAAGTGAAAATAGAAGCAATCAAGTCGTGATTAAATTCTTGCCAGTAAACATGCCATCTCCATTAGTGCGGTACAAAATTACCTTTTCAGCAGTCGGTATTCCCAGCACTACATTATTGGAATTTTCTTTTCTTTTTTTGGACTGATAAAAAACACTTGCTACAAACTGAAAGCACATGAAATAGTCTGATCTAAAAAGGAGCCAATCATCTTCCAGAAAAGTGATGAGACACCAGGAGACTAAAAACATTTCCCAGAGCTGCATTAGAACAAAAAATAGACATAGAACATTTAAATATAAAGCTTGTATTTGTTTCTAACAATATTCAAGTCACATTAAAATACATTATTATGAAAGAGAGTAGCAAGGATGAGTCTGTTTATACAGGTAAACAAAATTCTATGAAAATGTGCTTTAACACCAAAGACTCAATTCTTACCAAAGTAAAAAATAAATAAATAATTAGAGCATTTAAACTAAATTTGGAGTTTACTTCGAGATTATCTATGCAACGAGCAAATTCCAAAGGGTTTGACACTTCCGAAGCTCTCATCTTTGATTAAACATAAAAGATCTCTGGTTTTAACAAAACCCTTTATTAAATATGAACAGACACTGCAGTAATTGACCAAAGATTTGGGGTCTTAAAAAGGGTTTAAATTAAAACAATAAAAAGACCAGAAATAAGTAATCACTTCATTTGACCACATTTACTCAAACCCTTGTATATTAAGCATATTTGGAATAAATGATCCAGAAGTATGTCAGTTCATTTGCATAATATTTTGTTTATATCTAAGCAACTGTTTAAAGTTTTAGTTGATGATTACTGATTAAATGGTTAAATTAAATCAATTCAAAAGAGACACCTCAGAAAAAAAAACATAAAGTTGAAAATTGGAATCACAATTACAAAATTGAAGATAGTCCTAAAAGTATAATCTTCTTATTTACCAAGTAAAAAACAACCTTTTTTTATTAAATCAAGAAATATAACCATTTTTTTCAATTTTTCCATTTCATATCATCCATTTTCTTTCTCTAACACCATCTTTCAGGCAGAGAGAAATCTGACCTCTGCTTCACAAACACACAATTTACACAGCACTGTACCAGTAATTATATAGTTGACTCCGACCATTGAACAGTCTTTTTAATTTGAACTTATTGCCAACCTCACCACATCCATTATGGCACACTATGTTGGATTATAAGTATGGACAAGACCAAATGAACTTGATCAAAAAACTTTTCATAAATTACTGGGTATTTTCATCTTTCCCTTCCATTTTTCTCTTAATGTTGTTCTTTTACATAAAAATGTTAATTGAAATAAATGTAAACTAAAGACTTAGTAGTCTAGTGGGCCTCTCTGGAAATGTTCTTAAGTGGTTTTACTCTTACCTTACAGATCGACACTTTTATGTAAGTATGGATACGTGCTCTTCAAGAATCCACGAAATAAGTTGTGGGGTTCCCCAGGGGTCGATTTTAGGGCCAATACTTTTTAATTTATATATGTTGCCTCTTGGGGATGTCATCAGGAGACACGGCGTTGACTTTCACAGCTATGCTGATGATACACAGCTTTACATCGCCGTGTCTCCTGATGACCTTGAACCTGTCAACACTCTTTTAAACTGCATTTTAGATATAAAGCTGTGGATGGCAGAAAACTTTTTACAGCTCAACCAGGACAAAACTGAAGTATTAATCATCGGTCCTGAAGACAAGAGAGAGATGATTTTACCACATCTTCATAATTTTAAACCTTCTCAATGTGTGAGAAACCTGGGCGTACTTTTTGACTCTGAGCTAGATTTTATCCCACACATTAAAAATGTCGTTAAGACAGGATTTTATCATCTTAAAAACATTGCCAGAGTCCGCCCGTTCCTCTCTCTTGCCAGCACAGAAGTGCTAATGCATGCTTTTATTTTCAGTCGTTTAGATTACTGTAATGCCCTGCTCTCTGGTTTACCCAAAAAGTCTATTTCAAATCTACAGCTATTGCAGAACTCAGCAGCACGAGTTCTGACGAGAACCAGAGGGCGGGAACACATTACACCGATTTTAAAATCGCTGCATTGGCTCCCTGTGCGTTTTAGGATTGATTTTAAAATTCTTTTAATGGTTTATAAGTGTTTTTATGGTCTTGGGCCTTCTTATTTGAATGATATTCTTTTAAAATATGAGCCCTCGCGGACCCTGAGGTCCTCCGGTGCTGGCCTCTTAGTTGTTCCCAAGGTGAGGACCAAAACTTATGGTGAGGCTTCGTTCTGCCATTACGGTCCTCGCCTGTGGAACGGCCTGCCAGAGGGCCTCAGGGCCGCAGAGACTGTAGAGGTTTTTAAGAAGAGGCTCAAGACCCACCTTTATAATTTAGCTTTCAGTTGATTTTAACTGCTAAATTATTCTATTAGTTTTAATATAGGCTATATTCTATACTATACTTCATTTCATTTTATGCATCTTATTCTCAGTTTTTTATTTTATTTTATTTATTTATTTATTTATTTTTTTAATAAATCTTATAATTTTAGTATCTTATTGTGATTTTAGCCCCAGTGTTTCTTGTGGGAGTCTTTTCTGCCAGGGTTGCCGGCTTGCCCGGTGGCTGTTGTTGCAGTTCTTGCCCTTGCTGGGGCGGCTGGGGTTTAATTTTGCAGCCTCACGGCTGTGAAGTGGACCCTGGTGTTGTCCCGGTCTGGGTTGGCGCTGTGGCCATGCTCCCGTGGGCGGGCTGGCTCCTGGTATGAAGAGATTCCCAAATGCCGTTTCCTCACAGCAGAGCCAAGCCTTGTTTGTTTGTTTGTTTGTTTGCTTGCTTTTTTATTTATTTATTCATTTATTTATTTATTTATTTATTTATTTTAACTTGTATTGGTAGTCAACATTCATTGTCGTGGGTCATGTGCTTTAATGGAGAGGAGTGGGAAGGGTGTAGGGTGGGTTGGGTTTTTACTGTAATGTTGTGTGTTTTTTTTTGTTTTTTAATGTTTAAGCGCTTCGAGCTGCACGAAATGCATGATAAGCGCTATTTTATAAATAAAGTTTGATTTGATTTGATTTAAAACACACCCATCTGTAACATACTAACTGTATGTAGCCAGGAACTAACCTGAGACTTCATCTATATATATCTAAAGACTCTATACAGGTCTTATAGAGGTTTAGGATCAAAGCACTTTAAGAGCACGAGTACAGCAGTTGTCAAATCTAATAATACTTAACAAGAACATTTTAATTTGTATCTTTATAGATGAATGAACAGAGGAAAATAAGGCTGAACAAAAGCAGCCTGACTGAAGCTGACTTCTCTTGTCATAAAAATTATAGAGGAAAATTTGAGAGCAGGAGGGCGATTCTGTGGTAGGAGCACAACAGCAGTAAGATGAAAGGCTCTGAAAGAGGGGAACGGGGATTAGAGAAATGGAGAAACAGATCCAAAGGAGGTGATGGGTGATAGCGCACGGGCCCCAAGACGAATCCTCGGGAGATCTGCTAACTTTCATATTCAAATGTTGGGGATTCTCAGTGAGCAGCATCTCCGTTCGCCCAGCACCCCTGCCCCCTGCTGTGACCCCCTTCTTGTATATTAACACAAAAGTCTGGAACAAAAAAAAAACATCCAGAACATTCCACAAACCATCTCGACCATTTTCTAAAGGAAAATATTTGGAACACAGAAAAAGGGTGCAAGAAAACTGAAACTTTGCTGTATAAATGAAAATTTAAGGGATCAACCTTGATATTCCAAGTGATCACAGAAAGATCACAAGATTTCTTCACAAAACACACGTCTGTTAAAGTGGTCCTGTTAAGTTTGACCTCAGCGCTGAAATTTCTGAAGGGGAAACTTTTTTTTGTTTTAACTGTAGATTTTGTCATCACTTCCAGCTTAGTGAAAGTCCCAAAGAACAGATAGGTCAGCCCTGTCAGTGACAGCCAAACACTTTCCCTGATTAATCAAGCCTCACTGCGCGGCTTTATGCGCCATTAGGAGCCCTGGTAAATGACTTCACTTCATTCATTAAAGTGGAGCATCCTCTGCGCGTACAGCTAGCCAAACAGACAAACGAGCAAATGTTGGACAAGACGTTGTGATCGGGCAGCAGCAAGGAAGATGGGTTTTTTGGGGTGGGGTGGGGGCACCGAAGCAAGATAAACAACGACAAATATAGACCCATTATGATGCTGAATAATTCATTCCATACGCAGAGCTTCAGGAAAACAACAGACGAAAGAGCTCGAACAGCCATGGGGATTATTATGAAGCCTGAAGTGCTTCTTTCAAAACAAAGTCATGTCTGCACACAGGCCTGTCTGGAAGATAGCAACGTTACTTCGTATGAAGTCAAGTTACAATGGTCAAAATCTAGAGTCATTTTTTGTTCGACATGTAAATCTGATAGGTTTGTTTAAGGGAGGCAAAAAGGAGGGAAGACCGCAAACATAGAGGAGGAAAAGGAAGGAGGGATGTGCAGAGTAAATGATTAATGAAAGAATCAGTATACAGAGGTCAGAACGAAGTGGGACCGAAAGGATGCTGCAGCTTTTGAGCAAACTGAAATGGATAAAGCGCCTTGCTATCAGGCACCTTCACTTTATTTAAGATTGCAGTTTCTCCTACCTTAAGCTATTTATTCACTTTACTTTCAAGTGATCATGTCATAAATCAACAAGACTGTATGAGCTTAACAGTATCTAAAGTGAAAATCTGTGTATTATTTGCATATTGTCCAAAGAAAAGGGTGAAAAACACTAACTGGCAGTGTGCTGGAGCTTTGTCTCGGCCTAAACTCTCTGATGTATCTCTAATTGACATTTTTGCTGATGGTCACAACTTCTATATCCTCCATTACTTTTCCATGGAATCTCCCGGGATCCCACTAATGGCTTTGTCTATAGGCAGAACTCTTGAATGAGACATATTCATACAGAGCAAATGTCTAATGCTGGCAGCTCTCTGACTTCAGTTACTTGCACGCTGTTTACTAAGCGATACAAGACAAGTTCATTGCAGCTTTGAAGAAATACAAAGAATAGAGAAAATAAATAGACACCTGGATTAATTTATGTGCTTCCAACCATGCGCTACCTCAGCAGAAATGATCTCTCGTGCTTCTTTCCTGTTTATCTTACTTTTTAACCACCTTTTACATATCACAATAAAGCCCTAAGAAGAGGTTTAGAAGAGTGACCTCAATGCTCAACAAAGAAAAATAGCTCACATCCTCAAATGAAGCCTTCATGCTTGACTGCCAACAATAAAAAATCTTAATAATGACAAAAGTTTTTTTTTAGTTGACACATATAGATGCATGGAACATGAGGTGATTCTTAGCTAAAATATCAGAAGAATTTGCTGAGGGTGAAATGTCATTTTTCAAAGTACAAGTCAAAAAGAATGAAACTCATATCCTGATGGACGGAGAAGAGCATTCTTAGGATCACCTCCATGCAGAAACAGTGTTTACCTTTCATTAAGTGGAGATCCCAGAGTCATGTCCTCCTCTAGCCCTCAGGGCTGTCTAATACAAAGTGTAAATAAATGCAGTAAAACGACCACTTCAAACTGAAACGTCCCAGGTACTTAAGGGGGAATCTTATTCAGAACAAATTTGAAAAGAAGCGCATGTCAATCAAGACAGCTTCCAGCAAATTTACCCTTCTGTCAGTGAACTCTGATCGGTTGCAGAGCAAAGCAGCAAAGTGGATTATCAGTATGGAAAGGAGCATGACAGCGTTGATGTTCAGCTACTGTCCAAACTGATAGCAGGCGACTTATCAGGACTCAAACCACAAGTCCAACTGTAAATGAAGACCATCATTCTGGCCCCTAATAAGCAGTAAGGTTACACCCAAGCCTCAAAGATAACTCAACATAAGTTAAACAGACATTAAGTAGTCAGTGTCATGCAACATAATTTTAAGGACTATTATGTTTTGACAAACAAGAGTTTTGTTACACAACTTTACCAAGTCTCATTTAAGACCACACATACTGAAATTTAGATCAGGGCTGCACAGAAAAGGTCCTGGTTCAATTCCCTGGGAGATCTTTTCTCAGGCTTCCTCCCACAGTCCAAAACACATGCTTCTTAGGTCAATTGGTACCATTCAGTTGTCCCTAAGTGTGCATGTGAGTGTGTGGCTCTGCAACAGACTGGCAACTTGTTGAGGGTGACTCCGCCTTAACCCAACAGTTGCTGGGTTGACTCCAGCAACTCCATGACCTCAAAAGGGATTTAATGGGTTTTGAAGATGAATGAATGGCTGGACAATTAACGTGAAATTTTTTACCTCAACAAACCTTTAACCCAAATCTCCATAAGGTCACATCGTTGACCTCTAATCTGAAGATCCCAAGTTTGGTTCCCGCCCTGCGCACCCATATGTCAAAGAGTCCTTTGACAAGACACTGAATCCCACATTGCTGCTGGTGGTTATAGGTTGGCAGCAAAGCCACCATCAATATGTGAATGTGTGAGTGTGGGTGAATGGGACTGTGAGTGTAAAGGCCTTCTAAGAAGGAAGTAAAATGCTGTACTAATTTACAGCATTTACCATCTTTTCGTGATATGGTCGTCATGTTGGAACCAGACAGTGTCAGTCAGTACTGATTGGTCCTAATAAACATTTCTATGGTGACCACTCTCGCCAATCAGAAGTGAGCTTGTTGGAACTTCACACCCCTACCACTTGAACGCAAGCACAGGAGAACTGTCAATCAAATATATTGAACGTTCGTTGCAAGACCACATACTTTCATTGAGGCATTTGACTGATCAGTTTATAACTTGAAAAACTTGCAATAAAGAAAAAATATAAAAGAAGGGATTAGTAAGAAAATGGTAAAAAAGTAGCAGAGTAAGAATTGTTATTCTGTCAAATACAATAACAGAGTTTATGTCTCAATAGAAGTCTGAGATTTTGGTTTCTTGGAACCGGCCGGTACTTCCTATTAGGAACGTGAGGGGGGAGGGGTCACACAGTCCAGTTTTCATATACAATCAATGGGTCACATGACATGAACTGCTGTCACTTTCAAACTGCAGTATCACGCATTTCTTTAACTTGCTTAGATTTACAAAATAACATTTTAGGTGTACAAACTTCTAATATTAACAAATGATTATTGGGTAGCAGCTTATCTGCTTGTCAGTAAGCTTAAATGCATTAACAGCCTAAAAGCAAACTGGCACTTTAAATTGGACCAAATATTAAATTAAGTTGTGTTTTGAATTACAATTTTGTTTTTTTGTTGATCAATATTAGCCAATTTTCTTAAGATTAGCTAAATTGCCTAGTAGGTTGTGAGCTGTTAAATGGTTTAAACAGAAAGAAATGTCTATTTTAACGTTAATCAACAAAAAAATTCACTCAGGTTTTGGTAAAAGGTTTCCATGAAGAAAATGTGTTGTTGTATTTACATGTAGGGTTCTACAGTCAGCTTTACACACAAATGAAATCCATAGCTCTGTGTATCAGAGGAAACCGTATGCACAGAATGCTTTCACAGGGAGAAAAAAACTAACTGGAGCGGCTGCAATTATGGCTTGAGCAGACAATACCTTAAAAAGAAATTGCCACGCTGACCTCAGACAGACTCAATCAGACAAAGTGAAACGGCTCTCCTTCTGTCAGCGGTGGTCAGGGACTCAGGAGCAGACAACAATGCCCAGAGCCAAGATAACAGGAAATGCCAGCTTATCCCAGAAACAGAGGGAGATGATGAGAGGGTGCGATGGGTCAGCTCACTGTTTTACAACAGTCTGGACTAAACACAGATTTTGGCTGTAAACTGTCTCCAAAAATGAGAAGAAAAAAAACAGAAGACGTAATACAAAATTTAATTTAAAACTAAGCTTTAGCTGAGAGGATTTGAAGATAGCATTTCTTTTCAGCCATCAAAACAAGCAAATCTACAAACTTTCTTAATTCGAGTTGCATTTCATTGGCTTTGATTTGCTTAGATTGAGTCACCATTTGTAGGGACTATGTTTAATTTCACAGCTGAGAGAGCAGCAATGATTTTCAGGAATGTTTTCATTGTTCAACTTTCACTACAAGCAATTACAGTAAATTCTGCATGCACTACAGCCATAAAGCCAGGAATATTAAACATCTGTTTGCAAAGGAAACTCAAGATGGTAACACTTAGAGTAGCAGCCAGTAAAGGTTAATAACTGCGTTCTTTCATAATTACTATTACATTTTGGTTGTTTGAAAACATTGAGCTGGTCACAGGTGTCACATAAATATCTAAAACTTTGTGAGTTAGCACACGATAAGCAGGAGTCAGAGGAGATGTTCAGAGGGATCCCTTCAGTTTGCACCAGTTTGACATTTACCATATTCTCCCACTCTATAAGGCACACTTGAAAGCCTCATTTTTTTTTCAAAAAACAACAGTGCACCACATAACTCAGAGCGTCATATGGATAAATTCTGCTCCAAACAAGGTTGGGGGTTATTGTGAATACACTAACGTTTTGTTCTCTCGAACTGTTTATTTTTTACGTCTTACTAACAAGGTTAGGAGTTAACGTAGTCACAGTAACATTTGTTTTAGCTATGTCAGTCTTTTTTTTTTTTTTTACGTGTTACAAGCAACGTTGGGAGTTACAGGTATTATGAATACACTAAAGGAGCTAACGCTTCGAACGTGTGCAAACGTGTTAGGGTTGATGCGATTGCAGTCAATAAAGTCCAACTGACGGGCTTATCTCTGACTACTTTGTCTCGCTTAATGCACCTTGTAGTTCAGTACATCTTATATATGCCAAAAGTTCAAAAATAGATCAGTCATTGACAGTGCGCCTTATAATCTGGTGCACTCTTTAGTACAGAAAATACTCTAAGATAAAACAAATCCAAAAATTTTACTAAAATAACAACATATAACAACAAATATCTTGTAGTATTTTACACTCCTGGTTTTAGTATGACTTTAAAAAGCATGAATTGCATGTCTTTTTTTAAAGATATTGTTATGTAGCTACGCGCTAACGTAGATGACAGGCAACTATTATTGACGTCTTCAAGCAGTAGTAATGTAAGAATTTGAAGACACTACTTGGACGGCTAAATGTAATGGTAGGGAAAAGTCGTAGGGGAAGCAATTCGGATTCGGCCGCAGACTTTTTGTGTCCCGTTATAAAAATCTTCAGATATTCTTTACAATATTTTGTGTGACCTATTTCAAGTTCAGTCTGTCTAAGATTTACTGAATCCAACTGTAAACTCAAAGAAAACTTTAAAAAATAGCGGTTGCTTTGTCCAACAATTTGCATCCCTTTATTTCAACAGCCATCAAAAAACGGCATTAAAGACACAAAGGAATTGAGACGTCCTCAGTATGGGGAAATACGCCCTTGGATCCACTGTTGAAAGAGTGGGACTGTCGATTAAAGAGGAATTGGTGTGAAGATGACCTTTTGTTTGAGGGCGGCGTACAGAGAATTCAAGTGAGCAACTTTAACTTCATGAACAGAGCAAAGAAGAAAAAGTAAAATACAGTCTTTTTTTTTGTCTGGAGTTAGAAATGAAAGGAAGCAAACAGAGAAAAGGAGAGTCTGAAGCAGTTGGTATAAGCCTGGTCGTCACGCATGCTTAACCTTGCGCTAGCGTCTGTGAGATGCTGCTTGCATATCAATGATGGAGGAATATCAGCAGAGAGGTCTCTAATCAACCTCCAACATACTCATTGTGCGCAGAAGCTTGGCGACCGCAAGAGGTGCAGTCAAATTGAGGCGTTTGTAAGAGAAACATTGAGCAGAAAGAAGTTTAAACTGAACTGGTATGGCAGACATGCGACAAAAATCACTATTAGCCAAAAGTGCTAATTAACCTTAAATGTGCAGCTTCAGATGAGACGCTTTGACTGAGTCTGCATGTTCCCCAGCAGGACTCACTTATTGCAGGAGTTCTCAGGTTACAGGAAGCCCTTTGAGGGAGAGCATCCCATCCTCTGCTGCGGTAGAAAGCAAAGCTAAGCATGTTTGCTGTCACCAGGGGCAACAAAAGGAAAACTTCCTGATAAAACCACAAGAGCTGCTGCAAGGAACGTGAACAAAGCCCAACAGCACAGATAGTACTTTTCTGTCATGGTGAGCAAAGCAAAAAAAAAAAAGAAGAAATGTCATCTGCCTTTTTCCACACTGTTCTTAGTATTTTAATGACAAAGCTTGATTCGCTAACAGTAATGCTGAAAAAAATTGTTTAAGAATAATAAAGAAAAGAACAAATGGGACGATAAAGAGAGAACAAAGATTTGACGGTGAGCTTCTAATTAAAATTGAAGCATTCAGGGAAACCTGTGGGGGTCCTTGGGGACCAGCCCCGTGTGATAAACTCATTCATCCATACCCTCCACTTTTCAGGGAAGTGATAAAACACTTTGAGGAAGCTGTGCCCCCACATGTTATCTGATGCCGACAGGCGCCTTTTTTCTCGTCAATTCTTCTTAAGGGCCCGGGCGTCCTGCGAGGGGATCTTTAAACGGCATCCTATTCACTGACTGACACCCCACTTCTCCACACACGTCGATCAGAAGCCGTCTCCCATCAACTCATCCAGCTCAGAGGGAGACCTGTGCTTTGATAGCAGTTCTGTGACATGTTACATCTGGGGATAAGAGAGAGACGAGGAGGAATGGCAGCAGATAAAAGAGGGCTTTAAACAGCTTCCATGCCTTCTGCAGGTTAAAAAAGTGTTTTCTTTCAGAGCCTTGTCAGACTGTCATCTTCGCTTTTGTTACAAAGCAACTCTGTAAAACAAGAAAGCCAAAAAAAAAAAGAGCTTTTTCTTTTCTGGTTTTCTTCTAATCACAGATTAATGCTAATCTGATGTAGGATTACACAGACAGGCTGCAGATTCAACTTCACATCACTCCCTGACCCTCTGTATTAGAGAGTCAACAACAGAGTCTGGTGACAGTTCTCTGTACTCTCACTGTTGTTCACAAGCATCCCCTGAGAGCTGGAAAGGCTATTAGCTGTGTAATGATCTCTGGATGTTGTTTGCATTCGTACAGGCAGACTGACGGAGGTTGATTTTGAGAGATTAAATATATGGAAAAAAACTCAATGGGATTACAGACGGGCTTTATATTTACCCAAAGCACAACAGAGTGAATACAGATACGCAGTCACAAAATGCCATATTTCCATGCTGACGGGAAGCAGCTTTAAGGTATTTGGATTAAATCAGCGCAGCCACGTCTGATTTGAATTCATCTAAGAGACCATTGAAATGCAGATTTTAAAGTGAAACTTGCCTCAACAGACAATGTGGATTCTTGTTTAATCCGATTTAATCCGATCAGAACAAACTAGTCCTCTGTTTATTCTGATTACTAAATGGCTTTAAAAAAAAGAGAAAGAAAAAGAAGCAGGTCTATTAGATGCATCAGGTGAGAACAGCGATGGAAAAAAAACACATTACCTGCACAGCTGATGCGGTGCATTGTGCAAGGTGTGTGTCGTTGTGCCGGAGATAGTTCTCGATTTTTATTGAGGTTCCTGCTGTAATGCAACTCTGTCAGACTCAGACTGGCTGCCTGAATTGCTTCTGTTTGGGTAAACACTCCCAGCATGCACTGCTTTGCCTCAGTCTGTGCAATGCTGCATTGGCAGTCCTCTGGTAGGATTCTGAAGCGATTCAGCTTGGAATTAACTGTGTGTGGGTGTGTGTGTGTGTGTGTGTGTGTGTGTGTGTGTGTGTGTGTGTGTGTGTGGGTGTGTGTGTGTGTGTGTGTGTGGGTGTGTGTGTGTGTGGGGGGGGGGGGGGTGTGTGTGTGTGTGTGTATGAACCTGTACAAGCTTGGGTGTGGAATGATCATGCTCACAAGATCAAAAAAGCTTCAGACTGCATGATTGATGATTGGCAGACGAAAAACAATCTGAAGAAAAGGACTCCTGCTGATGGACAGTGGCCACATTTTCTAACAGGGTTATTAATACTGTCAAATAACACAAGAAAAATACAGTTTATTTCCACACTTGTGGTGTAATAAAAATACATCTTCTGCAAAGTTTGTTTCATGATTCATGAGACAAAAGAGGTGACGAGAATGAGTGAGAAGTGGATCCAATGTTCCTCAATGGGGGCCAGAATCCCAGAGCTCTGTGAAATGTGTCCTCTGACTGCACTGACTGAAACCCACACTCATTGAACAACTGCAGTACACAGTCAGTGCTCCTTTCCTGTCAGTCCTAATCTAAATCAAACCAAAGCAAGAGAGGAGAGAAACGAGACCTGAGCTGGGATTCTACAGAAAAGAATAAATAACTGTAAAGTAATGGTATGTTATTGTTTTCCGTTCCTCTCTAGTACTGGAACATAGAATATAGCATTGGTCGACATTATTGTTTGAAAAAAAATATCAAATAGAGAAATATGTGAAAATGTGGCAAAGATATTGAATTGCATCAAAACATGCTCCTGTAATGATGATGACAGGGACTGCCTCTTTCCAAATCAACATGTTTTGGGATAAACTACTCCAATTCACGTGCTGAATTATTAAAAGGCTGTAATGTGTACAGGAGGTAAAAGTCAAGTATCATTCAAGCAGAACACTTATTGATTTTTTTCATCTGTTTTCAATATAACTTCTCTTTAATAAAAGAATGCAAGAGTGCATTAATGCGTAATGAGTTTCATGTACAAAGTTTCATGTTTGTTGTTATACAAATAGAAATGATGCATCCTTGACTTCATTTGATTTGTTGGTATTTTACAGTCCAGAGCGGGTTAGTTTTTAGTAAAGAACAAAGTTAGAACTGTAATGATAATTAAAAGCTTCTGAAAAGTTAAAGAACATCATAAACCAGTAGATTTCAACCCATTTGTCACAGTTTAGTTTTGCCCTTTTACTATGTTTGCTGTTATTTAACTAACTATGGTTTTGCAACCAAGTCATTTCTTTGAGTTTTCCAAGAGAAAACTGCAACAAGAACCTCCCTTAATGCTGTTGTATACCCTTTATTATACATTTATTGACCTGTATTAATCAAATCAAACTTTATTTAGCAATTTTTCTATAAAAACATAACACAAAGTGCTTTACATTAAAACAAAACAAAATAAAAAATATAAAATCAAGCACGAAAGTTAAAATAGAGCCTCCTCCACAGACCTACATACCCCCCCCCCCCCACCCCCTAACTGAATGGGCTAGACAATGGGAAATAGGCTGAGCACGAAAACTAAAGGTTTGTTATTGGAAACGCTAATAATTGGAACTTCCGCATCACAGACGGGGACCAGCCTCACCGCAGCCAAATGGCAATGCAGTTCTCCAACTAGAGCAGCAGCTGCAGCTGGACAGTCACCTGTTTCTACTGGATAAAAGACACCTATTCACATCCTTAAGCAGTCAGACTACAAGCTGACCAAAGAGCTATCTGAGAACACCAGGGACAAGATTTTTCACCTGAACAAGACTGGGATGAGCAAGTCTACAATAAAGCAAGCCCGTCTGAAGTTTTCCAGAGACCGTTTGGATAAACCAGAGGAGGATTGGGACAACATCCTGTGGTCAGATGAGACCAAAACAAAACCCTTTAGGCAATGAAGGAGTATCTACGTTAAATGAACTTCGAGGTTCTGAGTGTTGTAGGCAGTCTCTGGACCTCAGTCTAACAGAGAATCTTTGGAGAGAGTTGAAAGTCTCTGTTTCACAGAAAAAGCCCCAAAACATCACAGCTCTTGAGAAGATCTGCATGGAAGAATGGACCAAAATAGCTACAGTGCAAACCTGGAGAAGACATTTGACCTCTATCATTGGCATCCAGGGATGCATTACAAAGTATTGACGTGAACTTTTGTTATTGACTCAATACTTATTTTCTACTAAATTAAACAAATAAATTATTTAAACATAACACGATGTGATTTCCTGGGTTTTCTTTTTAATTCCATCTCTTACAGTTGAAATGAGCAAATGTCTCTTTTGCATAGTTGTTATACAGATGGTAAATTGAATTTATTAGGAAGAAAAACTGTAAATAAGTAAATACACGATATAAGGTGTTGTAAAAGGGGTTGGGAAGATACAAAATTTTTTTGTTCCACCCACTCATTTTCAAGGACATTGCTAAGGTTTATTTGTCTATTTTTTAATTCTTGTGTTTATTTTCATTTTGTGTTTAAAATAAAAAAGTGTACCTATGGTAAACATCATTTTTAAGTGGTCTTGTATGCCTCATTGTCTGTTGTGCGACAACAGACAATTTTTCAGATCTTTGCTTTCAAGACATAGTATACGTCTATACTACGTCTAAAGCATCGGCATTAGCTATATCTGCTCAAGTCTCCCATGTTGCAGTTATTTTTCAGAATTATGGCAAACATATTTCTGTGATCACTGTAATCACTGTAAACAGATGTATTTTTACAAAAGGAAGAGAGTTCAGATAAAAGACTTATTAGATACTAATACTCTATTTTTAGGAAAACATCTTTTCCAGATTTTGTGAGCATTGAATAGAGGCTGAACTTGTTGTAATTGAATATTCAAAAATTTTTGAACAAAAAAAAAACAAGCTGAACCACATATTGTTGCAAGAACATTTTCCCATTAGTGCCTAAAACAGTTGAATGAAAGTAAATAAAATTTTTAAAAATGAAGTCAGGACATTTGTTCTACCATGTACCACAAACAAACGCCAAAAGAACCACTGAGCAGAGACCCTTAGAGGCCGGTTGCTTTTAAAGCTCATCTGCACCTACATAGGCGAGATGCCAAAGCCTCGTGTCTACAGGGGTCTGTTCAGAAGTCAATACTGCAACAGTGTAAACTAATGATCCAGCAAATTCCCTTCAGTCCTGTTTTCTCCCCTCCTCCTTTTTCTTCAATCTGTTGTTGCCCTCCATCTCTCCCGCTCTGTGATCCCCTGCTACGCCACAGAAATGAGAAGCAACTGAAGGCTCAGCAGCGCTGGGCCTCCTCTGCTGCTCTGATACTGATAAACAACACCGCTTGTTAAAAGACAACAAAACTTTGGCCTGCTTGCTTTTTTTTTTCTTTTCTCTTTATGTAGACTTGTTTTTTCTTTTCTTCCTTTCTTCAGTCGCAGCTTTAGTCGCAAGAAACCCAATAAATCGTTTTCCTTGTGGTGAAATGTAAACACAGATAATAAGAAGATCTGAAACAACATGGTTTAAATCAAGCAACTGTAAAAAAAAAAAAAGTATGTCCAGTTAGTGGGAAACATTTCATCTCCTCTCACGTTCAGAGACACAGTATGAAAAACGAGAAAAGACATCGGTAAACATGTCCCAAAAAATGACCATAAATAATAAAAAGACAAACAGCTCATTTGCAACAATTAACTATTGTGGGGGCTGAAAGGTTTAAACCTAACATGTAATGTCATCACTTCATCAATACAGTTTGATTTTGAAGCTGCAGAAAAACTGTCTCTTTCTTTGTAAACAAATGTTAGGTGATCATTTCCTAAAGAACCACCATTCCTAAGGGTTAAATCATCTAAGATCTAAATAATCATGTCCACTTCTGCCCGTAAAGGTGGTACTGGAGTCCCTCCGAGGCTCTGCACCCTGGCCTGCCGCCAGCTTTCTATCCCTTTTTCTATCTATGCATTAAGGCAGCAAATAGCAGAACTCCTCTGCTAGGCTCCTTTCAGATGGCCTTGAATTAATGGGACAAAGATAAAGCGCTGCTTGTTAACAAACAGAGAAACAACTTCTAAAAGACATAAGTGAATGTCTAGGCTGAGACGAGGAGATGAATCTAGTCTTTCATGGATATCTCTCCTATTTAGAAACAATACATTACAGGTAAATCACATGTTTGAAATGTGTGACTTTTAGGTCAAACTCATATCCAGTTTTCCTGGCTGAATAGGGAAAGAAGAATTTAACTGAGGATTGACCTGACCTCCATGGGTTTCAGAACCAAAGTCTTCTGCTAAATGTCTCCAGAATAAAACACAAAGTAAAAAACTGACCGAATCCCAAAGAACACACTTTTGGTAAAGTTTGCTGATAACATTACTGGGATTAAAACACAATTGGACTTCATATCAAAAGGAAATCAATAAGGTTCATGGTGTAAGTAGAATAATCTGTTGCAGCATTTGGTGTAGAGTTCAAAGCAGGAGAAAGGATTTAGCATGTAGAGATTTTTACGAAAAGCACTTTAATGTTGTCACCCTTCACAATGGTACTTTCTCAAAAGTCAACATCTTTTCTAAAACGCAGCTTTCTCCATCACCAGATGTACACAGGCTGCATATTTACCCTCAGAAATAAGCTCGCCAGCATGCTGACAGTCAGCAAATGTGCACACAGTTAGGTAGACTCTGACTTAGTGGCCCTGTAAAAAAGTCTGCCGATTTCCCTTTAAAATAAGCTATCAGACCTTTGATTTTTAAAGAACACAAATTCAGGATATGTAAGCTTGATGGGCCCAAAATGCAAAACAATACAAAAAAAAAAAAAAAAATTACGAGGAAACTGTTTTACAAGGAAAAAATACAAATATATAAATCTACAGATTCTAGCCACACAATTGCCTAAATATTTGATAAAAAACTTTTTTTTTAGCATTGGAAACGTTTCAGTCTGAAACGGAACATCTTCTGTAATGTTGTTATTCAGGGAGTAGCCCCCACAAAAAATATAGACAAAACATGTGTGAGAATGAGCAGTAAAAGACTCCTGTCCCACATTGAAACTGTACACTGTAATTTGACTTTCAAGTTATTTTAAGTATACATGTTAAAAGCTTCAAATACTCAAAATTTGCATAATTTAAACTTTGACTATTTTCTTCATCATGATTAGATGATCAAAACAAAAACAGAAAGCGTACCACTAAAGGAAAATAAGTCCCCATAAAGGCTATTTAGTATAACTTGAGGAATTAGAAATATACATTGCAATGGATCTAATTTTATATAAAACTATAGAGTGAGTAATGAAGGATGAAAAATAGATTAATTCACTTAAAATAGTGAAAACCAGCATCCTTCATAGATTGCACAGAAAACACATCTCCGTAAATGGAGCCAGGATGACGGGCTGCTGACACATTTCTCGTGTTCCGTGGCGGTGATCAGACCCGCAGAGGATTTGGCGAGTGAAGCAGCCTCGTGCGTGAGAAGACCAGCGCGCGTGGACTCATCGGTGATGAGGATGGCAAACGCCACGGCACACTCGTTCTGCGTGTTTTTGTTTGTTACCAAAACGAAACCTGAACGCTGCGCACGCGTCAACCAGTGTGAAACAACCGCGAATACTTAAAGCAAAAAAGCTGACAATCCGAAGAAAATCAACTGTTGTTCAAATAAGCTAATTTTAACTGTTTAAGCTAACTAAGATCGCCTTTTCCTAAACGTTAGCATCTGAAGCCAGCAAATAAGGAGCGCTGCTTATATTTTCTTTAAATAAAAGAAGCGGTGCACTTTTTAAAATGTTGAGGAAAGCTGTGCAGAAAGCTTCCGAGTGCACTGCTGAGTGTCCTCTGGTGCCGCAGCTCTGTGTGTGTGTGTTTTATTCCGCCCCCCTTCCTCCTGTCCGCTCACTAACTTCCAGTGAAACCACAGCTTCCTCCCCCAGAAAAATAAAACTTACTTTTCTCTGGCTTGACTGTCGGATGGCACGTTGCTACTCTTGCCTTTGGCGTACATGCTTGCAGACAACTCCGACTGTCACGCACCTGTCAACCCATCACAACCTCCCTGGGCACAGCCCCGTCACCATGGTGACACAAGCAGCGTCGTATTCCATTGGATACCCCGCTGTTCGAAACCGCCCGCTTACCACGGCAACCGCCAGTGAGTGACAGTGGCGAAGCCACGCCCCATCCAGGGGGGTAACTCCGCACTTTCTTCCCTCTCTCCTCCTGCTTTCCGCTCCTGCCCATATGACGTCTGTTTGTTAATGTGGCGTCTATCTGTCAGCTTGACTATCTGGATCGGAAAGATTTCCTGACTTATGCACAAATGCATACACACGCACACAAACGCACGCGCACGCACACACAAACCCAGTACAGTGTGTATTTTTTTCAACCTCCATGAGGGCAATGTAGGGATTTTAATAACATCGGAAATCCTGTTTTTGGTGTTCTGTAGCATTTTCTAAGGATGATGAGGACATATATAAAGAAAGTTAAGCATAAAAATGGCAAAGAATTGGGAATCGCCATTTTTGTTGCATCAATAATGTGTGCTGTGCTGTAAACTGGCAGGAGAATGTGTAAACAAAGGGATGATGGGAAGTGAGGACAGACTTACTACGTAATCAAAAGTCCTGCCCTCAACTCAGAGGCCAATTAACTCCTGTCGTTCTACAGAAATTGTGTCCTGGAAACAACACAGGCTCTTTTTTTTAAATTTTGGCAAAAAACAGCATAATCATAACTAAAAGAACTGGGAACACTTTTACAATAAATCAAAAGATAAATAGAGTGGGACTTTAACTTGATTTCTTTTTAAACAGCTGTTTTAGGACATATGAGACATGAGCCACGCAAATTCTCTTTGACTTGTGCTTATTTACTTAGGTGCGGAGACATCAAAACACGGGGGGGGGGGGGGGGGGTGTGCATGTGTGGAAGATGCAAGGATTGCTAAAAGGCCTGTAAACAACACACCCAGCATGCACAGACAGGGTGAGGGTGAAAGGATGTGGCCACAGTTAACCTTTGAAGCACTGCTGTGCTGCTCCTAGAAGGACATGAGGTAATCCAGGGACATATGATTAATGCAGCATGGAAGAAATCTCAGGAAAATCCATGGGATAAACTCAGGCTCTGTGGTGAATGCATACATCGCTTTGGAAATCTCTAAATGGGGGGGGGGGGGGGGGGGGAGTGCTATGTCATGTTGCTGTCCATCTTGGCAGCTAGCTGAAGAGAGCACTGTCACAACATTAACATCAGGAATCCACTGAGAGGAAAGGCACACGAGGGGCTCAATGAACTGTGGTGGGTACTATTTTTGTGTCTATGCATGTGCATGCATGTGTGCACTGAGGGCATAGCACAGGGGCAGCAGTGTTTATGCTTACGCAATGCTCCTGTGATGTGACCCAGTTGGAATGGATGTGTGCTGCCTCATTCCCTCCTGTTTTTCTTCCTTTCTCTCCCCAACTGTCTTATCTCTTGACTGAGGCATCTCTCATGCTCTCCATCTCCCCCCCCCTGCCTCCTTTTGCACATGCAAAATGAACCCTCACTTTTCCCCGGTGGTAGCGGGTAAGGTTCTGATTCAGACGAGCAGAACTTTTAGTTTTGGGATTATCCCTTCTGGGTCGATCACCATGACAACTGCTCCCCTGGTGACAAGCTTTTTTTTTACCCCTGGAGAATGAAAGGCTGGTAAAGAGGAGAACAGGAAACAGATAACTAGAGTATGAATGCAATTGGTCATACCAGGGAGAAAAGAAAGAAAGATAGACAGACAGACAGACAGACAGACAGACAGACAGACAGACAGACAGACAGACAGACAGACAGACAGACAGACAGACAGACAGACAGACAGACAGACAGACAGACAGACAGACAGACAGACAGACAGACAGACAGACAGACAGACAGACAGACAGACAGACAGACAGATAGATAGATAGATAGATAGATAGATAGATAGATAGATAGATAGATAGATAGATACCTTGTCAACTTGAATTGAGGAGTTACATATTGTGTTTCACCATTGAAATAAAAAAAGAATTCTAATAAAATAGAGTTAGTTACTTATTTGACCAAAATTCCCCAAATAAAATAAGTGGTTTGATAGTACAAAAATGGCAGTCATTGTCCTGAGCTAACTAAGTGTATGTATTGATGGAGTATTGGCTGGAATTCTAAAATATATATAGCTGCACTCAGTTCCTCTTCCATTGACTTCACTAGGGTTGAGTGAGTGCTGACAATTAAACTGGAGACTCAGCATGTCTGCTATATATCACTAGAATTATGTTGACTGACAGTTAGATAAGGAGCAGCAGAGGAGACAAGAGTTCTGGTTTCATTAACTGTTGCAGCCATATTTGATCATGTTACATCAGCTCATAAGGGCAATCCACTGTTTTTCTCAGTGAACTTGGAGCTTTTTTTCCACAATGGGACAGTGAAAAAAAATTCAATTCACACAGGCAATGGATATTAAATTCATGTCAAAGTATGCTGGGTTAAGAATGCAGTGAAGTTTTATCAATCATGTTCACCTTTCATAAAAGACATGTCATTTGAATTTAGCTTTAGTATTTTGAGAAACAATTACAAACTAACAATCTTGTGTTTTTGGTAACATCTTTATCCATCATTGTAACAGAAATCGAATGCTAAGTACTTTTTACTGTTCCCACAACCTTGATGTGATGCTATTCCAACACTTTTTCAAAAACTGATCATCAGCAGGTGCGCTGGCTGCTATAAAATCAGTCAATTTCAGAACTCTACTTTAAATTTTTCAGGCGTGTGTATACACAGAAATCCAGATGGTGAGACATAGAGTGATGTTTTTATGCCGTTTTTTCACTTTTTCACTGTCATCTTGCCTTCACTTAACCTAAAGACTTACAGTCCCACTTCTATCATCTTTTGATCTATTGTGAAAGTGCTCCTAGAGGTCTTTTAATTATAATTTTGTTTCTTAGGAAAAGAAACTGTCATTTTCTAGGACATATAGTTTCTGCAGAGCGACAAGAGTAAATTAGAAAAGTAATTCTGAGTTGTGGTTGGGTCCTTTGGCATGGAGTAAGCCCGCCCCTACGTCCCATCATCTATCTTTTAACACTATCTCCTGCTAGCTTACAGCCTCTCACAACCCAAATCTAACATTACTGGTGCAACAAAAATGGGGAGCAATATTGAAGCTATCCAGCCATTCAGTTTAGAGCCAGATACCAGCTCAGACAAGGAAAACAAAGACATACAAGGATCTATTTCTCTGCAATGCATCTGAAGAAATACAAATATATTCATTCCATAAGAAAAGATGCAAATGTGTTTCCATTTTTAAATATTGCCATGATATTGTGCTACTTTTTGCTGCAGAAGGAAAGGCTTTTTCGGTGACCACATGGAATTACCTTTTACCGTTTTAGCCCCACTTTTAAGAAACGTTTCAAATTGTATGGACTTCTTAGGTTTGAAATGCATGGTCATGAAATGATGGACATGTAAGACTGTTTCCTTTAGACATAGAAACCCCTTTAACCCGAATGAAACACAGAGCATGGTCCGGAAATGCAAAATAATTATTTGGTGGCAGCAGTTTTTAGGACCCTAGACATGTTTGCTAGTACCGTAATTTAGAGTCTTACTACAGATCAGAGGTGGCAGGTGTCACAGCCTGAACAGCCAACATTGACCCAAGCAAAGTCACTTTAGCTGCATAAAGTCTTTTGTTGACTCAGCTCACCTGACACCACCCAGCATTTAAATTAAACTCCCAGTACTGGAAGGCAATTCACTCTACCCGTATAAACACATAATGAGCTAAACCTGCAAATAAAATTAAAATACACCCACAAATAATTGTTAAATAATATGACCTTAACAAAAAAAAAAAAAAAAGAAAAAAAAGCCTGGCACACCACACCAGTAAAAAAAACAACGTATAGTAAAGTTCACTAATTCACTTCTGCTGTCTCTTCTCCTGATGGTTTGGTCCAAAAATATTGAAAATGGTTCAACATTTTTAGCAGGTCCTCCTTTGAGTCGTCTCCTTGTGTGCATCCAAATGCACTTCCTCCAGAGGTCAGCCTCGAACAAAAGAGAACAGGTGGCAGGAAACACACAATAAAAAAAACACAACAATAAAAAAAACGCCACTGTACAAAAAAGTAGCCTGTTACGCCACTCCTATGAGGGTGACTGGACAATATTCTTTTACAATAGGCAATCGCTCAGAGGTGAGCGACCTCGGGAGCATTTCGGTAAGACAACTCAGGCAGGCTTTACTTAGGCCACTCCCCTAGGGCGGGTCAGTTAATCAACTCACTTGTGCAGCATCCTATTTAAGTCCAGGTGTGTAAGTTGTTCATCCTTCTTTACTGCAGTACTGCGTTCTTTGCCCCACCCTCCTCCCCGGCTTCCACCTGTGAGCTCCGTTAGGGGTAGTTATTACCCAAAAGTATATGGAAATTTCTCTCTCTTGGAATTGCACGGAGTTTTATGCCAAACCAAAGGAAAGTGAAATGCAAAGTTAAAGGAAAGTGAAATGCAAAGTTAAAGGAAAGTGAAATGCTTACTTGGAGGAAAGTGAAATGCTTAATTGGAGGAATATGAAATGCTCACTTGGAGGAATGCGAAATGCTTACTCAGAGGAAAGTGAATGCTAACTAAGGAAAGTGAATGTCAAAGAATGTGAAAGCAACAAGTATGTGGAAGCAAACTAAAGATGTGAAAATAAATATTATTACTACTGCATGAGTTGTCTGACTGAAATGGATACTGTGAACTCAGACAAGGGTTTTACTTTTTGATACCCTGCACCATACATTTTTGAGTTTGTCTGTGGTCCCCCCGTAGTCCGAGCTGCAGCATGCACCTTATCAGCAGTGAACCTTGTTTTTTCAGTTAAACGACAACTAATCCAACAGTAATCAACAAGATTATGTGAGCCAAACTTGCAAAATAATTTAAACATTTAACTTTCAAGACCAAAATAATTCTTTTGGAATCTGATGCAACAGCAATGCAACATATGAAAAACATGCGAGCAAGTATGATTCCACATCTCATCAGTTTCATAACATCAGGAGAATGAAAACCAGTTAGACTCTAACATTTTATTTTTGACTTGAATGCATGTAGCCCTAGACTTTTGCTTTACGTGTTGAGAGTTTAGAGTTTATCTAACAGACATAATAACAGCAAACATTATTAAAGCATAGGATCTCCTGTATTATTATTTTTGCGTGTGCATATTTTGGAATTCTTTTTTGCAGTTTAATGGCTAAAATAGTTGATAACTCAAACGCCCTTAGGCGTTTCTACTGAACAGATGTTCAAAAATCAGAAAAGGCATCACTTCATTCAAATTTGTAGTAGACAGAAAGATATTTTTTTTAATTTTGTTTTTTATTTATTTTGGTTGGAATGAAAGATTATCTCATTTTTAAGACTAAGTTTAGAAAAAGAGCAGTTGGCTTGAGGCAGAAAATTCCATCTCAATCAAATGTATGCAGAGCCATTTTTGGAATTCTGAGCAGGTTTTCCATCGGTGAAATTCCCGATGATCTGAGCAGGCTGAGCGTGTGCTGTGTGCTGATGTGACTGACAGAAATGCAGTGAGGTGCTTGCTACTGCAGCAGAGAACTATGGGTAATAAGGGCTACAGAAAAAAGTTACAGAACATTCTGCCAGCAGAAACTGATTTAGGAAGATAACATGATTAAATACACAGAATGAATAATATAAAAGGACTATGGAGTTTAAATCAGGTAAATATTTGTTAATATGCCTGTAAAAACAAAATTTCAATTTTTACATTAATCTTGTAGTCTGCATGGAAAACATTGGGTCAGGTAAAAAATACTTTCAACTTTCCCTCACAGAATTCTGAAAATGTGAATTCGTATGAAGACTGCCATTTTTAGAGTTTTATTTCACTTTCCAAAAAAAAGAACACAATATTTGACATGTAGGGATTCCTGAAGACGTTTTTTCGAATGGATTCAATTCATTTCACCTAGTGTGTGAAAGTTTGATGTGACAATAACCCAATTATTTGGTCTATGCTCAGAGGAAGTGTCTTTTTTCTAGGTAAAGTAATTATTTTATGACCTTAAGATGGAATGTGATAGGTTGCGGTTGCATTTTTCAAAGCTTTAAGACAGTGAAGTGTCAAATTGTTGCCTCCCAAGCAGCCACTGTTTGGTGATTGGACACTTCAGTCTGAAAAATCTCCCACCTGCAGTTATGTTTTGTTCTACTTGTGCTTCAAGATTTAGCTCAGGTTTTTTTGCAAAGGTTTAAGACCTTGTTTTTAGATATTCAACATCTTTGACCAACATCTTTGCTCTAATCAGCACAGTTGACAATTATATGTCTCATTGAAAGCTAGGAATTAGGAAAATATAGTTAAAATGAGTCAAAATCCTTTTGTTTCAAACTCTTGACAACCGAAAAAGTTGTTTTTTATGACTCCAAAAAACTAAGATGGCTTGAATTAAGAAATTATCCTAAGACGTCTAAATGCATTTTATTAAACAGCACCACTTCATAATATGGAGAAGCCACATTAAATCTCTTTGACAGCTTTTAACATCCAAATCAATTGTTTTGAAGATCAAGAAAAGCTCATGAAATGCAAGATTCAAGTGTTTACATTTTAAAAGGATTTATTAAGATGGGCCAACTTGCACTAAGACCATATGCTCATTTTGTTTTAAAATGACTGTTTTCTGTCACTGTAATCAAAATGAACTGTAATTAGATACATAAAAGCTCAAAAAGTACAAACCGTTTCCTTAGAACTGGCAAATAAACATGTTATTGGGCTGTGTAACATTCAACTCTATGTAATTCTATGTAGCTTCTTCAGCTTATGTTTCCTTTTTTGAATGCTTGCGTGGAACAGCTTGTTTCTAGATGCTGATTTAAGATTTCTTGTCAAGTAAAAATTACATGATGCATGGACAGATTATTTTACTACTTTCTAGTGATTTATTTCTCAAGATTACAGTTCTTTTCCTAGTTTTAGGCCATCTCTTTTGCAGTTTTGAGTGAATTAAAATGCACTTAAATATTCACGGTGTAGTTTAGCATGCAGGTCATATCAGCTCATGTCATGTGACAGAACTGTCACATGTTTGGACAGAACCTGAAGATAATTTGACAGATTACTGCTTAGAAGTAGGAGAATGCTCACAGTAAAATGTATTTGGAAGGAATTCAAATGCATTTGAAGAACTTTATACATTTTATGGGATCAATTCTATGATGTTGACCTAAATGGTTGTAACAAACTCTCTCCAATATTGGGGTTAGTTGTGAAAGACATTCAAGCTTCTGCATGAACCAAAAGGCAAAATGTAAGATGAAGAGCACCGCTCTTTATTTTGTAAATCCTTTTTAGATTTTGGTGCTGTATGAACCTTTAAAACAAAAAAAGATTGAGATAATTCCAATATTTTTTTGTAACATTTTTACCTGCAGTCACCTAGTATGAATTTGCCTTTGGAGCGCCGGTCCTCATGTTCTGCTGCCTGCTTTAAAAGAAAGTGTTCCTCTGTTCCTCGCTGAGGTCTTTGGAAGGTGAACTGTAATTGCTAAGGGAGGATTTAGAGTGACGATAGAACAAAGCACCTCTTTTGTCTTATGTGGTAGCGCTTACACTCTGTGATGGAGCAAAGCCTTCGACACAAAATCCAGACATGAGAACATGTTGGGAAGCAGTTTTTTATTTCTTGTCAGAGCGCTGGCTTGTGGGTTAACCACAAGGAGAACAGCAGGAGCAGACTGAGGCTGAGTTGTGGATGGCTCTGCATTCTTTGTTGCACATTTTCTGTCGTACTGGCTGTGTGGTAAATGACATCATGGTGGCAGTAACTCTTAAAGCGTGACCACGGAAAGACAGAGACCACAAACACTGTGTGTGACTTCATCATGAAAACTTCTTAAGAAAAATTGTGGAAGGTCCACTCCCCTGTCCGATTCCTGAGTCACACCAATAAATAAAATTATTGAGGGAAAACTTGCTTTATTAGACACATGTTCAAAAAGAATGTGTTACATGCACAAATGAAATGTATGGAGTCTGCTAATTTTGTCATGCTCCTTCCATTATGACATCAAAGCATTCTATTCTATTCTATTCTATTCTATTCTATTCTATTCTATTCTATTCTATTCTATTCTATTCTAAATTCCCATGAACTGTGGTATGAAAGGAAAAAAAAACATACAATACATACTAGTGTGCACAACAGTGTTCATTTAAATCACAGTGTTGTTGTTTTTTTAAATAAAGTTTTTTTCCCTATGTTTGCAATAGACTTGTCTGAGGGTTGATCATCCAGAAAACTAACAACCAGCACGGCTCTGCCTGGTTGTTGAGTCTTTCAGCGATCTACAGGATTCCCCTCAATCCTGGCTGGCATTGTTTGCAAAGAAGAAAGCTATCAGAGGATCTACACAAGATTAGAGCTACCAACTGTTCCCTCTGTGGCTTCCTGTTTTGCCGCAGGAATTCTTTTGGTGTGTGCAAAGAAAAAAAAAAAAGGGGAAAAAGCACATTCTGCATAAATTCAACATATTAACCCGCTCCTCTCTGAACAAACCCAGTTAAAAGCACAGGTAACTGGATATCTGTGACATGTTTAATTATACATGTAAAACATGCTTCCGTTAGTTACTGAAATAGGGGTTTGATTGTTAAAAAAAATTCCTTGATCCTCTTGAGACCTGGTGTCCAGATTCGAGGACATCACATTGTGGGTTTTATCACCACTGTATTAAACTCTGTTTACCTGGGGCCCTTTGACTGTGAAATAAAAAAAAGCATATCAAACAAGAGTTCGGGTCTCAAGAGCTTAAATCCACTTCATGTAAGCGTGCTGCTTATTCGATTTTTACATATTAGTGTGAAATATTTTGTAAGTCAAGGTTCATAAATAAATATGCACATTTAGAGACAAATTTGAATGTTAAAATTACAATTTTATGCTCAACTTTCGCTAAATTAGGTTTGCAATAAAAGCTTTTCTGTCTACCCAAATCTTTGTTTTTTTCAGTTGTACTGCCAATTATTTCTCCTCCATCTTCTCCCTTCAGTTTCTCTCTGTCACATTCTCTAGAAACCCTTCACTTCTCTTTCTCTTACAGTTCTAACACACCTCCTCCTCCTCCTCCTCTTCTTCCTCCTTCCCATCTAAATTGCAAATGGAAATTGACTGCCAGGGGAGCTCCTCAATGTCATTAAAGCTGGCCCCATGGATTAACCAGAAAAGGGGAGGTGGTGTGTAGAAACTGCAGATCAATAACAGTGCTTATCCACTAGGTTCCTTTAACTCACTTTGGATTAAGATCAGACTAACTCAAATGTCCATTCTTGAACTACAAGCAGCAAGGTTGTTAAAAGTGACAAGAGGGGCTGAAACAGAGCAGAACATGGGCACAAAACTGAAGAAAAAACTACAGTCTCAATGAAAATGAATAACACACAATTTAATAAATAAACATGCATTCTGATCCTTTTAGCTCAAATTAAAGACCTACCACTTTTAGTTTAATCTAAAAAACAATTTGTCTTAGACATTTTTGGGGAACATGCTAAATGTGATTACTTTGTAACGTACTCATATTTTATAAACTTACATTTAATTTGTTAGTACATGTTTTCATATTGATAATTCTATTGTTTGCCCTTTAAACCCCTGTTTTGTCCATCCTTTGAAACATCAACATCTAAAGTTAGAAAGTGGGGTTTAATTTCCACATAGTATTCTGTTTTCTTGTTTTCTCATTCAACAGAGCTTCCAGTTCTTCAGCAAGCTAATAACTGTCAACACACAAAAACATTTTAAGCCAAACGAATTCATCTGTCAGACTATGACACCAAACTTGGGTTTATGAGTGAAAATTGCTAAAAGAGTAGTTTACATATACCGTACAAAGAAGACCCAACAAACAGTTGCAGTTCTGTGTCACAGAATAATTCTCTAGTGATCAGGTAAAACCTTCTTTTTTTTGCATTTAATCTTTTTTATCACATAAGGAGCATGTTGAATGTGCTAACGGACAAAGCTTGTAAGTCATGATCTGGATGCATGTTAGGGCTGGTTGCCCTCCACATAAACAAAAATTATCTGATGGCTACATCAGCCAACAGGTAGAAAAAGAATTAGATGCTTGTATTGATAGTTTTAATAAGCCATTATCAACATTTTATAGCTGTGTTGTGTACTTTAAATCTGTCAAAGGGACAATAAAACACTCACAGTGTAACACATGTTTATGACTAAAATGCTCCTGTTCAGCATTTCAGAAATGATTGATTTAGAATGTAATGCAACATGACATTTATGGTTTCTCATTACAGGAAATCTACAAATAAGCCTATAGTGCCATCTAGTGGTGCAAAGATCACTCCTAGATTTTATTCATATTTATTACTATAATCTGTACTGGAACTCATAAATTATAAATTATTCTACATATATATCATGTCTTGTACTCTGGCAACTATGAACATAAATTAAGCACAACATAAAATGGGAGGGAGTAGATTAAATAATTTGACTTCTTCCCATATCCTCTCAAGCACTAAATCTAAAAACTAGTTAAAACTGTATGTTTTGAAAACCAATTGTATGTTATTAGGTACAAAACATTTTGTCAAAGCCACAGAATCAGTCAATTAAGTTAAAGAGGTTAAGCTGTTAGGTATAACACAAAATAAAAAAATGTTATGTACCACACAGTTGAAGAACATTGTTAATAAGATGAGAAGGAACACTTTGTATGCAATGCTATGTCAACAGAAACAGGAAGATTGGTTCTGCAGTCTTTAGATGTGTGTTACTTGGACCATTTTCCTGTTGTTTGATCAAAAGCAGCCAAAAAACTTTCACGAAGGTGCAGAACAGGGGCGCAAGACTTTTGTCTTTTTTAAGACTAATATCAACTGGATGCATCAACGTTTGTCATGGACGAAAGTCAATGGCAGATTTGTTCTCACAGTCACTGCCCACATGGTTTTAACACAAGAAGAGCTCCTTTTACTCCTCTGCACTCGAAAAAACAGCAACATGTATGGCGATTTCTTACTGGAATATGTTGCCTCTAGAAATATTAGTATAAAGCAGTCATGGTAAGATTAAAATATTCTTAAGAAGTGAAAAATCCATAATGAAATTCCATTACATAACTGATTTATCTCTTTTAATTTAAGAGTTTCATCCATTGTACTGTTTTGCCTCTTCTGTTTCTTTGAATATTTGGAACTTTGTATTACTGTGAAAGTATCAATGCCATCGTCATTCAAAAATCTTGTAATAATGTATGTATTTTTAACAGTGGACCCCAGGGAGAATAGTCTTTACATAGGCATCCTTATATAAACAAAATACATTTCAACATGGAATTTCATATTAAATAAGACCAAATGTGCTGATCATACATAAAAAATGCCACAGAAAAATTGGATTTATTTTAAATGCATCGCACATAAATAAAAGTCATGTTCAGTCATTTTCCTTTGAAAAAATTGCTAATATTTAAACTGTAACAACAGTTTTCCTCTTTCTAGCTAAAGAAGCCAAATATGTTTTATAATAAAAAGGGAGATAGCTAGTTTAAATAATGAACAAATCATAAAGTCATGTAGAAAAATTCCTATAACTAAGAAAACAAATCACATTTTTGATTTGATTTAAATAAAACAACAAAACAAAGTACTTTTATTTTGAAGAGATCAGCAAAGCCAGTCTGATCAACCAATTCTAGGTGTTGTTAGCCTTCTCGTCATTGTTGTTGTTATTGTTGTTCCTGTTCAAGCATTTTTTTAAATGTAAAGGTAATATCAGTTTGAAGCGTTGATTTAAAGTAAATAAGGTGTGACGGTCTGCAGAAGGGTGTGTCCTCCTCCCGTATGTAGTGCGCATGCGCAGTGACGACCCCCTTTGTTGTGGCCCGATAACTAGAAGCGTTGGACTCATCTTTTATTTTCTTCTTCCTCCCTCATAATTCGTTTTTGCTTTTGAGCGTACAAACTCCACACGTTAGCATGTTTAAACACGCTATTCAGAATTTTAGCATTAGTTTTGACAGCCGCGTGGTTAACGGGAAACCCACCTTTTCCAAAGGCGACATGGTGACGGGACACATCTCCTTTGACCTCAGCAAGGACACCAGCGTCACGTCTCTCACGATAAAGCTGAAAGGAGGCGCCAGCGTCCACTGGTCCAGCGGGTCCAGAAAACACCGGCGGTACCACAGCGCCAAAGTGGACTTCTTCAGTTCAGAAAGCGCCATCCTACAGGAGAAACAAGGGAAATTTTGTTTTGTTTTCTTTTGTTTCTTCTTTTTGTTCTTTTAAATAAAGTTTTTGAACATGTGTTTACGTTGCAGGGGCCATCAGCACCGGACAAGAAAAACTACAGGCCGGCAGGCATGTTTTTCCGTTTTCCTGTCAGCTTCCTCAAGGGTGCGTTTGAGCATTTTCAAATTCTTCAGCTTATTTTTGTTTCCAAACCTCTATGAGTCTGCAGAGCTTCATCACAGCCTCTCTCTCTCCTCTGTGTTCCTGCTTGTTTGCATGAATGCAGAGATTTCCCATCATCCTTCCACGGAGTTCATGGGCAGATAGAATACACGCTGACCGTGAGCATCCACAGACCGTGGCATTTGTCCAAGGACTTTGTGACTGAGCTGAACTTTGTGAACCACGTTGACACCAACAAGCCAGACTTATGGGTAAGAGATGGAGAACGTCCCACTCTTCAAATCTTAGATCTGCACACATCTAGCATAGATAGATCCTTCTCCAGAACCAATTAAACGTCTGCATTTGCACATTGAAAAATGTTATTTTTTTATTATGGTCTTGCAGCATTTTCTGAGGACATGTATGAAGAAAATGTAGCTAATAAAAACATTTCTGTTGTGTGTTTTTTTTTATTATCTTTCTTTTTTATCATGAATCAGGAGCAGACAAAAAATGTAGTTGGAAAAAGATTATAGCAGTGATGTAGAAGCTACAGTCTGCAGCCCACAAGCTTCCACCGGTACAGTTTTGAGCCAGGAAAAAGGAGGAAAAGAAGACGTTAAGGGATGTATTTGTCTGCTAGTGGATGCATCGGAATGCAGCAGAGCAGTACGCTTGTGGCCTGCCGATCGTAGTTTGTAGCAACTAAAAGCTTTTTCCAAGGGCATTTTAATCTGGTCCTGATTCGCCACATTTTGAATAAAGAAATACTCAGAATTGTCATTTTAAGCTTTATTTATAAAACATAACAAAAAATGCTACAAGAACATGTTAAAACACCAAAAACATGATTTTCTTTGGAGTGGGTCTTTAAATAAAGGCTCTGTTCAAAACATACAGCAGTGTATTTATGATCTGCTCAAAGAACCATCTTGTATGAGGGAAAATGAATTTTTCAAAGTCCCCTTTTTCTAAATTTTTAAACCTGAGATTAGTGTTTTATGGGGGAAAAACAGTTTTTTTTTCTGATAGTTTGGGTTTCAATCAATGTTGCTTTGTTGATTGTAACATTAACAGTAGCACCTCTCCATCTAACACATTACTCCTTTAGTAAAGATGAGGAGTAAGAAACTTTCTGTCACAATTGTAATAAAGAGCTATAAATATAAATATTACTCCATCACTGGGCGGAGGCCCCAGTCGCTGGTCTGGGAGCGCTTTGGGGTCCCCCCCAGAGGAGCTGGAGGAAGTGACTGGGGAGAGGGAAGTCCAGGCATATTTGCTTAGATTGCTGCCCCCGCGACCCATATGAGTGGAAGAACTCCATAAATAATTGTCCACTGATACGATTGCTCATGTAAAGAGAGACTTTGGAAGAATGCAGTGCAAATATTAAGTATGTGTGTGTCATGTTTACACAGGCTCCCCTTATAGGCTCAAACAGCAAGACCTTGTGCTGTCTGTGGTGTGCTTCAGGTCCAATCACGATGACCGTCAAGGCAGAGAAGACAGTCTTCAGTCCAGGTAGACCAGTCTGCACGATGAAAAAATATGAAAGCGTCCACATCCGAATCTTTTTCCTTCACCCAACAGGAGAAACTGCCAAAATCACCTGTGAGTTCAGCAATGCTTCATCCAGGACAGTTACTCCACGGCTGAAGCTACAACAGAAGCAGGCTTTCTTTTCCCACGAGCGGACCACTGCAAAGGTTGTCTGCCTGCATCTGGCGTCTGTGACCGGAGAATCTGTCGGGCCAAACACGTCCGACGTGCACTCAGAGATCAAGCTCCATATTCCTTCATCTGCATCCTGCACCATCTCGCATTGCAGCATCCTTGAAGTCCACTACAATATAGAGGTTAGTGTTAGTGACGGACGGCACAAAAGCACAATCCTCTAACATGCATGAACGTTTCATTTATTTGTAAACTTGTCAGAAAGTGAAATCGTAGACATTCCCAAAAGAGTCATTCTAATGGCATCATTTATAAGTGGATGTGGACGTATGAATACGTTTCTTCTACTCGTTTTCTTTAGGATTTTTGTTTTGATTTCTTGAAAGAGACCACATCCAATAATCTTGTTATGAACTGTTCTTTTGTGTTTTCTTTTTCTTACAGGTGAGCCTCTGTATAAAAGGTTCCCATGACCTGACAGTGCTGTTTCCCATCATACTGTGCGACACACCCACACACAATCCTCCCTCTTTTTTATCATGAGCATATTTATTAAATGTAGACATACTGGAATAAGGTAGAGATTAAGCCTTCACAAAATACCAACCGGAAGTGTACTTTAACTTTGCTATTCTTTCAAAAAAAAGTTCAAACATGACTTGTTTTGAGTTTCATTGTGTTTGATACCACTGAACTGATTTAATGTTACAATTTAAAAAAACATTTATGTCTTAACTTGTTTTTTTTTCTGGTTTTTATTCATCAGCTTTTTGTCAGCTGTTGGTTTAGATTTGTTTTTTTCTACATTTTATGTCTGAACATTTTTGGTTTTATCACAGCAGATTTACCTTAAAGTGCTATGGGAACCTATCAGGGCTCTTCTACAGATCTACCTCTCCAGGTTTTAGTTTTACCTCTATGTTACAGGTAGAGGTTTGCTTTATTAGAAAAGTGTTTGTAAGAAATCATCCATGAGAAGTAAGACGTTACCATTTGAAATGACCTTTTTCCCATTCTATCATCTCTCTCCTGCAAATGAGCTTTTAAAAGTTTCTGAAATATAAGTATTGAAATTATTCAATGAGACGTTCTATTACACTCGTATTGATATGGGATTTTCAGATTCAAATCAGAAGTTGTGTGCCAGTAGCCTTTGAATGATCTGAAACTTCTGTTCCAGTTTCCTCCAGAAATTGTAATTAATAATTTTACCAGCAGGGGGGGCTAGAAATTACCTAATTAATGTCTTAGTTTTTAGAACCAATTAGAAGCTTTAGAAAATGGATCTACATCTTATTGTCTTTGAAAAAGGTTGGAGTATAAAGTTTTGCCAACTTCAGAACTTATTGTATTGTTTCTTTTCAAGTAAGTTCCAGTGTAATTCTGATTCTGATAGGACATTTTTTAACACCAGTCATTAAAAAAAAACTACCTAGAAAAATATTAGTCCTGGAAATTATTCCAGATGTAATAAAGTTTGACAGTGCTTGAAATGATGTACTTTTTATACTTAGATAATATCTTAAGGTGTCAGACAACTTTGAAGTCTAGAGTTGTGACTGGACTGGCGTGTGTCTAAAGCTTTTTTCAGTCAGTGTGGCTACCTCCATTAAAGTCACAAGTGCTCACATGTTGAGTGAGGTCAAAGTTAATGTCATTCTATCTTTAGTATACAATTTGTTTTTCTACCTTAAGTAAATCTCAACTCTGTTATTCTCGTGGGTTTTCCACTGTTTCCTACAAAAATGAAACTGTACTTTGTGTGTTTATTTTTATAGGAAATGTTTTATTTGTCAGTTCGCAGACTGTGCAAAATGCAATTTTTTAACTTATGTTTATATATTTGTTTTTTTCTGTAAAATCTTTCTTAAACAACTTACTAATAAAAATCTGAAACTGACTTCTTCTATTTCAGAGAGTTTTTGTACTGTGCTTAAAATCTTTCTTTTGCTATTGAGTATTTGCACTAAATACTAATAAATACAAATGCTGTTGGAATGGGACTGGAGATTTTATGTTTGGAAAAAAGAAATAATAAAAGTGGTATAGAGCAGTACCAAAAAAGGAACATTTATTTAAGAAGTTGACAGAATCAAACCACTGAAGAATTTTAAAACAAATAAAATGGTTTTAAGACAATGACAGAGGCTGAAAGGAATAAAAGCTGACTTTCAAAGTGCTACATCTATCTTTATGACATTGTAATAAAATAAACCTCTCCTGGAAATTCGTCATGTGAGGATAAGGTTCCATGTGTGCATGGAACAGTCCAAGATTGTTCCATTGGAACATTTGCTATCTGGAATGGGGAATTTTTATTTTATATGTCTCAAATCAAACATTAGTTTCTTTAGAGCTAGAAACTTCTCTCAAATCCGGTCAAAACTTAGAGTCCTGACTCGAGCAGTAAAGCAGTGAAAGAAGTGAATTGGAGGAAGGCATCTGTGAGGCTGATTGCTGATTAGATGACAGATTTTGGAAAATACATCACATTTTATGTTTATTCTACACTAAGTGAGGTTGATCTTTACATCTAAATGCACAATAGTTCCTCCCTGTACTCAGTGGTTGTGGCACACAAGTGTTTACTGTAACATGTTCCAAGATACTGCATATCTAACAGGATTATGACATATATTTACTAAAAACCCTTTGCAAATGGTGCTTTTAGCACCATTTTACGTTTAGTTATTTTTAGCCCAACTCTGGTTAAAATGGAGAAAAAAGTAAATATGAAATTGCATTAGTTTGGCAGTATTCTATTGTCTAAAGCTTTCAATTGATAAGGGCTTAACTAAAATTACCCATCCATCCATTCATCTTCTAAACTTGCTTAGTTCTGTTTGGGTTCACACACGGTTGCTGAGGCTTACACTGCCCCTAGAAATAAGTCAGAAGTAATCCAAATTTGAATTTATTTTTAAGCAAACGAATATGCCAACGTGGTAAAAAAGAAAATAAAAGGTATTCTTATACTAAGACAGGTGTTCTTAAACTAAGATTAAAACTAAGTTTAAAACTTTCTTGATAAGATCTGTTTTTTTGCAAAGCAGAGAATAAGACTTTTTTTTTCTTGAAACGAGAGTGTTTGACTTTAAGGTTCCATTTTTTGCTGTGCAGCTTTTGTTTGGGGAAAAGTGGGGTACATCGTAAACAAGATGCCAGTCCATTGCAGGGCCACAACCACAAATAACCACAAACACACAGACACACTCACATCTAAAGGACAATTTTAAAGTCACCAACTGTCCTATAAAGCAGGTCTTTTAACTGTAGGAAGAAACCGAACAAAAAAAAATGCAAGAGGGGAACATGCAAAGTCCACAGAGAAAGGACCCAGCCTTGATTTGAGCCAAAGCATTCAGTGCTAACCACCATGGAGCCCCTTAAGTTACACCCCATTTTTAACATAGATGAATTTCAATAATAATCAATAATTAGGATACTAAAATGACATTAACTTTGACCTCACTCAACATGTGAGCACTTGTGACTTTAATGGAGGTAGCCACACTGACTGAAAAAAGCTTTAGACACACGCCAATCCAGTCACAACTCTAGACTTTAAAGTCGTCTGACACCTTAAGATATTATCGAAATATAAAAAGTACATCATTTCAAGCACTGTCAAAGTTTACATGCAGTAAAAATTGAGTATTTGCATTAAATACTAATAAATACAAATGCTGTTGGTATGGGACTGATATTTTATGTTTGGAAAATAGAAATAATAAAAGTGGTATAGATCAGTGCCAAAAAAAGAACATTTATTTAAGAAGTTGACAGAATCAAACCAATGAAGAATTTTAAAACAAATAAAATGGTTTTAAAACAATGACAGAGGCTGAAAGGAATAAAAGCTGACTTTCAAAGTGCTACATCTATCTTTATGACATTGTAATAAAATAAACCTCTCCTGGAAATTCGTCATGTGAGGATAAGGTTCCATGTGTGCATGGAACAGTCCAAGATTGTTCCATTGGAACATTTGCTATCTGGAATGGGGAATTTTTATTTTATATGTCTCAAATCAAACATTAGTTTCTTTAGAGCTAGAAACTTCTCTCAAATCCGGTCAAAACTTAGAGTCCTGACTCGAGCAGTAAAGCAGTGAAAGAAGTGAATTGGAGGAAGGCATCTGTGAGGCTGATTGCTGATTAGATGACAGATTTTGGAAAATACATCACATTTTATGTTTATTCTACACTAAGTGAGGTTGATCTTTACATCTAAATGCACAATAGTTCCTCCCTGTACTCAGTGGTTGTGGCACACAAGTGTTTACTGTAACATGTTCCAAGATACTGCATATCTAACAGGATTATGACATATATTTACTAAAAACCCTTTGCAAGTGGTGCTTTTAGCACCATTTTACCTTTCTTTACATCTGTGCTGATAAGTTATCAGCACAGATGTTATTTTTAGCCCAACTCTGGTTAAAATGGAGAAAAAAGTAAACATGAAATTGCATTAGTTTGGCAGTATTCTATTGTCTAAAGCTTTCAATTGATAAGGGCTAAACTAAAATTACCCATCCATCCATTCATCTTCTAAACTTGCTTAGTTCTGTTTGGGGTCACACACGGTTGCTGAGGCTTACACTGCCCCTAGAAATAAGTCAGAAGTAATCCAAATTTGAATTTATTTTTAAATAAGCAAAAAAATATGCCAACGGGGTAAAAAATTTTTTAAAGAAAAACACTGTAGTCACTAAGACAGGTGTTCTTAAACTAAGATTAAAACTAAGTTTAAAACTTTCTTGATAAGATCTTTTTTTTTTAGCAAAGCAGAGAATAAGACTTTTTTCTTGAAACGAGTGTCTTTTACTTTAAGTTCCATTTTTTGCTATGCAGTTTTTGTTTGGGTGAAAGTGGGGTACATCTTAATCAAGATGCCAGTCCATTGCAGGGCCACAACCACAAATAACCACAAACACACAGACACACTCACATCTAAAGGACAATTTTAAAGTCACCAACTGTCCTATAAAGCAGGTCTTTTAACTGTAGGAAGAAACCGAACAAAAAAAAATGCAAGAGGGGAACATGCAAAGTCCACAGAGAAAGGACCCAGCCTTGATTTGAGCCAAAGCATTCAGTGCTAACCACCATGGAGCCCCTTAAGTTACACCCCATTTTTAACATACATGAATTTGAAAAAGTTTTGTGAAAATGGTTCCAGTGGCTAAAATAAAGAGAAGGCAGACAGATTTTGGCCAAGTAGAAAAAAGTATTTAGTAATATTGCTTCTCTCTGGCTTATTCTCTAGAGGTTCTTTATGAACAAGCAAATCTTTTATAGAAGGCAATAATTAGGATATTAAAATTGGGAATCTTGTCTTAGGTGACTTAAATAGCATTGAAATGAGACCAAAAGCATTTTTAAACAGGTAAATAGGATGCTTGACAACCAAGTTAAGCCAAAAAAAACAAACAACCTCTCATGCTTTTGAAAATTCATCCATCCATCTTCTTCCACTCATCTGGGTCATGTGGGTCCAACGGCAAAAGTCTGAGTAGAGATGCCCAGACTTCCCTCTCCCCAGCCACTTCCTCCAGCTCCTCCGGGGGGGACCCCAAAACGTTCCCAGACCAACGAAGAGAAGTTATCTCTCCAGCTTCTTCTTCTTTGAATTTTTATGTTTCTTTCTCTAAAAAAGAAAAACACAATGACATAATTCTATAGCATTTTTAGTAAAACATACAACAATGACTTTTAAAATGACATATTTTCTCAGGTGCAGCTGCTAAATTTTGAGACCAGCAGCACCATTTAAGGATGAGTGACAGTGGACCCACAATGAGCAAATATTAATGTAGATCACTTTTATTCATAGCCTACAGGGAAATTAAATTCATGAGACCAACTTTATTTTTTAAAAGCAATATTTTAAATGTTTGAATATTTTTTTCAGTTTCCCAGACAAAAAAGAAATGGCCAAGGTGCCAAATTGATGAAGGCTGGTTCTACTTGCTGATTATCTTTACAGCATCCTGAGGTTATAGACTCTCCTGTTGCAGGTGAATCCAGTGAGGGTTCAAAGTCTATTTGCTAATGGAAGGTTGTTATTCTTTGACGATGAGATAACAGCAAATTAAACACAAAGCTGCATTAAATGCAAGGATAGTGGAAAAATTAAGAACTTATCTTTAAAATGTTAGGAATTTGGAGACACTGGAAGACAAAAGAGTTGCATCCCTTTTAAACTCCTTTTACATAAAAGGAACTTGGATTCATTGACCATTTGAGTGTAATTTGTCCTGCTTGATTCAAACTATGGTTCCAATCTCAGTGTCAGTTTCACTGAATTGGATTTTTTTATGTCATTAATTAAATCAGTGCTGTAGGCCTATCGTAAAATCAGCTTTAAAAAGAGAAACTGTTTACAGAATTCTCATGTAAATGCCCTCCATTGGTACAACATGACAGTGTACTCTGAAGTATGCATCATGTAAGGGATAATGGCTGATGAAGTGTGCACTGTGAGAAATTATACCATCATCCGGGTGAATTCTCGATTTGATTGGTTGCTGGGTGTGCATTAAAAAGTTACATTATTATTTTTAACTAGTTGGAGAAACAAAAAACTGATAAATGTTTTGACTAATAGTGTACGGCGATATGCATTACTGTAAAACCTATTGGGAACATGCACAATGATTAAAATCCGTATTCTCTGAATACTTTTTTTCATTTTAGATTTCTAGACTAGAAATTATTCATATTAGATATATGAAAAAGGAAAACACAAACACAAACTAATTCTATTGTGACTTGACTTTATAGCACTACTGCTAGTTTTTACATCACTTCATAGTGTTTGACCCAAATGCACATCAGGTCTGTTGGTGATTCACGAACGCAGCCTAGAAAATAATAAACTTAACAACATTTTTCATTTATTTTTAAAGAACTATTTAGAGTCTGAATGCAGCAAAGCTTCTCAGGTCAAAGCTCTGGTCAAAGGCTGCAGCTAATTTCATTATCAACAATTATTTAGTTCAATAACTGTTTTTAACTGTGTATCTCTGTCAGACATTCTCAACTCCAGTTGACAGTAGGATCTGGCGCTCGTGCGAACAACTACCTTCCCTACGTGGGTCCCACAGTGGATGGAAGGATCTCAGTGTCTGGGGAAAGGCTTCAGGGCGTTGGAGCCTGGCTCAAGGTCAACGGAGAGGTCATCTATGCCTCCAAACCCTGGAATTTCCAGATGGTGAACTGTCCCCATCTGGTAAGAAAAACAATCCTGACACTCTAGTATACTTGCTGTACTTATACTAACTTATACCCAAGTATTTCTAATAAAATAAACTTAAAGTTTTCCACTGTTTATCATTATGTCAAATAGATACATAAATGTATTGTAATGCCTAAATGTAGCTATTGCTTTTATGATATGTTTTAAATAAATAAACTGCACTAAACTTTTTGTTAAGGTTCTTATACATGTCCTACAAAACTCATCCAAACCACAGCTCCTCTCTGTACTCTTTCATAGCTCTATAAAGACCCAATGCAGCTTTCTCTGACCTCAGTATTTCTCCAAAATCAGGGGAGGCTGGTCTGGAGGCCATCAACGGCACTCTCTGCCCTGGAGGAGGTACCACCAGACCATGTTAACAGGTAACTAACTAATTAAGATAAGTTTTAAAGTTTTCATTTTAACAAAATGATTAAGATTGTGCATTTCTTATCTCATGTTTATGCAGTTATAGATAATCTTCACGCAGTATCCATCGACAGCCAGCCCTGCAAATCCTGTTGATGGCCGATGCAGTGTGAAGCCGCATCCTGAAACTCTCTCAGCAGACCACCCTGCAAGACGTAACAATCATCAACTAAGAAGTTCCAGCCCTGGGTCTCAGTTGCCTATGTCGACCAACTTTGTGAATATAGTTGTAAATAAAAGTGTGAATTCATAACAATTACTGTTTTTGAGTTATTCCTTTATTTGCATTCAGACAACCTCAAATGTTTTTAATATATCAAATATGAACTTCATTTATTAATTTATTTTTTCTCAGCAATCATTGGTAGGTTATTTTTCATTTATTGACCTTTTTTTTCTCCAAAAGACTTAAAAGTCGATGAAAAGTCTCCCTCCTATCTTGTGCTCTCTGCTTTTCTGTCTCTCTCTGCAGTCTTGTGTCCTCCCTTTTTAGATCTAGAAGCTCATCACTGTTCGTTCCTCTTTTTCTTACAGCAGGTGGCTGACTCCTTCCTTCCTCACTTTCTTCAAGCCCCTCTCTTTCACCCATTGTTGTAGGTGTCGCTGGACTTTCCTCATGGATAGAAGAAATTAGGACAGGGGGACTAGTGGAAGGTCTCTGTCCCTCTGTCCAAGTACACACAAAATCATAAATGACATGGGGAAAGTCATAAATGAGTGGGAGAAACCTTCTCCTGTAGCTTCATTTTTTTTAGGATTGTCCTGAAAAACAAATACAAAAAGGGGGAGAGATGAAAGATTTAATTCCTCTAGAAAATATGTTTAACATCAAAACACTAGAGGGTCTAACTTTGTGACGAAGAGGTGTAAAAATGCATGGTTTTACCTCCAAGCCCCAGCAGCCGAAAATTTGGTGCAAATGATCATTCTCTTCCCAGAGCTTTATAAAAGCTGTTGTCTGCTCTTTGGTCCACAAAAAGACATAAAACAAAAAAAAAGCCTTTACGAAAGGGTTAATGGCTGACAAAGTGTGCATTATCAGAAATTAGCGCACACCATGGAAGCCTGAACCATCCGACGCGAAGCGGAGGATGATTGCTTCCGCAAAGTGTTTTAATCCATTGACAAAGCATTTAATGGGAATACTTTTTTTTGAATTTAAAAAAAAACTAGCAAGAAAATTGAGAATCCCAACAAATGTTTGGAATTTTATTTCCTTTGCACTTTCCTTTTTTAAAACAGCTTTTTAAATTAAGTTTTCATTTGTTTGTTTTATATCAAAACAAGTATCCATAAACCATGACTCTCACGGTTTAATTATTAACCTACCTGTATTTGTACACGCCCTCCATCACATAAAGCCTCTGCCCCCATTATCTCATATAGCTCTTTGTTTATTTTTCTGCATCATGGTCAGTAATGTTAAAAGTTTTTCCATGGCGTATACTACCATCAACCAAAGCAATATTTTAACCAGAGGGGATGCCATCTCTTGACAATTTACATTAGAATTGAATTGGTTAGTTCAAAAGGGTCCCCAGTCCACAATTTTTCAAAATAAAGACATTATATGGTCTATGGTCTTCAAGGGAAAAGCTATCTAATTATGTGCAAAATATTCCCAAGTCCGTTGTAATGTATTGACCATGCTTGACATTTAAAATGCATTAAGTGCAAAATTCCTGGACTTGGGCCTCTCTTGCATGGGTTTTGCTTTATCCCATAGATGGCAGCACTAGTTATCCAATATGGCAGCGCCCCTGTGTAATTCAAGAAAGGCCCAAGTCCAGAGACCTTAGTTTGCTAGTTTGCTGAAATTATAAAAGTGAGGTGCTTCATATTATAGCATTTGTAAGCTATGAATTTGTGCTAAATCTGGGTAAAGTATTAATCATTTGGTGTAGCCTCCCTTTAAGCTATGCAATTAAAATCATTTCCTGGAAAAACAAACCTCTTGGACTTGGGCCCCTTTTGAACTAACCGATTCAATTAGCAAAGGAGGACAAAGTAGAGTCGCTCTGTGTAAAACTGAAGGGGAAAGCTGAAGTGAAATGGACAAAAGTTTATGGATAGATAATTATGGCTTATCACAGCAAGGATAAATACTTCACTATTAAGCAGTTTATTATTGAAGAGAATCAAGGTTAGTAAAAAGCAGATGCTTTACATGCTTTAAATGCTTTACATTTAATTTGGGCTCAATATGCTGGATCAGTGTGTGCAATCCCAACATTTTAATGCGGTTTATTTGCGCATATTTTACAGATGAAAATTGGTCATGTGTAAATATATTTGGAAAGAGTGTGAAAAGTTGTGGTCTTTGTTTGAAATTTTCAACAGTGTATCACAAACGAACCAGGTTAACACCAGTGAAGCAGTACAAATAACCCATGCAAAGAATATATAAATTAACGTGGAACATGAACCGTATGTGATTATTGCGCTGTTTTTATGCAATTCATACTGTTTTGTGCGTCATTTACGCAATGTAAAAGTTATCCACAGGTGGTACATGCTTGTTGAACAGTCCATTAGACATACGTGGAACAGTCCTGGAATGCCACAAATATGCGTATGCATTTAGCAAAAATCTAGCAAAATTGCCTAAGATTTTCATAATAATTGCGTATGAACTACGTAAAATACGTATAAACTGCATAGTTCTCAACCGACCAAAAATTTTGATCAGTTAAAAACAAAATTTGCGCAAATGATCTGTGCACATCGAAGTATGACGAATGCAAGAATCACTTATGAATTACGTATATCATGAATGTATCATGAAAAACCTAAATTTCAGTCGTGGAAAAGGGGCAATAGCGTAGTGGCTGTGTGGCTGTGTGTTTGGCCTTTATATAAGACAAAAATATGTTTTCAGGAAACCAATTTTCCTGGGGGGAAATAAACATTCTGTAACTTTCTCTGTTAGTGTCCTCAACAGAGTATGTTGAGTATGTTCACAGAGCTGTAACCATGGATGTAAACATTCCAAGGACTGGCTTTTACCAAGGGTGCTTTCTACGTCATTTTCCACCAACACAGATTATCTTTTTTATACTGTGATGAACATAGACGTCCCTTTTGCAGGTAAATAATGTGGGCTTGGAACTTTGTTATTCTCTTAGATTAAGATAGTAGCAGATGTGAAAGAAAATGTGTTCCAGTTTAATCTTTGTTAAGCCCTAGTTGTCTTCAGTGAAATAAATCTAAAGCCAGGAGCACTTCATTCCAGATGGTGTTTTCCCTTCTTCCTTTTTAGATTGCAAGCATACATTTTTTCTGCCATTTCAGCATCTTTACTGTTTTGTACTTTCAGTCTTAAAATATCTTGAGTCACATGGCATTCTGCTTTTCAGGACTCAAAATATAAATCTAGAAGACATTAAACTTCAAGTTAGAGCCAGCTAAGACCTCTTTAAAGTTAAATGACTGGATGTCTGTTGATCAAGCTAGTATTAGAATGGCCGGCTACTGTCCCACTTCTTGGTGGGGCTCAGACATGGTGGCAGTCACATGTAGCAGGTGTGAATGGGCCCATGGTCTAAGATCTTCAAACAGGTTGTACATGGGAGACGAGAAATTCCTCAGACTCTCACCTCATCGATGATTTTACAGCTCATCTTTCAGACCATCTGTCCTCTCTGTTCAGAATGTGCACTATGTTGTCTATAAAGGAGTGTCCTCTGTTTTTCATTAAGCAAGGAAAGACTCTTATTAGTGATATAAAAAATAAACTAATGTGCTTGGGTCTAAGAGGCATAGCAGTAAATTTGGTGCAGTATTGAAACAAATAAGAGGTTATAACTAAAGCTCAAAGTTAATGCCTCATGGTCTTTCTGCTTCAATCAGTCTGACATCATACACAAGGTATGGAAAATGTTATCAGTAAAATACTCTGTTATCTATCTGTACTGCATTCTTTATGCGATGACTCACAAACAGTGGCTGTGATGTTCTGATTCCTCGTGGTTGAGGCTCATGGTGATGGGAGTCAGACATGAAATACTTGAATAAGTTGGTGGGTTTCCTTCACAGCTCAGTGTTCAGAAATCTGTCGTCTTTGATATGTACAAAGCAAATCCGAGAAGGGTCCTTGGCATGTTCATGATTGAATTATTTGTAGTTGTCCACCACCCTAATGTTACAAGTAGGGGTGGCCATGGTGCAGTGGTAGGGCAGTCGACCTCTGATCAGAATATTGCAGGTTCGATTCCTGCCGAGCCCGTCAAAGTGTCCTTGGGGAACCCCACCTTGACTCTGGTGGAAGGTTGGCGGCAGTGTCTGGCAGCAGAGCTGCCATCAGTGTGTGAATAGGTTTGTGACTGTACTTTCAAAGAAGGTAGAAAAGTATACGCTATTTAACATTTACAGGTCAATTCTTCCACTTTCCGGGTGTCATGTGTAATCCACATATGTAAGCCAGTGTGTGGTTCCAAGGAAGGATCCAACATTTGTTTTCTACTCCCTCCTTAGGCACTAGGGGTGCCACAGCTGGGGTTCTGCCTGTAGGATTTCCCTTGATACTTGATATAGTTGGTGCTCAGGCAGATGTCCAGCAAATCCTTGTGTTTCTGGTGTCTTTTAAACAAGACTCATCCTTACCATGTGACTTACGACTAATGTGACTTCCATGTTGGGAATACAGGTTAAAAAAAAGAAACCTACAACAAGGAAGTGTCCATTCCCTGATGCAGTTATTACAGGTGTACACCTGCAACTACTGCAACTAGATGTCCTCTTTATTTGTTGAATCAGAAAGGATTATTGAAACCGGTATTTCTCCTGTTTTTCATAACAAATCTTCCCGCAATGTTACGCCCAAATACTGTCTATCCAAGAAGTGCAGCAAAAGGGAAGAGAAAATGAGAAACAAATACTATTCTCAAGGAGGAGGGGGAAGTCATCCCTCCCTCTACAGGTAAGACTGTCAGTAGGACCATCAACATCCCACCCATGACAGGTCTTTCCATCTTAAACTGTAACATTGTCAAGGTGGAGTACAGGCTCAAGCACGTCTTCTTAAGCTGATGTTGGTGCATTTTTGTGTAAACAAGGCATATTGGAAAACAAATCCTTTTCCATTTACAGTTCTATCTGGATGTCAAGTTTGGGGGTGGCCCAGAGTCCAAGTTCAACATTGTCGTCCTGCCTGCGGTGTCTGAGGAGGAGCAGACGAGGTCTTACAACGGATCAGACATGTTTTCCGCTTCTTTCATGTCAGGAGGGGGAAATCAATTCCAATAAACATCTAAATATTTTGGCGTCATGCCCTCTTAAGGTGGTTCAATGCAAACTTGTGAACATTTTTTAAGTTTGAAAAGCACAGATTTTTTTTTTTATCATAGGCACCATGATGTTTGTGAGTTTGCTCTTAGGTTGATAGACAGAGCCTGTAATCTACTACTAGGGAGGAATCAATGTAAAGCGGACTGATTATCTATGATGCACTCAAATTTTGTTTGTACGCTATTGACATTTGTAGTTTTTACATAGAAAGTTTCCAAATCACCGACTTTGTTTATTTTCTTTATTTTTTTCATATATCCCTTTTTCTTTCTTTGACAGACAAAAAACAAACAAACAAAAAACCCACTCCTTAAACAATTAAATGTAAAAGAACATATACACAAAAAATATTAGCTTATGTTGAAGAGTGAGAAACTGTCTAGAATTTTTCCATGTAAATCCCATTATCAGTTTTTTATACTAAGATAACTAATGCGCTCTGTGAAATATACTGCAAGAAGACAAGTCTTTATTTACTTAACATTAACAGAACCATTTTTTAATCTCTTTTGGAATCTAAAAAATGATTATTATGTTAAAATCCATTATAAATAAATAAACAAAGATTTCACAGGACCTTTGGGTGATCCCAAAGCAAATGTTAATGTTTCTGTTTCAACATTTTTTTTTTCAGTACGGTGAGTTAATGTGTAACAATCCTATTGGTTAATTTATGAGCTCTGTTTAAAAAATCATACAACCAATCTTTAAATTCTCAAAGTTTTCATGTTTTTGTCAACATACCTCCGGCAAATCCCGTCAGCTTTCACTGATTTGCACAGGTGGTCGGCAGAGAGTTTTTTTGCGCCGGATGCCCTTCCTGACACAACCCTGAATTTCATCCGGGCTGGGGAGCGGCACAGGGAGATCCAGTCTTGGGTCCCCTTGTGACTACACAGTTCAGGCAGCAGGGTGAAGGGTCCTGCCTAAGGACCTACACTGGATTAAACACATTGCAGGGCAGGTTGCAAAAAAAATAATTTTATAAGTCCTACCAGCTCTGACTCGCAACACATTTTTTATTCTGTGTGTGTTCATCAATGAAAAAGATAAAACAGGGACTCTTTCCTATTCAGGTCTATTCAAAAGAAAAAATACAGACATTCTTTTCTTCCTTTAAGTCTATAATAAAAGCCCAAAGATTCCGTGACCTCATCTTACAGGCGGCTAACAACTCTTCAGGTCATGTGAGTCTGGTGCCCCTCCTTTTGCGACCTTTGCCCTTTGCTCCAGCACTACCTTGAGATATAGGACCTGACCTGGCACAAAGCAGAGTTGTCTCCAAATAATGATTGTTCCTCTGTGTTTGTGTTTTGTGATGCGAAGTTGTCTGTTTATGAGCTGCATTCATGTACACTTAAAACAACAGAGAATCTGTTTTGTGGTGTTTTAAAATGAATATTGTTTTTTTAGCCAGACTAAACCCAGACACTGCTACCATGCAGGTGCAACCAAAGACTGATGACTGAATGTTTTTGGTGTTTTTAAATGTTCTTGTGGCATTTTTCTTATGATGGATCATATTTATTAAGAGAATTAAGCTTAAAGTTGCATTTCTGAGTATGTATTTATTCAAATTACTGTAATCTAGGAGCAGACGACAAAATATAGTTGGAAATAAACTTTCAAGAGTGACACACAAGTTAAAACGGCAAGTCACTACCTCCCTGCTCTGCTCAATTCTGATGCATCCACTTCTAGACGAATCGATCAATATGTGTTTTTGTTTTCTTCGTCTGAGCTGGTATTTGGCTCAAATCCAAATGTATGGCTGGATAGATCATTTTTCTTGCAACGGTAATTTTAGGTTGGGGTTACAAGGGGCTGTAAGATAGCAACAGAGCACAGTAACAGATGGATGATAGGAAGTGTGGGTGGGGTTGCTTTGGGCCAACGATTCCAACTCAGAGGGGAATTTCTTTTGAACTACTCACGCTCTGCATAAACTATGAAAAATGGAAAATTATACTTTTTTTAAATTTTTGGTTAGAAACAACATAGTCATATTTAAAAGACCATTAACGCTTTTACAACAAATCAAAAGATGATTGGAGTGGGACTTTAAACCTCAATATAAACTCTAATAACACAATGTAAAATAAAATTCCTGTCATGGAAACTTTTTTACCGGTTTCTCAGAATGCAATGGCAAACCAAAATACTTTTTTTTTTTTTTGGTTTAAGTGCATTGGCACAAGTCGATGCTGCTGTTTGAATTTCTTTTTTAAATTTTTTTTATTTCATGTCTTGCATTTTAGCTTCGAATACAATCTCCAGTCTAAGTTGACTGTAAGAATAAACAGTCAAAGGTGTCAGTAAAAGTGATTTTCAAACCACCCAGCTCTTACATTGTCACATGAAGTACTAGTTGTGCTCCTGATCTGAAAATGTAGAGGAATATCATAACAGAAAAAAATATTGGCATGTTACACCGAATTTTTTTCTAAGATAACCTGGATACTTGGAAAAGATTTAGCCTACAACGATGTTTTTTATCAGATCAATTCAATTAGTAGGATACTTGTTAACTATTATCATTTGGATGACAATTTGGTGTTTCATAGTCTCTGCCCTGAGACCTGGAAGGTTCAATTCCATGGTTGAGTCATACCAAAGACGGTATGCAATACCTCTCTGCTTGACACTCAACATTAACGGATTTGATTGGGGGGGTGTCGTGGGTCCCGTCAGGAAATAAGGGCAGAGGTGCCAAGGTGAAAGTATTCTTGACTTTATTCAAGAATAGAGCACACCACTTACACCACTTGCTCCACAAAGGCCAACCAACATAGCCTTCCTCGCAGCCTCTCCGACTTCTCCTCTCAGACTCCCACACTGACACCTGTGGCAGGTTCTCTTGTGAATGGTAAGCCCCTCCTCCTGGGCGTTGCTCTCCATCAGTCCAAAGAAAGAGGAAAAGAATTCACAAAGTTCAAGAACAGAAATAAACATACAACAATAAACTGGTTCATACAAAGAAACATTCTGTGTTCTTTACAGAGCTTCCAAGAATCATCAATAAAAATAAATACAAACAATGAAAGATGCGTCACATGACCCGGTATCGGTGACCACTTCCGGGTAAACAAACCAACGCTAATGTTGGCGTCGTGTGTCTACGTGTGAATGTATGCGCGAGGATGATGAGTCGGCAACCCAGCGTGCACTCAGGGCTACCTGCAGGGGGATAGGGACGGAATGGAAAGGGTAAGTGGATGTAAATGACGTGGTTACGAATCCGTGTGTGCGTGTGAATGCGCACGTGACGTGGGTGTGTGCGAGCGTGAACGCCAGAAGAACTGTGTAACCCAGTCATACCAAAGTTAAATACTTTTTGGGTTAAAATTATGTGTTTTTTGTAACTTAATTCCCTAAATGTTTAAAGTATTTTCAGAGAATAAACTATTAAATCACACAGATTTGGTCAGAATAGAAAAAAAGGGTTAAACTGACTGATTTTATGGTGCACTTCAGTTATCTGCTGTACTTTTCCATGGGGTGGGGCTATGAGGTGAATATAAATCGACTAGTTTCATCACAGACACACCTGTGTGTGCTAAGAGCTCGACCTGTTGGACTGCAGCAAACCATGGAGTCCACAGTGAAAAAGCTAGAGGTTACCTACAACCCCATCAATGAAAGGAACACCTTCACAAATGGAGACTTCATGACAGGACAAGTCACCCTGGAAATGGGTAAAGACTGCCAGATCGAGTCCCTGTTTGTTAAGTTCAAGGCAAAGGCTGATGTTACGTGGTCAGAGACGTACGGTAAGACTACCGTTGTGTACCACTCCAAGGAGAAATTCTTCACCATGAAGCAGTACTTCATACAAAGCAAAGACTCTAAGGGTGAGTTTAGTTTTTCTATTCGCTGGTTTTATAGAATTTGTAAGATCCATAAACATATAATTAAAAATGAAAACCAATATGGTTTTAGAGAAAACAGACCAACCTCATTGGCTATCATTGATGCTGTGGAGGAAATCCCAAATGCTCTGGACAAAAAGAAATATACTGCTCGAATTTTCATTGACTTAAAAAACATTTGACACTCTCAATCATGACATCCTACTTGACAAACAGGTGTATGGGATAAGAGGACTAGCGCTAATTTACATAAATAATATGTTCAATGTTTCAAAACTTTTAAAACTCATATTATTTGCTGATGACGCAAATATATTCCATTCTACAGACAATCATAGGGAACTCAACAATGTGGTGAATGAAATTGTATTCTGATTATAATCAATGAGTATTACATATCTGTTACATGGTGTGTTTCATGCTACTGTTTACTGAAATCATGAATGAACGTTTTCTGAAGACAAGCAATAATCAATAAGCACTTGATTTGAGTCTTCACTCCTTGCTTGTTGCTTTTTAAAGGATGTACATTTATGTTAGAATTTCCTTTTTATTTTTTGAAAATTAGTATACTGTTTATGGGGAAAAAATGTATCATTAAAATCGATGCGTGACAAACAAACACAGACCTTGTTTTTGTACCTACAATAAAAAAAACTTGGTTTTCTTTTAAGATGGTGAATACGTCCAGCTGGTAAACCGAAGCTCAGAATGTAAGTATTGGGATGTGTGTTTGATGAGTGTTTTCTGTTTATTTTCAGTCTATTGGGTCAATTGTGTTTTTTCAAAGTAAAGTTCAGAAGCTGCCAATAGCCCTCAGGTTAATTATTATCATATGAGTGAGTAAGTTTATAGCACTCCAGGTAACGACTTTCCTTCTACTGCTTATTTAGTAAATTAAGGGTAAACCACAATAAGCTTTAAGTTTTGCAGGATATATTCTGCTTCAACATTTCAATCTTCATTTATTCTTCAATTCTTCATAGATTTTTTATCAGTTTCCAATTAGAAGATATTGATTTTATGTTTGCTGTTAAATACCACAACAGTGCACAATTGTACCTTCAAAGCGTTATAAGAGTATATTTTTAGCTCAGCTTTCAATCAAGACTTTTTGTGAAGAAATACTGTTGTTATGTCATTGTGTCTTTATACAAGGACGGATATAGGCACGGGCAAAGGGGGGGAAATGCCCCTTTAAAAGCAGTGACTGCCCCCCCCCCCCCCCCCTCCAAAAATGTGCTGGCTCACAAAAATCCACAAATAAAAATTTAAAAAAGCAATAGAAAAAACACGTACACAAAACAACAAAAAAAACAAAAAATAAAACTAGAAACGTTGCATTACCTGCGATAATGCTAGTGTGAATGCTTCTTGTTTAATGTGGTCACTGAAGATGCTAAAGCTGTCTGCTAAACATACTGATGCAAATTACTTTAATTGCTGAAGGGATTTGCTGAAAAGGCTAAAGTAATTTGCATAATGCTAAAGTTGCTAAATGACTTAAAATTCTTGAAAATAGTCACGAAGATAGCAGGTTGCTAAAATATTAGCAAATTGCGTTAAATTTTATTAGGCGTAAAAGACAAGAATACCAAAATTACAAGCAGGAATGTCTTGAACATGCTGACCGTTTTGATACCAATATTGCACAGGTTTTGCAGTGCATTTCTATGGAATGGAAAAATCGCCAAAAATACATTTAAAAAAAAAAAGCTTAATTGATAAGAATATCAAAAAGTACAAGCAGTAATGTCATGAACCTCATAAAAATTTAGATACCAGTATTGCATAGGTTTGCATTTCTATAGAGCTGAAAATTGGTATTAATTGCAAAATACATTAAAATGCATAGAAGATATAAATACCAAAATGTACATGTGTGAATGTCCTTAACGTGTTGAACATTTTGATACCAATATTGCATAGTTTGCATGGTAATTGAAGAATAATTCATTGCAATGGGGCTGAAAATTCACAAAAATTGCGCGGGGGGGGGGGGGGGGGGTAAAATATACAAATACCTTAAATAAAACCAAGAATGACCCGAATGTGCTGAACGTTTTGACATCAAAAGTGCATACGTTTCTGAAGTGCACAAAGACTTTTACACAATAAAGGACAAATAAACATTAGAATGGACGGACAGATCAATAGACTGACTTAAATAAAAAGATGAATGCAGCCTCAATGGGGCACAAACCAGTGTCCTGCTTGTGCCGGTCACAAGCCTGGGAAAGGCAGAGGGTAGTGTCAGGAAAAGCCTTCAACATAAAACTTGTGAGACTGATCAAATAGATCAAAGGAGAAGATTGATGAACTGATATGATGCTAGCGTGCTTTTTTATGCATTTTAGGGACTCTCTACACACCCAGACTTAGCTGCACCCCATAGTGGGTCTGACGAAATCCAGGCCCTAATGTTTTATGCTTCTCTGATTTCATTTGAATCAAAAGTAAGATTTTCAATCACTGTTTCCAATTAATGAGCATGTTCATGTGTTTTTTTTGTGTGTATTTAAGATTCCAGTGTTGTGGCCCCAGGAGTCCATGTCTATCCATTCACCTTTCAGTTTCCTGCCCAGTAAGAAAAATCTCTTCTATGGTCTTAAATTAGAAAAATGAAACTTAGACTTTTAGATTGTTTGCAGATGTTTCATGTCTTATGTCTTTAAATGTTTTATGACTATGTTTTTTAAAAAAATTCAAAAAATATTGCCTTTAATGAAATTTCTTGAAATAATCTTGAAAAAGTATCATGAAAGTAACTGTTTCTCATTGGTGATCTCTTTCCTGCTCATTAGGAATGTTCCATCGTCTTTCAAAGGTCCTCATGGTAAAATTGTATATTCATTGGAGGCCTGTTTGAGCAGATCCATGAGGCCTGACAAGAAAGAATCCACAACTGTCAACTTTCTGTCAAAAGCTGACCTCAGTGACATCTCTGCGTTACAGGTAGGTACTACAGGAAATAGTACTGGATCAGGGGGTAACTTTATTTGAATTTTAACATTGCACACTAAGAGATTGACCTGCTAAATGTTATGGGCTACTTTATCTTCTTTATTTGAGCATTTTCACAAAAGCCAAGGTTCAATTAAGGTGTGTCCTGCTGTTTTGTTATTTAGCTTTCTACTGTTATCTTTTAATGCTTTTTTGTGTTTGTTTACTTGTCTTTTTTTAGACACCACAACGCATGTCTATGGACAAGAAAATGAAGGTCTTCACCTCAGGGTCTTTGGCTATGGAAGTAAATCTTGAAAAATCTGGCTTCCTTCAAGGTAAGGGCGCTGAAATGGTGGTTTGATTTCAAGTTTTGGTTTGACATGCACGTTTGCTCTTTCTTACAGGTGAAGGAATAAAGGTGGTGTCATTCATCAAAAACGGCTCCTCTCGTGAGATCAAGCCCAAGTACTGCATTTACAGAAAGCAGAGTTTTTTTGCAAAAGGGAGAAGAAAAGTCCACACTAAAGAGCTCATTAAAGAGGAAGGATCTCCCATTCCACAGAAGGTATCCCAAACAGTGACACAGGTCATTGCCATCCCCCATGATGCTGAGCCATCCATCCTCAACTGCAACATCATCAAAGCAGAGTACAGACTCAAGGTGAGCAACGATTGGACAAGGTCAACAACACAGATCTTGAAGTAACACTCATATTTACTGAAAAAGTCAGGGGTTCAAAGGGATAAGAATTTTGTGAGTTTACTGTAAATTTATTTAAAAAAATGTTTTCTCTCAACTGCATCTCTAAAGTCAAAGAACCACATAAAGTTCATTAAAATCAATTACGTTGAGGAACATTCAATCATATTCTGAAAGCTAATGATATAGCTCAAACGTGGAGTTAATCCCACAAGGCAGTTCTGCAGTAACTCTAGGATAGAACTCATTGAAAATTAGACATAAGCTGAAATGAAAAGATGCTTAGGCTTACAAAAATATGACATGTGAATAAAAAAGTTGATCCCTGAAGCATTTTTGTAAATTTGTCCTGTTTTTGATAAACTGAATAGTTACTTGGACTACAAAGTGGAGTAGTGGTTTAACACTCTCACCTTTCTCTGTGAAGCTTTTATGTTCTCTCAGTGCATGTGTGGGTTTTTCACTGGGCATTCCAGCTTTCTACCACGGTAGAAAAACGCGCTTAATTCATTGATGGATTAGGTGTGTGTAGCCCATGAAAAACTGGTGACTTGTCCAGGGTGTACTTTGCCTTTGCCCAACAGTGGCTGGGACAGGCTGGAGCACTTTTTATGTTTCTTTACTTTGCTACCTGATCATTTACTGTTATATTTTTATTTGGATAAATTACTTTAGATTGTGATAAGATCTTAAATTCATAGCCTTAAATGTGGCTATAAAACAAGACAACACTGACAAACATTGGTGTTTTCCACAGGTTTACCTTGACATCAAGTATGCTTCAGATCCAGAGGTCAAGTTTGACATAGTCATTCTGCCAGCTTCTCAAATGCTTCCAGATGCATCATCATCATCATCATCATCATATGCTCAGTTTGACGCTGAACCTTTTGGGAACCCAGCTGCTTCTATCTGGAGCTTTGGATCATCAGCACCAACTCAAGCTTCTGCTCCTCCTTCCTAAGATTTTAATGGAATGTACCCTTCTTGAAATGATTTTTCTTAGAAACATCAGTATTAGGGTTTAGAGTTTTAGTGAGTTTTTTATTCAAAATGTTCATACATCTTTAAAACATTTTTGGCCACTTTTAAAATTTGTTCCCGAAATAAACATCAGTTCTTGTGAATCTGGAGGCTAAGAAGTTCTTTGGCATACAGTGAATAAATAATTTAAACTTGTTAACATGATGCAATATCCTAATGGAAGTGGCAATCAGACAGTAGACGAACTATAATAATAAAGGAGTGGACTTGGTCTGCATCAACGACATTGTTGTAGGATGTTCAGTTGTTTGCTAAAAATAACCCTCCCCACATGATTACACAACCACCACCAATATAAACCAGGATGAAACCCTGCTTTCATGTAAAAAAAAAAAATATATATTTATATATATATATATATATAAATTCCTCTTTCACCCTTCCGCGGGTGGTTTCTCACTCAAACTCAGGTCCTCTACCAGAGGCCTGGGAGCTTGAGGGTCCTGCGCAGTATCTTAGCTGTTCCTAGCACTGCGCTTTTCTGGACTGAGAGGTCTGACGTCTTTCCAGGTATCTGTTGTAGCCACTCTTCCAGCTTGGGGGTTACTGCCCCGAGTGCTCCAAATACCACAGGCACCACTGTCACCTTCACTTTCCAGGCTTTCTCCAGTTCTTTTCGGAGTCCCTGGTATTTCTCCAGTTTCTCATGTTCCTTCTTCCTTATGTTCCCATCGCTTGGCACTGCCACATCCACCACAACGGCTTTCCTCTGTTGACAATTCCAAAATTAATTCAGAATGTTCAACAATACACAAGTACCTGGATTCATAAGAGCAACACCATAAATGGGCCAATAGGTGTATTTTAAGTTTAAATGTTTTGGAATGCCGCAACATTGTACTGGGCTTTAATATAATCAATTATGAAATGTATTAATTTTATAATTAATAATAAAACTTGGTCAAAAATAATTTGTGAGGTGTTTCCTTCTACTTTTTTTTGTCTGAACATTTTGAGATTGAGTGAAGATGACCAAAGAAAGACATCCTACACTCTTTAGCTTTGCTTTAACAAAAATTTTTAATTAATTTTTAATCTAGTTTTTTATCAGTTTATCAATTTTAAACACAATTTTTCAACTTCATTAAACATAAACGAAGCAGAGCAGTGATGTAATGAGACCGAATTCAAGCCCTGGTTTTATGCTGGGATGAAAAGGCCAAACCACGACACCAGTAACATTTGCAGATTGCTTGCACACACATTTTTACACAGACACACATTCCTGTGCAGATTCTTGTTCTGACAGCAGAGATAACATTCCATGCCTGCCGAACCAGCTGTCTCATGGGAAGCCTTGCACAATGGAAGTGTTTCATGTCTATCCTTGAGGAAAGAACAGGCCGTCAAGTGTCCAGTCTTTGAAGATAAAACACACCGGAGGAGGAGTCTGATGGAAGCTGCTGTAAGTAGCTCAAAATCCACCATAAAATCCCAGGGTCAGCGTAAGGGAGTAGTCGTTGCTCGGTGAAGGGCTTGTTACTTCATCCCGATGGCGCAACCAAGAATTGGAGTGGAAGGAGGGATGAGAATTGCACATCTTTAGTATAAAACTAATGTGACTTTGTATTTTATACATTTCTGTAAAACTTTATAATAGGGGTTCCTTTATAAATGTTAGTAAATGCATAATTAAGCATTATTTAACTATTAAATAATGTGTTAACAGACACTTTCATGCATTAATTTGCATTAATAATTGTATCATTTAATGAATTAGCTAGCAATTATGAGATTTTCCAGCATTTATAGGTCAGGCTAAAAAACGTCAAATGAAACCTTTCTTACCTTTTGCATCCTAATGCTGAGCAAACAATCATAGGAAATGGTTACTTCAGACATTATTAAGGCTTTACATATACTAACATTGTTGTTCATGTATACAAAGCGCTAAGAAAGCATTATGACTACATAACCCTATCAAATGCATGGAGAAACTTTTATTATTGCTTATAAACATCAGTTAACTACTAAATAATGCACTAAATCAAAAAAGTTTCTCTACGCAATAACTTGGCCTTATATATCCATAGTGCTTGCTTAGCATGATCTATGCATGAACAACAGTGTTAATAAAGCCTTAATAATGTCTGAATTAATCATTTCCTATGGTTGTTGTTGAGAGTTATGAAGCATGAGGTAAAAAAAGGTTTTCTTTAATGTTTTTAGCCTGACTTAACCCTTTATAAATGTTGGAAACCCTAATAAGCAGTACCTGCTAAATAATTCCTTAAATAATACACTTAGAAATGCAAAGCAGTTCTTAATTATGTGTTTTCTAACATTAATAAAGGGACCCTTGTTTTTAAAGTGTTACTTATATTTCTTGATGGTTCTTGGCATATTAAGAACTTTCTGACTGCAATTTTCTGAACTGGACCACTCCTTGTGCAAACCTGCAAACTCTACAGTGTCAAGGAAACAACACTAAAGAGCAAAGAAATCATTCATCTTGTTTAAAATAGCAAACCTGCAGTCTTACAGCTTTGGGGGCCACAGGCCTCACTGTTTCCGCATTGTGTGAAACTAGAAAAACTAGTTGTTCAGGATTTACAGGTGGAAATGACACAGGAAGGCAGCTGTCTAAGTGAACTTCAGTTGTTTAGCTTCTCTTCTGGCTTGCATTGTCTTGTTTTTTTGTTTTTTTCTCGGCTCAAAATGACGATTAAAACTTTTGAAATTCATTACAACGCTATAAACATCCAAAAGACCTTTACCAATGGAGACACCATGACTGGGAAAGTGGTTTTAGAGACGACAAAGGGACTCAAAATCAAATCGCTTGTTTTCGTTGGTAAAGGAAGAGCTCGGGTTTGCTGGCGGGAGAACCAGGGAGACAAACATCATGTATACTGGGCGAATGAGAAATTCTACAGCGTCAAACATCATGTATTGGCAGGTGAGACAAGATGGTGACATATGAAATCTTTGTCATTATGCTCAATTTTGACAGATTTGACTTTTTTTTATTTTCATGTCAGGCACTGTATTCATAGGAAAAGGAAGACACGAGTTTCTATTTAGCTTCAAGATACCTGAGAGGTATTTTGTATTTACTGTATATACTTATCCTAAAACAACACACAAAAAAAGATACTGATAAAATTTTAAATTATTCTTTTCTTTCTTACCCTCAGAATTATGTTGTTTATTTTGCAGAGACATGCCATCAACTTTCAACTCACCTGTTGGCAAAGTCATCCATAAAGTGAAAGCAGAGCTGAAACAATCCTTAAAATTGACCAAAAAAGCCAAAGCGCACTTCACCTTTGTGTCCAAATCAAACATGGACGGATTGCAGGTTAGGAGGAGCGGAAGTCTGACTGAGTGTGACTGAAGCCGTGGAAGTAAAGGAACCTTTCAATAGTCTGGTTTAATGTGGGGATTTGCTTTTTAGGAACCTCAAAGTGGGTGTAAGGATAAAGGCCTTTCTTCTGGGTCTGGAAATGTTTCTCTGGATGTTCACACCCCAAAGAGGGGTTACATGCAAGGTGAGTCTTTACTTAACAAACCTTGCATCCATCCTTTTTCTAAACTTCCGGAAATAAAGCTTCACAAAAGGCTCCACATATTTCATCTTCTAGCTAGCCTCCGATAAACAGAAAACTTTTGTGATTTTTCCTTGTTAATCTTTGACTTTTTTCTTGTAAATTTACGAGATTTTAAATTGTAAATTTATGAGATAAAAACGTGTAAATTTCCGAGTTTTTTTCTCGTAAATTTATGACTTAAAAATCGTAATTTAAAAAAAAAAAGACAAAGAGCGTTAGATGCAGATGTCACTGTGTTTTAGACAAACGTACATTTGTAAGCAATTACGTTATCTAGAAAGAAAACACCCTAAACTTGTCCAAATATCATGCAGCCCTCAGGAACGCAGAATAGTTTGAAACTGAATTGTTTTTTTTCCACCGGTAGGCAAAAAAAGTCCTCATTTCTGTTGTGCTGCGGTTTATGCTGTTGCTGCGGTTATGTCGTTGTGTTGCGGGTAATTTCCTTGTGCTTCGGGTAATGCCGTTGCGTTGTTTCTTTTGTATGTAGTGTGAGCCCTGTCAGCCACCGTAGATTTGGGCTAAAAACAGCATCATCATAATTAAAAGACCACTGGGTACTTTTTAAAAATAGATCAACAGATGACTAAAGTGGAACTTAACACCTTTGAGTCAACATTTCACTCTCTCCTCTGACTGACTTGTATTAGTTCCTCATATTTTATTTGAAAAAGAACATTTAATTTAGTAGAAAGTAATTTTTATGTGTGTTAAATAAATAAAATATGAAGTCTTTATTTTACAGGTGAGGCCCTGAGCTTTAAAGTTGAAATCAACAATTGCTCATCTTCTTCAGTGAAACCAAAGTTTGAACTGTACGAGAAGAGGAGTTACTTCGCCCAGGGCCACAAAAAACAGGAAACAAATAAAATTCTTAATGGCAGAATCGATGATGGCTCCTCTCAGGAATCAGGACATTTATCCAAGACCATCACCATCCCTGCACAGCTGGCCCCCTCCATTCTGAACTGCTCCATCATAAAGCTGGAATACAGGCTAAGGGTAAGTGTGGAAGCAATTCTATAGCATAATTAAAAATAAAAGTCAAAATCAGAAATGCTTTTTCATTTTCAAAATGTAACTGCATCAAATTCAAATGAAAAATCAATGTTTCAAAATGCTTTTTCATTTTCTTCTTCAACACTTTTTCTTCTTATTCTGTCACTTAATTAAATTGATAAAGAAAATGGTATTTGACATTTCATTTACGAGAAGTTCTCTGGTAAATATGTAACAAAATTCATTTAGAAATGTCTAATTTCAAAATTAAAATGGATTAACAGAAATGCTTTTTCATTTTCTGCTACACATTAACCAGATATCTTTTTAAAAAAGAAATGTCAAATACCATTTTCTTTATCATTTTAATTAAGTGACAGAATAAGCAGTGTTGAAGACTAAAATGAGAAAGCATTTTGGCGTATTGCTTTTTCATTTTAATTTTGAGTCAAAAAATGCATTTCTGGTTTTGACGCTACACAAGCGCTTCAATAGGTAAGAACTGCTCTGTAGTTTAGAAATCATACCACATTGATAGAAGGACTTCTTGTAACTAACTAAAAGTCTTTTTTTTTTAAAGTTATATTACTTTTTAATTTAAAAAGAACAACACCCAAGTAAAGACTGAGAAAGCAAATAATAAAAAAACAATAACTTATTTTCCTTTTCCCTCAGATTTCATTTATTCACCCTATAGAACACTTTCGCTATAAAAGGTTACACCATCACTTTTGCCGGGTAATCTTTACCCAACATAATATACCAAACATTGACTTTTTGTTATAAAAAAAATAGATCAAAACATTACAATTCATTATGAATTAGAGGGGTTTTCTTTTATTTTCAACTGGGGTACATGTAACAACAAAAACATAGGAAATTCCTAAAAACATGCTTAAAATTTACTGAAAAGTGAGGAATTTGAGAGCAACAAGAAAAAGCAATAAAATGATACTAGACACTTGGTCTTTGGTCCACCCATTCCTGGGACATGTGAGACTTTACTGTTAAAATGGTTTTTCAGCTGCACCTTTAAAAAGAACACAAATTAATAAGTCTTTTATACATCTATGAGAAATAATTAAATTTTCAGCAGCTGTCTGCCATTGCTGAAAGGTTTTGCCATCTTTTTACTGTTTTTTAACCCTGATTTTCTTGATTAGACAAAAAAGTTAAACTTATCACTCTATCGTAATAAAAAAGTTAATTCAACATCAGGAAAACCTTTCATTGCAAGTGAGCTCTGTTGCATTTTTTAATCAAATAGACTCAAACCGATAATATGCATAATCACTGTCAATATAATAAGTTTTGTTATGAAAAAACCCCATTAACATAAAAAAAACATTTTCTTTTCTTTTCAGATCTATCTGGACATTGAATTTGCAAAAGATCCTGAAGTTAAACTCCCTATTGTTGTCTTACCCATGTTTCAACCTGAAGTAATACCACCTGCAAACACTGCCAATGCAATTGGAAATCCACAACAACCAGGCTCATGCTTTACATGGCAACTAAACTCGGGTTTTGTACAGCAACCAGGTTCGGGCTTTATACAGGTACCAGCCTCGGGTCTTCCACGTCAATTAAGCTTGAGCTATCCATCACAACCAGGCATGGGCTTTGCACAGCAACCAGGCTCAGGCTTTGCACAGCAACCAGGCTCTGGCTTTGCACAGCAACCAGGCTCTGGCTTTGCACAGCAACCAGGCTCTGGCTTTGCACAGCAACCAGGCTCAGGCTTTGCACAGCAACCAGGCTCAGGCTTTGCACAGCAACCAGGCTCAGGCTTTGCACAGCAACCAGGCTCTGGCTTTGCACAGCAACCAGGCTCAGGCTTTGCACAGCAACCAGGCTCAGGCTTTGCACAGCAACCAGGCTCAGGCTTTGCACAGCAACTAGGCTCAGGCTTTGCACAGCAACCAGGCTCAGGCTTTGCACAGCAACCAGGCTCAGGCTTTGCACAGCAACCAGGCTCAGGCTTTGCACAGCAACCAGGCTCAGGCTTTCCACAGCAACCAGGCTCAGGCTTTCCACAGCAACCAGGCTCAGGCTTTGCACAGCAACCAGGCTCAGGCTTTGCACAGCAACCAGGCTCGGGCTTTGCACGGCAACTGAGCTCTGGCTTTACATCACAACCAGGCTCAGGCTTTGCACGGCAACTAAGCTCTAGCTTTACATCAAAACCAGGCATGGACTTTGCACAACAAACAGGCTCCAACTCTCCACAGCAACCAGGCTCAGGCTTTCCACAGCAACCAGGCTCAGACTTTGCACAGCAACCAGGCTCAGGCTTTCCACAGCAACCAGGGTCAGTCTTTCCACAACAACTAAGCTCCGACTTTCCAAATCAACCAGGCTCAGGCTTTGCACTGCCACCTCTGGATCCTCCCCCTGATTATGAAGAATGTGAAATAGACCCCCCTCCATCCTATAGAGAAATAGAAAAACAATAATTCTTTAAATATTTAAAATTTAGGATGACCATTTTCTGATGTAACAGGTAAACCTTGGTGAAAACCATAACATAAAAACTTTGTGTTTGTCTTGAAAGTGTATAGTAATGAATGCATACATTGATATTTAATATAAACGAGGAACTTCAATGTGTAGTATGGATAGTATTTAAATAAATTGTTGTTTAAAAGCAAAATAAATTGTTCAAATGTTTTTTTCTTTTTTTGTGTGTGAAAAAGTGTCTCAATGAAGTTCCGCATTCCTTTGATTCAACAAAGTGAAAACATAATGCATTCATTTTGGGTTTTTCATGTATTTTGTTTATAAAAGAATTTAAAATATTAATTTAAAGTATTTAGACTCCCAAATTTTCTGCTGGACTATTTGCCAGTATGAAAATCCAACTTTATCATCTGACCGTTTTTTTAACCAAAGGTTTAATGTCTTTTGAAATCAGTAGAGATTTGAGGATGCAGCATTTCGTTTTTAGGTTTGCTTTGAGTCTGAATCCCTTTTCTGCGACCATTTGTTTGGGTATTTGCAATTATACTGTGCCAGCGCAAAATCTTTGTAGTTTTTAAATTGAACAGATTTTGAAAAATAAGCAGCATTTTTATGCTGTTTTACTGAATAATTCCCACTTTGTTTGACTGACAGGGCCTATAGACAGCAGACAGAAGGCATGTTCAATTGTCCTCCAATATACTGTAGGTTTTGCACGGTAAAAATGTCAAAATAATAATACTTTTTTTTCAAATATATAAAATGTAACATTGCATATTTCTTACAAATTAATTTCAAATTTAATTTTAAAAGCATTAATTTCTGTTATAGCTTTTGAATGTCTTTACTTGTGTGAGAATTAAAACATTTTGATATACTGTGAATGTATTTCAGTTACTGTACATATATTTTTTATCAGTGTTAACATAATTTGTTTTCATTGTATGCAATTATATGTGAATAATTCACCAATAATTTTGGTAAACAAATATTTTTTCTTTCTATGAATATTATCTAAATGAACATTGTCAAACAAGAATAAAAAATATCACAATTGAGTTTACTACTATTTACTATTCCATTACCCCATCTTGACATCCAAATTAAAGAAAAAACTGAACAAATAAGAACTTCTACAGCCTATTTCAGCATTATGACTGCTTTTAGAGTTGTCAAAATCTGAATTTTAAAAAACATCAACTAAAATGTTCCCTCATCAGAAAAGTGTGGAGCCCCAGCTGCCATCTAGTGATGAAATGCTGAAAGGAGAAGTAGTGGCCCCACAGAGATGAAGAAGAATTCAACAGGACAAAATATATCAGTTTGAAGCAAATACAATGTGTATTAATGAATTTATTGAACACTTAAGATACTAAAGATCAATGGATTAAATACCATTGCTTTCACACCTATAAGTCTACAGTGAAAAAATAAACTGCCTGCTAACAATGACTTTGGTTTTGATGCATTTAGAAAGGCCTGAGCCTTACACCCAATCTACAGATTTCTCGTCTTCCTTCTGTGATGTACATTTTTTATTTTTGTGGCAAATATTACATGAGCATTGCCCAGATATAACATATAAAAGCAATCCTACAATACTGTTATGTGTATGCTCTCACACCAGCAGACACCTTTACTGTATGATGTCTGCTCCGATTTAACAAATTCTAAAGTATAACCTATTTTGCTATAAATGAAGTTATTGACATAAGATCTAATTTTTCTACCATTTTATTTGACACTCTTGTAAAACAGTAGACCATGTGTGGTTGTCTGTATAAGGAAAATCATTTAAACAATTGAAAATCTTTTCAATTTCAAGGATTTAAAGTAGTTATAGTCATCTAGTTAAATGTGCTCCAAGGTACTTTGTGTGATCTGCTATAGTCTGTCATGACCTTATTGTTGCACCATTTAAAAACGACTTTTTTTAGTACACAAACACTGAGGAGTGGGATTGTTAACCTTTTTTTTTTTTTTACTTATTTTTATAGATTGAGGATGATAAATTACCCAGGAGGTAACTTGTCATTCTAAGGAATAATAAGTTTTAGAATTTTCTTGAAAATGGTGAAAATTGGTAAGGGGTGTATACTATACTCACCTTTTACAATGCTATACTGGAAAGTCTGCTGAGATACGCAATGGCAGCATGGTTTGGGGCAAACCATGCTGCAAAAGCAAAAAACAAACTTTACAAGCTACTCAACATAGGGGAGCCGGTTTAGCTTGTGCTGGTTATTGGCGCCTTCCATCAGTGAAATCAGGGTTTGAATCCGGGCTGCTCCCTGTTTCCTTCTCTACTTCTGTGCCAGTCCCAAGCCCGGTTGCTTAGAGAGGGCTGCGTCAGGAAGGGCATCCGGCGTAAAACATTGCCAAGTTTACCATGCGACCCCTGATGGGAAAAGCCGAAAGAGAAACAAACAAACAAGCTACTCAACGTAGCCCTCAAAATCTGTGGTTGTAGGAACCATCAAACATTGCAAGTCACATATGAGGAAACAACACTTAGGCTAGCAAAGATAATAATAAATGGCCCAGGTCACTTTCTGTTCCCGCAACTTGAGCTTTTACCTTTAAGGCCCGTACACACCGGGACGAATATTCGCCAGGCGTTATTCGCCAGCGTTTTTCGCCACGTTTTTTGTGTTCACACCCAGGCGATTTTCGCTGACGGTGAGCCGAGCGAACATGCAATTTCATTCCCTGACATTAGATGGCGCTTAATGTAAACAGAAATACTCCTGTACACAAGGTGGCGCTGCGCAACTTTACGATTCTTAAAGTCGCTTTTCACTCAGAAGAAGAGAGCAAGTATTTACGCGCTTGTTGGAATCAAACAAAGAAAACATGAATATTTCAAGCATCAGTAGCTCCAACTGGTGCTTGGTTCGGGGATATTTTAGAATGTCCGTCAATATTTCTTCGCGGCAGTGTAGACGCTACTTGGCGTCTATCTTCTTCGCTGGTATGTGTGCTCAGCAAGGCAGTTTTGTGTTTGAGCGCCCCCAAGTTGTGTTTTACTGTAACTTCAGAAGCTCCAGACACGTGTGCAAAAGCGCCATTCTCATTGGTTGAATACATTTCGACGCGACGCGTCGAAAAAAAAAAAACGAACCCGAGGCGTTTTTTTTTTTTGACGCTTTGGCGCGTGGTGTTTTTTCGCGTCGGTGTGCACACTCTCATTGGTGCCCTTTGTTTAGTCACGAGGCGTTAAACGTCGGCGAAAATCGCCGGTGAAATTCGTCCCGGTGTGAACAGGCCTTCAGGCAGACGATTTACAGCAGTCAAATATAAAACTAATCAATTCAGATCTTTATTTATTCCAGCATTGGTCACCCTGCTGAACAAGAACTGTTTAGTTCTATTTGCAGAAGGAAATCTTTGTAGAGCAGTTGTCGTAGAAATAACAAAATCGGTGTTCTTCTTACTTGTTTAATAGAACTTGGTATGTGTATGTATTTATTATTTTGGGCACCAGTCCGTAGTTTTATTAGGTGTTGTAGATTAATGGAAAGTGTTTGTTTATTTTCTTGTCAATTGATAATCCATTTTATTGAAATTACTCTTAGCAATGTGGTTTTAAAGGTTTCAATTAGATATTTTGCTATTTTTTACTATTTTACTATTCGTGTTCTTGACTGTGAAGGTCAGGTCGACAAATCTGTATACTCTGTTTTTTCAATTATTTATGATGTAGTTGTTTTTTGTACTTTTATGACTCTCACTACCTGTATGTGATGTGTGTATGATGTTGATGAATGATGTTATAGAGTTTGCAGCTCTGTGGGCCACAACAAATTTCCTCTCTCTGCCTTTGCTCAAAGGCCCAAAGTGCTATACAGTCACAGTCCCATTCACCCGGCCACACACACTGATGGCGGCTCCGCTGCCAAACACTGGTGCCAACGTTCAGCCAGAGGCAAGGTGAGGTTCAGTGTCTTCCCCAAAGAGACTTCAACACATGGGCGTGTGAGGCGGGAATCAAAAAAGCAATCTTACGAACATAGGTCGACTAACATACCGCTGCACCACTGTCGCCCCACAATCCTATTTTTTTTTTTGTTTAAAACATGAGATAGACAAGCAAACTGTCCATAGTGCACCCCATCTTCATTCTCTAGTTGGTATAGGTTCTAGCAACCCTGTAGGCCAATAGACCTACAGTAGTTATGGGGTTAAACCTTTGCATTTTAGAATATCATAAGGACGCACACAAAACTTTTATAATATTATATTATGTCATATTATATTGTATTATATTGTGAGAGATCTTTTATTCATGTGCTCAAGTTGTGAATTTATTTAATGTTTCTTTAATTAAGCAGCTTTTGATCCCCCCCCCCCCCCCCCCCCCCCCACACACACACACCACCACCAGGAGGTGCAAGTTTTTCGAACGAACACAACATCTTGTGGTACAGACATGTAGATCTCGTGGCCAGTTCTAATGAGTTGACTAAAATTGACTAAAAGTGCCTCCTCCCTTCTTTGCTTTGAGTTCAGCGCAGTTATGCTGCAATAATCAAACAGGTTATGGGCCCAGGAGCAATTCGAAGAGGTTAGATCAGGGGTGTCCAAACTATGGCCCGCGGGCAAACTGCGGCCCGCGGGTCTGTTTTTATTGGCCCGCAGCAAATTTTGAAAATATGATTGAATATGGCCCACACGTGCCGCTTGAGCTCAACTCTGTTGCACTTCTCAGTTTCAACACTAGATGGAGTCGGTCACAGAAAAGTGCTTCTCCACTAAAAGAAAAAAATGCAAAGAAGAATATTTACGAGTCACCAGAAATGGCAGCACCGAAGAAATGCAAGATAGCAAGTGAATGTAGAAGATTTCAAACACGGTGGGAAAATGAATATTTCTTTAAGGCAGTGCTTCTCAAATAGTGGGGCGCGCCCGAAGCAATGCCAGGGGGGGCGGTGGTGGCGGTTTTAGGCACAGGTAATACGGGCACATGTCCGGTGCGCAAATTTAATGTGGGGGCGGCTATGGAGAGAAATTAGACTCAGTCGGATTTGTGCGTGCGTAATTTTTGATTTGTGCGTAAAGTAGGATTTGTGTATGCATATTCTTGCTTTGTGCGTGCGTAAATTAGGATTTGTGCATAAATTTGGATTTGTGCATGATTTGTTACTCACATAATACGTTTTGTGTATAAGTTAAAAAAATATAAAATGAAAAAATACAAAATGCAATTTACGTATGCACAAATTAAGATTACAACAGCTTGAAACTACTTACACACACACATCTTTAAAAAACACGCACGAACCCCTTGTTACGCACACACGAAGCCAAAGTTACGCACGGATCTACCGTGAGACTGTTTTCACGTCTCACAAATTCGTCCGTAAGTGCTGCGTTTAAATACCAGTGGAATGCTCGGTCATTAGAATTTTTCTATCAGCCTTCCATTCTAAACGTATTTCCTTCAGTGGGTGTACCAGGGCTTAAAAAAACTTTAAAGGAAAATAAAAATTATTATCTGAGAATATGACGTTCACTTTTAAACGCTAATGTATATATTTAAAGTATATTATTCTCCGAGACACCGAATTGATACAAAATGCGTAACAGGAACGACCAGTAGGGGGCACTGTTTTTTTTCTTCCGGAAAAATCAAAGGCAGTCAGACAGAGAGTCACGGGAAGAATGGCGGCCCATCTCGGTGGTCAGCGCCCCGAAGTAAGTAGCCTCTATGTTCAACACTAACATCTACTGTCTTCATGTATTGATTGAGTCATTGTCTGGATACGTTTAGAATGGAAGGCTGATAGGAAAATTCTAATGACCGAGCATTCCACCGGTATTTAAACGCAGCACTTACGGACGAGTTTGTGAGACGTGAAAACAGTCTCACGGTAGATCTGTGCGTAACTTTGGCTTTGTGTGTGTGTAACAAGGGGTTCGTGCGTGTTTTTTAAAGATGTGTGTGTGTAAGTAGTTTCAAGCTATTGTAATCTTAATTTGAGCATACATAAATTACATTTTGTATTTTTTTCATTTTATAAATTTTTAACTTATACACAAAACGTTTTATGTGAGTAACAAATCACGCACAAATCCAAATTTATGCACAAATCAAGAATTACGCACGCACAAATCCGACTGAGTCTAATTTCTCTCCATAGGCGGCGGTGGTGACAGCGGCTCAGTGCTTGGAAAAATATCTGGTCCACTATTGGGTTTCTATTAGAGTTTGTAACAGCCTGAAGCCTTTGAATTCCCGTTGTGGGTACCGGATGTTCTCGGGTTGCCGGATGTTCTCGGGGTCCTTCGGGGTCCTTCGACCAATGATGACGTCACACTATTTGATTGGCTGTAAGTTGCCACGACCAATGAGTTAACGTCGCTAAGTTTTTTTAAAAACTTTATTGACAATTGCGGTATCATACATTAACCATGACATAAACGTTAACAACGAACAATAACGATGTAATCAATATTGCCTCGAAGATCAGTCACCATTGCCAAATATAACATATTGACATAGAAAATAAAGAATAAAGGGGAAAAAAAGAAACAATGAACATAACACACAAATAAATAAAAACATAAGTAAAATAAAATAAAGGAACATAGAAAAAATCTAAGTAGTCTAATACTAGTTAAGTTAGGGGTACTCGTGAAGTTTTTATTTCTGAACAAAACTAAGCAATTTCAAGCCATTCTTCTTTTTCATATAATGAAGTGATTGAAAGCAAAAACAGAGCTCTTTATTAAATGTTATAAAAGTGGTTTGGTCTTCAAAACTTGACCTCACCAAGATGGCGGTGCTCTCCTCCCATGAGGAACCACGTGATGTCTCCTCTAGTGATATAACTCATTGGAAGGACCCTGAAGGACCCCGAGAACATCCGGCAACCCGAGAACATCCGGTACCTACACCGTCCGTGCAGCTGCTCCCGTCTGTGTCACACGCGGCTGCGTGAGTGAGAACGAAAGGGGAGGGGTGGTGTGGGCTTTGTCTGCCAGGTGAATCGGGAACGCGGAGGAAAGCTGCCTGTTGCCCAACACCAGGATCACCTCGTGCCTTTAGATTCCTCAGCTCATGCTAATAATGTCAATCTTTCTGAACTATTGTAGACATTTTAATGACGTCTTTATTTTCCATCTAGAGATAGACAGAGATAGAGTGAACTTAAAAGGTGAAGAAAATGCATTATGAACTGTGAAAAAGTATTCCCTTTATGTAAAAAAGAACTTGTTTTGTTTTTGGAATTTTTTTTGTTCATAGCTGCATATTTTGTCACAGACTAATTTTAAAATAATGATTTTTAAATTGTGTGCGTTAAATGTTAAAATCGTCCTCGTTGGTCACCCATAAGACCCTTTTTTTTGGTCTACTTTTCTGAGAAAACAGACTTTTTATAAACTACAAAATTTTGCACTCTGCCAGTCAACCACACCAACGGCTACGTATGTAAAGATCTGCTGGCTTCAGCTGCTCAATAAACCCGTTCTGAACTGCCTGCTTGGAATTAGGTTTCATTGTCTGAGTGAATGTTTCATTTTGACGTGCGCTTGTTTTATGTGGCACAGATCAGCATCACTGCTCCCACTGAGAGCAATGTTCTTCACATTATAGGTGAGTTAGAAATACACAGTAATCATGTGTCAATATGTCACCTCTTGTGTGCGGCCCTGACCTTTGCTCATTTTTCTTTATTTGGCCCTCACCAAAAAAACTCTGGACACCCATGGGTTAGATGTTTTATTGCCGATAGAAAGTCATGAAGGACAGCGTGCTAACGGCAGACTAGCATCATGGATCAACGATGGACAAGTAGGTTACCTCAACTTTTGTTTAACGGAGATGAAAGCAAGAATGAGTTTTACGAAACTAAAGTGCTTGGACATTTGCAGCTGTTAGGGTTGATGGACACTGTTTTGAAAGAACCGATGGGTGAGACCGCGATAGCAGCCGATGCCAAGAAAAATTCTGAAACATATGCTAAGATGATTTAGCTGTTGGACGACAAAAGCCTGTCATTAATGTTGGGAGATGCGTCCGATAATGAAAGAGCTGCACTAAAAACTTTGAGAGGCTACGATGCAGAAAGATGAAAGCCCTGCATTATCAGCCTGTACACCACACTGACATCACTTCAGAGGAGAAGGTTACAGATTACGTAACCATTGCAGGAGCAGCACACACAATGATACCACCTTCAGTTTTATGGGTCAGAACTGCTCCAAGTCCAACGTCTGAGGCATCCACCTGCACCAAAAAACGTTTCTGGAAGTGTGGACTGCACAAAACTGGAGAAGAACACATGGCATTCTTCAAGACATCAAAAGATCTTTCACAATCAACTGACCATCGTATAGGATTTTGTGACTATTTGCGGGTGAGATTCGTAAGAGGTGTTGCCATGGTTGCAAAATGTGGGATGAGTCTGCTGTACCAACCAACAAGTCCAAGAAAAGATCTCAGCTGTTTCATGGTGCAAGGTCGTTCAGTCCTCTGTATTGCCTCCACCTTCGTCAACCATGGGACGAATGTTGCCACCGCCCAGTTGAAATCCAAGGTATTGGGTTTCCATCCTCGCCCACTCGCATTTCTGAGGATTGAGTGTTAGTCGTGCCTTCTCAATGTTTGTGAGAAAATTTTTGAGATGTCTCTTGTGATCTTCCCATGAATGGCTAAAAACCATCACATCATCCAGATAGGCAGAACAGTAACTTTCACAACCCCTCAGAAGTGTATCCATTAGTCTCTGAAACATGGCAGGTGCTCCATGGAGCCCAAATGGCATCACTGTGAATTGATACAAACCCGCTGGTGTTCGAAAAGCTGTGTATTGCCTGGAGGCCCCTTCCAATGGAATCTACCAATAGCCCTTACATAGGTCTAACGTGATCAGATAGTGGGCTTTTCCAATACGCTGCACCAGGTCATCAACACGAGGCATGGGGTATGCATCAAAGCGGGACACAGCATTAACTTTTCTAAAATCAATGCAAAAACGCTGGGATCCATCCTTCCCCTGGTCCATCCTTAAACAGGCCAGGTACTTGTGCCAGTGGATCCAACATCTCCTGTTTCTGCTGAAGTAAAAAATGATCCAATCGAGGCTGCATAGAAGAAACATCTGGCATACAGGTAATAGGGTTATCACCATCGTCGTGTATTTTGCACACCATTAATGTCTGTTGAGATGGTAGTTGCTCACGGTCTTTCCACTCTTTCAGCAAATTGATGTGATATATTTGACTGTGCTTTCCTTTGTCTGGGTGTGCTATTTTATATGTCACTGGACCAACCTGTCTAATCACTTTATATGGACCCTGCCATTTAGCCAAAAGTTTGTTTGCTGTCAGCGGTAAAAGTATCAAAACTTTTTTACCTGGTTCCAACTCACGCTGACGAGGTTTCTTGTCATACCAAGATTTTTGGTCTCTTTGGGCTCTGGTAAGGTTCTCTTGTGCCAGGTCCCTGTACTTTTCCAAACGATTCCTCATCTGAAGCACATAGGACAGGATTCCCTCAGCCACTGGTTTCTTACTTGCCTCCCATTCTCTTCTCAGCAAATCCAAGGGTCCCTGGACTGGCCACCCGGACAGGAGCTCAAATGGGGAGAAACCTGTGGAAGCCTGGGGAACTTCTCTGTATGCAAACAGGAGAAAAGGCAACCATTTATCCCAGTCACGTCCAGTTTCTGAAACAAATTTACGCAACATCTGATGAGACTCTGATTATATCTCTCCACCAGGCCATCAGTTTGTGGATGATATGGCGTTTTCCGGATTCCTTTGATGCCCAGTTCTTTATGCAGTAGTAACATCAGGCTGGAGGTGAAGTTGGTACCTTGATCAGTCAGGATTTCGCTCGGCACTCCTACACGAGGAAAAAAACTGAACAAGAGCATTTATTATTGCCTTCGTTTTGATGGTACGTAAAGGGAAAGCTTCTGGAAAGCGGGTTGCATAATCACAGATGACCAGAATATATTTGTTTCCAGAACTGCTTTTCTCCAGTGGTCCTACAATATCCATGGCAATGCGCTGGAAAGGGGTACTAATAACTGGCAGAGGATGTAGTGGTGCTTGTTTAACCTTAATTAAATTGGTCAGCTGGCACTGAGGGCATGAAGCACAAAACTGTCTTAAATCTTTAAACATACCTGGCCAGTAAAAGCGCTTTGCTACTCTTGCATATGTTTTTAGATGGCCCAGGTGTCCTGCCCATGGAACTGTGTGAGCTAGGTGCAAAACTATAGATCTGCATCCAGAAGGCACTACCAACCGCTTACCCGTTTCTCCCCTGACTACACAAAATATTGTTATCTAACACACATTTTGTATCTGTAGAGACATTGTCAGTTTCAGTTTCAACTTGATTATACAGAAAAGCCAAAGTAGTGTCAGTCAACTGCAAATGTCTAATGTCATTTGGTATATCCCAAACAAAATTCTGACATTGAGGTTTCTGTTCAAGATATTCAAAAGACCCTCTATGATTTTCTTGACGGTGTTGACGCTGTGATTCCTTTTGGCCTTTGTAGCCGCCCTCAAAAAGATCACCATGACGACCTGGAAGAGGTTCCAGCCCAGCCTTAACCTGTGACCTTGTGACTACAGCAACAACATTGGTTTGTCATTTGTCCCCAAGTAAGTCCAACAAAAGAGGACAATCCCTCCCAATAACACAATCAACTGGCATATTGTCCAACACTGCAACTTACAAAAGAAATGCTTGATCATCCAGATCCAAAGTAACTTCAGCAGTGGGATATACTTTGCCATCTCCATGGATACACTCAATAACAGTTTTGTTCTGATTATTGAGAACATGGTCTGGTAAATAACATTTCTTGACCAAAGACTTGGAACTGCCACTGTCTAATAAAGCAGTTAAATGAACACCATTAACAGTCACTGGGTAGAAAGAAGGAGGGTCTGAACATGGATGTTGCAACTTAGTAACAGTCATTTGTGGCACACAACAATAAACAGACATTTTGGGCTTTTTAAGAGGACACACAGAAGCTTTATGTCCAGACTGCTGACAATAATAGAAGATTAAAGTCTGTCCCGCATTGTCACCACGAGGTGTAGTCTTACTCACGCCACTGCTGGTTCTCTGAGCCTCTGGTCTTTTGTCAACCGGCCGCCGCCCATCTCCAAGGGTGTGATGAAAGACCCGCTGCTGTGTCCTTGGGCCAGTTGTTCTGTGAGCATTAATGTACTGTGTTGCAAGTTTAGCTGCTTCCATCCCAGTTGGTGGTTCATGCTCCTTCACCCACGTGCGTAAAGCAGGGGGTAAGGTCCGAAAAAACTGTTCCAAGATGATGATTTCTCCAATATCTTCTACACCACGTTGGTCAGGCCTTATCCATTGATGATATAAACCCCTAAGACGATGATAGGTCTCTGTAGGAAACTCCCCTTGTGGGACATTAGTGTCTCTGAAACGTTGTCTATAGGTCTCAGCTGAAAAATTAAATTTGGCCAATAAAGCCTCCTTGATATCAGGATAGGAGTCTGAGAGGTCCTCATCCATCGCTGAGTAGGCTGCTAGAGCCTTTCCTGTTAACAAAGGTACAAGTCTGTATGCCCATCCAGTGTACACCCAACCCCAAGTCTTTGCAATCCTCTCAAAACGGAGTAAAAAATTTTCAATATCTTCCTCAGGCTGATATGGTAGCATCTTGGGGTCCTTCCGATGGAAGGGTGGTGGTTGCATCATGGAGGATACCGCTGTCGCAATCTTCTCGACGATGTGGGGGCGCTGGTGTTGGGAGTGGCAATAAGGAGGCCTCACTCCTAACTGAGCGTGGAGAGTCACTTACATCTGATGCAGGTTGTCTCTGGGATTGGAGAACCACCCTCGGGTTCTTCAGTTCAGCCAACAAACCCTCTTCTCTGGTCCTCTGTGCGCCAAGGAACTGCTGGAGCATTTCCACCATCTTAGGCTGCTCCACATCTCCACTCGGGCCGGGACGCTGTGCTGATGGCCCATCGTCATCGGTTTCCCAGTCTGGTTCCACTTCTTCATCCTTCACCACTTGACTTCTGGTTCGCATTGTGGGACGTGCGTAGCTCCTCTTTGGGCCTTTGCGGCTTGCCATATTTGGCCTCCTTCCAAGACACTGATCCCACTTCTGACACCATATGTCAGAATAACAAACTACTGTACACACAAAGAGTCAAGGTGCTCTCAGCCTTTATGTAGTTGTAAGGCAAAATGTGGGGAAAAATGCCCCCATTGAAAATAATGTGGCAGTGCAGCAGCATGGCAGCCAGACATCACCAGAGAGCCTCCATCTTGAAAAGAGGTCCTCTTTTATAGGTGGTTGGCTCCACCCCTTACCAAACAAACACAATTAACAATCAAAATCAAGCATATCCTAAAAACAAAAGAACAATTACATGCATTTTCCTAATTACAAAAGCAATAATTAGACAAAGATGTCCAAACTTTAACAACATTCTTTAAACAAAAATGCAAAATAAAAAGAAATCATTTTGAATTTAAAACAGGCCTGTCAAAGGAAACCAAAACAATAGGTGGGTCCACTGGACATTCAGGATACAGGAAGTACTCCTATGAAATCAGGAAGTAAACAAATAAGACTTAGAAAACAACCAAAAACAGAAAATAAATAAAGTGAATTGCAAGAACTGTTGGAAGTTTACAGCTATACAGTCTGTGCACCCACTGATGCTGTCAGAAGCAAATACACTTAATTAACACTCAAATCGTGACAGACTTGTGCTCTGTCACATAGCCCCAAGACATTTTCCCAGTGAAGTCGGGTACAACATCAGGAGCTAAAGTCACTTTCAAACAAGGACAGTATGTGTTAACCCACAAAGACAGAATTAGCCTCAACAGTCATGCATGTCAAGTTGTATTATTTGCATACTGATAAGATAATAAATCTAACATCTGTCACGATATGCAGACACGGCACAAGATATTAGCTCACTGCAACTATGAGGATATACTAAGGTTGCAAAATGTGGTAGATGGGATGACTAAGTGCAGAACAGACAAGCCTAACCACGAATGTGAGGTGTGTATTCAGGATAAATTTACACAAAGACAAAATAGGAATCCTGATAAGAAAGCAACACCCCCCCTGCAGATGGTACACTCAGACTTAGCAGGACCGATACAAATGAGTCTGTTGCTGAGGATAAATATGTACCATCATTCACTGATGACTACTCCAACACAGTATTTGTATATTTTTTGAAAGCAAAAAGTCATGCATTGCACGCAACAGAGAAATTTTTAGCTGATATTACTCCTGTTGGGAAAGGAAATTGCATCCGATCTGAAAACGGCACAGTTTACATGCAGCGACTTTCAAACTTGTTTAGAAAAAAATGTATTAAGCATAAAACATTAGCACCATAATTACCTAATCAGAATGGCACTTCTGAAAGAGGCTGGGGTACTTTTTTTGAGAAGGGAAGACGTATGTTAAACAAAAGTCCGTTACCCAAATGCCTGTGGAACTATGCTGTTCAAACTTTAATAGGTGAACAGGAAAGACTTTTCCAAATGCTAACAGGAAGAAAGCCAGACCTGTTAAAAATGCAAAATATTGGATCTGCATGTTATACATAGAAACAGGACAGGGGAAAGCTTGATTCAAAGTGTGAACAAGGATTCTTTGTTGGTTATGACAAAGACAGTCCAGCCTTTTTGATTTATAATCCTGAGAAAGAAAAAGTTCAGAAACATCGACTTTTCAAATTTGTGAATAAGGTGAGCGCAGAAAGACAAACACAGACAGGCGAAGTTGAACCAAATGATTATGACAGAGTAAATCTACTTATTTCTGACAGTAACTTACACAAAGTTGACATAGATGTTAAATAAGTTCAGGAGCAAGCGGTAAGACCAAAAGATGAGTATGACCAAAAAGAGCCAGGTGTAACAGGTGATGCATGTGTCAGTGAAAGATACCCTATGAGGGAGAGGAGAAAACCCAGTCACCCAGTCACCCAAAGGATTTTGTAACTGGCACAACTGAGGTTTATAGTAACATAGATTACTGTTACAGAGCAGTATGTGGTATCCCACAAATATTCAAAGAAGCTGTAGAGTCAGATAATGCAAAATACTGGATTAAAGCCAGTATTTTGAAGAGGAAATCCAGTCATTGAGAGAGAACAAGACATTTACTAACACTCGTCTGCCAAAGGGCAAGAAAACAGTGGGGGGTAAATGGGTTTATTCTGTGAAAAGTGAAATTGATGGTAAAGACAAGTACAAAGCCAGTCAAGATTGTGTGTGGACAAAATAGTCAAGAAACTGGAAAATCCAGAATCAAAAGTTATTTTTATTAGGAAAAAACTGGAAATGAAGGTAAGATGGCGCATAATAGCACAAAACAATCTGGCAACGAATGCAAGGGAGACGCAGTCTATAAATAGGAGGAAGGATTACACAATTACACACAGATGCGCACATCAGGGAGGACAGGTGATAACACTGAGTGAGAATTACACTGGGAAGGAGTAGTCCAGACTTCTGAAACAAGAGCACAACAGGAAGTAAAAAAATTAGCCAAAACAATAGTATAAAAAAATGTCCTTGCCCCCAATACCTCACAAAGCCAGATTTGTAGCTAAGGGCTACAGCCAGGAGAAAGAAATAGAATTGTAGAGGTTTGCTACAAAAAGCAGTTCAAGGGAACTTGTTACTTCGTCAAAAGGATGTAACAACAGTTTACTTATACGCTCCCATAGATTATGAGATCTACACTGACCAGCCACAAGATAATGAAGAAGGGAAAGATTGGGTTTGTAAGGTAGAAAAATGTCCTGGTCTGAAACAGTCTGTTCGGAACTTGAATAGAGTTTTACATGACTATCTGACTGAAAATGTTACACATAACCCAGCAGACCACTGTGTTTACACCAAAGAAACAGGCCATGAACAAGAATGATCATCTGGGTTGATGACGTGATAATTTCAGCAAGCAATGAAAAGGTCATGAGAGATGTGATAGAGATGTTTTCAGCCAAGTTTAGGATGAAGGATTTGGGCAGACTTACCAGTATGCATGTTCTTGGAATTAATTTTGCAAGAAGAGTGAAGTGTTTTGCCCAAGGACACAATGACAGATGACTGACAGTAGTGGGGATCGAACCGCCAACCCTTCAGTCATTGAATGACCTGCTCAACCACCTTAGCCACTGCCAACCATGTGTCTGAAAATGTCACAAGAAACATATGAGTCGGTGAATTCAATAAGGGCCCAAGTCAAAGAAGTTTATTTTTCCAGGAAATGATTTTAATTGCCTATAGCTTAAAGGTAGGCTACATCAAATAATTAATACTTTACCCAGATTTAGCACCAGTTCATAGCTTACAAATGCTATAATATGAATCACTTCACTTTTATAATTTCAGAGGACTTGCAAACTAAAGTCTCTGGACTTGGGCCCTTCTTAAATTAAACAGAAGTAACATCTGAAAAGGATGGACAAACTACATATTTATCATCTACATGAATCTTTATTTTTCAAATTGTCACATTCTTAACACTTCTTATGATCAGTTTATATCCAAACCCTTTTTCTGCTGATAACTGCAAGCCAGATTTGTTTTCTTCCTAAAATGGAACAGGTAATCAAAAAGGTACATCTAATCTTCAAAGTCAGACTCGTCATTGCGCCTAGTATCACAAACTCCTAAGTCATGCTGAGCCTCTGGTGAAAGATATTTTGCCAACTCTTGAACATTCATTACCTTTGCTGCCTTTACACCAAGTTGCCCAGTGTAGAGTGGCTACTCTGGGTATGTAATAACCATTAACGTGGGCTTTACAAGGTGGAATCTGGTTGTGACCTGAGAAGACATATTTTCAGAAACCTCTAGATCATTTTTGAAGTCTGCACTGAATCTGAACACCTTGTATTTGCTAACTGTGTATTTTTCACCATGTGCTGCCATCTATTGGATAAAGCTAAACCCATGCAAGAGAGACCCAAGTCCAATAATTGGGCCCCTCTTGCACTTAATGCATTTTAAATCCCATGCATAAAAAAAATAAAAAAATAAATAAAATAAAATAAAATTAAATTAAATTAAAAAAAAAAAAAAATCCCATGCATAGCCAATACATTATAATGGACTTAGGACGTTTTTGCACATAATCAGATAGCTTTTTCCTTGAAGACCATAAAACATATAATATCTCTATTTTGAAAAATTGCGGACTTGGGCCCCTTTTGAATTCACCAATTTATATGTCAACAAGATTCTTACAATGTTCAATATGCAAAATTGCAAAGCCAGGGAAACTTCCTGTGACCAGATGCTATGCTATATAGAAAATTATGTTAAGATGAAAGATGTACAGAGAGGCTGTAGGCCGCCTGATATATCTTACAACATGTACGTGTCCAGACCTATATTTCGCTGTAAGGAAGTTATCCCAACATTATTGTGAACCAACGGAGGAACAATGGGTTACAGTGAAACATGTTTTCTGATATATAAAGGGAATTACAAACAAGGAGCTGTGTTTCAGGAGAAACAACACTGTAAGCTTGGGCATAGTGGCCTATAGTGATGCTGACTGGGTAGGTGAAAACTGCAGACAGGCGGAGCACTACAGGTTACTATGTAAGTCTGAGTAAAAACAGTTCTTTAGTTTCGTGGAAAACCAAGAAACAACCTACAGTAGCGCTTTCTAACTGTGAGGCAGAAAATATGTCTCTAGCCTCTACAATGCAAGAATGCAAATGTTAAGAGCAGTTATTAGAAGGTATTGACAATTACAAATACACACAATTTTCAATATGCAATGCAAAGCTTGTTTCTGCATTGTAAAATGGTTAATAAGGGGTTGAGTGGTTCAGATGTAGCACTGTTGAAGGCCCAGGTGTGTAATGCACGGTCTGCCACTGAATTTGGTATTATTTTTGTTTTGAATTTGAGCCACCTGAGTCAAGTGGGGGGTTGAGAAATCTTTTATTTATTTACTCAAGTTGTGAATTTATTTCATGCATCTTTAGTTAAGTAGCATTTGATCCCTGCCACCAGGAGGTGCATGTTTTTTCTTCTTCTCATGCTTGAATGGTAAATGGCATATGCTTGAATGAAGACAAGGTGTTGTGGTAAGGACATGTAGATCTTGTGGCCGGTTCTAATAAACCTGTTCAAGTTAATTAAGCTTAATTGCCTCCGAAAATGTCTTTGCTTTGAGTTCAGCAGAGTGATGCTGCTGGCCAAAAGGAAACTCCTTAGTTGGGCGGTTGTCAAACAGCTCTGTATAGTACTTCTGTTTCAGAACAAGTACAGCACGAGCAAAATGGCAAAGCTAGCATTTCTATAATGTTCACCTAACACACAGTACACAGGTCGACCCTGCCCCCTCCATCCCACCCCAGTCACCAGCCCACCGCTGATTGACATACGCTGTGGTCCAAATCAAATCAAACTTTATTCATAAAGCACTTTTCATATAAAAGAATAACACAAAGTGCTTTACAATAAAAAAATTATATAAAAACAAGCATGAAAATTAAAATAATATAATGAATAATAAAATAAATAATAAAGCACAAAAATTAAAAAATAGGGCCCCCCTCCCCGTACCTACACCCAACCCCCCACTCCTTTGACACCTCCCACCCCCTAACTGATGTGGAAAGACAATGACAAATAGGGTGAGCACGAAAGCAAGATGTTAGAAATCCTAATAATTTGAACCTCCCTCTCTGTGAATAGCTGCATAACCAGCCAAATCCAGCATCACAGGCAAGGACCGCATCATCACAGCTAAGCAGTGATCCCCATCTAGAGCTGCAGCGACTGAACAGCAGCCGACCCAGAAGGAGAGGTCCCAACTGAGGATCGAAGCACCGGAAATAAAAATGAGAATGAAAAAGTAAACATATTGATAAAAGCAATAAACAATAAAACATTGAAATAAGGTAAGTTAACATAAAAATCTAGAGTAAGTTCACCAAACAAGATAAATGAATACTAGACAGTGCGCTGAACCTTTTTTCTTCAATGATTTGTGAACCTCACTGGTGTCCATGGATTACATGAAATCTTTCCACCTTTATCCACCTTTGTCATGGTAGGGAGAAGATGTCAATGTAAGGGTGGGGTCATCTAAGATAGCACAAGGGTTAATGAAAGTTCTTTTAACTTCAGTAACTGTTTCTCTCTCTTAGCTTCAGGACCGATAACTAAAATCTCAGTTTTTTCCTGGTTGAGCTCCAGAAAATTATTTGCCATCCATAATTTCACATCTAAAATACAGTTAAAAAGTGCTTCTATTGGTATTGTGTCATCAGGAAACATATGTACAGCTGGGTATCATCAGCACAGCTATGAAAGCTAATGTTGTGGCTTCTGATGGCATTCCCTAGTGGAAGCATGTAAATGTTAAAAAGCAAGGAGCCAAGGATGGAACCTTGAGGCACACCACAACAAGGCTGTCTCCGTATTCTGGTTCATTCTGAAGCCAGATTGGATTATCTCAAAAATGTTGTTTTGTAAGAGAAACTCATTAAGCTGAATAAAAACAAGTTTTTCTAAAACCCTGCTTTAAAATGGCAAGTTGGACACAGGGCTGTAGTTATTAAAAACTGAAGGGTCTAAATTGGTTTTCTTAAGTAACAGTTTCACCACTGCAGTTTTAAAGGCAGCAGGAGAAATGCCAGACTGTGGAGAGGAGTTCATGATATTTGAAACCTCACTCTCAAAAGACCCGAAAAATTATTTAAAATGAGATGTAGGGATGGGATTTAAAAAACAGGTCGTGGAGATTAACTTGGGAGAAGGAGGCAGAGGCTGGCATTGTGTTTTTCTTCACATTTGAGTTGATCAAGGATTCAAAATTATATTATATTATATTATATTACATTATATTATATTATATTATATTATATTATATTATATTATATTATATTATATTATATTATATTATATTATATTATATTACATTATATTATATTGTATTATATTACATTATATTATATTATATTACATTACATTACATTATATTATATTATATTATATACAGTATGTCATTTGTTGGACATATTTAAAAATGTCTGAGCTTTTATAGATTCATTAATCTATAAAATCTAAAAAAAAATTTGCCTAGAAGTGACAGACCTTGTATGAAATTATGTTGATTTATTTACTAAACACTAGCACCTCTCGAGCTGAGATAAGTTTTAAACTAAACCTTCTCTTTATTTTCGATTTTCTTCTTTTTTTCCTGTCTTTTTAGTTTTTAGTTATGTAAAAATCAGAGTAACATTTGTATTCAGCGTAATTTGTGCTGTTATATACGATGCATATGGAGTCGAGTGTTCAGTCTACCGTCTGTTTATTCAGTTGCCTTTTACAACACAACAATAGCACAACTCAAATCCCACAGCGACACCTGTGGATACAAAGAGTAAAACACCCCCAATACACTACATCTTCTTTTCTTTCAGTTTTTTTTACTTCTTTACAAGAAAACGTTGTCAACACTCATGAAAAACGGGTGACATACTGTCTTAGTCATGTTTATCAGACACTGAAACCTGCCATAGTCCTGAATAGACTTGACTAACTAACCAAATGCTAACGGGTATTACGTAACCTGATGTAACCTTACATGGACACTGAAATATAAAACCACTTGGTACTCAACCTTTCAATATGTACATAACTTTTTTTTCTTCCTTTTCTGTCCTGATAACACTGCAGCATTCTTACAGGCCGACCACAGCGTGTTGTTTTCACAGGACTGTTTATACATCTAGTGTTGTCAGTCATTAGTTCTTGACTCTGTGGTCCAGTGAAACCATCTTGAGCAGAGTAGGGTGAGTCAACACTTGGAACTGTCTCTGGTTCCACCTCACAGGTGTTCTCTGACGTAGTATCCTGTGATGTCCTTGAAAATGAAGTCTCTTTGGTTTGAAGCAAGTGTCTGTTTCTCCTGTACACTTGTCCACTTGGGGTTTTGACTATGTAGGATCTTGGCAGATTGTGTTTATTAATCACAGTGGCTGGTTCCCACTTGCTGCCTTGTCTAATCCTCACATCTTCCCCAAGCAAGGTGAAATACCAACCCCACCTAGTGGCGTATTCCGGTATTCTAGGAGGGCTAAGCATGGGTCACCACCACTGTCATGTGGTTTTTAACAGGTTTTTTACTGTCTGGACCGCCCTCTTAGCCTGTACATTCGGTTGTGGGAAAGTGGGACTGGAGGTGGTGTGTTTGAAGCCCCATGTAGTGCTGAAATCTTCCATCTCCTGGCTCACCAGCTGTCTGCCATTGTCTGAGAAAAACTCATCTGGCACCCCAAGTCTTGCAAAATTAGACTTGAGTGCAATGATAATGTGTTTGCTTGTGGTTCCACTCAGTTTGATGATTTCTGGAAACTATCATTGAAGTGGAAAAAATCCACACCTACTTTTTCCCATGCTCTCTCAGGAACTGGATGTGGCATGAGTGGCTCTTTGGGATATTTGTTTCTGTGTGTGTTACATACGGCACAATGACCCACAACTTCCTCTATCTGTTTAACCATGCCTGGCCAGTACAGTTCATCTCGGGCTCTCTTCTTACATTTAACTATTCCCAAGTGTTAATCAATTTTCTGAGCATTTCACTTCTCATTTTGTGTGTTACTACCAACCTTGAGTTCTTGAATATGAGTCCATCCTCATGAGCTAATTCTTCTCTGTATGTCCAGTATTGCTTGATTTTCTCTGGAAGTTGTCTCTGCTTTTCTGGCCACCCACTCTGAATTTCCTTTGCGACCAATCTCAACTCAGCATCTTCTGCTGTTGCATTTCTAAACTCCTGCAACTTTTCCTCTGAGACTGAGAGTTGGTGGTTGATGCAGTTAACTTCCATCTCTTCATCTAGGAATGTTTCTTTGTGTTCTTTCAGACATGCTCTGCTTAGTGTATCCGCAACATGCATCTCCTTGCCTGGTCTGTATTTGACCTCCAGACTGTACTTTCGTAAACTCATGAGCATTCTTTGTAGTCTAGCTGGAGCACCGAGGAGTATTTTTTTTGAATATCACTTCCAGTGGTTTATGATTGCTTTCTACATGGACATGTCTTCCATGTAGGTTTTGATGGAACTTCTCGCAGCTAAAAACTATAGCAAGCAACTCTTTCTTAATTTGGGCATCGCGTTTTTGACAGTTAGTAAGTGCCCTGGAGCCATATGCTAATGGCTGTCCTTCCTGAAGTAGCACAGCTCCCAACCTCTGACCCTCTGAACTTGCATCCACAGACAACGTAACTGGTTTGTTCACATCATAGTACTTCAGTACTGGTGCATGGCTGACTAGTGCGTTTAGTTTGTCAAAACTCTGTTGCTGATCTGTTCTCCAATACTATTCCATGTTTCATTCCAACTTCCTCAGAGGGGCACTAATGTCTGAAAGGTTAGGGATGAATTTAGAGAGGCATTGAAATAACCCTGTGAACCTCTGGAGTGCAGCTTTATCCTTTGGTGCAGGCATGTTTTGAATGGCTTGGACCTTTTCTGGATCTGGTTTGAGTGCCTGCTCACTGCTCATCTTACACTAACTTTTTATTCAGTTTCAGATTGATGTTTCAATGTGTTCTAGCAGTTGCCTCTATCGACAGTCATACTCCTCAATGCTCTCTTCCCCAAACATGATGTCATCTATTATGTTGACCACACCCTCTTGCCCAGCGGTCCGCAACCTTTATCAAGGATCATCAAGGACAGCTCACACCCCGGCTCAGACCTGTTCGACCTGCTGCCCTCTGGGAAGCACTACAGAGGCATAGGAAGCAAAACAAACAGACTCAAAAACAGTTTTTTCCCCAAGGCAATAACCATCCTCAATTCCAAAATGCAGAGATAAAATATGCAAGAATACATTCATTTGTACATGCTATATACTGTATATATGTATATATCAGTGCTTCTCAAATAGTGGGGCGCCCAGTAGTGGCGGTTTTAGGCAAAGGTACTACGGGCTATTGTCCGGGGCTCAAATTTAACGGGGGAGGGTGGTGACAGGGGCTCAGTGCTTGGAAAACAATCTGCGCCTCTATCGGTTTCCTATTATCTGTTATATGACAGAATTTGTAACAGCCTGAAACCTATGAATTCCCGTCCCTGCAGCTGCTCCTATCTCCTGTCACACGCGGCTGCATGTGTGAGAACGAAAGGGAACGGGTAGAGGGATCAGGCTGCAGGTGGAACGCAAGCAGCCTTTGTTGCGCAACACCAAGATCATCGTGTGCCTTTAGATGACTCGGCTCATTCTAATAATGTCAATCTTTATGAACTATTGTAGACATTTTAATGACGTGTCTTTATTTTCCATAAATGTATTCTTTGTCTGCCTGCCGTTTAGTTGGTGTCAGTATTTGACATAAAGACAGCAGGTAATGCAGGAAAACAGCTGCATTTTATGAGATCACAAATAAACAATCCATCATTTAGAAAAATAATTAATAAATAATTTATTAAAATAATAAATAGTCTGCGTCGTGCCACACCACTGCTGCAGTCAAAATTCGGCGATATAAAGCAATATATATATATGCTGATCTTTCCCATGGGTTGAATAAAGCATCAGTTCAGAGAGAAAGTTCACCTCTTACTGCTTGTTTTTGTCCAAATGATGAAGCAAAAGGTGGTTTTAAAGTAGCCGGCGCAGTGATACAAACCATTTAAGCTAGGTGTTAGGAACTTTTTCTTTCACTGTGCGGTTATCATGTGGTATATCCCTTTTTAACGCAGCCAATTAGAATCGAGTATTCACCCCGACCATGGTATAAAGCGCTAATATCTCACAGATTTTACAGTTACCCATTATCAAATAACATGTATTGTGCTCAGAAATCTTATTGCAAGCCATATATTGCGTGTCTCTCAATTCTATGATAAACTACCAGACTCCAAAGTGAGCTTTAAAACTGACAAGAGTGTTTTGTTGAGCATGGAATGGAATGGAATCAAACAGAAATGAAGATCCACCACGTAAAAGGGCACATCTGGTCATGCCATGTCAAATCTTTCTAAAGTTGCCTCATTCTAAGGTGACACAAAGCTTTCACTGGATTATTGTTGGTAATGATGTTCACCAACGTCACAGCAAGTTTGAAGAAAAATGAATTTAGAAAATGAGAGAAATTAAAGTTATAGTTCACCTAAGCATCCTGCCTTTATAGTTGAAGTAAAACATGTGAACCATCAAAAATCAAAAGTCAAAGTCAAAGTCAAAAAATGCTACTTTTTTTCTAAGGTGAAGAAAAACTTTCACTGGATTATTGTTGGTAATGATGTTCACTAACATCACAGTAGGTTTGAGGAAAAATGACTGGAGAAAATTAGAGACATTGACATTATAGTCCAATTCAGGATCCCTCCTTTATTATCAAACAATAATATGTGAACCATAAAATGCCACTATACTGCCAGTATACAACATACGCTATAAGCCAATATACTGCCAGTATACAGCTTAAAGCCAATGTAACGTCAATTCAAAATAAAGAGGGTTTTTGCCTGCCTTACTGGCTAGTGTGTTTTACTCTACTTGTCAAATGAAGTTTTAAGCTTATTTGGAGGGTTGGCGCGTTTTAATTTATTTTCATTTTTTAAGAGCTATGCTACCCAAGAACTGAACGCTGCGCATTTATTTACCATCAACACACTCCTTAAGTAGGAGAGGGAAACCCGTGATCATAAGTACCTGTTTCCTCTCAGATGAGCTTCAGTGCAAAAACTGCTGGCACAATAGCTGTTGTTGGGTAATGTCCGGCCTTTGTTGACACTTGTGAAATTATAAGGGAGGTTTTTATCCTCAAAGTTAGTTCGGTAAAGTTAGATTAGAAAGATCTTCACAGATTTGGACTTCCGGCATCATTAACTCTTCTGATTAACGCTCATGTGTCAGCAAGTATCACAATCATTTTGTATTATCACAGAGAGTGAACTACAAATGCATTTCAAAAGGAAAAAGATCGTTTGTTTTGCCTTTTGATAAAAATCGTTCTCTTCGAGGTTTAAATGCAGACATGCAGCGAGCCGGGTGCCAAGGGACCGTCAACAAAGTGCAACCTCTGTGAAACACCTTTCTATAAAAATCAATCTTTTAAAAAGCGAATAAATGTCCACATTTATATGAAATGGTAATGAAGACAAGCATATTCATGCTACAATAAATATTTATAAGAAAGTCCATCTTTATTTTATTTTATTGCTTTTATTGGATTTCTTTAAATAGAAATATGGATCATATTTGGTCAAAAATGAATAATAACGGGACCTTGGATGTTTGGCGGGTCGGGGTCTTCGCTGAGGCAATCGGCGGTCATCCAGGCTGGTTTGCTGCCTTGGTCCTGTCAAGACCTGGCCAGAGCTCTCCCAGGGGCGGTGCCTGGGGGCGGGGGCCTGGACTTGCCCCAGGGAGGGGGCGGCGCTTTCTGGTTCCTCTCTCTCTGTGTGGGGTGGGGCGTGTGGGGCCTGGGGTGTCAACGCCTCGGGGGATGGGACCCCTGGGCTGAGGGGACCTGGGCCCTATGCTTGGGGGGGCTCGGGGACGGCTGTTTGACCACCAGGGGACAGTCTACCGACTGTCACCCGACTTACCCCCTTCCTCATATAATCTTATATTAGGGTGAGGGGGCGGGGGTTTAGCCTGCGATGCAGCTTGGGGGGAGGAGCTACTTGGCAGTGGTCCCCCCTCCCAGGGTTGCCGTATGGAATGGGCCCCCCTCTCTCTGCTTTATTTGCACCTTAGACATGTAGGGCCCTTGGTAGGGGGGGTGCTTGGACATCACTGCCAGCAAGCAGCAGATGTCCTCTTAGCGTCCTACCCACCAATTTTAAATGCACCTCAGACATTTAGGCCCCCTTGGTGGGGAGGGGGATGGGACATCACTGTGAGTAATCTGCAGCCCCTTAGTACACACCCCCTTTACTCCTCCAAATATACACTCCAACACTCTTACATGCACACACCCCCTCACAAACACACACACACGCATTTCACAAGGAAGGTGGGACCTCGGACCATCTGTCATCTGTCCCTACCCTATTCCTGGTAGGGGGTACTGGGCCCTTGGCAACAGCGGCCGTGTCCCATGGGTGCTGGTTTCCTGGGGCCTCATTTATAAACGTTGCATACGCACAAAAGAAGGCGTACGCCACTCTCTACGCAATAGTTGAGATTTATAAAAAGCAAACTTGACGGGAAAATGTGCGGTCCTTCACGCAAGCTCTGACCCAGGCGTACGCACAAAAACGGGTGAAATGAGAAACGGCCACACCGTCGGCAGATGGAAGAAACACGTGAAAATGAAAATGACAATACTGCCTCTCATAAATAACATGAAGATTTCACAAAGCAAGTCTTACAATTAACAGCCTACACCAACACCCGTCTGATCGATCAGCAGTGAAACAAACAGAAAAAATCAAACGGAAATTACAACAGAAATTCAAATGAACACTTATTTGCAAAAAGAAAAGTTATATATGTTCTGCAATATTGGCATGTTGTGTAATTCATCCTCATAAATAATATAGTTAACAGAACAAAATTATGTACAAAACTGATATTCTCGTCAGTGTGTCCGTCTGGCGGAGCAGATATAGGTGCGGGCGGGACCAGGCTCAACTGTGGCTGAGCCTGGTCGGGCCATGTTTACAACACCCCTTGTGGGCCCCCTTCTCTCCTGGTTGCCCTCCTCCTGGGCGGGGACGGCCGGCCCCTGCCTTGCTCCATCCTGGACCAACCTTGGGCCGGGTGGGTGGCTGCCTTGAGCGGGTCTCCCTTGGGGGTCCTGGCTCGTACCTGGGGTTGAGGCGGGGGGATGCCCAGAACTCCTGGGTGGTGATGGGGTGCTCGTCTGGGGCTGTGGGCACTCTTTTCGAGTGGGGGTCTGCGTTATGCCCTCCCGGGGCGGGAGAGGCGTGGCTGCAAGTTCATGTCCCCCGGCTATTGCTGTGAGGCAATAGCGCTAACCACTATGCCACCGTACAGGTACAGCCTCTCTCTTCTTATTCTTCTTATAAAGTTCTGACCACACTTGTGAAGAATATGTGGCCTGCGTTATGGAATCTTTAGCTTTCTTGAAGGCATTTAATAAAGCTGTCATGCCACCTGCCTTGTCTATCATGTGTTGTCTTCTTTTCTTTTTCCCCATCTTGATTTGTCCCATTTTGCTCTTGTAATCCTTTAAAAGAATTTTCAAATTGTTGTTACTCTTATTTCTCCTAATTTGCAATTCACTTGTTTTTCAAAGGATAAGTCAATTGAAAATGTTACTATTTCCATTTTCTAAAACACTAAATGCCATTCTCTAAAACATCCAAATAGGGCTGCACGGTCTGTGGAAAAATTGCAATTTGCAAAAAATTGTAATGACGATATATATTTATGAACATTTGAAGACTTTGAGTGTCCTTGACACTAGCAGTTGACAGCTCGCAACAGGCGACATTAGTTTGAAAGAAAAATCCAATGTTAAGTAGAAATCAACTTTGAAAGGATCCAGTGGCTGAACTTTCAAAAATTAATGAAAAAGAAGGCGATATTTACTTTCAAGTTTATAAAAACACTTCCATAAATTCCCAAAAAATGAAATTATGTTTCTTTTATGTCATAAACAGAAACATGAAAGAGTCTGTGGCATGAACAGTTGTTCCTCATGAAAGAGTTGGTTCATTTTACAGCATCTCCGACAACATTTTTAATTGTCATCTACTTCTGTTGAGAAAAGTGGTGTTCATCTGTTTGTGAATACTTGCTGGATGTATGCACCCGTTTCTCTGTGCAAAAGGTTATATTTTTTTGTATTTACAAAATTGCCACTGTTTTGAAAATGTAGAGAGAAAATGCAGATTTAAGTAAAGGTGTATTTTTCTAACTGTAACTGTGCCTTTCCCCTGTGTCTTGGTCATTAGGTGTAACCTATGTTTCTTTATGAAAACTATTAACTACATTCTACTACATATGGCCCTCCTGTGTTTAGAAGCCGGGACCATCATGTGAGTTTGGTTGTTAATTTCAAGTGGACATATTAGATGTTTTTTTAATAGTAAATTAAGTTTCAATGGAACATCAGACACTTCAATCATTATGTTTTTTTCTTCCTTGTGAAGACTTGGCCTTGTTGATGGCCAATCAGTAGGCACACCTCCTGACAGAGCAGGTTTTTACAATATTTCAATGTGAAAAATTCCTCAAAATAAACAACTGCATTTCTGATAAAATCTTTGTTGTAGTTGGACAATAAGGTCATGATTAGTCAGTACAGGATGTTTGGTGCCAGAAGCTTCAGTATTTTGAGAGCTATTGAGGAATTCTGACCAAATCTGATCCATATTTTAAAATGAAAACATCCTACAAATCAACAAAGTGAATTTCTGACCAAATATCTGTTGTAGGCGGACAATAAGGACATGATTAGTCAGTACATGAAGTTTGGTGACAATAGTTTCAGGATCTTCACAGCTATTGATCACTTTAATTATGATTCATACCTCTATTAACGTGTGAAAAATGCATGCAATAAAATAAAGATGGACTTTCTCATAAAATATTTATTGTAACATGAATATGCTGGTCTTCATTACCAGTTCATATAAATGTAGAAATGTATTCGTTTTTAAAAGATTGATTTTTAGAGAAAGGTGTTTCACAGAGGTTGCACTTTGTTGATGGTCCCTTGGCAGCGAGCTTGCTGCATGTCTGCATTTACACCTCGGAGAGAACAATTCTTATCAAAAGGCAAAACAACGATCTTTTTTCTTTTGAAATGCATTTGTAGTTCACTCTCTGTGTTAATACAGAATGATTGAGATACTCGCTGACACATTTGAGCGTTTATCAGAAAAGTTATTGAGGCCGGAAGTCCGAATCTGTGAATATCTTTCTAACTTTACCGAACTCTCAAAGTTTCCTTCACAGAAACCCACACTCTAAACTACACTGGTTTAGCCACCATCACTGGTGGCTAAACGATCATTATGACTAAACATCTTGTTTTTTTCCCGATCACTTTTAATCGACCTCTCGTATTTCAACATTGGAGTCTGTTCTTTTCCTGTGTTTCATTTTCCTGTCAAAGCTAGCAGAGCCGTTTGAATCATCATGTAATTTGAGCGTTTCCTCTCTGAGCGCGCCTCCTCCTCTTCAGGGAGGGGATTTAAGCCAAGTTAGATGTTTGTCTAATTCGGGTTTCCTGGCAGAGCAATCATGAACTCCACGGTGAAGAAGATAGAAATTGCCTACAACTCCATCAACGAAAGGAACACCTTCACCAATGGAGACTTCATTACAGGACAAGTCACTGTGGAAATGGGCAAAGACTCCCAGATCGAGTCCCTGTTTGTTAAGTTCAAGGCGAAGGCTGAGGTGATGTGGACAGAGACGCACGGGGATCATACTGTCGTGTACCACTCCAAAGACAAATACTTCACTCAGAAACAGTACTTCATACGAAATAAGAATGTCAAAGGTAAGTGTCGTTTTTTTTCTGCACTACTTTTTATTTTTAGAAAACTCTTTTTTTGTAACAGAAAAAAGCACTGACTGATCACATTTAGGCTATTTTCTAAAAAAAACAAAAAACCTTAGCAAATAGTGGTCTATTCAAGTGTACTACAGGTATGTTAAAAACTGAGGCAGTGTGCTTGCAATGTCTATATGCAATGTGCAATGTCCATATACTTTCTTTATATTGTAAGCTGAAATGTTCCAATTTAGTCTGACCTGGTCATATAGTACGTATACTAAAGTTTATTTATTTATTTATTTATTTATTCCTAACTTGTTCTGTCCAACAACTGAGCTTCTGTCCAACGGCTGAGCAAACAGATTAGAGCTGAAGGCCTTTTGTGTTGGACAGGTTTTACTATCACAAAAACAGGTTATATAATTTTGAAAAACCAGAGTGTAAATTTGTATTAACCCCTTTTTGTTACTTTATTATTTTTTATTTATTTGTTACATTTAGTGTGTTTGGGGAGGGAGAGGGGAAAAATGTGTGTGTGTGGGGGTGGATGGGGGGGGGGGGGAGTGAATGAAAGGAAGAGAGGTGGAGAAAGTGGGGGATACAAGCACTGATTTGAATAAGTTAATATTTTAAGATGTAACAATTATGCCAGATCTGCTGGAAAGACAAATATTACATCCAAAGGTGAAATTCTGACACGAAGATCGGAGCGGAAGACATCTGTCCATCAATACACTGTGGGTTAGGAGGGATGAAGCAGACAAGGAGCAGTGTGCATGTGCACGTGCACGTGGGTGTGGAGATACATGCATGCTGCCGAGGTTAACCGTGTGTTAATAAGGGGAACCAAATCCTACCCAGCCAGACCAGCCAGACCAGGAGGGGGGGAGCACACTACTGTCTTTGTCCACTTTCTGTCGTCATTATAGCCATCAATGTTCCATAACAATAACTCCATCTATTGTTATACAAAGCTCTTTCTAATTGTGCGTGCCTTGAGTTCTCCAAAATTATTTTTTCCCCTCAAACTATTACGACCCAATCTGTCATAAAACATAGATTGTAAATGTACTGGTAGTAAATTATGTCTTGATTTGTAAATCAGTTCTAGTATCATGTGTTCTATTAGATTAAAAAGTTTAAGAATCTTGAAATTTTTAAATAACTAATGTTTTACTGGTGATAAATGGTGGTGTGCAGTTTTTTATAAAATGCACAACGGTTTTAAAGTGGTTTGTATACTTCCCCAAATTTTGAAGCAATAATTGTTAAGTATGGCAACACAAGAGAATTATACAGTATGTGTGGCATGCAATTTGGTTTGTGTGTAAAGCCTAGTCTTTGTCATTTTGATTCTATGAAAACAAATTCTGCTGAAAGTCTGTTGACCTTTATGTAAGAAATAATGTTTAAGAAGAATTAGGCTCAAAACTTTGTATTATTTTTTAAACATTTAAGAAGAATGTTCGTATTGTACTTTTTGGTGAGATAAGATTCCTTAACTGATGCAAATACGCAGTCAGGTCAACAAGTCACAATTTTATATACTACAATACTACATTCAATACTTGGTGTTGAATCAACAGCCATACTCTGCAATTTCAGCAAAAGATAAAACAAAAGCTGCTGTAGGTATTTGGTCCTGAGTCTTGCAGCAATTGTGCAGACTCTTACCTGTATGCCTTAAAACAGAGAAACGCTGAGAGGTGGGGACTTTTAGGTCACAGGACCTGCTATTCCTCTCAGTAAAAAATTCACAACAGACCCAGAAAAAAAAAAAAGACAATATGGATATAACCTGTCCATCTTTTGGGTATACATTAGTCTAAGTGTTAATAATAATTATTTTTGTCAACAAGACCACTTTATAATGTTGTTTCATGTTTGTGTCTGGTTAAAGAGTCAGCCTTTCTTTTCAGAGAAGCAGCATGTCCAGCTGACAAACCAGAATACTACATCATGTAAGTGAGACATTTCAAAGTTTATTTGCTGTTAATTCTACTTTTACAGCACTTCAAATGTTTGTTTGTTTTTTAATTTAAAAAAAGGTACTTTAGTAATTTTAAACAAGTTAGTGTTGTGAAAGAGAGAGGTTTTAATTTGTAATGGATACAATTTGAAGATATTAGCATAATTAGGACTTAATTTAGAGAAATTTAGAATTGTATCCACTTAAAAAAAAACAGGTAAAAAAATGTTCCAATGAGAAAGCTTATTTGTGGTGCGTGTTGAAGACTCTGTTGAGAAAATCCAAACCACAGAAGTCCGGCTAGTGTGCTTTTCATTTAGGCTTTGAACAGTTTTTAAAGATCCTATGGGAGAATTGTGTGAATGTATCAGGATTTTCCGTATTTTGTTTTTGTGCCCAATTTCAAATGAAAATCCCTATTATATCTTTAATGCATATGCATTTCTACATATTAGTGCTTTTTTTTTCTCCTTACAGTATAACTGTACTAACTGTTTGTTTTTTATTTAGACCCCAGCGTTCTGGCCCCAGGAGTTCATGTCTACCCATTCTGCTTTCAGATCCCTTTACAGTAGGAATCATATTTGACAAAAAAATACGTTTGTTGATTTTAGCAAAAAAAAAAAAAAACAAGCAGCAAGAGTGATATTCACACACAAACTGATTGTTTATGTTAAACATGGGTCAAGATGTCAAGAGGTTAAATGCCCCCAGTTTTTTCTAGGATGTCTTAACGCTCACATTTGAACCTACATTAACATAAGTGAAAAAAAATGTCTAAGGTGAACTGATGGAGCTGTTTACACATGTTTTAAAATGTATTAAGTTCTAAAATATTTACAGATTAATCCTATTTATAATTGGTTTTTATTATTTTTTGTACCAGTTGCTCACACATCTCGCTTTGTGGTCAACAGGGGTATCCCTTCCTCCTTCAAAGGGAGTGATGGTAAAATTGTGTTCTCGCTGGAAGCAGAGTTGAGCAGGTCAATGAGGATCAACAAGAAATCTTCCACCACTATCAACTTTGTGGCAAAACCGGACCCAAACACCCTCCCTGGGCTGATGGTATCCACTGAATTTATTATGTTTTTCTTTTTTCTCCCAAAAATAGAGTAATAAACATGTGTAGGCTGCTGAAAGAAGTCGACAGGAAGCAATTCTTTGCTCACTGTCATTTATATTTGCTCAGAATTAAATAGGCACCATTCAGTGTCTGCCCACACAAGAGTTTGCAGTTAGCTTTTGAATTGCAGGAGATTATTATTAACAGAATTTTTACTAGTTTGACTTTTCAATTTGTTTAGAATTTTTCTATTTCTATATCACTTTGCAAGGATTTAACAGATTATTTTCTTTCTTTTATTAGTTAATTGATATGATTCAGTTATTATCATCAATATTTTTTTCAGACCCCTGTGCGTAATTCAAAGGATAAGAAAATGCATGTCTTCACCTCTGGGTCTGTAGCGATGGAGGTTAATCTTGAAAAATCTGGTTTCTTCCAAGGTAATATCCCCCAGAATCCCACCGACACTTCCTGGTTTAACATTTAAGCTTGCTCTAACACGAATGCCCTTTCTCACAGGGGAAGGAATAAAGGTGGTGTCGTCCATCCAGAACAATTCCTCTCGGGAGGTCAAGCCCAAGTACTGCTTATACAGAAAGCACAGCTTCTATGCACAAGGGAATAAAAGATACCATACTAAAGATCTCGTAAAAGAGGTTGGAGCATCCATCCCTAAAAAAACATCAGAAACGGTCAAACAGGTTATTACCATCCCCCATGATGCTGAGCCATCCATCCTCAACTGCAACATCATCAAAGCAGAGTACAGACTCAAGGTGAGCAACGATTGGATAAGGTCAACAACACAGATCTTTGTTTCAAAAATCATATTTTGAAATAACAAAAAGCTACAACCAGAATTAGAATTGGGGACTTAACTGTTGTTTTAGTAGTTTAAATATTAAATCTAAATGGCACAAAAGGTTTGTTGATGAGGATTTTCATTCATCCTGGTGACGTTTTCTTGTAGTTATGGCATCTGGATTTCATCTCTACTTAAAAAATGTTCTTAGACGAGTGGCAGAACGAGCTAAACAGTCAGTCCTCTAGACACGCCTATAATTGCAAAATGGAAAGCAGACCATCTTGCTGCGGTGTGTCATGCATGACATAACAAGACACAAGGCTTTTGTAGAAAAACACGCAAAGAGATCATTATATCTAGGTGAAAGGTTTTCACGTAAATTGGAAACATATTTGCAATCAAATAATAACTAGCATGTCCTAAAAGAATTCTGTTTCAGATGCCATCTACAGCTTCTTTCCAAAAAAGAGAAAATGAAAAAGGGTATTCATTTCCATAATTCCATTCAAAAAAATTAAACTTTCATAGAAAATAGATTCAGGTTCACTTTTTAAATGATTTCAAGTGGTTCCAGTTCATGAAACTTACAAAAACAGATGATTAAAATACTGTGGAGAAATCATCATTTACTTCTCAGATTTTTCAAAAAGATAAACGATTAAATCAAATCAATCAATATGAAGTATTTTCTAAATGATATCTCCATCTTCAATTCTTCAGTAGTATGGGCTGGGGCCAGGTGCTGCTGTAAGTGTGGTGTTTTTTTGAAGCTTTTCCTGCAGCTCCTTCCACTCTTTCTGGATGTCTGCTGCTTCTTGAATCTTGTCCCTTTGACAATCTGCTGAAGTTTACAGTCAGTTTTTTTTTTGCTGGTGCATATTCTCCTGCCAAATTCTGGCCTTCCATTAGACTTCCCATTGGTCTGCTTGGACACAGCGCTCTGTGGAAAAACCAGCTTCCTTAGCTATGAACTGAACCATTTTGATGACATGTGGGGAACCTGTGCAGCTGCTTTGCATTTACTGGACGATTAGTTGGTGAAACTCAGTTTAAACATACATGCTCTGCCACATTTGGGCAGATTTCTCCACAGTATTGTAATTTTGTGAAATCCTATTTTTGTGGATTTTATGAGCTGGAACCACAATTAAAAAAAAATAATAATAAACTGTGGGCCTTGAATCTATGTTCAATGAAAACAGCATTTTTGAATGGAATAAAAGAAATGAAAACACTGTTCCATCTTATTCTAATTTTATAGAAAAAGGGTCTGTACATTTATTCTATTGAATATATTAGCATTCTTGCGGGTTAGTAGCATCAACAGGTGTTATTTAGCTGCACAAATTAAATGATAAAACTTGAATAAGTGGTGAATAAGTGGCAAGTTCTATCAATAATCAAATGTTGTTGGTATAAAACTGTAAAGTAACAGAATTGTTGTCCATAGGTGTACCTTGATATCAAGTTTGCTTCAGATCCAGCAATCAAATTTGATATCGTCATCCTGCGGGGGTCCCAGGGGTCTGCTGGCTTACCACCATCATATTCTGCTGCTGCTGGCCTTGGACCGGAAGCCTTTGGGAATTCAGCCCCTGCACCATGGAACCCAGCCCCTCCATCAGGGAACCCAGCCCCTCCTGCATGGAACCCAGCCCCCCCTGCATGGAACCCAGCTCCTCCATCAGGGAACCCAGCCCCTCCAGCATGGAATCCAGCTCCTCCGGCATGGAATCCAGCTCCTCCGGCATGGAATCCAGCTCCTCCGGCATGGAACCCAGCTCCAACACCAGGGAATCCAGCCCCTCCACCAGGGAACCAAGCCCCCCTACAACCATCATCAGTATCTTCACCTTTACCTCCTTCTTATGGCACACATCAACTATACCCTTCTCCAAACGATTTTTCTCAGAAAAAGTTTTAACAAAGCTTGGTCAGTCCTCACAGAATGGACTCTGGTGTTCAAACATGAAGTTACGAAGAGGTCTTTACGGAGACGTCATGTGCTTTCAATCATATTTGACATGGTTTGACTTACTTGCTTTTTTTTTTAAATACAACTTTAAACAACTATACTTTTAGTAATAAAAATGAAAGATTTTATTCAAGAGTATATATTTTTAATGCTTAACAGTATGTATTTTTAATGCATGCTTAAACTAATCAGCTAACTAGACTAGGAGCATGTGGCTGTGTCTTTCACTCTACTAAACTGCCAAATTCAGGGAGATCCTGTACCAAAACAGTTTTCAAATCTATAGAATTATTATTTTATGGATTAGCTCTTCTAATCAGGATGTGCTGAAACGTCGCTGAAAAGTCAAGTTGATCCAAAAGACTGCAGTCGGTCATGCTTTTAATCAAAGCTGCCCTTAATCAGCTGCATGGTAACACCTTTTTAAATAGCTCCCTGCTAAAGACATCATAGGTTCATGTGTTTGCAGAGCAGCATTTACCTCACATGGTTTGATTGTTTCCACAATGAGAAGCAGAGTCTTCTGCCATCATGTTAAGCTTGAGAAGAAGACTGCCTCATTGCGTCAGCCTTTTCATTGTTCTGGATTCCTACAAAGAGGCTCATTCTTGGATGCTGGACCTTCACAGCTCCCCTCTTTTTCTGCGTTTTGGTGTTTCTTTTGGTGCTTTTAGGGTGGTAAAATGATGGTTAATCTGACTATGAGTTCCTTGTTCTCTACCTCACACACAGATGCTGTGAATTTCCCTCAAGTTTCTCCTTTCAGCATGCTTGCTAATAATCTAAATTCATTTTTTCTATTGTATCAGAGGAACAAATATGCAATTAACAATACTGCATCATTTTGATAGGAGAAATGGCTAATTTTTGACAGCATTGTTACATAGTTTATTCTAAAGACAAATTTTCTTTACTGTTTTCTGTATATAATCATAAAATATGATTCAATCTGTCCTGTGTTTTTTGTATTTGTGCCTGTTTGTAATTTTAGATTCACCTTCCCAGTTTCAGATACCTCAACTTTCTTAAAGGAAAAACCTGTTTTAGCAAATTTATTTCCAACATAATGTGTCAGTAGCCTTGATTGGGGGCTGTGTTGATGGTGCTGCATACAATTCCTATTGATGTTGTCAGTTTTGCAAAATAGGCTAATATTGGGAGAAGCTGGTCCTGGAAAAGGGAACGGCGATGCGACAGTTGTGCAGAAAAAGGAAAAAATCTTATAAAAAAAGATTTTTAATATTTTTTATTTTATTAGCACAGAAATTGTAATCAGAAGCTGAAATCTTCAAATTCCTCAAAATTAAACATAAAAAGTATGACACTGTCAGCATCTCTCCATCTTTTTTCTGAATCCTTGGAATCCCAGCTACTGTTGGCTGACCATGAACAGATCACCTGACTGGACCAAGGTCACACACTGACGTTAACACCTTGGCACCAATTAGAATCACCAATTAATCTTTGAAGCATTTTGGGCTGTGGGAAGACGCCAGAGTCCCCAAGAAAATGGATGCATGCACAAGAACAACATGCAAACTCAACACAGAAAGGAGTCAGCCTGGATTTAAACCAGGGCCTTCTCGTTATAGGCAAGAGTCCTACTCACACAGTGCAGCCCATCAGCATCCCTCCTGGAGTGAAATTTACCAATTTCTAAATATCTTCTTTGCTTTAAGGTGCCTGAGTTACCGATTATGTATTCTTGCCATATGAACATGATTTATAGCTCTTCTTAGTGTTGAGACATACCTTTGTTCTTGATATTCACAAATGAATGGCGACAGGAGAACGTTATGATTAAAACTCATTTTTTGCATAATATCTCAGAAAAAACACACACATGCACAACTGTGCTTTTTTTATTGCTATCAGTACCATTTAAAGCGGGGTCCACGAATTACAAAAAATCACACGTTCCTGTAACTTAATTTGTCAAACTGCTGGTTAGAGTTACTTCTGTGAAAGCAATACCTGCAGGCCTTATCATGTGATCACTTGTGGCATGATTCCAGAGGAATCCATGACACAGCATGCATCTCTGCTCAACAAAGGGAAGCCAGGTATGCCTGCGTAGGTTGATTCACACCTGTTGGGTGAGTTTTGTCTCATTCTTTCACGTCTGACGCTTCGGAAACTTTCAGGTGTTGCCTCATCATGGCTGTCAAACATTTCTCTGTGGAGTACGACAAGCTGAGCGAACGAGGCGCCCACTCTCCCGGAGACGTCCTTTCCGGAAAAGTAACTGTGGTGACAAGTAGGAAAATCAAAGTGCAATGTTTTTATGTCAAAGCAAAAGGAAAGGCCAAGGTCGCCTGGTATGAAGAGGAAGGACAAACAAAAGTGCTCCACAGCAACAAGAAGAAATACTTTGAATTTGAACATATTGTTATTCAGGATAAAAACAAAGGCGATGGTTAGTAACTTTCAGAGGACTTCAGGAAAGCTATGTTTTAGTGCATGTAAGAATTTGCTTCTTTTTTGTTTTTAAAGGTTCTGAAATAATGCCACCAGGGAAAAATGTGTATCCATTCAGCTTTGTAATTCCTAATATGTAAGTTTACATTTTCACATTGGATTTATATTTAGCATCTCCCACACAATCTTCTAAATAACACGATTTTCTTTAATGCAGAGACATGCCTTCCTCTTTTAAAGGGAAATGGGGGAAGATCACATACAGTTTGCGAGCTAAGCTCACTCAGTCCATTTGGCTTTTTCACAAAACCAAAACCGAATTTCCTTTTTTCACCAACTCGGAGTTTCCGTTTGGCTCTAAATCGGAGGCAATGATCATTGAACTCAAGGTACCAAGGCTATTTTTTGTGTTATTTCTTTTTTTCCCACCACTGTGATCCTCTTGTTTCCATGAAAGTCATTTATTTTTATTTTTTTTCAGGAGCAACAATTTGCCTCCAGGGTTACATTTTTTGGCTCTGGAAAGGTCACCATGAATGTCAGCTCTGAAAAAGTGGGGCTAGAGCAAGGTAAACAGATGCTGGATATAATATCTGCCTCTGCATCATTCTGTCATCATTCAGATGTAAACTGTTCATTTCTCCCACATACAAACAGGTCAGGCGGTGGGAGTATTTTGTGAAGTGCTCAATGATTCAACGTGCCTGGTAACTCCCAAGTTCTACCTGTGCGAGAAACAGACATTTGTTGCTCAGTCAAAGCGGAGAATTCACACAAATGAGATTCTGTTTGGGACAGGAGATCTGGTTCCTGTAAGCAGCTGCATCACCACCAAAGTTCTAAGTATCCCTCCACAGAGCTACCCCACCTTTTTCAACTGCTGCATGATGAAGCTTGAGTACAGAATCAAGGTACCTTTGTCTTATACTAAGCATTACCCGCAATTCATGATGAATTATGCAAATGTGAGACATTGAAGTGTCATGTTACAGTTGTTCTATGACGCCACTTGTTACAAAAACAAACGGGAAAAACAAAAAGTGCAAATAATCTACCCATTGAAATCTAATGTCAAGCAAAATTCACTTATCTAGATCCAAAGTATCCCAATAATCTAGGCTTTGGGTTTAAACTTTGTTTGAGTTTGTGGATTTTTTTTCTTTTCTTGTCTTTAACAGGTTTCCCTTGATGTCCATTCAGCAACAAACCCAGAAATCAAACTCCCTCTTGTCGTCCTGCGAGGTTTTCCAAAACCTCCCACACAAAAACCAAAGAGATCCATCTGGTTTAAGAAGTTTCCTGCTTCAAAAAATGCATAAACTTAAAAAAGACAAAGAAAACAAATGTATAAAATATTGAATTTTCCTTTTGATAACAAATTAAAATTAAAATCAGTAGATATCTTTCTGCTTATTGGTACATTGTGTGAATGAACATTTTCTTTTCTCATACTGTTTCAGGCTCAGCTGATCTCTTTTTACATTTGTCCACTAGGGGGAGATGTTACTCTCAAATCAATTCCACATGCTTCTGAAGATTTTATTCAACGTCTGAGTTCTTGTAACAAAAGAAAATGGTATCATTAGTTTTTAACAAAGTCAACAGTTTACGCCAAAAAAAAAGAGATGAATACCTTTTCTGCATAAATTAGTCCAGTGTTTTTCAACAAGTGTGCCGCAGCACACTTAGTGTGCCGTGGGAGATGGTCAGGTGTGCCGTGGGAAATTGCCCTTATTCACTGATCTAAAAACATTTACCATCTCCAGGTTATCAACTCTTTGTTCATCCAAACAGGCCCTAATAAAACACTGAGTAGTTAAGAATATGATAGATCGTAAAATACTTTTTTCTTTGTGTTTATTTGATTCTATTAAAGACATTTTGATAAGAATGACGGTACCGCGATTTAGCCGCAGCTTCAGCTGTTTGTGGAAAAGTCCCGCCCCTTTAACTGTCTCCAACAATCATCAGTCTGGCCAATCAGAAGTGGTTAAAGTCTTCACTTCCTTGTTCCGATTTAGTTCATAAAGTCTCTCAGTTCCAACAGAACAAGTGAACAAAACCATGAAGCTTAGAGACGCGAGTCTTTCTGCCTTTTTGTGGCAGTTTTCACACTTCATCTTCCGTGATGCATTGGTTTAAAGTGACAGTGTCTAGCACATGAAAATATGCCAATAAAAAAATTATTTTATGTTTTTCAGAAAGAAATGGTACTGTATGTAAACAGTATAAAATCCTCCACTAACAAAAAAGCTGTCAGAACAATTGAAACATGGTCTCTTTTGAAACTTTAACAGATTCCTTAGCCTTTATTATTGTTGTTTTATGTATGCTTAACCTGTTTTACATTGTTATTATTATGGTTTTTTGATTTTTGTGTTCATTTTCCTGGCGAATGTGAAAATTGTATTTTGCACACAGTGTGGAGTTTTGTGTTTGGTATTTTGTATGTGCAATATTTGTTAATAAAGTTTTATTTAAAAAAGGAGTCTTTCTTGTTAAACGTCTTGAAACCACTAGCAAACAGTTTTTAAATCATCTAACTTTTAGTACATCTTTTAGAAAAAACAGCTGCAACTTCCAACTTTTTCTGCCACAATAATTTTCACAAAAATGCATCTGAGATTGCGGAGGTGCTGTAGATCAATGCAGACTATTATTTTATTTTTTTGGATGCTGGTGTGCAGCGGGATTTTTGTCAAGGTTAAAGTGTGCCGTGGCTCAAAAAAGGTTGAAAAACACTGAATTAGTCGATGCTGCCCATAAAATAGACTCAGTCCCACTCCGATCAGCTTTTGATCTATTGTAAAAGCATTTCCAGGGGTCTTTTAATCATAATTATGCCAGTTTTGGCCAAAATGAAAAAGCCATTGTCGTTTTCTAGGACATAGTTTCTGCAGAGCGCCAGGAGTTCACAGAAATTTGCCTCTGAGTTGTGGGCGGGACTATTGGCACCGAAGTAAGCCTCTGCTGATATCCCACCATCCCTTGGTTTACACCCTCTCCCACTAGCTTACAAGCTCGTGCAACCCCAAGCTAACATTAACAATGCAACAAAAATGTTGAGCAATTCTGGAGCTATCCAGTCGTTACAATTTTGAGCCAGACCCCAGCTCAGACGACGTAAAGGAAGACATTCATGGATCTATTTGTCTGCAAGTCTGTATCAGAATATAGCAGAGCAGAGAGCTTTGGCCTGTCCATTTCACTTGCTGCATCATAAAAGACAACTTTTCAAAAGGCATTTTTTCATCTGCTCCTGATTCATCCCGATACGAATAAAGAATATTCAAAAATGCAGTTTAATTCTTAAATGTTTTCATATAAGTTCTCCATTACGCGTAAAATGCTACAAAAACATGTTAAAATCACCAAAAACGCAATTTTCTTTGGAGTGGGTCTTTAAGACACCTTGATGCTGAATGCTGGAAATTGCACATTCTGTGGTTACAATGCATTTTTGAAATAAATAATCTAGATATTCTGGCTTCAAGCAAGTGTTGTTAATTTGTAATTTTAAAAATATCTCCATAATGTGACTGTTTGGCTGTTTTGCCATTAATTTTAGTCAAAACTTTTTTGATATTACTTTACACAGCTCAGATTCTGCTTCGTCCAGTGAAATGGCTATACCAACAAAGTATTAGTTTAGTATTATACGGATGTGATTGTAACATAAAGCAGCTCCTGTAATTCCAGCAGCACCTAAATGAAGATGTCCACAAAGCAAAGCAGCACTTTTGTTCAGTTTCAACAGCAACTGTGGTTTTATCGGAGGAGCAGCAGAGCCTGCCTGGTAACCAGTCTGGCTCTGAGTGGGGTGTAGAGGCTGCCAGCCAGCCCAGCTCCTTCCACACTCACACATGCACACACTCACACACCGCACTACAGCCCTCCCTAGTTTTTGGAGAGGGGAGTCGGAAGGTGTGGCATCTGGCACCTCCCATCTCCGCAGCCAGAGCCACTACCATGACAACCATGCGGGCCTGCTGGCGACTCCCTGTCTTCATCGGCCGCTGTTGCCATGGCAACTCCCCACGGGGGCTGCCGCTGATCAGCAGGAAGGGCGTCCAGTTGACTAACCCTTTCCCAGCTGGGGAACGAGGGAACGGAGAGGCGGAGACTGTGTGTGTGTGTTTGAGGCAGAGCCGTGCCTCTGCTAGCAGAGACTAAAGGAGATGAGTCCTAAAGAAGGAGACGGGGAGTCTGACCTGCTGAATTGGCCTTTCTCTGACTGCATTGCCTCGTCAAGTGTTCAGAATGCCTTCAACTCATTCACAAGTCAAATAATTATTCCTAATTTAACTGTACTTTCTGTTGAGGCGTCAGAAACAGCTTTGTTCCTCATTTTACTAGCTATGTACTTGCTGTTTTATACTCTAAGTCAATGTGTTTCAACCGTTTTTGAGCCAAGATTCATTTTTTCCTTGATAAAAATAACAAGGCTCACCATCACATGAAAATGTAATAAAAATAATACTCTGTAATCTATACTAACAATATATGATGATTCTTATCTAAGTGTCGTGAATAAGAATCAAATAAACATTTAAAAAAAAGTATTTTATTATCCTTCATAAGTGTGAAACCTGGACCTGTTTGGATGAACACAGAGTTAAAATCCTGGTAAATGTTTAAGACCAATTAGATGAAATCAAATAAATTCCTCAAGGCCAGACCTGGCCATCTCTAACGGCACACTGTTTGAAAAAAACTGCTTCAGGTGGCCACCCTCCCCCCCTTCCAACTGGAACCCATAGCTCTAATTTACACCCAAAATGATCTTCTAGTCTGTATAAAAGGGTCATTTCTGGTTACAGTATTTTTTGGAATATAAGTCACTCCAAATAAGTATAAATCACAGCCGTTCAAACTTAAACAAAAAACATAATAAAGAAGAAAAACAAATGATAAATAAGTCGTATTTTTGGGAGAAACTTATTAGTAGAGGAAAGTAGAGGAACACGAACCGACATTTTATCTTGAAAGGAAAATCTAAATAACGGAATAGAAAACCATAATAAACTGAATATCTACACGCTTCACTGCTGTTGGTGCTTATTTAGCTTCAAGAAACATAGAAGGAATCTAGTATATCAGTGCAATAGATGAGCAATTATTAAGATAAGAATAACAAAGCAAGTCAACTAAACTCTTTGTATCACTTCAAATCAGTAAATCTGTTGAATTCCTCAGCATTTGTGTCGCTTCTGAAAAAAATTACCAAGCAAGGGGTAAGACTTCTTATTCTGTTGTTGTCAGAAACGAATACTGATGACACACCTTTAGTGGTTGTTGCTATTTATTTAGTTTTTTATAAAAATTACATATAAATTGCACCTGAGTTTATGTTGCATCCCCGGCCAAATTATTCAAAAAAATGTCTTACACTCTAAAAAATACGGTAAGTAAACGGGCCACAGACGGATCTGTGTCTATTGAGCTGCTAAACCGTAACCTGTGTTGAGACGGTTCCTGTATCCAGACCTACACGTCTGTGAACATACTGAGAAGAGCTCTCCATCAGATCTAATGAACGTTTTAATATCAACCACATCGGGTGTTCTCTATGTTTAAAAAATGGAGAATGTTCAAAATCTCAAAATGAATTCTTTATTAGAAAAAAAAGAAATAACCATCCAATCTTAAACATTTTCTGATCTATAGCAAGTGCAGAAACGTTTGTTTTTTTCTTTTCTTTATTTGTTTATATATAGAGAGATAAAAAAATTCATACGGTATCTTTAAGTATAAAAAGTGACACAAGGCAAATATGTCAGTGTTACAGAAGGCGAGTTCATAAACATTCTATGCTAATTCAAATAATCTGCAGCTTTTTGGATAATTTTCTCTATGCGTGCAATAATACATCTAACCTAAAAGTAGCTCTACATAAAGTGTGTGACTAGAATCTTAACTGGAGAAGAAACCTTTGGAATTAAATGTTTTTGTTCTTGACTTTGAAAAAAAAAAAAAACCTGACACAAAAAGGTATAAAACAACATTTTTGTCTCATTTATGAAACTCAGAGAAGCAGCCGCCCCTGCATAAGTGGACATTGCATATCTTGCAGCCGAACACGCTTTCATGTCGCAGCCCCTTGTTGGTGCAGTTCCTGCATCGCCTAGAGCGCTCGGACATGCGCTCCAGGCGATGTCCATACTCTATGGGCGAATCTGCGTGTCTCTTGCGTGCTGCCCGCTCCATGCCCCTGGCCCCTTGATAATCTCCAATCAGCTGCTGTGCCAGGCGCACACGGAAGTGCCGCTGAGTGAACTGTTTTCCGTTGAAGCCTGCAGGTGGCGCGCCCCCTCTGCTCTCCCTCATCACTATGTATGCGTTGACGATGCACAGGTTGACGTAGAACCACAAAAAGTAGCGCCACCACTTCTTACAGGGCCTGCCAACCTGATAGCATTCCCTCAGCTGGTCACAGAGGTCAACACCTCTCATGTTTTCCTGGTACAACAGCAAGGGCAAAGGTCTGGGAACGCCAAGACAGCCATCCATGCTGTCGCTCTCCCCCTCCTCCTCCTTATCGTGCTGCTGTCGACCAGGGCTGATTCCCACAATTCCTGGAGCGGAATTAGTTGAGAGGCAGTTAACCATCTTCACGTCTCGTGTCACTGTGGCAACCAAGTTGCCATGCTGGCACTGGTAGAACTCCCCCTGGCATAATTTTCCAACGTTACGCGGGCGCAGGACTTCGGGGTAGCCCCTGCGCCCGGGCTGGGTGGGCCCACATGCATACAGCCCGTCCCTCAGCAACCTCTGGAGGAGAGGCACAGAGGTGAAGAAGCTATCCATGAAAAGATGGTGGTACTGCCTCTCCAAGCCACGCACCAAAAAGGTCACCACCCTGTGGCCCAAGGAAGCCGCCCCCTCATCTTCGCTGGGCCTGCCCACATGGATTTTGGTTCGGTGGCAGTAGCCTGAGCGCGAGTCGCACAGCATCCACACGGTCAGCCCTTTCTTCACAGGCTTGGAGGACATGTACTGAGTAGGGGAGAAGCGTCCTTTGGTGGCGATGGAACATTTGTCTATGGTCAAGCAGCGGTTGGGCGTGTAGGTGTCCCACATGGTGTTCTCCACCACGTCCAGCAGAGGCCGGATCTTGTAGAGGCCGTCATAGCAGCGCTCCCCACGCACCGGCTCAGCCTCTCGGTCACACAGCTGCAGATACTGCGTGAGCTTCTCAAAGCGCCTGGCTGTCATGGTTTTCTTAAAGCCTGCATTCCCGATGAAAATGTCACTGGCCCAGTACATGCCGGTGTCGGGAAGCTGGTTGATGCCCATCAGAATATTCAGACCCACATAGGCCTTCATCTCTCTGACATCAGTTGGATGCCAGTGGGGGTCTGATTTCCCGCTTCTCCTTTGCCGATAGAGGGCGTAATTGTTTGTTTGTTCTACCATGTGTTCAAAAAGAGAATCTGGGAAGAGTAGCCGGAAATAGTCACGGGTGTCAGCATCGTCCCCCAGCGAGTGCTGAGGGCCACTGGCAGCGGAGAAAGGTTCGATTGAGATCACCTGGTCGGGCTCGCCCCAGAAGTCCGGAGACGCGCAGTCCTCGTCCAGGTCATCGTCAAAGCGGAAAAAGCCCCTGCGCTCCTCCTCCTCCTCCAAATCCGAGAAATCAATATCGGAATCGTTGGAGGTGGCGTCGGAGCAGTTAGTGGAGGTGGAATAATAGCAGTCCTCGGCGTAGTCCTCCTCGTCGTGCTTGATCCCGTTACTGCCGGTCACCAGAATTATGTTGCAGCCTCCTCCAGCGATGAAGCTGGCCGCGTCTGCAGCCTCCGCCGCGGCGGCTGCGGCTGTGATTCCATTCTCCCCCTCGCCGTCCTCCTCCACCTCCTCCTCCTCCTCCTCCCGTACTTCGTCTTCTTCTTCCTCGTCCGAATCCTGCTTTCTGTTGGGAATTTCCAACCACTTCACATCGGCTGAAAGATTAAGGGGAGACTCTTGGCTGTCGCACTCCGTGCTACTTTCTGGGTCCGCGCTAGTTTCCAAAATAGTAAAAAGCTCCCTCTCTGTTCTTGCCGTCGCCATGTCGGTGTATTAAAGTGCCCCTGCATGAGTCTTTTTGGGTATATTTCTCATCAATCGCTAGAACTGCTCATCTGAAAGGAGCTGATGCGCACTTAGAAGCTTGGAAACTTGCTGGTCGCGGGTCTATGCGACGTCTGGAAGCCCGGTTCTCATTGTTTCCGCTCCTGGGTTTTCTGGTCTTTGTAGCGCAGTGTGGCCGCAGACGTCAGAAGCTGCATGCATGTCCTGCTTTGTAGGGCGTTTTGCGACTGCAGCTGGTGGGGTTGCTAGTTCGCTAGGCTGGCAGATGGCCGCTTGCTGTTCTAATGCCCGCTGGCATTCACCGCCATCAAGACGCAGTATATACATAAATATATATATAAATATGTGAAGAAACACAGAGCAGAACCTCAAATCCTGACATCACTCCTGTCAACCAACTTTCAAAAATCTTAGCAAGATATAAGAAAGTTTGTAACTTTACACAGGGGACACACTTAGAAGTGATCAACACACATCTTTAATGTTTAAAGCTTTTGCGTTTGAAGGAAAATGCGTAAAAACGCACACACGCACCAAAACAAACACTTGGACTTATTTCCACACGAATGATTATCCCCCATCAGAGTGCATGCTACTGTCTGAAAGCAGTATGTTCATTCATAAACATGCTTCCTCCTTCTGACAGGTTCCTCCATGAATCTGAAGCCCTATAGGCTATTGTAGAATGAAGGACCTCCCTCTAGTTTATGAATGTGGGCAGATCCTGTTGAGTTTTACTCCAGGATTGAGGTTTGACATCTTCTTTTGGTGGATTGGTTGATCCTCTGTGATAGAGATGCTGAATCAAAGGAGGAAATCTCTTTCTATGGATAATCAGTCCATCACAGTGCCAATAATTGGAGTGTTTGAAGCATTAGCCCATTCCATTGACATTGTATATTGTAGCCTGTTGGAGTTGCTGGTTTTATTGGCAGAATAAACTCCACATCTTTAACTTTGGCACTTTCCTTTTTATTGTTTTTGTCAGCTCTGTCAGGCTTTACACAGAGTTAGTAATCTTGTATTAGTCTTTTCACATTACTATGATAAATAAAGATGTAAAGTCAAACTTTCACTGACATAAAATTAATCTTAGCGAGCTTGGCTGCTTGTGAGAAGGTTTCCTAAACCTTGTCTTTATGGGTGGGGTGGGGGTTGACTGCAGGAAGGCTCCTTTCCAAATTCTTTCAGCTGTGGCCTGAGTCTGCACGGCTGGCTGAACGCTGGGTTGCTGCCCCCCAGGCCCTGCAGCGGAGGCAGGATTTATGCGTCCTTCCTTTATTGCACAGATTCTCATTGTCTCTGTGGTTTCATATTGCCTCTGTGAGCTGCAGGCCTCACTGCTGTTTCTGTCTGCAGCAAGAGCAAAGGAGCGGCAAAAGCAGCCAACACTGGGAACCAGTATGCTTAAAAACAGTGGAAAATGAGGGAGGCTGAGAACCTTGGATACGCAGCCCAAAAATAGAAGTAAGAGGGGGGGAAAGGCTCGCTCCAGCGTTTCCAGGCCCCTGGAGCAGAGTGCTGCAGCAGACCCCTCAGAGACTCCTGTGGTGGGGTGGAGAGACGTCAACCAATGGGGGCGAGGCGTTCTGTGTGTGTGTCTGTGTGTGTGTGTCTGTGCGGCAAACTCAGCTCCTCCACAGCTCAGATCTTTTCCCGTGGATGAGCTCAGAGACGGCTTCAGTCGGCGTGCATCTGCCAGGATGTGAACGAGAGCAAATGGTGCAACCACTGCGCTCCCACATAAAGACAGACCAACTCTTGTCTCTGCAATCCCTGACAAGCTCCGTCTTCTGCTGTGTCTCCAACTCCCTCTCAGTGTGTTAGTGTGTTAGTGAGAGGGTTATTAATAATGATTCCTCCTGTTCCACTGCCAGCAGCACACAGAATCAGCTGATGTGATGGGAATTAGGAGAGCAAATCATACGCAGCTCTGTGGCTTTGAAGTAAGAAATTATCTGCCAACTTAATGAGACGAATTTACTCAGAATTAAGGGAAATAAGTTGCTGTTGGGGGATCCAATGAAAACAAATGTGCCCTGTCAGGACAACTTTGAATGTTTTTTTTTATAACTGCTTTCTCTAATAGGTTTGGATCACTTTAGACCACATCTGCATCATGTTTAGAAAGCCTCGTTACCTGTCCTGACATCAACCTGATCTGTAATGTTGACCTTGAAATACATTTACCTTATTGCCCCCTCCTTATAGTCAGTAGTGACATATCGCCCTCTTGTGGTGGTTCGGGAGTAGTAACTTAGTATTTTGACAAAGTTGGAGTGAATAATTTCAAATACATGAATACATATTGCAAACTAAAACCTACTTCAGCTGTAAATTAGTTTAACAAAAAGTGGAAAATTTTAAATTACAATCAGCATTAGAGATGATAACCTACATTTAGGAAAGCAACAGGTTTCCCTCCACAGACAGTGAAGCTTCTGGTTAACAACCGTTTTAACCTTTGTCCACTAGATGGAGGAAAAAGACAAAACAGAGACAAAGATCAAGTCCACCCAACCCAGTCCACTGTGGGTTCAGCATGCTCACATTTGTGAATACGACTCAGTGGAATCAAGAAGTCTGCATAACTTATCTCAGTTGGCTTTTTGCTTTTATTTGCTTAATATTTTCTTGACTTGAACAAATAAACATAACCAAAAAAGGCCTTGAGTCGGATTTTTGCAGATTGTTAGAATTTCTGAAGGATGCGCTTTTTCAAAAGAATTTTCGTGTAACTAACTGACTTTACTGACATTGTCTTTTACTCTTATTATTTTTTATCTGTCATAAGTAAATGTGCAAAAGAATTTGTAAAAATAACAAATTGATGGACCCCTTAACTTGATCCACAAGGCTTTTTTTTGCTCGTGTTTTATTTTTATTTTTTATTACTTTAACACTCTGTCCATAAGAAATTTCTAAAAACACTCAAATGACTATGGAAGTCCTTTTGACTGTGTGGACATTATTTGTATTTAATTTGGCATTTATTGAAAAGGGAGAATATGTAAAAGCACAACCGGACACTGAATGACACTTATAATAATTGAGAGTTTCACTGTCACCAACACATTATATCCTTTTATTTCATGGAATATTCATTTTATCAGGTGTTTCCCAATTCATGACAACCTCAGTTAACTGTCATTATTTATTTCTACTTGCTTGGGTTTAAAATGAAGCTATAACCAGATTTTTGCATCAAAGAGTATAAAAAACAAAAAGACAATACAGCAGAAGAAAGATCGGGAAATTGTAGCAAATACTGAAACATGACCCACCCCCTGTAAAAAGGATGGCATTAATTTGGGTGCTACGGTCATTCGAGGTAGAAATACTCAGATCTTTTTGGTGTTTTGAAATTTAAATGATAGAACAATCTGAGAATAAATTAAGCACACATTTAAGAAAAGGCAGGGTTTTATTGAATAGTTTTTAAGTTATGAGTGCTTCAGTAGTTCTAGTGTTAAAACTGCTTACAGCTGAGCAGGGGCGTGGTCAAAGAGAATTTAGACTTGATAACCATTAATCCGGAATTTCTTTTTAAAAATTCCACAAATGTAAACATTAATTTTCATGCATTTTTTTAAACAAGCGTTTAACCATTACAATGCATAAATAGAAGGACCATTGCAATTTACATCTGTCTTCAGTTTTTTAGTGTTGTCAAAGCTTAATTCTTAAATCAACAAATTGTTTGTCATAAACATAGTAGGTACACATTTTAGCAGATACTAAGAAGTGCAGTAGAAAAAAGGAGTTTGCAGATTTGCCACCTTGTTGCAATTTTTTTAAGTCCAGCTTTTGATTGGATTATTATTTGCGTAAAAGCGTTAAGTAAAGGCCTCTGTGAATTTATCGAACTATGTGGAAATCTTTTTTTTCCGATCACAACGGAACGTGTCGTACTGACATGTTGTACTGGGGGAATCCCACTTTGCCATCTTTCACTTGACTTCACTGTGGTAACAGATTCCCACAATGACGGAGAAAGGACCACAAAATATGGCACAACAGGGGATTGTGCAAAAGAGCTTCATCTGTTACACACTGACAATAACCAAAACCTTTTTTTTCATAGAAGTGAACAAGCAAAACATTTGTTTTGAACAACATGCCATTAATCCTCTTGCAAATATTGATCAGCAACCTTTACATGCATTTATGGGAAAAGGAAACTTATTACTGTGCATCTGGGATGTGGTTAATATTCTGTTAGGATGACGGCTGAGGCAAAAAGCTTCTTCTAGCAGTACTCTGCTATGATTCAATTTGCTGGCAGTAAATCATTCTTTTGCGTTGGAGACTCTCGGATTAAAAGAAATGCTTTTCTTCTTGTCTTTGATTAAATCCACACACCCTTGATGGGAAAACATCAAGAAATGCTTGGTTATTAAATGTTTTTCTCCATTTGAACAAAGATTTTGTTGTAAAGCAAGGATTTCTTAAGAGGCTTTTTAAAAACAATCTTATAGGATCAGTAAAAGTATAAAAAAACTCTTATTTTATGTGTTTATAGCAAATCTCTTCTTAAAGCTGCAATAATGGGCTTCAGAAAATTAGATTTAAGGTAGAAAATAAAGAAATAGAGACAAAACTGATTATTTTGACTGCTGCGGGGGCAGCAGTCTAAGCAAAGATGCCCAGACTTCCCTCTTCCCGGCCACTTCCTCCAGCTCCTCTGGGGGGACCCCAAGGTGTTCCCAGGCCAGCAAGGAGACGTAGTCTGTCCAGCGTGTCCTGGGTCTTCCCCGGGGCTTCCGCCCAGTGGGACATGCCCGAGCCACCTCAACTGGCTCTTCTCGATGTAGAGGAGAATAAGTTCTACACCGAGCTCTCCGCGGGTGACCGAGCTTCTCACCCTATCTCTAAGGGAGCGCCCATTTCAGCCGCTTATATTCGGGACCTCGTTCTTTTGGTCATGACCCATAGCTCATGACCATAGGTGAGTGTTGGAACGAAGATCGACTGATAAATTGAGAGCCTTGCTTTCTGGCTCAGCTCTCACCACAACGGGCCGGTACAGCAACAGCATAACTACGGATGCTGCTCCGATCCGCCTGTCAATCTCGCGCTCTTTCTTCCCTCACTCTGGAACAACACCCCAAGATATTTAAACTCCTCCACCTGGGGCAGGAGCACTCCACCCACAGAGAGATGGCAAACTATCTTTCTCCACTCAAGAAGCATACGCTCACATTTAATGGTGCTGACCTTTATCCCAGCCACTTCACACTCGGCCGCAAACCGCCCCAATGCACGCTGGAGGTCAACAGGACAACATCATCTGGATGTGAAGTAACCCTGCAGCAGCTGTTAAACTCACTAAAGAGCATACAACTTTAATATATTAAAGAGAATAAAGTTATGAACATTGGTTATTATAATGAAACACTGTAGCCCCGCTAAACAGGGCCCCCTCTGGAAAAGCAAAATGTCTTGTATTTTCCATTTTAAGGGGGAAAAAGATCCTCTGTTGTCCAAAATCGAAGTTTCCTTCTCTAAACTGTAATTAATATATGTTCCAAGTTTCATGAAATCCTCATTTTTTTGTCTAATCTAATTTTCTGAACAGAGAAAAACAAACTTCATTGATAGGGTTTATGTACCTCCACCCATTATTTCCATAGAAATGTGTAAACAGTTTATTCATCCCAATGACAACTTCATTTCTCACCACCGAGTCCGCATGGTGCAATCAATGTGCTGTGTGAGCGTTTGATTAAAATTATTTGAAACGAGGATTAACAACTTTTGCAAAAATTGTCCGAGCTTGTCCACTCTCTGCACTGGATTCTGCAGGATTGCCAGGGTTAAGCACATCAGTTGTAAACGTGACTTTTAGACACCATTTCATTTAGAAACTAAGGTAGGCTGTAGTTTAAATTAGCAATGGACATTTGATTTACTAATACTTTTTTTTCTTGACCCTGTTTGATGGTATCAATTGAATTCATCCTTCTTTAAAACTCATGAATTCAAACCAGCTACTTTTGGGCAAAGGTGGGATGCACTCTGAATAAGTTGCCAGTCAATTGCAGGGTCACATACTCACATGCACACATAGGGACAATATGGAGATACATACTAACTTACTAAGCATGTAAATGAGAGCACCCCCCTTTTGTTTAAACTGTTCTTCATGTTTTGAAAGTTATCAGTTGATCCTGTGGTCTTGTTAAGTCAAGCTCTTCACACTGGAGGAGAGTAGGGGAAGAAATAATCACACATGGACCTTGTTACGGGGGCCCTTGAAGCACAGCCGTGCTCTGGGTGACGCACATATGTGTAAGAGAAGGACCGTACAGTCTACACATGGTTGTAATCTTCATATACAAAGACGTGCTCATCTTGAGTTGTGTTTTTGGGTAGTTCTGCTTTTTCTGTGCTTTTAATTTCTAGAGCTGCAATAAAGAATCCCAGAAAAAAGTTTTGTCAATTGGGATTTTAGAGCTGGGTTCTAAAATATGTTTAACCACAATTTTACCTATAGAGTTGACTAAATAAGCTGTGATGAAAGGCATTTGTTAATTTTGATTTGTTTATTTTTAGAATTCTCCTTTTGAAAATAGACACTTATCTATGGTTTTAGGAAATGCAATACAACAGAAAATCATAGTTTGCAGACCATCACTACTACTACTACTGGTAATAATATTATTTTGTCATTTCTGTGGCTCAAAAGATAGTTCCCAACAACATTTTGTTATGTGTCCTTTAAAACTTTAAAACTATCAAGTTTGGAGCTTGTAAAGTAAAAAAACAAACAAACAAAAGAAAAACATATTTTCTTGAAAAAAAAACCCTAACAACAACATATTTCGTGTCATTTGACACCTTTTGGGTTGGTTCTATTATTTATCGACTGCTTGATTTGTGGTTACCAAGATACATCTGGCACACAACGAGATCACCCTTTTTTGATACACCCTTATTTGACTCATTCAGCAGTCTGAACTGCTTTATCACCAGCATGGGAAATACCAATCTGCACTGAAAAAGAGAAAAAAAAATCAGAGAAAGCTGATGTGAGGACTCCACAGAGCAGATTTAATACAGAAAAATAAGTGTTGCTAATAAATCTACTGAATTCCTTTCTTTATGTACTTTGCATCATGTGTTTACTTACAGAAACATATTAAAAATGCATGAAATAAAGATAAACATAGTTGATTAAAGTTGACAATTATGAGACCTGACTTCAGATCAGATTAAATTTTGGGTTGTATTTCAACATGTGCCAACTCACAAACATTTTACCTGGAATGAAGTCAGATTGATGTTGCATTACCGTATAGAAATTTTGGGCCAAAATTGTCCTTGTGGTGTACATAACTGTTATGCAAAGGTTTTTTAATATTATATAATAGTAGCAAACTGGTCAAAAAACACAACTCTGTAAGAAAATAAAATTGTGGAAATCTTTCTTTAACGTCTTTGAAATTCCCTGTGACTCATATAATCATTATAAGATGAGTTTTCATTTCTTGTAAATTGTTAAAAACACTTTTTTTTATTGATTACAATTGTAAAAGATCTATACACAAAAAAGTTGGGAAATGTGTCTCAAAAGTGTCTTTTAACCATTCTGTCTGGTGAAAAAGGACAAAGCCATACATTAACTGAGCTTTGTGACTAAACGATGCAAGCAACTGACATGCGTTTCCTCTACAGGGCACCTGGGTGCTCCCTCAGAGATAGGGAGGTCAGTGGAGGTGTCTTTGGCAGATTTTTTAAGCTTTTCTGTGGGGGGGGTGGGGGGGGGTGTCTTTAGGCACGTCCAATTGGACAGCGTTCTTGAGGAAGACCTAGTATAAACTGAAGAGATAATGTCTCTCAGCTAACGTGGGAGGGCTTTGAGGTCCCCCAGCAGAGCTGAAAGTGTCTCCGGAAAGGGAGGCCTGGGCATCTCTGTTTAGACTGCTGCGTCCAGGTCTGACTCTAGATAAGTGGAAAAGATGTTTGGATGGAAACAAAATTTTAAGGGTTCAGACAATTTTTGCAATCTGTTATCAAACAGGAAAAAAAAAATCTTCTTTGTCTTTCAGTTGCTCTCTTCGGGGCTCTCCAAAGAAAATGATCTGCCTCCATCTAAACCAGCATCCACTTTGGTCTCACCCACGACTACACCCCTGCCTACATCCACTTACGTCTTTTGTCGTCTTTCAAGGCTGTTCTTATGATAGCTCCAACCTCAGCATGATTTTACTGGCACATGTTCCTCCTTTCAATGATTCCAAACCATCTCTGTCTTCATTTATCACTAAAACACGAGTTGTTCCGCTGATGGATTCATGCCTGATCCAACCATTCTCGTCACTCCCAAAGAAAACCTCAACTACGTTATCTCTGCCTTCTATCTCTTTCATAGAGCCACTAAACCAACCCCATGGTTGCTATTACCAGTTTTCTATATCTTTCAGTCTTGTTGACATTCTTTTGTCACACATTTCACCTGAAACTTTCTCCACCCATTCCAGCCAGCTCCACACAACTGTTCACCTTTAAAAAAACAAACACAATTAAATGTGTTTAGTAAATAAGACGCTTCATGAGTTTACATTTGGATACAAACCACACAGCTGGTGGCGTGATTTAAATGTGTGATCCTGTAGAGTTCTGAGATTCCAACTGACAAATTGGTGATGGTTTACAAGCGGGAAAAGCAGCAGAAGAAGGCTGAAGTGACAGATTTAACAGCCTTAGGTGATAGCAACACCAGAAACAAGCAACACGAGATGCTTGCGAAATAACAGGAGCTGATAAGAGGAACTAGAAAAGATGTGGCAGGCAGTGGGAAGTGTGATCCCAGTGGTAATTAGAGTACTTTGGGATGTGATCCCCCCCCCCCCCCCCCCCCCCAAAGTGAAAGAGTGGCTCCAGCAGATTCCAAGAACAGCATCTGTCAAGGAGAGCGCAATAGAAGAGCTAAGTAAAAGGTTAATCAACCCCTGGTTTTTCCTATTTTCCTTTTATTTTCTCAGTTATATACAGTACATCAAATGTGAAGTGTTTACTATATAAATGTATAAACATAAATAGACAAATCTTCGTGGAATCCAGTTTAAACAACCGAAAAGACTGAATGCATAGAGTGTTAATGTCATTTCGTAACTTTTCTTCTTTGAATCTGAGCAGGACTGTTGTTTCTCAACCAACAGAAGTTTGCACCACACCAAACCCTGTGGCATGACAAGGGTGTAAATTGTGGGTTTGTTGCCCTCTGAAACGTCACTCCCTTCATGTGTTATTGCTCTTAATGGATTTCAGCCGAAGCAGATTTAAATCAGTTCACCAAAAACATTGTGGGCCAATAAATAAAACAAATGACACACTTGTAGTTCAATTAGAAACAGTCCTTTATTGTTGCAGCTTTCATCTGGCTTATGAAGATGTTGATGTTCTGAATCCTGGCCGACGTGCTACACCATACTCTATCTTACAGCTGGAGACCATTTATGTTATTTCTCAATCCAAGGAAACACCCTTGTGTTTGACTCTTAGATGGGCATCTGACAGAATTTCGGATGCAAAGACTTCAAGCCAGTTGATTTGAAGCTTTGGCCACGATGAACCTTGGTTGTGTGGAGCACTGCTGTCTGACATGTTTTCAAACCAGAAATCACACACTAAAGTCTGTTGCACATGCTTTAAGATACCTAAAAATGACAATTTCAGAACCAAACTCTGCAGTATTGGACTCCCTATGACTTTAATGCGCTCAGTAATACACATGGAACACAAAAAAGATTTAAACTCATAGCAGAGAAGGAAATGCTCCTGTGAAGAGGATTATAGACAGTAAACTGAGTAATAGTTGAGACACTTGTTCATTTCTGGATGTTTATAGAGATTACGCCTGTAAAAAAGGAATAACTTACCTGTGTTTGTTTTGTTTTGTTTTATTGGTTTCACTGTGTAGCCATAATGTTGGATATTCACCTTGATGGTGGTCCGAAGTGTAACATCAGAGTTTTACTGCATTTCTGAGTGTGATTTTGCACTCATTCAGTTACTATCTTGCACAAAAACAACAGAAAAGTATATAAGCCTTTGGAGATTATAGTCAGAATCATATCATCTGTAAATCATCATTTACAAACATGATCCAGATGGAAAAATTAAACCCAAAACCCAAGACATAAGGGACAAAATTTTGCAAAATAAAACTAGAAATGATTTAGCATAAAAGAGTGCAGTTTTCTAATGATACTAACAATGCTGCATAGAAATAGGACAATAGAAATAAAGTGACAAAGTATCATTGCAGTATAAGAGAAAAATGCAACACATCAGATGTGCTTGACCAAGATATTGAGGTGAGTCAGTCAAAAAAATAAGGTGAAATGACTGATTAAATAATAATTAAAAGCAACAACAGAAGTATCAGAAGTAAAACATAAAGCTACATCTATATCTCAGAGGGAAGGAGGGGGTCAGTAAGTAGATTGAACAATCTGACTGTGATCAGGAGTGACAGTCTTGGGTTCAGTTAGTGGTAACATCCACAAAAAAGATCTGGGATAAATGGTTTTAATCAAACACCTTTTCCTGTTAATTTCCTGCAGCACATCCAGTCTAAATTATAAATAAAAAAGAACAAACATTTTCAAAACCTACAAGTGCATCATATTGCATCATTCAGTCCCATTCCAATGATAATCGTGTTTTTGGTGTTTTTAACATGTTTTTGTAGCATTTTTCTCATGATGGAGGAAATATATAGAAAATATTAAGAACTAAGTATTTCTTTATTCAATCTGTTTTGAATCAAGACCAAATGAAAATATGTTATTTGAAAAAGCTTATATGTGTGACGGAGGATCTACTACGCACAACCTACAATACACCCACTTGTAGACGACCAGATCCACGTCCATCTTTGTTATCCTTGTCTGAGCTGGCATCTGGCTCAAAACTGTAGCTGAATAGCTCCAACATTGCTCACCATTTTTGTTGCACCGCTAATTTTAGGTTGGGATTGTTAGGGACTGTAAGCCAGCCAGAGAGAGTGTAAACAAGTGGATGATGCGAAATTGGGGCAGGCTTACTCCACACCAATGGTCCCACCCACAACTATGTCCTAGAAAAACGACACAACTGTTTGATTTTGCCTAAAAACAGCATAATCCTTATTAAAAAAACCACTGGGACTGCTATTACAATAGATCAAAAGATGATTGGAGTGGGACTTTAACAGGTTATGTACTGATGTTCAAATGTGTCTTATAAAGTAAAAAACTGTTGGGGTACAGTATATTGATGCTATGTGAGATCTGAAATTGATTTCTAAGGCTTCTTTTCACAGTTGTTTCTGCTATACTGTGACTGCCCCATAAGCAGGTTTCAATTAGCAGTATAAGGAGAAGCTGTTACTGTTTGTTAGTGTTGTTCTATCAACTAGAAGGTTCCCATGACTGCACTGAGAGTTAATGTAGAGGGGTCCGTGTCCTAGATTTTAGCTGGAAACCTGCCTGCTGGACATAAGTGGCCATCTCAATTGCCAAAGTCTTTGGTCTTCCTGGAAATGACAGAATAGTAACCTACAATCTGCAGAGCTCTTATGCCACATGCTCAAACTTGGGGCGCACTGAAAACTGTACAACTGTTGTTAATATTAAAGGCGACAATACATTTCATTTAGAAAATTGTTTAAATGTGTAAACATCTAACTTGTTTTTTTTTTGTTTTTTTTATTGCTTGAAAAAGAAAGAACACCTAAATATATCAGCTTCTATACAGAAAAAAAAGACTTTTTTTCCACAAAAAATAGATCAAGTACCCAAACAATCCCCAAAAACATTGCATTGGTACAACAAACATTGCATTATTATTATACAATGTTTTATTTGCCAGCATAATAGCAGAGCTTTGGCTTTTCAAAAAACAAACAAAGAATTTATACACTGTCCATGTTCTTACACTGCAGCCATAGTTAACTGACAAATTAACAGATATTTTATTAGAACTCACTAGAGTCCTCAAAAATAAACATTTTCCTGTACAATTTCAACCATGTTAATTTAATAAGAACTCTTCAGGTGTATCATAATGTCTTTCATCAAAATGGAAAATTCCAATATTAAATTTAACATGCAAACATGACACAAAGTGATTGTTAATTTGCAGATTTTTGACCTATATGGATAATTACTGTTTATCTGCTTCAAATCAGCATCACAAGTGCTTTGAAAATGCATCTTGTGTTTTTTTTAAAAGATATATTTCCCGTCTCCCTTCAGTCTCTGCCATTGATGTGGTCTCATTTTAATGTTTTATTGGGGAAACTGTCAGACTGACAAGAGATTCTTGATTCACGATGACTCTTGATTGAAAAATGATTGAGTGTATTAGTTTTAATTGAAGTTTTTTTTCTTTGGCCTGGTATTTGAGAAAGTTGTGACACAGTGGAAACCTTATGTTCTGCAGAGCTGATAGCTTTCCCCTATTAAACATAGCCCAAAGCAAACTTACAGGGAGTGAGTCCAGTCTGGTTGTAATGACACAGTCATTAAGAAGTCTACAATCACCAGCAATGAGCTGTTCTTCTGTGCACCATGACGCAAATATATAAGCAGCCAATTACATGCAAACCACGCATCAAAAACGGGAAGTGATTAATTCATTGGCATGCAAGTCCTGCCAAAGACGTTTATTTACAACCATCTGTAGCCTTCACAGAGAATGATTCTAAGAGGGAAACATCTGCAGTGAGTGAAAATTGGTTTATTACAGCTCCAGGTCAAGAGAAACTGACAAGAGAATAAAGAAAGGAAAAGATAAGAGATTTAATTTCTTAATTAACACTGAAACAGCTGGCCTGCAGTCAAAACTTGTTGTTTTTAACATAAGACAAAAATATGTTACATACTGAACACCTGAGGGGTCCAGGAGCCTCTGTTGGAAGGGGGCAGTACACCCTGGACAGGTCAGCAGTCTGTCGCAGGACCACACACACACTCTTTCACAAGTATGCTCAATTTAGAATCACCAATTAACCAATGAAACACGTTTTTAGACTGTGGGAAGAAGCCGGAGTCCCCACTGTGTAGCCCTCCCCCGCTGTCACCTTGGACACAGGACATCACATGTTGGATTCTGATTTTCAAAGTGAGAGTTCTGTTAAGTCCATCCATGGGTCTGCTTACCGGTCAAAAAAGACCTGCTTTATAATGCAAACATTTGGACACTGAGTAAATCAAAATAGCTAATTAAAAAAAAACACCCCCTCAACATGTGTTTCCATTGCTTTTGAAGCCGACCACCAGTGGTCATTTGAGGAACTGCAACATCTGGTTCTTTTGTGTCGGTTTCAAATTTGGAAACAGAAGTTTGGGGCTTGATAAATCCTCCTTTGCCCCATTGTACCCACATTTGATGCAGACTTTAAAGCCAATTAGCAAATAGTTAGCTAAATGGATCTTTTTATTTACCATTAGTTGTACATTCGCAGCTTTTACTGTTGGGTTGTGCAAAACAAAAGCTGGAAGGTTTAACTTTTTATACAGTGCAAAACTTACAGTCTATACATATATTAAAAATAAGAACTACGGCCCTGTAAATAAATGCTCAAATAATTAAAATTTTAAAACCTTTTTTATTGTCAAAAAGGAATTCAGAAGACAGCTGGGACAGTGTGATACTGACAAGAATGAAAATGCTTAGAAAAAAATACAGTACAAAGATTATATGATAGAGTCAGAGCTATTTTAATGATGCCAATAACTTTTCCATTTGATAATTATCAAAGCTGTGAAATTGAATACTTCCTTACCCGTTTCAACTGTACAAAAATGACTTTCAAATCATTTTCACATCTGATTTCAGACACAGACGGACCTGGAGAAAACTGATGACATATATTGGCAGAATGCAAAGTTGGCACATTTTTAACAAGGAAGTGAGGACAGGATGAAGACTTTGTGTGATGCCAAGCATTCACAGTATTGCCTCAGTGAGAAGACCATTGCAATTCCAACAAAACCAGTACTGGTCTACTCTGCTCGGGTGCGTTTTCCTCATCTTCTGCCATTATTTTGCTGGATATCTCTCTTGTGGCATGAAATTGTGCGGTTCAATTTTTTCATATTATTTCTTTTGAACAGACATTGGTGGAGGAATTGAAGGAATTCTAAGCACATTTGTTTGGGGATTCTATGACTGCTGGGACCTTTTACCCAGCAGGAGAGTCTCCGTACCTTAGACTGAGTCTTTGAAGTCTTTAAAATTACTTCAATAAGATCAAAGAGAAGAAAGACCAGGTAATAAAGCATCTACCTGTACTACTGCGGTCTAAAAAACAATGCTGTATTAAAATCTCCATATCTATATTTAGTGCTCAGTTGCAGTTAAATAGGATCAGTTTTAACTTAAATAAGTCTTGTGACTGTAATTACCCAAGAAATGTTGGTTGTACCTCTGAGTGTATCAAATTAAAACTGTAAATAATCTATATGACATTTAGAGTGTTTGATATTTACCGTTTCAGCAAATATTGAATCTGTTTTTGTAAAAGATCATGTGTGTTAAAACAAACAAACAAACAAAAAAACACTGTACATTTACAAGAAGTCTACAATAATACATCTTCTACATCTGCAAGAACATTTTAACAAAATCCGAGTTGGTCGAAATATGTGCATTGACAAAGAATTCCGTTTAAAGAGTATTTTTATTTTCTATCGAATTCAATTATTCGTTTCTTTATCTGTCTTTAGGACAAACTAGGTGCATTTTCTTTCTTCTTTTTAACTTGTTCTGTCCAACAACCGATCAAACAGATGAGCGATGAAGGCTTTTTGTGTTGTACAGGTTTAAGTATTACAAAAAGCGGCTATGAATCTTCCAATTAGCCAGGGTATGAATTTGTATCAACCCCTTTCTGGGTTTTTTTGTTTTATTTTTTTATTACTAGATGCATTTTTAAGTCATAGCCCTTTTTAGGAGGAGGTTGGGACTGCTGTTTAAAATGAGCCAGGTCTTTATGGAAACAATTAGTGGGAAGCAGGGCTGTTTTTTTTCACAATTTGGATTTTGCAAAATGTCTTGATTAAAGATTATTTATCAAAAAGGAACATCAAAGTGACTTAGTGTTGAAAAAATGTTTTATGGAATCTTGTTTGAAAGGTAGAGACGGAGCCTCTCAGAAACCAAAAGTTCATTTTTACACCACACTATCCATCACTGGAAAATAACTTACATCCATCACTGTGTTTCTAAGCTGCCCTGACGCATTTAAGCACACCTGTGTTTTATGTTTTTTTTTCAAATAATGTTGTTTTTGTGTTTTTAATTAACTGTATTCTTAAAAATATATCCTTATTTGTAAAATGTGTTTTACTGCTCTAATAATAAAATACTCCTCATATATAAGCTATATGATTCTTGGCAAATCTTACTAGGCTGAAATATTTCTTTAGAATAAGTGCAATCCAAAGAAAAGAAAAAATACAATACAATTCACAGATCTTTCTTCCCGTCAGCTGTTAGAGTCTACAATTCCTCAAAGACACTGAACACCGAACAATAATTTTTGTCATTTATTTTCCAACTATATTTTGAATTGTATTTATTATCTATTTGCTGATTTTCAAAGAGCTATGGTAAACTAACTTCCCCTTTGAAGGATCAAAACTATTTTTTCCATCTATGGACTCCTGTCCTAGTAAATATGAGATCAGCTTTATGAAAGTCTTTGGCTCTTTTGTCCAATTAAATCTTAGCCAATCCAAACACAGAAATCACAACATGAGTAATTGAGCAAACACAGCTCAACGGTTTGTTTGGGCACAAAGATTCTGTGAATTCTGCCAGAAATTCTTAATAATCACTTTAATCACAGATTATGGGAGAGCAGAGATAATCATTTTAACTACATTGCTATAGTTGTTTGGGTAGTTTTTGTCCCACAATAAGTCTGGCAACACCCAAGAAGTCTACACTTAATCTAGGGCTTTCTGAGCTTTCTACTAGTGATGGAGCATCCCCGTCTGCTTCCCTGACCCGGAGACCTCCATGCAGTCTGCCAGTATCTCTGCTTCTTAAGATAGAAGCGGAGGTCTGAGAGCTTCCTGCTGCTCTGTCTCCTGTACCTTCGTCACAGCCTGATTATCACAAGTTTACCGGTAGGCTTCACTGGATGCTTTATCTTAAACAAAGAGTGGCAAAATGGCTGCAAATGGTGGGACCCAAGCTCCCCAACAAGGGTCTAGATGAGTGGCTGGTGGCATCTGGACACTCATGACCATTTTTATCAACGCTGAGTGCATCAGCAAGAGCCCTCCTTCAGTGAAAACAAAGCAAGAGGCTGGGAATGAAAACGCTGATTCCCTTAGGTTATTATTATTATATATTATATTATATTTTCTCTCAATAGCACTTCTGAATAACAAATGTACATTTATATTTTAGAAACTTCCGATCACATTTTGGTTTTAATCTGTGGACGTTCTTTTAGATCTTTTTTGATCATTTGTAATTTTTGCATGGATACATTTAAGACGGAATAAAAATATCCACCGTGTGCAGATTAGTTTTTATTTGAACAGGAGGTTCATTGAATAAGATCCTTAAAACCACTTCATGTCACAAGTGTTCAGTCCTGCAGCTGCTGAAACATCACAATGGCTTGTGCAATTACTTTCATAGATTACGTTCAAAACCGTTGTCTGGGGCATTTTTAGAGTTGCATTGTGACAAAGACTTAACAAAAACTGATGAGTTGAACTAAATTACAAATATGTTCTTTAATAAACTGCTTCCAACTTTTTTTTTTCTTTTTACATCAGGAGCTCGTCGAAGCAAATACTAGGGACAACTAGACATCTGCAGAGGTACAACACTAATTCTGAGCAAACAAAAAAGAAAAAGGCAACACCTTCAAAGAAAACTTCCGTAGCTGACTTTAAATCTGTTAATATGCAAATGTGTGACATATTTTGGAGGATCCCTCTGGGTGAAGTTGTTTTTTTTTTTAAAAAGAAAGGAAAATGGGATTCCATGAGAAGTATTTCTCTCACATTTGCACAGATCAGGAGTAAACAATCCACATAATCCGACACAGACCTGAAAGTCTGTGAAATGATTTTAAAACACACTGGAGCCTCGCCAGTCGACGTTGTCCTCCTACAAAGACCGGCTTCGTCTCTGCAGCAGCGACATTTCCATGACAGATTGACTTCGGTACGTTATTAAAGCGGCGGCCACCCAGTGTCTTAATGTGCTTCTCAGGTAAGACCGTCCGCACTTCACCGTTTGTCCGTTTCTTCAAATGTCGCCATTTAGTTGGTTGTCTTTGGGTCCTTTTGCTACTGAAGAAACAGTATACTGAAAGCCATGATGACACAGCAGCACGCCACCCAGGGACTCTTCCGCTCACCTGGAGAGAATACTCAGAATTAAATTAAAAGCCACAAGATCTGCTAGAGTCTTAGTCCCAGAGGGGGAAAAAAAATGTGACAATGTTGTGCATAAAAAAATACTCACCTATTCTGGCACATTTCCAGAAAATTCCTAGAAGTCTGCAAAATAGAATAAGAAATTGCAATTGGTGTGATTCATTACAATAATAGCTAAAGCTGTAGAATAAATCTTTGCAACAAAACAAAAATCCTGTTTCTTCAAGTCTTTCTCAATGTAAGGAGAAAGCAAATAGAGACAGACAGACAGCAGGGCGTCTTGTCTGCTCCAACAGCTGAAGCTAACATGACATTCCAGAACTTCATTCTCCTGACTCCCCAGTGGAAGAGTTTCATTTCAGCAAGGGTGTATACGTTCACACTCAAAGCCATGACTTGTACCTTCGTTTTTTTTTGCCATCAAGCTCACTTTTCCGCTTTAGAGAAGACATAAATCCATGTTTTTCTCCATTTAGCTTGGTACACTATTTTGTGGCAAAAGTCAATATTTTTAGTTCTACACCTTACAAAGCAAAGTTGTTGCAAACCTGCAGCCTCTTGTCATTCTCAATGCATGGAGCAGAAGGGAAAACCTAAATCAAACCCTCTGTCATCTTAGACTTGTGGGTTTCTCTGGAGAGAATGCACCTCCCTTCTTTAATCCATCTTTTTCCTGCGCTGTGCCGGATTTATCACAGAAGTGAGTCATATCTTTACAAAGTACTAGGGTCGTAGCGATACACGTAGTTGAACCAAACCGTTTCGGTACGGCAGTGTCGGTTCGGTTCACTTTCGGTACGTTTTTTTTATTTTTTCCCCCGCACATGCATTGCAACGACCCAGCCGGTTTGTCACTCGTAGCGGGGAAGCGAGAGCCGAGCTGCTAATCAACTAGCTGTGTTGACTGTCCTTGCCCCATACTCCACCCGCCCTCTAACAGAGAGAGTAGACAGAGAAATAGATTACTCAATCTCCTTTCTGACATTAAAACCCATTTATCATGATCATATACGATTAGTGTAACACAATGAAACTCTCTTAGTGATGGTGAAGGGTTCAACACACAAGATTTCACACTTCCCATCTTCCCACACTTGGGCTTTGTTGTCAGCATCCATGAAGGAAAAAAGACAATTGGATAAATCGAATGCTGTGTGTTGACATGGTTACACAAAGATAGCGTATGCCACAGTAACACATCTAATCTGTTACGGAACTTAAAACGGCATCACCCAACCGTAACAATCGGGATTACAACAAAAAAAAAATGTGCAAGTTAAAATGTTTTTTTCAGACCAGTGTTAAGCATCCAAAGTTTTTGTTATTTTATTTTATTATTTTATCAAGCAGATCACCTACATAGGTCAATTTTATTTATTGCTATGCAAAACCAATAAATGCATTTTGTAAGTAATTTTTTTCTGCCTTACAGTTTTTTGTACCGAAAAATACCGAACATGGATAGATAAAAACTTTATTGATCTCCCAAGGGAGAAATTCAGGTGTCCGGCAGCAAAACACACACACTAAATAACAATAAAATAATAGTTCATAAAATAGCAGATTTGTTAAACAGCAGTACCGAACCGAGCCCTTTGAAATTCTGAACCGAACTAAACTGAGATTTTAGCGTATTGCACACCCCTACAAGGTACATGAGGCTGTTATTTTGCACTCTAAAAAAATACTTTTGTTCAATAAATATTGCATTTAATGAATCAAAGATGAATCATAACATTTTTTTTGTTACTTTGGTTTTACACTTTGTGAAGTCCTTTTATTAAACTGCAACGAAAATTCTTTGAGAATACAATCAAACAATGTCAACTTAGAAGTACTGAAAGAATGTAGAGTATTAAAGCTTGTAAAAAAAAAAAGAAGGAATTTTAAAATAAAACTTTACAACTTGTTGCACTCTACACAGCAGTTTGTACACTGCAGCTCATGTCAGTCGTACCCGGTCTTATTTCTGTCGAGCAGGCTGGGGGCCAGCGCTCTGAGGTAGGCACATGTGCAGATCAGGAGCAGAATCACAGTGAGCAGTGACTGGAAGTTGAAAATGGCAGACTGGAAGATGAAAAACAAGGTTCAGTGCAACAGCTCTGTTCTGCCTACTAGGAATGCATCATAAACACCCAAAACTGAAATCCCTACTAAACAGGGAAGTGCTGACTAAACATGATTGAAAGATGATAAAACATCTGTAGCTGTTTTGAAAAACATAACTCTCATTACCTACAAACCAAACAATACAGTGCCTAGCATTTACATTTCCTAAAATGGGAAGGGAATAATTTGTTTCTTTGGACACATGCTGACAAAAACAGAGGCATGAGTCTGACCTCTGAATTGATGCTTGGAATAATCTTAATTGGTGTAAAACTGAAGGGCTAAATCAGAATTAGATCGATTACAAACTCAGAGGATGAGAATTAAGACTTATTACTTATATTATTTTGCATGATTCAACTGAAAACTTCAAAAGTTTAAATGTATAAAAGAAACTAAAAAGGAATTGAAAATTAATGTGATTAGCAGGCTAAACAATAATTTGAAAGTTGCCATTTTCATGGTCTTGAACTTCCCTTTCTTTTAAACAGAAGCAGCTCTCCTTTTTTGTTTTATGTTCGTGATATAGTCAAGTCTGCCTACTTTCCTCTGGAGAGTTGCAGACAAACCATTGTATATTTTGATTCAGAAACTGTGATTACATTTCAAAGTGTCAAATTTAAATACCAATATCATTTCAACAAAATGCATTCTTTTTTGTATCCACAAATGTATCTTTTTTTATTTTTAGTTATGCTGACCAATGCAACTCTTTTAGCAAACCACATCTACTAAAACTTCCGTGTAGTTACCAACCCTGTCACTGTCACATGACCAATTTACCAGACTTTCTTTTCACTGTATTTTTCATTTTATTAAAGGTAAAAAAAAATTGCAATTTAACTTGAAATTTTAACTAAGGTGATCTTTTAAAAGCCATAAGCAGTAAAATTAAAGTGAAGTTGTGGCAAGCCTTGTGGGTCAACTTTAAAATTATTATACAAAAAACTTGTGCTTAAGTTACAAATAAACGTCTCATTGTTTTAAAAATAAAATGATAACATATTTGTAGTTCTAAAAGTTGTTTTCATTTGCTTGTAATGTATTTTGCATTCAGACTGCATATGTCTGAATGAAAACTAGTGAACTGTTAAAATCCAAATTAACAGATACTCACCGAACTTTATTTGTAATTTTTCTAAAATGATTTATCTTTCATTTACAAAAGCTTTAACAATATTTATCAAAGAACCATAAGCCATAAAAACGGATCTAGACCCAAAGAAGGTATGACATTCATTAAAGGTTTATAAAAGTCAAACAGTCATGGGGACATTATGTATATATATATATTTTAATAAACGTAGTTTTTTTCCTCCCATCAAGTTATTTTAATGAAAGCTAAAATTAATCTTTGATTAAACACAGAGCCACAATTCTTTACTGACGTTTGCTGTGTTAGTTTTGTAGTCAATTTAGCCGGGATGAGGGGACTTAATATGAAATATTATAATTTCCAGTACTCTGAATATGCTTCCATTTGATCTTAAATTGAAATAAATTATTTATTTGCAGGCATTCATAATCGACAGGCTTGACCGTGTAGATCGACATAGAGGAAAATGCTCTGCATTGCTTCAATGCTTGGATGAAATGGCTCTGGAGCAGCTACGTGGCACAAAACTGGAAGATACCATGAAGTTCGCGCTATTAGTTATATTATACTACTATCTGAAACGTAAAATCATTACACTTTCACTATATACGCAAACGTTTGTTGGACTTAAAGGGGATAACATGATTATGTTGTTATTATTATTTATAGGAAGCGAACGATAGCAATTAAGCTAAACATCATGTAGCAGAAAAGCTAGCTTAATTATGGCTGCTCGGTGACGTTTAGCACAAAATGCTGATAATAATTTCCTTTACCGCATATCTCAACAAAAGGGATAAAACGGACTTTTAAAATCTGAGTCTATAGCCAAAAACGGGCTAAAAAAGGAAAACAAACTCACCATTTTTGATGAGATTCAAAGCCACATCAAACTTCCTGCTCTCTGTGTTTTACGTAACGTAGCTTCCGTTACGTAGGCACGCACGCTGGAAAGGAGCCTACGCTCGCCTCTGATTGGCTAAAATCAAAGGAATTGAAAACCGCTGGTGTCAAAGCTGTCTAAACGAAGAAATGCATTCTTAGTTTTTAGTTCAAAGAATTCTTCATTTGGACATCGTAGCATTAGACTCCCAGCGTGCCGTAAGTGTTTTTAGAAAGAGTTGTGACTTTGCTGCCTCATTTTTATTAAAGATCTTGTTGAATTCATTTCGAATAACAACCCCACCGGAAACTCAAACTGAGCTAAATTTGCAGTAACCTTGCTGCAAATCTTTCCACGTGGCTATTTTTGGGCTTTTACATGAACTCCAAACACCTTGAAAACCGGAAAGATGCAACAGTATATAACAGTTGTAAAAAATAAAACGAGTTTTCTACAGAATTATATTTTTTCTTAAAGTAAACTAATTGCAAGTACTTTTATTTTAGAATATATTTTTACTTTTGATATATACACATAAAGGAGCAAATTTAGTGCTGATATAAGAGTAAATTAGTTGATTTGAAGATTGATTTCAGCAATTTATTTACTGTTCTTTCTTCCATTGATTATGTGGAACAAATGTTTGCGGTCCACTTCCCTCAGACAGTTTTTCACAATAAAGGCTCCTCCCTTTAAAGAGCCACACAGCATCTTGGTTGCATTTAAAATGTGTTTTGTAATTCCCCCTCGACCCTTCCTTTCCAGGCAACTCCTAGAGAGCTCTTTATGTGAGAGGAAAGCTGTCAGACTGTAAACCACACATAAATAACCTTTCTGGTGTACGAGTGTAAACAGCCTCACGTTTCTCCTCACTCGATTTGGTGTGTAGTTTGCTGGATACTGTTTTTATTTTGTCAAATTGTAATATAAATTTTTGGGAAATATTTGTTCAGAATATTTCAAATAAATAATTACTGAGGATACAGAATCAGCATTATTGACATATTTGTTAATGTTGTAAATATTGTTTTTGAAGTATTTTATGACATCCAACTTTTACTAAAAGTTTGATTAAAGTTGTTTGCTCCTTTCTGTCTGAAGGTATCTGATAATCGAGTATTCCAACATTATTTTCCTGGTTAACCTTTATTTAAAAAATTTGGATAGTGTCAAAATCAAGTTTACGTGAGGGTCAACACAGTGTCGATGTGTTACGTCAATACAGAGCTGATAGCTTTAAACCAAATTATATTTTAATAACGTATTTCAAGTTCAAAAATATTTATTTTGGACATGTGAAAGCAAGTGTAGAGTAACAAAATAACACAAAACAAGACATTATATCAAACAAGAAAATTATATAAAACAAGACAAGTCAAAATTATATAAACAACAAGAGTCTAAACTTTTAATGCTAGAAAGAAAAAAAAATGGCACAGCTGTGAAGATTTGCAGATAACTGAGTAACAAATTAGGAAGGACACAGAAGGATCAGAATTAGCTTCTGTAACATCTTTATATTTGTTTTCCTATTTCTGTGGCTCAAGATACTAAGACTTAACGAAGAGTTATTATTTATGGCATGTTTTGTCCATGGTTGTTCTGTTACTGGATAATATTTTTCTTACTTCTCTCGCCATTTTGCTTGTACCCAATCTAAATTTAATCAGTTAAACATAATTCTTTTTTCAAAAGTTATTGAAATTAAATTGAGTTAATTAAAGTTATTAAATTGAAACCCAAATTATTAAGAAATTCAACACTTAAAACTAAATAGAAAATTTTCATAAATAGTAAAATACAATAAACAAATAAAATATTTAAATAAAAACATACAAAATGCCATTTAGAGGAGCATAGAGATGTGATTACAGATCTAAATCCAGCGAGTTAATACATTTCTTAAAACTTAACTTTGTTTGCTGTAGAAGAAAGTGTGCTTTGCGTGGTTTTTAATACTTGTCCTAGATGGATGTGGCTTTTAAACTATTCCTGATTTTGGAATCTATGTAGGGTTTGCCCTGGTTTTCAATTGGGACTACCAGGTGGTGAAAGTTACTGCAGCCACATGGGGGCACTTACCAGTCTTTCCTTGAGCTAGTCCATATAAATGCAGAGGTTTGTATCAGGAAGAGCATCTGCCATGAAAAAATTGAATCTAAATCACACCTTGATGACCCTTGAATGGAGTCGTAGAAACAAACGAATATCTTCATATTGTGGAGGAAAGAAGTATTTGATGTTTTCTGTTTGGCTGCCTTGTACCTCATGTGCAGCAGCGAACAACATGACAATCTGTTTTAAGTTCCATTTGCTTGTGTTTTAAAAATATCAATTTGACACAATTTGTCGAATTTGTATCTTGGCAAATACATTCACCTCACCCTGACTTTCTCACTGCTTTCTCACAAAATTTGCTTTCTCAAAGCTGATTCCTGCACTTTTAATTCGTGCACTTCTCTACTTTTAACACAAGCAATTTATAAATAGCTTGTGAATAGGATTAACAAATGCTAATAAATGTATTTATAAGCAGCTTAATACCCCATTACTCTTGCTTGTTAATGTCTTATAAGTAGTTTATTAAGGAATATTTTAATGTATTTATAAACAGCTTATTTAAACTTATTAGTCAGTTGTAAGACATTTATAAATGCTAATTAATGTACTTATAAGCAGCTAACTAAAAACATTACTAGTGCTTGTTAATGTCTTATAAATAGTTTATTAAGGACTCTTAAGTGCCACAAATTATTAACACCATTGCTTTATAATATTTTTAGAAGTAGAAAAATGCAAATGAAACGGTTTTGGAGGAGGACAGGAACATATGTTCATGTGTCAAGGCTAGAAAGGAGTTTGGTTTATGATTTAAGCATTTTAGGGGTTTTGTGCAGGCTGAAGAACTAAGCAGATGCTGACAGTGAGTTTTTACAAATTAGCTTTGATTTTGTGCAGCTCTCCTCTCCTGACACACAGTGCTGTTTATTTAATTGAAGTTCCCTTCTGTCATTACCACAGGGTCATCGTCCCTGCACAACAGATGTTACAGTAACTAATGAGTAGCTGAGTTCACTTTATGAGGTTAAAGTTGATGCCTTCAGCTACCTTATTCATCCCCCGCCCCTGAAGCACAAGGGGGTCAACCTAAAACTACTGCACCTTTCAATGTGCGTGTGAGAGGTCAGATGTTAGTGAACATTCAAGTTTTTCTGTCTGATCGCCCTTTTAACTGTCTCTTTAGGTAGTAACCTTGAACCTTCTCTTCCACTGTATATGACAGATAACCAGTAATACAAAAAAAAACACGCTGTCAGGTCATAACTCAGCACAATATCCATTTGCACTCATCTTTTTTCACAGCAGGACTAACTGCTAATTTAAATGTCCTTTTTTCCTCTGTTTCCATGCTTTTTGACCCTATGTTTAAGTAGGGAAGCTGTCTAATTCGCCCCACACGTCTTGTGGAAGTAGTAATCACATGTTCTGGACTAACCATCACTGCTCAAGTAAAAGTTTCTTCAGCAATTTGTGAAGAGGAACACTGTGTGCCTGGCCAGCTGTCTTGACCCTAGAGGAATTGCATCCAAAAGACAAAAAAAAAAAATCCACTCAATAGAAATGAGTTCTCTGGGGTGCTTGGCACCAAACTTTTTCAGATGATAATTTCCCAGCTTGAAGTTCTTCAATAAATTTCAATTGCACAGCTTTTGCTTAGTTTGCATTAATCTGACATTGTCAAGGAGGAAAATAGCTGTTACTGCAGCACATCTTTGATATTTGCAGGACATAAAGACTTTCTTTTACTTTATGTAGATATTGAGATTAAAGACTCAATTTCCTTTATTGTAGAAGCTACTTGTACTTTTCTGTTGAACGTCCTGTGTTTTTGTCGTAAGCATGGAAGTTCCTTGCTGGTGGTCGGCATGGCGGTCTCAAAAACGTGCTGAAGCGTGTTAATCTCCATGTGGCCAGACTGACTCAGGACCCCACTGAAGACACATTCATGCACTTTAATAGCAAATCTGGCAAACAACGAAACACATTAGTGCAACTGCAGAATAAAAGCAACCTTGCAAGTTTTATATAGCAGAAATTAAGGTTTTCTTCATGGGAGGTCTCTGATTCTTGCAAACGGCTTAAAAAAAAAGACGTAAGTAATGTGGGAGACGTTGTTACTGGAATCCAATTTTTTTTATTCTGAAGTAGTGTTTTTTTATTTAATTTTGCAGGCTCTAGCAACATCCACGAGAAATGAATGGAACAGTTCGCCAAATTACCATAAACTCTAATCCAGGATTAGATTTCTTCCTGCGGGTGGACTGGGCTGTGGATTTGGGTGCTGGCTTCACCTTAGCCCTCACCGATGGCAGCTCAGCATGGATTGGAGAAGGTAAGTCAAAGATTGTTAGATTTTTTGCGTTATCTATTTAAACCACGTGTCAAAGTCAAGGCCCGCGGGCCACATCCGGCCCGCCCTGTAATCTTGTCTGGCCCACGAAATCATTTTATATTATTGTTATTAGTAGCCCAGTGAAATGTAGCGCTGATAACATATTCCCTACAGATCCCATAATGCAGCGCTTCAGCAGCCCTAATAAACACTTCCGCTAGCCCTCACGATGCCCAAGAGAAAAAGTTGATTCTGGAAACAGAGCCTTTAAAAACCGATTGGAGGCAGAATAACTGTTTACTGACATTACTGGTGAACCCGTGTCTAATTTGTGGAGTGAATGTGGCTGTAATGAAAGAATAGGACGGTGCTTTGAGACAAAATCAAATACGCAGTTTGCTGAGAAGCTGGGCACACTGAGTTTCCACGGAGCTTTGGGCACTTTGAAGAACAAAAAGGAATTTTGAGTTGCTTCCCAAGAGCGAAGAAAACACAATTTGATTTATTGCTGAATAGCACAGATTTCATTTATATTTCAAGGCTTGTGCAGCATATTCCTATTTTGAATTTGTGTAATTTTGACCGGATTTCTTTTTTGGAGAGCAAAATCTTTTGGTATATTTAAAATGTCAGTTTTTTTAATATAAAATGATATAGGAGTAAAGAAATTTCAATGTTTTTTTTCTTTTAACGTTTCTTTATTTTTAACTTGTTTAATTTTGACAGGATATATTTTTACGGAGAGAAAAATATAAGTTATCTACGGTTTAAGTTGTTTTTTTCCGGAATAATATTTTCAGTCTATTTTTTTTCTTCACATTTATGTTAAAAAAAAATAACGTTTTAAAAGTTTAGCTCCAGTCTCTTCAATAAAAGCTTATCCTGTACGTCCTGCGCTCTTTAGCGTGTTTTTGGATTTTGGCCCCCTGAGCACGCCTGACACCCCTGATTTTAATCCATGTTAGCTTCCCCCTATTCTACGTTTAAACGTAATCTGAGGAGAACGTTCTTTTGACCATTGTGACTATGTGTACCACTCATCAGGCTGTCACCTGTAGGCACCTGGCTGACCCCGTCTCATAATATTTGAACTGTTCAGGTCCCCCGGCTGGTTGGACACCAGTGACCTTGTTCCAGCACTGGGGTCTTCGCTCCTGTGCTGCAGCTTACAGCTGTATGAAGCAGATTACATTCTACAAGGCCTCTCTTTGTGTATTCCACGCCGACCTGTGTGCTTGTGTGTGTTTTTGTCTGCGCGGTCGCATATGCACATAGCTGTATTCTTAGAGGGACACCTGGAATATAAGTGCTGCATGCCCATCTGCAGGGTTGACAGGTAGAGATGGGTCTGTGACAGCTCTGTGTGGGCTTCTGGGTCAGCACTGTTTCTGCGTTTGATGTGCTAATTGGGACTTTCAAGCTTTAGTGAGCAGCTGTGCAACAGCTGATGACATCCCTCTAGGTTTCTCTGTATGCTTCTCTGCAAATCCGCTTTCACATGCACCCGTGTGTTACTACATAATTAATGTTTATAGTTTTGTCCTGCAGTCCTCCGAAACCTCTGTACCCTTTGCTTCTCTCAAATCTGCAGTGTACGATAAACAAAACTTTAGATCGTTTTTTTTTTTTTTTTTTTTAATGACAGCCTTGTTGTATATTTGTAAAAATGTCTCTTTTTGTTGAATGACTTGCTTCACTTGGATTTCATGTTTTCAGTTTCAGAAGATGATCTAACAAGGGAGGCCAGCGACAGGGGAATTGTAAGGGAGCGGTACGTCAGGGATCTTCTTCAAGCTCTAACAAAAACAGGCATGGAACAAGGAAAGAGGAGAGGAGAGGACAAGAAGGCGTTTTCCTTTGACATCTCTCCAGATCATCGGTATCTCTCATACCAGAAGATCTGTAACAACAACACGGTGAGAGAAAAACATCTGCTGAAAACTGCTTGGGTTAGCTGTGATGAACAGGACTGAACGCAAAACAAAATACAGTTTAGTGTCCAAGGCCTGTTGATATTGAAAGGTGTTTTATTGTAGAAAGTAGTTCACGTAATTGGGTACATTTAGAATATTTCAAGTATTTAAAAGATGCATGACAGGGCTACCTTAGCTTCTATGTGATTTACTCACTCACAGAGAGCACATGGTTTTCTCAGAGGCTCCGTCATCTTGAGGCTATGGTCACACCTGTCACGGTGCCTGGCGGTCTCCTCCCCCCTCCAGCTCTGCCCTAATGTTCCTGATTGCCACCAGCTGCCATCACTCTCCTCATCATCTTCTGTGGATTCAAAAGGAGATCAACGCCACTACTCGACGCCAGTTTGCTACCCCTTATGGATCCTACCGCTCACGAGTGACGGCAGCACGGTCCTTCCATTCTACGCCTCAGGAGCACGGAAACTCTCGGCAGCCGCTAACCGCTTCAAGACCCTCCAGCCACGCCACAGCCACGTCTAACCTGGACACTCCTCAAACCAGCCATCTTCACATCTGGAGCAAACAATAAATCCCTTCTCATCCTCCACTTACCTGTCTTCCTTCTGGGTTGCAGCATCTGGGTTCCTCATCCTTGTGAAATCATGACAACACCGCCCTCAGCAATGCGCGTTCAAGCAATCACTTTTAATAAAAAGTCTATGTGCGCGCTATGGGTTTCCAAATTTAAAAGTCTCGTGTTCATGCATCGCTAGGCACAGCTCTACGAATGTTTTTAAGCTGTGCGCACATAACGTGTGGCCATTGAACACGGTAAGTTAAACCAGTTGAACTTTGAACAGTCAGGGAGAAATTGCGGTTTTTGCCCGGCTGGAATTATATGACACCTCGTCCGTCATATATCGGAATAGAGCTGTGAAAGAAAAAGTGAAGAAAAAAATCAGCATTCGCACCACTTTGACATTTGGCACCAAGCCTCTTTCAACTCTAGGTGGTGAACATTCGCTAGTATGGAATGATCACTGAGCGCATTCTCGAACACGTGTCTGGTGTGAACATCGCTAAAGATGTAACGGCTAGCTGTGAAATTTCAGCACAGCAGAAGCTAAATGCTGAGTTTGAGGCTTGAGCAACATAAAAATATCATTTAGTGATCCAGAATGAATATAGAAAAATATAGAGGATGATTACACACCTTCCATAAATGCATCCAAACATCATATTTAAGTATCTGTGAAAGGCTATTCTCTTGTTTTGCTTCTCCCCCTACCTATTTTAAGATGAAGAACACGTCTTTTGAGTACACAGAAGTAACACTGAACCGAGATAAATCAGAGGGGTGCTTTTGGCATGGATCTAAAGAAAATAAAAATGTTTTAAAAATTGCTGCCAGCTTAGAGATTCTACTACATTTCCTAAACTGTGTCTTACTTTTCATATTTTGCTCGCAGAGATGAACATGTGTGCATTCATTTAATAGCTGGCCAAAGCATTTAAGTGCATCCTAAAACATACTTTGTCCAGTAAACAACCCCTGAGCATAATCTATATTTACTAAAATATTATGTTTAAGTCTCCCCTGCAGATCAAAATTTGTCAAAAACTTTGTCAAACTTTACTAATTACCAAAACTATGGCAATTAAAAACATTGCATTTGGCATCATGGTAGTTGCTTTCATCAGGTTATATTGAGGTGATTATAGACCTATAATAATTAATTGAAATCTCTTCTGAAGAATTTCCAAATAATGCCTTGTGGTAAATGGCAAATAACGAATGCTTTTATAGCCTTTTACAGTCACAGCCCCATTCACACACTCATTCACACATTGATGGCGGCTCTTCTGCCTAACACTGGCGTTAACCTACAACCACCAGGAGCAAAGTGTGCTTCAATGTGTTGCCCAAGGACAGTTTGACACATGGGTAGGCAGGGCGGGAACCGGATATGTGTACTTTGAATCAGAGGTTGACCACTCTACATCCCAGATGCATGATAATGAATGTTTGCTACATTTGGAGTCAATGAAATCAAAACCTGTGATATATTTGAATGAAGTACAATGAGATATTTTTCGTCCTTAACAACCAGTAAAATATATCCTTTTTTAATGTATTTTGAGGTATTTGTAAATCTATGTGGAGCTGACAATGTGAATGAAATCCTAAATTCCCACACAGCCAAAATCTTTGAAATATCAACACAAAAGTTAGTATATTTGACATCTAACAGTCTGTTCGTAAAGAAAGTCTTTGGTCATAAAATTCAAACTTCCACATTCTTCCACCTTAACCTTCTAAGTTAAGATTAAAGATAAACAGGTTCATTGAATTTTTTTTAGTTGACTGTGATAAGTGTATGTTTACAGCTATGGGTTTATTCATGATGTTACAGCTTTTTGTAACAGTCATTTGCAAACATGTTTAGGCTCATTTCCTTTGGCACATTAAGCTTAACTGGAGCAGCTTTGAAACATCAGACTGGAGCGGCCGGGAGTGTTTTAGATTAGTGGTCTAGATGTGTCATTACTTCACTTTCGAATCACATGACGGTGTGCCCCTTCCTGTTATAACAATTCCCCGAGGACAAATGCCTCTAACAACGTCCATCAGAAATGGAAAGGAAGCCTTTTTTTCTTTTATGGTGGGGCAGTTTAAAAGATAAGCTTTATGGACTCCATGCTTTACAAAGAATAATAAAGGTCTCGCCGCCTTCAGGCCAGTGTCAGAAAAAGCTGCTGAAAGCAGTCAGTGAGTCTGTTTTTGGCCATCCACACTGTAAAAACGGCATCTTTAGAAAGTAAAAAGATGCTTTTCTGCCTTACAAGAAAAATTATATTGTCATAGAAGTTTTTCAAAGGCAAAATAATCTTAGTTTAAGAAAACATGTCTAAGTGACTAGAATTTTTTTCTTGAATTAGGTATCCTTAGTAGGACTATTTTTCTTGCCCAACTAGCAGATTTCTTTTTCTAATTTATTTTTATTTTTTTAAAATATTATTTTATATATCTAGGGGGCCTGTTTTTGCAGTATTATAGTAACATAATCTGAAGCCAATAAACAAAATAAATCTAAGTAGGGTGTTCATTGGAATCTTGTGTAAATATTTGCAGTCGATGCTGAACATGTTTTCATGTTCCTGTGTAACACTGAAGATGGTTCACAGCGAGTGGCACCTTTGATAAAAGACAGGTCCTGGTTCAATCAGGGAACCTTGATGTTATTCTTTCAAACTGTTTGAGGGGGCTGCTGCTTTTAGAGGTCAGGTCACCTGGGGTCCTGGGACGCTGCTTTAACAGAGCTGACCAGAGAAAGAAGGCCAGGAGGTTAGGAACACTGTAGAAACAATAAAATCCTGATTTATGGTCAGGGCTGTCCCCATGTTGCAATCTTAAAAAACACCTGATTAGGCCTCCTTCCTCCTCTTCTCCAGCCTGTCCTGGCTTTCATTATCTCTTCAAATGGTTGCATATTGAAGTTTAAATATGTGTTACAACAGTAGCATTTAGTAGATTATTATATTCATGTATGCTTGTCTGTTATTTAATATGGTTCAGAAAAAATGTAATGCAGTAATTTCACAAATGAACTCCTCAAATAAGGTATTTGATGTTAATTTTTCTTTCTCCACCTTGTGACGGATTTTGCTAATTAAGTCACAATAACTATGACTTGGAATATCTGAAGATCAAGAGATTTTTTACAATTTAAAATGATAATGACGCAGTTCACAAAAATGCAAATTCACTTGCCACTTACATTTTTTAAAATTTTGCTTTTAGTTTGATCTTTTTGACGCTACATAATCTGATTAGTTCAGTCTTGTAGCTTTTTCAGACTGAAAGACTGACGGGATACGCTAATTGGTAATTTTCCCGGGTTTTGATGGAGAAGGTTTAATTAAAGGTTAGTGACTAATTAGGGTCTATCCTGCTGATTTAAATCCTTTCTCTCTAAAGTTGTCACCACGTTGGCTGGCTATGACGTAGCTGAAATCTTGGGGTCACTGGCTGATCGACTGTCTCTTGTAAAGCAGTTTGTGACTGCTGCCTGGTGCTGTATATATATATGTATATACAATTTTTTGACATTTTCTAGTTCATCCAAATCAATTTACTAAAACTTATAGCCTTGTTAAGGTAATACTGGTTACATTGTAAAGCCTTGATCATTAGTATTAAGTTACAATATCATTAGATGGCTTTCAACGTGTGATGTACTAAACCTCAGCAACTTGTTTCAGTTCTAAATTCTCATATTTAATGAAAACTAATCATTTTACTGTCAAAAACAAGGGATTCCTCACAAAACAGGTGAAAAAATATTATATTTTTTCGACCAAGTCCTTAGTATTTTATTTTGCAGTAAATAAAATGAAAACTATTGAATATAGATTAATACTAAACAGGTATTTTGTAATAATACATTAACTCCAAACTTCTTGAAGAATCGCTCCAAAGATAACTAGGTATTAATCTGTTTTGGTTTAAAAAGAAAATCTCTTAAAGTTCATAAAGCATTTCAAAAATATTTCAATTCAAAGTGAACCTTCAAATTGTACATTTTTAAACCTTTACAAAATTAGTTTTTTAAATTTAAGAACATTGTGTTGGAAACTGAAATAAGCACAATTTTTTCCATTAAATTGCTCTGTGAAAGTCCCACTCAAATCATCTTTTGATCTATTGTAAAACCGTTCCCAGTGGTCTTTTAATTAGGATTATCCTGTTTTTACCCATAATCAAAAAACTTTAGTTGTTTTCGAGGACATAGTTTCTGCAGTGGTTAATTTAGGCTCCTGCTACCTTACAGCCCCTCAGGAAAAATAAGACGTACATTAATCTATTTGTCTGCAAGTGGATATATCAAAATGGTGCGGAGCAGGGAGCTTGTGGCTTACTATTTTAGCTTCTACGACAGAATTACAAGTTTTTTTAAATGGGATTCTTTCATCTGCTCCTGATTCAGAATGATTTGAAGAAAGAAACACTCAGAAATCTAAGCTTGAACTTAATTTTCTTTATATATGTCCTCTGTTTTTGAAAAAAACTCACAAGATGTGAAACACCAAAAACATCTGTATTATTTTATCGATTTAAGTGTCCACTCAACAGCACATAGTCCTATTAAAGTATGATGACATGTCCATAAACGATGTTGCATTTATCACAAAGGGCAACAAACTTTCACAGTTGTTTTTCAGAATTATTGTTTTACCCAGACTTTTACTTTATGAGTAATCTGCAATGGTGCACTTTTATTTTACATCACTCTAGCAGAGTTAATGTAAATATGACGTCAGACAATGTCTGTTTATGCAACTGATCAGACAAGAACACTGTAAAGAACACTTGTAATGCTTCTGTGGAGCGTGTACAGTAAAGGTTATACTGACCATCTGAGGGCATTTAATTTTGAATTGGAGGTAGCAAAGTGCTTAGTAATGCATTTCCTGCAGATTCATTCATGCGGTTTTAACACAGTGGACATTTTTATTAATGGGACACAGAAGGTACACACAACGTACTGTCAAGTCAAAGACTAAAGTAAAAGCAATAAGGCAGGTGCGTCACCTGTCACCACCTGAAATGTTACTAAGGCTTAAATAACCTGGACTAATTTGATCTTATAAAACGTAAGTATGGACATGTCTTCATCCTCCAAGTGTAATTTTTCAATCAAAACCAGATTTGCACTTAAACTAAACTGGAAATTTTGTTTATTTTTAGTTTTGCAGTGTTGCTCGGTATAGGAGAACCATATTGCATGACGCTTTCACTTTTTGATGGCCTCACAGTCCAATCTAAAACCAATTCCCTCCTTGTTTGTGTCTATATGCTTTGCTTGATTATTTTTTAACCAAACAAGGACCAATGAGCCCAAACGACTATACCACGTTTTAAACTTTGATATAGAGGCCATTTTAAGATGAATGAGGGGCTGAACATGTTAGAACCCCCTCTTGATGCAATATTTTCTGTATTCTGCTAATTATATTTTTACTTGTAAATAAAAATAATCTACTTTCTAAATATGTGAAGTTGAGAGTTTGAAAAGTAAAATTTATGGCAGAGCTATTGGGTTGTACCTGTTAGATTGTGTAGTAAGTGCAAAGCCACATCCTAGTTTGTGTTGGTAGTAAAGGCCAAAACATCTCGACATACATTGTAATATTTCATGCAATAACCCATAAAGAGTCAGGAATTAATTAAGGATTACTTAAGTACATCATTTGCATCCATTTACAGTTTAACCATGACTTCTTCTGAGATGCTTTCAATCAGAAGAGGAGGATGTGATCTATTGCAGTGACATTTGCGACCTGTATCATGCTCCACTGCTGGAGACCTCAGTGAGCTAATTTCCTGATCACAAACATAAAACACATCAGTGTTTTACTCATCTGCTCAAACTTATCCTGAATCCTGAAGCTCACCACAACTGTTTTTAATTATTTACAGTGATGCTGTTCACAAAAAAGACCTAATTCAACTTAACAAAGCTGATTTTCTAAAGCACTATAATAATAACACTAAATGCCTTTGAGTGCTTGAGACAGAAGAAAAGGAATCAATTAAAGCAGAATAACAGGCAATAAAAGCACTCAAATTGAATACTAGCTTTGAAAAATAGTGGCACAAGTTGAAGCCTTTTCCACCATCTTTTATGCCGGCATCAAAAAGATCTACAGTTTTTATTTGCTTTTGTTGCATTACAGTCATCTTTTGGACATGTTTGTTACCAAAATCCTCCACATTAAAACATGTTCACCACTTTGTCTATTCTTGGGATTGTTCAGTTCTGGAGACTGCCCACTGCTCATGCATTGGTTTGTCTTATCAATGGTACACTGTCGCCCCTCACTTCCTGCGCTTTATCCGCCCTCACGCCTCCTCGCCGCCCATGAGGGAATTTATACTACGGGCTAATCTCTTTTTTTTTTTTTTTAGCCCATCTATCCCACGCTTGCCCAATCTTGTATACTGCCCCTTTGTCATTGTCCCTGTAGCCCTCACCCACTACCCACTCACTTCCCTGGTCCTCTGCAAACAATAGATACTCGGTGGCAGAGAGCAGAAAAGTCCCTCTTTTATGTTTTCATTTTGATGACATTATATTTCAACTAGAAAACATTTATTGAGGCATAAGCTTTGTGTTTGTGTATGACCTTAGTGAGTGCTGTCAAAAATGTTCACGATTTCCATCATATTTTCTCATCGGTAACGTATTCCGTCGATAGTTTGGGGAATACATGTTGGTTTAGGTGTGGTAACAAAAGCTTTGTGTTTTCTGCTCTCACAGCATGTTGTGGTATCATTTTCACTGGGACCTGCATACCTAATGTCAAAACATTTGACCTTCTGGTCTGACTGTCTGAAGACACACACAGGCACACAAACAAACAATTAGACCACACACAAGGAACCACACTGTCATGTCAGACACATTTGAGATTTTATTTTCACACTTAAGGATACATGTGGGTGTGTAGGATGTTGTACAGAAGATTGTAAACCGTCTAGGTCACGAACTCTGATATTGTAGGTCACTCATCTCATTTCAGCTGAATTTTGCTTGTGTTTGCATGTTTGTACTTTGGGTTTAATTGTGATAGAGGGCTAAAAGGGTTTCCGTGCACGATATTCTCGAGGGAGATAAATGTGACAGTGGGTCATCACAAACAGTTTGACCTCCCACACCTTGGCCGAGGTTGGCACCAGCATGCCAAGTGACCTTTAACTTTATCTTTTGGTCCCAAGAGAGAGGAGGAATCTGGAGTGCTCCATCAACTTTCCTACATATAAATACCTAAATAAAACATTCCTCTCAAACTTTTACTTGAAATTAGCTTGTCGCTTGGCAAAAGAAATTAAGATTTCTTGCATGTTTTGTGGAACTCTTCTTCTTCTGTTGCAGCAATTGTAAATTTTAGGCCTCCTCAAAAAACCTACTGCTAGTATTTAAATGGCTGCAGGAACTTGAATAAACAAACAACAGCTGAGTTTCATTTCCAGTGTTAATTCAGTAAATAGAGCTTGTGCCTCCAGCAGCTTAGATATCTGTTTCTGGTGTCTTGAACCAGTCGTGTGTCGATTAGGAAGATTTATGCTCCCAAACCGTGTCAGTGAGTAAAGGAGAGATTGACTAGGACCCATTCATTATTAAAGATGGATGTTTGTGCTGTTAATGTGGGACATTAGAGAATTCTTTGAAGTCAGAAAATATGAACGTGTTCAGCATGTCGGAGATTTCAAAGGTTTGCCAGAAAACATTTTCCTGTGGCTGATTTATTGTCATAGAAGCCATCTCAGGAGCACGGAGATACGGGAGCAGATAGCAACAAGCAGAGGACTTTCAGATCCAGTCAGAAGCTAGCTTAAAGGAAAGATCAAAGGCTTTTAAAGTTTTTACTCTTCACAAATTGTGCAGCTTTGCACAAATGCAAACAGATGGTGACATCAGCCTCCAGCGATTAGGACATTGATTTATCTTGGATCTATTGGATCAAAATCAAAAGATCAATTTTTTATCAAATATCTGTTCAGTTGTACTTTTTGTTTAGTTGGGACCACCTAATACCGGATTGCTTTTTTTTCAATCAGTAAGAAAAGCTTTGACTGGACAGATGAGTAAACCAATGCTGTTTTTGGTTTTAGAGTCGATGGGAACATTATCTGTCTAAGATCCTGGGTGGTCCCCAGTATAGAAAAGAGAAAATGAAGGAGTGAAACAGATAAAATAGAAGACATCAGGTTTCAACATAGCAAACGCAAGGATGGTGCTGCTGAGGAGGCAAATGTATTTGGGTGGTGTTAAACCCATGGCCGTTCAGTGACACGTTCAAGTTCAGCCTTAGAAGGAAAAACAGCTGTGTGACTTGCCAGGACAGAATCCGTCCAGAACAAAAAAATGACAAGTATTTTATGAGAGCTTTTGAAGATGGCTGCTTTATTACAGTGAGTCTGTGACCTCAGTACATCCCAGTAAAGATTTAGCACCCTATAACCTTTTGGTTTTTCGGGAAAAAAGGCTGGTTCAATCTCAAATTTGTGCATTAATGTGTGAATATTTAGCAGTTCAATGGTATTTCTTTTTCTCCACTCATGTAAGCTTTTTGTACACAGTCTTTGACTTTGTCATCAGACTGCCGAATGCAAACTAAATGAGTAATTCTTACAAAAAAAAAAATCCAAAATAATAAGGCAACCAACAAGAGGAAAACGTCTCACTTAGATACTTCACAAGTGACCAGTGAATTCCACCTTTATTTGTTCAAGAAGCAGGAAAACACCTCATCATCTTAAAAAAATCTCCCTCTTGAAAGACATTTTATGCAGAATTCCTTGCACCTCTGTAAGGATGACAGAAAGGTGCAAAAGCTTACTCACTTTTCACTAATATCTGATTTTGGAAACTAGATATGCTCAGACTTTCTGTGCTTTTGTTAGAATTTTGGCATCAGATGTTCTGTCTCTAAAAAAAAAAAAAACTGTTTACATTGCAGCCACTCTGGGAAACTGCTTTTTATCTATACTGAGCTGTGAATTCGGTGTGACCAAAGGAAGCCACATAGTTGATCTCATGCTTTAGCTGTTCATTAAACTCCTGCCCATAAATAATTATCAACAAATTGTCTGATTTGATCTTCTTATATACATTCTTCAAATTTATTATTCTTTTTTGCTCCTTGTTACAGATACATTTGGGCTCTGTGGAACTCCAGCCGGCTCCAGACCCTGTAGAGCTTACCCGGGGGATGATAGCTCAGTCCCTGCAGCGCAGCACTGATCTAGAAGCAGAAAACTCCATGCTGTTAGCAGAGAACCACAGACTGAGTGAGGAACACCTGAGAACAGTTAAGGAGTAAGGACTGTGAGAAAGTGTCTTGGGTAGCTTTCTATACATATAGGCATTCAGCAGGGGCTTTTATCCAAAGTATCTTTAAACATTGTATACATGACAATCGACAAACGCAGTCAATTGTTCCCATCCTAAGAAAAAACTTTTTAGAGCTGGGGATCTTCACAAATGAATCATTTTGGTTTTAAAGATATTCAAAATAAAGCAAGGTTCTGCCTTGCTTTCAGACATCTTAATTTTTTTCTTTTTCCTATCAGGCTCAAACAGCAAGTCCAGGACAAGGAGAAGCTGGAGATGGAGCTTTACCGACGTTTTGTCATGGTGATGAATGAAAAGAAGGCCAAGATTAGAAGCTTACAAGATGCAGTTCACCAGCTGTCCCACAGCGATGAGGATGGCAGAAGAGACGAGGGGATACAAAGGTCTAATTTTGAGTCATCCAAACCTGTTTTGAATGATAGAAAAAGAACCATGGTAATAAAATTAATCAAAATTGAGAAGAAGATTAAATTTAAACAAAGAAATAAGTCGAAGAGTCACAAAGTCCTTATGAAAACTTGATTAGATTGGTTCTTTTTTCATAAAATAATTTTGGATTGAGTCCATTGTCCTCCGAACAGTCCAAAGGGAAAATGTTTTGTCACATTTATCATTATTCCAACCATGTATTTTCACTCTGACATTTCTGATTGTTGTGATTTATTAGGCAAAACGAGAAGGCTCAGGATGAAGATGGTTGTTGGAACAGAAGACAACAGACTGTTCAAAGTATTCAACCGTCTCAGGAACCAACTATTCTAATTACAGGTGGATGTTAGTGTGCTATGCGATTTTGTGTACTGTAAGATCAACTGCCATAAATATTTAGAAAAATATCATGTAGAATACATTATTAGTCTTGCCCTTTCTGTGATGTCATAGGCTAGTTGGGACTTAGCAATAGTACGGACCCCAGATGAAACTCTTGACTTTTACTTGTGCATTTTACTGTCCAATAAACTGACTAGTTGAATGTAACTGGATATTCAAGTGGGGGGTTTGAGCATAAACATAAAAGCCGAGAATTCACCCCGAGGTCGCTCTGTTCTGGGAAAAACTTGTCAATGAGCCTGCAATGATTGCTTCAACACGCTCTGCAGTGAGGTGGTCTTTGCTTTCCTGCATCACGCAGAGTAGTGTGTGTGACGTCACACGCACTGAGTCATACCCCTGCAGACAATAGGGCTGGAGTTTACTGGCTTGACCCACCGATCACTTTCTCAATGGTTGCACTTGTGCACAGAGCCAAACTCAAGCCCATCTGGTAGAAAACATTGTAGCTCAACAAAGTGAAAAAGTAGGATTTGAGCAGGTTATTCTTTTTGCCTCTTTCTAAGATTCTCTTGAATTCATTCAAACACATGCACAATCGTCTGGCCTTTGTTCACACATTTTGTTGTTTATAGTCTTGGGGCATTTTAAAAGGATCATGCAAGGGTTTTAGTTTGCCACCTAAAATACTCTACTTTTTACTGTTAACCCTGTGCTCTCAGGTTTATTCTTAAATAGCCTTTGAAGAAAGCTCTTATAGCCATAAGGCTTATGTCTACACCCTTCACTATGCATGGTTAATGAGCGGGTTTAGCTCTGTTTTCAAGTCAAGTGTGAGGAAATGCTTCCAAGGCTCACAAGAATCCCTGAGAAGAGTCTAAGGGTGTATTCGGCCTGGACAAATTTGGTTCGCTTAAAATGAACGAGAGTTCGTTTCTCCGATAATCCGTAACACATTTTCAGTCTGAGTGCACCAAAGCGGGCCCTGTTGTGGTACCAGGAACTGCTCTCAGACCAATCTTTCGAGGGGGTCTCGCTTCGTTTCCAGTTGCACTGAGCTTTGGTTCGCTCTGCGATTCCTCAGTCTGAATACAATCTGTCCTCGGTGTAGAACAACTGGACCGAAACAGCCAGTGATCATGTGATCATGTGATGTAAACAGATTAGGAATGAAGGAACCGGGGAGTACCGGACAAATGTAAAGCAATGCTTGTCATTTTATCAGTCAAAAAAAAAAGGTTTCAACTGTTTATTTGGTAGAATGCTTATTTTAACACAGCTGAAAACTGTAACAGAATGCAATAACAGCACAACGATGAGACACAGCAACTTATTGAAATCTGATCGGATAAATGCATGCTCATCAAAACAACTTTTAACATGACAAACATTGCTTCTCACTGTTTTCCTATCTTCAATGTCATAAACACTTGGCAGCCTACCTTCATACCCGACGTCTCCTCATCACTGCAGTTGCTAGCCTCCTCTGAGTTAGAGCACACATGCTACGTCTCCTTGCCAGTAACCGCCTTGCAACATATCTCCACCGTACTAAAAGTAAAAAGCGTTGTTCCCCACGCTCAAAACTGGTGATCGAAACATAAAGTTTTAATAAGTTACCTATCCCAACAAGCGTTGTAAAGCGCAGCACATCCCACATTCTCTTTTTGTTTTGACACGTCTTCGTAATTCCTGGACATTGACAGAAGAGATCTTTAGTCACGTGATTTTATAGGCTTTGGTCCGGAACAGATCAAATGATTTTACCTGTCTGAATACATCCTAAATGTGACATTTTATTTTGAAAATCAAGCTGATTCTTTCATTATTGGTGTAGATTTTCCACTAAAGTATTGCTGTCTGCTTGATCAGAATAATGTAAATTTATAGTATTCAGCACTAGGGATACAATGATATACTTTCCCCATATTAAATGTTCAAACCTCGACTTTTGGGTCACGGTTTTGTTTTAGTTAAATATGATTTGTGTGTTGAAAAAAAACTGCAAAACTAAAAAATTAAGAAAAATAATTTTGTATATTTATTTATAAGCCAGTAACAGTAATAAAATAAACATTTCAGTTAATTTATACTTAGCCTGGTGTAATGTAACATAATAGGTGTTTGACACTTTTTTTTTGAGCATATGCAAATAAATGCAGTAGGGATGCAACGATTCACTTTCCTTACGATTCGCTTCAATTCTCTAACATACAGTTTGGTTTTAAACTGTAAATTCAGCAACATAGACATTTTTTTTCGATCCTTTCGATCCTTTAAGTGGCTCTATGTCCCAACTTCTATTTAACATCTGCGTTCTGTGTTTTACCACACACAATGGCTAGAATGAAGCCCAACAGTATGATACATTACACTCCTTGAGTCCATTGGAACTGAGTCTAGCCCTGTTTGGTCCAATTAAATCCAGTCGTTTTCTTATTGGAAGAAAGAATTGGAATCAATGCCAAAAGGAATTGTCATGTTGACATCTAAGCTGCCCTAGGCCGGTTACCATGGCAGCTGGCAGATACATAGCCGTCTTCCTGATGATGTAAAAGCGCGAGAAATGCAGAATTCATTGCAATTTACTGTATGTTTACACTTTCTTTCACCGGTCAAGTAATCTAACACCTCAGTCATTGTTTACAGTTTGAGTCCTCAACGGTCGAACTAATACAAAGCTTGACCCACATCGGATACCAGCACACCAGTGGTTTAGTGGGCTGCAGCCTTTCCCTTTGACATGCTTAGCCCCTGCTGACCTCCAAGCCCTGGGCTGTGTTTTCTTGCTAAGCAGAGCTGGGAGTGGGGGGGGGGGGGTTCTCTAACTCATTCCCTGCAGGTTTAGTTTCTGATGGTGACAACACAGGAAGCATCACTCACAGCGGGGGGGACTTTGGAGATAAGAAAGATAGCAAGAAAAGGGAAAAACTCCTTGAGTTGTGGAAGGCTGTGTCACTGAGAGCATGCCAGAGCGAGGAGAGAAATCAAGGAAAGGCAAAGGTTTTTTTTCTCCCTCTGAGCAGTTCAAATCAAATGTTCCTTTGTTTTCTAACAACAGCTCAATCTGTCGATCTTTGAATGTGAACATGCTTGTGGCAGTGTTAAAGGGCACACAGGTGTGTTTGTGTCTGTGTATAATCGATTGTAGGCAGACCTGTGTGGAATGCCAGATCTCCAGTACAGATAAAGGTTGAGATCTTGTCCCGGGTTACCAAAGGTTATCTGGGGTAATAACTGCAGAAAATGTGGACAAGAGGATGCCGATGTAGAGTCTGTGTGTTATGATTTATTAAGGTGTAATGCAAAATGTAAAGCAATGATGTAAGGAGTTGTAGAGATTGGTGTTTTTAACAGTATGCGCTTTGTTTTGTATCCAGGTCGTAATCTGGTGTCACATGGTATCCCTATTCACCATGAGTTTTCTGATGATCAGGAGGAAGAAGAGTCTAGACAAGAAGACATGCTGCTTCATTCCTCAAACCTGGAATCCTCTGAAAATTGATAAAATAATCCAGAGCAAAGGTGAGACTTTTTACCAACTCGACATGAACGCCTCGTTTTACGGCCAATTGAGGTTTCATTAAATAAGATCATCACCTTCATGATATCTTCTAGTGGCCTTTTCTTCAAACCGAGCAACTTCATAATATTCTCCAATAGCACACATTTGGGTGTTGGCTGGGAAATAAAAGAGACAGAAAATTACTCCAGTGTGTGGCGTCTCTGTTCAACGAAGTATTATGAAAGCAATAAGTTTGAACTGCATACTTTTTCTGCTTTCATTTGTCCGCTCACTCCTCCACGGTGAGAGTTCTTATCCCAATGATCTTAAAGGATATGATACAAAATAGTCATATCAATTGCTCTCTATAATGTTGCAACAGTGATTTTTTTTTTTACTAAGTAACTGATTCTCCACGAAGGATTTAGTCATTTCTTTTTGCAGTCTTTTTTTCTTTTCATCCATCTTAATCAAAGCGCCGTTGGTTATAACTGCTTTGATATGTGGCAATCAAGTTTACAGAACTACATTCAACCAAAACAGAGTGGACCAAGAAACAGTGCTTACATGTTTGATGCCAGAATTCATCCCAGATTGTGAAAACAAGTTTCTTAAAAACCCGAGAATGTTTCTGCCATCTGGTTCGCTTTAACTATGACAATTACCTGCCACAGCTTTCATCAGACTGTCTACTTGCCTTTCGTCTTCAATAAATTTCAACTTAAGCAATAAACGACACCATCTTTTCCCAGGATTTTGGAGCAAGCATGCATCCCATCGACGCCGTTGTGAAGATGTGTCAGTGGTCATGTGAAAAGAGCTGCTTTATGATTCTCCAGCACCTCCTTTGGGAGCTAATTGTGCTACCGCTAATCATGAGAGGAACACGATGGAAGATCTGGACCGGGAGTTGGAGAGGAATTTCCTAAGAGCCTCACACAAACCTTAAATCTTGTTGCCAAACCTCTCAGCCTCAGCTCTGTGTGAGACCCAAACAAGAGGAACAGCCATTAAAGGACAACCAGAAACACCCAGAAAAGAGGGCGTCACCAACATAAATCCAAATCTGCTTTGCTTCTTCTTATCCAGCATGCCTTTTAGTCAGTTTCCCTTTATTACATCTAGAGAACAAGTAAAATATCTTTCTGTAAAACATACCCCCCCCCCCCACACACACACCTTTTTCATCTGTAAATACTCTGTGGTTCAAACAGTCTGAACAAAGGTGTAATAGGGTTATGTTGTCTGTCATTGTTTGGCTTTAGCTTCCTAGATCACTGCAGGGTATTTTGCTTGCGAAGGCAAATGAACCCGCCTGTTTAGGGTCTTTATCTGACTATTCCACCTCTGGGTTTTAGTCGCTCTAGTAGCCTTTTGTTATTTTGATTATACCTTTTTTTGTCAGCTGAAGTCCACGGGTGGCCACTTGGATAATCCGCCTGCAACACGTTCATTCTGGTATACTAATCCCCACAGGAATGTCACTCTCTCCTCTCCATCCACCCCATCAATTAGGTATTTTACAAAAGGCACTGGAGAGCAGTGTTGAAGGCTAATTTACAAATGACTGCATGACAGCATGATGACAAAGAGATTACAAGACTAATCTTAATATTTCAGTGCGTTCATTAGTTCACGTTACTCACAACTCTAAACCCAGTCGAAACTTTTGATCCTCTTTGGATTGATCTTTAAAGGCATTGCTGACATGTTTGTAGATTTCTTAAAATTGTTATGCAGTTTAAAGAATAAATATTTTAAATATTGTTTTAAATCTGCTGCAGAGTCATTGATGGCATTGTACTGTTTTGTGCTTGTTTAAATTGCAATATCGATCTCATTCATTCTTTTGCTTTTTTTTTCGTTTTTTTCTACCAAACTATTTTCCATTATTAAAAAAAAAAAGATAAATGTTTAAAAGACGAATATGTCGTTTTTGACGGCTGTTCAGTATCTTGTATTTTTTTTAATAAAGGTTGTTTCCTTATTCTGAAGAAGCAATAAACTGTATCTCAACATTTAGACAGCAATACTATACCAAAGTGTTTGCATCTTGGTAAGAAAAAAACGATTAACTATTAATTTTATATTCATTTTCACTTAATTTTTTATTAACTATTATTGTGTTGTGTCAACAGCCTCTTCTTTTTTTATTGTGTTTACTTTTAAAATGACACTATCATTGTTCTAAATGTTTTGGTGGATGTGTTTTCCCGACATCGCATGGTTAAAAAAACAAGGGCCCCATTTTTTGGTTCAACAGCTACAGGGGCCACGTCCGGATCAATCAGCTGCACACGTGCTCCTGTAGCTGAAGGGGTTAATGCCGTCTGGGGAAAGAGCATTGACATCTATGCCAGCCTGAAATTAAATGTTCAGTCACTTATCATCGTCATTCACTTACTGGGTGCACCTGTAGGATTCTCATCATGCAAGAAAATGACAGGACTCTTCCTGCCGCTTCTGCTGCAGAGCCGCAGCCAGACAGAGTGGTCTTTGTCTGCTGCAAGGCGGTTCTCTGGCCCCAGTGCTCACCGCCTCGCACTGTAATGTCTGACACAACTTGGCCTCGTACCAACATCGTTTCAAAGCTGAAGATGACATCTTGTACTTTTGCTAAACTCTGTTATCAGACAGTTATAGAGACGTTTTACTGTAACTAGGCACTGATTTGATGTTTTTCAACAATACACCGGTTTTATATGGCCAGGCATGTCAGACTATTACCTGCTGTTGTCTTTTATTGTAGACGTCACAATCATTTTTGCTGAGGGCAGGACACACTGTTTCTGTAAAAACTGATGCAGGAACTTCTTAAAAATGTTCAACCTTTGCACTCTTTTTACTCATTTGCTTTAAGCGAATCATAAATTTGATTTGATTCAGTCTTAAGTGATCGGAACTGGAGTGAATTGGAAAAAAGAACTTTATTGAATCAAACTAAATCAAATTAGATAAAAATTCAACTTAGTTTTAATTAAATAATTCAGAATAAGACTTATTAAAAAATTAACTGAATAAAGTTAAATTAAAAAATCCATTTGGATTGGAATAAAATAAAATAAATTAAACTTAATTTCATCTTGAGTCTACTAAACGTGAACAGAACATAACTGAATGGAATTGCCTTTATTTTAAGTGGAATATCAATTGAGTTAAACAACTAAGATCAGTATCAAACACATTGTTAGAACTGGAAAAAAAGCAATAATTTCAATGATCAAGATTTAAATATCTATTTGTCTTCTTTAAAAATAAGTACCTTATTAAATCCGTTCTTATTGTGCTCCTCTTACTGACATCACTGTTCCTCTGAATGCAGATCATTTTTGTAGCTGTTGGATTACAGATACCCCTTCCAAATGAGCGTGGAGTTGCCTGGACCCCGTCTTTGCTAGTGGCAGAGAGGGGGTTTCTGCATTGTTCCAAAGCAGTCATCAGAACATCCTTTTGAAGTGGTGGTTCTTACAGATGCTGGTGTGAACTGATTTGCCTCATTATTTAAATTAAACAAAATCTTTTGCAGGTTTTTATTTTAAGGGCGTGATAATGACGACCTGCTGCAGTGTTTTTTTTAGTAGTTTCTAAAAGCTTTAGAATTTTGAGAGAGGACTTTTATATGTATATATTTGAATTATTTACTGCACATTACAGATCAAACACTTGTATTATGCTTTATTTATGCATTAACTACTTCCGTCACCACTCTTTAAGCACATAATAACAGTGATGTGACCCGTATGTTAACTTGTCCAAATGAATTACAATGTTTTGCAAATATTTTCCTTGTGTTGCCACGGAAACCTTCTATTTAGAAAGGTACAGGGATGTACACTAACTGCTAAGCAGCTTTTAATGCTGTGTGTGCCACCCAAGCATTTAATGGGATGACTAAGAAAGATTTGTGTTGCAGTCTCACCAAAACATGCTTTAAAACGCTCATTTCAGCTGTAGGAACCATAATGATTGGGACTTTCTTTCATGGCTGGAAATGCAGAACGTATGCCAGAGACCAGAGGACTGTCAAGCTATCCATAATGCCTTCTGTTTAGTAGTGCCGCTTGGCTTTACAGCGCACACACCCACTGGTGCCGTGGTTGAACTGCAGTGAGAAGTGGTGCTCCCCTAATTTATCATGGGGAGTCGATGAGTATTTGCAAATGCTCTTAAGTCATACATTTTTAAACATCTTGATCCTAATCTGTTTACTATAAATCCCAAACTCAACCAAGATCATTAGGCCAAATGCAGGCTGATACAGACGGAATGAGAGTTAGATGATTGCCATTGTAATGCGGTACGTTTAATGCAGACGGTAAAGATCTGTTAGATGAGAACGTCTATGTTTGTGTGTCTGTGGATTTTCACCTGAATTCCCTTGAGTTTTACAATTTAGCTTTTTTTCTTTTTTTAAATAGAACCCCTTCAAAGTCAAACACCTGTCTAGAAAGTGGCAAAAGCAGTGATTCATAACGTTACAGTTTGCTCACATTGTGACAGGGATGTCTGAGCTGAATCACCATTTCATGTTATTGTGTGATTGGGGGCACTCGTCAGATTTGTGAAGTCTTTCCTGCATATTTTCACTTTTTTTATTCACTTACATGATTTTCACAAAAAAAATTATATATAAAAATTATATATACCCCTATTTTATGATAGCTCATTTTACAACATTTGGAGTGCACAGACCAGTTCAAGGAAAATTACAGAAATAAATGTTTGGAATGAATAATTAAGAGCTAAGTCTGATCAGTCATTTACAGTGAAAGCTACAAGCAGTAGACAGAAGGTTACATCTACCAGTGGAAGGACGTTTGCGTTTATTATGTGACAAAAGTTTTCCTGCTGGGTAACAGAAAGTGGATGAGGATGCCTCATCATAGCAGCTCCCAGTTTTATCAGTTCTTTCTTTCATTACTGTTTGTAAAGTTTGTAGTTTAATGAAAGATTCATGATCTTTATAAAAAAAAAATATTACAATCACCATTTTATTTCTTATGTTAGAATCCGTTTACTCAGTAAAAATACAAATTTGTCTTTCTTTTGCTGTATTTTATCTAAGCCATTTCCTTTTAAGCAGAAAAATGATGGCATTTAAATTCAATTATGAAGTAAAACATTAAAATCTATATATATTTCTCAAGGTTTAGAGAAAGCGAAGCAATTAAAACTAGATCAATGAAATAACATTTTCAATGTGCGTGAAAAAACCCCACATTTATCGTTCTCTCTGAAGATGTATGGTATTTTTTGAAGTCCAGAAGGCACTTGACTAAACCAACTTCTGTGTTGTTTTAGGGATCGGCTGTTCTGGTCTGGACCTCCTCACTTGACTCCAAAAGATCAAGGTTCACGTCTGTCCATTCCAACTCCATTTTCCCACATGTCTGCCTCCAAACTGGAGGTTCACTGACAAACACACACACTACAAGAAATCCACAGCAAGCTGTGTTGTTTCACTGTCTGTCACAGGTTTGGGCTTTCTGTCTACATTTCATTTCAGCAACTTGTTCAAAACAATAGTTTATTCATTTATCTTTCTCCTAGCAACGGCGGTTGTGCAGTTTTGTTGTGTGCCAGGTGGATATTTTTGTGTATTTATGTATGAGCAAACATGATGTCAAGCACATTTTTTATTGGCTCTAATCGGAGCAGCCTGACCTGTATCTAATCAACAGAGCACAATTAAACTGGACATATGAGGTTTTTTAAAATGACCGTTTGAGTTTTTGAAGACAATCCTCTTAAACTTGGAGAAGTTTAACACACTTTCATGTTTTTTTGCGATGGCATGGGGCCGGAGGCAGACTGTCTTTATAGGTCATGTGATACTTGGGTCATTTTGAGGCCCGCACAGCGGATCACCGGGATCAAACGCTCTGACTGGCTCTATGGCTTAGTGAGTTATAGATGGTTGGAGGCAACAGGGTTTCAGATACAGTATAAATGTTTTACAGAACACTAATTCACATCAAGCTTTCAACTTGACGTTGATTGAGCTGGAAAATGAACAGCTACTGAAATGATGCCTGTGAGTTGGTCTTAGTTAGGCTGCTTCCTTTGAGTAGTTTGAAAACCTGTAAAATGTTTGCCCTTGAGCCTCTTGTGTCGTCAAGTCGTCCATCTCTGTCGTCGTGCGTTTGTGTTTGCAGTGAGAAAGTGCCCTCTTTAAAAAGTTAAATATACGTTTAGTGTCATTTTCTGATTTTGTCTCTTCTCCCAGTTCAATATTGTCAGTGTAAAATTGTCAGGTTGGGGATGTGAAGTACAAAATCAACAGAAATTGACAGGTTGCTGCCTCCAGCCTTCCTTTACGGTCTCAAATGCTGCTTCCCTTAACTTCCTTTTTCTTTCAGAATCTGGCTGTCTAGACCAGTCAAGCCTCGTAAGGTAGAGATGCATCGTGGGGGTAGCTACTTCTTGGACATGAGAGGGACAAGAGAAGATAGCTTATTCAATGTGTATTGCAAGCCAGTCAGACATTTCTTTAATGTAAAGCAGGGGTGTCAAACTCATTTTCACCGAGGGCCAAATCAGCATAGTGGCTGTCCGCAAAGGGCCAGATATAACTTATACATGTCACTAAATGTAATGCAAAATAAACATAACTACTCCTTAATGTTAAAAAACTCATTATTTTTTATTATAACTTTTTAAAGTGACAATTAAAGTTGCACAGAAAACATGTTTGCTTGTTACTTTAGCATAATCCTTTTAAATTTTGACCGCTTATTAAAACCCACATAAATCGTTTAATGAAGGATCAAACTGTCCAAGTGAATAAAGAAAAATAACATAAAACTGAGCTGCAAAGAACACGTATTACATGTGGAACATTTTACAAAAAAAGGCTGCACACAGCCTTGCATCCAACTGATGGTTTGATGACAATTTGTCTGCATACACACATAAGACCTGCAAATATTGAATAATTACAACAGCAGCTGCACATAAATAATATGTAATCAACTTAAGAAAAATGTTATTTTAAGAAATTAAAAACTTTTATGCTCTCGCGGGCCACATAAAAAACCATGGCGGGCCACATTTGGCCCCCGGGCCTCGAGTTTCACACAAGTGATGTAAAGGAACAGGTTGTTTTTTTTCCTGGTTAGTTGGAGCAACACAAGCATCTAGTGGACTTTCAGGTCTTATCCTGATTATCACTCCTTTTAGTCAGGCATTAAAAAAAAAAAACCAACAACTTGTTTTTCGATAAAAAATAAGCAAAGTACAGATTTATTTTTTTACAGAGAAGTGTGTGATTGACTGTCTGAAAAGATATTTAAAATGTATTATATATGCTATTAAATTAACTTAATACAGATTCTTTCTTCAGGTCACAGGGTAATGACTAGCCAATTTTTATTTATTTACACTGATTCGTTTGTTATTTGGGGATTTATGAGAAGTTTTAATATAACATACTATCTGGGACACTATGGTGTCTGGGTCTATTCCATGCCCACACAAACTTATTCACTCTGCTGAACTTTCCTCATGCAGTGACCACTCTGCTGATTGTAAGTGAAGAGCTGATAAACTGTGATCCAGCCTCTCCCCCCTGTGGAAAAGTTAAGCACAGAGTTTCCAGTCAACCACCACTTTTATCCACTCAGATCGTGCTGCTCCCAAACTTACTTTCAATAAGATGAGAAAAAAAACCAAGGGACTCATGAAAAAGCCAAATCTCTCTAAGAAGTTCTATGACTCATGATAAACAATGTCGTTTTGGTAGCTGTGTCCTCATTGGGACGAACAGTGAAACTCCCTCAGAATTTTGACAAAATGTAGTGTTGGAAAGCACAATATTTTGTGAGTCAAGCACACTCAGACAAATGCCTGCACCACCCTGTTTCCATTGCTCAACCTTGGATATGGTCTGATGGTCTCTCCCTCCATATGGCATCAATGTGGCATCTTTTGCTGAGGCCATTTATTGTAAGACACACTCAACTAAAGTGTGAATTTTTGTTCCATTTGAAAACAAATTTGTTATTTTCTGATGCAAAGTGGGGATGCACTCATTCCTTGTGGGGCGGACAAGTTCAACTGGAAGAAGATTTAATACTAGATCCTTGTGATGAAATAAAGCCCCCCCCCCCCCCCCCCCCAACCCCGGCCCACTCCCACTCTACAAAGGTGTCTCATTCACTTTTTTTCAAGACCAGCCCCTCCTCTCTGACGAGATAGCAGTGTGGGGGTGAAGCAAACTTCACTTGTTCCTTTCCAACAGTTCGGACTCTGTCCCTTCATCCACAGCCAGGATCATCCCGGAGTGAGAGCCAGCGCGCACGCGGAGCATCCCGCATGAGAGGAGGGAAGCTGTTGAGTCAGTTTGAAGCGGACTTATCCGGGCACTGTTTACGCACGAACTTTACGCACGAGGACTCATTCAGTTTAAGGACTTACTTACATATTGTCATTCTTGATGGAATAAAACGCAAGTAAACGTAAGTTTGTTTCCCCTTAATAATTATTATAAACATATTTTTTAATTTATAGTTATAGTTATCTATAGTAATTTTCTAACCTTTTAGATGTTTCGTGGTTTCAATAGGCTACCTCAACTAAATAAAAATGGACCCATCCGGTGAAAGACAGGTTTTTAGCGATTTACAAATTACATTCAGTGCGGGTTGTCCTCAGATAACCCGCGCTTGCAATGTTAATTTAGAATGGTAATATATGTCAATGCAAAATTGATATGTTACGAGCATATGGTTGTTTATTTTTTGTAATGAGCATAAAAAGTTGTTTTTGAAGATTTTGAAAGGAATCACTTTGCCAGTTGCAGAAAAGCTCCTCTGCTTCTTGAAGATGATCAGGTGCTCCAAAAATCAATTGGCCAAAACGTGTAATTCTGAAGAAAGCGCACCGAGTTTTTCTACTTTGTTTTGGTTTTTACATTGACTTTCAGTTAAAAAAAATGCATTTGCACGTGGTTTAATCATTTTCAAAACAACTATGAAACTTCATCCATTGCCACAGTTGCATTCCCTTCAAGGCTTTGCTGTCAGATCCACTGATGAGGTTGAATAAGATCTTAATCTTAAGTGGTATCCAGTATTTCAGGTGAAAATCTTTAGTTGCTGCACAAGAGCTCCCCCAGTTCCAGCGTCCACTGGGACCCACCACCTTTGTTTATACAGGGGGTGCTGGCGGGAGAAGGGGTTCACAGCTCCTGTCATCCTGTCACCACAAACTTCAAAGTTTGACCTCACAGGATGTATTACCCCTCAATTCTGCCACCCACAAGTTCCCCGAAAACGTCAGATTTTTGCCCTTATGTGTTTAAAACAAATACAGAAATTAGTTCAATTGGATGACAAATTGTAATTAAACAATCACTTAAATAGTTGCAAACCACAAAGTAAATAAAATGAAAACTGTCCTAATAGAGCTTTTTATTGTCTCTGTCCCTAACAGATGATTCTAAATATAAGGCATATCCTGTGGTTGTATTATCTCAGTGAAGCTGCTGCAGCAACAGGTAAGGTTTGAATGGTTTCATCCATCTCCTCCTTCTTTAAACCTCTCCTCTGCTCCTCCTCAGTCTGCCTCCCTGAGTCCCTCCCCTTTTTTCCTGTTCATTTCTATTTGCTATCTCTCCTCTTTTCTAGAATGACAAACTTGTACATTTAGAGTCCCAAAACATAAAGGGTGTCAGTTTTTCTTAAAATTGTAGAAAACGAATTGGTCCTGTGTCTCTTCCAAGACTTAGCAATAGAGATGGCATAAGTACAGATGTTAACATTGCCTCCATGCCTCTATTGGCCCCTTCTCTTTTTGTCTCTGAATGGACACCTTTTAATTAAACACCACTCCAAGCATGGAAGCTGAACAGCTGGTTGTATCCTACATCCTAATAAGACCCTCTGTTAAAGCTCATAGGCTCATGCCTTTGGGGCTGTCCCATCGCTGTGTCCTGAGAATTTTCCACCTTTTTTTCTGTGAATGCTTGCAACCCTTTTCCAAAAGAGAGAAAAAGAGATGGTTTTTTTTCCTGTGAGAAATTATTGCCATTCATTTTGTTATTGCTATTCTTTCTAAATTGGTGTAATTTTACCATTAAGTTTAAAAATGGGAATTCAGTAAATAAAGTGATTTTGTTTTATGTTCAAGCTGTGTGACTATTAACTGGTTGTAACATTGTTTTTGTAATGCTGAACTCAGTCAAATATCCATCCCTTGGTTTAAAGCTTAAGTAGGAAAAACACATTTGAGCTTTTCTGTCTTTTGTGAACATGCAGTTGCTGTTGATGAAAGCTTGACATGTTCAGAGGTGATGCAATAATGCTCCCTCCTCTAAGCTGTTGTGTCTGACATCATACAAACATACTGTACATTCAACAGCCTTAAATGTCTTCCCCACACCCATCGATGTCAGGTTGAGGTTAAACTTTCCAAAAGCTACTTTCAAGTCACAGTCCTTTTTTTTTTATTAGGTGGGGTGTAGTTGCCACACCCCATCTACTGAAATGACTCAGGCACTACGTAGTGTCTGCCATAACCAGCTAAAAGTGTATGAGAAAAATGCCTTAAAAATATGCTAAAATGAATGATTATTGTTATTTTTTTTGCCTTTTAGCTTCCCATGCGATATCAATACTCAAACCGATAACTGGATCCCTGTCAGGGAAAGTGAATCTTCCTTGTTATTTTTCAACAATCCCAACATCTGCACCACTCATTGGTCCAAATGGATCAATCACTTATGGCCGGGATCTGTTAAGGATCAAATGGACCAAGATACAAAGAAATACAGAGTCTGTTGTGCTGGTGGCACAAAATGGGGTGATCAAGATAGGTAAGAGTTACAGGAACCGAGTATCAGTGCCCAGTCATCCTGAAGATGTTGGCGACGCTTCACTAACTATGGTCAAGCTGCGTGCCAGTGATGCAGGCACTTACCGCTGTGAGGTCTTGTATGGCATCGAAGACACCCAGGACACAATTAGCCTTGATGTCAGAGGTGAGATTTTTACACTCTCCTACACTTGTATTATCCAGAAAATGGCATTAAAAGGTTTTTGCTTCAAATGCTAAATGTTAATAACAGAATAGAATTGAAAGTTGCATAAATAGATCCTTAATGATGCCAAATATATGTTTTATAGTCTGTAATAATCAATCTAAGCTAATCAGTCATTAGAAACCAAATGTGGATGAAATTGAACTGATCAATTAATCTTACTGAAGTTATTTACTGTTTCCATTTTTCTCTTTTTGTTCATTAACATGTACTTTTAATCTGCCCATGACTTTATAACTTCATGAATATTTATTCAAACGGTGTCAGAGTGGAAGCAGGATATGTAAGAATTAGATGGGGAGCCCACCAGCTTGTACATGTTGTCGGCATTTACATATTTTTTTGTTTTTTCAAGTGTTGTGGGAAATATTATGTGACTCTAATTGAAAACATGGGTGGGGAAAATAATGGGATAGTTTTGGTTTACAGACTGCACAACCACGTTTCTAACTATCTGCAATCTTAATTGACACCATCAATCAAATCTTTTGCGTCTTTCTACTGTCCACAAATATGGGGATTTCAGGGCCATGGCATCATGTGCAGTTATCTTGTTCATTTGTGGTAAACTGTAGAGTGCTTTGCATATCCTCTTTGCTCCCCCTTTCCATATAAAATGCATGATTCAGTTATTTTACCAACAGATTCTGCTTTATAAGAGATTTCCCCTCAATTTACCACTCCAGGTTTACACTCATGAAATCCAGATGACAATCTTCAAATTTCTTAGCAAAGAGAAATTTTGCTAAAAAAATCCTGTCTCATCTTTGAAAAGTAGTTTTTTTTCAAACTCCTTTCTTCCAGGCGTTGTTTTCCATTACCGAGCAAAAACCAGCAGATACACTTTAGATTATCAGAAGGCTGTTCGGGCCTGTCAAGATATTGGAGCAACTATTGCTACCTATGACCAACTGAAAGCGGCCTACGAGGATGGGTTTGACCAATGTGATGCTGGCTGGATTGCCGATCAGACAGTGAGGTCAGCATCTTCAGTTAAAACTTTATTTAAAGCACCCAGATTTTTTAAATTTCTGTATTTTAGATGCATATTTTAAACATTGGCCAAAAGCAGCAAGTAGTGACTCATGAATTCTTGTAACTCTTTGTTTCTCCACTTGCAGATACCCAATTACAAAGCCCAGAAAGGGCTGCTTTGGAAACCTCATGACTAACCCTGGCATCAGGTCATATGGAACCAGAAAACCCACAGAGACCTACGACGTGTACTGTTATGTAGACAAACTTGATGGTAAGAAATGAGGTATCATTTAGGAGCAAAAAGCATATCTTAAATGATGAATAATTTACTAAAAAAGGATACATTCGTGTATGGACATGTGACGCCAGAATAAACAAACAAAACAGTCCACGGCTTTTTTATTGCCATCGTTCTTGGTTTTGATGTCGTCTCAGTTTGCTATCGACAACCACAGCAATATGCTTAGGAGGCTTTGGCTTAACCTGCTAAAAGATTAATGGAAATTTTTAGGGTTATGTGTTTGTGACACATCTTTATGATGAAAATTCCACAGGGACCCACAAAACAATAATTTCCTGCTGGTGTTGAAATGTAAAAATAATTTGGCAAAGAAATAAATTAATTTAAAAGTTTAGCTTCTCTCTTATTATAACACCTTTTTAATATTAGCATGACAATTTTATGTTTATGACATAAATAACAAAGGAAAAAAACAATCTGCTGGTCTGGATGCTGAAAGTGACTTGTTGAGGAGAGTGTCGTTTGTTTTGTCTGCTGTAAGAGGGGAACACATTCCTGAGTGGGAAAGCATCTGTATTCTCAACGCCCCCATAAATCAGGAAATGTCAGCCAATATTGTGATACTTGAAAATGCTACACCCAAAACTAAGTGAAATATAGCAAGAAATCATCTCCTTTCATAATCATGATTGGATTCAGTTGCAGACACACAATTTTGTTTTCTTTATTACATATCATCCTTTAAGAAAAGACATCCTAAGGTTGAGATTCACAAGTGCATGATCATAGGAAAAGATGCTTCAGGAGGCAACTGAAGGTGGGATTTATGTTACTCAGTTCATCTTTTATACTTATGCGCTTTTGCTTTCCCCAATGTTTTTTTACACCGCCCTCCAGTTTTAAACATCTTTTAAAAAAAAACAACTTAAAGTACAGTCATTGGCGCCGACAGGGTGGGCACATAGTCTGCATTGTTATCCCACATTAGGATGATATGCTGAAAGAACTAGTGTTCTCCAAAATGTTAAAGGTGGGAAATACTTTGGGTTTGTGCCTTGCACAAAAGTGAGTTTGTCATGATTTGGGGATTCCCAAAAGTGGTCTTAAAAGTTGTGATCACCACAGCTATGTTTCTCCTAAAAATAGGTTGATCTTATCTCTGTTTTCATTTATTTGTCTTTTCTTTGCTTTAATTAAGGTGAGGTCTATTATGCTCCTGTGACCCGTATGATGACTTTTGAAGAGGCCAGTGAAGAGTGTAAAAAGAGGAATGCTGTCCTTGCGACCCCCGGCCAGCTCCATGCCGCCTGGAGACAGGGGCTAGACAGATGCGACTATGGCTGGTTGTCAGACGGCAGTGTGCGGCATCCTGTTGCAGTATCCAGAATTCAGTGTGGGGGAGGTCTGCTTGGTGTGAGGACCATGTATCGCTACAGAAACCAAACCGGTTTTCCAGAACCAACAATGAAGCTTGGGGCCTACTGTTTCAAAGGTAAGTGTCATTGCATTTGTCGCTGTTTATTGTATGTTCAGTAAGTAAGTCAGTATTACAGTGTTTATTTAAAACAACAAAGCTGTCGGAAAATGATCAGTTTAAGAAAATACACTATATTTAAAGTAATAGATGATGGCAATGACCTGGGAAGACCTTTGAAACAATTAAATCCTTAACATTATAACAAATAACTCCATATGATGAAGTAGGAGAGTCTTTATAATTATTTATACTGGACACTTTATGAATTTGGAGAGAAAAAAAACTTCAGTTAAATTTCCTTAACTTTAGAACAAACAAATTATAACAGCATTATCATTTTGGTGGTTAAAACATTTTTCATTTTAGATTAATTTTAGGAGGATGGCCCAAATAAGCATAAAAAGGAATATAATCTCCATGCTGCCTTAAAAATGTTCCAATTGCAAACGAAGGGAGAAAAACATAACGGCAAAAAAATGGAACCTGAGGGAGCTCCTCATAGAAGGGGCATCTAGGATGACATGAAGCTCCAAAAAACAAACTGAAAAACATCTATCTCCATAGTAAGACCCAAATTCCAGTAAAGCTGTAATATTCATCTCCTCACAGTCTTGCTGTTTATGATTATAAACTTCATCAAATCAGATGTAATGCTTTTTAGGGATCAATTTTGGTGATTGTTTTCAGAGAGAGCTGTTTAAATGATTGCAATTGCAATCATGACGTTTATTTCAGTGATAGCAGTAAAGGCAGGAATAAAAGCTTTCCATAAGGAATCAAGCCTGACTGCAAAGAGCTATGAGTTCATCTTTTATACTTATGCGCTTTTGCTTTCCCACCCTTTAGTTAAATGTTTTTGCAACACCAGTTTTACATATCTTTAAAAAAAATCAAATATATACACAAGAAAACATTAACTGTCCTTGTTAGAGAGCTATGCTTTAGTTTGATTAACACAAGCATGAGAAAAGGAGTGTGATAACTTTTCATGACACTGTTGGTTACGTGCCAGACCAACGTTTTGACTTCATTGTCTCCTTTCTTGTCTGAGGCGACAGCGTGAAGAGAAGAGTAAAATACCTGTGGCATACTCTAATTACCCTGAAAGTAAACGTCCTATCTTGTTCAAGGGCTAGATAGATAAATTATTGTTTACACAATTTTTTCTTATTATTGTTATTTGCCAGGGCTTATTAAAAAGTAATTTCCTGGCTTTGAAAATCTACTGAAAAAGCTGTGATTATAGCCACAATCCAGGCAAAACCAGGAAGAACTTATTGGTCAGTAGAATTGGACACCGTTTTTTAAATGATATTGTTTATAACTTATCGGTATTCCAAGAGCAGCAACAAATCACAGCCATTTAGAGAAACATCAGAAGTCTTTAGGTACACCCTGCAGCCTTTTTCGTCTCTCTATCTGACCCCTTTTGCGTCTTTCATCTCTCATTTCCGCTGTCAGTTTGCTGCTTGTCATTCTCACTTGCACTTATCAGAACAGACGTTCAGAAAATGGACAAAGCTACTGCTGGACTTCTAAATTCAGTCATCCTCGGTGACCTCTGACATGGCCTTTCCATCTTTACAAGTGAGTGGCCGGACAGATAAGCCGTCCACTGTCTGGTCATTTTCTCTCCCTTGGGCCATACTACGTTTTGCAGTGATAAGTCCCAGTGGAGTTCAAAGGTCACACAAACAGGCCACCCTCACGTCCAGCTCCGTGTATGTCATGTCAGCTCTCTCAGCAGTGTTGTATTTACACCTTGGAGTAAGTGCTTTTCAAGTACCTGTGTTTTCTGGGGCTCTCTCCATCACTTCCTGTTGTCCTAATGCCCGTGATATCTCAAAAGAGAAACATTAGGTGAACCAGTGCCACTTAGACTGTACAGAGACAGTGACTGAGGAGGTGGGAAAAGAGAAATAGAGAACTCCTTTCTGATAAGTCTAAATATTGAAACAACATATCCAGTGTTTTTGTTAGAGAATCCAACCGTGCTCAGTTTTTTTCTTCAAAGGCAAAAGCAAAAAAAGGTTAAAGATTTTTAGAGAAAAGGTCAACAGTTCCTCCCGATCAACAGCTGCATTTAAGTAATCTGTCTGTGCCTTGAGGAAAGCTTTCTCTTAAGATGCTGCTTTTATGGGTAGGAGTAAATGTTGGGGAGGATGGGGGAGGAGTGCAAAACAGGCCACCAAGGAGAGTCATTGAGGCGTTAAGATGAATGATGTAGACAGGATTACCAGTGGATAGTCAGGATCATCACTGGGATGTTTGGAATCAAATATTTAGATAAGTAGGAAGTTAAAATATTTTAAACAGAAAGAAAAATTAAGAACTTTGGAATTCTTTATAGTTATACGAGATCTTTTTTTTAATTATAGAAATCCTTTTGCGCAGAAGAGGGAGTGTTTGGAGAGACATTTAAAGTGGAGTTTGCTTTTTAGTGAAAGAGAACTTTAAAAGAATAATCTCATTTGCTATAACTTTATATTTATAAGGTACAAATGAAGTGGGATTTAACTGAATTAAGCTAACTTGCTGCATATATGATGTACTGTTGTGCTTTTTGCACTTTTTTCATTGCATTAAAATATATTTCTGCAACTTTATTGGTTTGAAAACTTTGTGTTTTTCAATCGAATTCCTAGAAAACCCTTTAAAAGCCCTATATAAAGAAAAATCTACTTTTTGAGTTTTTAAATGTATTTCATTGTTCAGTCCTCACTGTATGAAAAGGGCGGCACCCACAAGGAGCGAAAGCTGCTGCCTCAGAGATCGAGTCGGTTTAATTCTGGGTAGCAAAATTAACTTTGAAAAAAAGTCATGTTTCGTTAAATTGGTTCTTTTGTGTGCCAAAGGTAATATATCATCATATATATGGATAAAGTTTATTCTGAGAGGCTTAAGAAAAGCCTTTAAAGTCCCACTCTATTTTCAATTGATCTATCTTAAATGTGTTCCTAAGGGTCTTTTAATTATACACATGTCCTAAAATATGGACCTTACAACTTTCTTGTCAGGTGAGTTTTGGTAACACTGTTCTGGTTAATAAATGTATGTTTGTTTTTCTCTATTTCTTCTTAGGAAGAAGAGATGTGTTCAACCAGACATCCTTAGTTGATGTATCTGTGATAGACATCACAACTGCCTCTATTGTCTCCACAACTTCTATGCCCTTACTGGAAAGCAGCACCAATGCAGTTTCCACAACATCAGCCCCAGTCACAGAGGGAGATCAGTCTAAAGACTCTGCAGCTGCCACGAATACTCCATTTATGTTTTCCACTAGCATGGCTCCATCCAGTTTCCCTTCTGCAGATCGTGAAGAGGACCTGATTACAACCATCGCACCCACAATCAAGGAGGAAGATGACACCTTTGATATCGTTACCCCAATGTTCAATATAGATGACTTTGGAACTGTTGATGAGGAGTCTGTTCCCAAACGTGGCGATGTTGTCAGATACCCGTCCATACCAACAGAAAGCAGCAATGATACTGTGTCTGACCCTGATGATCCCTCAGTGATCAAAATCAGCACAATCCAACCTGATGTCCTCATGCCAGGCTCTTCTGTTGACACAAAAACCATGTTTGCTGAGGGAAAGACAGAGGAAGCCTTTGTCCATTCTAGCATCACTGCAGCAGTGACTTCTGATGTGACTGAAACTCCAAAAGGAGCTATACCTGAGGAAACAACACCATTCCCAGATTATGATAAAGACATTGATGATACTTTCATTCATGTTGAAGTGATGCCACCAGTCCAGGTATTTAATGAGGAGCCTTCATCCAGCCCAGCAACTTCAACAACCACCGTTACTACTCCATTGATGTGCAAGACCCTACCTGGCACAACAGAACTACCTAGTACTACTCATACTGGAACCCAAACTATTCTTGAAACACATGACATGGACTCTAACGCCAAATCTGGAACCACTGCCATCACCAAAGTTGACGGAGAAACAACAACTCCACATGAGACGTTGTCAGCACGTGGCGACATTTTTGATGAGTCTGGCTCTCAAACGGCAGTGCAAAAGACAGGCACAGAAGCAGAAGGACAACTGTTCACATCCACACGTACAGCTCCAGCTGCAGCCAGTGTGCTCACCTCCCGATCTGCAGTGATCTCGGAGTTTCAGCCCTTGGAAACAAGTGACATCACAAAGACCCAGGATGCATCAGGTAATCCACCACATACAGTACCTTTAAATTTGTAAATTGAGCAGCTTAAGTAACAAATGCTATTACTTGATTTTTGTTGATTTAACTTGATTTGATTCATGTTTGGTATTCATCTGGTTTACTTTTTGGAGATTTAGATCACTGTAATAATGGTTTTGTTGCCTCAGTGGTTGTTGTAGGTTAAAGCATGAGTGTCCTGAAGGTTTGTTTCCCTCTGAGTTTTATTCCTAAGGATACTGGTTTATGATGAGGTTTGGTTACAGGGCAGTTAAACATCATATTACAACTAGTTCCAAATTGGGGAAAAAAGATCATTTCTATGCATAAAAAAGGAATTCACCAAAAACAATAGATTCTTTTTATTCTTTCTGCTTTTTCTGGTTTGTTTGTATGTTTTTAGTATTTATTTGCTGCAAGTATTTTTCAAGTGATCAGATATTTTAATCCTAACTGAAAGAAGATGAGTATGAAATGCGGCACACTAGTATTCTGAGATTACATGAATGTAACTGTTTCATTCACAACCATGCAGTTTTCTTATTATCTGGGGGTTTAAAATTGTTTTAGAAGTTACATTTTTTTAACCAATCTGCTTTAAGGTTTATCTTAAAAAGATTTTATTTATGTTGGTTTAGAGTATGATAAATTTCTCCATAATGTTTTGCTGCAGCTTCTCATGACACTAAAATGTTATGTTCCAGCTCTTCTGCTTTTTTTCTGCAAGTTCAGTATAGGTTTTTTTCTGGCACACAACATAAATCAAATTCTGCTAGAAGCAATTAAGTTAACAAGTTTTATATTTTAACATATTTATTAATTTTAAGGAAAATCCTAGTCTCTGAAGTAGAACTGGAGTAAAACAGGACTCACATAAGTCCTTTAATGCCTTAAGGGCATATCTGCTGTGATTTCACACAAGTGGGAACATGTGCTTCATATGTAAACAACTGATGCACATGTCCCGATTTTTGTCTGGATCTGAACTACAAGTGTTTTTATAGTGACGCATTTTTTCTCCCTGAAGGACATTTTGAGTCAGAGGAAAGGGATTTGCTTAGTTGGAAGAGATGCAAGTACTTTACCTAGTCATTTGGCAGAATTGTGATCAAACTTTGTGGTTTTTCCACAAGGTTCTCATGATGCACAATCATAATCCGCTTATTGCCATCCCCCAGTGTATGTGGTCAGTTTGGTGGCTCCTAGTGTACATCACAGTATATTACACACATTGAAAAACACAGTGGTGTGCACAAATATGATTCTTTTTCTTGTGTATTTTTATTGCAAGAAACCATGTAGTCCCAGAATTTCTCTTCATGTGTGTGACCAGCTGACTTACCACCAGACTGGCAATAACAGGAGTGTGTTGGCAGATCACTGCTACACACAGATGTACAGTGGACAACACCTCATGAGGTGATGTCATTGCTAACTCACAGTCTCCCCTCTCTGTCAGGGTGGCTGGAGACTGCCTGACCAAAGCGGCTCATTATAGCTACTTTTACTGCTACAGTATGTGATCAGCTGAGACACTGGGACTCTTTGCTGCCCTCCCAGTTTTTGTGTGGGAAAATCTTGTGGAAAATCTTGTGGCGTTGGAAAACAGTGTGCTGTCTGGCTGTGTGATAACCAAGTATATTCTTTAATGTCAGTGCGCCAAGAACATCACTGAATGGACGCTTAGTTGCGCTCAAAAGTGGTGGTGTTATTATGAATTGTATCCATCTGGACTTGATTAATTGATGACAGTTCAATTTACTGTTTACCAAGTGTTTATATGGAACATTATGACTTGGGAAATTGCTTGTCTGGGGTGTGAAACCCAAATGTCAGAAAACAATTCATGAAAACCACCAGCAATACATTCTTTCTGTAAGTAAATATGTAACATTTCAGTCTGCGTAGTCTTGGCAGGCTGACTGTCTATGACATTTTTGGAAATGCACTAATTCACCTTTAAGAGTTGATTTATGTATGGTCTGCATTTTAAAGCCGAGGGAAAATAGAAAACAAAAAGTTTCTTGATTAGGCTTAAAAACCCCTATGATGGAAATCATAGAGCTAAGAGGAAGTTGTAGAATTTTTCCTATGTTTTATTCTGAAATGACGACTCGATTAGTAGTAGGAATGATGTTCAAGATGGCTGGCATAGACTGTTGGCTATCTTTAGCTCTGTGTTTGCATGAATTCTGACAATGTCTTTAACGTTTTCAAGACTGCACATTGATGAACATTTCAAAAAATTCTACCACAATAAGTTAGAGGAACATCTTTAATTTAGAGTCCTATATATCAAAAGTCACCCAAAATCTAAAATAGAAAAAAAAGAATCAAAGGAGTATATTAATTTACTTGTGAATATATAAAAAAATATAATAAAACTATGAAAACAACAACAACAAAAAACAGGAGAGAAATATATGACAACATGGTATGATGGTAGCGTGGTGAGATGAGATGATAAGGTGAAAAGGCAAGATGGTGGCAGCATAAGCACATAAATCAGTGTTGACAGCTCTAATCTGTTCTTTTTTTACTGTAACTGAAAGAACACTAAAGGAGGTGGCATGTGCTCAGAATTCTGATTCATTTAGAAGCAGCTCAAACAGAAAAGCTTCTTTGACCAAACAAACGTTTATATATTTGAGAAGGTTTTCCCATCTGAGTAACGTGTGTTCTTTTTGTTTGGAAATGATGGTGTTTAGCTTCTAGTCTTGGATTTTATACAGGGACTGTAGATGTTTTGCAAATGTTGCAACAACTCGCTACAGCAGTGTTTTTCAACCTTTTTTGAGCCACGGCACACTTTAACCTTGACAAAAATCCCGCGGCACACCAGCATCCAAAAAAAAAAAAAAACAGAAATTCATGGTCTGTATTGATCGACAGCCCCCCCCCCCCCCCCCCCCCCCCGCCCGCCCGCAATCTCACGTGTATTTTTGTGATAATTGTGGCCGGAAAAGCAGGAAGTTGCGGCTGTTTTTTCTAAGAGATGAAATGAAAGTTAAATTAGAAAAATTTAAAAACTGTTTGTTTGTTGGGGTTTCAAGGCGTTTCGCAAGGACAACTCATTGTGCGCTGGGACACTGGCTCTTTAAGCCAATGCATCATGGGAGATGTAGTGTGAAAAGTGCCGAAAACTTGCAGAAAGACTGGCGTCTCTGAGATTTATTGTATTGTCCACTTGTTTCACGGTCTGACACCGGACTCTGTGGAAAGCTACACCGCTAAAGAAGAGCTTTAGCCGGTATTTTTGTTAGAACTGAGCGACTTTATCAGCAGAATTAAGAACAAGGAAGTGAAGACTTTAAGCACTTCTGATTGGTCAGACTGATGACATGTGATTAAGCCTTCAAGAATGATTGGTGGAGACAGTTAAAGGGACGGGACTTTTCCGCAAACTTGTCATAGCTGCAGGTAAATCGCGGTAACGTAATCCTTATCAAAATGTCTTTAATAGAATTAAATAAACACAAAGAAAAAGTAATTTTAAGATCTTTCATATTCCTAACTACTCAGTGTTTTATCAGGGCCTGTTTGGATGAACAAAGAGCTGATATCCTGGAGATGGGAAATGTTTTTAGATCAGTGAATGATTAATGAGGGCAATTTCTCCACGGCACACTAGTGTGCCGCGGCACACTGGTTGAAAAACACTGCGCTACAGGATGTATGCATGCAAAAACGCATGCTAGATAGACTAAAATTATTAAACCGATTTATATGCCGGTATTTGTGGCCTGTTGGAAGATAGATAGATAGATAGATAGATAGATAGATAGATAGATAGATAGATAGATAGATAGATAGATAGATAGATAGATAGATAGATAGATAGATAGATAGATAGATAGATAGATAGATAGATAGATAGATTCACTTTTATTGTCATTGTCAATTGTACAATGACATTGAAGCATCACCATTTCAGTGCAAGAATGACAAAATAAAAAAATGTAATATTAAATACATGAGTATGTACAGTAAATCAGCGTGCAAATGTAATTACGTACAAAATTGTGTGCAAACATGTCAGATGTTCAAGAGGTAGCAATGTAGGTAGAGTGTTGACGATGGGTAGACACTTAAGTGGACTCGGCTATTGCAGCTTTTTATCTGTGCATTTTAGAGTTGGGGATGGTTATTGCCTTGGGAAAGAAGCTGTTTTTGAGTCTGTTTGTTTTGCTTCTGATGCCTAGCGCCTTCCAGAGGGTAGCAGGTCGAATGTCCTTGATGATGTTCTGGGCCCTTTTGATGCAGCATGCGGAGTAGATGTCAGTCAGGGTGGGGAGAGAGCGCCTAATGATCTCCGGCTCTACCACTCTCTGCAGTCTCTCCTTATCCGCGACCGTGCAGCTGCTGAACCAAACTGTTATGGAGTATGTGAGCAGGCTTTGGATGGATGACTGGTAGAAGGTCAGCAGCAGGTTGGTGCTGATGGTGTTCTTCCTGAGGATCCTCAGGAAGTGCAGGCGCTGCTGAGCCTTTTTGATGATGGCTGTGGTGTTGGCTGTCCAAGAGAGGTCGGCAGAGATGATGATGCAGAGGATCCTGAAGGTGTGGACCCTCTGTACATGCACCTCATTAATATGGAGACTGGGTCGGCGCCATGCTTCCTGAAGTTGATGATCTCCCTGGTTTTGCTGCTGTTCCGGGTGAGGTTGTTCTCTGTGGACCAGTTTGTCAGGACCTCGTCTCTGTAGGCAAAACCACCATGGTGTCGTCGGCAAACTTGACGATGCTGTTGTTGTTGTGGGCTGGACTACAGTCATGCGTGTAGAGGCAGTACAGCAGAGGGCTTAGCACACAGCCATGTGGGGCGCCAATGCTCAGTGTGCCGGTGGAGGAGAGGTCTCACAGTCTGTGATCGGTTTGTAAGTTAGTTGTTAATCCAATTGCATGGGGGGGGGGGGGGGGGGGGGGGGGGGGGGGGGGCAAGAGTGAGCAGTTTGTCGCAGAGTCCGTCCAGGAATATTGTGTTAAAGGTGGAACTGTAATCCACAAAGAGCATCCGGACGTAGCTCTGCTGCTGCTCCAGGTGGTTCAGCGTGAAGTGGAGAGCCATGGCTACGCCGTCCTCTGTGGATCTGTTTTTGCGGCATGCACACTGGTGAGGTTCCAAGTCTGTGGGAAGTTGGTCCCTGATTTGCGGGAGGATAACCCTCTCAAAGCACTTCATTATGACCGGAGAGAGGGCCATTGGGCGATAGTCATTAAGGCTGGTTGAGGGAGATGTTTTTGGCACAGGGATTATGGTTGCTGATTTCAGGCAGGATGAGATTACTTCCTGGTCGAGGGAGAGGTTAAAGATCTTGGTGAAGGCGGGGGTGAGCTGGTGGGCGCATGCCCTGAGCATTTTGCCAGATACTCCATCGGGGCCAGCAGCCTTCTTGGGGTTCACTGCAAGGAGCACCCGTCTGACGTCATGCTCCTGGACAGTGAGTGGATGTGTGCTGGGGCTGGTGGGGGTTGGAGGTGGGGCTGGGGTGGAGGGGTGGTGTTGGGTGGATTCATAGTGAGCAAAGAAGCAATTAAACTCCTCTGCCCGTCCAGCGTCTAGAGATGCTGTAGAGACATCACGGCCACTGAATTTGGTGATGTCTTGGATGCCCCGCCAAACTTCTCGTGGATTGTTTCTGGATATGTAAGCCTCCTTGCTCATCCTGTGGTCTGCCTTGGCTGCTGATTTTATTCCTCTTTTCAAGTCAGCTCAGGCAACACTGTATAGTGCTCCATCCCCTGACCTAAAGGCAGCGTCTCGAGCTCTGAGGAGTGAGCGGACTTGGGTGGTCATCCAGAGTTTCTGATTTGGAAAAACCCTGATGGTTTTGTCCGCAGTCACATTCCCAACGCAGAACTGTATATAGTCCACCACTGTACCTGTGAGTGTCTACAGCTCCCGATGGCGGAATATGTCCCAGTCTGTCTGTTGGAAGCAGTCCAGTAGCATGAATAAGGCATCATTAGGCCAGACTGTGATGGTCTTTGTGATGGGCCTGGATTGGCCTATGAGGGGAGTGTAGGCCGGGAAGGGCAGAAGGGAAAGGGAAAGATGGTCTGACTGCCTGAGGTGGTGGAGGGGCAGTGTGTTTCAACTTAGAAAAGTTAAATTTTTCCAGTGATAATCATTTTTTCTGTGTTCCTTGTATCAAGGATTACTATTTTTTAATTACTTTGTGATAGTCGCACTTAGTCACGACCCTCAGTCCATCATCTGATTTTATATTTTAAAGTTCAGTATTAAAACAGAGGAGAAAAACACAGTTTTAAACATATCTAACTACAGACACCAACATTTAGCAAAGCTGTGATGAAAAAGTATTTTATGCATTCAGTTGGATAAAAACCGTAGGGGTGTAGTAATAAAAGATTACAATTGTAAGCTGTAATCAATAAAGGCCCTAAAATAGACAGAACAGAGTGGCACAAACAATACATTGCACTCAGTGAAGCATTTAAGTATGCTGTGAAAGAGTGAATGAATGAGAGTCAGGTGTGGAGCATCCAGGAAGTGGGCGCTGGGGTTGCTGGGAGGTGTAGTGTAGGGACGGCTCCCACCAGTGACCAGAGGGGAAGACAGAGTTATGACTTCTGACAGTTGGGAAGTCCATATAGGTACAATGTCCCCTCGGTATATATACTGCACTTCACCTTTCACTGAATAATTTGTTTTCCCTTTTTTGCAGATTTCTTTGTTAGTAATTTTGCATGCTTTTTTAAAAAATTTATTTTATACACAGTACACTGTGTTCTGCATCCTGATTGGCTCTTGATTTTGTTTATTAATCTCTTCCTTGCAGAGTCTCCTGTCCAGAATGCATTCGGTTTGCACAGTTTGTGAAGCCCATTGAGATGACTTGTAAATATTGGGCTATATAGATAAAATTGAATTGAATTGAATTGAATTGAATTTGCCAGAGCTATATAAATCTTCGATTTCTGTTGTTATTTAGATGAAAACTTGTGAAATACTGTACATGTAAAATTTAACAAAAATTTAATCTAAATAAGAGTACTTCTATAGTTGCTGTGTAAAGCTAGATTATTGCTTTAAGTTAAGGAAGTAAAACAAAAGTCTGCAATGTGAATTCTTTCTTTTTCCTTAATTTGTACTTGTCGAAGTGAGCAACATGCTTCTCTGTGTATGTGTATGTGTATGCATGTCCATGGACATCTAAATGAGGAAAGTAGGCACGTTGCATAAGTTCCCAGGCCTGACTTGGATCTAAAACAGGTGCCTGTTTAAAACTGTACTTGGCAGAAACAGGTGTTTTCTGCTGCAACCAGTAATCTCTCAACACCATCATTGGAGAAAAATATGGAGGAGAAACATAGTTTGTGGACAGACAGACTAACAGAGGAGCAAAAGAGAGAGAGAGTGAATAGGGGAAATCTATTTGACTATTCTATTAGGATTAAAACTAATTTAATCCTAACGTTTTTCTTTTAGGGAAATGCTTTTTTTCCTGGTTTTAAGGATGTTGTGAATGTAAATGAGTTGGTGAATGACAGTTTTGGAGAATTTAAAATAATTCTAAGAATAGCCCAATGCAAACTTTTTCTGTAGTTTTTTAAATGCTTACTCTAAGAGCTTGACTTTTATGTATAAGATTGTTTGCATAAATAAAAAAGCCATGCTCAGCACACTTGTATAAATAATTTTGTATTATATTAGGTAGACTTGCATAGAAATATTGAAAGTCTTCTATGGAAAATGTACAGAAAGCATACCAACTGAATACTTCATCCGATTAATTTGGTATTGGACTAAATTTAAATTTACAGTATAAAGATATTATATAAAAAGTGAACTTCAAGTATACTGCCACACATGTTGTATAGACTAATTATATTTGTAGTACACTTAAAAAGACAACTTCTTACTAAGGGAAATAAATACTTATTCTAATCATTTTTTTTAAATAATCAATAATGTCATGGTTTTGCTTTATTATCGTTGCAGCTCAACCAACAGTACAGCCTCAGGACAAACCCACAGCACGTCCCACAGGTTCTTCACTGTTCAGCACAGAGAAGCCTACATCACTGACTGTCAAAGAAAATGAGACTGTTGCTTTAGACCTAACAATATTGCCAGTTACTCCATCTGATAACCAAACAGAAGATTATCCTTCCTCTACCCCAGATAATGTGGTAGATCACCTTGATCATACCCAAGAAACGTTCATCCCAAATGATCACGTAAGCAGTACAGTGAAATCCTTTTCCAGTACTGACAGCAGAACTTCATTGTCCTCTAAAATAGCTTCAATGCTCAGCACCACAGAAAGTTCTGGGGATGGCACAGATGATTTCACGAAAGACTCACTCATAACAGCCACTGTGTCTTCAACACAAGGAACAGTATCACCATCTGTGGTAGCATCTCTGACCTCTGAGAAAAGTGAGACTTTGGGAACAGCCTCTACTGCAGCAACATTGCTCAGCAGTACAGAGAAAGTTTTTTCTGAAACCTCAGGAAGAACACAACATATTTTCACATCAAGCAAACCTCTGGATGAGTCAACAAAACCTGAAGAATCCTCAATTAAATTAGCGACAGATGCCCAAAGTTTAAGTGTGGAAACAAGTGTGCCATCAAGCAAACCCACAGCACGTCCTACAGGCTCTTCACTGTTCAGCACAGAGAAGCCTACATCACTGTCTGTAAAAGAAAATGATACTGTTGCTATAGACCTAACAATATTGCCAGTTACTCCATCTGATTACCAAACAGAAGATTATCCTTCCTCTACCCCAGATAGTGTGGTAGATCACCTTGATCATACCCAAAAAACGTTCATCCCAAAGGATTACGTCAGCAGTACAGTGAAATCCTTTTCCAGCACTGACAGTGGAACGTCATTGTCCACTAAAATAGCTTCAATGCTCAGCACCACAGAAAGTTCTGGGGATGGCACAGATGATTTCACGAAAGACTCACTCATAACAGCAACTGTGTCTTCAACACAAGGAACAGTATCACCATCTGTGGTAGCATCTCTGACCCCTGAGAAAAGTGAGACTTTGGGAACAGCCTCTACTGCAGCAACATTGCTCAGCAGTACAGACAAAGTTTTGTCTGAAACCTCAGCAAGAACAAAACATATTTTCACATCAAGCAAACCTCTGGATGAGTCAACAAAACCTGAAGCATCCTCAATTAAGTTATCGACAGACGCCCATAGATTGAGCGTGGAAACAAGTGTGCCATCAAGCAAACCCACAGCACGTCCCACAGGTTCTTCACTGTTCAGCACAGAGAAGCCTACATCACTGTCTGTCAAAGAAAATGATACTGTTGCTATAGACCTAACAATATTGCCAGTTACTCCATCTGATAACCAAACAGAAGATTATCCTTCCTCTACCCCAGATAGTGTGGTAGATCACCTTGATCATACCCAAGAAACGTTCATCCCAAAGGATTACGTCAGCAGTACAGTGAAATCCTTTTCCAGCACTGACAGTGGAACGTCATTGTCCACTAAAATAGCTTCAATGCTCAGCACCACAGAAAGTTCTGGGGATGGCACAGATGATTTCACGAAAGACTCACTCATAACAGCAACTGTGTCTTCAACACAAGGAACAGTATCACCATCTGTGGTAGCATCTCTGACCTCTGAGAAAAGTGAGACTTTGGGAACAGCCTCTACTGCAGCAACATTGCTCAGCAGTACAGACAAAGTTTTGTCTGAAACCTCAGCAAAAACACAACGAATTTTCACATCAAGCAAACCTCTGGATGAGTCAACAAAACCTGAAGCATCCTCAATTAAGTTATCGACAGACGCCCATAGATCGAGCGTGGAAACAAGTGTGCCATCAAGCAAACCCACAGCACGTCCCACAGGTTCTTCACTGTTCAGCACAGAGAAGCCTACATCACTGTCTGTCAAAGAAAATGATACTGTTGCTGTAGACCTAACAATATTGCCAGTTACTCCATCTGATAACCAAACAGAAGATTATCCTTCCTCTACCCCAGATAGTGTGGTAGATCACCTTGATCATACCCAAGAAACGTTCATCCCAAAGGATTACGTCAGCAGTACAGTGAAATCCTTTTCCAGCACTGACAGTGGAACGTCATTGTCCACTAAAATAGCTTCAATGCTCAGCACCACAGAAAGTTCTGGGGATGGCACAGATGATTTCACGAAAGACTCACTCATAACAGCAACTGTGTCTTCAACACAAGGAACAGTATCACCATCTGTGGTAGCATCTCTGACCTCTGAGAAAAGTGAGACTTTGGGAACAGCCTCTACTGCAGCAACATTGCTCAGCAGTACAGACAAAGTTTTGTCTGAAACCTCAGCAAAAACACAACGAATTTTCACATCAAGCAAACCTCTGGATGAGTCAACAAAACCTGAAGCATCCTCAATTAAGTTATCGACAGACGCCCATAGATCGAGCGTGGAAACAAGTGTGCCATCAAGCAAACCCACAGCACGTCCCACAGGTTCTTCACTGTTCAGCACAGAGAAGCCTACATCACTGTCTGTCAAACAAAATGATACTGTTGCTGTAGACCTAACAATATTGTCAGTTAATCCATCTGTTAACCAAACAGAAGATTATCCTTCCTCTACCCCAGATAGTGTGGTAGATCACCTTGATCATACCCAAGAAACGTTCATCCCAAAGGATTACGTCAGCAGTACAGTGAAATCCTTTTCCAGTACTGACAGTGGAACTTCATTGTCCTCTAAAATAGCTTCATTGCTAAGCACCACAGAAAGTTCTGGGGATGGCACAGATGATTTCACGAAAGACTCACTCATAACAGCAACTGTGTCTTCAACACAAGGAACAGTATCACCATCTGTGGTAGCATCTTTGACCCCTGAGAAAAGTGAGACTTTGGGAACAGCCTCTACTGCAGCGACTTTGATCAGCAGTACAGACAAAGTTTTGTCTGAAACCTCAGCAAGAACACAACAAATATTCACAACAAGCAAACCTCATGATGAGTCAACAAAACCTGAAGCATCCTCAATTAAGTTATCGACAGACGCCCATAGATTGAGCGTGGAAACAAGTGTGCCATCAAGCAAACCCACAGCACGTCCCACAGGTTCTTCACTGTTCAGCACAGAGAAGCCTACATCACTGTCTGTCAAAGAAAATGATACTGTTGCTATAGACCTAACAATATTGCCAGTTACTCCATCTGATTACCAAACAGAAGATTATCCTTCATCTACCCCAGATAGTGTGGTAGATCACCTTGATCATACCCAAAAAACGTGCATCCCAAAGGATTACGTCAGCAGTACAGTGAAATCCTTTTCCAGCACTGACAGTGGAACGTCATTGTCCACTAAAATAGCTTCAATGCTCAGCACCACAGAAAGTTCTGGGGATGGCACAGATGATTTCACGAAAGACTCACTCATAACAGCAACTGTGTCTTCAACACAAGGAACAGTATCACCATCTGTGGTAGCATCTCTGACCCTTGAGAAAAGTGAGACTTTGGGAACAGCCTCTACTGCAGCAACATTGCTCAGCAGTACAGACAAAGTTTTGTCTGAAACCTCAGCAAGAACACAACATATTTTCACATCAAACAAACCTCTGGATGAGTCAACAAAACCTGAAGCATCCTCAATTAAGTTATCGACAGACGCCCATAGATTGAGCGTGGAAACAAGTGTGCCATCAAGCAAACCCACAGCACGTCCCACAGGTTCTTCACTGTTCAGCACAGAGAAGCCTACATCACTGTCTGTCAAAGAAAATGATACTGTTGCTATAGACCTAACAATATTGCCAGTTACTCCATCTGATAACCAAACAGAAGATTATCCTTCCTCTACCCCAGATAGTGTGGTAGATCACCTTGATCATACCCAAAAAACGTTCATCCCAAAGGATTACGTCAGCAGTACAGTGAAATCCTTTTCCAGCACTGACAGTGGAACGTCATTGTCCACTAAAATAGCTTCAATGCTCAGCACCACAGAAAGTTCTGGGGATGGCACAGATGATTTCATGAAAGACTCACTCATAACAGCAACCGTGTCTTCAACACAAGGAACAGTATCACCATCTGTGGTAGCATCTCTGACCCTTGAGAAAAGTGAGACTTTGAGAACAGCCTCTACTGCAGCAACATTGCTCAGCAGTACAGACAAAGTTTTGTCTGAAACCTCAGCAAGAACACAACAAATTTTCACATCAAGCAAACCTCATGATGAGTCAACAAAACCTGAAGCATCCTCAATTAAGTTATCGACAGACGCCCATAGATTGAGCGTGGAAACAAGTGTGCCATCAAGCAAACCCACAGCACGTCCCACAGGTTCTTCACTGTTCAGCACAGAGAAGCCTACATCACTGTCTGTCAAAGAAAATGATACTGTTGCTGTAGACCTAACAATATTGTCAGTTAGTCCATCTGTTAACCAAACAGAAGATTATCCTTCCTCTACCCCAGATAGTGTGGTAGATCACCTTGATCATACCCAAGAAACGTTCATCCCAAAGGATTACGTCAGCAGTACAGTGAAATCCTTTTCCAGTACTGACAGTGGAACTTCATTGTCCTCTAAAATAGCTTCAATGCTCAGCACCACAGAAATTTCTGGGCATGGCACAGATGATTTCACGAAAGACTCACTCATAACAGCAACTGTGTCTTCAACACAAGGAACAGTATCACCATCTGTGGTAGCATCTCTGACCCCTGAGAAAAGTGAGACTTTGGGAACAGCCTCTGCTGCAGCAACATTGCTCAGCAGTACAGACAAAGTTTTGTCTGAAACCTCAGCAAAAACACAACAAATTTTCACATCAAGCAAACCTCATGATGAGTCAACAAAACCTGAAGCATCCTCAATTAAGTTATCGACAGACGCCCATAGATTGAGCGTGGAAACAAGTGTGCCATCAAGCAAACCCACAGCACGTCCCACAGGTTCTTCACTGTTCAGCACAGAGAAGCCTACATCACTGTCTGTCAAAGAAAATGATACTGTTGCTATAGACCTAACAATATTGCCAGTTACTCCATCTGATAACCAAACAGAAGATTATCCTTCCTCTACCCCAGATAGTGTGGTAGATCACCTTGATCATACCAAAAAAACGTTCATCCCAAAGGATTACGTCAGCAGTACAGTGAAATCCTTTTCCAGCACTGACAGTGGAACGTCATTGTCCACTAAAATAGCTTCAATGCTCAGCACCACAGAAAGTTCTGGGGATGGCACAGAGGATTTCACGAAAGACTCACTCATAACAGCAACCGTGTCTTCAACACAAGGAACAGTATCACCATCTGTGGTAGCATCTCTGACCCTTGAGAAAAGTGAGACTTTGGGAACAGCCTCTACTGCAGCAACATTGCTCAGCAGTACAGACAAAGTTTTGTCTGAAACCTCAGCAAAAACACAACGAATTTTCACATCAAGCAAACCTCTGGATGAGTCAACAAAACATGAAGCATCCTCAATTAAGTTATCGACAGACGCCCATAGATTGAGCGTGGAAACAAGTGTGCCATCAAGCAAACCCACAGCACGTCCCACAGGTTCTTCACTGTTCAGCACAGAGAAGCCTACATCACTGTCTGTCAAAGAAAATGATACAGTTGCTGTAGACCTAACAATATTGTCAGTTAGTCCATCTGTTAACCAAACAGAAGATTATCCTTCCTCTACCCCAGATAGTGTGGTAGATCACCTTGATCATACCCAAGAAACGTTCATCCCAAAGGATTACGTCAGCAGTACAGTGAAATCCTTTTCCAGTACTGACAGTGGAACTTCATTGTCTTCTAAAATAGCTTCAATGCTCAGCACCACAGAAAGTTCTGGGGATGGCACAGATGATTTCACGAAAGACTCACTCATAACAGCAACTGTGTCTTCAACACAAGGAACAGTATCACCATCTGTGGTAGCATCTCTGACCCCTGAGAAAAGTGAGACTTTGGGAACAGCCTCTGCTGCAGCAACATTGCTCAGCAGTACAGACAAAGTTTTGTCTGAAACCTCAGCAAGAACACAACAAATTTTCACATCAAGCAAACCTCTGGATGAGTCAACAAAACCTGAAGAATCCTCAATTAAATTAGCGACAGACGCCCAAAGTTTAAGTGTGGAAACAAGTGTGCCATCAAGCAAACCCACAGCACGTCCCACAGGTTCTTCACTGTTCAGCACAGAGAAGCCTACATCACTGTCTGTCAAAGAAAATGATACTGTTGCTATAGACCTAACAATATTGCCAGTTACTCCATCTGATAACCAAACAGAAGATTATCCTTCCTCTACCCCAGATAGTGTGGTAGATCACCTTGATCATACCCAAAAAACGTTCATCCCAAAGGATTACGTCAGCAGTACAGTGAAATCCTTTTCCAGCACTGACAGTGGAACGTCATTGTCCACTAAAATAGCTTCAATGCTCAGCACCACAGAAAGTTCTGGGGATGGCACAGAGGATTTCACGAAAGACTCACTCATAACAGCAACCGTGTCTTCAACACAAGGAACAGTATCACCATCTGTGGTAGCATCTCTGACCCTTGAGAAAAGTGAGACTTTGGGAACAGCCTCTACTGCAGCAACATTGCTCAGCAGTACAGACAAAGTTTTGTCTGAAACCTCAGCAAAAACACAACGAATTTTCACATCAAGCAAACCTCTGGATGAGTCAACAAAACATGAAGCATCCTCAATTAAGTTATCGACAGACGCCCATAGATTGAGCGTGGAAACAAGTGTGCCATCAAGCAAACCCACAGCACGTCCCACAGGTTCTTCACTGTTCAGCACAGAGAAGCCTACATCACTGTCTGTCAAAGAAAATGATACAGTTGCTGTAGACCTAACAATATTGTCAGTTAGTCCATCTGTTAACCAAACAGAAGATTATCCTTCCTCTACCCCAGATAGTGTGGTAGATCACCTTGATCATACCCAAGAAACGTTCATCCCAAAGGATTACGTCAGCAGTACAGTGAAATCCTTTTCCAGTACTGACAGTGGAACTTCATTGTCTTCTAAAATAGCTTCAATGCTCAGCACCACAGAAAGTTCTGGGGATGGCACAGATGATTTCACGAAAGACTCACTCATAACAGCAACTGTGTCTTCAACACAAGGAACAGTATCACCATCTGTGGTAGCATCTCTGACCCCTGAGAAAAGTGAGACTTTGGGAACAGCCTCTGCTGCAGCAACATTGCTCAGCAGTACAGACAAAGTTTTGTCTGAAACCTCAGCAAGAACACAACAAATTTTCACATCAAGCAAACCTCTGGATGAGTCAACAAAACCTGAAGCATCCTCAATTAAGTTATCGACAGACGCCCATAGATTGAGCGTGGAAACAAGTGTGCCATCAAGCAAACCCACAGCACGTCCCACAGGTTCTTCACTGTTCAGCACAGAGAAGCCTACATCACTGTCTGTCAAAGAAAATGATACAGTTGCTGTAGACCTAACAATATTGTCAGTTAGTCCATCTGTTAACCAAACAGAAGATTATCCTTCCTCTACCCCAGATAGTGTGGTAGATCACCTTGATCATACCCAAGAAACGTTCATCCCAAAGGATTACGTCAGCAGTACAGTGAAATCCTTTTCCAGTACTGACAGTGGAACTTCATTGTCTTCTAAAATAGCTTCAATGCTCAGCACCACAGAAAGTTCTGGGGATGGCACAGATGATTTCACGAAAGACTCACTCATAACAGCAACTGTGTCTTCAACACAAGGAACAGTATCACCATCTGTGGTAGCATCTCTGACCCCTGAGAAAAGTGAGACTTTGGGAACAGCCTCTGCTGCAGCAACATTGCTCAGCAGTACAGACAAAGTTTTGTCTGAAACCTCAGCAAGAACACAACATATTTTCACATCAAGCAAACCTCTGGATGAGTCAACAAAACCTGAAGCATCCTCAATTAAGTTATCGACAGAAGCCCATAGATTGAGCGTGGAAACAAGTGTGCCATCAAGCAAACCCACAGCACGTCCCACAGGTTCTTCACTGTTCAGCACAGAGAAGCCTACATCACTGTCTGTCAAAGAAAATGATACTGTTGCTATAGACCTAACAATATTGCCAGTTACTCCATCTGATAACCAAACAGAAGATTATCCTTCCTCTACCCCAGATAGTGTGGTAGATCACCTTGATCATACCCAAGAAACGTTCATCCCAAAGGATTACGTCAGCAGTACAGTGAAATCCTTTTCCAGCACTGACAGTGGAACGTCATTGTCCACTAAAATAGCTTCAATGCTCAGCACCACAGAAATTTCTGGGGATGGCACAGATGATTTCACGAAAGACTCACTCATAACAGCAACTGTGTCTTCAACACAAGGAACAGTATCACCATCTGCGGTAGCATCTCCAACCCCTGAGAAAAGTGAGACTTTGGGAACAGCCTCTACTGCAGCAACATTGCTCAGCAGTACAGACAAAGTTTTGTCTGAAACCTCAGCAAAAACACAACGAATTTTCACATCAAGCAAACCTCTGGATGAGTCAACAAAACCTGAAGAATCCTCAATTAAATTAGCGACAGATGCCCAAAGTTTAAGTGTGGAAACAAGTGTGCCATCAAGCAAACCCACAGCACGTCCTACAGGCTCTTCACTGTTCAGCACAGAGAAGCCTACATCACTGTCTGTCAAAGAAAATGATACTGTTGCTGTAGACCTAACAATATTGTCAGTTAGTCCATCTGTTAACCAAACAGAAGATTATCCTTCCTCTACCCCAGATGGTGTGGTAGATCACCTTGATCATACCCAAGAAACGTTCATCCCAAAGGATTACGTCAGCAGTACAGTGAAATCCTTTTCCAGTACTGACAGTGGAACTTCATTGTCCTCTAAAATAGCTTCAATGCTCAGCACCACAGAAAGTTCTGGGGATGGCACAGATGATTTCACGAAAGACTCACTCATAACAGCAACTGTGTCTTCAACACAAGGAACAGTATCACCATCTGTGGTAGCATCTTTGACCCCTGAGAAAAGTGAGACTTTGGGAACAGCCTCTACTGCAGCGACTTTGATCAGCAGTACAGACAAAGTTTTGTCTGAAACCTCAGCAAGAACACAACAAATATTCACAACAAGCAAACCTCATGATGAGTCAACAAAACCTGAAGCATCCTCAATTAAGTTATCGACAGAAGCCCATAGATTGAGCGTGGAAACAAGTGTGCCATCAAGCAAACCCACAGCACGTCCCACAGGTTCTTCACTGTTCAGCACAGAGAAGCCTACATCACTGTCTGTCAAAGAAAATGATACTGTTGCTATAGACCTAACAATATTGCCAGTTACTCCATCTGATTACCAAACAGAAGATTATCCTTCATCTACCCCAGATAGTGTGGTAGATCACCTTGATCATACCCAAAAAACGTTCATCCCAAAGGATTACGTCAGCAGTACAGTGAAATCCTTTTCCAGCACTGACAGTGGAACGTCATTGTCCACTAAAATAGCTTCAATGCTCAGCACCACAGAAAATTCTGGGGATGGCACAGATGATTTCACGAAAGACTCACTCATAACAGCAACTGTGTCTTCAACACAAGGAACAGTATCACCATCTGTGGTAGCATCTCTGACCCTTGAGAAAAGTGAGACTTTGGGAACAGCCTCTACTGCAGCAACATTGCTCAGCAGTACAGACAAAGTTTTGTCTGAAACTTCAGCAATAACACAACATATTTTCACATCAAGCAAACCTCATGATGAGTCAACAAAACCTGAAGCATCTTCAATTAAGTTATCGACAGACGCCCATAGATTGAGCATGGAAACAAGTGTGCCATCAAGCAAACCCACAGCACGTCCCACAGGTTCTTCACTGTTCAGCACAGAGAAGCCTACATCACTGTCTGTCAAAGAAAATGATACTGTTGCTGTAGACTTAACAATATTGTCATTTAGTCCATCTGTTAACCAAACAGAAGATTATCCTTCCTCTACCCCAGATAGTGTGGTAGATCACCTTGATCATACCCAAGAAACATTCATCCCAAAGGATTACGTCAGCAGTACAGTGAAATCCTTTTCCAGTACTGACAGTGGAACTTCATTGTCCTCTAAAATAGCTTCAATGCTCAGCACCACAGAAAGTTCTGGGGATGGCACAGATGATTTCACGAAAGACTCACTCATAACAGCAACTGTGTCTTCAACACAAGGAACAGTATCACCATCTGTTGTAGCATCTCTGACCCCTGAGAAAAGTGAGACTTTGGGAACAGCCTCTGCTGCAGCAACATTGCTCAGCAGTACAGACAAAGTTTTGTCTGAAACCTCAGCAAGAACACAACAAATTTTCACATCAAGCAAACCTCATGATGAGTCAACAAAACCTGAAGCATCCTCAATTAAGTTATCGACAGACGCCCATAGATTGAGCGTGGAAACAAGTGTGCCATCAAGCAAACCCACAGCACGTCCCACAGGTTCTTCACTGTTCAGCACAGAGAAGCCTACATCACTGTCTGTCAAAGAAAATGATACTGTTGCTGTAGACCTAACAATATTGTCAGTTAGTCCATCTGTTAACCAAACAGAAGATTATCCTTCCTCTACCCCAGATAGTGTGGTAGATCACCTTGATCATACCCAAGAAACATTCATCCCAAAGGATTACGTCAGCAGTACAGTGAAATCCTTTTCCAGTACTGACAGTGGAACTTCATTGTCCTCTAAAATAGCTTCAATGCTCAGCACCACAGAAAGTTCTGGGGATGGCACAGATGATTTCACGAAAGACTCACTCATAACAGCAACTGTGTCTTCAACACAAGGAACAGTATCACCATCTGTGGTAGCATCTCTGACCCCTGAGAAAAGTGAGACTTTGGGAACAGCCTTTACTGCAGCAACATTGCTCAGCAGTACAGACAAAGTTTTGTCTGAAACTTCAGCAAGAACACAACATATTTTCACATCAAGCAAACCTCTGGATGAGTCAACAAAACCTGAAGCATCCTCAATTAAGTTATCGACAGACGCCCATAGATTGAGCGTGGAAACAAGTGTGCCATCAAGCAAACCCACAGCACGTCCCACAGGTTCTTCACTGTTCAGCACAGAGAAGCCTACATCACTGTCTGTCAAAGAAAATGATACTGTTGCTATAGACCTAACAATATTGTCAGTTAGTCCATCTGTTAACCAAACAGAAGATTATCCTTCCTCTACCCCAGATAGTGTGGTAGATCACCTTGATCATACCCAAGAAACGTTCATCCCAAAGGATTACGTCAGCAGTACAGTGAAATCCTTTTCCAGTACTGACAGTGGAACTTCATTGTCCTCTAAAATAGCTTCAATGCTCAGCACCACAGAAAGTTCTGGGGATGGCACAGATGATTTCACGAAAGACTCACTCATAACAGCAACTGTGTCTTCAACACAAGGAACAGTATCACCATCTGTGGTAGCATCTCTGACCCCTGAGAAAAGTGAGACTTTGGGAACAGCCTCTGCTGCAGCAACATTGCTCAGCAGTACAGACAAAGTTTTGTCTGAAACCTCAGCAAGAACACAACAAATTTTCACATCAAGCAAACCTCATGATGAGTCAACAAAACCTGAAGCATCCTCAATTAAGTTATCGACAGACGCCCATAGATTGAGCGTGGAAACAAGTGTGCCATCAAGCAAACCCACAGCACGTCCCACAGGTTCTCCACTGTTCAGCACAGAGAAGCCTACATCACTGTCTGTCAAAGAAAATGATACTGTTGCTGTAGACTTAACAATATTGTCATTTAGTCCATCTGTTAACCAAACAGAAGATTATCCTTCCTCTACCCCAGATAGTGTGGTAGATCACCTTGATCATACCCAAGAAACATTCATCCCAAAATATTACGTAAGCAGTACAGTGAAATCCTTTTCCAGTACTGACAGTGGAACTTCATTGTCCTCTAAAATAGCTTCAATGCTCAGCACCGCAGAAAGTTCTGGGGATGGCACAGATGATTTCACGAAAGACTCACTCATGACAGCAACTGTGTCTTCAACACAAGGAACAGTATCACCATCTGTGGTAGCATCTCTGACCCCTGAGAAAAGTGAGACTTTGGGAACAGCCTTTACTGCAGCAACATTGCTCAGCAGTACAGACAAAGTTTTGTCTGAAACTTCAGCAAGAACACAACATATTTTCACATCAAGCAAACCTCTGGATGAGTCAACAAAACCTGAAGCATCCTCAATTAAGTTATCGACAGACGCCCATAGATTGAGCGAAGAAACAAGTGTGCCATCAAGCAAACCCACAGCACGTCCCACAGGTTCTTCACTGTTCAGCACAGAGAAGCCTACATCACTGTCTGTCAAAGAAAATGATACTGTTACTGTAGACCTAACAATATTGTCAGTTAGTCCATCTGTTAACCAAACAGAAGATTATCCTTCCTCTACCCCAGATAGTGTGGTAGATCACCTTGATCATACCCAAGAAACGTTCATCCCAAAGGATTACGTCAGCAGTACAGTGAAATCCTTTTCCAGTACTGACAGTGGAACTTCATTGTCCTCTAAAAAAGCTTCAATGCTCAGCACCACAGAAAGTTCTGGGGATGGCACAGATGATTTCACGAAAGACTCACTCATAACAGCAACTGTGTCTTCAACACAAGGAACAGTATCACCATCTGTGGTAGCATCTCTGACCCCTGAGAAAAGTGAGACTTTGGGAACAGCCTCTACTGCAGCAACATTGCTCAGCTGTACAGACAAAGTTTTGTCTGAAACCTCAGCAAGAACACAACAAATTTTCACATCAAGCAAACCTCTGGATGAGTCAACAAAGCCTGAAGCATCCTCAATTAAGTTATCGACAGACGCCCATAGATTGAGCGTGGAAACAAGTGTGCCATCAAGCAAACCCACAGCACGTCCCACAGGTTCTTCACTGTTCAGCACAGAGAAGCCTACATCACTGTCTGTCAAAGAAAATGATACTGTTGCTGTAGACCTAACAATATTGTCAGTTAGTCCATCTGTTAACCAAACAGAAGATTATCCTTCCTCTACCCCAGATAGTGTGGTAGATCACCTTGATCATACCCAAGAAACGTTCATCCCAAAGGATTACGGCAGCAGTACAGTGAAATCCTTTTCCAGTACTGACAGTGGAACTTCATTGTCCTCTAAAATAGCTTCAATGCTCAGCACCACAGAAAGTTCTGGGGATGGCACAGATGATTTCACGAAAGACTCACTCATAACAGCAACTGTGTCTTCAACACAAGGAACAGTATCACCATCTGTGGTAGCATCTCCGACCCCTGAGAAAAGTGAGACTTTGGGAACAGCCTCTACTGCAGCAACATTGCTCAGCAGTACAGACAAAGTTTTGTCTGAAACCTCAGCAAGAACACAACAAATTTTCACATCAAGCAAACCTCATGATGAGTCAACAAAACCTGAAGCATCCTCAATTAAGTTATCGACAGACGCCCATAGATTGAGCGAAGAAACAAGTGTGCCATCAAGCAAACCCACAGCACGTCCCACAGGTTCTTCACTTTTCAGTACAGAGAAGCCTACATCACTGTCTGTCAAAGAAAATGATACTGTTGCTATAGACTTAACAATATTGCCAGTTACTCCATCTGTTAACCAAACAGAAGATTATCCTTCCTCTACCCCAGGTAGTGTGGTAGATCACCTTGATCATACCCAAGAAACGTTCATCCCAAAGGATTATGTCAGCAGTACAGTGAAATCCTTTTCCAGTACTGACAGTGGAACGTCATTGTCCTCTAAAATAGCTTCAATGCTCAGCACCACAGAAAGTTCTGGGGATGGCACAGATGATTTCACGAAAGAATCACTCATAACAGCAACTGTGTTTTCAGCCAATGGAACAGTATCACCATCTGTGGTAGCATCTCTGACCCCTGAGAAAAGTGAGACTTTGGGAACAGCCTCTACTGCAGCAACATTGCTCAGCAGTATAGACAAAGTTTTGTCTGAAACCTCAGCAAGAACACAACAAATTTTCACATCAAGCAAACCTCATGATGAGTCAACAAAACCTGAAGCATCCTCAATTAAGTTATCGACAGACGCCCATAGATTGAGCGTGGAAACAAGTGTGCCATCAAGCAAACCCACAGCACGTCCCACAGGTTCTTCACTGTTCAGCACAGAGAAGCCTACATCACTGTCTGTCAAAGAAAATGATACTGTTGCTGTAGACCTAACAATATTGTCAGTTAGTCCATCTGTTAACCAAACAGAAGATTATCCTTCCTCTACCCCAGATAGTGTGGTAGATCACCTTGATCATACCCAAGAAACATTCATCCCAAAGGATTACGTCAGCAGTACAGTGAAATCCTTTTCCAGTACTGACAGTGGAACTTCATTGTCCTCTAAAATAGCTTCAATGCTCAGCACCACAGAAAGTTCTGGGGATGGCACAGATGATTTCACGAAAGACTCACTCATAACAGCAACTGTGTCTTCAACACAAGGAACAGTATCACCATCTGTGGTAGCATCTCTGACCCCTGAGAAAAGTGAGACTTTGGGAACAGCCTTTACTGCAGCAACATTGCTCAGCAGTACAGACAAAGTTTTGTCTGAAACTTCAGCAAGAACACAACATATTTTCACATCAAGCAAACCTCTGGATGAGTCAACAAAACCTGAAGCATCCTCAATTAAGTTATCGACAGACGCCCATAGATTGAGCGTGGAAACAAGTGTGCCATCAAGCAAACCCACAGCACGTCCCACAGGTTCTTCACTGTTCAGCACAGAGAAGCCTACATCACTGTCTGTCAAAGAAAATGATACTGTTGCTATAGACCTAACAATATTGTCAGTTAGTCCATCTGTTAACCAAACAGAAGATTATCCTTCCTCTACCCCAGATAGTGTGGTAGATCACCTTGATCATACCCAAGAAACGTTCATCCCAAAGGATTACGTCAGCAGTACAGTGAAATCCTTTTCCAGTACTGACAGTGGAACTTCATTGTCCTCTAAAATAGCTTCAATGCTCAGCACCACAGAAAGTTCTGGGGATGGCACAGATGATTTCACGAAAGACTCACTCATAACAGCAACTGTGTCTTCAACACAAGGAACAGTATCACCATCTGTGGTAGCATCTCTGACCCCTGAGAAAAGTGAGACTTTGGGAACAGCCTCTGCTGCAGCAACATTGCTCAGCAGTACAGACAAAGTTTTGTCTGAAACCTCAGCAAGAACACAACAAATTTTCACATCAAGCAAACCTCATGATGAGTCAACAAAACCTGAAGCATCCTCAATTAAGTTATCGACAGACGCCCATAGATTGAGCGTGGAAACAAGTGTGCCATCAAGCAAACCCACAGCACGTCCCACAGGTTCTTCACTGTTCAGCACAGAGAAGCCTACATCACTGTCTGTCAAAGAAAATGATACTGTTGCTGTAGACTTAACAATATTGTCATTTAGTCCATCTGTTAACCAAACAGAAGATTATCCTTCCTCTACCCCAGATAGTGTGGTAGATCACCTTGATCATACCCAAGAAACATTCATCCCAAAATATTACGTAAGCAGTACAGTGAAATCCTTTTCCAGTACTGACAGTGGAACTTCATTGTCCTCTAAAATAGCTTCAATGCTCAGCACCGCAGAAAGTTCTGGGGATGGCACAGATGATTTCACGAAAGACTCACTCATGACAGCAACTGTGTCTTCAACACAAGGAACAGTATCACCATCTGTGGTAGCATCTCTGACCCCTGAGAAAAGTGAGACTTTGGGAACAGCCTTTACTGCAGCAACATTGCTCAGCAGTACAGACAAAGTTTTGTCTGAAACTTCAGCAAGAACACAACATATTTTCACATCAAGCAAACCTCTGGATGAGTCAACAAAACCTGAAGCATCCTCAATTAAGTTATCGACAGACGCCCATAGATTGAGCGTGGAAACAAGTGTGCCATCAAGCAAACCCACAGCACGTCCCACAGGTTCTTCACTGTTCAGCACAGAGAAGCCTACATCACTGTCTGTCAAAGAAAATGATACTGTTACTGTAGACCTAACAATATTGTCAGTTAGTCCATCTGTTAACCAAACAGAAGATTATCCTTCCTCTACCCCAGATAGTGTGGTAGATCACCTTGATCATACCCAAGAAACGTTCATCCCAAAGGATTACGTCAGCAGTACAGTGAAATCCTTTTCCAGTACTGACAGTGGAACTTCATTGTCCTCTAAAAAAGCTTCAATGCTCAGCACCACAGAAAGTTCTGGGGATGGCACAGATGATTTCACGAAAGACTCACTCATAACAGCAACTGTGTCTTCAACACAAGGAACAGTATCACCATCTGTGGTAGCATCTCTGACCCCTGAGAAAAGTGAGACTTTGGGAACAGCCTCTACTGCAGCAACATTGCTCAGCTGTACAGACAAAGTTTTGTCTGAAACCTCAGCAAGAACACAACAAATTTTCACATCAAGCAAACCTCTGGATGAGTCAACAAAGCCTGAAGCATCCTCAATTAAGTTATCGACAGACGCCCATAGATTGAGCGTGGAAACAAGTGTGCCATCAAGCAAACCCACAGCACGTCCCACAGGTTCTTCACTGTTCAGCACAGAGAAGCCTACATCACTGTCTGTCAAAGAAAATGATACTGTTGCTGTAGACCTAACAATATTGTCAGTTAGTCCATCTGTTAACCAAACAGAAGATTATCCTTCCTCTACCCCAGATAGTGTGGTAGATCACCTTGATCATACCCAAGAAACGTTCATCCCAAAGGATTACGGCAGCAGTACAGTGAAATCCTTTTCCAGCACTGACAGTGGAACTTCATTGTCCTCTAAAATAGCTTCAATGCTCAGCACCACAGAAAGTTCTGGGGATGGCACAGATGATTTCACGAAAGACTCACTCATAACAGCAACTGTGTCTTCAACACAAGGAACAGTATCACCATCTGTGGTAGCATCTCCGACCCCTGAGAAAAGTGAGACTTTGGGAACAGCCTCTACTGCAGCAACATTGCTCAGCAGTACAGACAAAGTTTTGTCTGAAACCTCAGCAAGAACACAACAAATTTTCACATCAAGCAAACCTCATGATGAGTCAACAAAACCTGAAGCATCCTCAATTAAGTTATCGACAGACGCCCATAGATTGAGCGAAGAAACAAGTGTGCCATCAAGCAAACCCACAGCACGTCCCACAGGTTCTTCACTTTTCAGTACAGAGAAGCCTACATCACTGTCTGTCAAAGAAAATGATACTGTTGCTATAGACTTAACAATATTGCCAGTTACTCCATCTGTTAACCAAACAGAAGATTATCCTTCCTCTACCCCAGGTAGTGTGGTAGATCACCTTGATCATACCCAAGAAACGTTCATCCCAAAGGATTATGTCAGCAGTACAGTGAAATCCTTTTCCAGTACTGACAGTGGAACGTCATTGTCCTCTAAAATAGCTTCAATGCTCAGCACCACAGAAAGTTCTGGGGATGGCACAGATGATTTCACGAAAGAATCACTCATAACAGCAACTGTGTTTTCAGCCAATGGAACAGTATCACCATCTGTGGTAGCATCTCTGACCCCTGAGAAAAGTGAGACTTTGGGAACAGCCTCTACTGCAGCAACATTGCTCAGCAGTATAGACAAAGTTTTGTCTGAAACCTCAGCAAGAACACAACAAATTTTCACATCAAGCAAACCCCTGGATGAGTTAACAAAACCTGAAACATCCTCAATTAAGTTATCTACAGACGCCCAAAGATTGAGTGTGGAAACAAGTGTGCCATCAAGCAAACCCACAGCACGTTCCACAGGTTCTCCACTGTTCAGCACAGAGAAGCCTACATCACTGTCTGTCAAAGAAAATGATACTGTTGCTATAGACCTAACAATATTGCCAGTTACTCCATCTAGTAACCAAACAGAAGATTATCCTTCCTCTACCTCAGATAGTGTGATAGATCACCTTGATCACACCCAAGAAACGTTCATCCCAAAGGATTACGTCAGCAGTACAGTGAAATCCTTTTCCAGTACTGACAGTGGAACTTCATTGTCCTCTAAAATAGCTTCAATGCTCAGCACCACAGAAAGTTCTGGGGATGGCACAGATGATTTCACGAAAGACTCACTCATAACAGCAACTGTGTCTTCAGCCAATGGAACAGTATCACCATCTGTGGTAGCATCTCAGAACCTTGAAAAAAGTGAGACTTTGGGAACAGCCTATACTGTTGCAACATTGCTCAGCAGTACAGAAATAGTTTCATCTGAAACCTCAGCAAGAACACAACAAATTTTCACATCAAGCAAACCTCTGGATGAGTTAACAAAACCTGAAGCATCCTCAATTAAGTTATTGACAGACGCCCATAGATTGAGTGTGGAAACAAGTGTGCCACCAAGCAAACCCACAGAACGTCCCACAGGTTCTCTGCTGTTCAGCACAGAGAAGCCTACATCACTGTCTGTCAAAGAAAATGAGACTGTTGCTGTGGACCTAACAATATTGCCAGTTACTCCATCTGGTAACCAAACAGAAGATTATCCTTCCTCTACCCATTATAGTGTGGTAGATCCCCTTGATCATACTCAAAAAACGTTCATCCCAAAGGATTACGTCAGCAGTACAGTGAAATCCTTTTCCAGTACTGACAGTGGAACTTCATTGTCCTCTAAAATAGCTTCAATGCTCAGCACCACAGAAAGTTCTGGGGATGGCACAGATGATTTCACGAAAGACTCACTCATAACAGCAACTGTGTCTTCAACACAAAGAACAGTATCACCATCTGTGGTAGCATCTCTGACCCCTGAGAAAAGTGAGACTTTGGGAACAGCCTCTACTGCAGCAACATTGCTCAGCAGTACAGACAAAGTTTTGTCTGAAACCTCAGCAAGAACACAACAAATTTTCACATCAAGCAAACCCCTGGATGAGTTAACAAAACCTGTAACATCCTCAATTAAGTTATCGACAGACGCCCATAGATTGAGTGTGGAAACAAGTGTGCCATCAAGCAAACCCACAGCACGTCCCACAGGTTCTTCACTATTCAGCACAGAGAGGCCTACTTCACTGTCTGTCAAAGAAAATGATACTGTTTCCGTAGACCTAACAATATTGTCAGTTAGTCCATCTGTTAACCAAACAGAAGATTATCCTTCCTCTACCCCAGATAGTGTGGTAGATCACCTTGATCATACCCAAGAAACGTTCATCCCAAAGGATTACGTCAGCAGTACAGTGAAATCCTTTTCCAGTACTGACAGTGGAACTTCATTGTCCTCTAAAATAGCTTCAATGCTCAGCACCACAGAAAGTTCTGGGGATGGCACAGATGATTTCACGAAAGACTCACTCATAACAGCAACTGTGTCTTCAACACAAGGAACAGTGTCACCATCTGTGGTAGCATCTCTGACCCCTGAGAAAAGTGAGACTTTGGGAACAGCCTCTACTGCAGCAACATTGCTCAGCAGTACAGACAAAGTTTTGTCTGAAACCTCAGCAAGAACACAACAAATTTTCACATCAAGCAAACCTCTGGATGAGTCAACAAAACCTGAAGCATCCTCAATTAAGTTATCGACAGACGCCCATAGATTGAGCGTGGAAACAAGTGTGCCATCAAGCAAACCCACAGCACGTCCCACAGGTTCTTCACTGTTCAGCACAGAGAAGCCTACATCACTGTCTGTCAAAGAAAATGATACTGTTGCTGTAGACCTAACAATATTGTCAGTTAGTCCATCTGTTAACCAAACAGAAGATTATCCTTCCTCTACCACAGATAGTGTGGTAGATCACCTTGATCATACCCAAGAAACGTTCATCCCAAAGGATTACGTCAGCAGTACAGTGAAATCCTTTTCCAGTACTGACAGTGGAACTTCATTGTCCTCTAAAATAACTTCAATGCTCAGCACCACAGAAAGTTCTGGGGATGGCACAGATGATTTCACGAAAGACTCACTCATAACAGCAACTGTGTCTTCAACACAAGGAACGGTATCACCATCTGTGGTAGCATCTCTGACCCCTGAGAAAAGTGAGACTTTGGGAACAGCATCTACTGCAGCAACATTGCTCAGCAGTACAGACAAAGTTTTGTCTGAAACCTCAGCAAGAACACAACAAATTTTCACATCAAGCAAACCTCATGATGAGTCAACAAAACCTGAAGAATCCTCAATTAAATTAGCGACAGACGCCCAAAGTTTAAGTGTGGAAACAAGTGTGCCATCAAGCAAACCCACAGCACGTCCCACAGGTTCTTCACTTTTAGGCACAGAGAAGCCTACATCACTGTCTGTCAAAGAAAATGATACGGTTGCTATAGACTTAACAATGTTGCCAGTTACTCCATCTGTTAACCAAACAGAAGATTATCCTTCCTCTACCTCAGATAGTGTGGTAGATCACCTTGATCATACCCAAAAAACGTTCATCCCAAAGGATTACGTCAGCAGTACAGAGAAATCCTTTTCCAGCACTGACAGTGGAACGTCATTGTCCACTAAAATAGCTTCAATGCTCAGCACCACAGAAAGTTCTGGGGATGGCACAGATGATTTCACGAAAGACTCACTCATAACAGACACTGTGTCTTCATCACAAAGAACAGTATCACCATCCTTGGTAGCATCTCTGACCCCTGACAAAAGTGAGACTTTGGGAACAGCCTCTACTGCAGCAACATTGCTCAGCAGTACAGACAAAGTTTTGTCTGAAACCTCAGCAAGAACACAACAAATTTTCACATCAAGCAAACCTCTGGATGAGTCAACAAAACCTGAAGAATCCTCAATTAAATTAGCGACAGACGCCCAAAGTTTAAGTGTGGAAACAAGTGTGCCATCAATGAGTGTGGAAACAAGTGTGCCATCAAGCAAACCTACTTCACGTCCCACAGGTTCTCCGCTGTGCAGCACAGAGAAGCCTACATCACTGTCTGTCAAAAAAAATGATACTGTTGCTGTAGACCTAACAATATTGCCAGTTAGTCCATCTGGTAACCCAACAGAAGATTATCCTTCCTCTACCCCAGATAGTGTGGTAGATCACCTTGATCATACCCAAGAAACGTTCATCCCAAAGGATTACGTCAGCAGTACAGTGAAATCCTTTTCCAGTACTGACAGTGGAACTTCATTGTCCTCTAAAATAGCTTCAATGCTCAGCACCACAGAAAGTTCTGGGGATGGCACAGATGATTTCACGAAAGACTCACTAATAACAGTCACTGTGTCTTCACCACAAGGAACAGTATCACCATCTGTGGTAGCATCTCTGACCCCTGAGAAAAGTGAGACTTTGGGAACAGCCTCTACTGCAGCAACATTACTCAGCAGTACAGACAAAGTTTTGTCTGAAACCTCAGCAAGAACACAACAAATTTTCACATCAAGCAAACCTCATGATGAGTTAACAAAACCTGAAGCATCCTCAATTAAGTTATCGACAGACGCCCATAGATTGAGCGTGGAAACAAGTGTGCCATCAAGCAAACCCACAGCACGTCCCACAGGTTCTCCGCTGTTCAGCACAGAGAAGCCTACATCACTGTCTGTCAAAGAAAATTATACTGTTGCTGTAGACCTTACAATATTGCCAGTTACTCCATCTGGTAACCAAACAGAAGATTATCCTTCCTCTACCCCAGATAGTGTGGTAGATCACCTTGATCATACCCAAGAAACGTTCATCCCAAAGGATTACGTCAGCAGTACAGTGAAATCCTTTTCCAGTACTGACAGTGGAACTTCATTGTCCTCTAAAATAGCTTCAATGCTCAGCACCACAGAAAGTTCTGGGGATGGCACAGATGATTTCACGAAAGACTCACTAATAACAGCAACTGTGTCTTCAACACAAGGAACAGTATCACCATCTGTGGTAGCATCTCTGACCCCTGAGAAAAGTGAGACTTTGGGAACAGCCTATACTGCAGCAACATTGCTCAGCAGTACAGACAAAGTTTTGTCTGAAACCTCAGCAAGAACACAACAAATTTTCACATCAAGCAAACCTCATGATGAGTCAACAAAACCTGTAGCATCCTCAATTAAGTTATCGACAGACGCCCATAGATTGAGCGTGGAAACAAGTGTGCCATCAAGCAAACCCACAGCACGTCCCACAGGTTCTTCACTGTTCAGCACAGAGAAGCCTACATCACTGTCTGTCAAAGAAAATGATACTGTTGCTGTAGACTTAACAATATTGTCATTTAGTCCATCTGTTAACCAAACAGAAGATTATCCTTCCTCTACCTCAGATAGTGTGGTAGATCACCTTGATCATACCCAAAAAACGTTCATCCCAAAGGATTACGTCAGCAGTACAAAGAAATCCTTTTCCAGCACTGACAGTGGAACGTCATTGTCCACTAAAATAGCTTCAATGCTCAGCACCACAGAAAGTTCTGGGGATGGCACAGATGATTTCACGAAAGACTCACTCATAACAGACACTGTGTCTTCATCACAAGGAACAGTATCACCATCCTTGGTAGCATCTCTGACCCCTGAGAAAAGTGAGACTTTGGGAACAGCCTCTACTGCAGCAACATTGCTCAGCAGTACAGACAAAGTTTTGTCTGAAACCTCAGCAAGAACACAACAAATTTTCACATCAAGCAAACCTCTGGATGAGTCAACAAAACCTGAAGAATCCTCAATTAAATCAGCGACAGACGCCCAAAGTTTAAGTGTGGAAACAAGTGTGCCATCAATGAGTGTGGAAACAAGTGTGCCATCAAGCAAACCTACTTCACGTCCCACAGGTTCTCCGCTGTGCAGCACAGAGAAGCCTACATCACTGTCTGTCAAAGAAAATGATACTGTTGCTGTAGACCTAACAATATTGCCAGTTAGTCCATCTGGTAACCCAACAGAAGATTATCCTTCCTCTACCCCAGATAGTGTGGTAGATCACCTTGATCATACCCAAGAAACGTTCATCCCAAAGGATTACGTCAGCAGTACAGTGAAATCCTTTTCCAGTACTGACAGTGGAACTTCATTGTCCTCTAAAATAGCTTCAATGCTCAGCACCACAGAAAGTTCTGGGGATGGCACAGATGATTTCACGAAAGACTCACTAATAACAGTCACTGTGTCTTCACCACAAGGAACAGTATCACCATCTGTGGTAGCATCTCTGACCCCTGAGAAAAGTGAGACTTTGGAAACAGCCTCTACTGCAGCAACATTACTCAGCAGTACAGACAAAGTTTTGTCTGAAACCTCAGCAAGAACACAACAAATTTTCACATCAAGCAAACCTCATGATGACTTAACAAAACCTGAAGCATCCTCAATTAAGTTATCGACAGACGCCCATAGGTTGAGCGTGGAAACAAGTGTGCCATCAAGCAAACCCACAGCACGTCCCACAGGTTCTCCGCTGTTCAGCACAGAGAAGCCTACATCACTGTATGTCAAAGAAAATTATACTGTTGCTGTAGACCTTACAATATTGCCAGTTACTCCATCTGGTAACCAAACAGAAGATTATCCTTCCTCTACCCCAGATAGTGTGGTAGATCACCTTGATCATACCCAAGAAACGTCCATCCCAAAGGATTACGTCAGCAGTACAGTGAAATCCTTTTCCAGTACTGACAGTGGAACTTCATTGTCCTCTAAAATAGCTTCAATGCTCAGCACCACAGAAAGTTCTGGGGATGGCACAGATGATTTCACGAAAGACTCACTAATAACAGCAACTGTGTCTTCAACACAAGGAACAGTATCACCATCTGTGGTAGCATCTCTGACCCCTGAGAAAAGTGAGACTTTGGGAACAGCCTATACTGCAGCAACATTGCTCAGCAGTACAGACAAAGTTTTGTCTGAAACCTCAGCAAGAACACAACAAATTTTCACATCAAGCAAACCTCATGATGAGTCAACAAAACCTGTAGCATCCTCAATTAAGTTATCGACAGACGCCCATAGATTGAGCGTGGAAACAAGTGTGCCATCAAGCAAACCCACAGCACGTCCCACAGGTTCTTCACTGTTCAGCACAGAGAAGCCTACATCACTGTCTGTCAAAGAAAATGATACTGTTGCTGTAGACCTAACAATATTGTCAGTTAGTCCATCTGTTAACCAAACAGAAGATTATCCTTCCTCTACCCCAGATAGTGTGGTAGATCACCTTGATCATACCCAAGAAACGTTCATCCCAAAGGATTACGTCAGCAGTACAGTGAAATCCTTTTCCAGTACTGACAGTGGAACTTCATTGTCCTCTAAAATAGCTTCAATGCTCAGCACCACAGAAAGTTCTGGGGATGGCACAGATGATTTCACGAAAGACTCACTCATAACAGTCACTGTGTCTTCACCACAAGGAACAGTATCACCATCTGTGGTAGCATCTCTGACCCCTGACAAAAGTGAGACTTTGGGAACAGCCTCTACTGCAGCAACATTGCTCAGCAGTACAGACAAAGTTTTGTCTGAAACCTCAGCAAGAACACAACAAATTTTCACATCAAGCAAACCTCTGGATGAGTCAACAAAACCTGAAGCATCCTCAATTAAGTTATCGACAGACGCCCATAGATTGAGCGTGGAAACAAGTGTGCCATCAAGCAAACCCGAAGCACGTCCCACAGGTTCTTCACTATTCAGCACAGAGAAGCCTACATCACTGTCTGTCAAAGAAAATGATACTGTTGCTGTAGACCTAACAATATTGTCAGTTACTCCATCTGGTAACCAAACAGAAGATTATCCTTCCTCTACCCCAGATAGTGTGGTAGATCACCTTGATCATACCCAAGAAACGTTCATCCCAAAGGATTACGTCAGCAGTACAGTGAAATCCTTTTCCAGTACTGACAGTGGAACTTCATTGTCCTCTAAAATAGCTTCAATGCTCAGCACCACAGAAAGTTCTGGGGATGGCACAGATGATTTCACGAAAGACTCACTCATAACAGCAACTGTGTCTTCAACACAAGGAACAGTATCACCATCTGTGGTAGCATCTCTGACCCCTGAGAAAAGTGAGACTTTGGGAACAGCCTCTACTGCAGCAACATTGCTCAGCAGTACAGACAAAGTTTTGTCTGAAACCTCAGCAAGAACACAACAAATTTTCACATCAAACAAACCTCATGATGAGTCAACAAAACCTGAAGCATCCTCAATTAAGTTATCGACAGACGCCCATAGATTGAGTGTGGAATCAAGTGTGCCATCAAGCAAACCCAAAGCACGTCCCACAGGTTCTTCACTATTCAGATCAGAGAAACCTACTTCACTGTCTCTCAAAGAAAATGATACTGTTGCTAGAGACCTAACAATATTGCCAGTTACTCCATCTGATAACCAAACAGAAAATTATCCTTCCTTTACCTCAGATAGTGTGGTAGATCACCTTGATCATACCCAAGAAACGTTCATCCCAAAGGATTATGTCAGCAGTACAGTGAAATCCTTTTCCAGTACTGACAGTGGAATTTCATTGTCCTCTAAAATAGCTTCAATGCTCAGCACCACAGAAAGTTCTGGGGATGGCACAGATGATTTCACGAAAGACTCACTCATAACAGCAACTGTGTCTTCAACACAAGGAACAGTATCACCATCTGTGGTAGCATCTCTGACCCCTGACAAAAGTGAGACTTTGGGAACAGCCTCTACTGCAGCAACATTGCTCAGCAGTACAGACAAAGTTTTGTCTGAAACCTCAGCAAGAACACAACAAATTTTCACATCAAGCAAACCTCTGGATGAGTCAACAAAACCTGAAGCATCCTCAATTAAGTTATCGACAGACGCCCATAGGTTGAGCGTGGAAACAAGTGTGCCATCAAGCAAACCCACAGCACGTCCCACAGGTTCTTCACTGTTCAGCACAGAGAAGCCTACATCACTGTCTGTCAAAGAAAATGATACTGTTGCTATAGACCTAACAATATTGTCAGTTAGTCCATCTGTTAACCAAACAGAAGATTATCCTTCCTCTACCACAGATAGTGTGGTTTATCACCTTGATCATACCCAAGAAACGTTCATCCCAAAGGATTACATCAGCAGTACAGTGAAATCCTTTTCCAGTACTGACAGTGGAACTTCATTGTCCTCTAAAATAACTTCAATGCTCAGCACCACAGAAAGTTCTGGGGATGGCACAGATGATTTCACGAAAGACTCACTCATAACAGCAACTGTGTCTTCAACACAAGGAACAGTATCACCATCTGTGGTAGCATCTCTGACCCCTGAGAAAAGTGAGACTTTGGGAACAGCCTCTACTGCAGCAACATTGCTCAGCAGTACAGACAAAGTTTTGTCTGAAACCTCAGCAAGAACACAACACATTTTCACATCAAGCAAACTTCATGATGAGTCAACAAAACCTGAAGCATCCTCAATTAAGTTATCGACAGACGCCCATAGATTGAGCATGGAAACAAGTGTGCCATCAAGCAAACCCACAGCACGTCCCACAGGTTCTTCACTGTTCAGCACAGAGAAGCCTACATCACTGTCTGTCAAAGAAAATGATACTGTTGCTGTAGACCTAACAATATTGTCAGTTAGTCCGTCTGTTAACCAAACAGAAGATTATCCTTCCTCTACCCCAGGTAGTGTGGTAGATCACCTTGATCATACCCAAGAAACGTTCATCCCAAAGGATTATGTCAGCAGTACAGTGAAATCCTTTTCCAGTACTGACAGTGGAACGTCATTGTCCTCTAAAATAGCTTCAATGCTCAGCACCACAGAAAGTTCTGGGGATGGCACAGATGATTTCACGAAAGAATCACTCATAACAGCAACTGTGTTTTCAGCCAATGGAACAGTATCACCATCTGTGGTAGCATCTCTGACCCCTGAGAAAAGTGAGACTTTGGGAACAGCCTCTACTGCAGCAACATTGCTCAGCAGTATAGACAAAGTTTTGTCTGAAACCTCATCAAGAACACAACAAATTTTCACATCAAGCAAACCCCTGGTTGAGTTAACAAAACCTGAAACATCCTCAATTAAGTTATCTACAGACGCCCAAAGATTGAGTGTGGAAACAAGTGTGCCATCAAGCAAACCCACAGCACGTTCCACAGGTTCTCCACTGTTCAGCACAGAGAAGCCTACATCACTGTCTGTCAAAGAAAATGATACTGTTGCTATAGACCTAACAATATTGCCAATTACGCCATCTAGTAACCAAACAGAAGATTATCCTTCCTCTACCTCAGATAGTGTGATAGATCACCTTGATCACACCCAAGAAACGTTCATCCCAAAGGATTACGTCAGCAGTACAGTGAAATCCTTTTCCAGTACTGACAGTGGAACTTCATTGTCCTCTAAAATAGTTTCAATGCTCAGCACCACAGAAAGTTCTGGGGATGGCACAGATGATTTCACGAAAGACTCACTCATAACAGCAACTGTGTCTTCAGCCAATGGAACAGTATCACCATCTGTGGTAGCATCTCAGAACCTTGAAAAAAGTGAGACTTTGGGAACAGCCTATACTGTTGCAACATTGCTCAGCAGTACAGAAATAGTTTCATCTGAAACCTCAGCAAGAACACAACAAATTTTCACATCAAGCAAACCTCTGGATGAGTTAACAAAACCTGAAGCATCCTCAATTAAGTTATTGACAGACGCCCATAGATTGAGTGTGGAAACAAGTGTGCCACCAAGCAAACCCACAGAACGTCCCACAGGTTCTCTGCTGTTCAGCACAGAGAAGCCTACATCACTGTCTGTCAAAGAAAATGAGACTGTTGCTGTGGACCTAACAATATTGCCAGTTACTCCATCTGGTAACCAAACAGAAGATTATCCTTCTTCTACCCATTATAGTGTGGTAGATCCCCTTGATCATACTCAAAAAACGTTCATCCCAAAGGATTACGTCAGCAGTACAGTGAAATCCTTTTCCAGTACTGACAGTGGAACTTCATTGTCCTCTAAAATAGCTTCAATGCTCAGCACCACAGAAAGTTCTGGGGATGGCACAGATGATTTCACGAAAGACTCACTCATAACAGCAACTGTGTCTTCAACACAAGGAACAGTATCACCATCTGTGGTAGCATCTCTGACCCTTGAGAAAAGTGAGACTTTGGGAACAGCCTCTACTGCAGCAACATTGCTCAGCAGTACAGACAAAGTTTTGTCTGAAACCTCAGCAAGAACACAACACATTTTCACATCAAGCAAACTTCATGATGAGTCAACAAAACCTGAAGCATCCTCAATTAAGTTATCGACAGACGCCCATAGATTGAGCATGGAAACAAGTGTGCCATCAAGCAAACCCACAGCACGTCCCACAGGTTCTTCACTGTTCAGCACAGAGAAGCCTACATCACTGTCTGTCAAAGAAAATGATACTGTTGCTGTAGACCTAACAATATTGTCAGTTAGTCCATCTGTTAACCAAACAGAAGATTATCCTTCCTCTACCCCAGATAGTGTGGTAGATCACCTTGATCATACCCAAGAAACGTTCATCCCAAAGGATTACGTCAGCAGTACAGTGAAATCCTTTTCCAGTACTGACAGTGGAACTTCATTGTCCTCTAAAATAGCTTCAATGCTCAGCACCACAGAAAGTTCTGGGGATGGCACAGATGATTTCACGAAAGACTCACTCATAACAGCAACTGTGTCTTCAACACAAGGAACAGTATCACCATCTGTGGTAGCATCTCTGACCCCTGAGAAAGGTGAGACTTTGGAAACAGCCTCTACTGCAGCAACATTGCTCAGCAGTACAGACAAAGTTTTGTCTGAAACCTCAGCAAGAACACAACACATTTTCACATCAAGCAAACCTCTGGATGAGTCAACAAAACCTGAAGCATCCTCAATTAAGTTATCGACAGACGCCCATAGATTGAGCGTGGAAACAAATGTGCCATCAAGCAAACCCACAGCACGTCCCACAGGTTCTTCACTGTTCAGCACAGAGAAGCCTACATCACTGTCTGTCAAAGAAAATGATACTGTTGCTGTCGACCTAACAATATTGTCAGTTAGTCCGTCTGTTAACCAAACAGAAGATTATCCTTCCTCTACCCCAGGTAGTGTGGTAGATCACCTTGATCATACCCAAGAAACGTTCATCCCAAAGGATTATGTCAGCAGTACAGTGAAATCCTTTTCCAGTACTGACAGTGGAACGTCATTGTCTTCTAAAATAGCTTCAATGCTCAGCACCACAGAAAGTTCTGGGGATGGCACAGATGATTTCACGAAAGACTCACTCATAACAGCAACTGTGTTTTCAGCCAATGTAACAGTATCACCATCTGTGGTAGCATCTCTGACCCCTGAGAAAAGTGAGACTTTGGGAACAGCCTCTACTGCAGTAACATTGCTCAGCAGTATAGACAAAGTTTTGTCTGAAACCTCAGCAAGAACACAACAAATTTTCACATCAAGCAAACCCCTTGATGAGTTAACAAAACCTGAAACATCCTCAATTAAGTTATCTACAGACGCCCAAAGATTGAGTGTGGAAACAAGTGTGCCATCAAGCAAACCCACAGCACGTCCCACAGGTTCTCCACTGTTCAGCACAGAGAAGCCTACATCACTGTCTGTCAAAGAAAATGATACTGTTGCTATAGACCTAACAATATTGCCAGTTACGCCATCTAGTAACCAAACAGAAGATTATCCTTCCTCTACCTCAGATAGTGTGATAGATCACCTTGATCACACCCAAGAAACGTTCATCCCAAAGGATTACGTCAGCAGTACATTGAAATCCTTTTCCAGCACTGACAGTGGAACTTCATTGTCCTCTAAAATAGCTTCAATGCTCAGCACCACAGAAAGTTCTGGGGATGTCACAGATGATTTCACGAAAGACTCACTCATAACAGCAACTGTGTCTTCAGCCAATGGAACAGTATCACCATCTGTGGTAGCATCTCAGAACCTTGAAAAAAGTGAGACTTTGGGAACAGCCTCTACTGTTTCAACATTGCTCAGCAGTACAGAAATAGTTTCATCTGAAACCTCAGCAAGAACACAACAAATTTTCACATCAAGCAAACCTCTGGATGAGTTAACAAAACCTGAAGCATCCTCAATTAAGTTATTGACAGACGCCCATAGATTGAGTGTGGAAACAAGTGTGCCATCAAGCAAACCCACAGAACGTCCCACAGGTTCTCCACTGTTCAGCACAGAGAAGCCTACATCCCGGTCTGTCAAAGAAAATGAGACTGTTGCTGTGGACCTAACAATATTGCCAGTTACTCCATCTGGTAACCAAACAGAAGATTATCCTTCCTCTACCCCAGATAGTGTGGTAGATCACCTTGATCATACCCAAAAAACGTTCATCCCAAAGGATTACGTCAGCAGTACAGTGAAATCCTTTTCCAGTACTGACAGTGGAACTTCATTGTCCTCTAAAATAGCTTCAATGCTCAGCACCACAGAAAGTTCTGGGGATGGCACAGATGATTTCACGAAAGACTCACTCATAACAGCAACTGTGTCTTCAACACAAGGAACAGTATCACCATCTGTGGTAGCATCTCTGACCCCTGAGAAAAGTGAGACTTTGGGAACAGCCTCTACTGCAGCAACATTGCTCAGCAGTACAGACAAAGTTTTGTCTGAAACCTCAGCAAGAACACAACACATTTTCACATCAAGCAAACCTCTGGATGAGTCAACAAAACCTGAAGCATCCTCAATTAAGTTATCGACAGACGCCCATAGATTGAGCATGGAAACAAGTGTGCCATCAAGCAAACCCACAGCACGTCCCACAGGTTCTTCACTGTTCAGCACAGAGAAGCCTACATCACTGTCTGTCAAAGAAAATGATACTGTTGCTGTAGACCTAACAATATTGTCAGTTAGTCCGTCTGTTAACCAAACAGAAGATTATCCTTCCTCTACCCCAGGTAGTGTGGTAGATCACCTTGATCATACCCAAGAAACGTTCATCCCAAAGGATTACGTCAGCAGTACAGAGAAATCCTTTTCCAGCACTGACAGTGGAACGTCATTGTCCACTAAAATAGCTTCAATGCTCAGCACCACAGAAAGTTCTGGGGATGGCACAGATGATTTCACGAAAGACTCACTCATAACAGCAACTGTGTTTTCAGCCAATGTAACAGTATCACCATCTGTGGTAGCATCTCTGACCCCTGAGAAAAGTGAGACTTTGGGAACAGCCTCTACTGCAGTAACATTGCTCAGCAGTATAGACAAAGTTTTGTCTGAAACCTCAGCAAGAACACAACAAATTTTCACATCAAGCAAACCCCTTGATGAGTTAACAAAACCTGAAACATCCTCAATTAAGTTATCTACAGACGCCCAAAGATTGAGTGTGGAAACAAGTGTGCCATCAAGCAAACCCACAGCACGTCCCACAGGTTCTCCACTGTTCAGCACAGAGAAGCCTACATCACTGTCTGTCAAAGAAAATGATACTGTTGCTATAGACCTAACAATATTGCCAGTTACGCCATCTAGTAACCAAACAGAAGATTATCCTTCCTCTACCTCAGATAGTGTGATAGATCACCTTGATCACACCCAAGAAACGTTCATCCCAAAGGATTACGTCAGCAGTACATTGAAATCCTTTTCCAGCACTGACAGTGGAACTTCATTGTCCTCTAAAATAGCTTCAATGCTCAGCACCACAGAAAGTTCTGGGGATGTCACAGATGATTTCACGAAAGACTCACTCATAACAGCAACTGTGTCTTCAGCCAATGGAACAGTATCACCATCTGTGGTAGCATCTCAGAACCTTGAAAAAAGTGAGACTTTGGGAACAGCCTCTACTGTTTCAACATTGCTCAGCAGTACAGAAATAGTTTCATCTGAAACCTCAGCAAGAACACAACAAATTTTCACATCAAGCAAACCTCTGGATGAGTTAACAAAACCTGAAGCATCCTCAATTAAGTTATTGACAGACGCCCATAGATTGAGTGTGGAAACAAGTGTGCCATCAAGCAAACCCACAGAACGTCCCACAGGTTCTCCACTGTTCAGCACAGAGAAGCCTACATCACTGTCTGTCAAAGAAAATGAGACTGTTGCTGTGGACCTAACAATATTGCCAGTTACTCCATCTGGTAACCAAACAGAAGATTATCCTTCCTCTACCCCAGATAGTGTGGTAGATCACCTTGATCATACCCAAGAAACGTTCATCCCAAAGGATTACGTCAGCAGTACAGTGAAATCCTTTTCCAGTACTGACAGTGGAACTTCATTGTCCTCTAAAATAGCTTCAATGCTCAGCACCACAGAAAGTTCTGGGGATGGCACAGATGATTTCACGAAAGACTCACTCATAACAGCAACTGTGTCTTCAACACAAGGAACAGTATCACCATCTGTGGTAGCATCTCTGACCCCTGAGAAAAGTGAGACTTTGGGAACAGCCTCTACTGCAGCAACATTGCTCAGCAGTACAGACAAAGTTTTGTCTGAAACATCAGCAAGAACACAACACATTTTCACATCAAGCAAACCTCTGGATGAGTCAACAAAACCTGAAGCATCCTCAATTAAGTTATCGACAGACGCCCATAGATTGAGCATGGAAACAAGTGTGCCATCAAGCAAACCCACAGCACGTCCCACAGGTTCTTCACTGTTCAGCACAGAGAAGCCTACATCACTGTCTGTCAAAGAAAATGATACTGTTGCTGTAGACCTAACAATATTGTCAGTTAGTCCGTCTGTTAACCAAACAGAAGATTATCCTTCCTCTACCCCAGGTAGTGTGGTAGATCACCTTGATCATACCCAAGAAACGTTCATCCCAAAGGATTATGTCAGCAGTACAGTGAAATCCTTTTCCAGTACTGATAGTGGAACGTCATTGTCTTCTAAAATAGCTTCAATGCTCAGCACCACAGAAAGTTCTGGGGATGGCACAGATGATTTCACGAAAGAATCACTCATAACAGCAACTGTGTTTTCAGCCAATGGAACAGTATCACCATCTGTGGTAGCATCTCTGACCCCTGAGAAAAGTGAGACTTTGGGAACAGCCTCTACTGCAGCAACATTGCTCAGCAGTATAGACGAAGTTTTGTCTGAAACCTCAGCAAGAACACAACAAATTTTCACATCAAGCAAACCCCTGGATGAGTTAACAAAACCTGAAACATCCTCAATTAAGTTATCTACAGACGCCCAAAGATTGAGTGTGGAAACAAGTGTGCCATCAAGCAAACCCACAGCACGTCCCACAGGTTCTTCACTGTTCAGCACAGAGAAGCCTACATCACTGTCTGTCAAAGAAAATGATACTGTTGCTATAGACCTAACAATATTGCCAGTTACGCCATCTAGTAACCAAACAGAAGATTATCCTTCCTCTACCTCAGATAGTGTGATAGATCACCTTGATCACACCCAAGAAACGTTCATCCCAAAGGATTACGTCAGCAGTACAGTGAAATCCTTTTCCAGTACTGACAGTGGAACGTCATTCTCCTCTAAAATAGCTTCAATGCTCAGCACCACAGAAAGTTCTGGGGATGGCACAGATGATTTCACGAAAGACTCACTCATAACAGCAACTGTGTCTTCAACACAAGGAACAGTATCACCATCTGTGGTAGCATCTCTGACCCCTGAGAAAAGTGAGACTTTGGGAACAGCCTCTACTGCAGCAACATTGCTCAGCAGTACAGACAAAGTTTTGTCTGAAACCTCAGCAAGAATACAACAAATTTTCACATCAAGCAAACCTCTGGATGAGTCAACAAAACCTGAAGCATCCTCAATTAAGTTATCGACAGACGCCCAAAGATTGAGTGTGGAAACAGGGGTGCCATCAAGCAAACCCACAGCACGTCCCACAGGTTCTTCACTGTTCAGCACAGAAAAGCCTACATCCCTGTTTGTCAAAGAAAATGATACTGTTACTGTAGACCTAACAATATTGCCAGTTACTCCATCTGGTAACCAAACAGAAGATTATCCTTCCTCTACCTCAGATAGTGTGGTAGATCACCTTGATCATACCCAAGAAACGTTCATCCCAAAGGATTACGTCAGCAGTACAGTGAAATCCTTTTCCACTACTGACAGTGGAAAAAAATCATTACCCAGTGTCCACATGCCTTCAGTAAAAGATACTTACACAGACATGGAAAGTTCAACTGATTTACCTGACGAAGAATCGTCAAGTAATGATGAATCTGGATCAGGGCTTACAGAATTTACAACAGAATCACTTATTGAATTTATTGTGACTACAGATGAAGCTGAAATAAATGAGACAGGTAGCACATTAAAAATTGTTAGTACTGCTTCATCAACATACTCTCTTACTTTGCCATCAACCCAATCTTCACATCTTGCCAGCAAGTCTCTACCTCTTGAGCAGAGCAGTGTGGACTTTTCAGTTGACATTTCCAGTGCCAATTCTTCTGAGTCATTCACATTTAAACCTAGTATTATTTTAGAAAGAAAACCTTTTTTGTCTACTGCCCATACAGTTGACCCGCAGGCTACTTTTCTTTACAGCACAGAAAAAGCAATAGCAAGCTCTCTTGACATCCACACCTCAGTTAATATATTTCCGACTTTTCACAGCACTGAGAAGCCATCAGTACCAACAGCTTTCAAAGTTTCTCCCTTCCATACAGTGAGGACACAGTCTCCACCTGAGATCTTAAATCTAAGCCGAGTTCAACTGTTAACAGAGGATAAGACTTCTGGTGACCCAGCAAATGAATCATTCATCTCAAAACTATTAGTGTTGGGAAACTTCACATCTAGTACACCAACCGGTAAAACTGAATCTTTGCCTGCTCTTGATAATCTTTCCTTCTCACTTGAAGGGGAAACTGCTGAATACACCAAGGATTCCTTAATTTCTCAAGCAACTGATTCAAGCACAGGAAACGATGGAGCAAATTTGCCAAGAAATACATTGCACCCGTCCCATACAGCATCTCTCCTTACACCTGAGTCTTTAAAAAGTGATCAGACAGTGCCCGACTTTACTTCAGAAACCGTTAGCAGTTTAAAGGATAAGGTTAGTTCCATTCCCACTGCATTTCCAACTATCATATATAGAAGCATAGCAGACCAGCAAGTTGGTATTATTACTCCTAGCACCAAACAAGTGGAGACTATAAAAGCTGGACAAACCCCCACAATGGTTCTCCATGAGCCTAAAGCATCAATAAGCGTTTACAAAATTTTCACAGAGGAAGCAAAGGAGAATAATGAACTAATATCTGGAGGTACAGAAAGTCTGACGCCAGAAAGCATAACTTCTGAGTTTATCACCAAGGACAATGCAATCATTGATACCATTTCAACAGCTCAGGTTCCTTTCTTTTACCCAACTGTCTTGACATCTGGAGGTATCAAAGCAGATACAAAGGCACAAAAGCTTAAGATAATGGAAGAAACAGAGGGTTCAGGAACTGCTAGGTCTGCCATTTTAACACCTACCCCAAGTATTTTGTCTGCTGCTCCTAAGTCTGAATCAGTCACACTTACAAGTCATGGCATAATTTCCACAATGAGGACAGAACGTGACTCAGCGAAAACAAGTGAAAATTATGATGACTTATCTGTAAAAATGATAACATCTTCTGTCTATTCTATGTTTAGTACTCAAAAACCAACTCTTGACACAAAGGATATAGTTCCAGGTGACCTAGACCAAAGTATCTTTACTCTGAGCACAGCTGATAGTAATATTTCAGAAAACACAACTCTATTATCTGAGACACTTGAAACAGAAACTCCAGTATCCATCCCAGAAGAAACCTTCAAAACCACTGAAAAGGATGAAACTCAAACTTTACACAGTAGTGGAGTTTCAGAACAAAAGAAAGAATTTTTACCCATTGGGAGAATAACTTCAGCTCCAACTCATGAGGAAATTACATCATCTGTAGAAATATCACCAAATGCATCCACGGTGTCTTTTCCACAAAGCACTCCTAAGTCAAAGGTTACAGTTCAGTTTGTTACCACCTTTGCACTACAACCAGATACAATCCAAACTGTGGAGACATTCCAACATGCTAGGTCTGAGCCTCATCAGTTTAGAAATGATAGTTCTTTGGAATCACTTAAACAAGTGAGGTCAGAGATCCAATCAACACAAACCCCCCAGGCAAACCATAACTCTCAAGATGCATCACTCACGACAATTCTCCCCATCTCTACAAGTCATCAAGGAAGTCAAATAACGAAATTCACAGCTATTCATCCTGGAGATCATTCTGTGACTGAAGCTGGATCTGTGTTGGAGGATGGAAAGACACTCAAACTAAAGACAAAACCATCTTCAGACACAAAGTATATTGATAACATAGATTATACAGCCCCAGATTATGATTTGGTAGACCCTATCAGACTTGAATCGGTTCCTAAATACAAAAACAATTCAAAAGAAATGGAAGACTCTTTAGCTAAACCACAAACTCCAATCAGCACATCACCAATATCTTTTTATGAAAGTGGTTCAGAAAGCACCAGTAGCTCTGAAGAAAGCATGCCCTTGACAAGCACTGCAAAAGTGGACAGTTATGTTCGTGGTAAAATCCCCTCTGACCTCCTGTCTCCTACTACTACCATGTCTTCTGTCCTTGATCCAGGACTTCAGTCTGTCAATTCATTGACTATGTCAGTCAAACCTTATAAAGAAAATACCAGGAGACTGGAAGAGCAGCTACGTTTGACAGATGAGATCCTTGCTGTATTTAAAGAATATTCAACAGCTGCTTCAAGGACAGAGACTTTCAATTCTGATAATACCTTGGGGAATGTACAAAATCTGAGCACAGTTCCTATGGAAAACAGTGAGATAACTTCGAGGATCCCTGCTAAGTCTGCATCATCCACAACACAAAGCATGCAAGAATCAGCTACATCTGTGGCCACCACAGCTTTACCCATTCCTGTGGAAGATGGCAAACAACCTGGCGATTTACTTTCATCTGTTACTGAAGGAGGACAGTCTCTAGAGAAAAAGGAAAAATCAACCCCACCCCCCGTGGCACTGGATTTGGGGCACACTGTTGTTGGCGAGACGATGGAAATTCCTGGTAGGTTTTTTTAAACGTCTTTAATTAGAATGTAATTACATTTTTATAACTACTGTTTTTAGAGTTGTCACTTATTTTTGTTTTTACTAGGACTGTACTCCTGTGCCAAAAACATCTGCCTAAATGGAGGATCTTGCTACAAAAGTGGCAGTGTCCTTTCTTGCAGCTGTGCTCCCGGTTACACTGGTCCTCTTTGTGAAAACGGTATGGAAACCTTTCTTTTTGAATAAAAAAGGCCTTTTTAATGCAACAAAGTACTTTTTGACATAGTTTATGATCTTTTTCCCCCACAAAGACATTGATGAGTGTCATTCAAATCCTTGTCGCAATGGAGGCACATGTGTAGATGGGCTGGCCTCCTTTTCATGTGTTTGTCTTCCAAGCTACACTGGACTCTACTGTGAAAGTGGTAAGTTTTTGTTGAGTCTGAATTCAAACACTCTTTTTCTTTTATTTTTACATAGACTTACCTAGCTCCAACTGCTTGTTTATACTGTTGGGCTTGCTTAGAAATTCAGATGATATAAATAAAAAAAAACAACATCATCATTCAGTCACTTAGATTTGGACAAATTGTTGTCTTACCTGCCTTCTAGACATTTCTGAGTCACAAACCATTATTATCTCATTACCTCAAACATTTTTTTGGTCTCTTGAAAGTGTAGCCCTAAGGCTTGTATGGTAGGTGCCATCACTTTCAGATACAAACAGATGACAAATTGTCTGCTTATGGTTTTGCAACCATTCTGATGAGAATGTTGGGTCAGAGGGTGTGGTGAAATACAAAAAGCAAACAAAATCTCATCCATAAGACCTTTCTCCTTCAAATGTGTTTCTCTCCCTTGATAAGAAAAAAGGTCAAAGGGTAAGAAAACCCGTTGAAGTAGAATCAAAAATGTCCAAGTACTTAGCAAAAGAAAATAATATTAAACTCAATATATTTTGACACTAGCCAGCTCTAATAAAAAATACTACATAGCCAGCTAAAACTACTAAAATACTCCACCTCATTCATTTTGCAAATCAGCAGTGAAAAAAACTTTCAAATACAAAATAATGGCATTATTAATGAGTTAGAAATAGAATACATGGAGCGAACTTTAATAGTTGTCATTTTTCAGGTTTTTATAGTTTTTAGCAAAGCATAATGTTTATTAGTGCAGCACAAACGCCATGCATTTTAACATCTACATTAGAAATTTAGCCTAAGATCAAGCCAGGCACAGCACACAACACCTTTGCCAGAAGCCTTTTTACTTTAATAAGACTTTTAAAAATTCTAATACATCAATTTAAAGATTTTGTCACATAAAAAAATATAGTCTGTGTCTTTTTGACCGTTTCTATCATCATACATTCCACCTAGAACCAATAAAGAACAAGGACTGGCACTTCTAATGTAATTCAGCTGTGAGTTGTATTGTAAGAATAGAATAATGAGTAAAGCTGGAACTTACTGTGATAAACATCATGATTGTTATAATTTTTTTTATAATGAATAATCTAAAGATTCCCATTCCAAATGACACAAGCAAAGAAGTATAAGATTAACTGAAGCATCTTGCAAAAAAAATGAGTTGTCAGGATTATTTCTGTGTTAGACAGCTTTTGTAAGTAACAATACAATCCTGGAGAAACAAGCTTACATACAGCTGTGCAAAGGTCTCACAGTAAAGTGCTTGGTTGATTTCAATTAATCAGAATCTATATTGATTCTGGATCCCTCTTTAGTGAATCAAATCCATATTGTGTGGCTAGACACAGCTGCATTCTAATTAAGTTTAGCCCAAATAAAAAGATTAGAGAAGAAACAAAAGCAGCTGTATTTTAGTCATTGTTTTCATGTTACATCATCCAAAAATCTATTTTAAAATTTAGCTGACATGTTCTAAACCTTTTATTTATTAAATTATTTTTATATTGCTGCAATAACTGACCCTTGATAGCTGTAAACTGTAAAAGTAGCTTAATGTAAGCAATGTTTTTGTGATTTATCCCGAAGCTCGTTGGATGTATCCATTTGACTTGTTTCCATTGGGCTTTTTTCCTGTTTTTACTGCTATGTGCATGCAGCATTGTAAAGGCCTTGAAGGATAGATCCATCATGATGTTCCTCTTTCATCTTAAGACAAGCTCAGAATAATACAGAGTTAACTGCAGGCCTTCAGGGCAAGCAGACCCAGGTGTTAACAGTGATGTAGATTTAACAGATGATGACAGGGATGTTTAAAAGATGAGGGAGATTGATATGTGAAGTAACACATTTGCTTTATGTTAGATAAAGATTGATCTTTGGGAATATTCGCTGTCTGTCTTTGTTCAGACACAGAAACATGTGAGTATGGCTGGCACAAGTTCCAGGGCCACTGCTACAAGCACTTCCCCCAAAGGAAAAACTGGGACTCAGCAGAGCGAGAATGCCGCATGCAGGGGGCTCACCTCACCAGCATCCTCTCACATGAGGAGCAGCTGTTTGTCAACCGTAAGTTACAAATTGGATTCAAAGAAAATCATTTAAGTGGGTGACATGCTTAAAATATACATGAGATAGTTGCAACTAAAAAAATAAGGTAGCACAAATGTTAATGCTATTATGCTTTTATTTCAACTTTTTGCTTTTGAAAAGCTCTAAAACATGAAAAGGAAAATGCATTCTTACGTGTATTATTGTACCCTGATTGGCAGGTCTCGGACAGGACTACCAATGGATTGGCCTAAACGATAAAGTGTTTCAGAATGACTTCCGCTGGACTGATGGAAGTGTTGTGGTAAGACTTCTTTCACTCCTATTTTAGTCTTAAATGTGACACTGTACATATTAAGATGGTAAACAGATGTCATCATGGAAGGACAAGTGTTGTCTTCTTTTTCTGACTTTCTCATGAATTCTTTCTCTACTGAGCCTATAACCCTGATAAAGATAACAGAAATGCCATTCAGTATGCTTTATGAATGTCTCCAATTTAAAAAACAAAACAAAACAACAAGCTAAACAAAATCTCCTCACTTGACAGAAGAGTGCCAAATTACAATATGCAGCCAGGTTGTTAGACTGTTGTCTGGGAAAGGTGATTGCCAAGTAGTGAAGGGAACAGGAATAAAAGGCCAAAGGTTGAAAAGTAAGCACAGGCCTCCCGTGGAGGCTGATTTAGAGGTGGCGACGAGTTAGGTGTGAGTGACGCTTTGTGGAGGGTAGGTTAAGCTGGCAAGCTTTGGTACAGTCCCCCTTTATTCTTCACACTCCTGAGGGAGCACAGCTAGGAGGAAGCCACTCAGGGGAAAGGGCACTCAAAAGGCAAGCAGACAGATGGACAGCACCTGTGCCTTACAGCACTGAGAAAAAAAAACTAGGACAGCCCAGGGGGTCTAGGTGGGTGGTCACCTCTGCTTCATCAAAATAAATATTAAAATGGTTTAAAACTACTGTAAAGTATTTTGACTGGGAAATGCTGCAGTGTCTCATAAACGCAGGCAGTTGCAGACGTGTGTTTGGCAAAGTGCCTACAAAGTTTAGACGATCAAAGTTTGTTTGAATTTTTCGAGGAGGATGCAGCCCTGCTGGGCAGTTGATGGGTTAACCATTTGTTGAGCTGAAGTGAGCAGAGCAGGAAGCCACCGTGTGTTTTTCAGCCTTAATGACAGAGTAACAGGGCCTGCAGGCATGATTGGAGGAGACAGGGTGGGTGGAGGGGATCACAACTTTGAAGAAACTGTTTGACTCTAGAATGCGCTGAAAGACTGCAGTTAGCATCAGTTCCAGCTAGAATGCCCCACAGCTCCACAGCTGTGTGTATACTGTAGATGCACATCTGCAGATGGAGAATTGCACACAAAATGTCATCACAAATCCATGGCTGTCCATTAACATAAAAACACACACAACTCTTTAACTTGGATCCCAAACATAGCAAGATGATAAAATTCCATCACTTAGTGATATACGCCTCCAAATGGGATCTTGTTTTGCGTAAAACATGTCTCAAAAGCTCCACATAACTTTTGTTTTGTCATATATAATGGTATTGGGTGAGCAGTGAAGTGAATAGTGATGAAGTGCACTTATTGAATGTGGTTTTCTTTGTGCAATACTCCTTTTTTCAATCTGACATCTGGAGTAGGATGCTACCAATGTTCTGACTTGAGCTGTGGCTCAGAGGTATGCTAACTCCCTCATGTGGACAACACAGAAGTTACATTGATAGCAACCTGCTTGAAACAACACACTATCTGTCTCTGGAACTCTTGTTAGTGTATATGTGCTGCACATTTTCAGCAAAACATGGTGTTGAAACATTATACAGACACTGAAGCTGTTTCTTATCCATTTTAACGAGGCAAAAACTAATCAGAAACAGTGAATATTTTCAAAGTTAAGTGTTGTGTTGATGTCAAACAAAATTGGCATAAACCTGGTAAAAATAAGCAACAAGGACTCCATTTCTGATTTCGCAAATGCGTAAAATCCAGAGATGAGCAAAATGTTGCGAGTAAATGAAACATTGTAAAAATAGACCTTTTTTTAAAGATTAATAACAATGTAAATTTTCATTAGTTGTTGGACATTTGAGATTGTATTTGATTAAAAAAATCATAGGAATTACAAGAGTTTAGAAACAAAATTCTTATTTAGATGTGTTTAATTTGAATAAATTTCTTCTGCATAAAAAAAAAATTCTAATGCCTTAAAAACAATTACATTTGATCTTTTTGCAGCAATATGAACACTGGAGGCCCAACCAGCCTGACAGCTTCTTTTCCTCTGGTGAGGACTGTGTGGTGCTGATCTGGCATGAGGATGGACAGTGGAATGACGTTCCTTGCAACTACCATCTCACCTACACCTGCAAAAAGGGCACAGGTAAAAATAGATGGCTCAGTACAACAACTGCTTTTGAACAAATAAACAAAGTGCCTTTTGTTGGTCTTAATATAAATGCTTTTCCTGCAGTAGGAGGCTTATTTGTTGTTTCTGTTCATCAGTTGCCTGTAGTCAACCCCCTGTGGTAGAAAATGCCCGCACTTACGGAAAGAAGCGGGAAAGGTACGAAATCAACTCGCTGGTGAGGTACCGGTGCCGGACAGGCTTCATTCAGAGACACGTTCCAACCATACGTTGTCGTGGGGATGGACGATGGGATGTTCCTAAAATCACCTGCTTAAACCGTCAGTATAGCTTCTGCATCTCCTGAGCACAAACACTTTGCTACTGCTGTCCTTCTTAAAGCATGCATTGTGATAAATGATTTATTATGTTATGATTTATTTCATTTTAGCTTCAAGCTACCAGAGGAGCTTTATAAGAAGACATCAACATCAACACAGAAGTTTGTATAGCGTCAACAACTTCAAAAAATGGCAGGAGGACTCCTTCCATTCAGGCTATAGGCGCTACCGGGGAAGGAGAGACAGAAATGAGCACAAAAGAAAAAAGGTTGTTAGTTCCAAGTAAAGGAAATGCAGCTGCCTGATAGCTGTTCGGGAGGAGGAAAAGCAACAAAGCACAAGGGGGAAAGCTCATCAAAGGAACCAAAAGGATAAAGTACAATTCTTCTGCATTTTGAAAGACAATGGAAAACTATGAAGTGCCTTAAACATGTTATTACAAAACATTTTGTATGAAAGGGAACTTTGATACATCCTAATTGGATTTCCAGAAAGTTGCAAGTTTGCCAATGGAGAACCAAAAGCTCTGTTTTTTTTCTTTTCATAAATATCAGCTGTGCCATTTAAAACCACCTCAAGTGTTTCCTATTAGCAGAGTGAGCGGTTGGAAGTGTTACTTTTCAGCATGAGCTGCATTCATCCATAAGAAGCTCTTTCAAAATGAGAACTGGACCCAACGTTTGATGATCCAATGCTGAACACAAATCAAGGTTTTACTGTGCAGCGCTCAGTGTTAAAAAATCTACCAAAAAAACTCCAATAATATTAGATATGGCTAACAGCAGAAACAAACACAGTTGGGAACAATGGTTTCATAGTATTCGACTTATTTAGATTCCTTGTCCAAAATGCAAGTTTGGAGAACTTTCCAGACAAAACAGTTTAAAACTTTTTTTGCTGGCAGCTGACACCAAACATTGTGCTTTTTTTGTTGTGGTTGAATCTCATGTGTGCCATGTCAGCTGAAATATTTAGATATATAGCAAACAGAGAAACTTCTAAAAAGCTAGACTTTTGTGTGACAAAATTCTATAAAACAGAAATAGATGTTTAATTCTTTGTTTATTTTAATTGCATAAAGAATGTGTGCCTTGAGCGGCCCATATTTGCTTTCCGTTGCCTAACTTCTGTCATGTTTACATGGACCTGTTATACCTTTCATAATTATGGCAAAGACTCTTCTTCTCATTTATTGCTGCTCCCTTCAGTCAGGTTTTCCTGAGGTTTTCTAACTTGTGCTTTTTTTTTTTTTCTTCACTGAGCATTTTTCTTTTTTGTGGTCACGTATTCGCAGCCACTGAGTGAATGTAATTTGTGAAACACTCAGAAAGACTTGAACGTACGACCTGTTTTTTAGGTAGAGATTCCGATAATTTATTTTCAAGCTGCTCTTGAGCTCTTCACTTGTTTTCTACTGACAGGTAAAATATGATCCCACCGCCTGGGCCAGCGCTTTTCTAATGTGTGTTCGGCAGGAGCAGAGACCCATTCACACTGTCTAAATAGGATGCATTGAAGATGGAAAATTGCTGAGCGGCATGAACAATGTGCACGTCTTTTCACATCTTTAACGCTGTCAGTGGACCAAGGAAATCTGAAGGGCCACATCAGCAATAATATGCAATGACTTTGTTTTATAACGGGCTGAATTTGTACATGTGGGTGGTTTTGTGTTTCAACTGTGTTTTTTTTTTTAAATGCTGTTACGTTTTGACTGCCTGTGAATGTGTTTTGTGTATTGTGCACATAATAGTGTTTCATATTTATAAAAAAAAACATTTAAAAAAATAACATTATTTTAATGTGATTGTCCAGGATGCTTGTGAATTTCTTTTAAGATTAAAATGTCTGTTTTTTGTGTTTTTTTTCTGTTTAAATCACTAAAGAAATAAAAATAAATATATGAATATTTTAAAGTTTCTCAAAGAAAATTTGTATTTTTTATGGTCATGGAGTAGGTAAAGCTGCAGTTTCATTCTTTATTAATTTTTTTGTTTTTTTTTATCACTTGAAAAAGGTCCAGAACGCTGAATGACCTGGTTTGAAAGTTGTGAAAATGAGAATATATGGGAATTTCTCAATAGGCAACACAGTCTTTGACCAGCAGGTTGTGCTATCAGACTAAAACAGAAAGCTGAACTTAGGAGGTTTAGGTTTTTATTACTTCCATTATCCACTTGCATTACAACGAGTCAAAAATCCTCCAAAGAATATAACATTTCCTCCAAATCACACATTTCAGAAAAAAATCATCACACTTAACAGGCCATTTAAATAGAATATTCAGGGGCTGTAGCTAAGATATAGTGGTGTAAAATGAGGCAAACTAATAAAGTAAATGTGGACTTTTTTGAGGATTTCTCTTTTCTGAGTTGGTTGTTTCTTCTATATCAAATATTCAACAAGTAAAGGAAGTTTCTTGCTGTTAATAAGCAGATGCTTTCTGAGAACAATCCAGTCTCAGAGTGCCTCCTCATGCAGCCGTCCCTTCTGCTTAGCAGTGACATTACTGCCACAGAACATCATTCCTTGGGGAACAGCATTTACTGGTGTAACCTTTGTGTAAGTTAGGTTGCTGTGGTTTTCACCGTGACTGCCCACCCTGTCATTAGACCAGACTTGACTTGTGATTAAAGGCTACTCGGAGGTGCCCCAGTGAGAGTAGAACCTGAAATCTGGCCTCATGAAATGCAGATGTCTCATGGCAGCTCAGGGGGAAAAATCTGGACCCTGCCTTCCAAATCTCCCTGAGATTTAACAAGATTTTACCCTTCACCTTGGCAACTGAATATGTTTTTATTGTCATGTCATACCTATTCCAAGACTTGGCTTAAGGTGATGCACTGCAAAAACAGGCTCCTTAAAAATGAGTCAAAATTCTTTTTGCTGTGGGGTTTTTACCACGTTGTAATGTTAGGAACCGCAGAGGCAACTAAAACAAAAATGATTTGCCTTGCTTCATTACAAGTCGTCGATCTGCTAAAAATCAAATACAGTCAGATAAATTCGACTGTTATGTGTTTTATATGTTCATGTGTCAAAAATGACGTGTTTCTTTAACTAACGAGAGTTGCTTTAACTAACACTTTGCGTTGGTGTCGTTCTGTGTTGACTTAAACTGGACTTTGTTCTTCAGGCAAAACATCCTTCTTAGAGATGGAACATTTTTTGTGTAAATAAAAGTTAATGTTACGGCTAAAGGGAAACACATGTAAAGTTAAGTTGTCTAATTTGTCAGTGTTACATGCATCACTTTTGATTTGGCAACTTAAGCATTTCTGCTTCATAGCTTTTTGAGTTTCCCTGCCTACTCACAAAAACACTGCAAATTCTTATGAAAAGGGGGCTGTGGTGCTGTGGTAGGGCGGGCTACCTCTGATTGGAACCTTGCAGGTTTGATTCTCACCTTGCCCGCCCATGTGGCGAAGTGTCCTTGGGCAAGACATTGAACTTTATCTTCCCTCTGGTGGAAGGTTGGCGCCAATGTTTGGGAGCAGTGTGTGAATGTGTGTGTGAATGGGACTGTGACTTAAAGCACTTTGGGCCTTCGATGAAGGTAGAAAAGTGCTATATAAGTATACGCCATTTACGCCAAAAGGAACACTGTGCGACACTAGTTTAAAAGTTGTACTCTTTATTTGAAATGTCACCAAAGAGGGGCAAACGATTCAAAGCATCTTTTAGCTTTTCATGCATGTGTGTACACACATCTAAAGTAAGTAGCATATGTCAGCAACCATGAATAGAAGAATAAAAAAAAAAATGTAGAAGTAAAAAGCACAAAACTAGAAAACACAGAGTGGTACAACTCTAACCCACACTGTAGTCTGAAGTAGACACTTATTGATTTCCAATTACCACAGAATGACTATGACTACATTTGGAAACTATTTGACATATAGGGATTAGTATGGCCTTAAAAACAAACAAAAAAAACCAATTGGAAATGCAACTGCTGGTTGGCTCAGTCAATTCTGACAAACTACCCACCAGTGTCTCCTTTCGCTTTTTCTCTTGTGGTTACTTATATACCACAGTTTTTTTGTACTGAGAAAACATCACTATTTCTATATATTCAGAGGTTTTAGTTCAGGTCAAGGGGACAACAGACTTACACAAGAACTATCTAATCCTGCTTGTATGAGTTTTAAACTACAAAAAAAGAAGAATTTTATTGGAATTTCACTTGTAAACTTTTTGATATCCCTCAAGAAGTCCTTAATCAAAATAAAATAACAAATTTTGTTTTAATCTAAACATTACGCAATGTGTTCTGCAAAAAAAGGAAATGTTTACATGTTTATTTATTGCTAATCAGGAGGTGAACCCTTCAATGAATGGGATTCAAAAATGATTAAAAATAAATCAGTAATGCTGCTTGCTTGTCTGAGTTAAAGAAGCAGTTTCAACACAAGTAATTGATGATAACTCAGCCGCAGTGAAACATGCATACATATAATCTCAACTGTCACATTTTGTCACATTGTAATCACTGTTGTCCTTCAATGATGTGATATCTGATAAAACACAATATCGCACTATTTAAGCAGCACATAATTTCTGCACAACTGCTCTCCATCTTCAACTTCACACCTTTTAATATTCGAAAGAAAGATGTCAACCATTCAGTTATTGTGTCAGTCACATCAGATGAACACCCAGCAGTCTTATACAGCTAGAAAAGAAAGAAGGCAACAACCGTTCTGTTTTTTGTTGCAGATGGAGGCAAGATTTTAAGTAATCGGGTCTTGTGTTATTGCAACTTTAGAAGAACATTGATTTCATGTTAGTTAATACCAAAGTGTCCCTGCTTTATTCTTGATTTTAAGTGGCAGTTGTTGCAGCTCTTTGGTGATTGTGGTTTCTCCATCACTTTCTGCTTCCCTCACTGCTCAGGCCTGAAGCAGTAAACACCGTACTTTTTCTTTTTGTCTGGGAATCCGACCAAACGCACTGCAGCTTCAGTAGGGCTGCAGTTTTTGCGGGGCTTGGAAACAGGGTAACGGACACTTCCGTCTGCTAGCCAGCCGGCGTTGCAGTGGTTATAGCCCTCAAGCTTCCAGGCTGCGAACATGTGGCCGACTTTGGCAATTTCTGCGTCTTTACGAAGGCATGCCTGAACAGCTTCATTGAAGGTCAGGTTATTATGGTTTGACAGCCAATAGAACTCCCCTGATGAGAAAAACAGACAACGTGGTCAAATCCATAACTTTCCAAAGTCTATATGATTCACCAGAGAATCTGTGATCTGGTTTTTCCAGAAAAACGTACAACTTTGATAAACAATAAAAATCACTATATGATTTTGAAAGAACATAAGCTTACCTCTTAGCTTAGAGGCATAGCAGAACACATCAAAGTGGCTGAGTTTCTTGTTTCGCTGTCCATAACTTCTGAGTCCAGGGCCTTTCCTGGACCCACCACAAGGCTCTCTGGGTTTGGTGATGGGATACTGCACGGTTCCGTCATTTAGCCAGCCCGCATTGCACCAGTCAAGGCCATCCTCCCAAGCCTCATACAGCTGTTCAAATGAGGCGACTACAGCACCCTGGTCTGCACAGGCCTTCTCAGCATGCTCAAAGTTTAGGCTGTAGCGACCTCCGTGAGGGGAGTATGGGAACACAACACCTGGAAGAGGGTCAAAATTATTTAGGACAACATGGCAACATTTGAACATATTTAAACTAGTAATCTTGATTTTTTTTTTTAACTTCATTAATTTTTTTCCAATGGTTTTTAGGATTAATCAAATTGTTGTTGGAACTATACAAATGCCTTAATTTCACGCCAGACAAGACTGCACTGAGTCGAGGTTTGTGAAGCACATTATTAAACTTCAGTAAAATTAGGAATAAAAAAAGCAAAATTTATGTGAATCAATAAAAGTTGAAACTTAGATGAATACATTTTCCAATTTGTGAGCAGTGGGCCAGCAATTTTTCAACCCAGTTGATGAACCAAAGTTATTATTTTATTTTATTTTTTAAGAATAAAAGATCAACCATGAACAAGCTAAAAAAAACAACTATGCAGTGATTTCAAAGCAATTAAAACTAATGAACTCATAATAAGATCTAAAATGTTTTTTGTTTTGGAGATGATCTTTTAATATGTGAATCACTAACAAATCTACAGTCCAATAAAAAAGTATGAAATGCAAGAAAAGTACCATAAGCTTCAAAATTAATGTAAGAGGTAAAATATGACAGTTTTCTTCCTTAAAAATGTTCTGTATTATTTGGTGAGTGTTCAACTCCTGGCACCCCCCCCAAAAAAAGAAACAAAAAAAAGAACTATTTCCTCACTAAACAGCTGGCTTTGGAGGACATCCAATGGATTCTCACATTCAGTTCCTCTAGAAAATCTCCTGAGGATTTCAGTGTTCAGTTGTGAGAGATTATGAAATCCGGTTGACCATTCATAATGTGAGAGCGGCGGTCATAGTGAAACTTTATGTGTTTGAATGGGAACCATTCAGAATGGTGGAAGGAGGACAACGTGGTGAATGGATGGATTGTACTTTAGACTTCTGTGCATCTTAAGAAAAATGTTAATTTAGATATTTAAGGTTAAAAATCTCCTAAAATACTCTATGACGTTTTACTTTTAATGAAGTGGTAAGAAATGGTTTTGGTGTATTTGTTTGTTTAATTAATATTGACTTTATTTGCTTTTTTACTGATATGGAGTGTTGTAGTTTTTTGGATTACTGTTGACACAATTTGCCAATGGGGTTCAGTTTAATCCTTTCATTTACTGCTTTAGAATAATGTAATAAAACACACAAATTCAAAGTTGTGCAGTGTAGCTATAAAATGAACTGATTTTTGAATGGAGGTTATCCTAACAATAACTTTTCCAGGATAAATCATCAGAAATTTTTGTGTGCTTAGAAATGTGCACCAAAAACAACCACGATCTCCTCTTTTAATGCTAAATACAATTCAAATGTAAAAATAGCTGCAACTTTTAAAGTTCTTTAAAAAAAAAAGGCTGTGAAATATTACTCTTTGTGTATTGCAGGAAACAGTTGCTACTAATGAGAAATTAAAACATCAAGGAAAATGTATCAAAGTAAAACAGGACAAAAAAAAGGAATTTACCATTTGAAAGACCAGACTCCACCTCCAAGATAATATCATGCATGACGTCTTCTTCTCCATTTTCGATCTCACAACGGTATCTTCCAATGTCGCCCATGGAGACATTTTTAATCACTAGTGATCCATCTTCGTCTTTGGAACCCCCGAGAAACACCCGGTTGTTAAAATTACCATTAGCCTTCTTATGTGAACTTATGGACAGCAACACGTCAGTCCAGGTGCCCTTATCGTTGACTTTGGTCCATTCAATTCGATATCCAGCGATTTTGTCGTAGGAATGAATTATGCAGGGCAGGGTGACACTGGCACCCTGTTTAGCTGTGACTGAACAAAAGAGAAGAGGATTGAGCTTATAAAAATAAAGTCATGACAGTTGAACTTTGAAATGGTATAAACTGGATCTAGAATATTTACTTCAAATTAACATTTTGCTTGAAGTTGATATAGCAAAAGTCTGTGGGCTGAAAAAAAAACCCATCTGAAAATACAATTTCCTGAGTCTGATTATTCACAGTTTGGGGCTTCAGGCAGTGTTCATCCCCTGGAGCCAATACTCCACCTCTGTCTCTTTCCTGCTTATGTCAAGTCTTGGCAGTTGTTTCATCAAGTCTTTTGTTTTCTTAATATTATCTTTCAGAATGAAAATCTGTTTTATCCTCTCCATCTGATTTATGTTAAATATGTCAAACCCAAAAAGGAATACAAAAAAAAAAAAATCTTTTGCCAAACTTCATTGTTCTTTCAAGCCAATCCAGGTCACCATTTACCTCTAAAGTTTTAGTGCAACTCAAAAGGTTTCCATCATCTCCCTGACCTCCATGCTCGGATATTCAAAGGTTTTCTGTGGAAGGCTCTAACTGGCAAGACGAAGTTTGTGCCAGGGAATAATAGGCACCAGATGAATAGACGTGGAGGACCTTAAAAGGTGCTCAATCACAAACATACTAACAAACTAAACTGAGTAAAAGTTTAGTTAAGCTCTGTTGTACCAAAAATTAATTGAACAGCCTTTGATTTTCTTGGAATCCGCCCAAAACAAGACTAAAATAAATATCTTGTCTGTAATTATCAAAAAATAACTCTTTTACCACCTTGATTTGTTTAATTATAAAGTATGCCAGATTGCTTTTTCATCTTAAATATTTAAAACTTTTTTTTGTTAATAAAGCTTTTCTTTGATTTACCATAGATCACCTGTATCTGTGTGTTGATTAGGATTCAACTCTAAAGCTCAAGTCTGGAAACAGACTCTCCCAGTCCTCCAGCCAAACCATGCTTCTCTACCTTATGAGCACTGGTTCAGTGGGAGCCTTTCTACATGAGAATTTGATTAGTAAGAAAGCTGCTGGCAAACTTAATCTGTCCCTCAGTTCCAGTTCATGCTACCTAATACTTCTTATTTTTCTGCCTCCCTCCAATCAAATTGTTCATACTCCAACTACTTCTGTTGCAAAATCACCACACCCAGTAACCCTGTTCAACTTGGTCAGTGAGATGCCAGGTGTTTTATGATGTAAGAAAAACTCATTTGCTTGTCTTTTTTATTAATGTCTTTCAAAGCAGTGCAGTGTTTAGAAACAGTCTGGATATTGTTAATTCTGCAGGGCTTTGCCTGTGTAAAATGACTTTTAAGGCAGTTTTGGGTAGTCATGGCTTAGTAGATGGAAGCTGATGGATCCAGGACAACTTTTGTGCCGAGACACTAGATTTTACAGATCAGAGAACAAGAACAAATAGATAAGGCTTCATTGGACACTTTTTGTGTGTGCAAAGTGAAAGATTGGCCACTGAATGTAGTTTGTAATTCTTAAAAGGTGTTTCTGAGGGCATATAAATGGAACATGGAACATATTACTTTTTCAAATTAGAATGAAAACTTCAGGCGGAGGTGAAATAATTAATTTTACTGTAAGACATTATCAGCCAAAAAAAAGAAAGAAAGAAAGAAGACTTTAATATTGAAGGTAATTTAAAAGTTTCACTTGCTTCTCTATTCTTCCACTAATGTGGCCCCTGGGAGGTTAGGTGTCTTGTGCCAATTAAGAAACAGCAAATTATGTAGCCACAGCCTCTTGGCAAATAAAAAAAAAGCTGTACTAGTACACCTGCCACAACTTTTACTTTCAAGCCAAAAGTGGGGCTAAAATGTTTTAGATAATATGCAAACGTATGGTCAAGCAAGTCAACTTGGACTTTTTTAAATGGGAAGCTTGGGACTGAAAACATGGCAAAGGACTAAGTGGCCACATGTGTGCAGTGGGACAATAAACAGCTGCAGCCAAGCCCCACTGCTATTTTACGACCAAGCACTTTGTAAAAGGTTGCATTAGTAAATGATTGGAACCATCTGTCTTTTTGCCATGCTGAACTGTAAATTAGCAATAACGCAGAGATCCAAGTCTGCACTACATTCTGAAACTACAAAAGTTTCATTTTGCTGTTTAATTTCTAAAACTGAATAAAAGTCAGTGAAAACCGGGTTAGAATCTGACACTGGAAATCTGCGACCTGCACACTGTTCATAGCAGTGTGTGCAACACTGGGCCACGCCCTCTGACAGAATTGCAAAGCATGAGATGCTTTACAACATCCCACTGATTTGCTCTCCTCCGGTGCTGCTGGCCTGTTTGCTTTAGAGTGGAGAAGGAATTAACAAGCACAGCTGGGACAAGCACAGCAAACCACCCCCTCCAGTCCACACTCATCCAAAAAAAAAACTCTTTCCTGTGTTCTGTCAAGCAGAAATACATAGCATGCACATTCGTGTTTGCAATTGCAAGCACATTTAACTGCTATTAAATAGCATTTAACTGCTATTGAGTCAAATTGTTAAATTTGACTCAAGATTAATAAGAGGATGCATCAGATCTGGTTCCATCAACAAGCCAGAACACACTTTCACGTCAGGCGCCAGCCCTATTCAGTTTCCAACAGAGCACCTTTTTCCATCAAGCTCAAGCAGCTGGGCCAAGCTTCACTAACCAATCGCCACAGTAAGCATTATAGTTAACAGACTGTTACCTCACAGGGAAAGACAGAGTCATTTGGCCGCCGTTCAGCACAGGGCTCTATATATTTGGCTGTGGGTCATTAATCTTTGCTCTGCTCTTGTCAGACTGTCTGTTACCATGGCTGCTCTCCAAACGCTCCCAGGGCTACAGTTAGTCAGTAGGTGTAATGACAGGCAGCACCCCATGAACAGAGAGTGTGTTCTTGTTACAGAAGCATAATCTGGTGCACGATATAGACATATGAACATGATAGTCACATAACTGGCCTGTGGGAGTAATTTCAACATTGTAATAAAAAGGGCTAATCCTTCCATTGTGTGTAACTTCATCTTGCAGGGGAGCTGTTTCCTCTCCACCTTGAAAGGAAACACCAGAAGAATCCTTAATTTGAAATCCACTGAGTCAGCTTGCAAGGCTGCTGAAAGCGCATTAAATATCACTCGATCCATACAGCATGAAGAATAAGAGCTAACCCTTTTTCTGCCATCATCACAGAAGTAGATTTGCTCTACAATTGTGTAGCTGACAGCCACTTCTATGTGCCATCAATCTACAACAAAATCATTTTACAGTAAATAATATATACATTCATTGGAACTTACTTGCTTTTCTCCCCCAGACTAAACAAAAGAATGTAAATTCAAAATGAAAAGACAAGCACTACTGGTCTAGTTTCATCTATTGCAGCACTTCTGACCTATTTAAACAACCAGCAGTTTTGGTTGCATGCTTCTCATTCAGTAGAGCGAGCAGTTATCCCCCCCTGAATGACAGGGTAATTTATTCACCAGCTACACTGTGTTGAGGAGGCCTGCATGCAAGTCGCAGAGTTAAAGGTTGAGTTGCATTCTGTCTGTGTGTTATACCCTGGAGATGACTCTCTTACCCATATTATCACAATGACCCTATTGTTGTATAGGCCTGTGCTGTAAAACCACTTTGCCTCCAGATCGTGCAGCTCCACATGCATTCATAAACAGCAGATGCTGAGACATGACCGTTACACGTTGAAGCATTTAAATTCATTTGAGTCTTACCTGTTGTTACCGAGGCGGGGGTTGGCTTTTCACAGAACACCCTGCCAGCCAGGGTCAGAGAGATCACTGTGATGCAGAGCAGACTCATCATTTTCTCCTTTTTTTCTGTTTGCTTTAGGCACAAAAAAGCTGTTCGGTGGGATAAAACCCCAATAAGAAAAGGTGTCTTTAAATATAAAAAGGACTAAATACGATCTGACACCAAATATTCTAGTTCACTAAAATGCCCCCTTTTTTTCTGATGGGGCAGCAGTCGTCTGTGGTGCTACTGCAAAATTTGGTCTCCTCAGAGGTCCAGACAAGTGCCTTTTATTGAAGCCTAGCTTGGTAAAGACCACTCCTCCTCCCCTCAGCCCATCACCATGCTTAGCTCCTTATGGTTCCCCTTTGGCACTTCTTTTATGAAATACTCCCTCCTCTCCCCCATGGGAGACAGAAGAAAAAAGAAAACCGCTAGACAATAAACTTGGAGATAATTATCCATCCTGTTGGAATTGGACAAAGGACTTGGAAAAAGAAATGCTGCAACTTTGGTATATTAATGCTTGTGAGATCTATATATTTTATTTTCTGTTGGTGAAAAATAAAAGCACGTTTGCTCTTATTTTTTTTGTGTGATTTTACTTTACTTCTTTTTTAATTAAAACGTATGTAAGTCAAAACTGATATATACAAACTCCCTATATGGACACAAGCATAGGTACACACTACAAGCTTGCATAAAACTTACTTGTTTATACAATTGCTTGATAAAAGCCTGTTAACTGTAACAGTGCCATTAAAAACACACATAAAAGGTCTGCCCAGAAATTGCCTCTTTTTTTCCCCCTTCTCTCTTCTGTTGCTTGTGTTCACTGTGTTCTCTTGCTCTCCTTTTGTTGTGATCTACTGTGACCACAAAGGTGAGAAACTGAAGTCAGCAAATAGCTGTGCTCTCAGCAGTTACAGTAAATTATTAGAGCTGGTTTTTCTCTCAGTTTTAGTGACTCTGAGTTTCTCCCAGCAGAGATAGCACATGCTCTGTGCGGACAGAGGAGCCCTGGGGAGGTCGGATGTGGACTCACAACAGGCCATAGGCCTTCAGGAATTGTGTGGTCTTTCCCAAACATTTTGTCAAGCTCTGCAGCCGTCTTTGAAAGATGGCTCCACGGACCAGGATGCCCCATTCTTGAGATATTGCTGCTCCATACTTAAATCATTACAGCTGGGACAGCCTAAGACGCTTTCCTCTTCACTCCTATCCTTTTTTTTTCAATGCCCCATCTGTCAGTCTTTAAGTCCAACCAGTAAATGACAGGCACAATACACAGAGGGTTTATGATGGATGATCCAGAAACCTGTAAGTCCCATTTTAGATTGCATCCTCTGGCCCCAGATAGCGGAAAAGAAGAAGGGGGCCCATCTAAGCAATGGCTAAACAAGCCTGCCACAGCCCCAGTGCGCAAGAGTAAATAATGAGCACACATGGCTTCAGCGTGAGGGCACTGCAGGCTCTCAAGGAGACAGCTGCAATCACCTACAGTACTAGACTATGTCAGCATATGTGGATTACTCAAAGGATATCAGAGCTGGCGGTCAGTGTAGTATTTTTTATTTTTTTTAAATTTTTGTTAATGGCAAGATGGCTTTATGACTGAGTACTTCCTTCTGTTCCAGAAACACACCCTTTTGGAGACCAAACAATCTTGGAAACATCTGCTAGAAAAAGAATCTACTTTTGACTTCTGCTCAGCCCTGCTTGGCAAATGATCCACGGTCATATGAGAGTTGTTCGTGAAACTGGTATAAAGCAACAACAACAAAAAAGACTAAACAAGTTTACTGATCAGTTCATGTGTATCCAACTAACAATCTATTTGGCAACTCAGCATAAATTGATTTGATGAGCTGCTGAAAATCCATTTGCCATTGTTGTAGGATTAAAGCTGTCTTCTCTTTTGATTAGCTATGAGTCTAAGTCTTTTTGGCCAGTAATCCAGCCAAGGACAAGCCAGACAGACAGCCCCACAACAATCTCTTTCTCCAGTTGCTGTCAATTAAAGTCAACTTGTGAATAAATCTTTAACTTCTCAAGACCTGAAATAATATTTGAACTAACCCTCTAAACACGTGGCAAACGTTAAGCACAATTAACCTCTGTGGTAATATAACCCAACATGTGATGTCTCTACACATGTGGATGCCAGGTCACAAGAGGTGAGACAGTCAGTATATCCACTCATCATGAACAATGACAGCACTTAGATGGACCTATTTATTAAATATTACATTATAGATCCATGACCTTTCCATGGATGGTCAGTTAGGCAGGACAAACAAGGTTAATCGTTGTTGGAACACAGGCAGTGAAGTTCATGCAGAATTTTGGTTAAAAAGAAATCACATTTCTTTGTAATTTTAATATTACACTTAACTTGAAATTATTAGGTTATAAAATATTCACTCTTGGTAAAGTTGTCACAAGTGTAGAAAATAACTTACAATTAAGTGAAATAGGAAAGCCTTCTGCTTCAACAAGCCTTTATAGGTTTGTTTGGCAAACAGAGCCTAGCTTGGATTAGTCTCAAATGAGCTTCAAACTGGAAGTCTGTGAGAAGAGACATGTACTGTGAAAAATTGCCACATTAAATTGATTTAACCATGTCAAGGGTAATTGAAATGATATTTTGTAAGCAATTTCTTTCATTTTGAATAATTTTGTAACCCTTGTGCTATCCTAGCCACTTTAACATTGGGAGTTGGGTCATCTAGACCCACTACAGTGCTTTGAACATTTTTTCTTCAATGATTTGTGATCCTCACTGGTGTCCATAGATTACATGAAATCTTTCCACCTTTATCCACCTTTGTCATGGTAGGGTGAACACCTCAATGTAAGGGTGGGGTCATCTAAGATGGCACAAGGGTTAAGTGTCTGTTTATCCTTGTGAAAGCATATTCTAGTAAATTGCATTACATTAAAGATAGTTGCTTGTTAAAGATTATAGTCAAACAGTTCCACATTGATCAATAACTAAAAGAACACTACAACAAAAGAAATGCCTAGGAATCAAAAAGTTGATAGTGTTCATGGCTCATGTGCAGATGCTTTGTATTGTGCTTACACTGACTTTTGGGAGAATTGAACGCTTGAGACTTTTTGATGGCTCTGTTGTGTCAGAGCCAGGTCTCAAGGCCATGAGCACATTCACAGCTGGTTTTTCACATGCTGTGCTCCAAATCTTTGGCCAGGCGATATAATTCTTTGTAACATATATCAGCACTCTGGCTCTAGGCTTCAGAGGTGCAGGATGGTGTGTAGCATCTGAAAAGTGACTGTCAGGACTCTTAGGAGGCTGTTAAATAAACTTCCCTAAAACATTGAACAGGAAAAGGTTGAAAAAGTACAGGTTATCCCATATTAAATACATTCACATTAGCCACAGCCAGACATGTGTTCCTCTTTATGTCCAGCAGTACCACACAGGATTAGGCTTGGAAACATTTACGAGGATGACGTGGGCTTTGTACTCTATTTGCTTCTGGTAACCAGTGACGTGTAGTAATGTATGGGACTCTACCGGTCTGGTAAAATGGGCTGAACGGAAACTTATGTGTGCTGAGCAGCTCTGACGCCATGCAGCTGGACAATTTTACTCTCACCTCCTTCATGGAGATCAAAACGGTTAAAAAGCTGATTTTTATCATACAATTAGTATAATTTTCCAGCATTACTTAAATAAACTGATAGTACTTAGAGGTGGTGTCCAATAGTGGGCTTTAGTCAGCTCCTCTGGCTGTCCTTAAAAGCCATCTGTGTGAGGTTCAGAGGAAGGGTCGGGTTCTGCTTGGGAGTTGGACATGTAATCCATCTGTTAGCTTTGGCACCAAAACCAAAATCTGAGCAGCAGTTAAGCAAATTTGAATCATTTTGTCATTTTTCACTGTTGACCGACTGAAGAGATCAAAGTGAAATGATGATTTGACACATCTTTTATTTGACGCAAAGCTGATTTTAATGCCTCTTCTGGTGAGATGATAAAACTGACTTCCTCTGGTATGTCAGATTGCTGTTTTTACAAAAACATTGTGTATAAAGTTTGTGTTATATTAGCCTCCACCATATTACTCTAACATTTTCCTGCAACTGTCAACCCGAAAACCAAACATCCCCTATGGAGCCTTTTTTCCTTCAGACCTAGAACGGGAAGGTGATTTGAGGTTTTTCAGTCCATTTCAGTTTACATTGGAGGCAGCTACATACCATAAATTCCTCATGCACGGTATTTACCATAATTCACTCAAAGTAATTAATAAACGTGGTATTTTAAGACAACACTCATTTGCTGTTATTTCATTTTCTGCTCTAAACAACCAAAAATACAAAAATAAAAAAAATGAATAAACTAACAGAAAGAAAGGCATTTTTATGTTGAATGGTGAAGCCAAAAAATATAATACCATATTACCACCGCTGCCATGGGGACCACTGTTGTTCCAAATAGCAGCAACAACATTTTCCAAAAGTATAAAGTTCTGAAGTGTGTCAGGAGACAGGGATTGAAGCGGATTTACGACCATACAACACATTTAAAATGTTCAGACTCAGTTATTCCACTGAAGAGCCACAAATTCATATGATGTTTTTAAAGCAACTACTCTTACAGTCATGAGCAACTTTCCATCAACCAGTGTTAAAATTTGACTCTTTTTCAAACTTAGTTATAACTCCCACTAAAAGGTAATGGCAAGAGTAATGGATCATATTGTTATTTTTCAAATCAAATCAAATCAAACTTTATTTATAAAGCACTTTTCATATATAACACAAACTGCTTTACATTAAAACACAACAAAATATAAAAAAAAGCATGACTATTAAAATAAATAAATAAACAAAAATAAATAAAGAGGGCCCCCCTCCCCGTACCTAGCCCCCCACTCCTTTCACACCTCCCACCCCCTAACTGATGTTAAAGACACTGAGAAATAGGCTGAGCACAAAAATTTTTTATGGTTAGTCATCTAGAATTTTAGGCCATCAAAAAGCCAACCAATCAGCAACCAAATGTGTTGTGTGGGTTTTGTCACTTCTATTTTGTCAGGTGTGCAAGAGTTTGTCATGCTTCTTTTTCAGTTTTATTGCTTTCATTATATCTGCATAATTCATCCATCTATCCATTTTCTTGACTCGCTACATCACTTTGGGGTCACGGGGTCATCGAAGCCTGTCCTGGCTACTGCTGGGCGGAGGCAGGGTACACCCTGGAAAGGTCGCAGGGTTATCTGCATAATTGCTTAATGCAAAATAGGCCACTATTATATTAACTTGAAGAAATACTTCATATTTTGTGAGCCTGAAAGGGTAGGGCAGTCCAGATTTGATTAAAGTTTGCTTGTGAAAACTTAGAATGGCAAAATTTAAAGCCAGATTCTAATCATTCTAGGAAAATATGACTTTGTTTACACGTGCTTTACCACTTTGGTTTTTATGGGTTCACTTCAAGGTAAAACAGCCATGTCAATTTACTAATGAACCTGTTGGCAGTCTGTTTACACAAGCGAGGTGTTTTCTGTGTACTTCAATCAAAATTGGTCTAACTTTGTAACAATACATTTTTCAAGTTTTTCAGTGTGAGCAACATTTGTCATACAAATGAAAAAAAGCTAGTGGAAAAAGAAGTTTGCATTGTTTCCCTGCCAGAATGGCAAACTAATACCTCAGACATCAAGCTTTAACTGACTACCTGGTTATGGAATCCAGGTTGATTTGCATTTTATTTTAGAAACAAGTTCAGTTCAGAAAATCAATTGTAAGCTGGTTAATAAAATGCTGGTAAAATCTCTAAAAACTGTCTTACATCACATAATATTAGCATAAATCCGCTTTCCTGATCATGATGATGTAAATTTGCACGAACACTGCGACGTGACAAACAGATATTTTTTCTGCGTCACACTATGCTTCCCCGGCCTGAGTTTTACGATTTATTGGTTGGATTTGTTCATGAAAAGAGCTGCCAAGCTCTCACCAGGGGCCACATGGGAGTATGAGTTTAGGCCCAGCTGCAAGAAAATGTGGGCGAGTCACCACAGTAACACTTATTGAGTAATCACATTATGTGTGTCTACTCACACTATTAAAACCTTGTTTTCAGTGATGATTGGTTGCCGTAGTGACAGGGATACTGACTTTCTTTGAAATATTTCTTTGTAGTTTGGACTTTTCTTTCCTTGTTTTATAAAAAAAATCACTAAAAACATTCAATGTATATCAACAGTGTGAAAAATCATTAATTAGCAAATCAGTTCTTTAAAAAAAAGATTAGGAGAGATGTACAATCAGAGGATCTCTTTTAATGAGAATTTAGATAAAGAAAAATACGTCATCTTAACTGAATTTGCTGTAAAAGCCAGCTTTAGGACTGTGTTGGAGTGAACCATTTTTTGGCAAATGATATAATCAAAAAAACATTTTATTTGAAGATGTTGACAAAGGCAGAACACATTGAGATGATCTTAGCTGAACAGGGCAATACCCGGGGCAATTATTTGTACCTTTAGGGGTTAATAACTCCAAGCTGCTGCTGGTCTTATTCATTAATTGGGTTATTGTGTAATGGAACATCTTTCAGCAGTCAATAAAATATGAGCATTAAAGCAAATGAACTGTCAGCTATTTTAATTTTGGGCTTTTAGATATTTTGTGTATTTTCTCAATCCTTTTTTCTCAAAGTGTAATTTGTGTCAAAATAACTTTGCTGCTTTTTAGGATTAAGGTTTATTTAATGCATGCAGGCTCAGTGCCCATACATGCTTGTCTTGCTGCTGGCAGCAATTGAACATGTCTGAATGATACTTCTGATTCACTTCTATAGCATAATGGAATGATTATCTGAATAGATGCAACTGTACAGAATATAATAATATGCTGCAGTTAAATCTAAGAACACTACATCAAAACTAATTTGGCTTTTTACCAAAACATCTTAGTGTTATTCAAAAATTTACATCAGTAAGGGCTTCTTTTAACCAAATGTGAGACTTTGTTTCCATAAGAGTTGGCAAAAAGGATTTTTTTATGTTATAATAGTTGCATATAGGATGAAAGGGTAAAACAATCTTCTCACACTTTTGAAGTAATTATACCGAGCAATCAACAAGTTTCCTCTAACAGTTTTGTGGTCTTATTTTTCATTTTATTTATATACTGTATGTAAAACAATCAAAATCTTTATCCTTCTCTCTTTAGTACAAACAATAAAACAGAATAGTTACCCCAAATGTAATTAGATTAGTATAAATATAATCACACTGTGTGGATTGAAGGGTCAAGCAAGATAAATGGTAAATGGTATATGGCGTATACTTATGTAGTGCTTTTCTTCCTACAAGGTCCAAAGCGCTTTACAGTCACAGTCCCATTCACCCAGTCGCACACACATTCACACACGCACAAGATAGAGAACAATACACTATTTGTTAGCTGAAAGAAAAAACACACACACACAAAAACCAAGTACTTTTAATAGGATTGCCGAAAGCATCTTCTTTTTCTCTGTTTATAGGCAGCTTTGGAGCAGAGGTAGAGCGGTTGATCTCTGATCAGAAGATGCTTGGATCCCGCTTTGCCCACCTGTGGATTAAAAAGTCCTCGAGCAACCCCATATTGCTCCTGGTGGTTGTAGGTTGGTGCTAGTACAAGGTGGTGGCTGAACCTTGGGTCTTCAAGGAAAGTAGAAAAGGACTATTTATGCCAGTTACCATCTATTTTTGTTTTACTTTTTTTTTTGGCACAATGTTTATCTTTTTACATGAGATTAACATCATGATATAATAGTGGTTAATATTTTCTTTTTTTAAATTTGTAAATCATATTAAAATTAGATTTAACTCAAGTTATACAGATTTATACAAAAACAATTAAAAAGCACATGGTCTGCGCTTTATTCTTTTGAATGATTGTCTGATTCTATATGTAATATATATATATATATATATATATATATATATATATATATATATATATATTTGAAGCATTAATCAGTTCTTACATGTGTTTTTGTCCAGTATTACTGTATATACTCTTTGTCAAGTAAATAGTTGGAATGTATTTTTTTAATGTATTATTTTAAAGGAAATGAATAAATTCTGCTCACCTCTGGTTACTGATAAAGTTGTGTAATGATACACAAAATAAGGGGATATAGAAATCCGGATCAAATTGCCTGCAGTTTCTTTCGGAATTTGTTGGTATGCATTCTAAACCCACAGTGGCACATAAAAAAAAAAATTACAGATGTCCTGAGAAATAACTGTGTTCTCTGGGAATTATTTTTAGGAAATTATATTGAATTAAGCTTTTTTTTTTTGGCAAAAGAACAAAAACTGCTCAGTTTAATAGCACGGACCTTCTTGTATCATCATAGCTTCCCCTGCTACATTTACTCTCTTCACTGCCGTGAACTCTGTCATTGCTCATCATTATACACAACCCATTACAAAGTTTCATTATAATAAGCTGTATGATTGAAATTAAAATTCAAAGCCAAATGCTAATTTGGTATAGCCTATAGTTTTGTTAATCTGATTTCTAATCATGTTTAGAAAAACAGCAGACTAGAATCTGACTTTTTCCACCTTAGATTAGATTTCTCTGAGCAAAGAGAGCTGATCGGTTTAGGGTAACTTGTGCCAATTTTAATAAAGTGAAGCTTTGGCAAAATTTCAATACAGAAGATGTATTTTATCTTCAGTTATGGTTGCCTATTCTTCACTCCACAAGTTGCTCATCAATTAGTCCTCACAAGTTTGTTTATCTGCATTGCAGACTTTTCGCTGGCCCACCTCTGCACTGGTCTCAACCTAGCTCTTCAATTGGGCGCAGTCTGACCATCATCACCACCATCACCACCATTGGCGTCTGGGTTCTGGAGTCTGTTTACTTGGTCTGAGGTCATCACAAACATGCAAGATGTCTCTGGCCCAGAGCCCAACCGCCAAAGACTACTGACTATTCATGCTTTACTATAAAATCTTTTAATCAAACTTTCAATATCTATTCTTGAAATGTCACAGCTAACATTTTCTTGATAACAATTACCTGTTTGGTGCTTGGAGTTATTTTATTGTATCATACGTTTTATTTGTACTCAGATTAAAAGATGTTTAAAGTCCCTCTCTGATGAAAATCTTTTTTTTTTTTTTACTTTTTGACATGTAGGTTTGGCATTTTTCTGACGAAAGAGAACAAATGTAATAATAAGAAAACATTTCATTTTTGCATTTCTGACCATTTCTCCTTTTAAATTGCTGTCAATCAAGCTGTCGCAAAGACGCTAGATTTGATTATCCCTTGTGCTATCTTGGATGACCCCACCCTTGCATTGACATGCTCTCCCTACAATGACACAGGTGGATAAAGGTGGAAAGATTTCATGTAATCCATTGACACCAGTGAGGATCACAAATCATTGAAGAAAAAAGGTTCAGAGCACTGTCTAGTGGGTCTAGATAACCCAACTCCCAATGTTAAAGTGCATAGAATAGCACAAGGGAAAAATGAGTCATTGTGATGTCACAACAGACCAATTGCGCATGCCTAAGGCCCCTGATCTGCCTCCCCCCGTGTGCACAAGCTCAGGTGCAGAAGCAGAGAAGATGGCACATTGCTGCATTGCCCACATGCACAAGTACGACCAAGGCTGGATTTTGTTGTTGGCCTCACGTATTTAAAATTAAACCTAAAGTCCCATTAGCTGTGACGCACATAGGTGCCTGAAATGCATTCTCCTCATTTGGTCCTTCCCCTGGAGGAGCGGTGAGCTGCAGAAACAGCCGCACTAAACAACCATTTAGTGGTTTAACCCTGACCGTAACCCATAATCCTAAACTTAACTCTTCCTCTGGGTCCGTGCAGTCAAGAGAAAAGTTCAGCACTGGCTGCACATATTTGGAAAATAAGGTGGGAATATTCACTTTCTTTATGGCATTTCATTTTATTTGCTGTCCAAGTTCATCCATCAGTCTGCATGTGCTAGCATCAAATCAGTTCTGAGCTCCAGCCAGTGCTGCTTTCTGCTCCAATGTAGCCTAAATTATCATGTCATTCAAAGCATTTTTCATGGACTTATCAAAGTTCTTTTTGGTGTGTAATTTTATTAAACAGCAGGGTCTAGTACACACATTTGCTTTGTCATTCCACACAGTGTTCAAGAAGTGTTGATGTGGAACCAAAAATATGTCACTTTTCACCGATTCTTTATGCTAAAGATAATCTTTTGAGAATAGAGACTGTCAGTCGGTGTTCTCTGTGCCCCCCCCCCCCCCCCCCCCGTGCTATCATCATCAAGAGGGAGGAGGGATCAAGGGCTAATCAGATCAGATAAACTTGAAATATGGCTTTTTAGGACAAGTTGTGGGAGTTTAGTTAAAAACGTCATAATCATAATTAAAAATCCACCGGGAAGGTTAAAAAAGAATAGTCATAAGGGTATGGGGTTTGTTTGTTTCTTTTTTGTAATTTTTGAACTATAAATGCGGATGCATACTGTTCCATCTGCAGACGTAATTTAAAATGCAGAGGAATGAAGAGTCTTTTGGTGTCTTTCAAGCAGAAGAATGCACAAAGAAGTGGAAAAATTATATTGAGCACTTAACATTTATGTAGACGTAAAACAGTGCTTTTAAGGTTGATTATCAAACAAAACAAATAATAAAATAGTCAAAAACATTTCTTTATTAACGAATCCTGTTCAAGGTAGTCTATTTTTACCAAAATCTATAGTTTTACCTGTAAAATTGATATTTTTTGAATGCAAATAAATTTATGGTTTAGTCTAGAAATAAAAAGGATCCAAAACTTTATTTGATCATCAACGGGTTAAACAAACCAAAACAAAAAGATACATTAAGAATGTCACTCAAAACCTTCTGTTAAACCAAAGTCAAATCATAGCATTCATAGCAGTTTAATGATAAACTCATGAACCACCACAAAGTGCCTTTTTTTCTCAACCCAGAGTGATTTAGGGACACATAAAGTGTCACAGAACCTAAGTTTCCCACTGGAGATTGTTTTTTGAAGGACTCAAGTTTTGGTCTCCTTGCCACCTGGCAGAGTGGTTGAAAAAAATCAGATTAAGACTGATCTCTTCTATTATGTTAGTCTTATTTAAAAGAAATATAATCAGGTTCCTTTATGAATATAATAAATGCAGTGCAGTGAAATCTTTTAAGAAATAGCTTTCATTTGGGAAGAAAAAGGGGACTTTTTCCTAGTTCCAGATTGGAAGCAGATGGTGTCCGAACTCCAAGCAGGGAAAACCACAAACTTGAAAACAAAAAAAAGCACAAAAGGAAATCTAAAAGGTACCTAAGTGTGTGACTGAAGAAAAACAGTTTATATAAAATGAGCAGGCAACTATATGCAAATCTCCATCTTGCAGCTGGAAAAAGAAAGCAAAGCTTCCCATGAAATACTTCAAATGTCTTCACAGCTCATTGCACATGTAAATTATAGAGACTCAAAGTGAAAAATTATGGGAGGCAAATAATAAAAAAAAAAACTGATGCTGTAACCACACACTGTGTGGCTGCAAAATAAATGACATGATTTGTTTCTGTGTTGAACAAATCAGAATTTATTTCAGAGAAGATCTTAAATTTAGATTTGTTTGGAGACTAAACCTATTGCACTGGTCAACGGTCCTCAAGAAACTGATGATTAAGGCCTTTACAACAGAAAAAAAGCAAAAATGCACAAAACAATAATTAAAAAAAAGGTTAATTTGTTGTGGTGGATAGTGAATCTGATCTAAAATGTGGACTGTGATGTAAGACTACACTGCCAACTTAAAATCAATGACACAAATATACAAAGAACACTATAAACATTTATCCATCCATCAGTTTTCTACAACTGCTAATTCCATTTCACAATCATAGGGATGTCGGGGTGCACTTGGGGTGCACCATGGTTTTTTCACCAGTCCATCACAGGACAACACAGAAAAAGACACCTGCACACACATTCACACATGAAGGACATTTTAGAATTACCAATTGTTCCATGATTTTGCACGGTGGGAGGAAGCCAGAGATAAACAACACGTGCATAACGCAAAAATGCAAACCCCACATAGAAAGGACCAAACCGGGATTGGAACCGGGGCCTTCTGAAATTTAACTTAAGTCCTTAAGTGCTGCTTTATGTATTTTTTTTAACTTTTACTGTAGTTTCTGTAGTCAGACAATGTAATGCAAGTTTTTTTAGCTAATAAATCACAGATCGAGACTTATTTGATATTTTTGTGGACCTTGACCTTTGGCCCAACTGCCACACAGATGATATTGCTACAGTGAGCAAAGCTCACCAAATCACTATTTGTCTTTGCTTACTTCATGTTTTAACCTGGTAATTTTTGGGCAGCTGCATTGGCATCATTTGATTGACATCTGAAACTGGGAAATTTAGTGTCATAAACTGATAGTGCTTGAAGCTCCTTACTTAAACTAAAATTACAGGCAAGACATCTACTTGACTTTTCTTGTGTAATGCACAGTACTCTTTCTTTTAGCACTTAATTCAACTGTATTCACACTTTGATGACTAGTGTTCACTTGCAAGTAAGCCGCTAGTCTCATGTTTTGCCTCGGATAGTCATAGTCCCAAACGCATGTGATGGAAATGTGTCACATGATCAAAATGTCCGATTCAATTTTCAGCACATTTTTTCATCAGTAAGATTATCATTGAAAACAAATTTACCTTTAACTCTGGGGCATTAGTGTTTAGATACTAAGCAAAACATGTAATGAGGGGGTGATGCAAATTTATAACTTAATAGAAAAGAATCTTTATGTCTCCAGAAGTGTCATAGTTTCTCAAAATCTACATGGAGAGCAATTTTGCTGTTTCCTGATGGCAATCTTAACTTTTCTTGTAATGGAAGCTTGTAAGAAGCTGCTGGTGCTGGTAGCTGTGTGTCCTTTTTCTTTTTTTAATTATTACTGACAGTAATTTTTCAAGGCAAAGCTCCAGTAAAACCATTGCTTCCTCATGTGTCAGTTGTCTTACTGACTGTGGAGAAAGATTATCCTACCAAGGCTGAGCACTCATGGATAAATTACATGTTTAGCCGTGCAATGCCATACATCAGAATTCCTCCCAGACACAACTCCTTGCCCAACCCCCAGCCCCTGTCAGCCTCCATCTCGTCTCACAGAGGATCCTTTGTGCAAAAGGGTAGGCACTAGGCAGTGAGAAAAGGGTGGACAAATGGAGGAAGAATTAATTTGTTCCATCCTTTTCTCAATCCTGCTGAACAGACCACTGTTTGACTGGGAATAATCCTAGGATGGAGTGTGGGTTGTAAACCCTATTAATTCCTCCGAGATGCTAGTGCGACCTTCTCAGTGCCACACATTGATTTACATTTCCACACAAGCCAACCAACTTCTAATGCTGTGCTCGTCTCTCTTTTTTTTAAAGAGCTAGCAAATACAATGTGTTTAGAGAAATATTCCCTAAAAGGATGAGGAATCAAAAACAGAATCATGTATAGCAAAAAATGAAGGACAAACTTTAGTGAGAGGAGGAAACCTAAAAACCAGTCATAATGGCTCTAAAAACATGTCCTCCAATAAAACCTTTTCATTTGAAATAGTAAATAATAGCGTATTTGGTTAGCATTGATGTCTCATTCACAGGCAAATGTCAAATCTGATGATCACCGAAAGAAAATATATTAAACAAACAAAAGATGTCATTTGTAATATGAAACTTTCATGTGTTTCATGTCAGAACAGCTGTTCACTATTTACAAGAAATCCTCAAAGGGTCTTCCTAAATGGTGATTTAAATGCTGTTTGCAATAAATGTAAACCTCCACATTGTAATGTAAACCTTGTTTGAACTGCATTTAAGCTCTCCTGGTGCTTGGAACAGTGATGAACTGGAGAGGGGTGGGGGAGTGCGACCACCCCACGTTTAGAGCGCCAGCACAGCCTGCACAGCCAGCACAGCCTGCACAGCCTGCACAGCCTGCACAGGAAGGCTACCCCTCCCAGATCTCAAGTGAGCTCTGGGTTTGTGTCATAGGACAGTGCCCAGCTGCTTTTATTTTCCATCAGGCTCCCCTGAGATTCAAACTTTAGCAGCATGTGCGTTTAATTCAGGCTGGCCATAGTAATTGGTTCTCCTGTGTTCAACAGCAGGGACATAACTGGTTGCACAATGTTATTTTGTTGGCTTTCAAAATAAAACACATTTAGTCCTTCCAATGACAATTATTGTGATCTAATTCCAACTAACCTGCGGCCGACAAACAGATGTCTCTTTGGACAAAAAAAACCCAAATAAAGCTTTTTTTATTATTATTTTTTATTATTTTTTTTTAAGAAAGACATGTTTTTTTCTCAAAAAGAGACAAATAATATAATGCATGCTTGATCCAGGATTTTTAAATGCGATCTCCTCCAAGAAAGTTCAGCTTTGCCTGTGGCAATCCAACATCTCACAGAGCTTAGGAACAGTGTTTGGTCAATGAACAACTGGACCTGTTCCCTTTTGCTTTTCTTACAGAATGTTTTTTTTTTAATCTCTTGTGTGACCGTCTACAACATCCATCCTTTCACTAAATGTGGTGACAGATGCTGTAAACATTTGAGTTGCTGCCAAAATCTGCAGCTCACAGGACGTCCTCCTCCGTCATTTCAAGATGTTTTTATTTTTATATGCTTCACCACACTAAACAGTATTGCAATATTGAATTCAAGGCAGAACATTCCAAACTGCATATTAATAATAATAATTTAATTCATATTAATTATTAATCTTGTCTAATTTCATGTTCTTTTTTCTTTTTTGGTGACATTTTAGAGATTAAACAATATCTCATCAAAACTTTAAAATCTTGAGCAGAAAGCAGTACTTTATAAGACACAAATAAGAATAAAACATTTTGGCAGCTGTCTCAAGTTAGGTAATAATGTGTTAGATTTAAAGTTCTTGTTCTCGGTCCCGACTGACCTTTGTCCAAAGTTATCTAAGAGAAACTATTTGTAAAAAAAGAGGACAAAAATAGTTTGTGGATATCATATTGTTTCTTTTTTGCTTTTTGCATAACATTCCAAGGATTTAGAAAATCCACTAGATTCACTTTAACCCTTGCACTATCCTAGGCACTTTACCATTGGGAGTTGGGTCATCTAGACCCACTAGACAGTGCTCTGAACCTTTTTTCTTCAATGATTTGTGAACCTCACTGGTGTCCATGGATTACATGAAATCTTTCCACCTTTATCCACCTTTGTCATGGTAGGGAGAACATGTCAATGTAAGGGTGGGGTCATCTAAGATAGCACAAGAGTTAAATAGGAAACAAAGCCTATGAATATGAAAAAAATGCATTTTGTTTTTTTAGGAGGTCAAACTTGTTTCAGCATCTTGGCCGTTCAATTTCGAGGGAACGGAATAGTATTTTGAGGGAATGGAATAGTATTTTCGAGGGAACGCAATAGTATCTTGTGGGAACGGAATAGTATTTCGTGCGAACGAGATAATAATCTGTGGGAACAAGATATTAATCTGTGGGAACAAGACACATTTTAATATCTTAATGTCAGGACACGGGCTCCGTAAGAAACTGTACTTGGTGCCTGGAAAAAAAAGAAAACAATTACTTAAGTTTTACAGCAGAAACTTTATTGAATACACACAAGACACACACGCAACCTTTCAAATTATTAAAATATTGAAGGAAATCACAACGGAAAGTACATGATTTGTGGCCATTAGCATGTCTGACAGCTGATGCAGGGAAATATACCCAACTATCAAATCACTCAGCATGTGCAATCGATGTTTTTTGGGATTTCAATGACCTAATCAAGTCTTTAAACAGGTTTTTTGAATTTCATTATATCACTTTGTCTTTCAAGCTGTCTTTCTAACATCCTCCTTCTCCTCAAAACATCTCCAGGGCATTTCATTCATCATCTTGCCCATCTGCTAATTTCCACCACCCCAGTGTGAGGACTCCAGGGCGCCTCATTTCTGTCTCATGTCTAACTCCGGGATTCTGTTGCTGATGTGATGTCTTCAGAGCTGGAAACAGAATGAATTAGATATTTTCCCAGGTATGCTTTTGCAAAATTAAAGCTTCTCCATTTGGAAATCCTGAAGGTAAAAGCTGCAAAGAATTCAAGCAATCCAGCTTTATGGTTGGTGGTGGGGGACACAGATGATTCTCACAGGACCAGCAAACAAGGAAGAGATGTGGCTTCTTTAAGTCAATGACTTTTAATAGGCAATTAGGTGTAAAGATAACAACTGAATAGCAAGATCCGTTTATAAACTGGAAAAAATTGCAGAAAATGACTGGATTGCCATGGCAACCACTTTTTTCTTAAAGTAACCAGATGGTAAACATCAATGTCGTGGCTGTCAGCTCAGCACTGTGAAAAAGAAATATTTTACCAACAGAAAAAGGAATCTGGACCTTGCTAAGTATTCAAATTAAATAAATTCAGCTGAAGGTAAACAACAACACAGGGTGTGCTTCACCATGTCAAAAATAACAACAGGGAACTCAGAAAAGAAATTGTTGCTGCCAGTCAATGTCTGCTGTGTTATGAAAGCGCTTTGAAACAATCTGAGGGCCAGCATTCTACAGTGTGTAATGTGATCTTAAGACAGCTGTCTATCTTTGTTGTGGTGGATATTCTGGCAATTTTATCCCAAGGTCAGATGGGTTGCTGCACGGAGACTCAAAAAAAAGAGAGCAGTCTCAATCTGCAGGCTTGACAGCACATGTCAGGTCTCATGAGTATGACTGGAAGTATAAAACAATAAATTATGACATTTTAAGAGAGGTTTTGAGGAGAAAACTTTTTCTCTTTAAAAGAAAAGACAAAGTAATCCTTTAAAGAAGCAAACACTGTTTGCTGACCACCAATTTCGCAAACACACAACATACAGGAGGTACCAAATGTTGTGGTTCCTCCAAATACAACCTGATTTTGATTGTAAAACTGTACAAATTCCTATTGACTCCCATGGTAAAAAAGTCAGATTTCACACCAAAAATAAATGTATTAACAGTTTGGTTTAAACTGTTTCTGCAATGTCTGTTGCTTTGTTTTATATTTATGACATCGTTGCAAAGTGGGGATTATTTCAAAATCTCCTAATTCGGGGATAATATGGGACTGTTCTTTTTGATTCTGAGCAGGGTGGACAGCTCTCACTTTGTTCCTATTTGTCATTTTTGTAAAATTGTTGAGATGGGCTGAGTACACAACGTTAATCTTCACTGTTCCTGTGAATCCTCTGGGTAACATCAGAGATCATCCGTCCAGTGTATTAAAGTGTGATCGGAGCAACAATTCTTCATCCCGGCTTTGTGATCAACCTGAGGTTGGGGACTTCTGTGCTATTGTGCTAACCAGGGACGTGCACAGGATTTTAGAAGGGCAGGAGGAAAACAGAAAACAAGAAAAGGAAAACAAAAGCACAAATTTTTTTGTCCTTTAAGATAATTCAGTAACATTTTTAAATAAAGTACTAATTGATAACTAATCAGCTCTCTGTCAGTCATTCCAGGTTCATGTTTATCATCCACAGCTGTTAATTTTCCTCAGTGCATGAAGGTGTCTGGTTTTCAGTTCTACATTGTCAGGTCATCTGCTTTATCACCTTTTGTTTCTCCATGGTTTTTGTCTTAGTTTATTCATTAAATGTTTAATTTTCTGCCACCAAGCCCAATTTCCTGCATTTTGGTTTCTGCACCACCAGTTCCTGACGGTTCCACCCTGGTTGAGGATTCACAAACTCTCCTTTGGATATTATCTTCTAAAATCAGGCTTCTGTTGTGATTGGAAAGAAATTAATACAAAAGATTGTGAAACTGAATGATACAGAATTTAGGCAAATATAATCAGAAAGTATTACAAAAAACAGATAAATGTAGTTAAAGACCTGTAGTGAGGAAGCAATTTTTTAACTGACAAATAATGCTCATACAAAACATCATACAGTGACACTTGGTGCAAATTTGTTTAGAATAGCAGAGAACACAAGTTCAATGGATTTAAAGGGGTTTATTGTCATTTGCACAGCAAGGAAACTGGTTTTCCTGTACAATGAGATGCTTTCTTTGCCGTCTGCTCCGAAGGCCAAAGGTTAAATAAGATAAAATAAAATAAAGATAGGAGTGGGATATATACAGGATAACTGAAAATTCACACATGACATAAAATATAACTATGCATCAGTAAAGGACTAAACTTATATACAAATCAGATGTTGTGCAAATTCAGCTGAGTTTAACTGTGCGAAGAGACTTACATGAGATGAATGTGCAAGAACAGTAATGACTAGCAATGAGGTGTGCAAAGGTGCAGTTTGTTGTTCCAGACTCCTGTCAGCTGTTAAGGAGTCTGATGACAGCGGGAAAGAAAGACTTCCTGAGTCTGGTGGTCCAACAATCCTGTACCTCCGGCCCGAGGGGAGGAGAGTGAACAGACCTCGTTGTGGGTGGGTGGGGTCCTTGATGATGGAGGCAGCTTTCCTGCTGACCCTGCACTTGTAGATGCTCTGAAGCGAGGGCAAAGGAGTCCTGGTGATCTTAGACACAGTCTTCACCACTCTCTGCAGGCATTTGTGGTCCATGGCGATAGAGCTGCCAAGTGAGGTAGCAATAAAATGTTTTGAATTTGCCAGGAGATTGAATAACAAAAAAATATCAATAATACTTAAAAGATAAAAGTGGATTTGGATTTGGATTGGATGAAGTGGATTTCTAGTTGGGTGCATTGATTGTCTCCAAACACTAAGAGCGTTTAGCAAAGAAGAGAAGCTGCACAAGTAAGGCTGACCTGGTTTAAATCAGATCCCACTATTTAAGTTTATGTTCATGGTTAATGGAATAATTTTAGTAACTTTTCTCAAACATTTGGCAACATCAAAATTTGGATGACTGTCATTCCCCTTCGACGGAACAAAAATAGGACATACAACAGAGCAGTTCTCTCAAAGTCAAAAGCATAAAAAAAGAAAGAAGGAAAAGAAAAAAGGCCCGAGAAGAAAAATGTGTTATTAGACTGGCCCTGTCAGTCAACTGCTGAGAACAGACCTCCAGCTGTGCATGAACAATAACATACAGATTTAAATGGGAAGTGGAAAATTAGTAAAGGAAAGAGATTAAGAAACGTTCAGAACAATTTAGACATTGATGAGTTGAAAAAATTCAACTTTATTAAGTGTTTTTTTTAGAAAGAGTCAGCTTTTCTCAATTTTTTTCATGACTTCCGTGTTTTACAGTTTTTCTCCATTGGTTTGGCTCATTTCTTGAAACAGAAATTACATTCTGAAAATTCTTAGATCATTTGGCAAAACAGTCTTACAGTTCAGCACAACACTATAGCTTACTTGCAAAATCTAATATATCTCTCAAAACTGTTCACTCATGCTTCAAAACGGAATTCCTTTCCCATGTAAAGAGTCAGTGCCACAAAAACGGCAAAGATCCTTCTCAATTGCTTTGGCTCATTTCTTGAGGCAGACCGGACGTTCTCAACACTCTTGGTGCTTTTGCCAAAATAATGTGGATGGTTTGGCACAACACCATGGTTCACGTGCAAAAGCTCATATCTGTCCCACAACAATTCACTCATGTGTCAAAACTAAATTTCCTTCTCACTTTAACAGTCAGTGCCCCCAAAATACTTCGTCCCTTTGGCATTGAGTAAGCACTGCTAGTCAAAATGATTAGATGTTTAGTCAATATAGCAGAAGACCATTGAAATATCCCTCATGTCCACCTTTCAGTCTTAGCTCAGTCCTTTATTGACAATAGTTACTGGACTGTTTTTGTATAGCTAACAGAATACAATTTTGTATAAAACTGAAAAAAAGGAAAAGGATTTTAGGGTTAGAGTAGCCGCTTAGGTCTACGTAACAGCACACATTGCACTCATACTGCCAATGAAATTCTGACCATTATCATTCATACACACAAAGTAACTTTCATACATCAGAGTAAAAAGAAAATGTATACAGCATAATATACTTTATAATTTAAACACAAACAAAAAACAATGAAAATGAAGCCTACAGTGCTGTAAATGATGCTTGAGTTTCACAACTAACAGTTCTTCACTGGACGCTGTCCTCACCCTGCTGGCCATCCACATGCTGCTGTCTGTCAGGCTACAGATTCTCGTCCACATCACAGCCCATATTCTTCCTTGCACTGCAACAAGGGAAGAAACGGCGTGCATGTCCCAACCATCCCCCTACACCAGGGGTGGGCAATTCTAGGCCTTGAGGGCCGGTGTGTTTGCATGATTTCCAGAAAGTCTTGCCCTGCTCATGGCTGATTACCTGGTTCAGGTGTGTCCAGCCAATCAGAACATGCCAGAGCAGGGTATGTTGGAAAACATGGAAGAATGCGGCCCTCAGTGCCCACCTCTGCCCTTCACTAATCTCCTGTAATATCCTCACACACAGCATCCATTGCATGGAGCAGGGACCTCTGATCTTGAGCCCGATGCTCATACACTCTCCACCTACAAGCGGAGAAAAACTTCTCAATATGATTGAGGAAAGGAGAGAAAGGTGGTAGGAACACTGTGACTTTGTTAGTCAAGTTCTAGTTTCACCTGACTGTCAATTGCTGTAATAAATGTATCAAATGTTCCAAGGGATTCATATCGTATTCATGGCATTATGTTCTTGACTAATTTTGACAATTGAACAGACTAGTATGCAAGTGATGACTAACACAGTGAAATGATGCTGACTCATGTAAGGGTTAAAGGCTGACGAAGTGTGCGTTATTAGTTTTTAACGCATGCTGTAGAAGACTGAACAAACCTCCGCTTCGCGTCGGACGATTGCCTCCGCGAAGTGCGTTAAAAAGTAATAACTCACACTTCGTCGGCCATTAACCCGCTTATACCATGGTTACTTACAGAATCAATACATATTAACCAGTTTTTAGTCCTCAATTCTTGTTTTTTTTCCGATCTGGATCGCTTTTTTCACAAAAAGCGGACTATTTGTCACGTGATGCGGCGCAACGTAACATATAGTCCGCGTCGCGCAGCACCACTGCTGCAGTCGAGATTCGGCGATATATATGTACTGATCTTTCCGATGGGTTGAATAAAGCATCAGTTCAGAGAAAAAGTTCACCTCTTACCCCTTTTTTTTGTCCAAATGATGAAGCAAATTTTAAAGAAGCCAGCGCAGTGATACAAAACATGTAAGCTAGGCGACCAGAACTTCTTTTTTCACCGTGCGGTTATCAGGTATTAATGCACACCCAGCAGCCAATCAGAATCGAGTATTCACCCGGACCATGGTATAATTTGGAGTGAACAACCATTAGACTGAGAATCAACAATCAGTTTAGATCAACAAGATCTATTCACTTGGAAATTGTGCTAAATGTAGGCTACCTGTACTTAATCAATTGCAAAGATGTACTGAGACATTGAGACATGTAATAAGACAAATGCAATTTGATGAAATTAATGAGAAATTCCATTCTGTTGTGAACAATTGCCAAGTGGTTTGGAGGTTTGTCCATGTTGTTTTGAAAATCTACTTTCTGTTTCAAGAAATGAGCCAAACCAATGGAGAAAAACTGTAAGTTAATTTAATATGTAAATTTAACTGTAATACATAAACCGGAAACATGGTCTTTATTTTGAGAACCAAAAATTGCAATTTTGTCCAAATAAATGATCTAAAATATAATAAACGAGCAGACAATTTAAAGTTGTATCAAAGTACGACAGAGTTTTATGGCCACAAAAGAAAGCAACATTACGAGATTTAAAGTCGTAAATTTACGACATTTTCCATGTAAATTTACGACTTTAAATCTCGTAAGAGATTTTTTCTCAGTGAAGTCGAAGTGAGCATGTGCAGCAAGTCAATGTCGCACAGCAGCAGAGCAAACAGACTAAACTCAATTGTACAGATAAGCTGAACGTTTATTGATAATGTTACAAATGTTTGGAAGCTTAATTGTTTGATTTACAGTTCCCTCCAGCCCGTTGATGAAGCCATTGGTTTCCTTGCAGCTTTTCTCTTCCAATCTTTTCTTCCTCCACGAAAGACAAGCTCTCCTCCAAATCTATGTGACGCTTCCATCTGAAGAGGCCCAGTTTTGTGCATTTTCAAACTTCTCATGCAAATGCATCAGACTATTTTCATGGTGTTTGGTGTTTTGTATTGAAACAAGATGTGTTCTTTGGAGGAGGGGACTTATATGATACTATTTTCATTCCCCTTGGGTTGGGTGTTTCTTGTGCGCATCACAGTTACATGACGTAAAGTGACAAATGGACTTCTGGGTAAGTGTAAGAAAAGGACAGAATAAATAACGGTCATCTACACTGAAACATGTCTCTGAGCTCTTTATTTTACATATGAAACTTCGCATTACTGATTCCGAACCCCTGCTACACTACCAATAATTTGGTTTTGAGTTGCCAAAAGATTCAGAATTTCCTTGTTTTTGAAACCTATCACGAAATTTCATCTTCCACCATTGCTCAGATAAACAGTCAACTGTGCTGTTTTTTCTTGTTAATCTATAACTTTTTTTCTCGTAAACGTATAACTTTTTTCTTGTAAATTTTCGTGTTTGAAAGTCATAAATTTGCGACTTTGTTCTCATAATTCTTTTTGTAAATTTAGGACTTAAAAAGAATTTGTTTGTAAACTGGCCCTTAAACTCCATCGTATCAAACAATATACAATATTGCAGCGAAAAACTATTTATGTGTGTTTTTCTGTCATTTTTTGAAGCAAAACAACTGAATATTCTGCGTTCAGACTTCCCATAGTTAGCTTTCAGATAGAACTGTGTAATGAAATTCTTTAAGAGACCTGTTACGTCTGTTAGTACATGCTGGCTCCAGCAACAAAGTGAGGGTCCTTCCCATAAATGATCACTGTTCTCCTTGAGATTTTCGTTTTGCAAAACATAATTCTCCAAGACTTTAACATGCACGTGTGTGCTCCCTGTCTGGGAATAAAAGTCATTGGCTACTGAGCAATCAATCTGTTTTCAATCTACTCCTATTTTGTTCCCACCAAGTCAGTGATGTGATTTAAAACAGATTGTTCTGGAAAACCTGTCAAAGCTTGATTTCATGCACATTTTTAACGCTGCTCTGGAGGTGAGGAAAAACTCTGAGAGGAACAAAGAAAATCAAGCTCCTTTTTGCCTTGCTCATTATAATGAAGGCTGCAGTCTTGAGGGGGGACATTTGAGTGGACATCATTTATATCTGAGTAACACCAAGTAAAATTAAATTAATGCTAATACTTGACATCTGCAAAGGTTTTTATTATGCCATTAGGCTGCTGTTTGCACACTGTGAGATAATATAAGTTTCTATTTTTTATTCAGTATGCAACTCTAGACAACATAAGGAGGCACCATTCACACAAACATGGCACCAATAACATGTCCCAGAAAATGACAGTGTTGCATTTTTTGAGGTAAAAACCTTTTTTGTTTTGCAACGACTCATTCGAAAACTGTCAATGTTAGGAAGAAATATGAGACCAGATTTATTGCAGCATTGGTTAGAAGGATTTGGAGATTTTCTTCATGTGTGCACTGACTTTTTTTTGTTACTTTACCTAAAAAAAAAATAAATTAAAAAAAAACTGCACATAAATTGAATTGAACATCTAAAAAAGTCAACGCATTGTCCACATGGATGATATGATTGATTTCACCCCAGTAGGATTGAGATAGAAGATGCTTGTTTCACCAGAAGATGAGAATCTGGGTCACAGCATCCTGGATGCAGCATCAAGCTGAAACAGCAGTGACTGAGGCTGCAGTTGTGTCAGTCTTCTGTGAATCAGTCTCAGCATGAGCTTCTTCAGTCTAAGGAAAGCTCAGAATTACTTTAAGTAACAAGTAAGTCCCTACGGGCCTAAGTGGGGCTGACTAACCCATCTGGATCACTTGTTTCATGTTACAAGATGAAGAAAAAAATGTATTTTCAAAAAGTGCGAGTGAAAACCCAGTTTGAAATATGTTGGAAAATAAAAAAAATTCTTACCATATGAGTGTCTGAGACATATATAGAATGTCAATAAATAAACAAAATCAATTATGTTGTAAATGTGGCAGACTGGACATATTGCATAAATTGTATAAAAAAGCGCAGTTACAAAAAGATAATTGTATCAGAGGAACCTTTACATATTTTTGCAGGTCCTTTCAGGCTTGGGGAGTTGTCTGCAAATACACTTCTGCAAATGATTCAGCTCAACATTGATCCATTGTTACACAAAAACAGAGGAGAAAACATTTGGTACCACTTATTTTTAAAGGGATCCCACATGCTTCCTAAATCATCCAGAGCTACAGAAGGGGACACGTTAAATAATAATACTAACATCGCTTAGGAATGACATCCATCATTAAAACCATTGAAAAAAGGACAGGTCCCAATTTTTAATTTTTATTGATTAATTTTCACATTGGGATTGCAAACAGTCTCCACAGATGCAATGTTGTTTTTCCAAGGCAAGTCTTATAATTCACCAGTGAGTTTTCTTTTTTTTCTCTCCATGTTTTCGTTCTTTGCCCCCTTTGAGGTAACAAAATCTAATACTAAAGGTTAAAAGACCCACAGCATTTTGTCTGATTATTCCCATATCTCACATTTCACTTGCTGGCTGGCCCCTTATGAAGATTCCTGTACAAATATACATGAAAAGACCTGTTCTGGAAACTCAAGTGGGAGTGCTGGAATGGGCCACTGTAGAAAATTCTGGTGATCTAGATAGGATTTGCTTGTATCTGCAGACAGAAAATGTGATCACAGCTCTCAGCATGGATAATGAAAACAAATGCTGCCATAGTTTCATTAATTTACAGGAAAGTGATTCACATAATTGTCATTTATGATACCCTGAAGACAGAGAACATGAGGATTTGATGATGAAACTCGATGTAAATCTTTGAACACACAACGCTGATTTAGCTGCCGAATGTTTCTTCACTCGACCTCTGTCATTATGCTAACACTGAAACGCTGAATTACTTCCTCAAAAGGATCCCTTAATAGAAGGTCCAAATTTCACCACAAGGGTTTCAGGGCTTTATTGCCATTTGCACATGTAAGACAAGTACATTGGAATTTTTCTTCGGCAGCTCTCAGGTCAAGGTAATATAGAAGGACAACAAAATGACAAAACTAACAAGGTTAATAAATAAGATGAGGGACAAAATTTAAGAAAGAGGGGAACTGAGTAAAAAGAAAAATATAAAACAAAAATGATAAATATATAAGTATAAAATAAAATGTAAAATGGAAGCGTGTGGTGTGTGCGTGGATGCTTTTAGGCCTGCGGCGTCTGAGGTTGTGACCTGATTCCACACACTGGATCAGTGTTTATATAGACAAACAATGTAGACAGAGGAGAGGCCCAACCTTCAGCACATGCAAGAATTAATCAAATTTCTCATACAGTCATAGAAGTGCTAACTCATATATAGGAAGAAAATGCATAAAATAAATACATGAATGAAAAAATATCACTGATTAACATAACATTTTCTGGTCTAAAGGCAGCATTATACGACAGGCTTTGCAGCTGACTGGCATTGTGGGTGAAAAGTGGTCGATGCATGCAATAACAAAAATCCTAAAACTTGGTTGGGGATAAGCCATCAAGCTGAAGAAAGAGGCTTATACTGCTCTAGCTGTCCTGTGGACCTCTAAAGGCAGAGGACAGGTATAGACAGACCAATCTTCTGTAAGTTGCCCTTTGCCACAAATTCTGTTCATTCAAAGTTTTCTGGCAGCCAAATGCCAGACCACTTCTTCCCATTTCTTCTAATTGCAGATGGCCATTTGTGGTTTCTTGTTGAGATGCTGGAATCAGAATCAGCAATTCCAGGTGTGAGGTCATGGTTCTCAGTTGGAAAAAAGGTCATATGCATCCTCCAGATTAGGAACGTCGCACTTTCCTAGGTAAATGTGTTAAATAACTGCACTTTCTGTTTACAGTTGAAGAAAAGATAGATTAGAGATTGACTGACTGCTTGGTTTGTTTCTGAGAGAGTTAAGTCGGGTGGCTTTAGCTCAGTGGGTAAAGCAGCTTTCTGCCAATCGGTTGGTTTGGGGATCTAATCCTAAATTTCACAGTCAATATCATATAGAACACACTTAACCCAAAATTGCCTTTGAATAGCATACTTGATATTTAAAAATTTAAGAAAATAAAGAAGTCAAAAAATAAAATTGTTTAATTTACGTTTATCTCTCATCTTTGACAATGAGCTGTGGATTCTATAGATCTATAGAATCTATAGATCAGAGAAAACAGCTGATGGAAATAACAAACTATTCCGGACTTGCTACAGACTCCCTTAGTGCTGTTGAGCTCAGCCATTCGAGAAAACCTAAGAGTTGAACTGTAAATCCTCCACATTGAGAATTAGCTGGGGTTGTTTGGACACATGGGAAGAACGCCAACCGGACGCTTTTATACCAAGGCATTACAGAAAAGTCCATTCAGGACGAGTTCCGTAGCAGACACGAGGCACACTGGAGAGATTATATCTCAAAGGCTGGCTGGGAAACACCTTGGTGTCTTCCCGGAAGAGGTGGAGAAGGTGGTTACAGAGACTGCTCCCCCCGTGACCCGGACCCCCGGAAGAGCAGTAGATCATGGATGGATGAATGAAGCTCAAAGAGTCCTTGGTGCAGCTCTGTGCATCAACAGATAAATGGACATTTGGTAAAATTTTGCAGCTGTTCAGAAGACAAAGATGGTTTTCACAGCTCATCGTACATGCAAGGCAGACTACGGAAAACCATGCTCCCACGACGCAGCATCAATGCTTGGACTGTCAATGCTGAATGTCTAAAGAATGGGCTGCTGAACAAAAAGTCCTTTTCTCAAACATCTCTTTAACTGGACACAAACTGTTTATAATTAAGGAGACTAAATTGAAATATTTTTCATTAATTCATTAATTTGGTTCCCATATGTTACTTTTTTGAGCTTTGCAAAAAAGATTTTTGCAAATTATTTGCTGTATTTGTTAGTCAACTGCAAAGCAACTGCTTGCCTTTTAAAAAAAGGCTTTGTGTGAGTCATGCTAATTAGTTTGCGCTCATAGGTTTAAGTCTTTTTTTTTCACTATGTAGGTGCAATCTGAGCACCTTGACATCTACCACAGAATCCTTTCTTTCAGGATTAGATAGTAATGCATATTAAAAAAGAACACATTCAGCAGTGGTTCAAACTAAAAAAAACTCTGTTTTATCCTGTCAAGGCACAGCAGTGATCAAAGGCTCTGAGTTGATCTAAGGGTATACTTTTGGTAATGTTGACTGAGACCTTACTCTCTCCAGCATTAAAAGCATCTGACTGTATTCAGTAAATCTGCAGCATAGCGGGAAGCCAAACAGCAGACTCAAATGTGAAGTAACCCCCCCCCCCCCCCAGTAGTTTCCTAGGGCATTTAAAATACATATGGCAGCACTTAGCTGGGCCTTGTTTCCAAACAGTTAGTCAGCCACAGTAAGGTATATATCTTGAATAAGTTTTCATCATTATAAAGGTATAGCTTTTTTACAAATGCTTGCTCAAGCTTTTTGCTAATTTTTTTAAATAGCAGTTTCTTAAAAATGTTGCAATAGTCAGTGTTTTTCTGACTTAAAGCTCCTCCAGGACTTTATGACAGAAAAATGAATGCTGCATGATCAATAGTCATTTTACTGCAGTAAAATGTAAATCAAAAGCATGTTTGACCTGGGGTGACTGGAAAAGTTAAGAATCGCTCTTTGTGGGCTTTATAAAAGATGCATTGCCCACCTCAGCAGAACAAAACCATAAAGTCTCACAATAAAATACTATAGGTGGCACTTAAATAAAGGCAGTTCACCCTTTATTAAGGTGTTCTATTGTTTTTTTTATCATATGCACTGATAACCCCCTTTTTTAATCTTCAAAAGCACTACTATGTCTGTGAGTGGAAGGTAAAATGCAGACAAATAAATTTACAAGAAGACTAGAAAGAAATACTTTAGATATACTGATAATGGAGATTAAAATAAACTAATGACTGTATCAGTTTGCCAATCCCTCTTGCAGCTGTAGTGCAAAAAGGCATGTCAAATTTCCCATATTGCTCTCAGTCAGTTCCATAAAGCACATATTCACACTCACAAATATTAGACAGGGGGTTTACAATTGACAAAAAAAGCAAATTCTTAGAGAAAAAGAACATAATTTAAATTTACGAGCTAACACGTGATTATCCATGTTAGACAGACGGACGGATGGACGGACGAACGGATGGATAGATAGATAGATTTTATTAATCCCAAAGTAAATTTCAAGTGGCCAGCTGTCCACACCTAAAAATACAATCATTCCTAAAACAAATAAAAACACAAATAAAAAATATAAAAATATAAAAGGATAAAAAGACAAAAGCAAATAAGAACAAGTACCTAAAATTAAGTTTCCCAGAACATTTCAGTCTGATGAAATAAAAAAATATAGTTAAAGCACAGTTACTAATCATCACTTGTGCAGATGTTCATGCTCTATCAGAATCTCACAGAGGTTGATAATAGTGTTGCTGCCTTTGTCCTTTTACTGTTATGACATTTAAAAACCAAACCACTCTCTTATATTGTCTTTCATGTGACTGGCGGTAAACAGACAAATGAATGAGGGTGATTAGCAACACCTTTTCAAACATGGATTTTAAGAAGTTAAACTTTCTCTATTTTGTTTATTCTATTTCTCTTTATTTCTTTTGGAGTTTTTGAAATATTATAACTAAAAAATCATGTCTGTGTTTTAAACAGTAGCATAAAGCACATCATGAGTGTTAGAGTTGCTGTAAAGTCAGACTCCAATTATCTCTATCTATTTTAAAAGTGGTTCCAGTGGTCTTTCCACTGTGATTATGGCATTTTTGGCCTAAATCAAAAAACCTGTCACTTTCTAGGACACATTTTCACAGAGCGGCAGGAGTTCTTAAGAAATCTCTGTGTTGTTGGTGGGACCATTGATGCGCAGTAAGCCCGCCCCCACATCCCCTCAGCTATCTGTTTACACTCTCTCCCGCTAGCTTACAGCCCCTAACAACCCCAACCTAACATTACCACTGCAACAAAAATGACAAGCAATATCGGAGCGATCCAGATGTACAGTTTTGAGCCAGATCAGACCAGGGAAACAAAGACATGTTGTCAAGGAAAAATCAAAACACAAAGAAAAGCAGTTTCACTTAAATAACACAATTTAGAATCCAAAAAAATAATACCAAGACAAAGGAATTACACATTCACAAATCACAGATGTAGAGAGGGGATATTTACGGTGGCCCAGAAGGGTCACAACACAACACATTAACTTTACACACAACACATTAACTTTACCCACAACACATTAACTTAACACACAACACATTAACTTTACACACAACACATTAACTTTACACACAACACATTAACTTTACACACAACACATTAACTCACAACACAACACATTAACTCACAACACAGCACATTAACTCACAACACAACACATTAACTCACAACACAACACATTAACTCACAACACAACACAATAACTCACAACATAACACATTAACTCACAACACAACACAATAACTCACAACACAACACAATAACTCACAACACAACACAATAACTCACAACACATTAACTCACAACACATTAACTCACAACGGAAGAAAAGCTGAAATGGAAGTGCTTTTATTCTGAAATTTCCACTGGGCTGAGTGGCTAACTGCCTAACAGAAAGTAACGTCACAGTGAGCTGTGGAGGGAGCATGTTTCTTCTACAAGAGAAGCTACACAATGTTAACGCACACTCCTCTGCGCTGCACTCACACCCCTCTCTGTCGCTGCACATGCTCCGCTCCTCTCCGTTCTGCAGCCCCCTCCTCTCACACTCACTCGGTCCCCAACACCCCCCACCCACCCACACACCCTCCCAGTCCCTGCACGCGCTCCTCTCATTTCTTCCGCTCCCTCTTCCTCTTCCTCTCACACACGCACGCGGTCCCCAACACTTGACACGACAAATGTGGAGAGATCGCACTGTCAGGCTTTAATGAACACAATTTCTAAGAGGCGGGGCGTTGCACTCCCCCAACAACAGGTTAGATGACAGAGCCCGGTCCATTAAGCTCTGCCGTTCACGGAGCTTCAGTAGAACTCCAAAAGCCACACGGCCTAACGTAGGCCGCTATTATATATTCATGAGTGGGAAAAAACCCGCTGAACCGACCTTAAAACCGCCCAAATTATGCATTTTTGACCGCAAATTTACACCCAAAACCGCCCAATCTGGTAAAGCTGCTGCTAGCTTCTCTTGTAGAAAATCATGCTCCCTTCACAGCTCACTGTGACGTTACTTTCTGTTAGGCAGTTAGCCAATCAGCCCAGTGGAAATTTCAGAATAAAAGCACTTCCATTGCAGCTTTACTTCCGTTGTGAGTTAATGTGTTGTGTTGTGAGTTAATGTGTTGTGAGTTATTGTGTTGTGTTGTGAGTTATTGTGTTGTGTTGTGAGTTAATGTGTTGTGTGTTAATGTGTTGTGTTGTGAGTTAATGTGTTGTGTGTAAAGTTAATGTGTTGTGTGTAAAGTTAATGTGTTGTGTGTAAAGTTAATGTGTTGTGTGTAAAGTTAATGTGTTGTGTGTAAAGTTAATGTGTTGTGTGTTAAGTTAATGTGTTGTGACCCTTCTGGGCCACCGTATTACTATTACTCTACTTGCTTTTTCGCAGCATCTGGATGCATTTGAATGGAGCGGAGCAGGAAGCTTATGGCCTGCTCCCTCAATGTCACAGCCCCTTCTGCTCCTCAATCACCATGTTTTGAATGAAGAAATACTCACAAATGCAAGTTTAAGCTTAATTTTCTTTATATATGTACTCAATCACCAAAAAAATGGTACAAGAACATGTTAAAAACACCAAAATCACGATTTTCATCAGAGTGAGTCTTTAAAGAGTTGTTTAGGTCAAACTGTAAGATATTAAAACCTTAATGATACTCACATATTTCTGGTTTGCAAAACGTCAACACAACATAATAGTTACTCATAGTTTATAGTGTCCCACTGATGAACCATGTTGTTGATTTTTCTTTGGCAACAAAATTAAGCATTCTCAAAACAGTAATTTTAAAGGAATTTATCAAATAAAAAAAAATAAAAAAACATTTCTAAATCGAATTCAGGTTTAAATCCCAGTTTAATAGCCTTTAAGAAAAATTCTGCTTGTGGCCACTCAGCAGCTGTATGAGGAGACAAGATAGATCGCTTGAGTGGCAGCCAAGAAAACACCCACAGATAGCTCAGCAAGACTCCATGACTGCACATACATGCTGCACAGGAAATGACAGACATGAGCCAGAAAAGATGACAAACTGACAGATCCATGCAAGGCTTTAACATGTGTTTGCTCTTAATCCACATGTTCATGTACAAACACAATGGTATATCTAAGCATTACTGACAGCGCTTACTGCTATAACACCAATTCACTGTTCATTATTCACAATGATTGAATTTAACTTTCATAGCCTACATTGGGCTGTGGGTGGAAGAGCTCAACAGCAAAACTGAACACCCACGCTATATAGCATAACAAAATAAGATAAAAACATGAAAATAGAGTAAACAAAAAACACTAATAAAAAATGAGGCCGAAAATACATTATTTAAAATAAAATATGAAGCGCCAAAACAATATAAAAACAAAAATCGACAGATTCACTAGATTAGAAAATAAAACAAAACATGATGCAATATTTACTGAATGCATAAGAAAATAAAGCTATCAAAAGATCTGATGAAAATGATAAATACTACATAGCATTCTTCAAAACTGGCTCAATGAGATCAATAATAAATCAGAAAGGGAAAAAAAATCTCTGTTATAACAAAAAAAAGTTATAATTGACAAAAATGAAATACTAAATTATCTGAATTGGCTGAAATCTTTTGTTGAAAGTAAAATGTCACAGGTGAGCAGGTTATTGTGCAGAGCTGCTTTATCTTCTGTTTTTCTCTAATTGCTTTGGGCAAAATAATCTCAATTTCACAAAAATCAGACAAGAAACATAGGAAAGCACTGCAGAACAAATGAGCGCTGTCTCTTTGAAAAAGTGGGACATGCCCACATTAAACTCCAAATGTTAGCCTGAGGAAGTGGCTCAGTCATAATTGGAGGCAAACTTCAAAACAAATGCATGAAGTTCAAAAAGAGACCCTCCCCTACTTCCCCCTTGCATGTAATGGGTCTCATTCACAATCCTCGGGCAAAGTGTGGCATTAAAAGAAAAATCAGAGGTTGTCCACCTTTAAAAAAAAAAAGTTTCTTTAACTCTTTTTAGTCTTCTCTTATGTATATTTACATGCACGTTAAGCCAAACCCTTTCTACCGTCCAAGAGTAAAGAGCCAATAATGACTTTTGTGTAAAGAAAACTGTAGTCAGATAACATGGCAGAGCAGAGACCTACTTTCCAAACAGCTCACTCGCTAATAGAAGAAAGGCCACAACATCCTTTCTCAATGACAACTTAAGACAGCGTGGGTTTAAGGTGCGACATGTAAAGCAAATGACACTTCTGTAGGCTTGTATCTGCAGTGGAGTTATGACAAATGAGGGGACACAAGGTGGAATAAGGGACAATCTTCGGCTGGCTGCCTTTTCTCTGTCCACCCAAGGGAGTAATTTCACACTGCGGAGAGGCTCCTGCACACATTTTTCAAACAGGGGAAGGAAACAGTGAAATGAATGGTAGCGTTTGATTTCCCATGTGGCTACCTGATGATAGGGTTGGGTTTTGAGAACTAACACCGATTATAGAGTTTTCTCAAAAGTGCTTCACAAAGTAAATTGAGCTTTCTGAGCCAAAAAAGATACCACGTCTAGAATGTTGGTTTAATCAAGGAAATTCTCGACAAGTGTATCTGCCCTTTTGAGTCCCGTCATCTCTGGCTTCATCAGATGATGTAAGTAAGCAGGAAGATGAGAAGAAACAATGCAGAAGTATTCAGCAGACCGTTGACAATAGCCTTTTTTGTCAATGGTTTTCTTCTAGTGTGAATTCTCAGAAGGGTTATATGTGGTTCTGCTTTTTTTTCTTCTTTTTTTGTGCAGAGAGGTTGACTGAGCAGCAGCGGTTTGTTTTCTCTTAAGATCATGCTCAGAGCTGTAAAGAATTCTGTTATCCTCCAGAGCCGCGACAATTCCCTGCACTGAAAGAGAATTAATAAAGCTACCAACAGCTAAGAAAAAGCATGTAGAAACAAACAGAATACAAGAACAGAACCACTGCTGGAAAAGAAAGGCAAACTAAATCTACCAACTAAATATTGACATCCTTTACGAACATGTTGCCTATGACTTTTCCTAAACTAAAAGATCAAAGTCCGAACATTAACTGTCAACATTAAAGCTGTTTCTTCTCATTTTTCTTCCAACATTTCTTTGTAAATCAAGACATTTCCCATAGATAGAAGCTAGTATGAATGTGCTATTGTCATTAACATGCTCTAAATATGGCTTTTGGCTTCCATATTTGGTCTCAACCATGTTTAATCAGTGACTGTTTGGTGCTAAGTTAAGAATCTTCAGGGCTAACAACAGACAATATGGGACAAGCTCAGGAAAAGAAAAAGGAACCCTGCTGCTCTTGTTTGCCCAGGGTCAAAAGCACAAGGTTTACAACTTGGGTGCTGAATTCAAGCAAAGCGGGGTGCAGCAATTAGCAGTAATGATGATAAGTGGGGGGGAAAAGTGCAGACAATTGTTCTTGATGAACATTCATTTGAAATGACTGCAATCATCTTAATGTGAGTAAAGAACTGTGAATGTTAAAGGCTGTTACATTTATATTCATTTGTTTGATAGGAGTTATTTGTATGTATGTGACATCCATTTTGCACAAATAACACCAATTTTCTGAACAGGTTTAAGTTAGCCATGGGTCATTTTCATCGATGGAGCAATTTGTAAGTGTTTTATTTCTCCTGAACTCTGACGTGGGCCGAACAAATAAATTCTGATTTATCTAAAGGTGAACCGCAGCAGAATTAAGAAGGGGAATACAGAGTAACAGAGGGGAACAATGGGAAGAAGTGATGCAAGCTTTGCACGTTTCAGTGAAAATGGTACAAAAAACAGCATAAATCCAAGTATTAAAACATTACATGGGTTTGAACAATACCTTGTAAGTAAAAGGAGTATGGTCAGAAGTTGAAACTTAAAATACCATATATTTTTGTACGAGATCACCTTGAATCACTTGATTCTGACTGGGATGAAAGTGACTTTTCATCCTGGCTTGACACCCATACGCAATGCATTACTAACAAAAGGTTTTGCATAATGGCACAAATATTTTCACAACAACAGAATAAGCTGATTTACATAGATTGCGTAAACAACTCACTTTTGCTAAAGTTACATATCACTCAAATATGCTTTTTTGCTTTTCAAAATCAACTCAAATTGCATTAATTACATAAATGTTTGAAGAGTTAGGGTAATTGAAAGAATGTCAAAACTGAAGCTCTGCTGAAAAAGGGTTAAATTATCTGATTTAACAGGATGATTCTGTCTACTAACAGCAGTTTTCCAAAAAGAAGTATATAAGCTACCACCTTGTATAAAGGTTTATGTGATTTAATTTCTGTTTTTTAAATTGGCATGTTTAGCAACACTATGAAACAGGAAGTCATTAAAATGCGAGGCATAGAGCAGCACTGCGTATCTAAAGCAAAAGCTGTTTCTTCTTTGTAATAAACTGAGGACAGCAATAATGTGTTGTCTATGCTGATATATCTGTTCACACATTAGCAATGTCTATGCGTGGATGCTGGCGTCACCATGTTTACCAAAATCAGAAGCATTCTGAAAGTAAGAGAAGGTTCAAGTCGTATCATTGGATACAACAGACTAAGTCAGATGATGGTATAAATAATTCACAAATTGGGATTTTTAAATCTTGTATTTGAAAAACAATTTGCAAATATCTAAAGCTTTGTTACAGCAGCCTTCAAGACAGCAATAACTTACTTAGCTGTCATTACTCATGGGATTTTGCATGTTTCCGTTAGACTAAAGTGTTTTTTGCTCCTACAGGACCAGCATAAATCACACTCTGTGAGATAGTTTATTAGCTAATAACTTTTATTTGTGAAAACACAAAACCAGTCACAGTGCAACCCCTTGTTTTGTTGCACTTTGTTGCCAAACAGTTCAGTCACACACATGAAAGGTATGCATACCCGAAGGAGCTGAATTTCACACTTAGAGTGTTTGTGACCATTGAAAGGAAGTGTAGGGGAGGTTAAAGGTCAAAGACAATCACTATCATTCAGTGAAGGTGACAAAAGAGCAGTCTTTAGTCAATATTGACGCTGTCTGTGTACCTACATTCTTTCTACAGGCAGGCTTGAAACTGACAACACTGGGGACAGGATATGCCCTTTACCTGGTCCTTGTTGGCCGATGTAATGAGGGAGGATGTTCTAAAGTGAAGAAAACATCACTAATGTTTTATGAAGGAGCGAGAAAGCAAGTAACCCTTGCGCTATTCTATGCACTTTAACATTGGGAGTTGGGTCATCTAGACCCACTAGACAGTGCGCTGAACCTATTTTCTTAAATGATTTGTGATCTTCACTGGTGTCCATGGATTACATGAAATCTTTCCACCTTTATCCACCTTTGTCATGGTAGGGAGAACACGTCAATGTAAGGGTGGGGTCATCTAAGATAGCACAAGGGATAAATTGATCTGTTTCCCCAAAATATCTTTGTTTTTTTGAGATATATGGTCACAAGCCGAAGCTTAAATGTTTAAGAGAGAGCTGTCCAACTTGAATATGTTCTTTTTTGTCACCCAAAGTGTAAAAATGACAGTGGGATGCAGGTGTGTTTGAACAGAGGAAAGACAAAAGCCCTCGTATCCTGGAGGTTACAGATAACTGCAGGAAGCAGATAACAGTTCAACTTCAGCCTTAGAAACGGCTCTATTTCTACTTGCTGTTTGTCCACGAGAAAAACACACAAAAACAAAGCTGTGACACCTCCACTGCTCTCTGTTTCCCTCTCACAGCAACAGGCTTGAAATGTCCCTGTTTATTGTGAGCCTTATTGAGCTATGATTGGTTCGTCACATTGACCTGAGACTGTCATCAATCACTGCCGCCTCCAGATCATTGTTCTTTTTTTTATTTTTCCCTTCCCTTGTCTCTGAAGAAACAGACATGTAATAGATAGATATTGCCACAAGGCTAGTGTCTCTTTCCAGGTCTAGTAATGGTACAGGACCACCTTTAGTCACAGAGTGACCACAAAAAAATGAACCAAAGAGGAAAGGATTAAACAATGGATCACACAGAGCTGTATGTGGAAGGATCTGTTACTCCCCACTGAGCAAGACAATTGTCAGCCAATTCTTAGACCCACCCCATTAAAGTACCCAGACTTTTCTTTAAGACTTCAGGGAAACGTAGATGCAGGAGGTTCTGCATTCAAGACAAATAAAGTCCAAACAGCAGGTGGAGCTGTCTGTGCAGTTAATGCAAAACTCAAATCTCTTCTTCCCTCTAAACTTACTGTATCTTTATTAAGAAAAATAAAAACTAAACTCCCTTCAATAGCTGTTGATAGTTTTGAATTGTGGGAGTTCAAATATTTTTTTTTTTTGTCTTATTCAGTGCATTTGATTAATATTTTGGTTCACATGGAACAGTTTTCGAAAAAGAGGCCAACAAAAGTCTTGTGAAGACTCATTTGTTCCGCATTCTATCACTTGTACTTTCAAATTCTTGCAGTTTGAGGCTTTGAACAGCAGATAGCACCATTGGACACATCATGTGCTGCACTTTATTCATCCATATACAAATGTACTAGAGGACCGAGGTGGGTTGAAAGGTGTGGGTGGATGTAATCAGTGCTCTCTGGGTGTTCACAATATGCATCCACCAGCATCCTTTTCCTGACCTTTTAAACCTGAACACCACAATCACTGCAAAAAAAAAGAACATTATGCCCTGTATAGTTTTGAAAGCTCCTTTAAAATCTGCAGCTTGCATTTCTTCTCATCATGTTCCAAGGTGTACTACATCAAAGTAGTAAAAAAAAAAAAAGTCTGCTGATTGTGGTGGGTGGGTGGGAGATACACTTATTTAATACACAGAAAATATGGGCTGTATGGTGCAGAGCATCTTGTTGCACTAGGCAAATCATTACAGATGCATGTGTGCATGCTGCAACAGTGTTGCAAGAAAATGCATACACTAAAGAAATCCAGAAGACATTCACATGCTTTTTCTTTTTTCTTCCATGCTTACTTTTTAAAATCTAAAATGCAAAGGTCAGTTTTTGGTAATTTTTGGTTAAGGCACTTTGACACTGTTGGTCAACACCAAATTGTCTCTAGTAATATTCCGTTTTGTTTGGCAAAAGTGAAAGTTTACCTGAAATCCGATGCAGAAAGAAACCCTGGACTGACTGAAAATGCAGGTTTTTCTTCACTTTTAAAGTAAACCCTGTTCCTGTTATGAAGCAGTGAGGACCCAGACAGATTTTTCAGCAGATTCAATCAAATCCAACTTAATTCAAAAAGCACTTTTCATACGCATAAAGTGATTTACACAATCAATACTTTCAAACTTAAAAATCAAAACCAAAGCTAAGGATAGAAATCTGGATTGATGATTCCCATCCCTGGTCTTTCAGATCTACCACCGTTCCTGTTTTCGGGCTCTCCCTGCACTGCTAGATGACATCCATGCTGCTGTACCCTAGTCTCCCTCACTGCAGATCACAAGAAGTATTTCAAACTACCGTTAAGCAAATTTTTATGCTAAATTTAATGGCATTGTAGACCAAACGGGGACCATTGTTGAAATAAGCAGCTGGACGCAGAACTAGAGTCATGTTTTCATTTATTTTGAAGAATTTTCAACACGCAGAGTAAAGTATTGTTTTATCAACAATCAACTGATTTTGTAGCTGGTGACTCTGCCCCGCCCACAGCTAAATCATAGCGAAATCACAAATCAGTCTTTTGCAAAAATAAATAAAACAAAAAAAATTCACAACCTCCCTACCCTCCCCCACTATCTCTTCAATCATCCTCCAACTTCCTCACCCCCCTTTTTTTACCTTTTCTTTTCCCCCTTTCTTTCTTTCTTTTCTCTCCCTATCACCTGTCTCTGACATCCCACACTCTTCTCACTTCTTGTGCTTAAAAAAGGGTACACAAACATAATCAATATAAGTAAAGTTTAGCTTTAAATAATAAAGGAGTTTATACAAATATACACCTTGTGTGTCAGAAGATTCATGACGCCCTGTTATAACAGTAAAATTTGTCCGCTCCTGTTAGCTCAGCTGCCAGAGAGCATAAAAATATAAAATATTATATCCGATTCTAATAACAACACATACATTCATAAGTGTATACTAAAGTTAGAACCTCGACCGTTTGACATGAATATTCTGTTTGAACTGGTTAACCAATCAGCACCTTTTTCTTGTCAGCAGGGGTCCATCAAGCTAGAAGCCTTTCAGGATCACTGGGTTTTTGATGTGCGTGCACTCCTGTACATAAATTGTAATATCAGGAAAGAAGTCTCCAGCAATTATGTTCATTTTTTAAATTACTTTTACATCAGTTGTGTTTGTAAAAAGTCATTGTTTGATTCTGAACTATTCTTAGACATAACTTTTTGCACCATCATGTTCACAAACTGTGCCTGGAGAGTAAAATGTATTCTACTTTAGTTCAATTATGAAGAAAATAACATTCAGATTTTTGTCTGGATTTCATGCCATTAAACGTGCATTTCATTCTTTTGATGTAGTTTATTTGCCAGCAAAAGTAACAGAGTAACTTGGGAATTCCATGTTATAGTTGCTTGAAGTTATTGGGAGTTCAAATTAAATTTTACTTGTCTTTTTTAGTGTATTTGATTAACGATTTGTTTCATTTGTATACACATATGGAAAATTGTTCAAATATAATACTCAGTTTGTTTCAATTAAACCTAACATTTGTTTCTACCTTTAATGTGCTAAACTACAGAATTTTATTAATTTGTTATCAATAGTGTGAGCATTAGAAAACTCTTGCACTGGAAAAAATATATTTTTTATGTTTTTTTCATGACCCTTGAACTTCCTGCTCAACCAAGTTGCAGACCATATTAAGAAAACATTTTTTAAAAGCGGGAAAAAGCAATGGAAAAAAATTATGTAATTTATTTATTCTTGTTCAGGTGGCTGAAGGTTTAATGCATTTTTATAGACAAAATTGCTTTTCAATTTTTTTTCAGTTTTTCAATGAAAGGTATTTCTGTATTATACACTGACACCCTACATGGCCTTACTTTTTTTTCAGGAAAAACAAATAGAAATTAAAAAGTAAGATTAAAAAATAAAGACAGGAATAATGACACTTTATTATGAATCCAAAAGAAAATGACCCCCGAAAAACAAAAAAATAAAAAACAAAAAACTGGTATGTCAACACCTTTTGGTCTCACTGTTTTGAAAAATCACATAGTAGGATGTAAATCTGTTAAAAGCACATATGACTGAACATGCCCTGCGTAAAACAATTTAAAAAGAATTTACTTATTCTCGTTAGTTACACTCTGATTTATTTCTTCAAAATATGACTTTTTTGTTATCCATTTTTAACCAGCACTGGGTATCTAGACATGTTGAAGCTATAGTATGTTAAAAATCCATCACTAAGACTTAAAAGAAAATATAGTTATGTTTGTTTATTTCATGTATATTACACACTTTTTTTTATTATTTCAGAATGTCTTCATGTTTTTTAAAATAAATTAGTGAATTTCTGTTGGGGATTTTCCATTTTTACTACTCATTAACAGGATTTCTTTGATAACATATGATTATCAAACTCATCACAAATTTTTTTAAGAACTTCCGCTAACTTGATTTTCTCTTTGTTAGCCTTTAGGCAAGAGCAATGTCCTCCCACGATGAGCTGTTCAAAGGACCTAGAGGCATTTCTGAGGTGAACATGTTTTTAGCAAGGTGTAATTCTATTATTTTCCGCAAATGCTTGATTGTTTTTTTTACCGGCAACAATCCCATGGTGGCCACAAAAAAAGAACAGATCACTTTTAAAAGGTATGATTCCATACTTCAGTTAGTCAAGTAATGTTTTAACCAAACATAAGGGTTAGGATTAGGGGTCTGATTTGTGCAAATGACATGAGCATTTTGCTTTTAAATAGAAAAAAAAGTATAATCTTTTTCTTCTTTGTGTTTCACTTTTTCTTTTTTTTGTCAGTGTTCAGTCCTGTCTTTTACCACATTTAATTAAAGTCAGCCTAATCCTTTGGACAATACTTGTGTCTATTACCCTTACTAGATCTATTAAGAGATAAAATGTAAAAAAGATTTTACTTTAATTAAATAACCACAACTGTTTCTATTTTCCTGCATTATAAAGATTCAGAAATCTGAATATTAAAAAAAAGTCATCATCTTTTTAATTTATAATGACACGGACGATGAGTAAAGTCATTAAGAGATGATGGCTTTTACCTGAATTCACTTCATTACTCTCAAAGAAGGTGACCTCCGTCCTCAGTGTGGGAGGGTATCTTTGTCTTTTAAACTGACGCTGCTGAAATGTGACTTTTGTGGGTGGTGGTGTTTTATTTTATCATTAGATGATTTTGGGAATCTTTTGGGGTGGGGGGGGGGGGTGATTGAGCCACACACATTGGTAAAGTATTGTGTCGTGGCGTCTGCAGTCCTCACAGCGCCACAGGCCTGCACAGAACTGCATCCCTGCTTTTGTCCCATTTCTTAAGAGACCACATGACAAAAGATACAGTTAATGAGTTCATGTGAACAGGGAAAAATACTTTGAACGGAAATGGATTTTATAATAGCAAAAGAACGAACAGGCAAAGCAGCCTGAATAGAGGATTTAGGTAGAAGTAATTAGTTTTTAAAACCGAATTGAGCTTTAAGTTGAAAATTGAGCAGCCTAAAAGACTGAATTTAAACATTCATAGCTCTTTAAAGTCTCTTAATAAAGATCCAGTTAGTGTAGGCTTTCGTTTTTGAAATGAGCGATACAGACAGTTTTCTTCTGTAGGAAAATGAAATGCCACAACCACATCGAAACATTTTATTCATCATCAAAACACCACACCAGACTGATTCAAATGTAGCCAAAACAGCACTTGTCTCTTGGTACAGCAATGAAAACAGGTAATTATACATTCCATTAGTCCATCTTCCGCTGCTAAAATCCCACATAATGGTAGACATTAGACCCAGTGGGTCTTTGGTCAGATTGGAAAGCGTCCGGATGTACCTGGCCCTCATTACCCCAAAATCCCTTTGCTGCTTAAATCAGCTTTGAGGCCAGTGAACTTCAGCTAAAACCATGGATGGAGTGGTTAGGAGCATCCCAATTCAAATAATCATCAATAAAGCAGAGAAATAAAACACTTTGCTTATGTAAAGCATTTTTTTCAAGTTTCTCCATTTTGCCCTTAATTGTACATATAGGTGTTTTCCAGATGTAAGAATAACTGGATATCTCCAGCTTGTTTTCTGAAGGGGAAAATGAGATGTTGAGCAAAACGCATTTTGAATGCGTATTTCCATTTCTCCACTGCCATCACAGCCAGATCCTGCATAATTGAACACACAGCTGTAAGGCCAGACAGCTGACGCCAAGTCAGAGTCATGCAATCCGTGAAAGAGCTGCATTCAAACCAGTCAGTTCTGTTTTGTTAATCATCTTTGAATAGATCATTTTAGCATTATTAATGTCAACTTCAAGAAGTCATTAATATGACTTGATGGGAAAAATGGAATTAAGCCACATGCTAAAGCCTTTCATTTCACCTTAAAGTACTTAGCACAGCCAGAACTTGCTGGTACTATTAAAGGAAAATGATGATTTTTTTATCTTTAAAAAGATAGAAAAATCTTGGCTGGACAGAAAAAGTCTAGAGGTAGGGACAACACATAAAGCATCCTCCCCGGGCAACCATTTCACATGAGCTGCAATAGCATTCTTGTAATAGCATTCAGTTGAGGAGCTGAATGATTTTCTTGCTTCTTCCCCTCTGTCTCTTTCTTGACCCCCCCCCCCCCCCCCCCCCCGTTCTTTCTCATTACAGCTTTGAGCAGACATACATTTGGACATAAACAAGACTCGGTTGCATGTTGTAGAGCGCATACAGTTAACTACACTTTTAGTTTCAGCTTGACTAAAAACTCCATAATTATTAGCATATTATCATGAGAAAACTGATTAAAATAGCCGCTTTATTTAAATTCAGCACATAAAGAGATTGTAAAATAAAGAAAGATACCCAAGCTTTGTTTAAGCATTCCGTACATGATCATGGCGTTAGTGATAAATATCTTTTCTACATATTTAGAAGCAGAGTAAAGGGTTCTGGAAGAAAGCGGATTAAAGGAAACAGTAAACAAACTTTATGCAAATGTTTAGTTAGCATCAGGCTATGAAGGACTGTATGTGTGACTCACATCAGGGAAGAGTTTAAAGTATTATAATTCTGCTGCACATCTAAAAAGCTCACATACTCCAATTTTTAGGCAAAAACTGTCCTTTTTACTTCAAATAATTTTGTTTTGGCTGAATTTATTGAAACAGATTTTATTTTGAAAGATAATATTAAAAAACAATAGTTTATATAATACAAGATCAGTACTAAAGTGTCAAAAATATTTTATGAATGATTTTATGAGTTTGCGTATCATTTTCATAAAACATCAGTCATTTCTCTTTTGTAATAGATTTGAGTCGGAGACCTTTGACCCAACGAAGAACTACAAAAATGTATATATGTTTCTGGAAGGCTAAACCAAAGGCCTGGAAGTTTTGGATCATTAGCCATGTCCTTCTAAAGCCTCTAGAGTTCCTTTTTTGCTGTCACACACCAGCAGACACAGCAGCCAATATCCTGCTCAGGGCATGAAGTACAGTATATCTGCACCATGCAGGTCAGTTAATGTCATAGTGTAGCTTTCCTGACGTCTAATTCCTTCAAAATCTTTCTTCCGTCTGGGTGCTTTTTCCTGTGACTCGATTCTTCCCAACCATTACGTTTCAGCGAGGTGTGTGATGTCAGTTCTTAAGAAACTTTAAGGTGGAGCCGGAGGGACGATCAATCGTACTGCCGGCGTAATTAAACCCTGTGACCCGTGCCAGGGCAGACAGAGAGGCTGCATGGACAGCATTTTATTCCCCTAAATTAAAAAGGACTGAGGAAAACTAGGAGCGTAGTGTGACAACTAAAACATTTCACATCACTTTTCCATGTACATTTTTATTTCATTTAAATATATAAGAAAAAGCACATTACTATTTTTGAAGTGTGACACTTCATCCTGGCAGCTCCAGCTGTCAGAACGAACAGCGCGCTAACTTAGAGAAACTTAGCATAAATATTCAAGTATTTACAGACGAGTCATTATTCAGTTACTGCCACACACCACTGCTCTAGATGATGAGGGTTTAGCTTTGTGCACAGGGAGACACTGAGTGGGAAAGTGAGCGTGATAAGTGAGGGGGTGTTTTTCTGTGCGGTGATATCAGCAGCGGTGACTGAGCTGTTCAGTCTGACTGAAGGACCAGATGTTGGCAGAGATAAGATTGTCTGTTTGATTTCCCCATTTTAACCCTCCTGCAGGTGTTTTCCCCCCACTATCTACACGCACGTTTTGACTCCACTTGTGAGAGACACAATGCTTCAGAGTCTGTTGCATGTGTCGTCTCCAAACAAACGATAAGAAGAGAGTTTGAAATCAGACAACAGAATTTGAAAGACACAGGTAATCTGTCTCTATGAGTCAGAAGTCAGTGAGATGTGCTTCACATTGATTCAAGCAGAAGGAATTCTATTGTTATGAAAAAGTTTTGACAGGAATAGTTTTTACAGTTAATCAAGAACACTAAAGGGCCGTACACACCGGGACGAATATCGGCGCACGTTATTCGCCAGCGTTTTTCAACACGTTTTTTTGTGTTCACACCCAAGCGATTTTCGCTGACGATGAGCCGAGTGAACATGCAAATTCATTCCCTGACATTAGATGGCCCTTAATGTAAAACAGAAATACCCCTGTACACAAGGTGGCGCTGCGCAAGTTTACGCTTCTTAAACTCGCTTTTCACTCAGAAGAAGAGAGCAAGTATTTACGCGATTGTCAGAATCATACAAAGAAAACATGAATATTTCAAGCACCAGTAGCTCCAGCGATGAAGAAATTATTGATCTGTTGAATGATGAAAGACGCCGGAAAAGACGCCGATTTTTGGTACATCCCATAGTTACGAGAAGAGAAGAACATGGGGAGTTTTATCGACTGGTACAAGATCTGAAAATGTATCATGAGTGTTTTTGGGGATAGTTTAGAATGTCCGTCAGTGAGTTCGCCTTCTTCGTCTTATTTCTTCGCGGCCATGTAGACGCTACTTGGCGTATGTCTTCCGCCGTTACGTATGTGTGCTCAGCAAGACAGTTTTGTGTTTGAGCGCCCCCAAGTTGTGTTTTACTGTAACTTCAGAAGCTCCAGAAAAGGGTGCAAAAGCGCCATTCTCATTGGTCGTATAGTTTTTGATGCGGCGCGTCAAACCAAAAAAACGAACCTGAGGCGTTTTTAAAAAAATTACGCTTTCACACGTGGCGTTTTTCTTGTCGGTGTGCACACTCACATCGGTACCCTTTGTTTAGTCACGAGGCATTAAACGTCGGTTAATATCGCGCGCGAAATCCGTTCCGGTGTGAACAGGCCTTCAGAGTGACATAAAGGGTGAAGCAGGAAGGTTGATGCCTTGTGTTGTCACACCACCTGATTAGGAAATTGTGAGTCAGAGCATAATTTAGCTAAATGCCAGCTTCATACAATCGTACCTGGAAGCTGTTCGAATTTACAGTTATGAAGGCGTTAACTGGCTCAAATATTTGACTTGGAAGACAAAAGTATGTTTTGCTCGAACACTGTTTGTGCCACCAAATACATTCAACTACTTTGATAGCCAAAAGATGCACCCAACAACATGCAGAAACAAACTTAGGATACATTTCCATGACATATACTAATAAAAAAAAATGGGATAAGGAAAATGGTATAGAAAAAAAACATACAATCATTCTGGTTTTAAGATTTCTTCTCCCTTACACATGGAAAAGAAGAAATGTAGAAAATGTACTTTATTTTCTTGATAAAAAAACAATAAAATATATAACTTTTTAAAACAGAGATTTCGCTGAATTCTTACTCCGTTGGGATATTTTTTTAAATAAGCGAAAAATTATTATGTCAATGGGGTAAAAAAAATGTGTCCTTTACCAAGATTTCTTATATTTTAAGAAAAGTATTGTAGCCACTAAGACATGTTTTCTTAAGCTAAAATTATTTTGCTATTCAAAAACATACAAAATGTATGTTAAAAATGCTTATAACTCTTTTTAGCAATACACACCTAGCAAATTTTTTTTCCAATTATCAGAGCGAGATACCTAAAAACAAGGGGTTTGTAGCTAATTAGAATATCATTTTGTGTTAAAAGGGCAAAACTTCACTATTTATTTTGAAAAATCTTATCAAAACAAAATCTAGTAGGACCAGTGGCAGTTTATTTCACTTATAACAAGGAAAAACGTATTTTATTCTATATTTTTTAAGGTGTTTTTAGAAAAACTTGCTTTACAGGGTAATTGCAGTTTGAAGGAGCTGTCATGACAGAAGCTTTCTAAATCAACAAAAACAGTGTTTTTCTGTGATAAAAAATGATGTCCTGTGTCATCTGCTAGGATGTTCAGAGATCTTATCCTCGGAAAAATAAAGAATTTATATTAAAGATGGAAAACTCTAATAATAAAGCCTTGCATAGCATTGGTACAGTTAGTCCCAGGAGCAAAACCAAGTAATTTGTCTGGCTCAAAAAAAAAAAAAGGACTTGCGAACATAAACTACTGCAGCCCTGCTCTTTTTGACTCAGCAGCTTAATCAATTTTCTCATTACTTTGTTCTGTGACAAATTCTTTTTGTGGAAACTTTCTTTTTTTCTAGTTTCGCCATAGAAACTATGAATAGTCCAGGCTTCTTCTAAATCAGTTAACGATGTGTGAACAGTATGAAGGTACATTTAACAGATTAAAACAGGTAAGAAGCAGAACAATATAGATTTATTTCATAATAGTTTGATTTTTCATGTAAAACACTTCAACTTGGAGATAAGAGAGTGAATAGTTTATCACCACCGAAAAAAAACATATTTATCGTCCTAAATTCAACCATTCCTGCAGACACTGAAGAAAGGTCACATGTTGCTATTATTTCTACTAATTCCTATTTCTGTTCTTTTTGCATAATGATTAGAACTTCAAAGCTGGAATAAAGCAACAAGCAACATGGATATCCTGAAGATATGCAAAGAAATGCTGAAATGTAATTAAAAATAAACTCTGAATAAAAGAGATCATATGGACAAGTCATCAAGATAACACCATGCAGACGTTCACAAATCTGTACTGTACGTGTGTCCTTGCACTGTCAGCTTTGAAAGAAAGTCCTCTGGAGGTCTCTGATATAAAGAGTTAGTCACTCAGACAAAGCACAGGTGACAGGCATGTTTTATGCATGAGAGTGAAGGGCAAGGCAGGATATAAAAAGCACGCCAAGATATTCAAACTTGCTGTACAGATACAGTTAAGCCTTACTGTAAAGTTGTGCAACCACGTCACAGACGTGCATAAGGCTGCAGTCTTAACTGTTCCAAAGACATTTGCATATAACACAGAATCGCATACAGCACAACGATGTTTGTCAAGCGCTTTTGAGGAAGATTTTTTTGCGTCTGTAACCAGCCTAGACACTGCTCTTATCAGGAATCTCTCTTTTCCTGTAAAACTCATGACCCAATTTGGGCTGTAGGGGAGAGTCAGTTTTGGAACAAGTCAGCAGGATCTATTCTAAAAAGCACTTTAAAAAAATCCCATTTTTGTTTTTACATTTGTTGCCAAATGCAATATATTTATCTTTTATTTAGTTTTTGTTTTTATTGCTTTTTGTCAGAATGTTAAAAGCAAGCAGAGTTGCCTGTGTCAGTTACGCATCCTAATGTCGACTGTAATTATCATTAGTGTTTTGATTTAAATGTGCGGTAAAAAAGCATAATTAAAAAATTAAATTATACAGTGACTTGTCTTTTTGTTGTTAAAATTGTTTCCTAATTTACATTCAATTATATAAATCCTAAAGACTATTTGTTTTTTGTTTTTCTTGTGTTTGGCAGCAATGCTTTGCTTTCTGAAACTATTCCTGGGTCAATTTAGTAACATTACTGATACAATTCTGCTAATGAGTGACGCAATTATTGTCTTAGAAGGTTCTTGGACCTTGTTTCTTACACACAGTATTTTGTCCAGGTTGTCAAACATTTTTTCCTGACTTCATAAACTGCAGATGATAAGTTGATTTGTATGATTTGTTTTTGCAAAACAAGGTTTAAAAATTCTACATGGACTGAGATGTCTGAGGTCTTTCCAGGGACCTACAGTCCTTTAGTTTAGGGGTTACTGCTCCGAGTGCTGCCATTACCACAAGCACAGTGACTGCCAGTCAGGGGAGGCAGGTGAGGTACGCCCTGCCAAAATATAGCTTAACCCTTGTGCTATCTTAGATGACCCGATCCTTACATTGACATGTTCTCCCTACCATGACAAAGGTGGATAAAGGTGGGAAGATTTCATGTAATCATGGACACCAGTGAAGATCACAAATCATTGAAGAAAAAAGGTTCAGTGCACTGTCTAGTGGGTCTAGATGACCCAACTCCCAATGTTAAAGTGCCTAGGATAGCACAAGGGTAACATGGTGAATAAGCTACCCCATGGGGAGTACATTTACATTTGTTTGTAAATCTGACTCATGATGTCAGTGCCTCACCAGCCATGAACCTCACCGCACGTCACTGCACAGGCACCACTGTCACCTTCACCTTCCAAGCTTTCCAAGTTTTCAGAACTTTATTATCTGGTAGTTAAGTAAGGTGGGTCTGTAGGACATAACTCTAATTGTGATAACTCCGGCATATTGACAAGTTGAAGTAGACATTTGTGCAGTTTACTGAAGATCTTGGCATTGGTTGGAATTTAGTTGCAGCTGAAATGGATCACGGATAAACTGCAGTTGGCTGTTACATGAAGCATTTAACATGAATACAAGTTTGGAGTTTCTGCAGGTGATCTTGAGTTTCAGGTAAGGATTATGTTGAGGAAATTGAGCTGAATCCATGGCGGAGTAAGCCAGCGAGTGATGTTGACTCCTGAGTTAGGTGAAGGTTTCCATGCGGAGCAGGCTTCCTGGATATGAAGAAAAAAGGTAAGTTATCAAAAGACTTGCCAAATGATTAGAGCTGGATTTGGCCGCAGTGTATTACCAAAACAGAGTGACCATCTGGCACAGCCTTAAGAGTCCTTCTGTGGTTGTTAGATGAGCTGCAGGTGCACTGAATTTAGGGAGGAGCCAAGCCAGACCCAGCAGGCTTAGTCACATTCTCACAAACAGACACAGAAGAGGAGGAAGGCAACATGGTGTGTTTTGAAAGCGTGCTAATTTCACTCTTTCAAACCACTGTTAGAAATTCTCAAATTAAACCTCTGCAGCTCACATTGGGTTTAAATAAACTCACTGTAACATTCACCTCAGATTTCCAGGAAGGTATACTGGGCAGAAATGATAAAAACGTCAAATATGAGCTGATCCACCTAAACATAGTTTAGAAGAAACTACAAAGGTTTTTGGCAATTTGAAGACAAACATGTTCAGATCTGCCTTTAAATCCGTGCAAACAGCCTCCTAATGAGATGCATTTTAACAGGCAGCACACTCTAAATCTACATTTGTCTCCTATCTGTTGTTCTTGATTAGCTAAACTGGTGGCCTTCAGCACCACTGCCACCCATTTTTCTTTATTAACGCTATTACAAGACTTTATAAGGCCCAACTATTTTAGTCTACCATGGCTAGCTCATTAGCTCTTATTTTGCCAGATAATTGCACATTTTTTTCTGCTTCATTGCCATCGATTTCGCAACTTGGAAGATTAATCATTGAAAAACTGTTAAGGGTGTTCGTTGGACTCCCATCGTTCATTTGAAAGAGTGTGCTTTTCGTGCAGCAGGGAAATGATTGCAGAGACTCACAAGCTGTGTGAACTTTCTCTTTCCTAAACGCTAAGCTGGAGAAGCTGCAGCCTCTAACTCATCACTGACATTTGTCCTGTGAAACCACCCAGATAAAAGGTAATTATTACGCTGTAAACAAATGTATTTGTCCTCCACTTTTAACCATCTCATCTTCTACACCACTCATTTAGAGCGTAGCCTACAGGAGTTCAGTGCGATCTCCATTTGCAGTAGATTTTACATAGCAGCTCCAGGTGACTCCATTTGCATTCCACAGCAGGCTACACACTGAAATACATGAGACAACAACAAGTCTATTAATTAGAGTAGGAAAAATTAATGAAACAAACAAAAAACATTTTAGAAAAATAATATGAATTAAGATAAGAGAAAATATGGCTGAGGGAAGGAAAAAAATGCCTGCGCATCTTATCTAAAGAGGCTTTCATCTTCCTCTCTCCTTTAGATTAAAGACATTGCCCTCATCTTGTCTCAGGAGAATGATACTTTCAGCACCTGCTTGCACCATCTGATTGCTAATTCATTAATGTTATGTTCATGCAAATGTGTGTTACCTTTCATATTCTTCTCACGTCCCAACCAAATACCTGCAGCTCCGGCAGGATCCTCCTCTATGATAACGTGCAGGAAACACCAATGAATACATCTTTGAATTCTGTCTTTACTTTGTATTATTTTTTTGTTGTGTGGGATTATTGTCTTCTTTTTTAAATAAGTAAAGAAAAAATAAAAACAGATAAAAAAATAAAATTATAGATAAAGAAAAGTGTAGTTTCTGGCCACTACAAAAAGCTGGACCTCCATTAACCCTTTGACGTCAAAGATGTTGCAGATGACACCTACATAACACACGCTTTCTGACATACTGCAAATCTTTGACTATTTATCAACATGAATCAGCTGATTCTGCCGCAGAGAAAAGCAACTTTTCATATTGGCTTTGCACCGATATTCAAGTAAATTGTTCCATAATGGCGAAAAACTGCTTTTCTCTGCAGCAGAATCAGCTAATTTATGTTGATTTAGCACTGCAGTGCTGCATATCACCGCAACGCTGCTTTTTTCCACTTCTGCTTCAGAATCCGCTGGCATTAGGTTAATTGCAGGAACATTTAAAGAATACAGTAGTTGAATGTCAACGCTGGAGCTAAGGCTCTGGCATAAAAAGGGTTAGAAGACAACTGAGGCCTAACATTAGGCTCCTGCAGAACACACATAATCCAGACAGGAGCAACAGCTGTTTTGCACCTCTAAAAGCCCCTGTAATTTTATGATCTGCCTTATACAGCTTGACATCATGATTTAAAGCCCCCTAAGAGGGCTTCCAGTAAAGGCCCTGCTGTTGACAATTATAGGGTGTTAAGAAAAACTGCCAGTTAGTTTCATAGGGTTTTTGAAGTTCTTCAGCAGTTTGCTTCTCATTATTTAGAACAAAATGATGGGTTTGTATCATCATAATGTGGTTTGAGTTTGGGAGTGGTGGTGCTAGTGCTAATACTGTGCTATTTATGATTTGAATTATTATTTTGAAAGAAATGTTTTACAGCTCCTTTGTCCTCCAGTTTTTGAATACTTATGTGCTTCTTTTGGTCTTAAGGCTCAATAAACTGATTTTATTTGGGAAAAGTCTCATCATCTCAACAAAAATAGATTTATAATGCAATCACAGCTTGGTAAAATCTAGTGCTTTTATGTGCCAAACCACAGTCTGAGTTAATGCTGCGGCTTGTGTCAGGAAGGGCAAATCAAACAAAGAAAACAAGGGAAAATGATTTTACCTTTGTCTAACAGACTCTCTAAACCTGATTTGCTCCACTAAACACGTGGATGGATGCAATCTATTCAAGAAGGTATTTTTGTGTAGCATTTGTGTATTTGGACCCATAAAAGCATAAAACGTTTATGTAAATTCTGTGGTAACACTTATTGGCTCCTCCCATTTGCCAATAACAACCAATAATCTAAACATCTGGCTTGAAATGGGATCAATATAAATCTGATGCTGGTTTTAACCATTATAATACCGGGATAGAGGGGTACGGTTGATGCAAAGCAAGTGACGCTGAAGCTGTGAGAAAGCAGACGAGGACAGTTGATTAAAGAGCTTTTCCTGAAGTGATTGCTACAACTACAAAAAAAAAAAAAAGAAGACGAAAAGAAATATGGATTGGGTGACAAGTGTCTTCTTGCGATACCATTTTACTGGACTTTTTTCTTTCAAGTTATGTCAATATGAAATGTTAACACAACACCCCGCATTGTTGTATATTATACAAGAGATGAAGTTCAAAGATAAGGCGAGTCTATGGAGCCTAAAGGTTATTTCAGTGTCCTTGTTACAAGACAAAGGCAGAGAATCCAAATGAGTCCGTAATTAAAATGTCATTAATTTGCAGCGTCTTATCAGACCTCACAGACGGCTCCTGAAGCAGGCCTGCAAGAGAGATAGAGCTTTCTTGTAGCTGGATAGCACCCCACACTGCTACCGTCTTCACATCAGCTATTTCAGTAATTGGATGTATAGCTTCAACAGATTGTTCCCAATTTTACAATTAGCAAATTACATAGCATTTTATTTCTTCTGTGTTATCCTGGAACTGGTTTGCATCTCATGCAGATATCTCATTGTAGCGGTTAACTGGGTGCCATGATCAGCCGCTGCACTGATTGATAGCCTTTTTTAATACTACTACCACCTGTATGAAGCTGGGTGTACAATTTACACATCAAAGTACACTTACTTGTATTTCCTCTTTCAGACACACATTTAACGAGAAAGGCCAGTTCAGTTTTTAAATTAGACAACCTACCTTCTTTTCTTTCAAAGTAATTGCACATGTGTCATTTTTAAGAGCAGCAGCTACAGTGCAATTTCTTTTCTGGGTTTTATTTCACAACACTTATTAAACAGATGTTCCAATTAAATTTAAGATATAAAATACCCATTAATTTTAAAATTGGGTGTAATGTAATATTAAAAAAAGAAGAATTGTTTTATTAAGTGCGTTAGTTGAGAAGCTTTCTTGTCAGTTCTTAATTTATCTGCCCTGTGTGACTATAACATGAAGAAAAGGCTTTAATTTTAGTAACAACTAAATTTTTACGACTACTTTAAAATGCTTAACTTTCCTCTCTGCGACAGACCAGTGACCCGTCCAAGATGTACCCCTCCTTCGCTCAATTGTACTTGGGATAGGTCCCAGTAACCCTGTGACCACTCAAGGGATTAGAAGGGTTTGGAAAATAGATGGATGCTGGACTCTCCTGGAAAATTTTAAAGTAAAGGTAAGGCACAAGATTTTGGAAAGACATGATTTTACATATTATTTAATAAAAATGAAGACATTTTAAAATTTGCAACGGTTTACAGGTAGCTTTTTTATATCTTTTTTATGTTTTGCAAAACCTTCGTGGTGCACATTTTACTTTTCTGGAATCACAGGCTGCACGGTGGCGCAGTGGTTAGCGCTCTTGCCTCACAGCAAGAAGGCCCCTGGTTAAAGTCCCGGCTGGGGGACATGAAAAACACAACATCAATGGGGGGGCCTTTCTGTGTGGAGTTAGCATGTTCTCCCCGTGCATGCATGGGTTCTCCCCGGGATCTCCAGCTTCCTCCCACCGTCCAAAAACATACTTTATAGGACAGTTTAGAGAGTCTGCGACAGAGTGTAGTGGCCGGGATAGGCTCCAGCAGCTCCGTGACCCCGAAAGGGACCAAACGGAATAGAAAATGAATGAAAAAGAAAATGAATGGAATCACAGGTCAATATTAGATTTGGTGAACCACAAAAAAAATTAAAATAAACAAAACTTATAAACTTTTAAAACGGGTTTGGTAAAATGCCCAAGCAGGCCGTGGCCTCTCGTGCTACATCTGCTCTCCCATTTGCCCCCCAGCCAGCCTCATGGATCCGGCGGGGCAGGCGCGCTCACTCTGGCCCCTGGGGACTTCATGGTGGCACAGAGGTTAGCGCTATCGCTGTGCTAACCACTGAGATTCAAACTCCAGCTGGGAAATGGCCTTCAAAGTGTGCATCATCAGAATTAACATACTTCACGTGCGTTAAAATGTGATAATGCATACTTCGTCGGCCATTAACCCTTACATTAGAAACCAAATGTGATCTTTATTTGTGGTTGGTTTAACAAATATAGTGACTTTGCTAAACAGGACAGTGGCGAGCTAAGTGGAGGCCCACAAGACAGGGGCTGAAAGAGAAATTCTGATGGTCATTTATTTAAATATTTATATATTTCAAATTCTTGTAGAGAAAACAATATTATTTTCTAAGTTCTGCAGTTTCGACTACATAAGCTATTTCATTGAACGCAAAATAAGATGACTGGCTTGGTGTAGAAGCTAAGCTTGCATTTACGTTACTGATCAGCTGCCAATGAATCAGTTAAAACTACAAGGTCAACTTGCAAAATGCAGCTCCAGTGCAATCGTCTATGCATCACTGCCATAAAACAAATGGAAATGGCTCTTGACCAAGCATCACTATGTGAATTAGGATGTTTTGTATAAATCCAATTAGCAAATGAATCTCCTTTATCTTTTGTTGCCATCTGGTTGACCCCCGCTTGCCTCAACAAGAGCCTGCCACTGCTCGGATCTGGCTCCGTGTGCTGTGCCAGACATGAGGCTTATGATGTGGTTTAAATTGGCTGGGCAATGGCTGGATGCAGCATCAACGACCGGTGTCATCAGTCCTGGGTGATGCTGGAATTCCCAGCCAGCCGAAAGAGAGCACAGTAGGTGGTCTGACCTCAACAGATGAATACACAAGCGAGGACAGCTGCTCTGCACAGATGCTGCCATTTGGAAAGAAATAACAAGTTTTAACCACCTAGGTTATTAAGCTGCGTTGTCAAAGCAGCCACTGGATTGGAGTCACAGCTCAGTGAGGTAGCACACATCCACACAATTCAGATGTGCACACACGTAATAAGGCTGATATAATAAAGCAATGGAGCTTCTATGCTGGTCCTCTCTTTATTTACCTTATTTTAATAAAATGTATATTTCTGTACCACAGGATCAAACAGGCATGGTATGTTAATGTGTTATCGCTTAGTAGATAATTGGTGTGAGTTTAAATGATTTTGCAACCAGAAGTTACTGGTTTGTTTGAGTCACGAAGAATGAGCTAAGTGAGATTGTTCCTGTCCATGTGACTCAGAATGCAGGCAAAAACAATAACAAAGAAAAAACCTCTAAGAAATCATCTATCTTGCAGTAGTGAAGCAAAGATCATGAAAGTGAAACCCTCACATCTGTGCATGTGAAACCATCTCTGTATATAATTAACACTTTTTCAGAGCTGTCTTACTGCAGCTTTTCTCAAACTGTGGTGTCAAACCTGCCACGAGGTAATATTTTTCTAAAATACCCCTTCAAATCAGCAGCTCTCCTGCTCGGAGCGCCACATGGGCCGATCCCTGCATGATTTAACTGTCATATTACATCTACATCTGCAGCAGCGCCGCTATATTCCAAGCGCAAACCGCTCATTAGTGATTCAGTGTGCTCTGATTACAGATTGACCAGACCAAGATTGCAAGCATCAAAGCTATTTCCTTTACTTCAATCATATTCTGGCTCATATTCCCATCCACTAAATCTGAGGATTTCAGGATTTTTGGAGCATCTTCTGAGGTCCAACACAGTTTCACAGAATTCTTCTTGTTTTAATTTTTTTCCAAAAAGCCTACTGTCATTTTTTTTAAAGAAGTTTGAAACTGTTTGCAGAAATAAACTTTTATTCTGATAAAGTAAATATAGTTTTAAACTTATTTTAGTCCATTCATTACTCAAGAACAACATTCTTTTTCATCTGAAAACCCACATTACATATATAATAGATTCATAACAGCAAAGTGATGTGGGATTCTGTTTGCTAAACATGTTGACTTTATTACATTATTGTTTTATTTTTTTATATTTAAATGATGTAAAACCATTGAATAAAATACCTTAAAATTCTCTTAACTTATGCAAAAGGAGTTTAATTAAATCAATAGTAAACGCAAAGACAACTCTTTCTACATTTATAAAATCATAAGGGATTTCTATGAATAAAACAGCAAAAACAACACTGAATTTCCTTTTCTAAAATGATAAATTATGTTTTTTACTTGCCAGTGACTTAGGGGATTGCAATAACGCCGTATCAAGGAGGGGTTTCTCATCCAAGAGCATCCCAAAAAAAGAAGGCAATATAGAACACGACTCAGAGCCCCCAGATGAAAGTAAAACAATATTGTCTTTCTGGTGCCAAATACATTTTTTGTTGTATTTTTTGTATCACAAAACTAATTTGATCAAAAAAAGATACCATGACTTTTCAGGCGGCCAAAAATAAAAGACCAAGCAAGAAGGGTAAAAACTGAATTATACAAAAATAACCCAGAGATATAAAATTTTGTATCGTATTGTATCACATTTTAAATTATTTCAAAAATCTAGTATTAACCAACCAAAACAGCTACTTTTACATATAAAGTTGGGTTAAAGGCCGAATTCATATTCTTCCACTTCGGCTTCTCCCTACCCCTACATTTACCCCCCCAATTCTGACGTCACTCTTACTCTGCAAAGCAACATCAGTTTTATAACTTTACAAGGTCATCACAAAAACAAAAAAGGCATTACTTACATTTACATGTAACCTTCTCTGGTTTCAGAACACACCCATGTGAAGACTGGTGTTTCTCCTCTGCGGCACAGTGCGACACAAGGGGCTCTGTATCCCTCCACCGCAAGGGTTTTCCATTTAAAAAACTATTTCGGACAGCCTTAACCCTCCAAAAGCCCCTACAATTGGAGGGATAGGAAGAAGTCAGAGGGGTAGGGGAAAAATTTAGATTCGGCCGAAGTGCTTTTAGAACATTTTTAAACTAACAAATCTGACATATCCTGAAATGTTAGGCAAATTCCTGGAGCAGGGTGACATTAGGATGTCATGATAAACCATTCTATGACAAACTGAATTAGCTTAAGAGCCAAAATCCATCTTTTTGATCTGTGAAAACAGTATAATTAAGAGTTACACAGAATTCTCCTGTTACCTTGTTTGACAGGAGCTTCTCAGTTTTAACTTAAAATACAGCAATATTAAATGAGATGGTATTTTTTCATCTAATATAGTTGAAAGTTTAAATCATGAAGTCCATTTTATGGACAATTCCTCTTCTTCCGAAGACATAAGCACACATTTGTAGAAATCGACACCACTAGTAATTAAACTAATGTTGGACTGAACTAAAGTCAATCTTGTGTCTCCGAAGATTTTACAGCTAACAGCCACAGGATTCTGTTTTTTTGGGGCAATTGGACTTAAAAGGTAAATCTGAAGCTGTGTTCACACCGGCCTCGGAAACGATCGTTCAAGCGACCACTTCCAATGAAAACTCAATGTAAAAATGTGTGCCTATGCGTGTGTTTTCATTGTTATTTGGGCCTCCATGATCAAAACTCTTGCATTCACACATAGCTACACCTATTTATATTTCCTCTCATGGGCTCTTTGTACAAAACTTGTGTGCATTGAATGCGTGTTGAAAGTTAAACTTTGACCAATCAGGGACTTGGATTTGTAGTGACATATGAATGGCACCCCTGTTAATGGATGGACACACAAACCATTTAAAAATGGATTCTAAAGGAGAAATTATCGGTAATGATTGCGGTTTTTGCCCAGCTGGATTTATATGACACTAAGTCTTTCATGTATCAACCTGGAGCAAGAATCGCAAGATTTGCATCACTTTGACATTTTGAACCAAACCTCCTCCAACTGTAGGCGACAGACATGTCGGTTAGCGACAGTCCAGTGTGAACACTGACAAGTTGAATGCGCGTCACATGCCAGGTGTGACTGTGGCTTAAGAGATGATTTTTGTAACACCTAATAGTAAGTGATCCATTGTAAAGTAAGGGTTAATAGCTGATGAAGTGTGCATTGTCAGAAATGATAACTAGTTTTTTATCTCTGCGGATTATGTAAGGGTTAATGGCCAACAAAGTATGCATTATCACTTTTTAACGCACGCCGTGGAAGCCTGAACCGTCTGACGGGAGTGCGTTAAAAAGTTCGAAGGCCATTAACCCGCTCATATCATGGTCACTTACAAAAGAAAAAAAATATTAACCAGTTCTTGGTCCTTAATTTTTTAATTTTTTTCAGTAAAAGCGGACTATTTGTTACGTGGTGCGGCGCCTTGTCATGGTAACGTGATGAGGCGCCGCACCACCGCTGCTGGCAAGATTCGGCGATATAAAGCGATATGTATATGCTGATCGTCCCGATGGGTTAAATAAAGCATCAGTTCGGAGAGAAAGCTCTCCTCTCACTGCTTGTATTTGTCCAGATGATAAAGCTAAGGGTTAAGCAATACTGAAGATTTAAGATAGGTGACCGGAACTTCTTTTTGGGGCGTGCAGTTATCACTTTGCGTTTTCACTTTCTAATGCACACCCAGCAGCCAATCAGAATTGAGTATTCACTCAGACCATGGTATAACATAAGCATTAGTTAACCATAACATTGCTGTTAACACTTATTTGATGCTTAATTAATGCTTAGTTATGCATTAACCAATGTTAATAAAGCAGAACCTCCGATAACACGACCTGGATGTATGTATATTATGATCTCCTAAATTGTGACACAAATATGACACGGTATGGATGACTGAGAGATTCCACAGACACATACTCTTTTTTACAATTTAAATGGTAACATATTAAGTGTGTAGCATATGAAAGTAGTTCATGCAAAAAGAAAAGTCAATTTTGATTTAATTAAAACCTTTATAACTTGGTAAAGAATCATGTATGTTGTAAGTTGTGTTGTTTTTCTTGAAACTTTAAGATTCACGGCCATTTTAACTTCAGTGAAAATATCTGAGAGCGTTTTCATGTCAGAATTGAGGGGCTGCATCATTTCATTCTAATTGGTTCCATGGAGAATCTGAAGAAGCATGTCAGTTTGAACCACTGACCAAGGAACGAGTTTATATGAAGATCTGAAAGCCTACAGGCAGCAAAAGATGAACACGGAATTCTCCCATTCATTAAAATGACAACGGAAAAAAGAAATCCATCTAAAATCCCTGATGGCAATGGTATGTATTGTTGATTATGGTCTTGTAAGTAATTTTCTCCCCTGAGCTAAGAGTCAAATGCAAATAAAAGATTATAATTTGATTTTTTCTTCTTTTTTTCATAATACCATGCATATAATATGACTTCAGGTCAATTATGCACATTAGTCTTTAAACAGGGGAGCATCATCCAAATATAAAGTACATAAAAAGATAGACTGAGCAAATGCTTTAGTCTGCAAGTGGGTTCGTTTGCACTGATATGTTCTTCTAAGACTCGATGTTTGGTTAGCCATGACAGGCTTTGATTTGAGAATCTAAATTATCATAGAGCTACGTAGCATTTTTGACATTTTAATTTGAAGTTTGTAAACTTCTTTTGAGCTACTATCTAAGCATTATTTAGGCCAAAAAGGGTTCATTATTTTTAATGCACACAATTAGTTACAAACTATCTTGTTAAGAATAATGTTTCACATTTGTCTTTCAGCAGAGTTTCCCTGTAAGAATAATATGTATTTTTGTATATTTTCTTGTGCCACTGGCATCTGGATACACCTTTTATAGATTGTTGAATTGTTTTTGTGAGTGTACACACATAACTAATAAATTCAAAAAAATCTATTTTTAAAAAGTCCCTATTTGAATGTACATGCATGTTTGAAATTCAATACAATAAATTTTATTTTATTCAATACAATGCAATTTTAGTTATATGGTCCAATATTACAATACATGCCAGCAGATGCCAATAAAAAATCAAAATAACCACATTCAGGACATGCACATTCCAAAAGCTGTACCCATACCTCATATAAAACTGAGCAGACCAGAAGCACTTATTTACCGTCTTAGCATAAAAGGTTTAAAAATAAATGATGTTTTTGTTAAACTAGTTCTCTTAAAATTAGTGTTAAGTTTAATTTTTATTGCCTGATATGATCACACTTCTGTTCAGACATAAGTCTCTTTTTGTTGCTTCTTGTAACCCTTGTGCTATCCTAGGCACTTTAACATTGGGAGTTGGATCATCTAGACCCACGAGACAGTGCGCTGAACCTTTTTTCTTCAATGATTTGTGATCTTCACTGGTGTCCATGGATTACATGAAATCTTTCTATCTTTATTATGGTAGGGAGAACACGTCAATGGAAGGGTGGGGTCATCTAAAGCATTCATGTCTCGTTTTCTTGCCCCAGGAAGGGAGTTCCTCAAACGTGCTCCTTAACAGGAAAAAAATGGACTATCCAAAATGTTTTCTCTTTTAGCACCTTCAATTCTTGCTTTTAGAAAATACTATCAGTTTGTTCTTTAGACTGAAAGAAGACACACAAATATGAAAACAGCATGATAAAATGTTTGTCTTCTCTTTCTATATTTCTTTCTAATTATAAAGCAAAATCACTTATTGTGATACCAAAGCAGGTAGGGTGCAGAGAGCGACCTTATCGAATGGTTATTGCCATGCATGGCAGCAGTGCTGCCTTCGTGTGCGAATGTGTGTGTGCGTGGTTGGTTGGGACTGTAAAGCCATTTGGGGTAAGGTAGAAAACTGCTACATAAGTATTTAGTAGTGTATATTGTATAAAGCATGCTGAAGTTCTGCAGGTAGCAGCTTGATAGTCTTTGTCATTTTGGTTTGACTTTATTGATCGTCTGTGCAGCAGAAAGAGTTGAATGGGATTCAGACCCTGTCATTTCTCATAACTTCCTGATGCAGTGTTCTGAAACATTTCTTCCCAACTCGATGAACTAATCCTAATGTGCACATTTATTACTGTAACCATATTTAAATTGAACACCAAGTGAAAGTAACTGCAGACCACATTATACTTTGTACAGTTGATTTACCATTCATCAAATATAACATTAAAAATGTGTCTTTCCTTTTTCTCAGACACTATTCTTGAAAACTTCTACACAGCAGGAAGTTCAATAAAATGATGAGTATTAAAGCCATCATATTAGTACTGATGTAATATTTAAAGTGTCATGGTGCCACTGTGATCAAATTGAATTGAATTACTTATGGAGAGCACTTCAAGTGAATTACAGCTTTTTCGGCTTTTGTGTAATTACACATGCAACTCAGAGCATTTGTAATAATTCACTTTCATTTTTAAAATGCAACTTTGGAAAGATTGGACTACCCGACCAAAAAGAAAAAAGAATTGTTTCCACAATCAAACTTTGAAATCCATAAAAATCACAAATCAATCCATTGTTTTGCCTGTAAAAATGTTCATTCTTTCTAAACCTTTTCTATGAAAATTTCTATTTGCTCAGAAAAATGAATAAATTATTTTAACTTTAAATTATTTGTGTTTTTTTAAGGAGAAAAAAAGAGAAATGACATTTGAGAGATGATGAAAAGCCAATCAAAAAAGGACGTTAAAAAGCTGAGATTTAAATGTAAAATTAATTTATGCTTCTTTCTCTCTTTTTTTTTAATAAGACCGGGATTCCAGGAATTTACAAAACAAGTGTTTAAAATGAAGAAAAAGCTGATTTTATAACACATCTCATAACCATTACAAACTAAAGCTCCATCACATAGCAAAAGGCTATAGTGACATTAATGTCATGTTACAGTGTTCTGGGATGTCTCACAGTGAGCTGTTTTTGCGACAAAAGCTTTAAGGAGGCTTTCTCTCACCTCGTTTTTCTTCGGGGGTATAATGCCTGAAATAAAGACAAAGGGAAGACTGAAACTAATTATTATTATAGTGCTGGCATTAGTTAGATTTGCAAAACTGCACATGTTAGAGGGCACTTTGAAACCAAAAACTGTAAAAACAGAGACTATTTCTTCATAAACTGCATCATTGCTGATATGAGATGAAACAATTTGTTGTGGAATCATTTAATTAAGTCAAATGCCCTTCAGGGAGTAGTCTTTCTTGATGACTGAGATCACTCCCCTCTGAGCATCCGATCTTTACTGATCTCTCTAATGGGAACAGCACTAAACTTATTTCTTTTAAATCAACCTTTAATTGCAAAGTAGCTGTCCTCACCAAAAGTTACAAGCTGATTAGCTGCCCTTGCACTTACACTTTGACTGCAGAATCATTACTGGGCAGTTCAGCTGACCTGACCATGTGCCAGCCCCCCTTCAGCTCACATTCTGATATCCCGCCACAACGGCAAGGAGCCACCTCAGGGAGACACCGATCCTGACAACGGCACAATGCGGCAAATCAATGAAAGCCATTTAAAGCTGTGAAATTGATGTTTACACTGAGCCAGGTTTAATCCGTGGACGGCACTACACTGTAAAAACCAAGAAACGTTTTTCTGTGGCATTTTTCTATTCACCTTTTATTCAAATGCTAAAGGTGCGCTGGATGTCAGGAAACAGTAAAGTGGGATCTGTATGCAGCTCTTGGTGTACAAACTAAACTAGATCTTCAAGTTGCACAGACTGAACTCAGCATTAAAGGTAATGCAACACTTTCAAATATTGATCAGCTAAGTTTAACACCTAAATGTGTCTAGACTGTGAAAGACTCTGAAATGTAAAGAAAACAAAGACCACACACCGTTTTCACAGATATGTATTTATGTGTCAAACTCAAAGAGCTTTTCTTTAAAGCAATGTTGAACTGTACACAGTTCCTCACCCTCCTCTGCAGGCTTGACTTTAACCAGTATTACGCGAGCTGTGATTTCTAGACAGCGGTTGACACTCCGGCGATGGCAGAAAGAAATATAGTGTGAACAGTCGACACACAAACACAAAGACACCATGGCTTTCCACTGCGTTTTTTCATCTTCTATTTTTTTTAAAACCCCTTTTAGATCTGGAGGTGAAGTTTTACAGTGCACATGACAGCCGATGGAGGGTACCAATCCAAAAGGATTAGATCGTCATGATATGCAGGAACAATGTGCCTGTGGATATCTTTGTTACAACGCACTGTTCAAACTCATGTATCATGCAAACTTCCTCAGAGCTCTGCAGTAGCCCTGCTCCATAAAAAATACCCACAGGAAGCCAACTACAAAGCTCAGTCAGAGCAAATGCTGGCCAATACGAGCAATAAAGCAAAGAGTCCAATTTTATAATAAAAAAAAAATCTGTTAGATATATTTCTATTTATTCTGTGCCCACAAACAAATGAGTGAAAGTCACCGATTCACAACAAGAAGGAGACTCATATAATCTTGAGCAAAGGCTTTCAATGTAACTCACACTTAAGGAAAGAATTCCTATCTTAAAACACAACAGGACCATTACAGTTTACAAGTATGTCATATATAGTAGCCATATTGGGCATCACAATACAGTTTGCCAAAACCAAAGCCATGGTTACGGTCACTTCCTGTTCTTTTCAAGGTCCTCACTTTTTTCTGGCAGTTCAATGCCCACATATACTTGCAGGTGTGATTATAAGTGGTACAGTGACACTAAAACCTGTGCAAACTACTGGACAATCCTGATATTTCAATTTTTTTCTCTACTATTGGATTATTTTTGGACAAGTTTGCAGTTTAACTGCAAATAAATTATGTTCTGGATGTGTGACATGATTTGTCCAGAAATTGAAAACTATAAATGCTGTAACTGTCAGTTATTGTTACATTGCAGAGCTTTAGGAGAGCAAACCACTACGGTTTGTTTTTAGGAACAGATGAGTGGCCTGTAAACATTTTATTCATTTGCTTTTTTTGTTTTTTTTTAATTTAGCATTACTTGATGCAGCCAACAGTTAAATGTTTGCAGCGAAACTGCATGGACAAAATGTTTTGATGTGACTAGTGTAACAGTCCCTTCAGAGTATCATGTGTTTCTGAAATTTCCCGGCTTCCTGCAGCCGTTTAAAGTGCAGACAGCTGTGATCATTTTGTGTGAAAAACAACCACAGGCTCTCAAACATTTAATTACTTCTCTGTCTTTATTCAGAAGGTTAATTGGAAACCTTGAAAAATAAATGTAAACTTCGTATTGTTGCCATGTTAATTTTAAATAAAGGTTTAAGAGGACATATATATACACATTAATTTAGACCTTTTGTTGAACAAAAAAGTTTTTTTTTTATGTCGCAGTTTATCTATTTTCAAAGTTTAAAAAAAAAAGCACATATGCAGAATCAAACAAGTGCTTTTTTTGTTTCTAAAACTTTGACGAACATGAGGCTGACAATGACAATTAGAATATGAACTGAATCTGTCCTGAGTTCTTCTTTTTCTTTTAGTGATTTAACTTTTCTCTCTGAGATGACACGAGGACAGACATCGAATGCAAACTTCATGAATCGAACATCAGACACACAAAAAAGAAAGGAACAAAAATGAATGTGAAAATAGCAGCGGCACAAAGAAAACTGTAAAAAAGAATTCGGAGTGATATCCTCGTGCAGGCAAGAAAACAACCAGCTAGATGTGATGGGCAGTTTTCGCTGCAGTGCTTTTCTATCTCACATTTCAGTCACTTTTAGCAAGCGTTTGCATTTTAGTGTAATGTTTGAGCATGATTTCAGAAATGCACAGGAAAACAGGACTCCAAATCAAAGCCCTCAGTTCTCAGGGATGATGATTTTTAAAATGATTTGTCATTATATACATTTATAATTCACGCACCATGCAGTTCCTATTACATGTGACACAAGAGTAATAATATTGTTTTGATTGATGAGAGCAATGCCAGTGTCTCTTAGGGTAAATGCATGGCTTAAGGGGAGGTGAAGTAATCAACTCAAAAACATATTTCTTAATATGTCGAACAATGTTGTCTGTACATGATACCTCAGACATTTCAGTTTTGAGATGAAGCTGGTTAATTATGTCCAGTGAAGCGAAGCACAACAGACAGATTTCACATCTTTGTTAAAAAGTGACACTGTACAACAGCTTCCATGGAAACAAGATCAAACCACGGAAAGAACCCCCCCTCTTTCTCTCAGACTCCAAACCCTCCTCTGCCCCCACTCATATTTATTTATATTATGCAGTAGAAGTTCATTCCAAACAGGATGGCAAATCTTGAGAATAAAAAGACAGAGATCACACTTTCAATAAGAAGCTGAAAGACAAAAAGTGAAGCGGGGGGCTAGTTTTAAATTATTGTACAAAAAAAAAAAAAAAATCAGTAACCCACCACAACTCAATGCTTATCTTGAAAAATCCATTGGAAATCGATTTCTTTTTACAGGTTAAACAGTTTCTCTCTGAAGTACCACATGATCTTCAATATGCCAAAGGGACTGGGAACGGTGGGCAGAGGGATGGAGACAGCGGCGTCACTCCTCCTCAGTGCATCCCAGTATTTCTGCGCGCAAAGTGATTCTGCCGTACCACGACCAAGGCAAGATTCGAACCAGCCGAGCATAGATGGGTGGATCTATCACGTTCTTTCTGTGTGTGTCGTTGTCAAAGTTCCCCTGGAACACCTGAAAAAATAACAGAAGTAATCATAAATATAATTATATAAATTGCTTCTGAAAAACAAAAGGTTCATTTTAAACAAATTCAACTTAAGGCATTGGACTTTAACATGTTGGAGCATAAATATGATGAAATATTAAACTTTTTTTTGTCAAAGCTCTAGTTGTGTTTGATGGTTTTCTTAAATCATTTGCCTCAAGAGGCAAAGAATGAGGCAGCGTAAATATTGGCAGTCAGTACAAAGCATTTTGTTTTTGGTGCTTGTCTATAACGCAACATATAGTTACGTTCACACCAGGCATGTGACGTGCACATAGTGTGCACACGAGCGCGTGGCTTGGTGCGAAATGCGGTGCAAATTTCGCAAATCTTGCTTTCATGGTTCTACTCCGATATATGACAGACTTGGTGTCTGCCGGGCACAAACGCAATAATTAATTTTTCGTCCGTGATCAATTTTCAAACAGTTGTCACTGCCATGAATTAAAAGGCATGCTACCTATAAGTCACTTCCAAATCAGAGTCCCTGATTGGTCAAAGTTCGACCTGGTTTAACTTTCAATGCAAATATATATTGGAAGACCTAAAACATCTAAAAATCTAAGTATCTGCATTTCCATTGATTAGGAAGTTGCGCTAATTGTATTTGAGATGGCAAATTTGCCTAATGAAAACACGACAATTTTGTAAAAACTTGATAAAAGGTTTTGCACTTGGAGGAGGTGGTTTTTGAGGCTATTTAACAATTGACATATTTAGCAAAACTGCAATGGAAATACATTTTTCAAATTAAATGAGTGACATGACCACATGTAGCCAGGTTGTGGATAGCAATGGCAATGCACTTCTTGGTAGGAACTGGCTGCCTTGGGTGCTGCACAGCGGGCGCCACAAGAGGTCCCACAGCATGACACAGCTCATCAAAAGTTGGGCGGGTCATGCAGAATTCTTAAATCCACAGCACCTCTGCAAAATCTTCAACCACAATTTCCCCAAACCGCATCATGCCACGTGTAAAGAGCTTGCCGCTCCATGGCCTAAAAAAGATGCAGACCCATCATCTTTCATAGATGATGATGAGCGCTAATTTGAACAAATCTGCTGTGAATCAAAGTATTGTCCACATCCGTGTTTTTGACTTACTTATTGCATGAGTTGGTTTGTGTAACTTGCATAATTATGATTTAATGAAAACACTGTAATTTTGAAATTGTGTTTTTTTCTAGAATTTTGAAAAAGTTTTGTGCATATGTGGAGATGCACTGAACCCCAAGTTCCACTACTTATCAGCATCTTTTAATCATCCTGAAATGAAAAATGTTACAAATAAATGTCTCTCTACAGGAAAGGCTTCACTTAAGGATCTAATCGTTTCAATTGATCAGAACACTGTTGTGTAGAATACACAATCAGAGGTCTAAATCCCAACAGGAGCTGGTAGCAAAGATTTCCATTTTTTGAACAGACTGTCGAGTGACTTTCTTTCAGATGTTCTCAGGAGCGTGAGCAGTTTGGCAGAGCAGCAGAAAAGACGTTAAGTGGTTGGAGAAAATATTCATAGAGTGGAAAACACATTTTACACTCCAACTAGTCTGGTTTAAAAAAACTACAAATAGAAGTACAATCTGATTAATATAGTCAATAAATGTGCATAACTTTGCATAAAACATGTTTTTTAGTTTTTTTGACTGTAATTAAGTATGTAAATATAATCAGCTGCTGCATTAATCCAAGTCTAAGGTACATGAAGAGAGGGCTCTGTTCAATAAAATTAACTGTGATGAATGCAATTTTTTAACTTTTACCAATTTTGGGCATAAACATAATTGTAATTACAAAATTTTTACTGATTCCAGTATTCATTAAAATACTTGTTAGTGTTTACCTATCACATCAACATGTTCAATAAGGGATTATCCCAATGTGCTAATTGACAGCCACTGTGGATGGAAATTCATTTCATATTGGGTTTGTGGCTCTACCTTTAATCCTGCCACAAGGTTAAGTTTTAAAAACAGTACACTGATGCTGCAAAAGGCTTTGATGGGAAAATGGTTGATAGCATTCAAGCACCGTAATGGATCATTTCCCTACCCAGAAGAACATACTTCCAAACATCCTCGAGCAATAAGCATTGATGTGACAGTAAAACTATTATTTACAGAGTACGTATGTTAGTTGATTTACTCTGTAGCTATGCGGTTCAGTAGTTTTAGCAGGGCTATGCATGTGCAGTACTAAAAATCTGTCTTTTTTCTCTTATTGCTTGTGTAACTTTCTCTTTGAAAACCTGTAAAGCAGGTTTGCTGGTTTATGATTTTCTTTATTTCGTTGACATCAGCAGGTCGCCTCCTTTACTGTCACTTTTTTTCTCGTCATTTTCTTGCACTCATTTTTGCCTTTACACAGACATGCATACTGGAAATAGACCGTATGCTTTGATTATGGTGAGCCTGAAAAACACCATAGAAATAATGCTTATTCTGACCTCAGAAACAAAAATACAATAACATTTAAATTTAAACTGGTCATAAAATTGGTTTTGTTTCTTCAACTGTTGTTTAAAAAAGATCTTTAGTTTCATTTGCAAAGAAGTAGGTAAAGAATCTATTTACTTGTGAAATTCTTTACAACAGAACACTTTTTTCTTAAAGTCTTTTGAAACCTACCATGTGGTTTGGATTAAACAAGCTGCTTTTATCTTCCGTGCTCCAGTGATTGCCTCTTCAATACACAAGTGTCAACACAACACATCAACATGATCTACATATGTAGTTAGTGGAGCCACATTGTGGGCAAGTGTCCTGTTCTCATTGCTGCTCACTGAGCTGAACCTGTTTTATTTTGGATAAGCAATCATCTGAAAACTCCTTGTCTCATAAAGTGTGACACCATGAAAGCCCTCTTCTTACACATAAATATGTGCATAAGACACAGGATTTAAACATGTTCACTTTCTGTTGTTTCCAAATTGCTTATTACTAATACTGACGCGTGGCATCATAATAAACACAGACAGACAGAAGGAGAGAAGGTGGACGTCACAGAACATAATCTTAATCTGGGGAGCGAAAAATGTGTCACATCGCTGCTGTGCTGTCATTTCTGACTGTACTGGGGGCCGGGCTCCATGATAGCTAGGTACGAGAGGCAGGATGGTCATGAAACATGCAACATGGAGGAAAATGAGAGGGACCGTCCTCGGCTGTCAGGGGACGCGCATAGTGTCAAAAACCACGTGTGTAAAACAGACTCTGTGGAGCTGGATGAAGGCAAAGAGACGTGTAATAGCTCAAAATGTTGAGAAGAAAGTAAAAAAAGGGTGAGGATGACGATGACCTTGACAGTTGTGTCCAATGAGGAGATTAACACATGACCTTATATAAAACGGTTTTGAAATTCCTTGATGATCTGATAAATATTAATATAACTGACATGTTTTATGTAATACATCAGGTTTGCTAGGAAACGATATCTCAAAAAATGTCCTCCCCAAAAATGACAACACATTTATTGGAAACTAACAATGCAATGTGTTTCCAACCTCTTTGAATGTTTTCCATTGTTGGTGTTTTTCCACTGATTGGACTCGCAAACGTTTTGAGTTTGAGCAGCTTAGCTGAGAAGATTTAGATTTAATGAAGAGAAGCAGGCAGCTGACTTCCTGTGTCCCACTGCAGCTGCATTATAATTGAGGAAGCCACTGCAGATGTAGCCTGACTTGTGATTATCTTGCCAGGCAGCCGTTGCGTTTGGGCAACAGAAGACAGGCGACTGACACGAGAAGCTACATGTCATATGCCGTGCTTTTTTTTTTTTGAATAGTTCTTTTGGGAATAGTTGATAAGTAAAGCAGCAGTGCAGCATATAAAAATGGTATGCATAAAACGGAGCCACTGGGGCATCTAGCTCGTCCAGTTCAAGAGGAGGGAATAGTAAAAAAATGGTTGACGTAGCAGTTTCAGTTCTTTGGGGTCATTGTATATCTAAATCTCTCCGCTGCTGCGGGCGCCACATTATAGGAAGCGTTCAGAGACACCTTTTGGAAAACGGTTCATCAACAGTTTTTGCACTGAAGAACTAAATAAAACTTTTAAGAGTCAGTGGAAGTTTGGCAATTTTTAAAATTAAAAAAGAAAGCTTTTGGAACTCATTCCATAAAAAAATAACCAATAAAGTTAGAGTTCCACCCACGGATTGCAGAAATAGAGACCCAAGCAAGAACAGGGTTGCAGGATGAGTCAACATGTGACTAGAGTGTGTGGAGTCAATAGGATGAATAATGAAATGTTTAAACAACAGGCATCACTGTTTGTTGTTTTAGCTACGTGTGGTTATCTGGGATTTTCAGGAAGAGGCAAACACGGTACTCTATAGATTTTGCAGCAGGATTGTTGAGCATGCCGCTGTGCCTGCTTTGACAACATATGTATTCTGACAGAGCCTCCTCTCTCAATCTAGATGTAACTGCCTGCAGCTTCTGCCACACAGGGGCTGCGGGGGGAAGCTGAGAAGAATACTTACAAGCTTCTACCACTGTGTTTTAGTGAGACAAACACACACAATGTGCACACACTCATAGTATATCAATGCCAAGTCAAGCATTGTGCAGTGGCAGGAGGAGCCTCAGGAGTCTAAGAGCCAAATGTGTCCTCCAGCCTTAATGGCTGCTTCAGTTGTAGAATGGAAAGACCTTGAAGAGCCGTTGTCTACATCTAAACAGCTATTTGTTGTTGTTTTTTTCAGAAGTCTGGCTAAAGCACAGTTGACATTCATAGAACAGTTACACCACAGGGCACAATACAGACTGAAAGATAAAAAGAGAAACCACATTAAACCTTTACATTGACAAAAAGCAAAAAAAAAAAGACAGCAGTTTCCTGAGATGTCAACAGAGCTTTTCGAACATCCCATGTCACTCCAGCACTTTCATTGCTGAGATTGCTTGAGTGAAAAGCATGCTGAGCAAGCATTGACTGCAGGCCAAAGATTCTTATAGCAGTCATAAACTTATCAAGTTACTAGACGAAGCCTCGGTGGTGGAAAAATATTTTTTAGCTTTTGTTGCAGCACCTGGAGCAAGAAGAGAAAGTGCACATATTTATTTTAAACCAGCATGTGATCCACATGAAAGATTAAAAAAATATATATTTATCTTATGGTAAAACTTTATTTAAAATACTTGTTTAGTGCGTGTTTGTTTTAGAGCAATGGTTTAACCCATTAACCCAAAGGATTCACCAGCTGAACTGGGATTGTCCAGATTTAGTTGTTTTCTTGATTGTTCTGCTTTAAATGTGTTACTTTGACCATGAAAGAAGAAAATGATGTGAGCTCCTCAAAAACTGCTCTCTGGTCTAAGCTTCCTGCCCTGTTGTTTGTGCGCTCATCACTACCATTATAGCTAAAGCACCATATATGACAAAAGGCTATGTCCGAATTCCCACCCTAACCCCTACTACTAAAAAACCATAGTGCGGGACTATCTAGTGCCCTGGATTTTAAAAGCACTTTGTACACCATGCTCATTACTTTCTTTTTATAAAGGCGGATATGATGTCACCACTTTCATGAAGTGAAAATGTAATGGATATGAGTGGTCTACAACGACTATTCATGAATCCACTGTGTTCTGATAATGAAAACTTTGAAGGATTATTAAAAAAAACCTCATTTAAATAATTTTTTGCACAAAAATTGTTCAAATGCAATACATTCTTGTCTATATTCGCCAATCTAGTGAGCATCGATGCACAATGGTTTTGGGCAGAGATTTCTGGGAAATTTCTAGGGCACTCGATTTTGGAATAGTAGATTTGTACAGCACTAGAAAAACTATAGTGCTCTATGTAGCGAGTAGTAAAGGAATTCATACATAGCCATAGACCATTCATTGACGATGTGCTTTATTATCCGCCCCCCAATAGTGTGGAAAATACTGTGTGAACTTTTCTCCCTTTGAAGCTCACAGTCACAGCTTAATGTCCACAAAGATTTCTGGAGCAGTTTATGTACAAAGATGGCAGACGATTGGCCTGAGTGTGAAATGAAAACCTGAACCATGAAAAAATGTTCAGCAAAACTGTACCATTACATTTTGGTTCTACATTTTTACATAAACAAGTGACAAAAGACTAATAAAAACTAAAAGCTAGCACAATTTGAATGCTCTTTAACAGTTTTACACATACCTTCTGTAAGATAAATAGTTAAATGTACTAATTTTCACCCTTGAATTGAATCGGTTAGTTCAAAAGGGGCCCAAGTCCAAGAGGTTTGTTTTTCCAGGAAATGATTTTCATTGCATAGCTTAAAGGGAGGCTACACCAAATAATTAATACTTTACCCAGATTTAGCACCAGTTCATAGCGTACAAATGCTATAGTATGAAGCACCTCACTCTTATAATTTCAGAGGACTAGCAAACTAAAGTCTCTGGACTTGGGCCCTCCTTGAATTAAACAGGGGCGCTGCCATATTGGATAACTAGTGCTGCCATCTATGGGATAAAACAAAACCCATGCAAGAGACGCCCAAGTCCAGGAATTTTGCACTTAATGCATTTTAAATGTCAAGCATAGTCAATACATTACAACGGATTTGCACATAATCAGATATCTTTTCCCTTGGAGACCATAGTACATATAATATCTTTATTTTGAAAAATTGTGGACTTGAACTAACCGATTTAATTATAGGTGAGCATATTTCCATTTCTATTTTGCCAGAAGGAATCATGGAGGAATGGTCTTTGAATGAAGTGGACCAATTTTGGTTTATATGCTTTCATTAAATCCTAATTTACTAATTTTACACAAGTTCCTGAATTGTTTTGTAACGTTATGATATAACATATTAGAATATAGGCTACCTATCAGCAAAAAAAAAAGCCGCAGCAGCTCTGCACAGCCTCTGTTGTGGGCGACTGCAGTGGAAATGTGCACTCCGCTGAAGGGGCTGTAAACAAGATTTTCAGCAAAGCACTGACCAAGCCAGCTTGACAGTGAGGTCTTATCTCATTCCAAACCAAGCAGATGCAACAGAGGAGACCAGCCAGGGTCTGTTTGAGTCACAGATAAGAAGATGCTGAAGGTAAGTGGAAACAAGAAGCAGACAGGCAGCTCCCAAAATTGACACCTTTGCAGTAGATTCCCTTTTTCTACATTTACTTTTCATGTGTCTGTGGTTTTAATGGCTTTTGCCGTCTCCAGCTCACACTTTCACAACTGAATGGCTGTATGATATTAATAACAAACTTTCCTCACAGTTTTCAAAGTATCTGATTATTTCAACAGTTTTCATTTTTTCTACTAAGAAAATATAATCTAATAGAATAACGATAAAAAGGGTTCAAGAGTAAATTGACTCGTTTTTAAAAAAGAAAATGCATGACTTGTCCTAAGCTAAAGTTTGTATTTACCTTGTCTTTCCCTTGTTTCTCATCTTGATACACATTCCACCGCTCTCCATCGTTACTGTAGGCAATTTTGTACGAGCCAACAAACTGGACATGGCCGAAGTCTTTGGCTCCCTGGGTGATGATACCAGTTACCTTGGTTGGCACAAGCAAATCCACCTAAGAAAAACGAAGAGAAAAGAAGTAAGACAAAAAGTAAGGCAGAAAAAAAAAAAACTTAGCAGAGAATTTCAGCAACAATTCAGCACACTTTTCACAATAAGGCCATTTATCATCTTTTTGTTCCCTCTTTTCATGTCATCTGCAGATTTACTGAATACAGACATTGGATGTAAGTCAAGTCGGTTTCAATTATTCACAGAATATTGAACAACAAGGGTAAGTCCACAACCTCGCCTCAGCAAAACAGAAACTGCACGCTGCAGCAGCTTCTGACACTCTCACTCCTCCATTTGGGTTAATTTTTAATAGGATCTCATTTGCTGCAAACAATTTACTGTGCAAGGCTTCTTGGCAGTAAACATGCAAACTGTTACATTTATTGACATTTTTGTGTTCATTTATGCTTTATTTTTTTGGACAAGGACTCAAAGCAAGTGGTTTGAGACTAAAATTAATTTGGGCTCAATCCCATAATGCATTAGAAACAGTGTGTGCGTGTGACTCTGAGACATGGAGAATATATTCTGTCATGATGTCTAAACATTGGATGTTTTTTCTTACTTATTTGTTGTTTTTTAATGAAATCTTTCTGCTGTGCTAAGGACCAAAAATGAATAATACATGTAAACACTCCAAAACAGAAGTTAAGTGGAAGCCATTGTATGCACAAAGCAGGCGGTGAGTGCAAAGCATAGCTTGCATTACTGTGATAAAGGTTGTTATTTTTAAATAAACCTCATAATTAGGTAATAAATGGGGACAACGTATGTGCAGGATGTTTTTGCATTTGCAAAGCTTAGTGCGACTAAATTAACTTCCTACCTACATTTATTAAAAGTCTGAGAAACACTAAATTAATCAGATTGAGAGCATTTTGTTTAAAAAAAACATAATTAATGGAACTGTGATGTTAACAGTTTAAACTTTACTCTCAACACAGGAAGTAAAATTACTTTGGGTATTTTAGCAAAAGAGCATATTTGCTGCATGCACACAACAGGAACTCAACATTCCTCTCTCTGAATGACTGAGAGATACTGTGGGCCTAAGGATAATATATCCTGCTCTTCTGGAAATGACATAACATGGCAGTCCCCAAATAGATTAAACGGTTAAGAAATATATCAATATAAAATGGCAAAACCTAAGTGAGCATTTCTTTTTCTTTTGACAACTCTCAAGAAATCATTAAAGCCGACTGAACTTCTGCTAATATGGTGCTCAGTAAAAGCAAAAATAAAATAAAATCAAAAGGAATGGTCCATCAATGTATATGAAGTTTAAGAATTGCTTTAGGTCCTGCCTTGTCCTTTTTTATTTACTGCTTCATGTTTGACATACTTACTCCCAAAGGGAGTGTTCAATGTTGAACAGCTGATGTGCTTTTTGAAGAAAACGATCATTTTGTCCATCAAGTCAAGGCCACTAAATGTATAAAGTCCAATTCACTGCTCATATTCAGCCTAGAAGTGGCTCTTGCATTATCTTTAATGTTCACTCTCTGTTTGGCTGATGCAGCTCCAAGGGTAATTTTCCCATGATGCATCTGAATCCTTTCAAACAACTGCTCACTTATTGAGGCAATAATGTCACCAGAAGCCTCACTGAATAGAAGGGACCAGCAAAAAACTGTGACAGGAGCTGTTTGGTATATTCAGAGGGCCATGGCACCTTGCATTGGGAGGCTTTGATTATGCTCCAGTTGTGGAGCGTTCGGGTAATCTCGTTCCAACCAAGCAGTCAAGTCTGCCACCAAAACAAAGGCACGCTTGAAGCGAAACCTGTAATTGCTGTCACAGGTAGCGGTCAAAAAATACGACCGCCCCTAGCGACGCCGGCTCTCAGCACTTTGATGGCCCAAACCAAATTAGGAAGCAAGATAAGCTTGTTAAAGCAAGGTCTTTCCTCCAGTCTCAGCCCTCTGTTATTTTTCCATCTCGCTTTCAACTCCATTTGCTCTTCAGTCTGGTTTTAAGCGAGACAAACTAGGAGTACGTGTGATTCCTGCTGCTCTTTGAAAGCATGCTGGGTAAATACCTCAAAGTGAGAAAAGGATCAATTTCAGGGTTTTGCTCACTTTGTCTGAGATTACAAAACAAGATTACATTAGCTTTAATCTTGGCTCATATTCTTACATAAAGAAAGCTATAATTTCGAGGGGGGGGGGGGGGGGGCACATTTACCTACCTATTTGCACTTATCTTCATGACAGAATACAAGGGACCAATGTTTGTAAAAGTTTTCCAGGCAAACACTTCTGGCATCTCTCCTCATTAGGACAAGACTTGGTGTGTAAATCTCTAAAGTTACTATCTGAAGTGGCTTTGCCACTATAGGATAACAAAAATATGCAGCAAGAGAAGGCTTTTAAGGAGCCCCGTGTCCTTTTTAATGAAGACAGTATATGCATAAATAGCATTCTGCTAGCATTGTCCTTCCAGCTGTGCCGATTGTTCTGAAAATGATGCAAGATCATTCAGCCTGCCCAGCTGATGAAAGGGTGAGAGAATACTGCCCATGTTGTGTATATTTTATAGCTCGGAATTCACAGCTGTGAAATAAATCCATATTTACTCGGCAGCATTTAGGATTTTAGTGTTTTTTAACTAAATCTCTTGATATGACATTTCATATTTCACAAAAAATCATGGTCTAAAAGATAAAAATGTTTGTTTTCAAATTTGATTTTGCAACAGTTTTGCTCTTTCAAACACTCTAAAAAGAGTTTGGTTCTATTTTGTGTCTTTGGGATGAATTGAGAATGCCTGAATTTAAGAAAGTCTTTGTACCCAAACACATCACATGGATCAGTGCAACATACAACATATAAAACACAACTTACTCTGTGATGATTGACGTCTCTGCCCTGCTTAGAAGGAGAACTACATGACTTCTTTTTAAATGAAAATTCTTAATTGTACTATTAGTTGTAGTTAGGACTGTCATGTTTCGTTATCTAATGCTATTTATACCAGTCAGTAGTGGATGCAGTTTACTTTTCTAAGACAGGAACACTGAACACTTAAGTATTTTTTGTCAGGCTTGATTAGAAACAGGAGTGTTTTACCTGAACATAAGCCTATTGGAAATAATGACAGTGGGTCTAGGGAGAAAAGTGTGCTTCATTCACATCATGTTTTACTTTAAATATAAAGGAAAGATGCACAAAAATAAGGAAATAAGAAAAGCTCTGGTCATTATTTCAGGACTGCTTTTTCTCTGCATTTCCATATACTTATTGGGTAAACAAACTGTATTGTAAATAAACTCAGAGACAGCAAACTACAAGTGGGTAGCAATCTGAGTTATTCTTCCTGTTTTGAAATACCGCCGCAGTGGGAAAAATGTCTACATTTTAATAAGGGTACAGAGTTTACTGAGAGGTAAGAAATTTCATACTGCAGTCTAAAATCCTCTCCATATAACTACATTTTTCCCTTTTCTCTTGGAATAAATGAAGGTTTCACCTCAAAACAGTAAAATATGCTTCCAGTTAAAGGCAGAGTTTGCTACCCAGAGGTTGGGTGTGGATAAGGCGACACGGCCGATTTCTGATTGCAGGTTTGATTACCGTTCTGACCGTCCATGTTGTCAAAGTGTCCTTGGGTAAAACATTGAGTATCATGGCAGCTTTGAAGCTTTGCTGTCAGCGGTGTGCAAATGTGTGGGTGAATGTGACTGTAACAACAAAGCACTTCTGGACCTTGTAGAAGGTGGAAAAACACACTATACGAAGACAAGCATTTAAAAATCAAAAGAAACTCTTTCCCCCCCTTCGGCAATCAAAACAGCTTAAGACACACAGGGAGTTGATAACATTAAGACATTACTTTCCATTCACTATGTATGTTTTGAGTTGATGCAACAACGATCAAACAACCTTGTTGAGGCCTAAAGTTGTGTTGAGAGCATAAAAACACAATGTTTCCTTTTTCTAAGTTTTTAATATCTGTAGGTTTGATTTTTCATCACATGTTTAACTTGTTAACATTGTACAGCTAATGTGGTCAGGCTGAACAAAACCTTTGTTGTACTAACACATTCACAGGGTCTCCATCATGTAAAATGAGCACAAGGTCTCAGGAGGGCTTTGCAAAAAAGAGCAAGACCAAAGAAATAAAATGACATTGAATGGAGCTAAGTTCAGGTAGCATTGACTCAGGGGAAATTAAACATGCAATGCAATTCAGAATGAATTAAGAGCTTCATTCTATGTGTCAAGCATAGTAACAGTGGCACAGGAGTCAGCTGTCTGCAGCCTGTCAATACTTTCACTTCATTAATTCCATGCTCTAGGCCTGTCTTTAAGCAGTTACACAATCCCATGGGTTCAGGGCTCTGCATGTTTATATACTGGTGAGTTTAGACGGACAGATTTTAACGCCTGCTGACAAAAACAAAGTTACACAGCTGTGAAAAGCAAGCCTGAGACAGAATACTGTATTAAAGATGAGCTTTATATTCACTGAATTCCATTTGCAACAACTTTCCCATGAAGTCTCAGATCTTGCAGCCTCTCTAAAAAGATATTTGCATATCACATTATCACTATAGTACACTGTTACCAATCAAACAACTTGAAAATGTTCACCTAAAATTACATAAAAGATTTAAAATTAAGGTCAAAGGTCAAAGTTAAATAAAGGAAAATGCATTTTTTTTTTACTAAAGAAAGGGATTGAATAAAGATAAAACGATTCATGTTTGTTTCTGCGGGTAATGGTGACAGTCCCAAATTTAAAAGGAGATCCTGATACAAAGAATCAATCTTTCAGAAACAAATAAAATAAATTGCCAACAAAAACAAGATAAAAGCAAGATGGGTTCACCATCGCCGACCAAACACCAATTATGCAGTGATGTGGTGGTTGCTGAATAAGTAGACTCATCCATGGTACATCCTGCAATGAACTGACAAACTACTCAAAGTGTTCCCTGCCTTTCCCTGACAGTACCTGGTTAGGACCCAGAATCCCTGTGACCCTGCACAGGAATTAGCAAATATGGATAGACTGATCCATGCTCCCAAACCATTGAACAGAGCAACAGGAAGTGATTCTTTCGACTGGTCCAGCAAAAAGAAGCGGTTTGACTGGTGCTAGAAGGTTTTGATTCTAAGCAACTCTTGAAAAATGGGTTTGTAAGTGATTTCCAGTCAGCTTTCAGACAGATTTTAGCCAGTTCACACCACATGCCTGGACCGGAACTGTCTGAAAATTACTTGACAGTTCATAACTTTTCCACTCGGCAAGTCCCCCTATTTGCATTGCTGCTGTTTAACCTGCCAAAACATAAAATAACAGATTCAGTTGCACGTCTCTGACTGACGCTGTGTTTAAACTTTGTCAGCCACACAACACAAATTAATACCATCCACTTTGCCTGAATGTACTGTGACACAAGATGGTGGGAAATCACCAGGAGAAATAGCGTTCACAGAAGGTTACCACAGTGGAAAACGCATCACATTGACTGACATGTGCTTAAATTAATTGGATCAGCCTATCAAATTTAGCATTTTTTTTGTATAATTTAACACGCACAAAGATCCCAATTAATTAGGCATGCTTACACTGCATAACATGCAAACAAATCACATCTGTTGCATTTTTTTATTTGGATTTCTGGAAAAGATGGATCTTCAGATGTAAAAGACATTACAAGAAAACAATTATTGGTTAAATGTATTAAAACTAAAAACACATTTGTTGTTGATTACTACCAAACATGTTTTACCTGTTCAGAGTAGAAAAAAGATTTAGGACAACGGCAAAAATAGCCACAATTAGACATCTCAGAAAGACAACACTAATGATGGACCATGAAATGCCTCGAATCTACAGGCCTTAGTTAACATCTATCAATTAATACATCCTTTTCCTACACCCCCTTATTGCTGTTCAGGGTCACAGGATGCAGGAGCCTACCCAGATCCTGTTGGGCGAAGCCAGGGTAGCCCTATGGTTTACCGCAGTCCATCACAGGGGAAGTCACAAAACAGAAATACTCACATTCAGACCTAATGAAGCATGTTGTTGGACTACAGGAAGAATTTGCAGTGCCCAGAGAAAAATCCATGCAAACTTAGCACATGAACCTAACTGGGATTCAAACCTGTGAGGTGAGAGTGATAATTACTACTCCACCATGCTGGCCACCGCTCCAGCTGTTTCTTTCAATTAAAAAAAAAAAAAAGATATTGCAGCTAAAAGATACTTAGTTGGTTCTGCACAAACAAAGAGATGTGCATCAATGCTCTTTTGCAGACATGGGAGCTAAGAGTGGGCCTTTTGGTCAAAGTGCAAAACTCTGGTTTCATCATAAACTTACAACAAATTATTAGCACAACAGAAAATAAATGATGATTAGGGCTCGTTTTGCAACAACAGCGGTCATATGAGGCAAGTGAGGCTCTGCCTCACCTGTCATTGTGATAAAATGGAAAAAAGTACATACTATATTATTTCCACATTTTCAGTTGACTCGGCACGTTTTCCACAGTTTCTGAGGTTAAAATCGCCGAATTTGAATGTTGCACAATCACATATAGGGAGCAGAAACTCCGGGTGAGGCTCAGAGCGCTTCGCCTCATGTCTAACTGCAGGACTCAATTTAAACAGTGAGGTGCAAGAAGGACGCTGACTGTAAAGGCGAAGAATAAGCTGATGGTGAGGCTAGCCTCGCCAGTAGGGGGCAGATGTGAGCTGACAGCTGCTTTGCATTAGAAACAGAACAGGCCGAGGACGTCTTTCTTCATTGGCCATAATTTCCAGCACAGCATCAATCCATCAATCCCAGACGCACTAAAGGATTAATAAAAGCATGTCTTGTTCTGCCCTGATCACAGTCTAGACTCAAACCTGTCTGAATGGATACATTGGGTTACTGTGTGTACAAGGTTGAGGGTTGAGGTTTTGCTATACGACAGAGTCGCGTACACAAATTGCCAGCAAACTTTACTAAAAGGAAAGTGGAATACCTTTCTCAACAACAACTTGTATTGGAAACTTCCTTTAATGTGATTTGACAAGCTGTAGGGTGAGAATTGTAGCCTTTTGTTTGTTTTGTAGCTCTGTTGTCTTGGTTTAGTCCTTTTTTGTTTTACACTTGTCACACCAGATTCAAATAGATTTTCGGTTAATTACCCTCGGTGTATTTTGGGCTGCTTTTCAGGTCATCTGTTACCTCATACTGTCTATTTTCTTTCCAATTTGGTTCTTGGTTGTATCATGCGTTGAATTGATTAATTAAAGTTTATTAAAGTTTCCTGCCATCAAGCCTGATGTTCTGCATTTTGAGTCCTTCACCATAAGTTCCTGATAAACTGAACTACAAGAGGGAGTGTGATGTCACCCATAGAAAATGGCTTACTTCTAGGTCCAACAAAATGAAGTCAATTCAGTCGCCATTTTTCTGCGCTGCCATGTTGGAGTCAGATTATGTCAGTAAGCAGTGATTGGTCCAAGTCAACGTGTCTATGGCAACCACTCTCACAAAACAGGAGTAAGCTTGTTGGAAGACTACACCCCTTCCCATGAAAATGGGCTTGGGAGAATCTGTCAAAGATTTTGAATGTTCGAGATGAGGGCTAATGGGTGCCACATACTTTTAATGAGGTATCTGATTGCTTGAATTGAGGTATTTTGATAACTTGAGAAGAAAAAAAAATCCTGAAAAAAATGAGGATTAGCAAGAACATTTAAAAAAAAAAAAACAATTAGTGGAGCAAGGATGGTGATTCGGAAAAATGGAATGACTGATTATTAGCCCAAAATAGAATTTTAAGGGATTTTGGCTACTTCCTGTTTGAAACACAAGAGGGGAGGGGTCACTCAGTCCAGTCCTCTTGTACAGTCAATGGGATGTTCACAGAGTAACAAAAAGTCAACTTTTCCTCTCTGTGCCTGACTGTTCTATCTCTTTTAGTTCTGAAACTATTTATCTGACCCACTTTTTTCCCCTATATCAACCCAACACATAAACATACAGTCTTCTCAAAAAAAAAAAAAAGAAGAAGAACTCTGCTATCCTTGGAATTTAAATTTCCCCATGGTCATACAGAACACACACAGTCAATCTCCCCTTCTAACACATTTTGTGATCGGTATTATTCTGCAGGACTGATGGCATGTCGAAAGGTATAAATGCCTGCTGAGCTCTCACACAGGGAATGGAAGATGTGTGCACATTCTGGGTTTGCCTCGGAGCATCCAGCACAGAAAAGGCAATGTAACAGTAGGAAACATCATAGAGGGGCCAGCGTGACACTAAAAACACTCCAGCATGAATTTAAACACTTTCTTCTTCTTGAAATTTGAATTGTAGGCACTGATGTTAAGAGCACAAGGTGTGAAATCTAAGTCCAATGTAGCCGTCTGCATGATGATAGATCTACATGTGGCCTGTGTGATTCTGTCACGAGAATAGATGCGTTTGTCGCTGATAAAGGTGACTTGTTTTGGCAAAGCGTTGCAAGAATCATCCAGCCAGAGCATATCTCGCAGCCAAAATGCTGTGGATATAAAGGAGGGTTAACACCGTGCAGTAACTCACTCTGAACTGCATACCCGTAGCAAACGCACAAATCTGAAAGCCAAACACGGTCTGAACATTGCTTTGCATTTAAAATTCTTTCCCTTCCACTCTGCTATTCCTCACTTCAGTTTTCACGCCAGCACATTTGCATATGTACCAACATGTCACAGAAATCCATCTCATTCCTATTTTCTTTAAAACTGCAAAAATCACAGTCAAAATAAGACTTTTCCATCATGCAATCACTTGCTCAAATGTTGCAAAAAACAGTTTTGAACAATCCCTTGAGAGAATTTAATGAGCAACAATAAAGATCTTTCTTGATCTTGAAGATCCTGTTTTCACAGAGCTGATGTAGAATGGTATTCAGTGTTTGATCGGGATACTGGAGCTCAAAGTTTCGACGTACTGGGATTTTCTGCAGCAGCTTTTCCCAACCATACCTCTTTTTGAGCTGGTTGCTAGAGGTGGAACATTTTCAGACCCTTTCATTGTCTTCAAATAAACACAGAAAACATAGAAAGTTTCTCCCCTTTTGCTTCCTTCTTGTTGAAGTATTGTTTGATCTACATATCCTTCGAATGGTAACTGTCCCTAATCAGCATTCAGCTCCATGGTATCCATACGCCGTGGCTCTGATCACTCTTCATTCTTATGTATTAAGGGTCACTGGGTTTGTGGGATCGGGCTCAGAACACAATAATGAAAGCATAATCCAAGTTTGCAGCACTTTGAGCTGCAAGAGTGAGCACCATTTTCACTGATTTTACCATCTCGTAGAGCTGAAATTCTCAACTTGCAGACAAAATAAAACATAATAGATGGTGTTTTTTTGGTCTGCAAGACAGCTGGCAGCTTGCTATCAGTCAAGCTGGGCAGGGATCAAGTCCTGTTGTCCAGTTAACTATAACCAACTGTGTTTCTGAAAAGCTTTGGGTTTAAACACATTGTATTGAACTAACAGCTCTATAATCCAGTGAAATGACAATGCTTCCTGTTGTGGGAGCTTACTGGGTTGTACCTGTGGAGGAAACAGTAGATTAAATGGAAGTCAAGTTCTTTGAGTGTGATCATTTCTCTCATGGGACTGGTTAAATGTTAAGCTGGCAGAAAACGGAAAAGAATTTAACCTGTTAGTTTGCCATTTTAATATTGATTCATTAAATTCATTTCTGTCCCCCATCTGTCTGCGTTTTGCTTCTGAACTTGTAATTTTTACTATACCTAAAACCTGAAAATGTGGGAACAAGAGTAGATTTTCTGTGTTTTCTATCCTCATTGCTACAGATATATAACATACTTGACGTGACTTGTGTTTTATTTTGAGATGCACTAACGAGTAACAATTTGCTGCAGACATCCTAAAGCAACTACATATGGTATAGGTGAAGATTTGTTTGCTAAAACACCATGATATATGTTCATCATTGTTTTAAAGTTCTTTGATTTGCATCAGTACCAATCTTTTTTTTTTATTTTTCCATTTAACTTGTCCTGTCCAGCAGCTGAGCAAACAGACAGGATCTGAAGGATTTTTGGGTTGGACAAATTTTACTGTTACAATAGGGGGTTATAAATCTTCTGACACACGGGGTGTAAATTTGTATGAACCCCTTCTGTATTTAAGGCTAAACTATTTTATGTATTATGTATACATAGTATACACTGCTTGCCCTTCTCCTTTATGGAGCTGTGCATACATTTCATTACAAATCTTAAAGCACACTGGCTGAACATTCTTTATCTGTTCTTTTCTCTGTACCTCCACTTGGGCATTACCACTGACTCCTTTCGTGCCCCCGGCCATCCCCAACTCCAGCACATCTGCTGCACTATTTAAACATGTCGTTGTAGAGTTAGATAAGCTAATTTTTCTCTTAGAGCCCTGTCCATCCTGGGAGAGAATCCCTCCTTCATGTGGGCATCCCTGAGGTTTCTTCTCTTTTTCCTGGAATCCGTTTTTTTTTAGGAGTTTTTCCTTACCCAGAAGGAGGGTCAAAGGGCAGGAATGCCCAGTTTGGCTTGGACTGTTTAGTTTATTTTAGCAATTACTATTATTATTATTATTATTACAAATATTGAATACCATAACTAATTTCATGTTCTTAAACAATTATAATTATATAGCCCATATTGTTGTAATATTGGGATATATAAATAAATAAAATTGAAAAGAAAAGAGTAAAAAATAATCACAATGGAGAAATTCCAGAGCAGCTCTCAAAGTTTCTTAACATTTTCTATAAGCAGGCAATTTAGATGGTATATTCAAGAAATAATAAGGTTCCAACAGCATAACTGAATAAAATGTTTTGTTTTCAACAAGTCTTCTTAGGTCAAAGTCATTTATGAAATAAACCTGATAGAAATCCAACTGGAGCCCACAGGTCTAAAACAGATGAAGCCTTACTTCAGCATGTCAATTTTAGTTTGCAGCGTTGCAGGAGCCACCGAGGAGAATTGGCCATGGCAAAAGAACAGGAAAGAAATCAACCATGGTGCCCGGGATCATTTAGAGCCAAAGAAGCAAGTAAAACAGCACACGGAACCAGCCAGGTGTTTCCCACATCCGTATGAATGAAGTGAGGGAGCCTGAACCAGATGTGTGAAAAATGGCCTTGACAAGGCTCTAGACATTGCACTTAGGGGAAACACTGTTTAATGTTCACTGTGAGTAGACATCTGATGGGCTCTCAGCGATAAAAAAAAACTCTGCAATCTGCCTCCATCTGGGATTTTGATTGAAACTGGTAAGGCGTACTGGTAAAACAAAATCAGCTTTTTATTAATATTGAGAGTAAGCATACCAGGAATATGGCTTTAACCATTCTCTCATTGAAGACAGAGAGGTCACTCAAGAAATAAAATTTGAAAATAAAACTGTGTGAATAAAGGTCTTCTATATTTACTTTCCATCATTTTCCATTCTTCTCTCCGCATTTTCAAACCACTTCTGGTATATAAAATATCTTCATCAAATATGCACCTGCATGCAGACTGGTGCTGCAGCTAATAGTTTGGTTTTACTCTTCTTAATCAATCACTTGTTCATAGTTATTTTAAAGGATCTATATTTTTGCCTTTTAATGGATACAGTTTCAACAAAAAATGTATTTATAAACCTTGTTGTTTGGTGTAGCCTCACATTAGTTTGCGTTTTGCTTTTTGATAAACAAAGTCTCAAAATTTTAATAGTCTTTTGGGCTTCTCAGTAATTATCTCATTGGTCAAATCCTTTTTCTTTAAAATGATTATATCCATTATCTAGTGGTATGAAACTAGATAACTAGTGGTAAATATATATATATATATATATATATATATATATATATATATATATATATATATATATATATATATATATATATACTACATTTTATCAATGTAGTGACATTGAAAAGTTTTACTGCCTTGATATATACACACAAACAGAGTAATATTTTAATTAGAACAGTTGTATTTTCTATTTTTGGGCTTAACAGTTTAGAGTTATACACAATACACATATTAATTCAGGTTCTAATCTTTCAGTGGTACAGCACAAATATATTTTACTGGCTTCCCTGCTTGTCACTAGAGAACTCTGACACATTCTGCCTCAAAAGATACAAATGCTCAACACAGTGGACCCAATATGAGCTACACTGATTTCAGATCTGGCACATTCACGTCTGACAGTCCCTGCAGATCCTGCGATTTCAGCAGGCGCTGCAGCAGACTCATGAATCAATCATCCCCCAGATAAAACAGATGAATGTAACCTGAGTTAGCTTAGAGGGACTGTGGCAGACACAGAGAAACAAGGAAAAGGTTATGGTGTTGAAGGATAAGAAGGCTTCCTGGGATTACGAAAACCAAATAATTGTTTTACACTGAATTCTGAGCTGTGCGTTGAAGAGTTGGAGGGAGAGGACAGCAAAAGTCCCCACTCTAAAAAGAGAACCAGATGGATTTACAAATCCTTTACAAACTTCATTGGGAAGCTAATTGATTCAGCATACTAGCTGTAGGGAAGCAGACTAAAACTGAGGAAAGAAAAGGCCATATTGAGTGAGATTAAATTTAGGTTCTGGAAATAATTCCGTTATGAAATTGAAAACAGGTCGGACTTCAAATTAGAGCAGATTCTTTCCAAGATTCTTCCCAAATTCTTTTAAGAAAACAATCATACACATGTACATTTATTACACATATAATGTTAACACATATAAGCTACACACAAATGCAACTAATTGCTAAAATGTAGGTGTTAAAGTCTGCTGAGACTGAGATTTACTAAAATTACAAATTGACAATAGATTTTAGGAAAATTCTATCAAATTTAAACGGCACCACATAAACTTATTTGCTCACTTTAATCTGCATATTGAAAGAGAATCTGGCAGCTGTGTGCTGATAATTAAAATTAGTTTATGACTGATCAACAGTAATGTTTCGTCACCTGTTCCAAAGCAGTTTGTTGCTTTGGCCTTTTCAAGGTTGTAAAAACATGGACAAATTCAACGATCTATATGTTGAAATCGTTTCATCAATATGGATCAATAAAGTATGAATATGAGGCCATCATAACACCATCTCAATATATTTTTAAATATATTTTAAATGCCAGAAAGTTCAACCAAGGAAATGATCATGCACATCTTAAAGAAATGCGTTTAGATTATATGTTTTCAAAAATTGTTGTTTAAAACCCTATTACTAATTTAAATTAGGTGTAATCTCATTATTGTCACACACAACAGAACAGATGCAGTCACAGCTGTGTTTGTTGGGTACCATTTAAAATCTTTGGTACAAACCAACCATGGGTCTAAACCCATAAGCTATCAGTCTCAGGGTATACACTCCACCACCAGCCCACTGAACTTCTATATCGCTTATATATCATAGCGCGAGCGGGCAGGAGGAAGAGAGCAGCGTGAGCACGCAGAGATGGCGTGTCTGCAGCTGTGAACCGACCAGAGTCTGTTATGGGATGGAAAGTTCTTCTAAAAAGACAGTCAAAGGCAAGTGGGGGGAAACATGAGCAACACCCCCGCCCCACCCAAAAAAAAGCAATTTTTTTTCCTAGACTGAAACCACCCATTTCCACATAAAAATTAATTAAATGTGCGTTAGGGCGCCCCTACTATCCTGTCAACCTGCTGCTCTGATGACCGTATGTTGCGCTGTCTGTGTAGAACACGCTGGGGGGGGGGTTACACGCGGGGGAAAACAACTTGGAGCTGCAGAGGATGTGAACAGGTAGAAAGGTGGGGGAGGGGCTTAGACTCACCGCTGATGATTCCAGACCCGCAACAAACTAACAGCTGCTTCCTGATATAAAATAGTTGTCGTCCATAAAACTAATATACTTTATTGGGTTTCCTGGATCTAAAGAAAAATAAATAGAAAGAAGTCTGCATCAAATTGAGTTTGTTTCCATCATCTCACTCATCTAAACTCTGGGTGTTTGACAGACAGAAAAGTTTTTTCAAGGTTGTGGAGACTGAAAAGATCAAAGGAAACACCATCCTCATAAATAATTAAAATAAATCATTAAATAATTTTCCTGACAGCATTTTGAATCAATACAAGTATCACCAAATGAACTATCGCGATATATCGGCGAAATGATTTTTTCTAACACCCCTAGTGTTGCAGCTCCCTGTGCCTTCATTTCTGTGGGAAACTGATCCAAATGGCTCTTTCAGAGGTACAGGTTGCAGACCTGTTCTAGTATCTTCTGCTTTCCACCAAAGTATTGAAAAACTAATATTTGTATAATTTTTTTCAAAAAGATAATTGGCCTAAAAAGGAACAAAAACAATTAGAGCACAAGTTGTAAAAATGCATTTAATTATTTCTGCTCAGCACTAAAACACACTAGACTAGCAATCCATGTTAGTGATGATTTAGGGCACAGAGTTGATGTATTCCAGTTTTACAGTTAAAAAAGTTGGGCCTATTTTATATATATGTATATATATATATATATATATATATATATATATATATATATATATATATATATATATATATATATATATATATATATATATATATATATATATATATATATATATATATATATATATATATATATATATATATATATATATATATATATATATATATAGCGACAGGGTCTATTTTTTGGGGATTATAAACATCCATCAAAATACTATTGACATTCATATTAGTGTCCAGGAAAGGAAAGCAATAACAAAGATAGTTTCAAAGTTCAAGTCGGTAAATTTCTGCTCGACTTTTTTCAAGAGGGCTGCCAGGAAAGTCTTTTTTATTTAAGCAGAAACTCAAGGACAGACTGAAACACATCCAGGAAGTTCCAATGGTTTACCCAAAGGGTATACTGGCAGATGAATGATCTGGAAACTTTACTAAACAGCCTTCTCTGCAGCTGTACAAGGGGCTGGCACAACCAGGTGAAGATTAAACAAACTTGTAACTGATTCTGAAGACACAACGGAAGAAAAGGAGCAATGCAAATTGGGAGAGTCATGTAGCTACAGCAGGAACTGCTGCAGTGAAGCAAAGTATGTCTTAGGTTCATCACACTGCTTCTGCATTTGATGTGGTTTATTTTAAATGATGCAATGCAATCTATTATGTATGATAATGTAAGTCATTGGTACCGGTAATTAAAAAGATGAATACTGCCAGTTAAAGGTCTTCTTTCTACATCTAAGTCAGTTTTTGTTGTGGTTTATATAACTATGTGACCTTAAATAGCTCCATATATTCTTACAATCCAATGCAGAAACATTTTCAAAGACTTCTAGCAGAATATGGTTTCTTTCATGTTAAGTCACTTAGGTTATTAACTTGCAAGCTCTGAAAATGTTTGCATCTCATGCAGCTTGTGTTCTTCCCACTAAATGCATCAGCTGGAGATGTTGCCACTGCGGCATTCCATTTTTTCTCTTATTAGTTTAGCAAATAAACTTAGCTACAGGCGCTATTGATTCAATTTTTCTGTGTACTCTGGCAGCGAAAACACTGATAAAAAGCGGTGCAGCAGGTGAAATACAGAAAACTGTTAGAGCATTGCCAAACCTACTTTGGGAAGTTGGAGGTAGAGATGGTTATGAAACCAACACCAGTTCAAAATACTTTTATGTTGATAATTAAATGGATAAAACTAGAAAACAATTGATGCTAAGGGGATTTTAAAATAATTGTGGGATATGTTCAAGGGCATAAAATAAAGTTCACCAGTTAAATGTTCCCAAATGATTTGTTTTGTCCGTTATCTATGCAAGCAACTACCGAAAAAGTACTGGTCTCTTGTTCTTGAAACAAAGGCTTTATCATTGCTTTTATAGATAATCAGAATGCCACTTTAATCCTTCCATGCTACAACGGCTCCACTCCCTCACAAGGAAGCTTTTTTCTGCTTTGCTGCATAAACACTGAGAGGGGAAGATCAGAGTTTCAATGGAACAAATTAAAGCTTTTCTCTTTTGAAGATGGCTGAAACAAATGCCAAGTTAATTCCATCGATAGCGAGAAATAGAGTTTGTTGTCAGCAGAGCTGCATTACGAGGTGTGATTTGATTAGTGAGCTGTGCTGGGCAAAGCTGGTGAAAAGATAATACCGGTTTTGATTACATCCAATGCATGTTCACCAGTACTGAGCAGGAATCAATCCAGCATCACATCCACTCATTGATGCGGCTGCTTTTTGATCTGAACGGCCCCACGTTCCCATCCTGCAGCCTTGTCCATCACTGACAATCAGGTTAAGTGGATGCTGCAGGGTTCTGGAGACATCAGCGTGACTTGAGTGAAAGTTTACGGTGATGTGGAAGACATCCTGCCTGGTTCTGGTTGGAAAGAAATAAAATCAATTAGGTTAGTGAAAAGCTGTCAGAGTGGACTGCAGCTTGTTTAGTGTGCAGATGTGGTAGCAGGACATGTCTTCGTCTACCTGCTATAAAGTGAATTATCATAACCAGCCTCTGCTGCTGAGAGAGAAGCTCCAGAAAGAAGAAGAGGGGAGCCTAAAATGACCCTTGACCACCTGACAGACAGACCACAATTTGTCAGGCTGATGGGTAAAAAAAAATGAATGAGACAAAAACTTTTCTTTACCCCTTAGACTTTCCTCATACTCCGGAATGACTGTGGATTATTGGAGAACCCCAGACTATCCTGAGGGAAGACGTCAAGGTATTGTAGAAGTTTAAATAGTTTTGAGCTATAGTGGAAGTGCAACACTAAAACTCTTTAGAATGAAGACAAAAGAAAGGTTACGTTCTTCACGTATCTTAGGAGTACAAGTAATGCAGCCAGAGACTCAAAGACACTGAATCAATGATAAAGAAGGCTTGTTCTGTTCAAATATTAATAATATTAATAATATACAAATCTAAATGTGCAAAGACAAAATGCTGCATTGCAACATGTTGTCCAAGAAGCACAAAATCCAATCAAAGCAGCAAAGTAGCGTCAGTAAAGGGCTTCTTCAGGTCTGATTTAAGGTAAACGTACTGAAGGTCAAGCCTGACCACTGCTTTAAATAAAAATTATCTCTGTGTGGTTGATTATTTTAATACAGTTTTGGACAAAGTAATGTTTTAATGTCACAGTTTTAGAACAGTTAAACTTTTCTCTTATAAGTGTTTACCGTTGCAGCTATGTTAAAGGATGACTGAGTGCTTGACATTTTAATTAGTCTGCTGGGAAATGTAATTGTGGACGGTACTCAAAGAGTATTTGAGCTGAATAGACAAAGTTCTTTGTGAAGTGTCAACATGCCCCAGTGCCTAATAAACTGCTGGAAAAGAGTAGTCAGGAAGTGTATTGACTTAGTTTCTTTTTTTTTTTCATTTCAAATGGATTTTATTCATTGTTTTGTGCATTTTATTCAGAGGTTTTTACAGACTGATACAGTTCTCTCTTTAGACACAAGGTAATACCATAAATGTACAATTTCTAAACCTGAAATCGATGTTAGGAGGCGGAATTACTTAAAAAAAACTGGCAAAAATAAAAATTAATGCTTTAAAGTGCAGCTACATTTCTATACAGATCACAGTATTTGCAGCACAAAAATGCATGGTGTGAAGTATGATCCAATTATTGGAGCTATGTGTGAAATGTTTGCTTTTCTTTCATTTTGGAGTTGTGTTTGTTATTTCTATTCTTTCGTTTACTCTTTGAGATAGGATGGACAAGACGACAAATAAGAAAACTATTAATTCCAAAGTACATATTTTTTCTTTCTCGTTAAAAGCAGAACATTCCTTTATTGACTCTCTAAAACATTATGACAAAGCCTGAATAAAAAAGGCTAAAAATGCTATTTTCTATTTTAAGCACTATAGGATTAGGTTCCCTTTTTTATGTTGTTATTTGCAAAATAAACATTTCTCCCACCAGTAAGAGTCACATTTTCACACTGCTCTAAGCAAACTGTATTTCCAATAAGCCTTGTGTTTTTTCCCACATAATTAACTTACTTCAGCTGGCCTGACTGTAACTTGCTGCACCTCTTGCTGTTTCATTAGTTCATTTGTGATTTTTGTTTTGGCTGCTGAGTTCCAGAAATTATGTGCCTCACAAATTATGCAAGTTTCCATAAATTGCAAATAATAAAAAAAGATATCATGGCCAAGGTTTGGATCTTTATTTTTCACAAATTTTACGATTTTTATTGTTTCACTTTTTTTTAAATAGAACACACAACAGAGGAGATCAATTGAGAGTTATGACTACATATCCCTTTTACAAAATGTTTTTTTTAATCAATGCATTACCTGGGTCTTTACTCATCAGTATTGGTGTCATTAGCAGGACTGTGATTTGTATGGACATGCTAATGCATACATATTATAATAGATTTTTTTTAACAAACCTTTATGTAATAATAAGTCTGTCACAAGTAATATTATGTCTTCTTAAAGTCACTTGCCCTAAATAAATAGAAACTTGTGTCATACGGGAAGTTACAGTTTTTTTTCCTTTTACATTTCAATATTTTCTGCACAACATCTTGTTCTGCAGCTCACTTTTCTAGCATTAATAGTTGGTTTTAAATCTTAGTTATTCTGTGAATGCATTCACAATGTCATCATAACCTTCAAAGAAACGTCAGTACTTAGTATTACACCTCGCTGAAAGAGGCAGGAGTCAAAGAATGTTATTTAAAAGTTAGTTGTAAGAAGAATCACATAAAGGAAGTCATACACTTATGACTTCCTTTATGTGATTCTTTTATCTTCTCAAAGGGTTTTGATGTTTTAATCCACTGACCAACAATGTTCTTCTAGCCAGGATATTAAAGTCTCTACCAACAAAATTGTCTTTATTTTCAGTAAATCAAAGCTTCAACAAAATGCTGCGTGTAAAAAAAAGGCAGCTGACATACAGAGTTCATCCATCATTTTTCTTTGCATACAGGCACTGTATGCCTTTAAGGACATACAAATATTATTATTAAATGAGACGCAAGCTCTGTAATTACCAAAATCATTGTACAATAAGGTGTGCTCTTCTTTATTGCTAATTATAATTTGTTACTAACAACTATGTTCAGTAAGCTTGACCTACACATCCGTCATGTATTTGCTTACGGACTGGAGCAGCACAAAAACCATAAAGTAGGATGCCTTTGTTTCCTGCTTTTCCTGATTCAGGCTAAAACATTTTACTTTTTTTTTTCTTATTGGAAGATACAGGGCAAAAATAGATCACTTAATTCAATTTACCTTTGTTACCAAATAATTTAAACAATTCTGATTGAATTATTGGTTGCTAGCGCCTTCCCCTCACATCAGAAAGGTCCTATTTTAAAAAAAATTGGCTTAGACCTTTCATTGTGGAGTTTGCATCTGCTCCCCATGCATGTGTGCATTATTTCTCCAGGCATTCTGGTTTCCTCTCACAGTCCAAAACCATCCTTCATAGGTTAATTGGTAAATTGCCCCTAGGTGTGAGTAGACCTGCATCCGACTGACGACCTGTCCAGTGTGTGCCACACCTTGTCTCAACAACAGCTTGGTTGTTCCAGCAACTCTGTGACCCTGGAAGGGATTCAGCTGGTTCCAAAGATGGATGAATGAAAGTTTGTTTTCATTTAATAACTTATTTTGACAAAATTACTACACACAAGCCCCATGCAAATGGGGTCATGACGAATCACATTTACATGGATTTAAAGATCAAATAAAACAACATTTTTAACATCTCCCAAAAATTGTAACCACTTAAACATGCATATTTAAATATGAAAAAAAAGAAAAAACTCTGTTTTCACTTTTCAAGTCACAAGTCACAAACTAAGGGAGCGAGACAGTGAAGAATTGCAGTGAACTGTTGTGCAAGGACAACAAATTTGATCTTTTTTTTGCCACTTTAACAGAAATAAAGATAGGATGGGAAAAGTGCATCATGAGACTTGAAATGAAGAAAAGACGGATAACAGATCCACTGATGTCTGGTTACATAAACACAAACATTTCATATCAACTGTGAAAACATTGTAAAAGTAATCTGATTGAAAAAAATACACAAAACAGATTTGACTGCTATCTATATTCAGCCCAAAGTCCTTTGCCAATAGAGCATCAACTTTTTTTGATCAAACCAAAAGAGTGTGAAGGCAGAGGTTCTGTTCTCTCATCACTACAACTCATTATCACCAGTAGCCAGACACCACAGAAACTGGTTTAGCCAAAGGCTGGGAGGAAACATGGCTGCAACCCAGAAGTTTCATGAAGCTAAACTAGGCCCTAAGGATTGATAAATTCTGCCTCCAATATTGGCAAATTTATATATGACTTTTGCCTGGATTTCTTGATATGGGATACATTAACATTTGTATATTTTCACACAAGGTATAAAATAACAAATATGTAACAAAAGAAGAAAAAATGGAAGACAAATATTCTACTGTGCAGTTTTAAGGGAGGATAATGACATTCGGGAAATCTGTTCAGAAAAAAACGTATCCAAAGGGTAATCTCAGCAGCAGATACACAGATTTCCTGAATCATTTTCTTTACAATCTCTCTCACAGTTGAAATATACCTATGAAGACCATTAAAGATCTCTCTCATCTATTTAAGTACTGCAATTTGTGGAATCAGTGAGTGGCAAATACTTTTTTGCCCCACTGCGTGTGCTTTTGCGGAATTATAGTGACATCTTTAACATACTCTTTTACCTATTTTCTTTTTGTCGTTCTATTCCCCCTGGCTGTGAATTCTATCTGGTCTTGAGAAAAGCCTTCATCCCATGTAAATGTAATACCTTCAGAGGCATAAAACACTTTGTGTGCAATGTGCAAATGGGTTCTGAGAGTGTATTGACACAGCTGACAACATCTGGACAAATTCATCAGACAAAACATTCATTTTGGCATTTTTAAGTAAAACGCATTGAATTACTAAATCATGAAAAGCTTCAATCAGAGTCCACTCCAGCGTTTTCTTAATTTTGATAAAACAGTTGACTTAAATAAAGGTATTTAAAAAAGGTAAAAGTAAATGTAGAAGAGTAGGCAAAAAAGAACAGTGAATTGCTGTATTGCTAAATATGGCACTGATTTTCAACAGAGACTGAGCATTGAACTTTAGCATTTAAACCCCTTTTTTTTTTCTACAGTACAGACAGGTGAGCGAGGAATTGTAAGGGGGTGTGAGATGCCTTAGATCTTTCACAGTTTTCTCAGAAGCTCTTCTGGCATCATCGGAGGCAGAGGTGATTATAACACTGCCACACACACACACACATAACACTTATTTATCACCATAAGAAGATAATTGAGTGTAAAAGCCTTGGAGACGAGGGGAGTAACTAATGAACCACCAAAAAAGGAATAATGATCATGGCTTCTTTTGCTTTTGTGGGCTCCAAGTATATCAGAAGATAAGCAAATGTGTTACAAATATCAGATTTACTGTATAGTATTTCCCCCTACCTTATAATTGTTCGCCATACACATGGGCATACTGTAATCACAAATGCAATTTTTGCATTAACTACGCAGGTTAGCTTCAGATTTCTGTTGATCTAAAGATGAAAAAAGGTTAAACATTGGTTTTCACGAATAGATCTGCTTGATTTGAAGATCAGCAGTGTTAATTCCTAAGATGGGTTTTATGTTCTTCTTTGTTAAAACTGCCAGATCATTATTAAAAATTTAGTTTTGAGAAAAGAAAGCACCTTCATCTTATTCCAGGTGTCACTTCTTGTGCATCTGAGGCATATGTATTTTAATCCAGCACTTATCTCTTTAAAGTCGTAGCATGGATGGTTCTGCTCAAATGTACAGGGAGAGATGTTGGAGCAAATCCAGGAGCAGTGTCAGGGAAAACTAATTAACACAACAGTGGAAAATGTCTAGTCAGTTTTTCCCCTTCTTGTATTCGATAGGAAGCTGAGACCCGGAACAAGTCTTACATCTGAACTGAGGGTATTAAAGTGATCACTTCATTTCACTCCTAAAAATAGCCAACTAAAGTTACGGTATCGGAAGACTATCACTTCCTGTGTGGATGCCTGTGCAGAAAAAAAGACTTGTGCTAGAAATTTAAACTGTCAGGGAGGCAGGAAGCTGAGAAAGAGCTGCTATAATGAGAGCAGGTTCAGTGCAGTTTTTTGACACTTAAAGTTGATAAGTGCACAAGAAAAGACGTAGACAGAGAAGCATCATGAGCTTTTATCATAGTTGAGAAAAGCAATATAAACTCACATCTCCCCTTTATCTGTCCACAACACTCTCTAGCTGCTAATGAAGTGCTACGGTTCCTGGTGATTTTCAGCCCTTCATGAGGTTGAACAATCACTGATGGGTTCGGGACATTTGGTTGCTTTCACACTAGATCATTTAGTTCATATCAAGGTTTGGTTTCTTAGATAGTCTGTTTTATTGGAAAGTGTGAGACTTGTCTGAACTTTGGGAAGACCTAAACTTGCAAATCCTGGCCGTCTAAATAATAAATATTGTGATTCACTTGTAAGATAACCTGGTGAACTTTATCCACGATGTGAATGTAGGACCAAAGAGCAAATCTGAATTAAGTGATGAAAGTTCTGGGCATTTCTAATGTATAAAAAAATAATAATCCTAACACAAGGTAATGATTAGTTGGAAATCGTTACTCTTCTGAATGGCAAAGCAAAAGCCATCGGGTAAACTGACTCATACTGAGCTGTATCAAAACGTGGAATCTGCCTCCAGGGGTCATTTAAGGAACTGCAACATTTGGTAGCGTTTGCTTCAAATCAGAGATTGAAAGGTGGTGGCTTGGTCTTGACAGAGGGAGCGCAGCAGTGATGTCCAATCAGCCTCTGCAAAACACGGCAAGAGGCAGTTTTTTCTGGTAGGGATGGTAAATATCAGATATGAGCTGGAGCTCAAGGTGCCAAATTCCACCTCATCACTCTGTAGTGAGATCACCCATCGTTAAACTCTTCGGTAAAGCAGATGTTGTCTGTTGCAGGAGAACTTTACAAATGTGGTATTCCATTTGCTGACACTATGATGGGCAGGAAGTTACAGTCACAGTTGTAGAGGTTTCAATAATACAATAGAGGGGAAAAAAATAAAGCAGTAAAAAAACACTTCTGAAAGAATTATAATTGTGGTCGGACATGTGAGCAACAGAGAAATCCAACAGTGTTTAGTGAAGCTCTATTGTTCTTGTGATCAAGAAGGATGAGCCTACATGCCTCTGTGTGGATTACTGGAAGGTTAATTAGGTTGCATGGTTTCAGGCTTACTCTGTGACCCCTGCTGATGAAAAGTAGATCTGTTCAGAAAGGCTTGCTCTTTCCTCTGCACTAGAGGTCAACAAAGGTCACTGGCAGAATCTCTTGTCTTTAGACCCTGGAGAAAAACAGTCTTGTTCTGTTCATTTGGTTTGTATATATTTGTGCAATTCTCTTTTTTTTTTAAGTCTTTGGTACTCTCAACACCTCATAGGTGCTTTGTACCAAAACTGCTATTGAATCTACCATTTTAAATCTTGTGTTACCTGAGTGGAGAATGTGCAGTGGTTGGATTAGCCCCAGTTTAAATTGCTTAGCTGTAGAAGGAGAGGGGGCAGTAGTTTTGCAAGACGTCCCAGGAGTTAATAACTAAAAAAGCTTTGAAAATATTCTTATAGTTTCTTTCCTTTTTCAATTTAGTAGCATGTGGATGTGACAGTGTGCACTCAGGCTGATGAACTGACTGCATCTCTTGACAAATAGTCAAATAAATTATGTGAGCTGGTTCCGTGTGTCTGCCTGTGCTGGAAGAAATTCAAGCTGTACGTTTCAGCAATAGTAGTGTCCAGGTACAACAAGAAACTTTGGGGGAACAGATCCTAAAAAGAATTACAGTGTTTACCTTTTGCCTTTAGACTTTTACCTCACCTGACATCTTCAGGTGGGCTAATGAAGCTTTTTTACAGATTCTGTTTCAGTCTCCCTCTTTGTAATTTTAATTCAAATCAGTTTAGAAAAACGATGGCTCAAGCAAAGCATTCATTTTTTTTTTTTTTTGCTTGTTTTAACCTGCAATGGCCTATAGCTACAAAAGTCACAGTTATCTGTCAGAAAGTGTTGTATATGTGAATCAAAATAGAGTTCTTAAAAGTGTGGCAGATAAAAAATTACATTCTAAAGCCAAATTGCTGTTAAAACCTAATGGTATCTACTGAAAAAAATGTTAAAGCGTGCTTGAATTTTTCTGTCTTCACTTGATGTAATGTTAGAAAAGTAGCAACGGGCAAAAACAAAATGAGCATTTACCACTTCAAGTCATGTGTCTGCAGTGTTAATATTAAAACATGTCCCTGATCTGACAAACTCCAGCCTTCAAGACGTCTGGATTTGTTTCTCGGGCTTGTTTGAAGTTTGAAACCCTGCTGTCTGGATCCATATTTCTGAGACTGATGTTGGCACACCGCTGTTCCCAGTACAAAACACTACGATGGGAAAGACTGTTCACTTTGTTTGTGTCTTCAAGTGTGTATAAACAAAATGGTGTGAATAAAAACAACAAAATATTAACGAGAGAAAGCGTTTTTCCTGGAAAGCGCTCAGCATTAAAGAAAATGTATTGTTTACTGTGGTGGAAATGAGCAGAATCATTCAGCAGGTTTTCAATATTAACACTTAATGTTTGTTAAAGCCTTTCCTCTACTCCCACTCCATGGCAGAACAGCTGTCTTGATTAATAAGAATACTTATTTCATCATTAGGGCTGATTAATTCCATTAAGTCTTTCTGTAATGGCACTGAAAATCAATTCTTTACCATGGCAACCAAAGAAAAGACACAAATTGTAGGACATTAAGGCACATAAGATACACAAACTACTCAGTTCCAGCAGCTATATCATTGCAAAAGTGAAACAGCACTTTGCAATAAGTCATTCTCAACGTTTACTTTTTTTTAAAAGCCAGATTTCATTTATGCCTATAAGCACATACATGGTTCTTGAAAATGGAAGCCATTGATTTTTTCACTGGATCTGTATAGCATCTCTTCTGTCCTGCCGGCACAGCATGTAATATGAGACCACAAGTTTCCCTTTACCCACAGCAATCAATTTTTCCTCAGCCGAGCTCCATGGCACAGATGGAGCCTGCCTAAGTAGCTTTCTCCTCAAACACACACCATCAGCGCCTTTAAAAAAGTATTCGGTTCAAAAAATGTCTGATTTCAAACTAGAGCCACCTAATAACGACCAGACAAGTCAGACTGACCACGGAGAGCTGACTGAGCCACTGCAAGGGAGGGTTCATTTATAGATTGGGTGCATAAAAAAAAAAAAAGAAAAGTCATAGAAATTGCTCTGATCTCTGATTCTCAAAGAAAATGATCCGCATGATAGCCTTCTTATGTCTGCCTTCCCTCACTATTTCAACTTGAAGTGACATGTGACATGTCCCTCTAAAAATAAAGTAGCACCCTCCTGCAAAAAAGCAATATCAGGGGCATGATAGATGTGATCTCCCTCATCCTGCATCACTTTCAAATTTTTTCAGAGAAACAAATTTGTGATAAACAGTCATCTAGGGACCCACGCCATGTCCTCTCTTCAGAATAATGATAATGTTTACCAAGCGGCCGATAATGGATAGATTGGCTGGTTTCATAGGAAGGCTGGATAGTAGCCAGAGATGACAGGAACAAACGACTGCATTAAAGGCAGAGTGAAACCGATGTTGAAAAACTGCTTTTTGACTGTCAAGTGAAGAATGTCATCTACAGATGAGACTGTCAATGGATTAAATCTTGCCTCATGTAGACTAATTATTAAGGAATGAACACAAATTTTACACACCATTATTTACATTTCCAAAGAGGAAGAAGCTGCAGCTCACAAAAATATGTATCTTTTCAGTTCCTGCTGATACACTAATTTGTCTTGACAGTAGATAACAACTCAGAGTATCTCTTACCTGAAGCCACTGTGATTGGTCACTGTGTCCAGCTGTCCAAGCATTGACCTTCCCCTGTTTATCCAAACGGGCCTTCCCAGGCTCCCAAGTGAACATGTCCATGTTGAGCGTTCTGAAAATGCTGGAGGCTGTCACCTGATAATCCTGGATATGACCTGACTTCATCCCCAGAGGTTCAGAGCAGCCTTTGCAAAAACAAACACACATTTCTTTTCATCTTTGAACTACCCCACAAATTCAACTTACACTAAAATCACCATTTATCTAATAAATGCGATATATAAAATACACTTAGTTAAGATCTATCATTTACCTGTAAGCTCACAACCAAGAAGCTCCATCCGTAAAGTACAGTGCCTCCTGCAGACTTGGGGGTAAATTCTCACATACTGGGCTTCAATGGGAGGTGTGAAAGAGTTGGCTGATGGAGCATTGTTATCAACATTGCCTCTGAAAATCTGTTGTAAGAGATGAAATAACAGCAGATTGGAGGCGTGGAGGACAGTGAAGCAGATCTTATTACTTTAGTGTTCCAGTCTATCTAGCTCTGTCTCTACTGACTATTCCATCCCCAACAAATTGCTGTCATTCAAGGTCAATTAATAGGAATTACAGTGAAAAATTGATAATTTCTCGCACCATTTGAGCCTGTTAATTCATAGAAGAAGTGTGTTTAAAATTGGCCCTACATTTATGTTGCTAAACACTCTGGGGAAAGTGGGAGGCAAAATTTGACTGTAAATTGAATGTATGCAGTTGCTTTCCTTACACTTGCTTTAAACAAAAAAAAAAGAAAATAAATAAACTTGTAAATAAAATTTTAATAAAAGGTCAACAGTGGTGCAAAAATACATTTGATAAAAAGCTTTTCATTAGTTTCTAATGAATGAATGTTCTTATTTGGAGGCTTTTATCCCCAAATAGTCTAAAAATTCAATCTCAAAGCCTTAAACTTGAAGAGGGGTAAAGGGCAGAATGATGGTCCCTGTGTGTCCTGGCTAATAAAAAGCCATCTCATCCTGTCCTCCTCAATGCCCTTGAAAGAGTGCACCGTCTCTAGTCCTTGAACGCCGGCGTGCATGACTGTGTAGGCCTTTGTTCTACATAAATATATGTCAACAGATGTGCATGTTTTATTTTATTTTTGTCTGTGTCCCCACTTGTGTCTTACCATGTCATCATCCTTGCCCTTGACTCTATATGTTCTCCAGGTCTTCCCATCATCACTGTAGGCGACTTTATAAGACTTGACATATTCTGGACTGCCGATACGCTTTGCACCTTGGGTAATTACGCCTGTGACCCTCATTCTTCTTTGGAGGTTTATCTGGAAATGCAAAAAGAAAAGGCAAACTTATGAATTTTTTAACATATGTGTACATTACATGTGTATGTGGTTACCAGTATGATTTGTGTGACAGTAGTGTAAATTCACTTCATTCTATCTGCTGCCTCAAGGCCATCCATTTTATTCCAAACATCCTTAAACGAGACATTTTTATACCCTTCATTCTCCACACTTCAATTAATTAAAAAATGACATATATTAAACAGACTCATATGTCTGAATAAAATGTAATTGAATACATTTCAAATGTAGTAGAGACTTTGTGGATTTGTAATCATACAAGTTAAAAGAACTCTCATCAGTGTTGTGAGATCTATCATAAACTTGCTACATATAAACACTTGCTAGGTTTTCTATTAATGCCATTTGTCCCCGTGGCTGCTTTATTTTTCAGTATGTATTCATAATATTTACATCAAAAGTCTATGTATCACATTAGTTACATACAAAGAAGGGAATGACCAACAACACAGAAATCAAAAGGTAGTTTGAGAACTAATTAAGAGAGATAGAGACCAACATTTCAAAATAAGACCACTCAAAGAGATCCACTTGCACGAACTAGCTCTGAAAAACAGATAGCAAAGGTCTGACATCTGTAACTGTGGTCATCAGCTATTCTTTAAAATACACCATTCAAGACACTAAATTATGTCAACCTCTGTGGTCAACATCCCAAAAAAAAGAAAGGAAAAAAACAGCTTCAACTTAGCTGTCAGATTAAACATTTCTAAAAACAAATAACATACAAAGAAATCTGACAAATCAAGAAAAAAAAACAAAAGCTGATAGAAGCCGAATAGTCCACTCTGGTTTTGAAGAACACAATCAAGACTTGCAAATGCATCATTCTCAATGTGAAACACAAAGGCTGAGTGTAATAATTTGTATCTGAGTGTGATAAAAACCCATAAAGACATCACACATTAATGACTGAGAATATATCAAAGTACTGACAAGCAAGAAGACTGAAGGACCCAGGGAGGATTAACTGCCAAGATAATGATCCAAATTAAAACTTTACTACCATCTGGTTGAGACCCATTAAAATTATTTAACAGTTGCACCGCTGTTGATGAGTATTTTTGTTTTATCATTAGGAAATGTCCATTGTCTGTCTCTCTTACTTTCTAACTTGTACGACATCCTAAATATCGATGACCTTCACGCTACAACCATTTGAGAACACACTTTTGTCATTATACTTTACACTGCCCTGGATCATGGTCTTCGGTTCCTTTTCTGCATTGAAGAGTTTTATGTCTTTTGTTTAGAAACCCATTATCTGTTTGAGTGAAAACCTTTTGAGTTTAGGCCAGAATCTTCCTCTGTAAAGCCATGATAGATTACTTGTCTTGCTTTCAAGGGCACACGTCTAAAGCACGATTCAACTATAAAGTATGGTTAAACAGAGATGGAAGGCTTTGACATAATCATTCAGGCTTTTATAATGCAACCTTGAGGCCTGGTGTAGGTGATTTCACAGCTGCATAGTGTGTAAATCATCTTTGTTTCTCATGTTGACCAGGAAGGTAAACAACTCATTTTTAGAATACTTTGAAGCGGAAGAAAAAAAAAAGAATTGAAATAAAATGAAAAAGCAGGAGAATGCAGGATATTTTCAGCACTGTATTCATAACAAGCTTTTATGGTTAATCTGATGGCACTGTCTACAAAAAGATTAAGTTCTGCACACTCTCCCACACAAATTTCACTTTTCACATTGTTCTCTTAGTGTTTTCTTCTTGTCCTGCTGAGAAAACAGATAAGGGCTGAGAACTTCTTGTGTTGGATGAGTGTTACTGTTGCAACAGTGGGTTATATAGCTTTGGACACTTGAGGTATATATTTGTATAAACCCCTTTTGTATTTGAGGCTCAACTTTATTTGTATTCGTATTTGGGTATATTTTTGTTTGGATGGGCCAAATGAAGAAGAAATGAGGGTTAGATGAGGTGGGGGACATTGGTACAGTACTGGAAAAGGGCAATAATCCCATCTAGATCTTTACCAGAAGAGCTGGTGCTGTCAACAGACACATGTCCACACACTCAAACATACCTATTGATTGTGCAAACCTTCACACACATATCTAAGCAGAAACACAAATACACAATATATATATGAAGTTTCAAAAAAGTACATAGTAGCGCCTTGCTTAGTGTAACTATAAATATAATTTTGTTTACCTTTGAGTTGGCACTACTTAACGGTTGGAAGAGCCATTATATAACCTATCAAATGTGTTTGTGTGTGAGGATTCTGCACTTGGATTTTAGTGATGTTTCTTCGTTTTATGTCATGTTCCGTTTCCCCTGCTCCCTGTCTGCTATATCCCTCTATCCTAACCCACAGTGTATTGATAGACGCATCAGATGTCTTCCGGTATGACCCATAGTCAATTACAAAAGCTTATCTTAGTGTCAAAAAAAAAAGCAAAATTGAGATGATTTCGTATGACATTTATTCTTTTTGAAAAGAAAAATGCCACATGTACATATCTAAAACTAAAAAAAACATGATTTTCATCAGAGGGGGTCCTTAATGACCCATAATGTATTTACATGTTTGGTTTTCATTTCTTTCTTGTCAGGTCATCTGCTTTGTCATATTTTTGTTTCTTCGTGGGTTTCGTCATGTTTACATTTATTTATTAAATGTTAAAGTTTCTGCCACCAAGCTTGGTCTCCTGCATTTTGTCTCATTCATGCAATGATGGCAGTTATTTTATTTTGAAATTTAAAGCTCTTAAATATAGTATTCTAGTGGAAAGAAGAATAGTTTAGTAAATAAACTGACAAATATTATATTTAAAAAAGGAAAGCAAAAAAAAAAACATTCACATTTCTCCTGGTAACATTAGGGATTTTTATTTTTAAATCTGGATGTTTATTATTCTGTATAGAATCATCAAGAACAAATTGGGCTAATCACAATTAATTTAATCTTCAGTCAAATTGCCACTTAAGGGGGGATGAGAGAAAATTGTCTTAACATGCTAAGAGGTGGGATCTACTCAAACTTGCATTCCTACACTATTTTTCAACATCTCCATAGAGATAAGCCTGTCTTGCACTAATTAGAAGCCCTTTTCTAACTAAAGGGGCACCATTGGGGTAATTAGGAGTGATCCCTCACATTTTTAATGACCACTCAGAAATGCTCTTCTGTCATTTCAGTGCTTATAGAGATAGACTTTGTTGATCAAGTAAAGCAACACTAGAAAAATCTTCCTCAAGTGGCTCCATGAAGGCAGACATGTCACATTTTTGTCATTTTGAAGAAACCACTAATTGAATGACTGTGTGTGAGATTCACACAAGAGACTGTTCCATAAAAGCTGCAAATGTGTTAACAACAAAGCTGCTCTGATTGATCGGAAGAAAAAGGACAATGACCCAAACCATGTGAGACAATTTAAAAGAAGCTTGAGGAGGTGAAAATATTTTTTTTTTTTTGCAAAAGCAATGTCACACTGATGAATTTATTAAATGTTATATTCAATACACTCAATTCTTACATACAGACCAAAAGTTTGAACACACCTTCTCTTTCAAATAGTTTACTTTATTTTCATGACTATGAATATTGTAGATTCACACTGAAGGCATCAAAATTGTTAATTAACACATGTGGAATTATTTACACAACACAAAAGTGTGAAATAACTGAAAATATGTCATATTCTAAGTTCTTCATAGTAGCACCTTATTATTTGATTACTGCTTTGCACACTCTTGGCATTCTCTTGATGAGCTTCAAGAAGTAGTTACCTGAGTTACCTGAAATGTTTTTCACTTCACAGGTGTGCCTTGTCAGGTTTAATAAGTGTGATTTCTTGCCTTATGAATGGGTTTGGGACCATCAGTTGTGTTGTGCAGAAGTCAGGCGGATACACAGTTGATAGACCTACTGTATAGACTGCTAGAATTTGTATTATGATAAGAAAACAGCAGCTAAGTACAGAAAAACGAGTCGCCATCATTACTTTAAGAAGTGAAGGTCAGTCGGTCCGAAAAATTGGGAAAACTTTGAAAGTGTCCCCAAGTGCAGTCACAAAAACCATCAATAAAATTAATTTGAATTTGATGAGTCCAAATTTGAGATTTTTGGTTCCAACCATAGTGTCTTTGTGCGACGCAGAAAAGGTGAACGGATGGACTCTACATGCCTGGTTCCCACCGCAAAGCATGGAGGAGGAGGTGTGGTGGTGTGGGGGTGCTTCGTTGATGACACTGTGGGGGATTTATTTAAAATTGAAGGCATACTGAACCAGCATGGCTACCACAGCATCTTGCAGAAGCATGCTATTCCATCCGGTTTACGTTTAGTTGGACCATCATTTCTTTTTCAACAGGACAATGACCCCAAACACACCTCCAGTCTGTGTAAGGGCTATTTGACCAGGAAAGAGAGTGATGGGGTGCTGCGCCAGATGATTTGGCCTCCACAGTCACCAGACCTGAACCTAATTGAGATGGTTTGGGGTGAGCTGGACCGCAGAGTGAAGGCAAAACGGCCAACAAGTGCTAAGCATCTCTGGGAACTCCTTCAAGACTGTTGGAAGACCATTTCAGGTGACTACCTCTAGAAGCTCATCAAGAGAATGCCAAGAGTGTGCAAAGCAGTAATCAAATCAAAAGGTGGCTACTTTGAAGAACCTAGAATATTACATATTTTCTTCAGTTGTTTCACACTTTCTTGTTATCTAATTCCACATGTGTTAATTCACAGTTTTGATGCCTTCAGTGTGACTCTACAATTTTCATGGTCATGAAAATAAAGAAAACTCTTTGAATGAGAAGGTGTGTCCAAACTTTTGGTCTGTACTGTACACACATTTTAGACACTATTGAATGCGTTGGATAAAAAGATGAGAAAATGTCATTATTAGCCGTGTTGCTAAACTGGTGCTGGTTGTCACTTAAGTCTGTGCCAGCCTACAAATAATGACCATAGCAGACTTACTGCTGCCTGTATGTATGGAACATAAATTCTTCCATTTAAAAAAAAAAGAAGTAAATGCAGAGAAATATTGTTCCCTGTCAGAGTAATCTGATGAAACTCTTACAAATACAACATAACAAAACACTAGAGATTACTCAAAAAAAGCAACAACGGCATCCTCTTTTTGGGTCCTCTGCTGATGAGATCAATCAGCCTCCAAATGCAACTAACCCAATGCTTTCATGTTTACATGGCTTTCATTATGTTACCAAAATAAATTTTCAGTTTTTACCTCAGAACACAGTTGGGGGGTTGTTGTAGGTTGTGAGTTAGCAGCTGTTAACGGACTCAAATAATTACTTGGCAGCTTCAGTCCAAAGGTATCACAGAAAAGCAAGTGCAGCAGGAGTTCAGAAAGCAGTGATCATCCTGGTCTATTTCACAGAGCCAGGCTCCTACGCTGGGATTACGCAGAAGCAAACTTTTGGTTTATTAGTCATCACACTAATTTGCAAAAAACAGATAACTGAGGATTGAGGCAAGTAGAGGACATATCCAGTTTTAAGTCTTATTAGTAAAAATGGTCTTTGCAAAATGCAAATTCAGATTTTGTATTAAAGACCAAATCTGATAAAAATCACGTTTTGCGTTTTTAACATGTTCTTGTGGCATTTATATATATATATATATATATATATATATATATATATATATATATATATATATATATAAAGATCATAATGGCATGATATAATGCTATGTATGACTTTATTCAATTATGCTATGTATGTCTTTATTCAAAGTGTTGCAAAAAAAAGGCGTTGGAAAAAGTTTGGAGGTGTGTCGAAGAACGGCCAGAGAGCTCCAAAATTGTTCACCATTTTTCTTGCACAGCTAATGTTAGCTTGGGGTTGTGAGGGGCTGTAAGCTAGAGATAGAGAGTGCAGAGAAAAGGATCATGTCAAGGGGGGCAGGCTTACTCTAGAAAATGTAGACAAGGTTGACAGCTCCATTTGGTTTGTTTTTCTTTTAAATTGCTATCCTGGAACAACACTTCTAGTCCTGCTAGCTCTCCGACTATGATATATTGATTACTTCATTCATTTCCTTGCTGCTTTGTGTTTACTCATGAGCCAGTCCAGACCAAACTACACTGGGAGCAACACTCACCTGAAGACTGGTCAACACATAGATTAGCTCTTGTTTTAACAGCAAACTTCTCTGTTTGGAAAACGCTAAGCAGCAGTGTTTACACTAACCGGTGGGAAACTGTTCTTTGTCAAAACTGGTGTTATGATCTGGTAAACTTGTCTGTGTATTTTTTGTTGAGGTTGTTGATTTTGAAACAGCTGGAAACTGCAATTTCTATTATCCACAATCAACCTAGGGCAACTAAGATAAAGTGTTCTATAGTTAGTGTATTTATGAGTTAAAAACAGACAAATGAACAAAAAAAAAAGAACGTGTGTTCATAAAAGTGCAATTAACTAAAAACTTTCCAGGAGTTAACCTGTTAAATAACCCCAAAAACATTGTGACACCTGCATTGTCAAGCCAATTTGCCTAATCATTTGAATCACTACATTTTAGACAGATGGAAGAGCATGAACATGATGTCCAAAATCTGTCCAATACAAAAGGCACTCAGCTCTGATCTGCTTGCTCAGCTGTTGGAAAAAACAGGTTTAAAAAAAAAAGACCTTGAAGTCTGAACACAGCACTAGCAGAAAAAGTAAATTATCAGCAAAGATGAATGTGTTTAATGTGTTTATTATAGTTCCATCACGCAGCATATGCAGAACATAAAAAAAAACCTTTCTAAAAACAAAACAACAAAAACGTGCGGTGATGACCGTCTTGCGGTTATCGTCACACCCCTACTTGCTACTCCTTTTTTTTATGATATACAGTAAACCCTTGTTTTTCGCGGGGGTTACGTTCCAGAAAGAACCCGTGATAGGCAAAAACCGTGAAGTAGAAACCTCTATATCTTTTAACAATTATTATACATTTAAATACTCTATTATACATTGAAAAGACAGAACAAACCATTTTACAGGCTCAAGCATTTGTTTCACCAATAAAAGTACCTTAGAAACGTTTTTTTCTACAAATAACTTCTGTTCTGTACTGTCAAATAATAATTTTAATCATCAATGTGAACAGAAGGCTTCAAATCGCGGAGATTAGCCCCGCCCACCAAGACCCAAAGAATTGTCATTATAAAATAATGATTAAAAAAAGTACAGTGGGACAAATAGGTGTATTTAACTGCTCTAAGTCCAGACTAAGCCGCTGCATCCTGACTTTACTCTGCAGTGTTTTCTTCTTTTGCAGCCCGCGGTGCAGCTGCAGGTGTGTTTGTTCGGGGGAAGAAGAACATAGTGATCATAGTTGGTGTCGCTCTTTTTTCTTCTTCCCAAAAACATCAAAAACATCCTTATACACCGACATGCCAACATCAAGAGAATTTGCACGTACATAATGTAAATTTGGCAAGCTGTTTTACGTACGTGTACATATTAAACTGCAACGTTATTGACGCACAGGTAGAGAAGAAGCTTAGTGACTTTTTAGCCAATCAGAATGCAGAACACAATGCACGATGCAAATCCGTGAAGTAGCGAAACCGTGAAAAGTAAACCGTGTTATAGCAAGGGATCACTGTAATTTCTTTATTGCAAGTCATTCGAATTATGAACAGACCAATCAGGTGTCTCAATATAAGTGGCTGCCACACAAAAATCGACTCAGACCGACTTGGACCACTCACTGCTTACTGACACAGTGTGGTTCCAACATGGTGGCATTCATATAGCCAAAAAGTGATGATGTAATCAATTTCATTTTGATGACGCCAGGTACAAGCCATTTTTCATGGTGACGTCATACTCACTCAGTCCAGTATAGTCAACGGTACAAGCACAAGAACAAACAACAAGCAACAAGTCTGTCGCAGAAACACTAAACATGTGAAGTGTTAATAAGTGCATCACTACAAGAATTATAGAATGACTTACCGGTACATCTTGTTGTGGTTTTATTTTCATTATTTTACCTTCCTTGAAGGCCCAAAGCGCTTTACAGTCACCGTCCTATTCATTCATTCACACACACATTCACACATTGATGGCTCTGGTGCCGAACACTGGAGACAACCTCCTACCAGAAGCAAATGGTAAGAACAAGGATATCAAGAGAAGACTGGTAAGAAATAAATGTAACTTTGAATGTTTTCAAATCCCAGCATCACCACAAGAAGAGCTTTGCTATGCCAGTTCTATTTAAGCCAGATCTATTTGTAAGTGTTCTCCCTTGATTTATTTACATTTTATCTGCATTTAGAGACTAAGGCCCTTAAATGGTTGTCAAAAGAAAAATGATTTATAGATAATAATTATAGCAGAAGGTCTTAGTCAATATATGACAGCTGGCCTCTTAGGAATTATTGTGGCCATTTTTCACTGTTTCTCAACATTTCACTAACAGAATGGATAATCGATTCATCAAGAAATTTGTCAGCACTAAGATCGATATAAAATTTAATTACAGTCTGTAGCCACAGCTATGAGATATACAAAAATCTAGTTTTGTGGCTGTGCAGTAAATAACTTGTGTTGCATGACAGTAGATCATGAGATCAAGTTATTTCTTGTACTGTGAAAAAAAAAACTGTTTTCATTCCACATTTATGAAGAGACACCCCTCATACTTTATTTAAAAATCAAAATAATTTATATACAACCAGCAGTAAAATCCTCGGTGACGAGTGAAGTTTGGAAATGACTTCACAATGGGTAGTCCTCAGGTGTCTGCATTGATGAGACAATTCGATTTGAAAGAAATGTTCTAAGAGAATCTCACAAAATCTATAATAGATTAACTGTCTAATGCAATGTAGTTTTTCAAAGTGACTATGACACAAATGTCTATGGCCATCAGTTGGATTTCACCTCTCCAATCCACTTTTCTACCATTATTATGTACAGATTTTCTTCAATGGTCATGGAAGATGCAAGGAAGCATAAAAAACTGTACTTGATCTGTAATTCTCAGATACAAACTGGTCTGTGTACTTTTATGTTCAAAGCTCTTGTGAAAACGGTTGCAGATCAACTGTATGTGTTTTCTGTAAGTTCCATTCAATATTTATATATAGAAGGATGTGTAAGTAGATCGCAGGCCATCCAAAATAAAAAAACAGAATTAAAAAAAATACCCCCAAAAATACATAAGGCAATTATAATCCTTGCCTTGAAGTAAAGTATGTCACCTGATTGACATGCAGATCGGCCAATCAAACAACCTTTGATACTAAAGTCACAGCACATGTGTGTTCCCATTAAACTGAGTGCCACTGAGTTTTTCTTCCTCCTAAACATCAGAAAAGTTTAAGAATAACAATTGTGTTCTGCATCAGACTTCTAACCCGAATTCACCGGTAATGTTGCCTTATATTTTAGTTGACCAGCCCGAGGTCAGCCATTCAAAAAGAACCTTGAACAGAACACGCACAGAACATTTCTGTAGTCGGCACTATGTACTGTGGCATCGTTGACATGACAACTACAAACACATGAGTTCAATTCAACAAGCTACTGAAGGAAAAAAAATGACTGACAAAGTTTTTGTCATGTTGCAATCTTATACATTCAGATACATTTCTCAATATAATTCAGTATAATTGTCTGATTCACTTTAAAATCTGCTATTCATAGTAAGTCTTTGTATTTAAGGATGTCTAAGAGTAACAACTGAATTTTTTACAATTGTATGTGAATTTATGCATATGTATATGTATTTTCCAAATAAAGTCCAGACTAATAATCCTATATATAGCTTGATATATGTGTGTATAGATGTACCTTTCTGCTGTTTGTTTATTATGGCCCGCAGCACTCACAGAGTGCAAGGACCATATTGTAACTGGTACGAGGGTCGAACACTCAAAAAGTCCAAAACATCAAAAAAACGCGTCAAAACGCCAAAAAATGGGGTCAAAAGTCGCCCAAAGCACAAAACGACACAACAATTGTGTAACGCAACAAAAATACACACACACACGCACAACACCAACGCAAAAACGTCAAATTTGTAATCGCAAAAATGACGATAATAACACGAAAAAGCCCCAAAAAGCCCTCAAAAGAAGGGTTTCAAGCCAAAAAGACCTGCCCAGCCTATAGTAAAAGACAGGCCGCATTGAAATACATAGGCCACCTGACTGCAAAAACTTCTATATTGTTTCTGCTTTGTTTCATTTTTATTACGTTTCTTCTTTCTTACTGCGTCTTTGAGCTCAAATTTGAACCCCGCCACATACTCGAAAACTCACCAAAATTGGCACACACCTAGGATAAATTCAAAATGAATTTTCGGCGAAGTGAACGCCCCCCCCCAAACCCGATGACCTCACAGTCGGCAAAACCGTAAAAAAAATGAATGGGGCCGAAATCTCAAATGGAGCCGATTTTTTTTTTTTCAAGATACAGTTACGAAACCAAAACACGGGTGTTGGAGATATCCTAAAGAAGTTTTGAAATCATTATGGGATGGCCACACGACCTACGGCTTGGCGGCCATTTTGTGGCGAACTCAGAGAAATGGCGATTTTCGTGTTTTTTCACAATATGGGAAAACGAGAATTTTGTTTGAGCGATTTTCATGAAATTTCACACACATGCCACTAGCACGATTCTACAACTACCAAAGAAGTTTCGTTGACCTTTGACCTTGGCAAGGGGCGGCCATCTTGAATTTTCATAAAAAAGCACCTTTAGTAACGGATACAAACGAAAACTCGTCCTAGGGATTTTTTTCGATCTTTTTGAAACTTCTCGGGCATCAATGGCAAGCTACTGTGGACAAAATGTTGGAATTAGAAGTTGTAGAATTTGAAACGCGTGCGCGTGGCGAATTCGCAACCGTCGCCATTTTAGCTAGCTCGCACATATTTTATCGGAATAGCCTGAAAATGAAATATGCGATTCCTTGAACCACACTGAACAAATCGATGTCACATACGACAAAATCGATAAAGGAATGTGGCCGTGGTAAACAAAAAACGATCGCAAAAAAAAGTGCTGACTCGGCTAAAAAAAAAAATTCGGATTTTTTTTTTATGAATCGGCTAGCGAAACCCAGATAACTTTGTCGGGTATATCCAAACAAAGTTTTGAAATCATTACGTGATGGCTACACGACCTACGGTTTGGCGGCCATTTTGTGCCAAAATCTGCCATTTTGAGATTATCGCGTTTTTACACAATATGGAAAAAGGAACTTTTTTTGAGCGATTTTCACGAAATTTGACTCGCATGTCCGTAGCATAAGTCTACAATTACCTCTGGAGTTTCGTCGACCTTTGACCTCGGGAAAAGGCGGCCATCTTGAATTTTCTATAAAAAACACCTTTGCCACTGGATTCAAACGTAAACTTGTCGTTGGAATTTTTATCGATCGTCTCGAAACTTTTTGGGCATCAATGGCAAACTACTGTGGAAAAAATGTTGGAATTAGAAGTTGTAGATTTTGAACGGCGTGCATGTGGCAAGCTAGCAAAGTGGCGCACTGTTATAACTCCCATGCCTTTCAATACAATACAGTGAAAATTGAATGCATGCATTCATGCCTGAAACTGAATACATTGAAAAACACTGGATATGGACATATAAGGAATGTGGGCGTGGTTAGCATAAAACCACTGTTGCTAAGGACAACTAAAAGTTTACTTTTACCGATTTGTCCGAAACTGAAGTCAATCTGTTCGTCTTCTCAAGGTGACCAAAACATAAAATGGTTGCTATGGAGATAAAATCAACAGAATAGCCGCCATTTTGGAAAAAGTGGGGTTTTTATCAACTTATGGCTTACAGCTCTCACCAATGGAGGAATGTGTTTTTCTGAATCAGTTGATGATGCTGATCGCTATGCTAGCACTTTTAGCCACATTAGCATAGCTAGCATAGTGAGCATAAATAGCATTTTAGGTAATGTGTTTTTCCGAGTGAGTTGATGATGCTGATCGCAATGCTAGTACTTTTAGCCACATTAGCATAGCTAGCATAGTTAGCATAATTAGCATTTTAGGTAATGTGTTTTTCTGAGTCAATTGATGATGCTGATCGCAATGCTAGCACTTTTAGCCACATTAGCATAGCTAGCATAGTTAGCATAATAAGCATTTTAAGTAATGTGTTTTTCTGAGTCAGTTAATGATGTTGATCGCTAAGCTAGCACTTTTAGCTATGTTAGCATAACTAGCATAGTTAGCATAATTAGCATTTTAGGTAATGTGTTTTTCTGAGTCAGTTGATGATGTTGATTGCAATGCTAGCACTTTTAGCCTCATTAGCATAGCTAGCATAGTTAGCATAATTAGCATTTTAGGTAATGTGTTTTTCTGAGTCAGTTGATGATGCTGATCGCTATGCTAGCACTTTTAGCCACATTAGCATAGCTAGCATAGTTAGCATAATTAGCATATGCAGTTTTGACTAGCCATTATCAAAAGTGGGCGGTGAGGGCGGTGGTGCGTAGAGTTGGGCGTGGAAGGCGGGTTGCGTCTGCGGGCCATACAACGCCGCTTGCGGCTTTAATTTTAGTTTCATTTTGTTTTGGTATCTTAAAATAAACAATTCCCAATCCAATCCAAAAGTAAATAAATATGAAAATGTCAAATTATGATTACATATATCTTGGTCATTTCAAAAGTAGCTCAAATGCCAAAAAAGCGTTGGCAGCCACGATTTAGAGCCTATAGCACAGAAACAGCTCTGCCCAAGGTAACCAATGATCCCCTCATGGTATATTTTTCTCGTTAAAATCAAATAAATGTTATCCAAATTCAAACAGAAGATCTATTTTATGACCTCTAAGATGGGAAGCCAAATAAAGTACCTGCAGAATAAATGTGTTGGTAAATGTCCACCTCTTCTGCATATGTTCTTAATTTTCTTTTTTGATTCTAATTAAGTAGGGGTACTTTTGTTCTCAGGTTAATAAATAAACCAGCCTTCCCTATAACATGTTTTTCCTTTTTGGCCAAAAATCCAAAATTGTAACTATTAGAATAAAGTAATACAGCCCTACTAATATCAACCATGACCCCAGTTATGGAGTTCTATTTTCTACCTATATAGCATCAAATGTGTATGTTTAATGGGAAAAATATGCAAATTATAAGGCATATGTAACAAGTGTTTTAAGCCTTCACAATTGATCATATTATTTGTTTTTCCAGCACAACTGTCTGAGGCTACATCTTGTTGATATTGGCCAGCCGGGCAGCATATTTCCCACGAGTACTCAAATGCAATTTAATGTGTGAGCCAGATGTAGTGAGGGTGTGGAAAGCTGGTTGTTCACAGGTGTGTGAGCTGCAGAAAGCTTTTGTCCACACACACACATCAAAAACGCAGTCATATTCAGTGATTGTATGCTTGTCTAAAACTCTAGATGCATTATTCAAAGAGTCTTGGCCTTTATTTAGCTTTTTTTTTTTTTTCCTGATGTATTTGTTAGGATGCTGGAAAAGACAAGTCAGATTTGGCCCGAGACATTCCAAAGTGTAAGACGAGCCTGCTGAAACACAGGAGGCTGTACAGAGAGATCTCAACCCAGATAGGGTTGTCATCCGTCAAGATCAACATGTTTAGTATGACAGACATGTAGTTCCACCGCATCATTCTATCCTACAAAGGAACGCCACAGATCGCAAACTCAATCCCAAAATATTGACTGTACACTTCTGTGCTTATGTCCTAATTATCCAGGCCTCTCTGTAGAAACACACAATGCCTGCAGCATCCCACGCAACATCCCGCGTGGTGTCATTAAAGCCAAGCACACTGCTTGAATGTTTTACGTACCGTTTTTCTCACACTCTCTCCACGTGCCATGCTCCTTCTCTCCTTCTCATTTTTCTCACTCATTCTTCAAATCCATTTTTGCCCCATCTTACTATTATCTTGCTGCTATACGCTGTCTCCCTTCCAGATCGATCTGTCACAGTGTGGCATGTTGATCTATTACACCCCTTTTATGGCTTACTGTCTGTGTATCATACATCTGACAGCGGTATGCTTCAAAGCTCGCCGTACATCATTACAGAGGTGAATATATAGTTCAAATAATAGATATAAGTAAACTTACAGGAAAAAAAAAGAAATAAGAATTAATAAGAACCAAAAAGTATAGTATTATGGATAACTTTTGAAGGAAAAATAGACTGCCTGGCCATAAAAAAGACGCCATTAGGACCCAACTAAACAAATAGTTTTTTAACGTTAACAGTTTTCTTAACAACCATGTTGAAAAACACATCCTGTGCTTTTGGAAAAGATATTGCCCTACTTGACATGGGTCAAATTATTGGCATGCAGGTAGCAGAGAAAGCATCTAAGGAAATTCCAGAGGCTTCTAAAATTGGGCTAAGAAATGTCCAAGGCATTATTAAAATCTGAAAGGATAGTGAGGACCCATTGTCTGCAAACAAAGATTGGAGTCTGGAGCAATAGAAGGATGTCATGTGGTGCGATGAGCCCAGATTTACAATGTTCCAGATGGATGAGTGCATCTGGGTAGATAAAAGCAGCTGAATTGATGCACTAATCATGCCCCGTGCTAACTGTACAAGCCTGTGGGGGCTGTGCTATGATCTAGAGTTCCTGCAGTTGGTCAGGTCTAGGTTCTGCAACAGTATGTGTTCAAAGAATAAGGTCAGCTGACTATCTAAATATACTGAATGACCAGGCTATTCTATCAATGGATTTTTGCCTTCACTGATGGTACAGGCATATTTCAATGCCAGCATAGATTGGGCTTAATTTGTGAGAAAGTGGTACAGGTAGCATGAGACATCATTTTCATATATGGATTGATCTCTACAGAGTCCAGACTTTAGCCCCATTAAGAATCTCACGGATGAGCTGGAGAAGGCTTTGAGCAATGCTCAGACCATCAACAGTGCATCTTGGTGAAAAATTAATGCAACACAGGATGAAAATAAATCTTGGGACATTGCAGAAGCTTCTTAAAACAACACAGCCCAACAAAAGTTAGTGTGTGACCTTTTTTTTTTTTTGGGTGGTTTGTTTTTGGCCAAGCTGTGTGTGTATGTGCTGTGTGTGACAATGTGATCAATACTAAATAAAATTTTTGAGAAAGGGTTGTATTTGAAGACAAATGTTGACTGTTTTCAGCAAAATAAAGTGAAATCAGGTACAGGATCATTTTAAGTCAGGGACAAGAAGAAACAGAAGACTCATTACAGTCATTTAGAGCGTTTTCTTGTAAAGTGAAATCCTACAGCACAGGTTGTTCAAGGGCTACAATCCAGTTACAGTTGAAATTAAAAGTAACTGGGTCAGGGCAGGAGTGCGATGACAGAATCAAGGGATGTGATGTGCAGGTAATCCATTTTATCGATCTGTTTGTGTCGCTCTTAGAATACAAGCATGGCTTAATGGCTCAGCATGGAGGTGAGCAGAGCCTTAGAAACAGTGGAGTTTCATGCATAAGAGCTTTACTGACGCAAAAACAGACTCACCAGTCTGATTTTCAATTATATGGTTGTTCATTGTAAAAGACCTGTTTGCAGTTATAGACACTGGTGTAAAAACAGCTGAAATATGGACATAGACATTACTAGTACAATAACAGGTGAGTATAAAATTAAACTCAGCAGGTTTTCTTAAAAGCTCAATAATGATCTGTCCTTAATTACACTTATTTTGAAAAATATCACCAAAACAAACACATGCTAACTGGTGGTTCTTTGACGTAGTACGCGAGTCATTACAAATGTGTCTTTTAACATTCCCAACCATCAGTTGCCATGTTCTTATATGCGCATGGTGGAGAGTGCAGAGTCAAATCTTTTTATAATTGAAATCTTTGAGCGCATCAATGTCAGAGTCAGAGACTCAAAGAAATTAAGAACCCTGATAAAGAGAATAAGCTTCTTAGTGGGGATCACTCAATTACTTGCGGTGATTGCGCAAAAACGATTGTTGCTTAGAATGGTTCACCATGCCTTGTCATAGCAGCTCTTTATGATGTTTATCCAAAATGAAAGTTTTTGAAATATTTTTTTGATTACTATAACTGAACTATAACCTTTCTGTGTATCTCTACTTAAAGCTGTTCATTTGAGGGACGTTGATCACAACTATACATAGTGAGAACTCAGAGTAAATGAAAAAAACATTATTGATGGACTATAAACACTATATCATACAAGGGTGCAACAATACACACAATTACAGCTTAATCAAAGTGGCATTTTAAAACTTTTTTCATATTTACATCATCTTGATCTTGCACCTTCATTTTACTGCTTTTGAAAATGTTTGCATGTTTGAAAATTATTTTATTTAGTTTCCTAGGATTCCTTTAAAAGATTATTTCTTGTTTTTAGTAGAAAGGTTTTATAATAAAATTGTAAGAGCAAAAGATAAACATAGGAGCCTTCTGTGATTAAGACAGCACCTGCATCTTAATTTAGTTCTGCTTGGCCCCGGCTCCACTCTGTGTGACGGCCATCCTGTTACTGTGCTTTACCTGGATCCACGGCCATCTGTCATTTTCGGCAGCAGTCCAGGCATTGACCAGGCCCTTCTTGTTGAGCCGTGCAAAGTATGGGTACCACTTCTGCAAGCCAAAGAGGGCGCGGTGGGTGGAAGAAGCTGTTATCTGTTGGTTGGAGATAATACCACCCTCCATGCCCAGTGGTCCAGAGCATTCTGGAGAGAAACATAGAGACACAAACCCTTAGCAGCACTCTGAAAAAGCATACATCCTTTAATGGACAGCATGTATAGTAGATTCGTAAAGGTACCAATTATTTCATCTTAAGAGTAAGTCATTTTTACATTTCACACTAAACCATTTTTTTCTTAATATCTTTGTTCTCTCTGGAAATCCCAATCTGTTAAGTTATGTTAATCATAGCAACTAAAGGTACTTCATTCTGATTCTTGGTTTCATTCTCTGCTTCAGCATCATCAGAGTAACGTCAGCATTGATTTCTACCCCTCACTGTGTGGTAACTAGAATCACAAAACAAAAATTGGCTCATTTTCAAGGAAGGAAAATCGTTTCACATGTTGCCAATCAAAGATCTCAACAAAACGTATCTTCTCATTCTTTTTTAAACATTTTTGAAGTCTGAACAAGACTTTAATTCGTCCATCTTATTTATTGGGGAACAAAATCTGCCTCATTTGTAGCCAAAAGGCCTTTTGGACATCAGCATGCATTAAGTCAATTGGAATTGTAAAAGCTCCTAATAACTTGGAAAATTTGGACAAAAGCTTCATGGTGGAGAAACTCTGGTACACCAGACTGTATAAACAAGCCCTTAAAATGATGATTAAAGTGATTAAAGTGTTATCTAAAACAGCTGTAGTGTGTCTGGTTTAAAAACTCGAAGTTCTTCCAAATTATTCGGCTCTGTAAGACAATTATCTCCACCCAACACATCATCATGTGCACCTCTGCTTGTAATATGGAACTGGCTCACTTAAAATTGATTGGAGATTAATTTCACAGACTTTGTAATCTGGAATAAAACAGAATCTGGCTTGCAGTTATGGGCATAGAGACCTTGCATCATCACTTCTCTTCTTGCAGAGCTCCTGCAATAAAGCCTCCCAAAGGCTTTAATGAGGATGTGCAGCAGGTTTAATTAGTCTTTACATCAGGCAAATATCTGGCAAAAATTTAAGGAATTACAGTAAAAGGGAAATTCGTATTTTTCAAAATATAAATCTGAGACAACAAAAGTGGGGAATTTGTAAGTGGATCTTGTGTCTGGACTGTTGCTAATGTGGACATTATCACAGGTAAAGGCAATCAATCTAAAAAAAAATAAGATAGATAATTTCTTTGTATTCTTATCTTAAATTGCAAAGGTGACACATCTATAAAGGCTAAAAACTCAACACTAAATAAACTTTCAACTTAAATGGTAAATGAAATATACTTTTACAGTGCTTTGCTACCTTCTTAGAAGATAAAGCCCTATAAAGTCACAGTACCATTCACACACACTTACTCTGGATCCACTACCTAACACTGGTGCCAACCTATAACCACCAGGACCAATGTGGGATTCAGTGTCTTTTTTTTTTTTTTTTTTTTTTTTTTTTTAACTTGTTCTGTCCAACAGCTGAGCAAACAGATTAGAGCTGAAGGCTTTTTGTGTTGGACAGGTTTTACTATCACAAAAAGAGGTTATATAGCTTCAAGAAACTAGAGTGTAGATTTGTATAAACCCCTTTTTTTCGTATTATTTTTTATTTATTTGTTACATTTAGTGTGTGTGGGGAGGGAGAGGGGAAGAATGTGAGGGGAGGGTGGAAGAGAGTAAAAGGAAGAAAGGTGAAAAGGTGGGGGATACAAGCACTGATTTGACTAAGTTATTAATTTAAGCTGTAACAATTATACCAGATCTGCTGGAAAGACGAATGTTACATCAAAGGTGAAAATCTGACACTAAGATGAGCGAGAAAAAAAAACTGTCCATCAATACACTGTAGGTAAGGAGGAGGGATGAAGCAGACAGGGAGCAGTGTGGAGTGTGCACGTGCACGTGGGGGTGGAGATACATGCATGCTGCCGACGTGAACCGTGTGTTCATAAAGGGAGCCAGATCCTACCCAGCCAGACCAGCCAGACCAGGAGAGGGGAGGAGAGCCCCCCAGGCCAGAAGCCCCCCCAGCATCCGGACCCAGGCAGCCCGGGAGGGGAGGAGGAGGGGACCGCCCACCCCACCAGCCAGGCACAGAGAGGGCCCCCCTACAGGGGCCCCCCCAATGCCCAGAGGCTGGGATTCAGTGTCTTGCCCAAGGACACTTTGACACATTGATGGGAACCAAACCTGCCACCCTCTGTTCAGAGGATTACTGCTCTACCTCTGCACCACGACGGCCTCAGCTTGTTATTTGCTGCATATTCCCACAAATAAAAGTTTTCATAGTTGCATTCATAGTTTATCTGTCTTATGCTGATTTTTTTACAATAAAAATGGATTACAGGGGATTACAATTCTGGAACATCTGGGAGTTTAATAAATAAAACTTAATGTAGTATTTTTAAGCAAAATATAAAAATGAAACAAACACGCAGTTAACCATTAATACCTCTTAAATTTATTGTGTATTTTTATGTATTTATCTCATAAACTGTTGCATGGACAAGTAAAGATTAATCAGCTCATTTTATAGCTCACATTGTGTCTGGTCACAAGCGGTTAAAGACAGTTGGTCTGTGTAAAATCATGAAGCAGAGGCAGCAGAGGGAACTTCAAAGTACCAGAAGAATGAGGACATGTCAGGCACAGACTTCAGTCAGAGCCACAGCTTGCTCATGCTGACTGAAGTGTAAACTGTGGCTGAACTGTGTCCATGCAAACTGCCTTCAGGGGACGCCTCAAGCGCTGGCCATCTAAAAGCAGTGATGCCGCCTTCGCCATTTAAACAATCACCTAAGCATTTCGGCGCCAACACACAGGGAGAAAAAAAAAAATCACACATAACAACAGATAATGAAACTGACAGGGCTGAGAGCTGTGAAAAGATTTTCACACTCAAAGAAAGCAAAGAGTAAAGTAGGAGTGGAATAATAAAACAATCCCTTGCACGACATATCCAGCTGCTAAACCAGCGGGCTACTGAGACACTGAGTAATGTCTGAAGATGGTCCATGGAGGATAGGCAGGAAGAGAGCAGAGACAATGTTTCTGGGTGTTGGTGTGTCGGTGTGTATTGACAGAGATGAGTTCATATTGTTGATGCAAGTATGGTAAAACACTCTTGCTTTGTTATTCTTCATTGCATGTGACTCAGTGCTTGCACTGACGTGTGGGTGGATTCACCAGACTCCTGCTGGATTTCTAAAGACACTCAGATTTGGAAAGAGATTGAAATCTTTTAGACATGAGTTTGTTTTTAACAAGTTCTTTAGAAATTTTTAGTTAAATGTCCTTCTATAGTACTGTCATTCGTTTAAAATGTCCAAATGTTTACTCTTTCCAAAATATTTGTCAATGCAAGATTCAATTTTGTTACTGCTAACATCTCTTTTTTTAATAATTTGTAATACCACACATAATTCTACTAAAAAAGTAAGAATTATAAATAAACTCACACAAATATCAGACAGTACACAATAATTTAATTACATTTAACTCACTCCTGAAATATTATATGTTGCATATTCAAGGTATTTTGACAAACTGCATAATGAAATAAAAAAAAAAGTTAAACACCAAAAATTTATTTTTTCTTTAGATTTGTATGACTATTTGCAGCTAAATTAAGTTCACATTGTGTTTAAATCGGACGTTTTTCTGCATATGGGGTGTCTTATATTTGATGATTTAAAAGACTGATTGTAATTTTAATACCAAAAACAAGCTTGGGGTAGAATTCTAAAGGGGAAAAATATACATTCTTGTTTTTTCATATATTTTTCAGGCAGCAATTTTTTTGATTTCTTTGGTTCAATTTGCATCTCTAGTTATATGCAAAATCATTGTTATGACCAAAAATAATATTTCATAAAATTGAACTGAAAACAGAATAGACTGAGTAGTTTAACCAGCTCTTCAACAAACAGATCGGATCTATCTACAGCTCTAGTACAGACAAAAGGAAGAGCAATCAGAAAAACACAATAAAATTAGAATTGAACAGCACCTTTCTTTAGTAGAACATCATCATATAGATCAAGTAATGGAGCTTAATATCATTTCTGCTTGGCAGTACTCTTGCATCATGTTGTTATGTTATGACAAGACGCCGCTTCAAAGCCACAATCCTTTTCTCCTCACAGCAATGATGGGCCGCCCCTAACGAGCTACCTGCCAGTCGTCCATCAGAGCAGCAGAGGCAGACGGCCCTCGGGCCTTGCCCTGCTGGCCCCTGAGCATATATCAGCACTGCGACAGCAGACATCGACAAAACCAGCGCTGCCGTGCGCTGACAGCTGAATCCATCACCCATAAGCCCCACCTACACCCTAAACAAATTACTGCTCCATTGAAATTAATGCCAATACACAGCTACTAATGAGTGTGAAGCAGAAAGAGAGGATGAGAAAAAAAAAAAACAACAGCAAGAAGAAACAGCAGGTTCCGCAGGTGAAAAGTGATGTCGAATGAAACACAGCTGCATGCAAACATTTGCATCCTCATCCAATTCAGAATTAAGCCTAATCGAATTCTTATCATTAAATAACTAACAACACAATGGAATAAAGAGGGGGGAAAAAAGTATTACTCATGCATGCTTTTTCTATGATTAGCCTGATAAATTGACATGGCTTTTCAATTACTTGAAAAAATAGGTTGACTGTCTTACTTCAAAAGTTGTAAGAAGTATTTATCTGAAACTATGATTGTCAGACTTCCCTCCTGTCTGGACATCTGTTGCATCTGCCTCACAGAATCCCAATCAGAAAACTGAACTCTCCTTTACACACCAAAACTTTGAATTTGACGGGTGTATCATCTGCATAAAAGTGTACACATGCATGCAAGTCTCTACTATTTGGCACACAATTCTACACAGTCTGTTCTTCTACTTTTGCAATATTTTACATATGACCTGTTTTTTTTTGTTTTTGTTTTATAATTACAATAACTGTGTTTCATTTTAGCTATGTTTGATCAAAGAGCTTATTATCTTTTATAGTCTTTATAACATATTCTAGCTAAAATACATTGCTAATACACCTTTTCTTTGGGGAAAAAAATGCATGTATGGTATCCTGGCCTACAAACCAGATATATAGGGGTAAAGAGTGTTTTCACACGTGATAGCTTGTCAAAAAGTCTTGTATCTGCAAGCCTTTTGGCATCAGCCTTGTACTTTTCCAGCTGATCTCTTTATTTTCAGACTACTCTTCTTTTCTTTGAATCATCACTGTTGAGTCATATTCTTCCCACAATTTAAATTATATGTTTGTTTTACGTTTTCTATGTTTCCGTCCTTTTGTAATTTGCTTAAACTGGTATATTAACTGCTATTTGACTGAGACACTAACAATTTTTTTGTTCCTTGTTTTTTTTTTTTTTTAATTCACTAAGTGTGCTGTAGAAAATTGGAGCTCAGCTAACTGGTAGTTGAAAACTTGTTGAGTATTATATCAATACTTTGCTTTTCACTCAATCAACTGGCTTCACTTGCATTAAGCAGGGATGCCCCACCCTGGTCCTGAAGATCTACCACTCTGCCTGATCTCCAGCACTCCTTTCACTTCTTGCAGCTGGTTACACCTCGTTTTCCGTTACTGACAAGGCATGTCTCTGTGTTTTCATGATTGCACCTTCAGCACCTTGATCAGACTAGTTTGTCTGTCTAGTCTTCACCAAAGTCCAATAGGGTTTTCACCAAAGAGCACTTTTTAGGTAAACAAAATTGTGAAAACCAATGAACCCAAGACAAGAATCATTGGGACGGACACAAAGAAGGATGGATCTATCTATTCTGCAGTGGGCATCTTACCATCGCATGGGAAATTAAGAACCATTTCTTCAGTCTTCTGTTGTACACTCTTGCTGAGCACATTTGAACAGCATGTTCTTACGCTTCAATGAGTGGACTGACACCATTTATAAACCAACACCAAGGTTCAACGTGTTGTGTGTGTAGAAAGGATCTTCTGTATAACCTTAGCTGTAATGAGTGGCTATTTAAATTCGAGACATGCAAAGACGTAAACAATAAAGTGAAAGATTTTATCAAACATCGTTTCCCCAAGGCCTCATGTTTATAAACATGAATCCAAGTTGTTTAAGTGCATATCAATCAATGTATTGTTTTATTGTTACCTCTGCACCGAACAAAACAGGAGTATTTCCATTTAATGAAAATGATTCACTATTTATAGTCCTAAATAAAGGAAAGAAAGAAGTTGGTACTCTCAACAATTTAGAATTTTCAAAGCAGCTTCTATCATGGTTGCTGCACTTATTTCAACATATGTGCTTTCATATTACAAATAATTATGTAATAGGAAAAGAACAATAATCTCAACGAGGAATGTAAAGGTCAACCCTGTAGACTAAAAAATACATAACTTTAAATCAGTTTATAATCAGATAAACTAAACATATACAATTATGTATTCTAAATATAATACGGAAATTATAAATAATATTTGGCTGCTTCACTTGGATATAACAAATGTCGAAAGTTCACAAAAACATTCCTGTCTCCTAGAGAAGATATGTGAGAATCAACCACGTGGCAAAGGAATCATTTCATTTTTATATAGCTTAGTGTGGGTTAACTGATTATTGATTTAATGCTTTTCTTTTCCTTTTTTAAGGTGGCTTTACTCTAGTCTTCCACTAGCCTTTAATAATAAAACTCCATAATTCTTGCATTTATTTGACTGTTTCTGGCTCCTGAGCGTTTCTTCCTCCGAGAAAAAATTTCTCACTCAATATAATACAATTCACAAAGATAAATAGAACATAATTTCTCTCCTCTAAGCCCGTCAACACTAGGTATCGCAGCTAACACTGATATTGTGTTTCCTGCTCTTTCATAATAAATTGTGTCAAATGAATGAAAACTTAGGAGCAAAATGCCTTTTACGCATATTTGAGAAATAAAAAAGAAAATGGTAAAACTTTTCATCAATCAGGCTTTTAGTTTCACTGCCCTGATGTTGAACTGCTCATCAGTGGATAAAAGTGATTCTGAAAGCAGGGAATTAGTATGACTCATTGGGAGGCATTTAAGCAGACACACACTCAGCTGGAACTTATCCCCTAAAAGAGCGATGGCATAATTTCACATCCCTAAACAGTAGAGTAAAAAAGGAGATAGAGCCTGGCTGCTACAGACGAAAACATTTACATTCACTGTTTGGCAAAAAATTATTGCAAAAATACATACATTCTAAATAGTATGCACTTTTCTTGAAAACCTTATAGCCCAACAACTTTTTTGTGTATTAGTTAGAAACTTTCAACAGATTTGTGGGTGGTGATCAATTATTTCATTTAGCTTGTTTTACCTTTTTTCATATTTACAATCCAGTCATCAGGAACAATGAACATTTGATAGTTATTGTTTAGTTTTGTTACATCGGTCAGACTATAATATTATTACAATTTTTTTGGTTTGTCGCAAACTAATCATTTTTCTATCTTTTATGTTGCTTTTATGTGCAAAATGTTGCTAAATAGCACTGTTGCATTTAATAAAAATGCATTTTTTCACTTTAGAATTTACAAGACAGATCAGGTCCCAAACCTGACATGTAGAAACCACTTTGAAAACACCTACTTTAATATTTTCACCTGCCTTTAATCCTGAAATCAGAAATGTGACTGCAGATGCAGAATAAGAAGCCAATACGAAGTCATTGTACGCTGGAAATCTATAAATTGTTTTAGATTAGAGTAGACCTGACTGTGGAAATTTCAGCAGTTAGATGTCTAAAGGGTACTGAGCCCTCCAGGTGCCCAGTGGTTAAAAAATAAATAAATAAATAAATAATCTGATAAACTAAAGTTTATCAGAATATTTATTTATTGAAAAAGTTTAGCAATCCGTGCGCACAGTTATCAGATGGTTTTTTTTTTTTAACCACTGGCACCTGGAGGGCCCGTAAAAGGTTGTACAGTACTATTCTGTACATAGACTTTCTTTTTGTCAATCTTTTTCAGCTTGAGCTTCTTCTTAAAGCTACATTTAAAACAACTGTTGCAAAATGATGGAATGTCCTACAAGCAGCTAAGATCTTGTACACCAGGGGTCACCAACCTTTTTGAAACTGAGAGCTACTTCATTGTTACTGAGTCATTCGAAAGGCTACCAGTTTCAACAACAAACATGATCAGTTTGCCTTTAGTTATACATTATTAATAATGATTATTGATACTCATTCATGTGAAAAGATTCATCACTTTATTTATTTCTCACATTAATTATCAACAATGACAACAAGTCGAGAAACAGATCTCAATACTCAGCTGTTTATTCATCTCAGTAATTGTTACATTTTCAGATGATCACTTACATCCCTACATTTCATAGGAAAACTGTCCCATTTTCACTGTTATACCATGTTCATCAATAATGTAGTGCTAAAGAAAAATCAACTTACATATTTTTAAATCTTGTCATATTTTGGACTAATGACCAAATCTGCAGTGTTTTTAACAAAATTATAACTGCTACATGTCATGAACACACTTTTATATTATATAACACATATGAAACATTTCTTCAATATTTTAATTCACCTTTGCCATGGCTCTGCAGTGTTTCCACTGACAACATCTAGTGTGACGTGGGTGGGAAGACTGACATTGCATGCTGTTCACCAGTCTATTGTAATCTGGTGTGTAACTTGATACTGCAATTCTGAGTCTTTCAGATGTGCATCAGTGAGTTTGTTTTTGATGAAGAGGTAGGTTGAACCAAAGGTTGAACCAAACAGGCTAGCAACCTTCATAGCTGATGTGCATACACCACCGTAATTATCTGTGTCAAGAAGGCACCAAAAGTTGGGTGCAGCCTGGTAGGCTTTGAGATAGAGCTCATTTTGCAATTTTATGATTTTAATCATCACCTGTCCAGCATCCAAGTTCCCCGTATTCGCGGGGATTTTTATATAGCCTATATGCTTATATAGCATACAACGGATTTCCGTCCATTTCTGAGTCCGTTTCTGAGTCAGCTGATGCCATTTCTCCATACAGGAACTCAAACAACAGTTATCGCGATTCAGGAACAGCTAGAACCAGCTGTTGAGCTACATCTCCTCCCCCCTTACTCAGAAATTCATCCAGCACCTCAATCAGGACCATAAATATTTGGACAGAGACGCATTTTTTCTAATTTAGTTTCTGTACATTACCACAGTGAATTTAAATAAACAACTCAGATGCCATTGAAGTGCAGATGTTCAGCTTTTATTCCATGGGTTGAACAAAATGATGGCATACAAATCGGAAAAATTAAAGCATTTTTTAAACACAATCCCTTCATTTCATGGGCTCGTAAGTAATTGGAAAAATGAAATACCTGAAAACAAAATGGTCATTACTAATATTTGGTTGAAAACCCCTTTGTTGGCAATGACAGCCTGAAGTCTTGAAGTCGTGGACATCACCAGATGCTGGGTTTTCTCCTTCTGAGTGCTCTGCCAGGCCTTTACTGCAGCGGCTTTCAGTTGCTGTTTGTTTGTGGGCCTTTCTGTCTCAAGTTTAGTCCTCAACAAGTGAAATTCATTCTCAATTGGGTTAAGATCAGGTGACTGACTTGGCCAAGAATATTCTACTTTTTTGCTTTAATAAACTCCTGAGTTGCTTTGGCTGTATGTTTTGGGTGGTTGTCCATCTGTATTATAAAACCCCGCCCAATCAGTTTGGTTGCATTCACCTGGATCTGTGCAGACAGTATGTCTCTGAACACCTTAGAATTCATTCGGCTGCTTCTGTCCTGTGTCACGTCATCAATAAACACTGAACGCCCAGACTATCACACTGCCTCCACAGTGTTTTACTGATGATGTAGTGTGCTTTGGATCATGAGCTTCTCCACGCCTTCTCCATACTTTTTCACTTGCCGTCATTCTGGTAGAGGTTGAGTTTGCTTTCATGGGTCCAAAGAATGTTTATCCAGAACTGTGCTGGCTTTTTTAGATGCTTTTTAGCAAAGTCCAATCTAGCCTTCCTATTCTTGAAGCTTATGAGTGGCTTGCATCTTGCAGTGTACCCTCTGTATCTACTTTCATGCAGTCTTCTTTTTGTGGTAGACTTGGATATTGATACCCCTACCTCCTGGAGAGTGTTGTTCACTTGGTTGGCTGATGTGAACGGGTTCCTCTTGACCATGGAAATGATTCTATTTTTTTCCAGCCATGGAATAAAAGCTGAAAGTCTTCACTTCAATGGCATCTGAGTTGTTTTATTTAAAATTCACTGTGGTAATGTACAGAAACAAAATTAAAAAGAATGTGTCTCTGTCCAAATATTTATGGTCCTGACTGTATGTGACCCTTGGGGGCAACCTGGTGCCTGCAGGCACTGTGTTGGTGACCCCTGTTGTAGTACAGATTCAGGCATTATATTTTTTCAGGCGAAAGTACAGAGTCAGGCGTTATATTTTTTATAAACACCTTCAACATTGGATTGTTCAGTTTGAATTATCGTCCGGCCTTTTTTTGTTTTTTTTGTTTTTATAAGACGGTCAATTTAGACCATAAAGATCACCTACTCACTGCTCCTAAGTCTACTGACAAACCTACTGATGTTGCCCTTTGAGCTGGCTTAGTAAAAAATCATTGCCAACTGACAGAGAAAAAAAAAAGTACAGCTGACGGTTCTTCTTGCAAAGCAAGTTATGGTTAGGGTTTTTTTTTCAGAACCTCTTTGCATCTCTGCATCTCCCTAGGCATTGGCTTCTGAATCGGCAGCCACAAAAATATGAGGAGCTTTGATATGAATCCAAATCTCAAAATCAAAGTTGTGTTTGTTGCTAGCGGCTACAATGTCAGGTTGCATATAACAAAAAAAAGACTGTAAGACACTCACAAACAGGAAATGATGAGGCATGTGTGGAATGACTATAGAGTTTCTAATTGCAAATGTGGATAATTTGTTGACAAGAATCTTTAAAGATCTTAAAAAAAAGAGTTCATAGACACTGAGGAACTTATAAGATAGTGGAAAATGTGTAAAGGGAATTACTTAATTTTTACTTTTCAATTGCATTTTTGTGATGTAGGGCTGACAAAATAAAATATGACTTATATTTTTTCTTATATATCCTTATATATTTTTTCTTATATATCCAATATATCCAAGTCTCACATTAGCCGCGGTTACATGGGCAAAATATCTTGATCGGATCAATGGTCGGATTAAAATTCAACCGTGCACATGCGCACAGAAAAGCTTTTCCGATTAGAACAAACGTTCACATGGTCACACTTTCGGTCGGAATAAATCATTTGGGCATGCGCAGTAGTGTTGAAAATACATTTATGCAGCAGCTCAGTTATATACGAGACGATCTTCCAAACGTGCTTCTATTAATGTTATGAATATTCTAAAGCACCTGTTCGTTCATCATTTTATTTTTAATCCGTGTGGTCCGTGCTTTCTTTGTGGAAGAACGGAGCTCCCAGGAGGGGCTAACACGCGCTAACAACATTAGCCTTGTTTGATGAACACAAAATCCATGCGGGAAATGCTGCAATCTGCAGCTTGGCTGCACGTAAATATGTGGGAATAACATCAGTCTTTATTTTGTCGGGACACGACTGGAAAGACAAATCCATGTGATTGTTTGAACAGTTTCTAAGGACTGAGCGACATTCTGCTTTCTTTTCATTCTGCTCGGACACACGGTTCTCCTGCGTCCGGCAGCCACTAACTCAGAGCGGCGGGACGGATCGCAGTCCGAATTCTCACACACATAACAAAACTACAAAACGCACAAGTAACAAAGCATCCTCCCTCCCCTCAAACACAAAGTTATTAATCCAGCTGCTCTTTTCAGAGACACAGTTCGCTCGGTCCACCGGCACCCGAGCCAGGACCGCGCAGGGTCAATACGTCATGGGGCACGAAGCACTCCTCCCCCGCACCTCCCTCGTGAGGCGTGTAAGAGAGGGGAGAGGCGAAGAGCCAGCGGGGCGAGAGCGGAGCGGCGCTTTGCACCGGGCCTCCGCAGAGCAGCCGGTCGGTCCTGTTGAGATCCAAGGCTTTCTCTGGAGCAAAACACCGTCTATGCATGACGTTAAACCAGAGCAGTAGTGACACACGATCGGAATGAACCGTTTACATGAACAATGATCGGATCAACAATCGGCAAAACCCACCTATCTCAATCAGAAAGAAATTTCGATCAGAACGAGTCTGATCGGGGCAAACTATTCCGAACGGCGTGTTTACATGACGCATTTTCTTCCGATCAGGCGTTCTTTCCGATTACTTTTGCCCATGAAAACTCAGCTATTGTTGACTACACTGAAACGTGTTTGGCATTAACATGCATTTGAAGTGTTAACTGCTGCATGAATGACTTTTTGTTGATGCAAAGTATATCTATGGGACTAAAATATCAATGACAATTATTATTGTGATGGATAATCTAAGCTGGTTGTTGGCCAAGAGGAGGGTGTTAAAGTAAAGACATGGCACTGAAAAATGATTTATTGTGAATGTTGTTCATGCAGTATTTACTTGCGTTACAACCACACATTTGGAAAACATGTGAAATCATAATTTCAATGTATGTGTACAGCTTTGATTTTGTAAAAAATAAATAAAATCAATTGCACTGAATGTTAGACTTCCAGTTGATGCTAACATTAGTGAGTGCTTATTTAACTTTATAGTAGTATTGGACTTTTTCTCCTCCAAAACGTTTGGAACAGCCCTTAAGAAGCAGTAGTGCATGTCTGGTTAAGATTTTTATTCAATAAAAATGTTATGTTTAAGATTTACTGTTAACATCTAAGAGATATTTATTCATCAACACATAGGATTCAAATGTTGCATGTCACTATCTGGAAACCTTTAATTTTATAAAACCAATAAAACCACACAAAACAGTGTGTCTCTCCTTTTGTCCTATACAGAGCGCATGGAAAACTAATATCTATAAACTGATTGTTACAGGAGACTATCGCATTAAGAATGACAAAAAGGACATCTTAACCTAGCTAAATGTAATTAAAAGTATGTTTTTCAATAAAAAAAAAAATTGAAGTATTTTCTGTGGTCTGAGATTATGCAACCTGTTCACTTCAAGTTGCAACAAGCTAAAAACGGGGCAATGCTAAATCAGTGTAATTGACAAAACAAACAAAGAAAAAGAAACCGTAAATACGTGAGTAAACTTTGCCTGGACAATAGAACAGACACTGAGCGACAACAGGAAAAAGCCAAAAGACCAGCACTTACTGTATTGACAGTTTCTCCCCATGTACTCCCCTGGGCATGAACAGGAATAATTGGCAACCAGATCGGTGCAAAGGCCTCCATTCTTACATGGTTCTCTTTCACATTCATTAACATCTGAAAGAAACAAGAATATAACACTAAAGCCACATTCGTTTCATTGATAAAAACAGGTAAAATACATCACCAGGAAGCAAAATTATCTTTTTAAAGCAAGTTACTATTTAGCACATTATTGGAGCAACTGCTTTTCCAAAGTAAAATGGTTTGTTCTGCTGGCCCCCAAAAATCCTTTGACAGCCAGGTTAACATTTCCAGACACCAAGACTGTAAAAATGGTGTCAGGAGACATGACTACATGACTAGAAGTTTTACAATAAATGCAACAGATTTCACTTGCAAATTTACAAAACAGAACCATGATGCTCCCAAAAGAAAGTGATTTTAAGAGCAAAGAGAAGAACTAAAACCATGTATGGGAAAAATACAATGATTAATGCTAAACTGAAAACCTTGGTCTTAAGAAATGGTAAAATGGTAAAAATATTTATCAGGCAATTCACTATGTTCTTAGAACGCCCAAAGGGCTTTACATTTACAGTCCAATTCACTCATGCAGTCACACATTCACGCACTGATGGTGGTTCCACTGCTGAACACAGACGCCAACCTATATAACCACCAGGAGCAACGTGGAGTGTCTTGCCCAGGGACACTTTAACTAATAGGTCAGAAACCGATTCTGCAATCTTTCGATGAGAGCTTGACCCCTCTACCTCTGCACCGTTGCCACATCAAAACAAAAAAAGATAAAAAAAATTATGCAAAAAGCTGAGGCAAGCAACTGCTATATCACGTTACGGTATGCTAGCTCAAGAAAGGTGCATTTCCTGTCCGTATAACTCCAGTGATGATCTGCAGATAGACATATTAATACAAGTTACACCCATTTATCCATTCTTTGCTGCCTGTACATGAATCTTTTTTTTGCCTTTTTTTTTGGTTTTTCTTTTACCTCAGTGGAAAAGGTCACAGGATACAGAAAAATGTGATTCAAAAGGACTTAAGAAAAGGAAATCTTGACATTTACAGAATCCAACTCAACCTTCACTAATATATAGTAGAGCAGTGCAACTGAGGACATATATGTTGGTTCACGTGATGGAACTACAACTTTATGAACATTGGCTACAAAACTGCACAGGATGAGGATAGTCAAGCTCTTCCTGCACTTTACATGTTAAACTTGCGAAATGTATGCAAATCAAAGCATAAATGGTGAGCATCCATTTACATATTATTGTGCATGTGCAATTATTATTTTATCGGCTGACTTCTAATGCCTACAGACATTTCACAAAAAGTACATACTTCTCCAAGTTAGGGAAATTTAGTCAGGCAAAATTTGATGTTCTATACTACCCTCTGGGTTGAGCCCTTAAGGTTGCGAAACATGAAATTCAGAGCAAAATATAGATAATTTTCTTTCCTCAGATATGTGTGAGTCTCTTGGCTTATATGCAGCGTGTTTGATACCATCAAGGACAATGAATGGGACAAATCCACGGCCGGTGGGAAGGTCACCTGAGCGCACGAACGCTGAACGTGTCGGTCTAAGGACAGGCAGCAGAGCTGTGTTGTGCGCTCACACGGTCTCTTGTGGTGTGATAAGCACAAACTTGTTTCATGCAGTTCAGACAAATCACACCACTCCAGCTTTCCTTTATCTTGCTACCCATTCCCATTCCCAATATTTGTCACTTTATTACAAAAGATACACCTTACCTTACCCACACAAAGCCGCATGGTGACAATATATTAGGCTAGTATGTATAAAAAGTGAAGTAAGTATACCTAAAATTGTATCTTTTAACAATAAAAAAGGAAAAAAAAGCAATATAAATCCACTTTCAACAAATAATACATTTATTTTGTTACACAGAAACCCAGTTCTAGTTTAAAACAGAAAAGTAGCTTAAAGTGACTAAAAATAATAAAAGATCTGTCAGTCCTTATTTAAACTAGAAACATTTTTGACCAATTGAACCATTTGATGCTGAGAAAAATAATTCAATCAATAAATAATATTAAATGTAATTGATCTGAAACATTAACACAGCAGCACCAATATATTTAACGTTTTTAGTCTGAAGAAACAGGTAAAAAAAACATTGTGCTGATTTTTTTTTCTAAATGATGGATTGTTTATTTATGATCTCATAAAGTGCAGCTGTTTTCCTGCATTACCTGCTGTCTGTATGTTAAATACTGACACCAACTAACGACAGGCAGACAAAGATACATTTATGGAAAGTAAAGTTGTCTAAAAAATGTCTACAATAGTTAATAAAGAATGACATTATTAGCATGAGCTGAGGAATTTAAAGGCACACGATGATCGTGGTGTTGCGCTATCCCGGCAGCGCTTGCAGCTCTCCGCGCGCCCCGTTCCACCTGCAGTCTGAGCCCCCTACCCCTCCCGTTTTCACACACGCAGCCGCGTGTGACAGGAGACGGGAGCGCGCAGCTGCAGGGACGTTCACAGTCCCTGTTTCAGGCTGTTACAAACTCTGTCATATAACAGAAAATAGAAAACCAATAGAAGCGCAGATTTTTTTCCAAGCCTTGAGCCCCTGTCACCACCGCCCCCCTGTTAAATTTGCGCCGGACAACTGCCCGTGTATTACCTGTGCCTAAAGCCGCTACTACTGCGCGCGCTCCCTGGCATTGCAGGCGCGCCCCACTGCATTAAGCCTAGTATTTTTGCAGAAAGCTTGCTAAATTTCTTCCATGTTTTCATCTTGTTATGACAGCAACAGATACAAGCAATCTATAATATTAACATGAAAAGCTGTCTCACCCTTACTCTGTAACTGATTTAAGAAAAAGCTCTTTGATTGATTCATCTAACCCATTAGAGAAATTGACAGAACTTCAGCAGAACCCATTACACCCATGTGATCGCTGTTAGTAAACTTGAGTGTGAGAGGAATGATATGAAAGGTTCAAATGCAAAAGGATTTTTTCTTAAGTCATTCTACTTTTCTTTTTAAGGGATTAACAAACATGCCTGTGGCTGCAACAAATTGTTCCCCATCCTTATGAATATCTAGGCTTATGATTTGAAAAAGGCTTGACAAGTGAATCTGCATCTTTCCACTTTTTCAGTACATAACTACTTTAATATTTTCCAGTTTGTCACAAATAAGTAAATAAAAAATCGGTTAAAATATCTACCTAAAATATAGAGATAACCTAAAACACAATAATATTCTACAATTAAAAAAAATCGAATTAAAACCAACAAGTAGAGGCTTTTCTGGGACACCTATGCAGAGAAGCATGGATTTAAACACCTATTACCCATTAAAAATGCTCACATTTTAAGTTAAAATGACAAGTTTTCTCTTCTGTCAATTCCCCAGTCAACCATTTTTTTGTGAAAAGCTATAGATTATAAAAAAGAAGTCTGCAAAGTAAAATAAAAACTCTTAAAATGCAATCTATTCTTTTTTTTGGCTCCTAGTTCTCATTTTGCATGCTAGAAAACCGTGGTGTGCTTTGTGAACCACACAAAAAAACTAATTTTCACAGTAGGCAATAAAATCACTCACTTTTAACAGTGGAACTGCAATAAGACTTGACTACACAGACATTTAAACTGCAAGCTTCACTCATCTTCAGTTATAAAGAGAGATTCTTAGAAGACAAACAATAAAACTCAGTTTACCATTGAATTTTTGTACTGTGCAGGGGACAGCATCATCTCAGTTTTGTCTGGTATCTTCACAAAAAGACACGTTTTTCCACAGCTTCCTGATATTTCAAGACATTTAATATAAGCTGTTGCCGGGTTTTAAAACATACATGACTGCCGTTGGCCACTGCAGTCTGTGGAGCTGAACCTTCATTGTTTTGGAAAGAAATCACCGACTGAAATAAGATTTGATTTAAAAAGGCAATAGCCGAAAACAAAAGCCACTTCATTATAGCAAATGGAAAATCGTCACCTACAAGAAATTGATGTGAGAAGTAAAATATTAAACAAAAAAAAATGTTGCTGATTAGAATTTATTTTAGTAACAAACTAATGTAGCTGCTGCAAGATGTAAGTAACAAGACACTAAAGTAATAAAATGACATTACAAAATGAAAGCTAACTAAATGAAAGAAAATAACATTATTTCTCATTAAAAAAGCCAGCTTTTTACTACCTGTATTCTACCACATTGTGTACAGACAGTACAGTGGAAATAAAAAGCCTGCTTGTTGGCATGCCCTTGCAAAACAGTATATATTTCCAACAAGGCACTGTGAAGTTTATTAGCACTTTGCAAACTGCCCTAGGAGAACATTAACACAGAAATGCAATTATAAAGCCACATGTCAACATAATATTGCTATAAGTGGATCTAAACACATTAGTAGAAACTTTAAACTGATGACGTTTGGCTGGAAACATTATAAAAGCAGCTCAGGAATTCTAGGTCAGAATGTGTAGATGAAGACACAAAGTGCTGCAATTCTTTTAGATGTGAAGCTGTTGGTAACCCCTAAAGTTCACCCCATGTTTTGTTGGGAGCAACGGGTTCAAATACAGATGAAACCCAGCAGTCAGGCCACTCCAATAAACTGGAGCACAGCAGCCCACAGAGAGAGGAAAACACAACAAGCCGAGCCTACTTCCCTTTCATGAGAGGCTATCAGCCCCTGGGAGATCAGCGCGGGGAACGTAATACTCGCCAGCAAATGAGGTGAAAGAAAGGAGATTCCTTTGGGGCGTGCAGTTAATCCATCTGGTAAAAATTAGAGAAGGAAAGACAAGCATAGAAAACAGAGGAAACCAGAAACCATGAAAGAAATATGCACCAAACTAGAAAAAATATAAATTTGGAAAAAGTTATTGAGCTTGATGTTTGGGTAAATAAATTCAGTGAATGCCTTTTTCTACACTCAATGGCATTTATCATAGGAGCTTCCTTCACTACTGGAACATAGCTCTACAATGGAAATCTGTATTCAAATGTTAGGATAACTGTGAGGAGGTAATTGCTCTTCCACTGGTATAAGGGATGTATGTTTATATATATATATATATATATATATATCTATATATATATATATATATATATATATATATATATATATATATATATATATATATATATATATATATATATATATATATATATATTTTATATATATATAACTAAACAAAAATGCTAAACAAAAATACATAACTAAACAAAAATGCATTTATTTAGTCTAGTCTATAATGGTAACAGGTAACGTACTGAACGTGTGTTTTTGTCATTTTTTAGCATACAGTGTTCACACAGGTGTGTTGCTACCTGATACTACCACGCAGAGGCTTGGTGCAAAAGTCATAACGGTCCAAATGTCGCAAACCTATAGCTCCAGGCTTTGTCTTTCACAGCTCTATTTAGATATATGAAAGACGTGGTGTCATATAATTCTGATCGGGCACAAATTTCGTGACGTTTATTAGATAGCCATGCGTTTTATACATAGAGCCCAAAACCTGACTTAAAAACTTGGGTGGGGACGCATGAATGGAAGAGTTTTGTACACAGATGCCCAAAACGCCCATATACCTGCATTCCCATAAACTCCAATGCCTTCTTAAAATGAGAACATTGTAATTGTGCTGGCTCCTTTGTGAAAATAATTGTAATAATGCAAAAGAGCTCCGCTGTTGACAACCCTGTTTACAGTTAGCCACTTCCACAAACAACGAGTGACGTTGTTCACCGTTGAGTACTCTTCTGCGCATGCGGGTCACTTCTGGGTCATTTCACAGTCACACAGGAGATCACAAAAGTTCGCATTTAATTGGAAATGTGAACAACCTTGCAAAAAAATCGGATTTTTTCAAAAAATCGGAATTGAGCATTAAGCCCTGCAGTGTGAACGTAGCCTGAGGATTGCATCCTTCGCTTTGGTTTGTATTTCAGTTATGTTTTTCCCCTGTCACAGGTTTCATTGGGTTTCATTTGAGATGTATCCACAGCTGTATTTGTTGCTCGCTTTGAATCTCCTTCTTGATTGAGTTTATTTATTCTAGTTTTTTAAGTTTCTGCCATCAAGCCTGGTCTCTTGCAATTTGGGGTCCCACACCATCTGTTTGGTGACATTCTTAATCAGCAACGTTGGGCTGTTTTGATCTTTTTAACATTTATTTTAAGGATACACTAAAGATTAAGCATCAGCATGGGCCGGTGCAAAGAAAATTCAGCATAATCACGCTGAATGCATCAGAACACCTGCAACTTAATAACATGGTTGGGGCGTTAAATTCACAAAGGAAGATTTCTTTGTAATGTTTTTGAAGCAGTAGTGATGTGTGACAAGGTTTTTCTTTAATAAACGTAAGATGACCAATAACAAAAAAAAATGTAATAAATAAAAAATAAAAAACATTTAGGTGGATACTGACATGTTAAATTATTGAAATACTGCAATAAATAGACTTTTTTTTTGCCCAAATACCTTCAATAGCAGATTGTAATTTGTAACAGAATATAAAGTAATTAATTTGAAACAGCTATGATTAACAAAAAAGTTAAAAAATAAATAAATAAATTTGATCATGCAGTGAAAGTATTTGCTGTTCAATTAAACTACCATATTTTTCATAATTTCATTTGGAGAAAAATGAATCACTTTACCACAGAGCTGGAATTTGACATTTGAAACAGAAAGCTGCACATTACTCAGGGGTTATTGACTCTAAACCTCAGAGGTTCTGCCCTGCTGATTTTCCATTACTACAATCAGAATATGGAAGGTACCATGTGAAGGAAAGGGGGAAATAAGACAGACAATGCAAACTGAAGTCTACTCAGTTTTTAAATTCATCTGTCTACAGTTGCTCTTTTAAACTGATTATATGGGCATTATCAGTAAATGGACCGCATGTAATATATCAACAGGAAGATCATGTAATCTCAGATTCCAATCTCTAACACTTTATCTGTACATGATAGATAGGAAAACAGTTACAGGTACACTAACTCTAAACAAAGCACGACTGTCCCCTGTCTTTAAAGCACTCCAAAGGTTTTGATTCACCTTAAGATCATGCTTTTATTACTACAATACACTGCATTGTTTCCAAGCTTTACTTTTTAGTTGCTCCTCAGAAAGGTGGGCAGTAATTAGAGCAGTAAATAGTATTTGGTGAAGGACAAGAACCTTCACTGTTAGGGCTAAAGTGGCTTTTGTGTGCCTGGGGAGCTGCAGAAAAAGCCTAGCCTTTTTGGAGCGTGGTGGTGGTGGTGGTGGTGGTGGTGGGGGGGGGGGGGGGGGGGGTCCACCTATGATCAGAGCCGCATTGACCTCTACAGTACCTGCTCTTGCTACATCCACATAAGCACAAAGACTGATGACTCTGCTTTCCACTTCATTTAGCTGTAAAGAGGACTGGCATCTTTCCTCGTCATACCCTCAATTTACTGCAAAAAGAGAAATTGCGCTTATTTTGCATATATGCAGACACTGCTTGTATTCTGAAAAGCCCAAAACATTAACCTTAAATTAAATCAAACAAAAATAAATACCTTATCACTTGTATCGCTTTCCTATCTACAAATTTGATTGACAAAATGAAATTTGGTGTCCACACAGTCTTCAAGAAGTAGTAAAAAAAGCACCTTCTTTTTTTTTGGTTTATGTGTCAAAAAGATAAAAGACAGACGACTGGAGATTACTCAAGACTTTGTTTTCATGAGGAGATGTCTCATCGTGTTTCATCTCTACATCTGGACTTAGTTTTGTTCACATGCAAAGTTTTCCCCGGGGAAGTTTCATTTATCTGGTTTTACATTCCAGAACATGGCATTGCACAAATGTTTAGCAAGCAAGTGGATCCTCTTGACACCATTATCTGCAGGGGAAATAATCGTTTGACCTCTGCGGTCAGTTAACAGCAGTCACGATGTGGACAACTAATTATTTATGTTTGTCACCTCATTAACCCCTAACATCAAAGACAATCTTGCTGGAGACCGTCTTATTGTTGGAAACGTTAAGGCCCTGAGAGATATTGGATTTGGTTTAAATGAACTCCTCAGACGAAAAAAAAAAAAAAAAAAAAAACAGCCGCTGATTTATATTCCTGACCAGAACATTCTGAAAGTTTCAGTACTTGTATAAAAGAAATTTATGAGAAGTTATGAAAACATATGTTTTATTTCTGATAAAGGTTTTGACATATTCATCTAGGCTTGACAACCAAGACACACTGGAAGTATCTAAATGTAGCGTGACTGAGTTTCTCCTCATGCTCAGACAGCCCAGCAGATTCTGTTGCGCAAGTTTGCAGGAAACACAATGGTAAAGCTTTAACATAACAAAATCACTGCAAACCTCTACACCTGCTATCTAGCATCTAAAAGTATATCCTTAAAAAAATGTGTCTTTTAAAAAAGATGTCATGTTCAGGTCCTAAGCTAAAGATATTTGCCTTTTTGTCTGAATGGGACCTGAAATACAACATCAAAAGGGGACCTTTCTGTGTGGAGTTTGCACTTTCTCCCTGCATGGTTAGTTTTCTTCGGGGACATCCCACCATCAAAAGACATGCTCATAGGTTAATTGGTCACTCTAAATTGTCCATTGGTTTGAACGTGAGTGTGGTGAAGTGTGTGATGCAGTATGTGGCCCTGCGACAGACTGGCGACCTGTCCAGGTTGTCCCCTGCCTTCGCCCACAAGTGGCAGGGATAGGCTCTGGCAGCCCCGTGACCCGAAAAGGACAAAACGGAAGAAAATAAATGAATGAATGAAAAAGAATCATTTATAAAATATAAACAATTACCAATTGCTTAACTAAACTAGACAGACCCTGCACATCCCCGACCTTAGACCCTCCTTCTCTGTGATTAATGCTTTCATGTGACGTTACCTAAATAGAGCTTTCTTTAACTTTACAGAACATGCCATACATTCGTTCTTACAGTTAGTCTATTAAGCTGTGACCTTTTTTATTTTGTAGACTCTTCTGAATCCACTTCCTCTTATCTATAGCTGCTTCATCACCAGACGGCACACCAAATGTACTTTTTTGTTCTCGACCATGTTTCACTCTTTCCCTCACTGGGAATTACCATAGACATATATGTTTTTGTCATGTGTTATGATTTGAACTGATTGCTGATTTGTCAGTGCTTTCATTTGCATTTCGTAAACTTAATCATTTGCTTGATATATGCAGTGATCCCGCATTTATCGCGTGGGTTCCAGTCAAAAAATAACCTGCAATAGGTGAAATCCATAAAGTAGGATTATACTGTTAATGTTTTGAGGCTACAAACCCCACATTTACATTTTATACACTTTTCTAAGACAAAAGTTAACATATTTACTAGTTTCTCTATTGTTTGAAGTTCTAACCTTCAAATAAAAATAAGTCTAGTATTCTGAAATAAAAAAATAAAATAAAAACTGCTCACATTCAAAGATTTATGTAATTGTGATTTATGCAAACTGAACGCACTCAGTACAGGACAGCACAGAAGGGATTGATTGACAAGGCCGAAAGCCTTGTAACGTAACTGTTACAGAAAAAAGGAAGCATGCAAAATTACTGCATGCTCACTTTTTGGCAAAAATGTTGTCAAAAGGTGAGACTGCTGTTATATTCCAGCATGATTGGTGAAGTGCAATATATGAAAAGGAAACACTTTAATGCTACAGGAAGTTTGAGAGTCAAAATAAGAATCAATTGCAAAATGTATATTTTCTGGTGGGAGATGTGAAAGAAGTGGGGGGTTGTGTGTAGGTATGGGGAGGGGGGCCCTATTTTTACATTTTTAATTTTTTTATTATTTTAATGCTCATTTTTATGTTATTTGTTTTTTTTAATGTAAAGCACTTTGTGTTATACTTTTATATGAAAAGTGATTAATAAATAAAGCTTGATTGATTGAATGAATGATTGTTAAACTAATTCAGTATTTTCCTTTTCAAACAAGTACTAAAAGCTGTTGCTGCTGTGCTTGGGAGAAAACACTTCTTGCTTGCAATTCTACGGACTGCTGGTAATTTTATTCTTGTGTTTTCAAAGCAGAAACCATTGATAAACACTTCTTTACTTTAGCTTCATGATCTCTGAAGACCAAGAACACGTACAGCAAACCACCGTCACGTCTTGTTAGAAGGACTGCTGAGGAGGTCATTGCAGCTCTTTGGAATGTCAACTTCAAATGAGCCTGAAAGCCACCAGACTGTGTCCTATGCTGAACATATTTGTTTTTATCAATTCTCATGCAGACATGTTGTAGTGATTGAAATCTAGAACCTATGCCATTGAAAAACTGTCTTCTAAACCTTTTAAATGGTCCCACATTTGTATGTATCCGTTTGTTGGTTGAGCAGCAGAGTTGAGTGTCTAGTTTGCCGCCTTGATACATTTGCCAACTTGTTTCAGACTCCCATTGCTTTCTGTCTGTGTTTGGTGGACTGGGTGAATCCAGAATTTTTAAGAAACAAGACGTCAGTAACCCATCTGTAACCTCTTACCTCTTGATATTTGTCTTTCCTGTAGTGCTTATCAGCACTACAACACTGCTTTGACTTGTGTTATGACTAAATTCTTGCTATGATAATTTAACCCAATGCCATGATTAATACTTAATGTAGTATTAACTCTGTCACTCATCACTTCTGTTTTGACTCAATCACAGATTGGGTGTGGCTTGATCAACACACACACAGTGGCAGCTAAATCAACTGCTCCTTTTGCAGGTTCTTGTGGTGCAGAGATCAGCAATAGTCAGGCTACATCATCACATGTACATTCTGTTGATTTAGGTTAAAAGAGATGCACGACACCACTGTGTAGACGCTGCACTCACATGTTAATAATTTGCACTCTTCCAGACTGGTTTTCACTCTGTGATTTGTAGCTTTGAAGCTGTAAAATAAAGGCACCAAGTCATTCTGTCAGTAAAGGATTTTGATTTCTCTCTAGCAGATGAAAAGTTATTTCTTTTTTCTCCACAATATCTGTTTTAACCAGCGTTTGTCACAGCTCATCCAGTGTGGTTGGGTTCCTCATTCTGGCTCAAATGGCACCCCCAAGCTGCTTCTGTAGGTGAGGTCAGGACAGCTGCTAGACTTACAAATCTTCTCCATTTCCAAACTTCTGCAAGAAGTCTCTAATGAATCTAGTGTTCAAGGGTGAGCTTTGTGTTCTTTGAGGACAGCGCTATATTACTGGCCGTGGAGTTGTAGGATTATCATTGGTGGAGATGGTCATACAGAATAAAACAGCAATATATACATTAAAGCACATTGAGACTCATCTCAAAGTTGGTTGGCCTTGATTACATCAGATCAGACAAACGTAGCACATTTTCCTCACGCAGATGACTACTGACCACTGTAAAAGGACACATGGCAATACGGTGCCAATGATTTGCCACTCCAGCAATAAGCTGTTTGGCAAAGAGGATTTGGAAACATTATCATGCAGGCCTTTGGATTGTTACTTACAGTAGGTGGCAATCTGATTCAATTCACAAATCAAGATAAACGATTCACAGATCAAATCAGGAATCTTACTGTTTAATATTTTTGAGTGATTGTAATATATATGTCTTTTTACTGGATGTATGAAAATAAAAATAGTATGTTTTTAAACAACATCATTTTATAACTTTATTCTGAACAGGATATCAGAATCAATAAGACAGAAAAGGTAAAAACAAATATTTTTGAGAACAACATAAATGGTATTTGTCACTTAAAACAATGTTCCACTCAAAAGTTTTTCTATCAACCTTCTAGTCTACTTTCGCAGTATACAAAACATAAATGTCAGGTTGCTTTGGATCATTTCACAACAAATCCTGAAAACGTTCTCCACAGTTTTTCCTTACTTGTGGTTTTGCTGACCACAGTTCCATTAGATAGATGACAAGACGATAGTAAATAAAGACATAGCAAAACTTAATAAAAATGCCGCTATATCAACTAGAATATCGTCACAGTTCTTTCATCTAAACTGACAAGTGTGTCCAATTTCATATTCGTTATGTTTCTATTCATATTCTCGACTATATTTAAAACATAAGTTATATCAGTAAACTGAATTCCATTCTTTTTTTTGTAATCTACCAAGAAAACATTTGATAGTTTTACTTTGAAAAAGAGAACCTTCATCAACACTTCACTTTGAAGATTTTTTGCTCCAAGTGGCAGTAATGCATATGTTTAGTTTATTTGATTAAAATGCAATGGTATTCTACAGATTTAAAGCAATAATTACATTGCCTGAATTGTATTTTACAATACTATAATTTTAAAGACAGTGAATCAGTAATTTTGGACTTCACAAATATTCATTTTCGAAAATACATCCTGAATATTTTGGACATTTTGATACTCATTACAGCCCTTTTTTCATGTGTGTCACCTAAATTCACAGGTTTACTGCCCACCACACAAATACATACATCTTACAAACCTTCCATCTCTTAAAAGGGAGATAAACAGGCTTCCAAAAAGGGTACAATTCCTTACCAAGAAACAATACAGGAATCTATCGTTACTCGACTTTGTTAATGAACTTAGTTTGAATGCACCAACTTAGTTGGTGAACTCTGCACTGAGCTGACAACATCTTGACTACATTAACACCTAATTAAAACAATTTATAGTGAAAAATCCTGTAGTAAAAGTATACTTTGACAAGTTCTCACTTGTCCAGAGTAGCATCTTTGAGCGTGGGTGATCAGCTTTAGATGTTGTGTTTGACAGCTACTGCTGCATCGAAATGTGCCTGGTCCTCACTGCACAAGGCCAGACATGTCCTGTCACTACTTGTTGAGTAAGATATGGAGGACAGAATAAGGAAGTGCCTGTCTTCACTGTCAACCTGTCAATTGTCAGTCTTTCCTCGCCATAGCTGTGTGACTGGAGTGACTGTAAGACAGGAATTCCACACCAGCTGAAAGCCACCAATGGGTCTTTGAATTTTATTTTAATAGTGATATATTTGACTTTTCATCATGTGCATCTTGCCCTTAAATGATTGGATTCACTTCTTTTACAAAGTAAATCTCATTCCATATGCAGGTCAGTTTCACAGTGAAACATGCTGTATGTTTTGGGGCAGATGAAAATGCATTAAGTTGTGAATGCAGGATTAAGAATGGTGTATTTCAAGGACATGCTTTCTGAAGTGGGATTAGCCTACCAGGAACTTATTCACAGCAGCACTCTAGAAGCCCTTGAAAAGGTATCTTAGGATCCGCAACAGAGGGGTTTTAGTATCAGAGGAGCAAAACATTCATCATGGAGACTGTGGGGGGATCTGCTGAGGCTGGGATGTGCTGAATGAAAAGAGCCCTGAGCTTCCAGCCACAATGACACTGGAAAGGAAAGCCTTAAGTGTGATTTTAAGCTTTGAGATGGAGGCTCCTCAGGAGGTAAGTGAGAGGAATACTGATTGAACCCGGAACAACAAACCCTAATCCACAAGCTCCTTAATGCCACCACAGTGCGCTTAACCGAATGTTTAAATGACACGCAGGTAAACAGTGCAGGTAAAGGTGACTGGCACAAAGCAAGACGTCTCCTCCCACACGACTGTCTCTGCTTTCTTCAATGACACCAGGGGCAATGGCAAATAACACAAGCCGTGAAGTTGTAGGAGCATTTTCCGTGACGGAGACTTTGATTATTTTCAAAAGTCACCACTTTCACAATCTAGAAACGATGCACTTTATATAAGTCACAGATGATCTGTCAGCATAAAAATATTCTCTAAGAATGCTTTTTTTTTCCTGTGAAAGTACAGAATAGTATTTATGGGCTGTATTCTACCCCTTTGAGGACCATTTATTCTGTGAGTGCTCAACATCTCAAGTTTAAAGTTGTGATGAGTGTGTCTCAATGACCTCTGAAAACCCCCCTAAAATACTTGATATGGCTTGCTGAGGCCTATACCATTTTATAAAAAAAACAAGTTTCTGTCATTTTACCTCCTGTCATTCACAAATGGTTTTTGTTTTCTTTTTTGGCTTCGAAAGTATTAAATCCCCCAACCTTGTTTTTTTTATGAATCACATTTTGAGGAAATGAGGGAAAACAAAAAGCAAATGAACAAACAAATGCTGTCACAAAAAAACAACATTGTGTTCAAAAACTGATCCTGAACTCACCCAACCTCCAAAAACTGGGGCTGCTAAAGGGATGGATCACTTAATCATACAACCACTGGGGAACTGTGAACTTGACAAAGCGGTATGACTTGTAGGATCGACGCAACTGCAAATGACAAGTAATCTCAGAGAAAAGGTTATCCCCGGTTTCATAAATGACCTTTAACTACCTCTTTTTAGGTGTTAGAAATGGCGGCATCACTAAAGCAGTTAATTAAAATACAGTTATTTCATTTACAGTTTTTGGAAACATTCAAATTGGTAATTAAAGGGATTTATTCATTCTGAAACATATACGAATGCCTATATTTTGATAAATGCTCTAAACATAAAAGTAGAAGGCCATAAAGGTTTATGAGTTTAGCTTGTTATAAAAAAAAAAGTTGCATTGCAATTGACAGTCGGGATTTTTAAAAGGTCAAGTTCTGATCTAATGTCGCACAGTATGGTTGATACTGGCACCCAATTAGGGTTAATCAGTGGTTTGAAAAAGGTGATTTCACGCTCATTTCACTATTTCATTTTCTTACCAAGCTCTTTTCTAAAAAACCCTGGCTTCTCAATGTAGTCATAACAGCCTGAATACTTAAACGTCTGTGTGCTTTCAAAGTCCCATGCCTGTGCACATTTTTATAGTGCTGTTTTAATGGCCGTTAACCTCTCATCTGTAGTGTAACCACAAACTGGTGTCACTGAATATCCTAAATGAATGCAGCAGCTCTGTGAAGCCAAGCTGAACAGTTTTCAGCATTTTGTTTTGGCTTCCAGTGGCAGCCAAATGACCAGAGAAGGTCTGAGTGTGACTGTTTGCTGCCATCGGGGATTTAGTGTTGCATCTCTATTTATGCCCTGGCTATCTGCCAGAAGGTCCATCCGTACTGCAAGGGCCAGGAAGGCAACAGCCTGGCTCCAGTGACCGAGTGCAGGCTCTGCACAACTAGGGCACTGTAACAGCCCGTTCCCTACGTGTCTTCCATACAGGGATAAAGTAGGGGAAAGGATGCTCAATGGTAAGGAACAAAGGAAAAAAAATATGACAACATAAAACTTTTTTTTTCCATTCTTTCCTCCTGTTTGTTATGACAGGTTTTGTAATTGTGGGTCTCACTTTTCTGGCAACAGAAAAAGTTATTAAAGAAAGGTATACTATGTATGCAATGTATAACTTTATCCTCCTTTGAAACTTTTCCAAAATCAACACAAAGTTTATCCTTTAGTGAAATATTGACACTTTAGTTACATGCAAATTCAATGCATATAACTTAATAGGAAATAAAAAAAACCTTAATAAATAATCTGTTCGTGCTGATTATTAATAAAAAACAGTTGGTTAAAGTATGGAAGAAATGAGTTTTCATGATTGGCATATTTATGATAGAAAAGTCTGTAGGATGCCAGCCTCTGTATTTCAGTGCATATTCTTCTGGACCGCCGCCCCTGCAGAGAAAAAGATGCAGTTGCCTACTCAACAATCAGCCAGGCTACTGTGTCAAATACAGTCTACGTGTCTTTTTTTCTTTTGTTCTAAATAAATATGGGAATAATTCAGATGTGGCTTTGACACAAAATAGCTCAGCCTCCCTATTACATTCTTAACTGCATCAGTGTGGCTCTGCCTGAGGCTTAATTACAGAGTATCTCCATTCTGTTGTCAGTGAGGAGCCAGGTTCTCCCTGTCCACCTGCAGTAGTTTGAATACTAATAAAAAATGTGGTTTAGGTTCTTGCCTTTTTTCTCCTTCTGCAGCAAAAGCAATATTATTTACAGCATCAACACAATGCCACTCAATTTGCTTGTTATCTACAAAAACCTACAGCAATCCATTTGTGGTGTTTCACATGCCTCACCTTACCGCTCCGCAAACCTGACTGTCTTAGCTGCCAACATATATCAACGTATTATCAGTTTACTGATTTGACAACTGGAGCTCTTTTCCATGCTTGTCTTTTTTATTTCTGAAGAACAGGAATCTTTCAAGGACATTCTGCCGCTGGATCAGGGAGGAGGATAAGACACATACTTTTTTATGCACAAACAACCTCAGGTTGGTATTTATGATGACAAAACTGGGTGAAATCCTACTTGAAGTGGGTTCAGTGCATGGCTTTATGCAGCAACCTGTTTCCTTTTGCCACACCCAATGTTTGTAGGATTAAATCAATGCAAAGGTTTATAAATAAAGAGACAGTACTTGATGTAGGATAAAAGTGTTGCAAGACCAAATATAAAAGTGCAACACCAAACCGGGGTGTAGAGCTTATTTCTGTCAAGATTTAAAAAAAAACGTGAAAAAAGAGAAAATTTTACAGTTTTGCAAAACTCCATCTTTTTTAAAATTCACTTTAAAATATGAGCATGGATACTTTTTCTAACATTTTACCTTGAAAGAAAAAGGTACTAGCACACCACCACGATAAGTGCAAGAAAAAAAAAAATCATCCAAGCTCTGTCATAAAATACAGGTGACGTGAATTTGAAGAAATCTTCTGTCACTTTTGATTCTCCAAGAACACCTTTAACACCTTGTTTCTCCACCGCCCGCTGAAAACAACAAAAGACAAGGCAAGGACCAGAAATATTAGAAACTAGAATTCCAAAGACTGATGTTTGACTGTGTTACACTATTGATAATTTGCTCATACCACACACATGATAGGCACAATGCAAAATAAACTACAGACACCAAAAGTTGCTGATTTGATCCTAATTCGTTTGTGTTTCTTTAATGTGTTTTACAACATTTAATTTATAATAAGGGAAAAAAACAATTAAAGTTATGTAATATTTTAATAAAAGTAGACCAAAAAGTTATTGCACAACTTCTATACCTGGAGACATCTAACATTTTCTTCCGACACAGGAGTCACTCTGAAGATGAATTTACGATACAAACACAACGTAAAAAAAATCTGTTTGCCTAGTTACTGGGAATCCCTATTGAGTTCTTGTGCCACAATCTTTTTATCACTTTACCGATTTCACTAGTAAAAGCGCTCAAGAGACATTACACGAAGAGGTGAATGCTGTTAACCTTTAAGAAAGTGCACCAGGAGGGAAATGAAATAACGCTAGCGATGCCAAAAACCTAATGATAAAGTCGGTTTTCTCCACCAAAGGAAGCATCAATTTGCAGCTGAGCCACAGCCCAATCTAAATAAACAGTTTATAAATGTACTTTTTTTTGGTACTTTTTCTATTGGATTGCCAAAAACATTTCCTTGATACACAACTTGTATACATTTGTAAAGAGCTAGCGAGTACAAATCCAACAAGTATACTAATTGAGACAGTGGAGCATCTTATGCCACAATTTATTTTCCAATACCTCTCAGGAAATAATAGGTACATCTACTGCTGTGGATGCCAAGTACTCGATAATGTAACAGCTATCGGCAAAATCATTAGAACTGCAAAACTCCAGATTTAGCAAAATAGCACTAAAATGAATCAAAGAAACCCTTAAGTTTTACGTTAAGACCACTTTTCTAAACATCTAAATACATATGTGAAATTAATTACTTGGAAAAATGACACAACATGGTCCTGGAGAGTACTCTCTCTGTAACATGATAGCTGACATTAAAAAGTCAGTAAACAACAAGATGCACATATTTCTCAGCATGTTGTTGACACAGGAAAGACATTGGGCTCCGAATGGCCACTTGTGATTAAATCACCATTCCAAAATCTTGAACGTTATGGCGTCTGACTGGAAACATCTTTTTTGGCTTGAATAGGAATGGGAGGAGACAGGAGGTTCCTCTTGATTAAAAAACAATCAAATCCTTTTTAATCCAACAAGATGGAAATGGAACCACGTTACAGCTGCTATATTCTAACCAGTTTTATCATTTATTTTTAATGTTTTTGATAGAGAGTACTCTCCAGGACCATGATGTCATTTTTCCAAGTAATTCATTTCACATATGTATTTAGATGTTTAGAAAAGTGGTCTTAACGTAAAGCTTAAGGGTTTCTTTGATGGCATAGTGCATTTTAGTGCTATTTTGTTAAATCTGGAGCTCTGCAGTTTCTAATGATTTTGCCGATAGCTGTTACATTATTGAGTACTTGGCATCCAAAGCAGTAGATGTACCTATTATTTCCTGAGAGTTATTGGAAAATAAATTGTGGCATTATATGATCCATTGTCCCAATTACTTGTTAGATTTGTACTGCCAAGCTTTTTACAAATGTATACAAGTTGTGTATCAAGGAAATGTTTTTGGCAATCCAACAGAAAAAATTCACAAAAAAAGTACATTTATCAACTGTTTATTTAGATTGGGCTTTCGCTCAGCTGCATATTGATGCTTCCTTTTGTGGGGAGAACCGACTTTATCATTAGGTTTTTGGCAACGCTGGTGTTACTGAAGCGGTCACAGTTGCTCTAACGGCACCCGCTCTCCATCTGTCGGGCAGCCAACCACCCAGTATAGCGAGCGCCGCTACTCAGGGTCCGAGTAGTGAACCTCGATTATCCTTCCTTGCTCACTCACTTGCTACGCTGAGTTGCCTGAGAGTGTTTGGGTTACTGTTGGGCGATGGCGGGGTACATGCTGGCAACTTGTCCGGGGTGTATCCCGCCTTCGCCACGTGGTAACTGGGACTGCCTTGGGCAATCCCGCGGCTCTAGCAGGTTAAGAAAATGGATGGAAGTTCAGGACGAAAATTCTCTTATCACACAGCCATGTTGGATTAATTTTTCGACCCTTTGATCGAGTCACTGAAAACGCCACATGCCCAAAGCTAAGTCGTCGCGCCCGATGCCTAAATTGCAACACAGGGGTTCAAATCGTCTCCGGCGTGAATACAGCATAAGGCAACAATGCAACATTTGCAATGTGAATGTCAGTGTCCTCTCAACCGTAGACAGGTAGGTTTTCCCTCCAACGCACTGGACTAAAGCCTCCGCCAGAGCTGAATGTACTCCCATTTGCAGAGCAATGCACCAAGCGAGCCTTCACCACCTCAACAATGGATATAATTAAGCATCTGTCAAGTGATGCTTGTTACTTTATGTAAACATAACACATCTGCTTGGTAAGACTATTTTACAAAAACCCAAGAGAATCTGAGTCACTGAAAACGACTGTGGCAGCCACCGAGTATGAGGCTCTCCTTTAAATAGCCTCACATGTAAACAGCACACAAACACTCTGTGTGTGTGTGCTGTTTACATGTGAGGGTGTGTTTCATTCTATATTTGAACTCATCCTGACCTTTAGTTTAACGTTCCATCAGATTACTGTATCACAAACATATGTGGGGATAAAATAAGGGTCTATGACAAACTCCTGACCAGTTTTTGGTGTATTTCATTCCACATCCGATAACAGCTGGAATTCCTTTCACACCCCCATAATCCAAACAGAGTTAATAGGTTAAAGATAATTCATGATTGGTATTGTGTCATCTAAGCAACATTGGAAAATTTGTGTTTCCTGACACAAACAGTATAAAGAGTTTGGCTGATCCACTGAAACAAGTCTAGGACTATTTGGAGAATCATAAACCCAATGTGCAGCAAGCTAAAATAAAAAACAAAAGAATGAAAGGTTGACCTAAAGGCACATCCCCTTTTATTTGTGTGTATTCTGCAGACACTGTCCTCGTCTCTTGTCGTAGTTGGTAATCATCTGCATCTGTCGGTCTGGCTGTTCACTTGTGGTCAATTCTTTGGATGTTTGGTTGTCGTAGTTGGTAATCATCTGCGTCTGTCGGTCTGGCCGTTCACTTGTGGTCGATTCTTTGGATGTTTGGTGGCCAGTAGACCCCTCCCGCAGGACTGTGTGCACTTCCTCTCTTCTTGTAAATGCAACTGTCTTGCCACAGACTGTGAACAGTGGGTGGGCTGTGAGCTTGTGGATGAAACGGTTAGATTGTGTCTGGAAATGTTCACCACATAACTCGTCAGCAAAGCAATATGGAAAGCAGCCACTGTTCGCAAAATATTGAGAGTTTTTGCTAAATATTGCCAAGATAAACTCTGCACTAGGACTGTTTATCCATCCAAAACCATAACACTGTTTTGAAAAGCAAGAGAAATATTGCTCATGTGGGTTCAATTGCAAGCTCCACCGGCACATGTGTGCTAAGGAGCAAGTTGTTCTGAGTGACGAAACTGCTCCTAAAAGTTTTTTTCATGCTAATTTATGCACACTGAAATAGGACTGGTATGCAGATTAAAATAATTTCAGCAAAATCTTCCAACTCCCGCAGCTCAGTGGCTTTGGAATGGGACATGTTTAAATCTACAAGTACAGACCTCAGGCACTATAACTAAAGCAGGGCTGCTGTTTATTTTGGAAATTGATTCAGTTTCAATGGATAAAAGTGACTCTTCTGCCTGTTTACTGGGTTTTCCCCGAACAACTTTTTACCAACTCAGCTTGTATATAAATCTATCTTAATCCATTTAGCGTAATCTTCCCCAAAACGGAAGGCTTTTTAAATTCAAGTGAAAATTTGCCCCTGAACAAAATTTACCCGTCCCACTTATGTGATCCAGGAGATAGAAATGAGCAACTTACCCCTGGAGCTGCTTAATAAACAGCAACAGCACTCTGACTGTCACTCATTCTGCGGGCACAGTGACTATTCGCATGATCATTTGCTGGAATTATAGAGCTATTTACTAGCTCAGTGAGAACAGGAAAGCCTAGCTCCAAGAATAAAACCTTTTTTTTTTTTTGCTTGCTTTAAAATTCTGTAAGTTATCTGTGACATTTGTGATGAGGTGCAAAATGCTGAAAAAAAAGTTGATGGTTGCAATGATTTAAGGTCTTTCATTATTTTTTAATCCTGAGTGAAAGGCTATTAACATTTAAAAACAGGAGCAGCAGGAGTAGAAGACGGGCCTTCATGCTCCGGCGTGATTTTTTGCTGAAGTGACTTAAACAAGCTCACAGTCAGGGGGAAATAACAGCTGCTTCAGTCGTGCAGGGGGGAGACCGCCATGCTCTCTCCCCCCTCACCTGCTGGATTCTGATCATACCCTACACAGGGGGGAGTGAAAGGTGTGCCAAGTCACACATTTTTTCCACCCTTTTCCATCACAAAATACTGTGGATGTGCAGTTAGTGAACAGAACTGCCTGCAATGATGCAGTGGCAGATTTCAGATTGGGATGTTTTTGCTGGAAAAAGTGCAGGGGAGCCAGTTGACACACTAGACAAGGAGACAGGGAGAAGTGGTGGGCGTTCACCGGAAAGAACTGCGTTGTATGTGACAAGGAGAGTGCTTTCTTGCAGTCAAATGGAGTGCTAATGCGTGCTCTATCTTCTTTTAAGTAGTAAATGTAGTACCGAAAGAAGAAATTCAATTAAAAAAGGTCAGAGCTCCAAATGTATTTTTTTATTTCCATTAAAGTTCCATGGAATGAAAATGTAGCGCTAAAAATGAATAAAAGTTCCAAAGGAAAAAGGAAGAATGAAATTACCTTTGGTTAACTTCTCACCAAGGGAAGCATAAACTAAACAGGTGACTAATGCACTTCTAAACAGGGCATTAACACATGTCCTCATCCTTCTGTTTGGCTGATGAAAGTCATTCTCCTACTTCCCTCAATGAAATGCAAATTGCAGCAGGTTTATGGCATTTACCACCAGGCCACAGTCAGAAACGGTGTCCAATTATGTTACGCCAAGCAGCAGATATGTATACAGCATGATGGCCTCTGTCAATATGGGATCAAAAGCAGAGAACACATTAGGAAAAAAAAAATCCTTTCACACATCCTGCATTTAGCCTTAATCAATTGTGCCAAGCTGATGTGTTCCACCACATATTGATCACCGAGCAAGACAGAATTATCTTCAAAAGGGACTTCTGGGAGAAAAGCTCAAAAATCAAATTAAAAAGTAAATGGCAGTCATCGAAAAGGTTTTTTTTTGTTTTTTGGTTGCTTTGTTTTTTCTACAGCTGAATCCTTTTTGCTGCTTGAGTCTGACAGAGCAAAATGAGGGATCATAACTGGTTTCCATTGTAAATCTGAGCCTATGCATTGGTCCGTTTCTTATTGAAGAACTGCATCTAAGTGCCAGCCAGGAAACTAAATAGCTTTCAACTTTTTTTATACTACAATCTTCCTTGATGGACATGAAAATGTGTGTCCTAAAATGATCAGCAACCACATGACGTGTAACGCAATCATTCCCAATCTTCCCACTCTGACAACTCATTACTCGTTTGGCTACTAGCCCAATACAACCACACTTGTTCTCCTGCCAGCACATGAACACGACTTCACACCATCTTAATGTAATAGATTAGGACAAGTGTTTCTATTTATTTATTTTTATTATTATTATTTTAAGTATGATTGTGAATTGGTCAAATTTGTTGAATATTTTTGTGTGGTAAGATCTAGGATTTTTCATGTTTGTACATGAACTGAGTGAAATAAAAAAAATAATAATGTGTGTATTGCATCTCTGCTGCTGTTGTTACAGCAGATATTGTAGGACATCTGCCTTGCAAGGAGCTGAACTTTGAAAAGAATCAACATTGACATTAAATAGGTATGCGAAGGGTCTTCCCATTAAATGGCTGTAAAATAGACTGCATCTCTCCTCATTGTCCAAGTGTGACCTAATTCCTCACTGCGCTTCATAAAACCAATCTTACAAGTAGGATGTGCAGTGCGTGTATTTAGGATAATGTTTAAAGGTGTGAAATTGGATTTGGCGCTGACAGACCGAGGAAATATTAAGAGCAACACTAAAAAGTCAGCCCCAGTCTTATTTCCCATTAGAGCCCTGTAAAGTACAGTTTCTAGACTTAAACATAAATCTGGATGAAAAAAAGATTCCAAAATACAGGAAGAATACCGAACATAATAGAATTCTACTTCATGTAAAATTGATTATTAACCTTCAATGTGATGGATTTCTGATGTCTGGTTACTTGAAGAGGAATTGATGTGTAGAATTTTATGAAAAAGGAAAAAAAAAACAACTACAAGCGAATCCCTTAAGAACTACTGCTGATCAATAAGCTGTGAAACTTTATTAGATTTTTTTTTTAAATAAAAAAATGGGTTCAGATGGCATTTATGAATTTAAAAAAGTAAAAAAAATATCGGGGGGAGGATCTGTGATTTTGATTTTGATTGTGACCCTGCGACAGACTGGCAACCAGTCCAGGGTATAACCTGTCCACGAGTGGCCGGGATAGGCTCCAGCAGCCCTGTGACCCTGGACAGGGGACAAAAACAGGTTTAGAAGATGAATGGATACGCTTAGATTATTCAAATAGTATCTTTTTAAGTAAACAGTTAAAGTTTATAAAGTGTGCTTTATAGTGCTTTAGAGTTTTTATAAGGTAATTCAATCTCTAACAACCCCAGACATCTGGGAAACAAAACAAACTGTAATGCCAAGTATTTTGATCGTAGGAAACAAATAAAAACAGTTACATAACAAAGTTCATTTAACTGATTGAAATTATATAAATCAAATTTACAATCTCAGAAAAATAATCTGCCACACATCTGTATTTATTTCCTTACAAAAGTTTACTGTTCAATATTATATGAAATATTCTTGCAGTGACTGTAGCTAATTAATATATCAAACTCCCACAACCTCAGACTGGAGTTAGTACTTATATCTCCACTAAGGCTAAATGGCAGCTTTCTATCAGGCTGTACTGGACTCGGGGTTTTTACAGCTTTTTCTTCCTGTTCAGTATTTGTGTGTGTGGGGGACGACTGTTCTGGCTATTTGTAACATAATGTTGCTTCTGATTGGCTAACATGAAACATGACACTGCCTTAGCCAAATACAGTCATTTATCCCATTGTTGACCACACAGTTTCCCCTTCTGATACGTGCTGCATTTGGTTGCACAGTTTATTAATTCAATTCATGGTAACACACCATGTTTACTACTTAGTAACAGCATTGTCAAAAAACAAAATCAGTAACTAGAAGGAGCTGCATTTCCTGAAGAAAATACTGTACTGCTGAACGATAGCTGAATTTGCTGAAGAAATGGTAGAAGCGCAGAAAATTCAAAATGCCAAACTGTAGATCGTGTCACCATCCCATAATGATTTCAAAACTTATGTTGAAGTCCAAATCATTGTGAGGATTTCAATGTTTAAACGGTGTCTCTAGCTAAAAGTATGTTAAAGCTATAATGCTTGAAAGAAGCAAAGGTTTTCAAGGTGTGCCCAATTGAGCAAAAATCTTGGAAAATACTGGAATATCTAGAAAAGTTCAAATATTTGAAAAACCAAAAGTCATAGCTGAAATAAGCTGAAAGAGCTGAACATGTTAGTAGTTGAATGGTTAAAATAGACTTAGCCTCTTGTTTTTGCACAAAATGGCCGCTAAACCATAGGTTGTGTTGCCATCCCACAATGATTTCAAAACTAATGTTGAAGTCCAAAGCCTTGTGAGCATTTTAACGTTTGAATGGTGTCTCTAGCTAAAAGTATGTTGAAGTTATAATGGTTGAAAGAAGCAAAGGCTTTCAAGGATTCTCCATGTATTTCAATGGAGCAAAACATCCAGGCAGGAATAAGCTGAACGAGCTGAACCTTTTAATGGTTGAATGATTAAAGTAGGTGAAAAATTGTAGGAGTTAAGCGCAAGGATTCCTTATGTATTTCAATGTAGGCAAAAATCCTGAAAATCCTGGAATATCTTTTTAAGGTTAAAGAATTTCAAAAACCAAAAGTCATAGCACGAATAAACTGAAGGAGCTGAACATTTTAATAGTTGAATGGTTAAAAAATTTGAAATGTCCGAGCCTGGTCTTGAACCGGCGACCTCATGCACCAAGACTTCCCTATGTATTTTAATGGAGCAAAAAATACTGGAAATCCTGGAATATCTTAAAAAGTTAACGGATTTGAAAAACCAAAAGTCATAGCAGGAATAAGCCGAAAGAGCTGATCATTTTAAAAGGTTAAATGGTTAAAATAGGTGAAAAATTGTAGAAGGAGTTAAGCGGCAAAAAACGACGGCTGTACAGCATTCAAACAATTAGTGAAATTACCTCGTTATTTAAAAATCTTAAGCCAATCATCTAACTAATTCAATTGTTTTAACCTTCTTTTTTTAAAACATGGCTGTTAAAGGCTATACCAGGTGTTTCAGGGTAGGACTTGATAGACTTCGGACAGGTCATCAGTTTATCCCAGAGTGTGCGGAAAACAAAGATGAAATTTAAAAAGGCATATTTCTGTGTTTTCTTAGAGCTCCTACTGAATAGAACATACATTCCTAGTTTTTTTTTTTCTCCCTACTTCCTTTATTTATAAGTTTGCACTTCAGAGAGAAAACTAGAGAGATGGATTTTTTTTTTTTTTGGATGAGGGAAAAGGAATTGTTTAATGTGTGAGTTAAAAATTACAAAGTCTTAACTGGCAAGACTATTTTCACAGGCTCCTGTAGACCAATACATGAATAAAATAGCAAAACTTGTGAGGGAAATTACAATCCACCTTTAGTGCATGAAAAAAAAAATTATTTTGATTAAAATCTTACATTAAAACACCAATATCCCAATAAAAAGGTCCAAAATCAACAGCTTTTGATTAATTAAGGTTAGGCGCCTTTCCAAACAAATTCAATTGAATGCTTTCTATGTAGGCTTTAAATAACGCCGTTAAAACCAGTGGGAGAAATGCCTTTTTTTTTCTCAGCACATGCCCAAATAGTCAACAAAAATGCAAACAAGCAGATGCTTAAAAATGTTTTCACCACTAAAAATTATCATAAAAATTCTGGGAAGTGTTGAGTAGAATGCAGTTTTAACTTAGTCAATCACAAGTAATCCTCACCTGTGGGATCCTGATAAAAGCTACCAAGAGAGGCTAAATGCTCTAATATAAAAATATTAAAAAATATGAAAATAAATGACACATGCAGCACTTGTCTGCCCATTAAACGGATATTCATTACAATAACACGGGCATTTCATTGAGATTACTCACTAAAAACCTGTCGCTCCTAGCTCATGCTTTGAACACTTTTATCCATTTCATTAAGCCTATCATTCATTTAGAGCCAAAACCGTACAACAACAAAACCAGCTAAGCTGTCACCCAGTTGGAACAATTATTCATCCACCTTTATAATTTAATTTCAGGAATTATCCAGGCGCAGATTTACTAATGTCTTTGCATAAATTTGCTTCCACTCCAGTGGTAATGACCGCAAATAGAACCGGGAGACATCAGTCAGTTTTCAGGCCATATCAAATCCGTTTCTCAACCCCCCTGTGGGTTTAATAGGAAATATGACAATGCTAACCAATTTTTTGCAATTCTGACTGTAAACAAATCAAATGAAATACAACTGATTTGGTATATAGCTTCACTTCCTTTAATATTGCATGCTTTTTAATAGAATAGAAAACACAAAGGTGATGCGGAAGCAGCCTAATGAATGACTGACACCTACCTGTCTGAGGTACACACCTCTTCTTTTTCTTCTATTTTTGGAGGCAGAATTGAATGTCATGCTTTCTGATAAGCGCTCAAATCCTGATGTGCCCTTTTCCCTCCATGCCTCTTGTTTCCCATTAAACCAGCACAGATATCTCTCACATTCTGCACCTCATAGATTAAATCCATTACTTACAAGATCATTGGAAATGAAGGACAGCTATGCTGTGCTGGTTAATGTGATGCTCTGAACTTACCACTCCTTATTCTCCATATCCCACTCAAAAAGATTTTGCAAGATTTATTGCAGCCAGACAAAGCCAAATGCAATTTTAAAATCCCAGTATGTATGTGCTTTTGATGCTGCATGTTTATTTATAATGTAGAGCTGCCAATGCAGCTTCCAGCTGCTACATGACCTTTTTATTTCACATAAGTCATCATCTTTGCCTTTAATATACTGGCAGTAAATATTGAAAGTACAAAAAAAGTTGCAGAGCAAGTTAAAGTATAAGTCTTTTTTTTTTCCTAACTAACACTGAGGTCAGAAAATGCCAAGATAGCTTGAAATTGTACTTTGGATACATTAATATGTCAGTCATTTAACAACTAAAGGTAATGGCTTTGACACCCATGTTTATAGTACAGTTTGACCTTGCTCTCAGGTTCAGGGGCATCCCCTTTAAAAGGCTTCAGCAAAATGTTTTAAAAGAATTAAATGCATTGGCTGTGACAGTGATGTTCCCGATCTAACGTGCTTGTAAATCTCGCGGACAGCAAAAGTCCTCTGACACAAACCTTTATTAGGAAGCTGTAGGTATGCTCCGATTTTCCTCTTACTACTAAACAACCACTGCTGCCATAACAAGAAAATATCTCCAACCTTAAACAACAACCCAGTCACACTTCATTCCGCTTTTCCCAAAAAATCCTGATGAATTGAAGCTTTGCAAGCTTTTGTTGAACGAAAATAAATAATATGTAAATCCCTGTGATATAAAGTTTCAACATTCCAAAAAAGTAAAAAGACAGCCCACTTACTGCGCTGGCAGTGAACTCCACTGAAGCCTGGCGGACACTTGCACACGTAACCAATGAATGTATCGCCTCTGTAGGTCTCGCTGATCTCACACATTCCTCTGTTGTGGCAGGGGTTTGGATGACAAGGGCCTGTGAACCAAGAGAAAAGAAAAAGACAGTAATAATGGACTGTATCCTTCATCTTTTCATTTACTAGATCTCAGGCAACACATTTACCCTGTTGCAGTGCACTGTTTTTATCTCTATTAATAAAACAGAGACAATTATTCACTCAAGCAGCCCTATCTAAACAGAAAAACTCCACAAATTCAAAGTTCATAGTGCACAGGTTGTATTTTGCTAAGTGTATTTAAAGGGAAAAGATTTGGCTCAAATGTACACCTAGAGAGTCTATAAAACTCTGCTTGACTGTTGGCAGGCAATACTAAATATGAGAAGAGAACTGGAGGAGCCTGGCTCTCCGTTATTGCTGATTTCTGTAGCATAGAGGGTGGCCAAAGGCATCATCTAAAAATCACTGAATCTGTCCCCTCTGGGAGCCTTACTCTGACAGTGAAAGGAAAGAGCTGGGTGCAGTGGAGCACCATTATCTACAGCCATATGTCAATTTTAAGATGCTTAAGATAAGACTACTGCTAATCAAAGCTAAAGTGAGTAGCAGTCTTTGGCATATAAGTCCATTTCATTTTAAAGAAAAGTTTAACATGAAATTTGTCATTCTGTTTTTTCATCTGTTTCGGGTTTGTATCCATTCAAGAAGGTTTGATTTCACCCAAACCACTAATATTAGAAAGACAGATTTTAGGTTTGTTCTAAAATCCTTTAGAGTATTTCATATTCCACTTATTGACAGTAAACAAAGTGATATAACGTATTAAGTTTGAACCATTGCCTCCAGCATACAGCTTCTGTTGTATGTATAGTTTTAGAAAAATGAAAAAATGTGGACACAACCTTGTATTTTTCCATGCAACTGTCACCTTTTTAGTAATGAGTGTTTTCTTCCCACTGTGGTTCTCAAGGTCACATCTCTGTATTTTGGTTTTGAGAAGCAGACATCCAAATGTAGAAGTCTTAAAAAGTATTAAGAAATTGATTTTTCTACCATTTCTGCCATTGAAATTGATGTTTCCTTTATATAAAAACTACTAAATGTCTGGCTTGTATGATGGCGGCACCAGTATTGAATGACCAGTCATGACCACTCCTCATTCTCTTTCTGTCTAACACAAGATCCATCATAAATAAGAATGATTCACTCGAACTTTTATTCCGCAGAAACCGTTTTGTCACAAACTATTCTCTGATGATCCTCACTGAGAGATCGCTTCACCTGATGAATCCCAAAACTGCCCCTCAGCTAGCAGGAAACACCTGCAACAGGCAGGACAGAACCAGCTTGTTGGGAAAGAGGGAAGGAAGGGGCCTCTGCATTTATATGCACAATGACTGGTGTGCAAACAGCAAGATTATTGCTCAGCATTGCAATTCTGAACTGAAGGCATTCTTGGTTTTATGCAGACTCTTTTGTCCACCCCAAGAGTTGACTGTTGTTACTGTGACCATATTTTGCATCTCTCCTAATACAAACATCAAAGACAATGGGATTTTTGCCAACTCTCATTGGTAAACAACAGAGAGCCGACCTAAACAAAGCAAAAAAACTATTCTGCCAAACATAGCAAACTGTGCAACAAGAGGACGAAACACCATAAAGAGGTTTTTACTCTAACATCCAGGAAGCCTAGAGGGCTGTTTCCCTTGTCTTTGGACAGTCAGATAACCTGTCTCTATTCCATTTCCAGCTTACTGCCCCCTTAGCAAAACAAGATAAGCATCCATGACATCTGTTGGAACTAGTCCAGCAGAACCAATGCTCCACTCTTTTGGTAATACTGATTAGAACTAATTTAACATTGATTATCTAGTTTCTAGACACATTTACCTACACTTCATTATTCATCATCAGTTCTTGTGCTGACAATGTCTATGTCATCATAATTATTAAGGCATTTTTAAACCAAAACCAATAAATGACCATAGACGTCCGACAGGAGCCACAACACATCCTTCAGATCAGGGACTAGATTTAATGCAGTGCAGTACAAGCTGCAATAAAAAAAGAATACTGGGAACCAAGAAAGACCAACGAGGCGAGACTTGATGTTTATCTTATACACAATGAGCATGCTAAGTTGTGGCAATGACTGGAATTAATAACAAGTTACAAGGGCAAGCATCACTAAATTCACTGACAGTTCACTGGCAGAGGAGTTGATCCACTTGTTTGGTAGATTTGCCCATCCATCTCTGGTGCTGCAAAGACAGGGTGTGAAACAAAGAAGTGTGTGTGTGTGTGGGGGGGGGCACTCCGAACTGCCAATCTCAGGAAGGCAGACCTGATGAAGTACCCAACAAAAATCTCAAGATTTTTGCTGACTAGCTTGCCAAGGAAGTCACAGTGATCTTCAATATTTACCTGGATCAGTCCATTATACCACGCTGTTTACAGTCAGCAATAATCATTACCATTAAAAAAAAGGACTAAAGAATTATCCATCCCACTATTACCAGAAATAATGAGGGCCTTAAAAATCACCTCCATTTATTACCTCCATGCAACCCTTCCAGCCTTCAGTGACCACCATCAGTTTGCATAGAAATAATTTCTTCTCAGCTTTTAATCGAGTCTTCCCCAACATTCTTCATTGACACAGAATGTGTGGCGAGGGTGCAGTGTGTTAAGTTGCTTGGGTTCCATATATCTAAGAACTTCTCATGGAAGCATATCGGTGAAAAAAAATAAAAACTGTAACTCAGATGATAACATTTCTGAAGAGGACTCAGAGGGAAAAATGTCCACAGAGAGCTGCTCCTAAGATCACAAACCTCTAAGTTTAATTACACTTTTTCTTTTTCAACAAATCAAATAAAATGTATTATATTTATATGCCAGAAAATGAAGGCCACAACAACAGACGAATATTTCGGGACTTATTATTAAAGATGCGCTTCTATCGTTTAGTGTATGGAAAAGGTGATGGGTCCTTAAAGATTAGTGTTTACTACAGACTGGCACTTATGGGTGACATTAATAAGACAAAGAGTACTACTAAAAGATTCACAGTACTAAATTTATTGGTGTGGCCCCTCCCTGACTTTATTTGGCTTTGTATGAATAGCAAATTGGGATTCTTTGCTCTTTTTCTTTACTGCACAGTCTGCCAAACCAACAAAATGATCTTTATCATTACCTGAAACTGACTGACTACAGAGAGACATGACCTGATCTGCCATCCCTCACAGCAGAGGTTGGCCTTTGTGGAGGCAGATAAGATTGGTGGATAAGACTGATTTCACATGAAAGATTGATTGGTGTACTTCTAATAGTTAAGCTAAGTAAAATTAATCTTAAGAAGATAATCTATGTAAAAAGTTAAAATAAAAAAATGCTGCCGTTTTTAACAACAAGAAACCTATGAATAATTGTGGAAACTATAGAGGACTAAAGCTGATCAGTAACACAAAGTTGTGGGAAAGAGTATTGGAAGCTACTCCGAGGTCAGATGCGAGCATTTTTGAGTAACAGTATAGTTTCAAGGCCAAAGTCAAAGTCAGCTTTATTGTCAAGTATGCTGCATACACAAGACATAAAGCACAGATGAAATTGCTTTCCTCTCACCCCACAGTGCAAGCAGCTTATAAAATAATAAATAAAACAAAATACATAAATGACAGTAATAATAAGAAGAATAACAGTAATCTAAACAGTGCAAAGGAGCAATGACGTGGTTAAAGTGGCAGTTTAAAGTGACAACAGTGCTAAGAACAGTAAGTAGATGAGTCAGTGATGGCAGTCCTTGGTGAAGATGATGTTCTGAACAGGTGTGAGAATTTTCAGTGTGAGTTTGTAGCACGGAGTGGAGGGGGCAGAGGGGGGAGGACAGGGAGGGAGTCGAGTTTCCTTATCGCCTGGTGGAGGAAACTGTCTTTGAGCCTGCTGGTTCTGGCCTGGAGACTTTGCAGTCTCCTCCCTGATGGCAGCAGGAGGAAATGTCTCTGGGATGGGTGTGAGGGGTCCCCTGCCATCCTGATGGCTTTGTGGGTGAGGCTGGAGTGATAAATGTCCGAGAGGCCAGTGAGAGGGACACCGATGATCTTCTCAGCTGTTTTTACAATGTGCTGCAGAGTCTTCTGGCAGGACGCGGTTCAGGCTCCGTACCACATGGTGATGCATGTGGTCAGAATGCTCTCCGATGGCATCATCGGCCGATTGGTTAGACCGATATGCAAACTGGTAGGGGGTCCAGAGTGGGAGGGAGGGTAGACTTGATTTTTTCATGGCAAAAAAAAGAGTACAACCAATTCAGATTTTGCTTTAAAAATGCTGTTGGAAAAGTACAGAGAAGGTCAGAGGGAGCTTCATTGTGTATTTGTAAAAAAGTCTATGCAAGGGTGCAGAGAAAGGAGCCATGATTCATAAAAGGAACTATGGGGGCACAAGTTGTATAGGACATGGATGAGAGCTGTAAGACAGTGGTGAGATGTGTTGTAGGTGTGACAGATGAATTTAAGATGAAAATGGGACTGCAACAAGGATCAGCTATGAGCCCCTTCTTGTTCTCAGAAGAACTTCAGATGAAGTCAGACAGGAATCTCTGTGGGCCATGATGTTTGCAGATGACAGTGTGATCTGTAGTAGGTTTGCAGAAAGGAGAAGAATGAAGGCCATCTGCAGTAAGACGAAGTATTTGTGTGTAAATGAGGGGGACTCAAGTAGAACAATGATGTTACAGGGGGATGAAAAAGAAACTTAACTTAAACTTCCTAAGAGATTTGCAAATAGGGTGGAATGGGTGGAGGATGACTTCAGGTATGGCAAAAGTGTGTAAATAAGAATGAATGGCAAAGTGTAGAAGACCTGTGTGTGGTGTGTGCAGCCATGTTGTTGCTTTAGAGACAGTGGCTCTGAGAAAGAGACATGAGGCAGACCTGTGGAGGTCTCTTTAGGGTGCGAGAAGGAAGGATAATATCAGGAATGAACACATCAAAGAAACAGCTTGTTAGATGTTTTGGAGTTAAAAGCTGGAAAACCAGGTGGTTTAGACCCATTTAGGGAGGGAACAAGGATTATGATGTTAAAAGGATTCTGAGGTTGAAGGTACCAGGACGAAGGCCTAGAGGTAGAGGAGGTAGGAGGTAGAGGAGCCTCGTGGATGAAGAGAAAGAGAGTTAAAAATAGGCCCAGTTTATTTAAATTTTCTTAAAGTTGCGCTATACATCTATGTTTTGTGCACATTATTGCTGCAGGACAATGAAGCTCTTCTGTTTTTAAAATAATTAGTTACAGTAATTAGACTATTCAATTAATAAGTTAAGAGCCCCATGTGGCTTAGTCTCTGTTTTCTGTATCTTCCCATTTTAAAGGCTAATTATAAACAATCTACCTTCATTCATAGTTATAAGTGCAAAACTTGATTCGTATTGATATTACTCACAGTATGTGACTGCATGGAGCTGCTTCTCAATTAAAGGTAGGGAAAAAGGCTGAGTCAAATAAAAACATACCTGAATCTCAGTCAGTGATGCTTGAATAATTTGGCAGAAAAACCTGCTGAAGTTACATAATTTATTAATGCACAACATGCTGTAGCCCAAAGTCACATAAATAGTTGATTTTTTTGTTGTCTATTTTTAGAAAAAACATTGTTTTCTTTAAGATACCAGAGGGGAAAACTGAAATTTTCTTTGGTCAATAAAAGTCAAGGTTTTCCATTGAGCTTCATCTACTCAAAAATTCCCAAAAGTCAACCTGGGTCAAACAAGGGGGTCATAACAGACACCAATTTGATTTTCCTACTGGACCCTTGACTTATTTGCTTTGATTCTCTCAGCATATCCTTTTTCACATTCTTTATCGTTGTCTCTCACTTCCAAGACCGCTGTCTCTCTCATTTTGTCAAGTCTAGTGTCTTTGTTTGGCTTGTAGTTTCATTTTAGTGTATATTTTCTCCTGGCATTTCTGCCCTGCAGCACTTTTCGTTCTTGCTCAGTCAGTATGTTTTTGAACTTCTTCTGCTTTTTCATTTGGATATGTCTCTGTTGTTGCATATCAGTAAAGGTTAGCAAGGATGTAAACAAAAAAAAAAAGAAAAATCAGAAAATGTGTGATCAAAAATCAAATTAATAAAATACATTTATTTTTCTACTACTATTTGGTCAATTTAATCAGCATTTTCCTAATTGTACCTCATTATTGTACTTAGTTGTACCCCAAATACTCACAAACTTAAAGAAAATAGTAGACAATTACTTTTTCCTCTTTCAAATGGAGTGGTTCCCCCTCACTTCCCCCCATCCATGTTCATTTGGAAGTATTTATTTAACCTGTTTGATCCTTAAGAAAGGAAAACTAAAAATTTCCCATGAATGGTGGGTCGCATACACAAGATACTTTAATAAAAAAAAACTACAAAAAGTGATTCCTAGAGTGAAACATTGTCTGCTTTAGGAACCTTGCAAGCAAAGTGTACATTCATATATAGGTTATTAGCAAACACAGGAAAATGTTAAAGTAGGTGTAAGTTATGGAGCTGTGTTTCTATGAAAAATTGACTAATGAGAGATGGTGGTCTTTCTTTTTGTAACTTTGTAGACATTTGGAGGTTTGGTAGAGACACATATACACTGGACAGAAAATCTCTGATGTCACCCACTGGACTAAGAATAAAATTCCGATTGACTGGCATACCAACCAGAAGTTACTCCATCCATCTTAATGAGATTCCCAAAAGAGACTTTATATGTGGAAAAAAGGAAATTGCCCCTTTCTGACACCATCCTCTAGTGGTCTTTCCAGAAATTACAACATCTGGTACATCCCTTTAACTTAATGGAAACGGAATCATCTTTTGTCACGAACGAAAAAGTAATACTTTTTGAGCATCCTGATAAATTCAAGGAGTGGTTGTGTTACTCTTTCCAAAAAAACACAAATTGTACACCATAAATGCCAAGAAACCCAATCCCAATATTCCAAACCCCTGTGACCTAATTCCCCTCCTACTTCTTAGATATCTGGGATCTCAACTGAATTAATCATCCTAAATGTGTCAAATCAGCAAAAGGGTCATTCTAGGGGTGTGTGGGGAGTGCAACTGCTATAATGACATGCTAAAGGCCCGTACACACCGGGACAAATATTCGCCAGGCGTTATTCGCCAGCGTTTTTCGCCACGTTTTTTGTGTTCACACCCAGGCGATTTTCGCTGACAATGAGCCGAGCGAACATGCAATTTCATTCCCTGACATTAGATGGCGCTTAATGTAAAACAGAAATACTCCTGTACACAAAGTGGCGCTGCGCAACTTTACGCTTCTTAAAGTCGCTTTTCCCTCAGAAGAAGAGAGCAAGTATTTACGCGATTGTCAGAATCATACAAAGAAAACATGAATATTTCAAGCACCAGTTGCTCCGACTGGTGCTTGGTTCGGGGATATTTTAGAATGTCCGTCATTATTTCTTCGCGGCAGTGTAGACGCTACTTGGCGTCTATCTTCTTCGCTGGTATGTGTGCTCAGAAAGGCAGTTTTGTGTTTGAGCGCCCCCAAGTTGTGTTTTACTGGAACTTCAGAAGCTCCAGACACGTGTGCAAAAGCACCATTCTCATTGGTCGTATAGTTTTCGACGCGGCGCGTCAAACCAAAAAAACGAACCCGAGGCGATTTTTTAAAAAGTGACGCTTTGACGCGTGGCGTTTTTTCGCGTCGGTGCGCACACTCACATTGGTGCCCTTTGTTTAGTCACAAGGCGTTAAACGTCGGCGAATATCGCACGTGAAATTCGTCCCGGTGTGTACGGGCCTTAAGGTTTTGCTTTTAGACCATGTCTGTCTAAGTATTTTCCAAAAGAAACAGAGTATTTGATTAGCCAACTTTCAGGAACAGAAAAGTCAATATTGCAAATCTGAATGGAATTTTGTTTCCTATATTCTAACTTTTAAATTTTTTTCCACCTATAACTTTCTATAAAAAATGTTAAAACTAAATGTAATATGCGTTAACAGTTTATTGGCAGAAGCATTAAGACATTTAAAGCAAGATTAAGTGGGCAAGCCACAATGCTGCATTGGTGTTTTTTTTAAATAAAATGTATTCCAATAGCTTTTAATAGTCAATTGCTTCACATTATTTACACATTGAGGCTTAAAGGGAAATCACAGATGGTGTTGATGTGTGTAGGTGTGTGAAGGGGTCCACTAGCTACCACTCTAAGTTCCTTTAATAATTGAAAAGCTGTATAAATTTATATACGTTGGGTTTTACTTTGCAATGTTTGTCCATTTAAGACTCACAAGTCTTCTGAAATAATAGCTGAGAGGGAAAAAAATACATTTTTTATATCTTTTTGCACACCCCATATATTTGATGCAATTTCAATTCTGGTCTTTTTCCAGTAATATCTTACACCTGACAGGTAAATTGTACTTTGACAGGCCTCCTAAGTCATTGTGTGTTATAAACAACAAGAAGGAGTACCAAAGGAAAGAATATCATGCCCTCTTAAGTCAGTTTGACAAATTAATGGGCAAAAGCACAACATTTGACGAAGTCACACAAACGACTGCAACTTTGAATTGTATAGTAAATCATCTGGGCAACCATTGAAACCTGGAGATAATCCATAAACTGGTTACTTTAGGTTGAAAAGGAGAATATGAATAACTACATAAACATCCATGGCAGGTTTATTAGTGCATTTGTTTGTTTTAAAGGAGCTGGCCTCCTGATGTAATTTACAACAAAGTAATCCCATCAAAGTTGTGCCATTCTAAAGCCAGAACCTGCATCTGTAATAATGAAAAGAGGTGGTTAATCAGTCAAACAGAGGGACGTATAATAGCTTGCGCTAAGCCGTTGCTCTCAGAGGGAAGGAGAGGTGACAAGCTTCTGAGCTTTTCTGATGCAGCGATCTATGGTGGACTCTGTGCTGACAGCTTTTTTAATCGAGACTGCGTAAAGCGGAGAGCAGCTGGCGAGGAGATGGAGGGAGACAAACAAATCAGGCAGAAAGAGGGAGAAAACAGGCATAACCAGAGCAGGAGCTTGCTCCGTGTGACCATGTTTGTCAGAAATATTAAGCAGATCCCCTAGCTGTAGACATCACTAAGACTGTTGTTATGAACATCGCCACTAAATCCTGCAGAGAAGACAAAAGGTGGACATTGGTATGTCACCAATAAAACCTCTATTCACTCCTGTAAGTTATGTGATGCATGACTATGTGATGCATGTCCAGAGGAGCCATAAGGAGCTTTGTTGTGTTAATGTCAACTGCTTGCTTGCTCTGCTGTAGAAGTCTGCACTCACTCTGTGATTGATTTGAGCCTGTGTTCTGTGCAGCACTGGGTCTTGGATTTCTTTTCTGGCTTCAAACGGAAGCCAATCAATCAGCTGTGGAAACTGACCCGCGGTTAAAGACGGCAAAGCATCTTTTGTTTCTTTAGAGAAAAACGACAAAGACTTGACATTTTCAGGATAAAGACCATCTGAACTAAAAGCTTTTTTTTCACATATTTAATAGTTTGGGAATGTTAAAAGGAACACTCATTCTGTTAAGGACAAAGTAAAAAACTGTGCCTTTTTTAACCTTCTAATATGTAGTAGGATTGGGGTAAAGGTGCTTGTTAAAGTCAAATAAACTATGATCCAATGTTTCCCAGTGACTAAAATGCAAGAACATTTATTCTTAAATCCCAAGAAATGTGAACAATATATTGCTGATTGTCTCGTTATCATATTTTGTTGCTCCAAGAGAAGAAGCTCAGATTGTGGGTTAAACTGAGTTTGTACTCTGCAAAAGCCTTGATCTCCTTGACAGCTCCACAGAGCCAGACCCTTTAGTAAAAAGTATTTATTTTGAGTATGTTTGGTTGAGATGTGACAGAAGTGAGAAGACTCGCTGAAAAGGTAGATGAAAATGAACGTGTCAACTCTGAATTTATTTTATTTTATATTTAACCTGGCACTGAGTTGGCACTGACTGGCCACCTTGTTAACCTCTCAAGTAATCTGTAAAACAGGCACACACACAACCTGGTCAAACACACACACTCACAGTTCACCTGCTTCAAGGGTTTGAAATTTACATTTAAGCGTCACAGCTCTGAGTGTGCACTCAACCACTTCACATGGAAATCTAACATGGCCTAATTGTGTCAAATCTATTTTAACCCAACCTCTTTTTTTTTTTTCCTCGATGGCTTCACTGGTTTATGTGCTCACCATGAGTTCACCCATCCTGCCTTTCCACTGATGAAAGCTGGCTGTGCACCCCAAACACTGCATCAAGGTGTTGAGGATGAGTCACTCCACCAACAGGCTTTTTAGTCACTCTTAAGTCTGCCATTCTTATGAACCCTTGCTACTAAGCCAGTCAGCATTTGGCAAAGTCAGGCAAGAGCACTTAGAGGTGACAAACCAAAACAATTGCTTCTGGAATATGTCAAATAAATATCCTGAGGGGGAGGTCACATTGATAACAGCAGTTGTGTAGGAGGAGCCAGAGAAACCCTGAATGAGAGGATTTATTGGCAGACAAAATGCCACAGAAATGTCAGGACTATATCCTGACTCTCAAGGGCATGCTCAATGAAATGAAAAGGAATAAAGGAAAGCTGAAAGTTTTATTCTGCTGTTTCTAGGCTGCATCGAATTGTGAATGGTTTGAAAAACCCTCTTAATAAGTTTGTGACAATTTGAGAGCAAATATACATCACAATTCATAAAATGTTTGGATTAACACTGGGATTTGTATTTGGATTAATCTGAATTTAAAAACATGTTTTCAATTAATAAACCCTAACAAATGACTTTAAGTTTATAGAAAAAAATACATATGATCGCACTTTTGTTTGTGCAATGAGTGTATGATCAAAACACTGCATTGTCAGTAGAGAAAAACATATATGTTGAGCATGCCCTTGAGAGTCTTTTCTCTACTGAAAATGCAGTGTTTTTGATCATTTTATCATTTTTTTTTCTTTTTTTATAACAGGCACTTTGTGGGAAACAAAAAAAAAATTTTTTTTACAGACTGATTATGAACTAAATAAACTACAGTATATATATTTTGTTTCATGAGTCTCCTTTTTAAAAAATTTCATCCAATTAATGTAATTTTGTGTTCCATTTGGAGTGTACATAATCACATTATCATTCATAAACAGGTTCAAACTTTAGATTTAGATGTAACACAGAAAAAGTAAAATGAAATCTGTTCAGTCCCAAATTCAAAACGGGTCAGACATGATGAATAATAGGTCTCATTTTACTTGTGCAGACAAAGCTCCAGATTATGGAGATTACTTTTATGAAGGTTGTGAAAGAGCAGTTGATATGCTAAATTCTTCAAACCCATCACAAGTAATTTGGCCTTTCAAATCACGCTGCCCTATTTTTCTCTGAAAGTCCAGTTCCAGGTCAGTGATCACATCAAATTCAGGTCATTTTGAAATCCTGTAATTATTTCTTGAACTGTTGGTTAAATTATTACATATAGAGTAATAAAACATGCTCAGAAATAGGCTAAATAAAAAAATAAGCCCTAATAAATAAGATTAACACGTAGCAAGCCGGAATAAATTGACATTTGAAAAAGATAAACAGTATTGAGCATGGCTCACTGACAAATGTTAAGAGTGTAAATAAAAAACATTACTTATCGTTGCATTTCAGACAGCCTTCTAGAAATGTGCAAACATTTAGGAAAACATTTTGGTTTTCACTTTGGACAGAGTTGAAAAGAAGCAGTGATCTTCGCTTTACTAAAAATTGAGCAACTTGTTTTCTTATTTTAAAGTGTGATAAGGTGTGTTCAACTGTAATTAAAGCAAATTTTTGTAGAACATTAAACACATGGACCAATCACACACTACTCTTTTCATACTCATTCATTGTATTAAAGCTAAGTACTGTTTTCACCTACTTTGATTGAAATAAAGGAGCAAAGATTAATAATTATAATAATGAAAGAAGTAGAGAGCTACAATAAATAGGTTTGTATTCATATGCTGTATTTTTCCAGAACGTTAAATGACATTTTAATTACATTCTAAATGATGATGAATAATATTTGTCTTTTTGAGGCATGCCACAGATAGATTGATTCTTTAATAAACAAAATTAGTAGGTTTTTTTTTGGTTTTTTTACGTTTTTTCTTTTTCAGTTTTCTTCAAATACAGATTAAAACTGAAGCATTTTCACTGAGGACACTTGCATGCACATTTAAAATTAAAAAAAATATTCTTGTTATGGATGCTGTGAAGTGTATGGATAATAAAGTCTGTCACACTTGAAAGACGGTCTACCAAAACTCAGAAATGATGCTAAAAACTCAGGTGAATAGAATAGTTACCAAAAAGCAATCACACAAAAGTAATCACTGCATCAAATTGAACTGTGATGATCAGAATACAAAACTCTTGCAAACAGATGTACTATTTCCTCCACTCTAATGAAGGAGATTTTAATACAAAATGAACAGCCACAAAATAATCATCATCAAAGCTGCTGATGAGGTTTGATCAGTGGATAGAGAAATGTTTTACCCCATAATAATAAAGGCAAAAAACAATCCAGGCCCAAATGTTAAAACCTAGTAAGTCTCCTTCTATTTCTGCATTCTTAAGTCCACACGCATACAATCTGATGCAAAAAAAACAGAAGATGGGTGATTGTGTTAAACAAAGTACAGAAAAAAAAGAAAAAAATCCCACCTGCGGAGGTTGCTTCTTCACCATCTGCTGCTTTAGAGACCAAAAAAAAGCACAAAAAAAGGTAGAAAAGTGAATTATTGGAGTAATAACAACTTCCTCCCAGTATCCTGGTGTGCGGCTGCATGTAACACTGCCTATTCAACTGCTGAATAAACTGCAAGGCACGACTGTATGTGCTTTAACATTTGACATGTAATTCACAGAAAAACACGCTATGTAAAGTCCAGCACACCTGCTACCTGCAGACTAGGGCTGCATGATATGAGGAAAACTCGCGATATGCGATATTGGTGATTAATATTGCGATAACGATATAATTCGCGGTATATAAACAAATAGCAAAACAACCAAAAACATAATTTCCGTGTTCACTGCAACAGTTGAAAAATTATACTCCAAATGACCCTTGTCGACGTAGGAGGCAAACATCAAACATAAAAGGGCTCATCTGATTGATCAACAATGTAAACGGGTCCTTCCGATTGGTTAAATGCATAAAGGGATTTATTTCATTTGTTCAATATTTCAAGCTGCCATGAGATTGTTTTAGAATATTTAAGGTAACCATTTATTGCGATTTTCGCCGTCTTTTGCGGTATGCATATTGCACAGCTTAATGTCGCGATAACGATATATTTGCGGGCCTACTGCAGACCTATACCTGGTATCCTGCCGATATAGGTACTCCTAGGTGCTGCCATGAAACATAGCCTGGCATGCTGTCAGAGCCCATCCCCCACCAATTGAAATGCTTTTCCCTGGTCACATGCCTTCCACTGGTTTGCCATAAATGTAAACCTCACTGTAGTCTTCCAAAAAGGTGAAATCAGGCTTTTAGCTTTAAATAATGCTATTTATCATTATTCAATTAGAAATTAATATAGAAAATGTTTTTTAGAAGCAAAATTGATGTACCACTGAGCAGTAACTTCAGGTGTTCTTTATGTGTGACTTTTAAAGAATAAAGTTATTTTTTATGTTTTTATTTCATATTACTTTGATTTAAATTTAAAATTGTTCTGTTTTTTTGCACTAATTTGATGTCCTGGTAAGCAGAATTTGGTATTTTGAGTTCCTTACTCTTTCACGTGGCTGGAAACGCTGACTTGCTGCATGCCCAGCCTCCAAGCCCCATTTCATCTTTGTAGCTGAGATTTGGCCTGTTTGCCATCATTACTGTAATCCTCAACCTCTATTATTGCCTGTGAAATTGCTGCAAAAAAATGTCCCTGAAAGCTATACACAGCTATAAAAGCACTAGACCAAGGCCATTCGATGCAAGGGATGGCTAAAAATGCTACTATTATTGGAGAGAACGATCAGAAATATGATTTCATGGATGGTTGCATGGATGGACGGATGGACGGGCGGATGGATGGCCTAACAAGACCCAAGTTAGGAGTTGCCGCTCTACAAAGCAGATTAAATATGTAAGTCTTTTGTCTCCTAATACAGTTAATGATATTGCTTACCAGTGCTTGCTTAATTAAGTTGAATACCAATTAGGTGTTAGCATATGAGAGTGTTGAGGCCACATAGATCACTAAGCAGACACTGTGAAAGCTATTGAATAGCTGCATTTATTCGGCTACAAATAAACCAAAATAACATCAATCTCACCTGATAACACAGAGACATGCACAAAGTAAGTTATTGTGTCCTCTGGTGGAGGTGGGGTTTAGATTTAGAAATAAAAAAACTTCACAAATAATTTTTATATAATATATATATATTGGGTGTTTCATCAAAAGTTCTTACAAGGCAGAATATGCATTGATAGTGGAGAAAATTAAAATTATCACAGTTTCTATGGCTCAATATGTTCTCACCCCAACTCGGCAGACATGCATGCATGAGTAAGGACCCCCCGCCGCGTCACATATCGATGCTTTAGGTGAGCCCACCTCATCGTTTTCAGACATGCTGAAAATAGGAGATCCGGAAACGCCAGTAATTCATTTACGTTTTCAACTATAACAAAATTTTTCCTTTAATTTCTGTTTTATACACCAACAAAAATATAGGCTATTTTAAGCTAAAGCAAAACATGGAGCGCTGCTGTCAGACTATATGAGGGGGAAAAAAACATCTTGGTCTTCTTTTCTTTTTTATTTATTATCATTTTTATTATTATTATTATTATTATTAAAGAGGAAGACAGAATCTGTTGACACATTCTGACTTTACCTAAATCATTAAATCGGAGCAGACAGTCCGTCAAAAAATGACGAGTTGGCTTCATCCAAAGCGCCAATATGTGACGCAGAGGGGGGTCTCCACCCATGTGTCCATATATGATGGGGTGAGAATGTGTTGTATAGCTATAGGACTCAAATGTGGCTGTATGTTTATTGACTCGGGTACCCTGTTTGCCATTTTCGTTTAGCCAAAACTTTGTGCATGTTTGGTAGCACATTTTTATGTGAGAAACTTTTCTCATTGATGAAGATGAAACAGTGAGATGACACAGGAGTCATCTCACTGATGAGCATCTGCAATCCATCCTGAAAATCTCCACAACACACGACCTCACACCACGCATAAACAAACTTGTTAAATACAGAAGCCCGGGCGTCCAGCTCTAATAAAAGGACACAAGGGTTGAGAAAACAGATTTGTTTTTTTCTGAAAATCACATTTTTATTTATATTTCCAGGTTTTATTTGTTTTATTAAGCAGCAAATTCATATTATAAGATGGTATAATGTTAACCATCTACATAAAATGACAATTGATATTTGAATGCTTTTGCTTTTAAAGTATATTTTATTTCTAACTTGCATAGTTTGCACTTCATTTTATGAAGTGCAAAATATTATTAGTTATTAGAGGTTTTTATTTACTACTAAAAATCGAATTATTCCACAGTAATACTCCTTTTTGTTTTTATTCATATTATTGTTCAAAGAAGTTATGTCTCAAAAGTTTTAAAGTTTTAAAAGTTTAGTGGATGAATGTTCAATAAATGTTTATCCTGTTTAGCCTGTGACCAAAATTGTGTTTTGGTTTACGGCTCCCTGTACAATTGCGTTTGAAACCCCTCGTCTAAGTATTTGATGACTACTAAAAAAAGCAACCACTAGAACTTAACCCTTTAGCACCGGAGTTTTAGCTTCACATTCTTTCAATTCCCCAAACTTTTCAACCATTTGCGCATTTAACTTAAATCCAGCGTATTTTGAAAGAGAGAAAAGCAAGCGTTGCACTGACATGCAACACTTAACAGCAGCAAAATATCTTAAACAATCAATTAAAATCTGCTGATTCTGTATTGAAGAAAAAAGCGGCTTTGTGCTGATTATCAGTAACATGTTGCATAACGGTGCAAAGCCACTTTTTTCTGCGTCAGAATAAGCTGATTCATGTAGATCACATAAACAGTTGAAGAGTAACTGTATTTCGAAGAGCGACATTTCTGATGTTAAAGGGTTAAAAAAACGAATGGTCTTACAATGAGTCATCATAAATGGACCCACAGGAGACTGGACAAGGCCCGACTCAGGTTAAAAGTAAGCAAAATTCAGAAAGAAACGTTTGATCCTACTTATGTATTTAGAACCTGACCTACTGTTTGTTCCATCCTTAAAAACAAGACATTTTTGTCTAGTTTTAGACCAATACCTTTACCTATTTAAAATAAGAGTTAAAAGCTGGACATACATTGGTAGTCTATAGGCATATCATTAATGAAATTAAATCTTTTAGAACCACTTTATAGCAAAATGAGCAAATTATGTTGATAAAAATGTAAGAAAAACTAGAATAATAGCAAAGTAACACATTTAAACACCACTCAGCAAAGCGGTGTCTACAAACACAATGGAAGAAAGAGTGTTGTGAATTTTGAAATAAGAAATAAGCAGTCTTTCATACAGCTTGAAATTTAAAGGAAAGCTGAAGTTGAGAGTCACACAAAGGCAAAAGCAAGCACTTCGTCAGCCTCTCATTTGTCTGGCAGCAGAAGCTTCCCTTTTGTGTTTTCCCATGCACATGAGCCAATGTAATCCTCAACCAAGCATATTCCACGCTTCACTTAGTGTGGGTTTTTTTTTTTTTTATCAGCCTTTCTTCTCCTCTCTTACCATAAGGGTCAAGGCACACACTTGCAATTCTTCAGACAAATACAGTATACACACACAATTACACACTAACAAAGGGAATAGCAGCAGAGAATAAAATATGCCTCCAAGTGCAGACAACTTTTTACTCCCACACATAAATACACAGGCTGAGAAGATAGAGGGGAAAGATGAAGTTTTAGCTGCTGTTTTTGTTTATCCAAGTGTTGAAGTGGTGAATCACAAGATTGCATAAGTGTGCAAAACGATTGGCTCCTGTTCCCTATAGAAGCATGCAAACGGTGTTGGCACCGTTGCAAAGCTTTTATTTTTTTTATTTTGCATGAACATTATTGAGTCTAACAAAAACATTCATACATACAGGGGGCAAAAAGGTATTTGGCAGCCACCAACTCCACAAGATGTACAACTAAAAAAGATGAGGGAGGTTTGTGATAGGCACACTTCAGCTGTGAGAAACAATGTGAGAAGAGGACACAGGAAATCATGTTGTATGACTTTAAAATAATTTATTTGTGCAATAATAAAGAAAATAAATTGTTCACTTCTGTGCTTTGCAATGAAACCCTGGTTGCCAAATGACAGAAGTCAAAAGGTTACCTGTAAGTTTTAACCAGGTTTGCACACACTGTAGCTGCTATTTTGGCCCATTCATCCATTAAGATCTTCTGAAGAGCTGTGATGTTTTTGGGGTATCACTGGATAACAGACTATTCCTTCCACAGATTATCTTTTTAGATTGAGATCTGGAGACTACCCCAGAACCTAAAAATGTTTTATTTTATTTTTTATTACCTAGTAATTGCCTAGACGATGTGTTTAAGGTCATGCTGGAAGATCCAGCCATATTTCATCCTCAATGCTCTCACTGATGGAAAAAGGTTTTTGTCTAAAAATACTGATCAAAATACCTGTCCCCTGTGAGGAAGAACAGTTCTGAAGCATTATGCTTCCACCCCCATGCTTAACAGTAAGTATGTTACGGTTTCAGTTCTTTGCCTTTGTGGTTTGATTCTCTTTTTGTTCTGGCGTGTTTTTAGTTCACTTCCTGTTGTATTTTGAAAGGTTCCTGTTTTGTACTTTGGCTTTGAGTTTTACTTTGGTCCCCATCTGTCCTGATTGTGTTCACCTGTGTCTCGTCAGTCCTATATGTATTTAAGTCCTGTCCTTCCCTTCCTCCTGTGCTGGTCCATAGTGTGTTATTATGCTGTCCCACCCCGGTTCGTGTATATCACCTGTTTCTAGTGTTTCGAGTTTGCCTGCCGACAGCAGTGGTTTTGGTTTGTAGTTTTGTTTCGTTTTTGAGTATTAAAGCTCCCACTCCCCTGCAACCTCCTGCCTCCTTCATCCTCTCTGCGTCTGGGTACTTCCTCAACCTCTTGCCGTAACAAAGTATGATGTTTCTGGAATTCTACTCATCATTCTTCCCCCTTCAAACATGGACTGCAACATTTATACCAGAGCTTCAAGCTTTATTTTGTCACACCCAATTGCTGTTTTATGAGTGTTTGTGAAAAAGGGAATATAACTCAGGTCAAGATGCTCTGCACTTATGGCTTTATTTTCATCGTGCAGAATCGAATGGGTGTTCTCAAAGAAAAAAATTCAAGTGTACATATTTCTTTGACTTGCACAGATAAGCAAGATTTTGCAACTGCAGTGCATCTCTTTCAATAGAGTCTCGCACAAAAGCCCTCAACAAAACCGTGATTTCCCTACAAGTAAAAAGAGCAGGTAATTGGTAATTTCATTGGTAATTTCTTAAATGGGCAGTTTTTATGTTTTTTTTTGTACTTACCATGAATTAACCTAAGAAGTAGTGAGCAGGAGTGTCAGCTACTGGACAAGAAGAATATCATACTATTTTATACAATAAACACTCAAAGATTGATGCACACTGAGACAACCCCTTATGCATTTGTAATACATGAACATCTTTAGAGATTAATTATTTAAATTGTCCCTCCTTCCCAGGTGAGAGTCCTTTCTATGGCACGATAAGCCTCTATCCTAGGACATATTGGTTTAATCTGACTGACTGACAGCCAGCAGGCAGTAATAACCATCAATAATCTTAATAGGAACCATCTAGCCTGTCCAGTGGAAGCCTGATATGGCCTCAAGGTGTTCAGTCAAGATAGAGGTGTGACTGCACAAGACGAGCAAGTATGAAAACCTTCAAAAAGAAAGGCATTCATAAAATACACACACATACACCTACCTGAGAATGAGGGTACACATAAAACATTAAACCCAACATGAATACAACATGTGAAAAGAAAGAATGTGCAGTGTGTGTTCATTCTTCTCTAGATGCTACTTTAATCTAGTCTCTTTTAGAGGAGTAATAAAGTTTCACAATAAGCATGTTAGTTGTTAACGTTGAAAACCCAGAGGAGTCGTTGGAACTTGGTTTATATGCACACACATGCGAACAATATAATCAGAGAAAAATAATCAATCAAGCAGCTGTAACTAACCAAGAACACATCCTTGCCTGGGACTCGTCTAAGAACCTTCTCAACAAATTTCAATTCAGAACCCTAGTGCAAAACTACGAAAACCTTTTTTCAAAAGATTGGAACAAAACAAAGCAGAAAGTAAATATGGTATGCTGCATGAAGTGAAGAAAAGCTTCACCTTAAATAAAGTGTGAAATGGCAGGAAATTACATCATCAAAGTATTTAATCACAGTCTACCTGTCACAGAAGTAGACTAAAACAAAAAGAAAGCAAATGTACAGGATAAATCTTGATCATTCAGGTTATAAAATATTGAAATAAGCCACAACTTGTTTTTAGTTATAATTGAACAAATTGATGCACAATTTTGAGCGACTTGAGTAAGACATTAAGATATCAATTAAGTATTCTCTGCCCCTAGTCTTTTTAATATGTGTTAAGTTTATGCTATTTGTTTACACTGTATATAGGGAATTAGGAATTACATGGATGTGAGGCATCCTAAAGAATGAACCCTTGCTTTCCTAAAACTGTCTCCTTTCCCCTTTATAGAAGTCAATGCAAAAAAAACAATCTGAGTATTGGATGGCATTCCAGTTTAACAGTGCGACATAGAGAATGACAGTTAGTTGTCACTGCTAATGCTGCCAGCCCTGACACTAGGTGAGACTTGTAAATCTCATCCGTGTCTGTCAAGTGTCTCCAGTTATGAATATCATCCATAAAAGTGTTTTGGATTTCCTGTTTGTCTCCTGTAAAGAGCAGCCAGTACGAGACAGGGGCTGTTTCAATCAGGTATGGTGGGTTTAAAAAGTTGTAATTAAAAATGTTAATATAAACCAATTTAATTTGCAACATAATTGCCTTTAATTAGCACATGATTCAAGTTGCAGCTTAGAAAGTTGTATTGCCCAATTAAAAAAAAAACTATAAATGTGAAAGAGAAATAATCTTAAAAGTACAGTTTTAAAATTAAAAGTTGAAATGATTATTATTAACTTTATTTATTTATTAATTTGTGTAACACTGTTTCACACACCTGAATTTGATTTACCGGCCAAAGTTTGTGCATTAGCATTGAATATATGGAATAAATGTCTCGGAGTCTGTAGTTGATACGCACACATGCATCAGCACACGCATAGTCACCCTGCAGACAACAGCAGATGCTCTCTGAACATCCATCTCCCACATACCATCATCTTTTTTAAGTGTTTATTCCATCAGAGCACTGCTTATTAACATAAAATCATCTTGCTGTGGAGTGGGTGGCTAACTGTGAAATGACTCACAAACACAATACCAACATTAATTAGGGAGGCTTTGTTGAAGCACTTCCTTATCATTAGCCGTCTTCAAACTAATGGCACGGAGGTGCGGTATCATACCCCTTTATGCCAAATGAAGTGGTAAACAGCATCTCTTTTTGAGTAAATAACCCATCCGTCCTCATTCTGCTCTATTGTCAGAGGAGCAAGAGTGCAGCCTTAGAGTCTTCTATTAACAAGTGGCTGATGTGTAGAAGTGGAAAATAATAAACAAATCCACCTCCTGTCAGAAAAAGAGTACTAGTTTTATTATTTCCAACATCTTTTAGATGTTTAAGGCAAAGATCTCAAAAGCTTGAACATCTGAAAATCTGAGTATATAAAAAAACCAGGTGTGTGATGTATGACGTAGTCTTGCCTTATAGCCTTTACTTTAAAGTTGATGAAAGTAAAGCCAAACATAATGCTGGGAACCTACCTAAAGAATACAGGAGTGAAAAAAAAAGACTGAATGAAAGATGTTGATGAAATGTGAAAACCTTGTAGTGAAAGTTGAGGCTGTCTAGAAAATCTAGGTAAATCTAAAAGAAATTTAAAAAAAAAAAAAAAAAAGACTTCAAAATATGCAAGTGTTTATGATCCCAAAACAATTTCAATTAACACTGTGGCCTTTCTTTTTTAAAGTCAGAAGACTGGCATACACAGCAGTACAGTGTAAATGACTAATGTAAGATGGCAACACAGTTTGGTTTTAAACACTCATCTTATCAAATTTAAGAGAAGTTAGAAGTTAAGGGAGAATGTGTACTTTTTGGATCTGTAGCACCAAAAAGGAGAAATTAAAAGGATTAAAGATGAATGGAAAAAGAAATAGAATTGAGAGTTCCCAGCAGATAAGTCAAGCTACAAAAGGCAGGATAGGGTACATCCTAAAGGCCCAGGCGCAGTTTAAAGAAACAGCGCCTTCAGCGGCACGTATCCAGGTCAAGTTCAGTGGAAATGAGCAAAACTAATAAACAAAGGCGAATGTTATCGCTGAATCCTGGAGCGCGTGCAGCACGAGCTGTTTTCAGACACCTTATGGTAATTTCCATCCTTTTTGTGTACACACCATTGTTTACTTCAATTATTAGACAAGGAGCCCCAAAGGTTAAGCCATGTTGCCTTAATAAAACAGGAGCTGTAACAGCAAAAAAATAGGAAAAAGAAAAACAAGATTAAGGACAAAAGGAACAAGAAAAATCATAAGAACAGGAGAACCCCTGTAAAAAGTATCTAATGGCTCTCATTCTGTCTAGAAATCTCTCACAAAAATGCAAAATCCGGGAAGAAGAAATGAAATTATACTAAAAGTGTGTTACAAGTAACACGTTTTTTAACCTGATACTTCTGACAAACATTAAAAATAATTATATATTAGATATATAGATATTATATATATAGATATGTTTTTTTAACTTTTGTTTTTATTGACAAATTTATCAAAAAACTTGTTTTTTTTTAAATACTTTTCTGTACATACATGTGGCCTATGCACAATCTCACCAATCTCACACTTCTAAGACAAATATCAAAGCTGCACAATCGGATGACAGTGTTGATAAAAAGAAAAATAATGAATCTCTAATTTAGAATTAAAATGACTATATGCAGGCAAATATTTACACAGATTTCAGGGTAGCTGTCCACATCCAGAGCTCCTCTTTCAACATTCACCAAATGATAAATGAATCCCAACACAAAAAAATAAACTGGATCTTTGTTTCCTTTCCAAGAGTGTATTTTGTTACATCAAAGAAGAGACGGGAAAAGCCCTGACGCACCGAGCCCCCATCCCGCATTGTTAGCGGAGGAACGAAGGAGGGGTGAAAGCCTCACTCTTCCTAATTGGATGTAATCGCCAGAGGGAATAAACTTGCGTTGGCCTCGGGGAGGAGGGGCGAATGAGAAGAGATAGAAGATGTTTAGCGAGGGCTGAAAATGTTAAATATCCCTGGAAGACTAAAAAGACACAGCGTGGTCCCAGGAACTCAGAAGCATATGCAGCGTATTGTTCAGAAACTGCTCTGTACAGAAAACAGGGACTGAGATAGAAGGAGTGAAAGAGAAAAGAACCTGGAGAGCAATGACACCATGAAACAGAAGAAGCTGAAAGCAGCCCATAGAACAAATAATGTTATATTAAATCAGAGAATGCCTATGAAAAGACTACACATTACTTTAAAAGTGCTAAATATTGACAATCATCACCAAGAAGCTATTTTCTTTTTTAAAGTCCCATTTTGATCATCTTTTGATCTATTCTAAAAGTGTTTGCAGTGATCTTTTAATTATAACTATGCCGTTTTTAGACAAAATGAAAAAAAACTGTGTCGTTTTGTAGTTTCTGCAGAGCGGCAGTAGTTCATTAGAAATTCACCTCTGAGTTATGGGGGGACTGTTAGAACAGAGTAGGCCTACCCTCATTTCCTGTGATCTCTTTGTTTACACTCTCTCCCGTTAGCGTACAACCCCTCACAGCACCAAAAAACAAAAATAGCATGCAATATAGAAGCTATCCAGCCGTACAGTTGTGAGCCAGATGGCAGCTCGGACAGGAAAAACAAAGATGTACGTGGATCTAGTCATCTCCATGTGGATGCATCGGAATGGAGCGGAGCAGGAAGCTTGTGGCCTGCCGATCGTAGTCGCTGTGTCACTGCTACAGACTTTTTCCAACTGGATTTTTTTTCTTCTGCTCCTGATTCACAATGATTTAAATACAGAAATACTCAGAAATGCTATTTGAAGTTTAATTTTTTTCTATATATGTCCTCCCCAATGAGAAAAATACCACAAGAAAACATTAAAAACACAATTTTCATTGGAGTGTCAGAGATGACACTAAAACGTATGAACTCGAGAAAAATGTATTATAAGAGTCACTTTTTCTGCTCTTAGAGAATTTCTGCATTTCTATTTTTATATTTATATTAGAAACAGCATTGGCCTTTATCTTTTCTTGAAACTCAGCAATAAACAAAAAAGAAAACTTTGTGGGTTTTTTTTCCTCCACACTATTTCCTCCACTCTCAGCTGGTGTCAGTGTGTGTGCACTTTAAAGGTCCAGTACCACCTACGTTGCCTGAAAACCATAAATCCAGAGTGAGTGCTGGATTTAAGACGACTGCACGCTGACACGGACACATCTACATACATGCGTATACATGTATGATGTTGGGGATTTTTAATAAATATGTTTTGCTGCATTGCATTTTCCATCAATGCACACTAGAGCTCTGTGCAAGTAAACCGTAAGACCCGGGTTTTTTTAACCAACAATCCGCATCCATAATCAATATATTTTTTTGAACTTTGGTCACAGAGAGGCTGAGAGATTTTACAGCTTCGGCAAATGTTATTAACATTTCAAAGGTCTGCACCCAGTTTGGTCTTTGCAGTCCTTGTTAAAAAAAAAAAAAAACAGCTTTTACTGCCGTCAAACCCCCACCTAGGCGGAGAGCTCAAAGGACCGTCCTGCATGTGTGAGGTATTCCTGTTTAGGGGCACTTCTCAAGAAATGCTTGTAATTGTTTAAGACCTCAACCTTACCTTCACAGTGAGAATAAATCAAGCTCAGCTTTCAAACTGTCCTTTGAGTTATACTCCCACAGGAGCTCTAAATTTCAGATAAGACCTGGAGGCTACGGTGCTGTGTGGCTAAAACCTGAACTATGCAGAGTAAAAAAACGTTTAAAAAGCAGAGTTTTAATCTTAAGGTCCCCGTCCTTTTAAGAATATGCAAGTCCTTCCTTCTGCTGTCAATACTGTACATCCTGTATGAGCCCTACAGAGGTGCATGCAGGGATTTTGTCTCAGAATAAGATCAATGCCTTGCCTCATTATGGGCTTGGGTCAGTATCAGTGCTCTCCAACCCGGACCTGCAAAGTCCCCAGGATTGTCCAACATTTAGGAACTTAAGTTCCTGGAGATGAAAGCATACTCCACGCAGAAGCAAAACCCTGGAGTCTCCGCAATTCTCAGCAGAGAGTTGGTGAAAAGAACAGCAATCACATAGAAGTGAGGGTTCAAAGGTAATATTGGGCAGAGTAAAAAGGCTATTATATCATGTTTTCTATGCAAAAGGCCTCAGAGCAGCATAGGTCTTTACAGGGGTAATTATTAACTGCTTTTGTTAGAAGATTTATTACAACCTTGTTGTTTAATCAAATAAAAAAATGCAATCACTAAACATCATCTAAGATACTCTTCATCACAAACTAGCTGCATTTATTTTTTACAAACATCACTATTTCCTTTTATCGGGTTCATTCCAGAGATCCCTGAGGCAGAGCGGGACCTGGTGGGGGCTCACTGCTCAAAAAACTGAAATCCTCATTTAAACCCCCGTATTAAACTGGTGCTCTAACCGATATAAATCATTCAGGGGTAAGTTAATGAGGTTTTCCTAACTATCCCTTTAGGCCTATGGTGAAGTGTAATTAATGTTGATCATGACACATATTGGTTCTGTTTGAGACAAGCTTACAGAATCTATTTGGAACAGATATTTGACAAACATGACAGTTCTGCAGACAAATTAGGTCTAGGTTATTAAACCTCACTACCTAACTATATGGTAATCAAAAGTCAAGAGCAGGCACTATTAAACAACGCCGGGTTCCCCTCCCTTTGTCAAAAGAACAGACTGGCACGGAAACATAATAACAATGCCTTTTGATGGATTGTGCTAATTAATATCACTCTCGAGCGCTCTATTTCAGCTTCTTGCTAATTAAGAGCCAGGAAAGCCAATTTGGCTTCAAAAATATTTCAATGGATTCACAATATCTCTGCCACTACATGTCGCCCTGGCAATGAGGCATTATCTATCGTACGCAAGCATCTTTCAGTGCAGAGCAGAGCTATACAGTATTAATCAAATCCTTGGTTATAAACTATGTTTACTTTAATGGTTGATAACTGTTTGTGTTTCTATTACAGACAAGATCTGTTTTGTGTTATCTAATATCGGAAATTCTTGCAAAACCTCATGTTCTTAAAAGAAAAAATTCACTCGATTAGTTCCAAGAATTAGCCTTAAGGCATGAGGGGAGGAGTAATTACCAAATGTGTTTGGGGTTCTGTTAAGTGGGAGCTCTAATATGATTGACACCTCCTTTCTCCACGCATTTATTGTACGGCTGACAGTAAAGCTTTTGGCTAAATGCAGGTTTGCAGCGCGCCTCTCTTTCTTCTCTGTCCCCATCCCCTCATCTCTGCACGCTCATTACAGATGCCCTAGTTTGCTTGTGAGCCAAGAGCCTTGCTAGCCTCATTACAAACTTGGACATCTCCCATCTTTTGTACCTTTTTTCCAGACAAGATCTCCCACATTCATGCTTTTATCCCAGGAGCAGCCTAAAAAGATTCATCAAAGATGTATAAAGAAGTGCGGCTCACATCTCATCTGAATCCGCTCTGTGGAGAGACTGAAGTCTGTGATGAAAAGTGCTACTGCAGATTAACAGGCGCTGGAAGTTAAATAGGAAAAGGGGAAAACGCGTTTTTGGTGAAAAGTGTGTCAGTTTTCAGGATTAATGCATATTCAACGGCTCGGCGCGGCACTTCTTTTGCCCCTGTTCATTAAATGGTTTCCTCATTAGCTTTCTTGTTGCCATGATGTTTTCCATGTGGCATTTTGGATGTGAGACAGATTTGGCCACACAGACAATTTCTCTATGAGCAATGGTCTGATTAAAAATTCACAAAGACTTGAGTAGCACTACATTCAAACAGTCTTCTGTGACAGTTTTTAAGAGTGTTTGAAGTTAGCATAACACAGATAGCTTCAAAAAACAATTCATCGGGTTAAAAAAAAAAGAGCAAAGCTTGTACATGTTCGACTAAAATCAAAGTGCATTCAGACATTTTTGCTATTCAGGGAAATGACATCTCTGGCTATTTCTTGGCCAACAGACGGTCTGAAACCACAGTTGCTCTGCTGACATGAGGGAAAAAAGGATTTTTGCTCATTCGAAATAATAAATTTGCGATATGAGATGCAATTTTTTTGCAGCTGCCTGTAAATCAGGAACATATGAGAGCATTACATAAGCCTTCGTCTTGCACTCGTTAGCCAGACAGGTACACTGCTTTAAAAAAGATCACTTAAAATTGCCACAAAAAAAAAAAATCCGAACCTCTATCAGAAAACCCCTTTGCTCTGGTTAAATATGCAGGTAAAAAAAGTGAAAAGGCATGAGTAGAATATGTTCAGAGCCTATGAATCTCCCAGTAATATTTAACGTCAGACCTTTTAAGGCAAATGTGACTTGTGCAAATCTCAAAAAAATACATCTACTACCAACTGAGCTTTGGCTCCCAGGCTGGCAGGCACATCAAAGTCCGCTCTGCATCTTCTAAGTCACTGTCATGTTTCTATTTAAGTAACTTCTCCACTCATCTTCAGCGTTTCTCTACCTGCTCAGGTCAACTGGTGAGTGCAAAACCATCCTGCAAGTCATATAGGGGGTGCTTTGGGTAAATATCACATCATCAGTCAAGAGTCTGAAACAGATGAGATCATGTAAATTTGTGCCCGGGCTCTGAACAGGAGAGGTATGCAAATGTCACAGCAGGTCTTTTAGAGCAGCATGATAGTTTTCTATTACTTACTGGGTCGTTGCAAGTAACACACAGTCAGGCATTTTTCCCTGTTTCAACACACAACAGGTCTTTCCCACAATGCAACTGTTTGTTTGACTAACAAAACTCCGTAAGAGAGTTAGTGATAATACTCGACTCCATGAAATGCATGCTGGAAAAGCGTGAAGAGGTGGTTTACTCCCAAACATCACACACACTTTTCAAAGCTGTGCACTGTTTATACCAAAAAGGGCAGGCTTGACAAATTCAATTTTTTCATCCTGCTCACCACTTGTGAGGGGCTGAGTTTCACACTGTAGCAGGAGGACTTACTCAAAGAGGCTGTTTGTGGAGCCAGAAAAGGCTTTGCATATAGCAGCCTTACAACTGCTGATGTGTCATCAAGGGTTACAACTGAACCTTCAAATATGATATATTTTACCTCCTTTTTTTTCCTCTATCTGTGTGTGTGTGTCACTGAGTATGCACACAGTTCAAATATTAGTCTTTCTGTGTATTTGCTTGACTGATTTACTGCACTATTAAACGGCAGACGCCCAGATAAGCATGCATTTGCAAAACGAGAAGGTCAATTTAAAGAAAATTGTTGTCGAAATGTGGTGGACAGATCCACATAAAGCCTCAAACTAAAGCTCACAGGTTGTGTGAGTGTGTCGTGCAAGAAAGGACAAACAAAAAGAGGGAAGAGGGACTAGTTTACACTTTTTAACTTTTTCCATCTGCTAATTTTAGCCAGACGGGTAGAGTCATCACTAATTCCTGCATGCATTTGTGCTTCCCACACCTAGCTTGGTGCAGAGAGTCGGGTTTATAGGACCACACAAATTAATATTTTATACAGCTCAAACAGTGATGAATAATATAGCAGCTAAACTGCAGAGAGCCTTAATTTAGAAGCAAACTGCGTGACAAAAACCAGCGTGCGGAGCAATGCTACTGGAGCTGTAAGGAGAAAAAAAATCTGCACGAACAAAACTAAGGTCAGCTTTTACATAGAAGAGATCAGTGACAGTTCATAGACGCATTTCTCCCATTGTTTTCACTAAAGAAACTTTGAAAAGTGGCAGAAAAAGGATGGTCTGAACTTCTGTAGAATATAGAAGAGGATTTGTACAGATATGCATTAAAACAGCAACATTAATTGAAAATAAAATAAACATGTACTGATCTGTACATCTGTTTGACGATTCTGGCAGTGACTGCAGCAACTTATGTGGGCTTTAGCTTCCTAAATCCTTTATTTAAATCGGAAAAGTTCTGTCAGTGTTTACTGAGGAGCTACATCTTCATTTGTGACTGTATTTTACATCCAAGAGTCATGTGATCCTCTTCTCAGAAAAGATTGTCCTACTCTAAATCCCACATATCTTCCTTTGATCACCATATCTGATGACATGAAATCATTTCTGCTTTTATTTAGAACACAGTTACACAGTCTGACCAGCTTGGGTTTTGCCTTCCTCCATATGTATCAGTCGTTTGTCATGTAAAGCTATGTCAAATGTTAAAAGAAAGGGGGAAAAACAGACAAAAACTGTTTTTTTTTTTCATTTCAATTCTATATTTCTATCTGATTTGACATCAAGGAAATTTTTAGTATTCGCATAATCCTTTAGTAATAGCAGATCAATCTTTGACAGCAAAAATGTCAATTTTGCCTGAAGTCATTCTATACTTTGTATCAGGGCAGATGAATGGGAGAGAGAACAGACGGTCAGACAGATAACATATAAGGTAAAAGGAAACAAAGACAAATATCAAACAGCACATTAGTACAAAAATTTGAAGCCACTTTCTGTCCATGAAAATGACAAGAGCGTGATTTGGTCACGTCTACCCAGTGCTTGTTAGATGTCACAATTTAAGCCACTGAGCTCAAATAAGGAGACCGATTTATTAAAAATGTGCTGGTGTGACAAAACCAAGCACAGACACTATCAGATTGGAGCAAAGCTTGATTGCTTCAACTCCTCAATGTTATTACGGCTTGACTGGCTTCCCTTCCCAGGTGCACAGCATGCAGGAAATAAATACTTGCAACATTGTTTCTAGCTTTATTTATATGGAAAAGAAAATCCTTCAAGTGTATTCTGGTGGGAAAAAAAAGGTAGAAGGAGGCTGAATGGTTAGAAGATAGAGAGAAGGACAAGGACAAATACCCAACTATTACAGGCTAAAGCTTGTTGTTTTTTTTTTTATAAGAATACAATTGGTTTTGTGGATAAGCGCGGAAATATAACCACATTTGGTTCATTCCTACAGCCAAGGGTTTCATTATTTCTGAAAATTGCATTGCAGTTTTAACATTTGGAATCCAAGCAAACCTAAACCGGTTGAAACAATTTCTCAGACATTAAAGCTGGAACATTGCTGCAGTTTATCCAAAAATCATGTGTTGTGCTTACGGGCCGAGGTGGACACACCCACTACAGAGACATTAGTTAGTGCTTAAGGGTTTTAGCCTTTAAACTTCCCATGATGCCAAAATAAACATATTTCCTTCTTCTAATTCTAGTTGGGTACGTGTGGAGAAAGACATAAAATCATAGAAATGGGAGTAGAGAGGTGGTTATTTCAATCGACAGAGAATTTGAATCGTTCATTTGAGAACCCTTTGAATTCAATGGCAGTTCAGAGTCTGGACCCCCACGGGAATCTCTGCCAGAATGGCTCCTGCTTTCCGTCTGCCTTCAGCTTTGTCTCATGCAGCTGAATGGAGTCTGATTAGGTTGAGATCCTGATCTCAACCTAATCAAAGTTTTTTCTCAACCCCCCCCCCCCCCCCCCCCCCCCCCCCCCCCATTTCCTTGTGCTGTTTCTAAAGTATGTTTTGGTCTATGTTCAAACGCTGCTCACTCTGCTTTGCTCCATTTGGCCGAGCAGACGCTCTGTGTACACTTGAGAATCAATCCACCTACTTTCATCCCTTTATTAAACACAAGAGTCGAGAATCACCAACTGCCTCAGTGTTATGTGACATCAGATGGGTTTCAAAACCAAAGAACAACAGACCAAGCTTAGTAAAATACCTTGTTAAAAGCAGGTGAAGACAGCAGAGTAACAAGGTGACCTGTATAATCTCCCTGTTTTTGGATGTAAGCCGTCTAAAAGGACATGTTTAGCTGGTAAACAATGAAGTGAATAATTAGTAGTGGTGTACGTTAACAATAATAAAAGCCTGGGTAATCTTGTGGTGTAACTGTAAACATCATGGTTGATAATGTTCCAGCCCTGGGCTGTATGAGTCTGTGCCTGCTGCCTGCCCCTTTGCTCCTCCTCCAGCACAGGGGCGGTTTATTAAAAATCCGAAGACAGGGATAAAAGATCCGCCGTAGACCTGCTTCGGAGAGACTTTTGGTTTGGCTTCTGTTGATTTGGCTCCATTTACAAACATACTCTTTACATTCCCAGACACTCATCCATCAGCACACCTTCATGCTTTTTTGTTGTATATTATTCTCTATATATATTAAAAGTACTTTGAGTGCTAGAAACAGTTTCATCTCCCCAAACGATAAGATGTCAACATATTATCTTTTAAACATATTTTACAACAGGACTATGTTGTTTTAGCAAACAAGAAAAACCTGTAAAGACCACAAAGCCAACCAAAAGTCATCCCCTCAACCTAATCTGCAGGAAAATAATGTTGCAACTCAGCATGAAAGGCTGAAAACATGTAAGAGTTCCCCAAGGCTAGAAGTTCTTTTTTTTATTTTATTTTATTATAACTGAATGGAAATTGTTCAGTTGATACAAAAGTTCAACTACATCCAGATGCCCTGGTGATCCGCTCTGAAAATGAGAACCATTTTTTGATCCTAATCCTTTCAAAAAATGGCTACTGTGGTTTACCAAAGCATAAGCAATGCTTTTAAAGCAATGATGGCCCAAAACATGACTATATGTCCAGACCTGAGCGCGTCTTTACAATGTTTGATGTCATCTATGTGCTTGCAAAAACTAAAACTGAGTTATCTTTCAAAAGCATTCTTTGTCTATTTTTAAGCAATAAAGGTCGAAAGATTTATTGTCAACATGTAACAAGTGGAAATATGCAAAAGAGTGTTACATTTTAGCACAGTTAATTAATGACAAATAATTCAGAATGGAACTTATGGCAATTACGTTACATTTTTTATCATGTACTCATATTTTAGTACATTACTCTCCTTCCTTAAGTTTTAACCCCTGCAATATGTGACTTTTATGTCAATATTACTGAAACATGTTTGGTTATCATAATTAATCGCAAATTTATCGTTATCGTGATTTCAAGCTGTGTAATGTCCATATTGCAAAAGTCAGCGAATATCGCAATAAATGGTAAACCTTAAATGTGCTAAAACAATCTTATGGCAACTTGAACTAATTAAAGAATTGAAAAAAAATCCATTTATGCATTTCACCAATCAGAAGGAGCCCTTCACATTGTTGACCAATCAGATGAAGCTTTTATGTTAGAGGTTGCTCTGCTAATTAGACGAGGGTCATTTGGAGAATAATTGAAGGTATTTTGACTCTTATTTAAATTAAACTTTTGCAGTGAAATGGAAATGTTTTTGTTGTTTTTGCTATTTGTTAATTTATCGCAAATTATATCATCATCGCAATATTGATCACTAATATCGCATATCGCGAGTTTTTCTCATATCGTGCAGCCCTAGTTATCAACAAGGAAGGAACATATTTTGTCTCCTGGCAGGCAAAAAACTCAGATTTATGCAGTAATTTTACATTTAAAAAAATGGTAACAAAATTGCATAAAAAGTTTGCTATGTTACAAAATGTGGTTTAATTTGGGCTATTTTTGTTTTATTACAGTCCAGGTCCTTCAGACAGGCCATCATGGCTCTTTATTATCTGCTGTTTTTTAACACACACACCCACACACACACACATGGAGGCTGCCCACAGTTGAGTCATTAATCGTGACCCAGTGGGATTACTTAAAACCAGTGTGTGGTCTACTCAGACTATAAGATGATAAGCTGCTCCGTGTTCTTAGCAGAAAAATGAGTGTGCACTGAACGTGAACTGACACTACAAATTAACATTCATATCATCATTTTTTTTTACTATTTTCAGGGCCCTCTGTTCCTGGCAGAGTATTGGCTTGAGTTTTGACTCCAGCTTCATTAAAATGCAGAAAATGTATTGCTTAAGCCAGCTATCAAAAATGTGCAGCTTTCAGCAAATAACTTTTAACGTGTCTGAGAATATTAATAATCATTGTTTCCAGTGAGGGCTTTTTTTTTTTTTTAATAGAAGCAGACATTGATTTGAAGTATTAAGGAGAAAAAAAACACAACATACTTGAAGGTTGTGTGTGAAAAGAAGCTATTTTTACCACTGATCAGCCTTTGTGTTTGTCTTTTATCTGGAAAGGGTGCGAGAACACTTTCACATTTTTTTCTCTCTGATGTACAAATGCAGAGCTGATAAGCCTGGAGTCACCTTGTGAGTCAAGAACTGGGCCTGAAGCACCGTGCATCCTAAGCTTCACTATTTTAAGGGGTAGAATTGCACTCTTTGGAACAGATACATGCATGCACAGTTGCAAAAAAAAAAAAAAAGACAAAATGGGAAAAAAAGGAATAACTTAAAACTCTTGTTTTATAATGAAGTATTGTTTTGCTTGGTTTTTACCACTGTGTCTCATGGCTTTAATAAAGTTCTTGGATAAGCGCTTCCTCCCCGTGTGTCCTTGCAGCTCTTATAGTCGTCCCTCGAGTGCCCTGCTATTAAGTCAAGCATGAAATGTAGGCAGGACTGCTAAGGTCCAACTACCAGCACAAGACAAACAGCACTTTATTCATTAAATTGTCACTGTCAGAGAAAAATGATCCTTCACTCAAATATTAGTAGGATTAATGGCTCAATTAACTCCCATAAATAGGTGGAATTATTTTTTTTTTTTTTTAAAAGATGGCGTCAGTTAGCTGAGTCCATTTTCTCGTCCACCTTGTTGAATTTGCACATGATTGCTTTGGCTGAGGGTCTACCAGAGGTCTGACCTTTTTATTTACTGAAATTTGTTATTAAAAGACACATTAACTGTTACTATCAGGGCTAAACCGCCATCATTAACTCCAATCTTCCATTAATAGTGATTTAACAGCCAACCATATGAATGCTATATTTCTCTATTCAAAAAAAGCAGTTGACATTTTTCTGAGTTGTCTTTGAACGCAACCAAATGCTCTATTTCTAATGCCACATCTCCGCATTTAAGCAAATTTCTTACCTTAGCAGACAACCCTTTTTACTCTCAATTCGATATTCCCAGCAAATAATCAACACCACTCCCATTTTCACTCAAGCACTTCTATGTCCAACTCCTGCAGCCCGATTACTGTCAATCTTTGCTCAGACCAAGCAGCAAACCAAAAGTATTAACACTAATCATGATTCACTAACAGCGGACAATTGCACACGCGCTCCAGATGGCTTTCTATCTGCCTAAAAGGCTTTAATTGGGCAGCAATTATAGTAAGACTGACACAGAAATTGATATGCATAAAATTCATTAGGAGTGACTATCCAGGCACAAAGGCACTACATACACCGGGCACAGTCATGTGCTCAGACAAACAATGCGTGAGAACCAGCACCCAACCAAAGGATGTGATGTATTGCACGCTCACTTGGAACAATGCTGTCTGTTTTAGCTGAAGGCGAATGTTTGCACCACATCGATTTGTTCCAGCAGCCCTCCATGACATCCCCAACTGTTTTTTTGTTTTTTTTATTGTTGTTTTTCTGTGTTATTTCCTAATCCATTCGCTATCTTTTAGAAATCATGAAAAGAAAAACCCCAGTGTCTTTGAACGCTCAAGTTTGAACGCTTTCGAACGACCTAATGCTCTCGACTAGTGTCGCTTGACTCATTATAACTTTCACATCAATCTCCTTAAAGCCGCTCCCCGCTGTGAAGGAGGTTACAACTTTATCCGCCCCTGAAAAAAGTCGCACCCAGATCCCTTTGCAGCACCGCAAATTTCCCTTAGATATGCATGATTAAGAGATACACATGGCTGTATTTTTAACTTTCAAAAAGCCTTTTTTTTTAATTGAAAAAGTGAACTTGCAGCACTGTAGCTCCCTACTTTTCCTAAGCAATCATTACAACAGCCATCCAGGGAGTATTATATCTTGTAGGGGCTGACTCGGAGTTGACACTGTGGCTTAGGGAGCCTTAGAAACGGTGCTACAGGCACTCTCTGTGCAGAGACTGAGGTCTGTCTGACATGTGTGACTCCTGAGGCAAGCATGTTGTTAAATTGATGGAGACACGGAAAATGGCATGACCCACTTCCATTAACTTGCTGTAGTTGTCTTCACAGGAGAAAATCCCACAGGTACTTTTCAGTGTCAATGGTGGGCAACGCACAGCTGGGAAGAACGGAGACGTTTCTGTCACCCAAGAGAGCCGGACGGATGCCAGACGGTTCGGATGGGCTTTTGTGTCTTACAGGTCAGTCCAGATCGCGGCAATTTCCCATTTAACCTGGACGGCTAATGGCAACAGTGAAAATTGAACTTGCAGTGCCCTAGCTGACTATTTTCATGAGGTGACAGTGCGGCTGGTACAGAGAAAGCTCTGTCTATTATTTTCTAGTCTCTGTCTCCACACATGCATGGCATCTTCTCCTTTGTGTTTGCTTTTCTTTCTTTTTGAAATTCATCCTAATTTATTCAAATGTAATACATCACAGCATTTAATGGGAAAGCTAAACCTGGACTCTGATTAATTGTAATTTCTCATATAAATTCCAGGCGAAATACTAGACATGCATCAGATGATGGCTGTGAAGATGAATAAAAATGCCCCTTTGTTTTATTTTTATTTTACTTTTTTTTTCTTGTACACAAACTCTATCCAATTAAAGTGTCTATAGTTTGTTTGATCAAAACAAGTGTCGTATATGTTCAAAAACACAGCTCATACTTCAAAATAAAAATCGCCCATCATCAATCAATACTTCATCACTTTCATTAGGATTCGTCAAAATGTCCTGCTTAGTATCGATCACCTTTGCGCGGAGGTTTAACAGTACTGAAAGCTTTTCCTCTCACCTTCCACATGGCGCGGGACAGCGGCACCCAAACACAACGCGATGACAAGCAGCAGCGGTCCCATCCTTGCACTACAACTATCAGGTGTGACTTCCAAGGTTAAGCGGGATGACGTTAAATGTAAGAATTTCAAAGAAAAATTCTCAAAAGTTGTCCTTCTCCCCCGCTATCGACAGGGTGTAAAACTGCCTTTTGCAGACGTTGCTGTGATGTCCTTTCAGGGTAAAGTATCCTTAAAGAGGACACAGGCACGCGCGCCTCTTTGGCTCTGCCGAGGAGGAACAAGTGAGCTCCAGCTGCCGCCCGCTCTCCTCTGATGCTGCCTTCACGGTCCTGCTGCAGTGATGTGATGTAGTGGAGAGAGCGATACCTGCTGTCAAGCTGAAGCAGTGCGCTTAGCTCTCCGTTTCCGGTGTGTATCTACAAAACAAAAGCTTTGAATTCGACTTTTAATTTGAAATTTGATATACTTTGTAAGACCAGCACAAAAACCCATCTTATAATTTATTTTTTTGAAAAATAGACAAAAACATGACTTGTGTATTTAAGTTAGAAGGCAAAATAAACGTTTTTTGAACCATAGAAGGGGTTCAAATAGGTTGGCAAATATCATATAGACAATCTTATAATTTTTCAGTTTTTTAGTTTTTTTTTTTATATGAATTGAAATGTATCTTTCCTTTTACATTTAATAGACAATGCACCATTCACTGGTAAACGTACATTGTTGATGGAAAGTGCCATAACGATTTGTAATCGCTTGAGTTACATTAGTTCCAAGGCCATTGTTAGGGATTACAGTGAAATGTGACACAAGCTGATGACATCGCCCACAATTAGAATTTTACACCGTAGTACATTGCATTTTGTGCATTTTGCACCATGTAACCTATACTTATATCGAGCAGTTAGAAGACATAATGGTGGAGAAAAAATTGGATCCCCGAAAATTGCGGTTTGCGCTGCCCAGGATTTCAAAAACAAGACTGCTGTTACTGCATTTTAAAAATATAACTGGGTTAATTCATTTTGACTCAGTTCATTTTTGCTGCATAGCCAATTTACTTTCTAATGCAAATAACTTTATCTTTAGATATGAAGCAGGCTGCCATTCAATTCAAAGTTAACTTTTTTTTTTGAGTATAGTTTTTGGGTGTGTTGAAGCTTTTAATAGCCAAACATAAATAAATAAATAAATAAAACATGATTAACCACTTACGTTCTCTTAATTAACCACAAACTTGTGTATTTAGTTGTAAGCATGTTCAGAAAATCAAGCTTTTATATATAAATAATAACCAGAATCTCAAAGATCTCCATGTATCATTAAATAAAATACCAAACAACCAAAATGCTGGAGAAAATCGCGTCATTAGGCATGAAAAGTATAAACAGCGTTTTGAAGTTTTTTGCAGTTATCATGGTCAGTCGCAAGTGAAACTGGCTGACTTTAACCAGGCCTGATGATTGCTGTAGGTGAAGTATATGGTTGGCGCAAAGGCAATCGCTGTGAGCTTTAAATGTGAAGGGCCTTGTTTTCTTTGTTTATTTTAAGACGTTAGGTTACCTTAGAAGTGATAAAACTATCCAACTGAAAATATATCATCATTGAATTACAACAGTGATTTCACTTCTATAACCATGTCTTAGTCAACTTTTTCAGGGCTTATTGTGTGTACTGCTTCTTCACTCTCCACAGCTTTTTTTTTGTGTCTATATTTCACTCTAGAAAAAAGTGCAGTACTTCTCAGGCTTTTGTGGTGTGAGTTTGTGTGGTTGCTTCTTTTTAAATATACATCCAATGATCTGGCGACACAGTCACGGTGCATCAACCCTGAAGGAGGGGATTGGCTTGCTTCTTTTGGTAACCTTGAACAGCATGAAGGGGATGTAGAAAATGAATGAATGATGTGTGGTCCAGAATCTCTTGTAGAGTACTGTATGTCCATAATATTATGCCGAATGTAGATCAGTCCTGGGGCTACCAAAGGGCTTCATTCACCTGTCTGAAACCCCGTGGGACTGAGGTTTAATAATAGGCATAATAGACTGTGCTCTAATCATTTGGACTCCTTAACACCAGTTTTTTGTAAGACTTTTCAACATTTGTTCTGTGATTTATTGGATCCGAAGCAGTTCAAGATCTTGATGTGTTCTGAAGTATCCACTAAATCTTACTTTAAATCACACTTTAGTTAATTTAAAAAAAGAAAAAGGCTCCATGTTGGTTCAAATAAAAAAAAATCTAAAATAAATTATGTAAAATTATACTATGGATGCACAAATCTTAATCTAGTGTTTATCTAGCGAAAATTGATCATATTAAGACAGACGTACATTATAAACAACAATCAAATAATTGTTTACTTTGCTAAGGTGCTTTGATTTTGCTTCTTTTTTTTTTTTTTTTTTTTTTTAACTTGTCCTGTCCAACAGCTGGGCAGACAGACGAGAGCTGAGGGCCTCTTGTGTTGGACATATTTTGCTTTAACAAGAGGGGTTATTAATCTTCAGACAAACCAAAGGTATGTCTGCATAAACCCCTTTTGTAATTGAGGCCAAACTTTATTAATTTCAATCATGTCTGAAAATCTTTGGTGTTGGACCGGACGGAAAAGGAAAGAGGGGAAGAAGAGAGAGGGACGCTAGAGAGAGGGGGGGGTAGGAGGGTGATAATAGGAGGGGAAGGGGGATAAGACCATGAAGCAGCATACAGCAACAAGTTTACTGGTTGTTAATCATTATGGTAAGGTTCAAATGCAGTACAAAAAGGGCGGGGCCCGTCCACACACTCAAATGTTATAAACACACCTGCTAGCTGCAAAAATGTCCACCTGTCGACATGTACACAAAACAGATAGTGTTCACACACGCATACTTATGCCTTAAAACCAACTAGTGTGAAATATTTCAGTCATGCAAGCTATTAGTGCAAAGGTGAGCTAACACCAGTGCTCAGGTGAGTGTTTATGTTCTTCTAAAATGGATGGTGGAACGTGAAAAGAAGGAGGGAGAGTGCCCAGCCATCCCCACCCCAAGACCCCCACCGCAGCAGCAGCGGCAGCCGGAATCCCCCCAACGCCACACGGGAACCGGCAGGGAACAACCGCCGCCCGGGCGACCAAGCCCGCCACCCAGGCCAGGGCCAGCAGGGCCGCCGCAAGGCCCCCAGAGCCAGAGGCCAGGGAAGCACGGAGGGAAAGAGAGCGCCGCCCCAGCCCAACCAGGAGAGCAGCCCCCCCGCCGCGCCGGGAGAACCCAACGCACAGCCCCACCGGAGAAGGACGCCCACAGCCCCAAACGAGCACCCCACCACCACCCAGGAGTTCTGGGCATCCCCCCGCCCCAACCCCAGGTACGAGCCAGGACCCCCCAAGGGAGACCCGCTCCGCACTCCAGGCAGCCATCCGCCCGGCCCACGGTTAGTCCAGGGAGGAGCGAGGCAGGGGGCCCGCCGCCCCCGCCCAGGAGGGGGGAACCCCGGGGAAAAAAAGAGGGCCCACAAGGGGTGTTATAAATATGGCCCGACCAGGCTCGGCCACAGTTGGAAATTTGGCGGGGCCCAGCACTCAGGAGCAAGGACCAGAACCCACCCCCCAGGGACCAGACACCCCCGGCTCAGATGTAATGTGAACTCCCCCACCGCGCGGAGAGAGCACCGCCGGGCCCAGGAAGCCGGCACCCCGGGGACACGGCCGCCGTTGCAAAGGGGCCCGCACCCCCCACCAGGGAAGAAGCAGGGGACAGACGGACCCAGGTCCCACCTTCCTTGCAAAATGTGTGTGCGTGTATGTGTGTTTGAGAGGGTGTGTGTGTGCATGTGTGTGTGTTTATGTTGGGATGTATATATTGAGGGGGGAGGGGTGTGTGTACTAAGGGGGGTGCAGTTAAAATTGGCGGGTAGGGCACTAAGGGGACATCTCCTGATTACTCACAGTGACGTCCCCTCACCCTCCCCACCAAGGGGCCCTAAATGTCTAAGGTGCGGTTAAAATTGGCGGGTAGGGTGCTAGGAGGACATCCGCTGCTTGCTGGCAGTGATGTCCAAGCACCCCCCCTACCAAGGGCCCTACATGTCTAAGGTGCAAATAAAACCGAAAGAGGGGGGGCCCACTCCATACGGCAACCATAGGAGGGGGGCCACTGCCTAGTAACCCCCCCCCCAAGGCTCATCGCAGGCTAAGCCCCCCACCCCCTCACCCTATTATGAGGTTATATGAGGAAGGGGGTAAGTTGGGGACAGCTGATAGACTGTCCCCCGGTGGTCAAACAGCTGTCCCCCGCCCCCCCCCCAGCAAGGGGGCCAGGCCCACCCAGCCCAGGGGCCCCACCCCCGGAGGCGCCGACACCCCAGGCCCAGCACCACCCCCCCCACACAGAGAGAGAGGAGCCAGAAAGCGCTGGCCCCCCCCGGAGCAAGCCCAGGCCCCCACCCCCAAACGCCGGCCCTAGAAGAGCTCTGGTCAGGCCTCGACGGGACCGAGGCAGCCAACCGGCCGGGGAAACCGCCGACGGCCTCAGCGGAGACCCCGACCCGTCCTTGGATTTTGCTTCTAAAGTCCTCTGAATATCCAATTTTTTATTAATTTTTTACATCTTTATAATTTGTCTTTCACCCCTTCATATTTTCCAAGCTTCTTTTTTCTGTACATACGTACCTGTCATTTTGAATCTTGCAATCCTCTTCCACTAAAGCTACTGTCACTACACAGGGACAACTATTACTTTACTTTAACATATAGGTGAAAAATCAAGGTATAGAACCAGCAAATCCATGCCAGCCTGTAGATGTTAGCTGCCCTGATGACTCATGCAGCACACAGTATACTTATGCTACACTCTCATCACACTTTTTTTTGTCCCCAGGTGAAACACAAATCTGCAATCCTCAACATTGCATCACTTAATATAGGAACATTACTGGTGAACATAGACAGAGCAGAGTGTCAACAGAAACATTTTTAGACCATGAGGAGGGAAGTGAGAAACACTGACTATAAATGTTCTCTGGTTTGCTCATTTAGTGTCTGGCACCTAAGTTATTGGAACAATTTTCTTCTGAAGCTGTGTTGTAACACCTTTTTTTTCTTCAACTGCTTCGAGGTAGATGGGAACCTGTGAGTTACAATTACCTTGATGTGTTTTATCACTGTTGCTCCTGGTCGTCTTCTTTCTCTCAGATTTTTTAATGTATATAAACTTTAATCTTTTCAGTTTTTTACTTAAAGTTCTCCAGTTGAATATTAATAATGTATGAGGTCTAACACAGGTTTCTGTTTCAAACATTATGTGTTAAAAACTTTAATATTTTAAGAAAATATAAAAAATTTAAAGAATTTTCCAACAATGGTACATCATGCCGTTTCATTTTAAACTTAATTTGTGACTGAAAAAGTTCATTTTTCTTCTCAACCCAAAAAACACTATCTTAAACCATTACCTTATTTCTACACTGAACACACAAGACATCTACCAAGGATCAACTAAGAAGCACATTGAAATAAAATGTTTTTTCCACAAAACCACAAATTATTTAAATAACCAGTAAATTCTTACATGTTTCTGGGCAAACATGCCTAATTTTTCACAAAAACCTGAACAGTTTTTTTTTGTCTAACATTGGAGAAACTAAGATAGTCACATCCATTTTCTGAGCTTACATATTTTGTTTTTTTTACTGTTTGAGGGATTTATTCTGAGGATACACATTAATACTGCAGTATCGCTATGAAAAGGTGATTATTGAGTCTGCAACCAAACTTCAAAATTAGACAGGAAATGAACTTGCCGTTTGTCATGTTGGCCAAACAGCATTGATACATGGAAAAGTATAAAAGAACACTCAAATGATGCTAAAAATTCATGATAAATTTTAAAATGGCAGCCACTTATCCTGTAATGAGACATTTTAACTTGAAGAATGAAAGAAAATATGATGAACACCGCCGTATTTTTATATTGAAAATATCAGCAACTAGAAAAGCAGCAAAAAAAACAATGTTTGATTTGATTTGATTTATTGGTTTATTTCAAGCATCAACGTAGACAATAAAACAAGAAATTGCATGAATATGTGAGTCTAATTTCAGAAACAAAGAACTGTTAGGATCAAAAAACAATGAATTTTTATTTTTAAATGTAAGAATGAGATGCCATCCTCTTAAGTGTGTAATTACTCATGAAAACCAATAGAGATTTTTCCAATAATGTATACATTACACACTAGATCTATTAAATATAGTGAATATTTACTAAAGTCAAGTAGAGTTTTATTTATTGCTTGAAAAGGAGTGGGAAGAAGCTAACTTTTATAATCCCACTTCTTTTGAGTTTGTTTGCGTCCGTATTTTGTTTTATAGGTGAGTCAAAGTCTTAGGACTCTCAAAAAAGTTATAATACCGGTACAAAAGCATGTTTTAGCACACCACAAATTGTGCATTGATTTTTACATCTTGTTTGCCTGGCTGAATAAATATCAAATTATAGTTCAGTTCATATTGTTCTCTTCCTCGGTTATGAATAGTTTTTTCACCAGTTAATTTTTTATTCCTGTGTGAGTGAATGTTTGGATGAATACCTATTAGCTCTTTAGTAATATTATTTTGAAGCAACACTTCCTACTCTTTCGTACACTTTCTGACTACCCTCCCCAACCTCTCTGTTATTCTGCTTTGAAGCAATAAATTATGTGTTCACAGAGTGCCCAAAAGGAGATCTCAGCGATAGAATTGTTTTCTAATGATAATTCAGAGGGTTATAAGGCAATTAACAGACCATTTGGAGTGCATCATTTAGAAACCAAAAATGAACATAATTTAAAAGAGAGTTTTCTTATCAGTACAGAGTGTCCCAGCCAGTCTGGTCACATTGTGCTGTTCCCAAAGAAGCGCTTCAGGGCTAGTGCACATGCGGTGATTGGCATTTTAAAAGAGGCAGTTCTTAGTAGGACAATTAAGCACAAATGCATCAGGATGACTTATTTGTTTGATTTATGGGCATTTAAAGGTTCCTGTTATTAATTAGATTTTTCTCTTCAAGACAAGCACAGAAAACTCAAAAGGAGTTTTTGTTTTTATCCTTTAACCTAAGAATTACATTTTTTACCCAGAGGACATCAACAACATAATAAATAAATCTATGGCTTAAATTATTTTTAAAGTTAAAACGTTATTTGAAGGACATACAGAGCAGAAAAACTTTCCTATGACAGCCAGTATAATAATTTTCTCTCAGACTTTGAAATCTTATTTATTCTGATCTTCAAGACAATGTTCCGATGATAATTTGCTTCCAGTTTTCTCACTGACATTTTACGAAATGTGATAATGTAGCACAGGCTTGGTGCCTATTTATTATTTGCATCCTGTGATATTTTGGCAACCTGTGATTTTAATTTGAGATATCCGAGCTGATCTGAGGATTTTGAATGCAGTTTTAATTCATTTTAGGCTTTATATGTATTTGTGCTTAAGTGATGCAATTTAAAGAGTTATATGTTCTTAAGCTAACTTGTTAATGTTAGGATGGATGTTTCAATGTTCTCCAGTTACAATTATATGTGTCTTGTTTAGGATCAGGTGTTCTGGAGCCAACAGACTTAAAACTAATGTCATTGCCCAACAACCCAATTTTACTTCAAGTCTGACCTTGAAGTGTTTGAGTTCTTTATCATAAATCATGAATCATTTAAGTCCATAGTGTCTTATCGTTTTTGCAGAGGTCTCTACTGCAACTGTGTGCATGTGGTCAAGAACAATACATCATCTTCACCAAGTGTGGCATACGAATCTCTGGGGAATATATGGGTTCTTGTGGGTAAAAACTGCATTGCTATAAAACAAAAATATATACATAACTGTCAAGTAGAAGAACCTGGAAATATCCCGCAGTGTTTGTTTCAAAACCAGTGCTGAGATCATGAGACTTGCTTGAAAAAAATCCAGGTTCTTTTTTTTTGTTCTTTTTTTTTTTTGCATATTGTATTTTTCAATAGATGCAGATTTAAAAGAAGAGAGATGAGGGTGATAACGTCTAATGTTGTTACACCTAAAATGGCAAATGTAATTTGAAGGGGATTGGTTAAAAATAGACATTTTTTTATTTTTTTTGCATTTGCTTAGCTATTCATTGGATTTCAGAGAGTATGTACTCAAATGTGTTTTAACTGGTCAAATATGTTGTCAATCAAATTTTTATATACGCTGCCTTTGTTGGAGTATTTTCAAAAATCAAGTCATCAGGTAAGTCAGTCAGATGTATAGGATTTAACTTCACTGATGTATTAGGTGGCAAACTGGCAGACGTTGGCTGGATTACGCTGTTTTAATTCAAAACAGAACTCCTCCACATATTTCTACAATGCAGCAAAAGCAGATGCTTGTGTTGGACTGCGTTTGTATATTTTGGCTCTTTCACACTGCATTTTTTGAGTCTATGTGTTGCATTCTTCTGTTAACCTGCAATGTTTTAACTTGACACAATCTTACTAACCTAAACAGCAATAGAACAGGTGGTATGAAGCAGTTTTTCCTAGTGTTTTCAGGCATTAAGAAACTTTGATAAAATGATTTTCTTATATCAAAAAGAACTGGCCCAAGTAATTGTAGATAAACTTGACCAGTTAGTGGTGTTAGGGCAACAAGTAAAGGTTAGTTTATGTGCATGATGATATGTAGGATACCAAACTTCTGCTTCGTAGGAGTGTTGGTTAAAGATGCAAAAAGACTGTTTGTATGGTAAATTTCATTTTTAACACTTGAGACTGTGTGACTTTCAAACTGCTGGCAATACAAGGATTAGCTTTATTTACTGCAAATGAACCAGACATAAGAGTTAAAACAAAACAGATCTTGTATAGTGGTTCAAAAATAAAAGTTTTTGTAACCAAGTCAGTTATTTGAGGTAACAACATGATAACTTGTTACAAAGTCAATTACCCTTCGTTTCAAAGTAAAACCTCCTAATTTTTGATACATAAACTTATAACTGTTTGACACAACTATTGTAAACTTGATTGTTTTAATTCAAAGATAAATGTGCTAGTTTGAATTTTTGTGAAATTGCATTTTATTTAGTAATTTAATTGGAAATTATCCTGAAATAGTGTGATCTTTTGATTGACTGATTTATAATTTTTCATATCTAAAACAGCCTTAAGGAGCACTTTAAAGCAGCTTTACTTTTTGCCCATTGAAAAGAATTTGTTGATAACATATCGTCAGGAAATGTTGGTGTAGGACCCAAAATACAGGAGACCGGGCTTGTGACGAGAACTAAAACTCTAAAGGGGACATACCATACCATGCAAAATCAACTCTTTGAGCTTTGAAGTGTGTTATAATGTTAATTGTTGTTGTTTCCCTTTCAGCTTTTCCCATCGGGGTCGCCACAGCGAATGAGTCGCATGGTAAACTTGGCAATGTTTTACGCCAGATGGCCTTCCTGACGCAACCCTCTCAAAGCAACCGGGCTTGGAACCGGCACAGAAGCAGAGAAGGAAACGGGGAGCAGCCCGGAGTCGAACCCTGGTGTCACGGACGGGAGGCGCCGCAAACCAGCACGAGCTAAACCGGCTCCTGTGTCTTAATGTTAATTCCTAACAGAAAAACGCAACCTCAAAGTGGTATTTTGATCCATTCATGAATTTTGGAGTAGTCCTCTAAAAACCTGCACTCTGAGCACCAGCCCTTCCCAATCCATGAAAACGAGTGGGTTCTCACATTGTGACATCACAAAGTGAAGAACAGCCCCTTCCAGGAAGAGTCTGCGCTGCCAGCACCGCCCCCAGGCTAACACACACCCACTTTCTCTGCGGAGTTAGCGTTGATCGGCTAAATTCTTTCCTTTCGTATTATATGCACGTTTGTTATTGTGGGCAAAATGCAGACACGCTGCCGAGGCCGGCTAAGGGTTGAGGTCATGAAATGGGCGGCAAAAACTGGCAAACAAACCAAAGAGCACAATCCTCACATGCTGCCAAGATGACACAGACTTCCAAGCAGAATACCAGACTTTAAGTTAAGCCAATGCTAGCCAAGGAATGACATTCCACATTTTTATACAAGGTCACTTTGGATTACTTAAAAAAGACAACAAGTTTAAAAAGAAAAACAGTGTTACAGACAGCCTGTCCCACAAACAGACAGAGATTTTTTTGAATCCACTTTGATGACAGAAAAAAGTAAAAACTTGTGGCGCATGTTTGTGTTTGAACGCTGCATCAATCTATATTTGCCGAAATCTATATTTGTGAATTTGTTTCCATTTATCAGTGTTTATAACAAAATAAATGTGGGCCCACAAGTTTGTGTATTGATTGAGCTCCGAAGTGCTCCCTATTTCTTTTTTGATAAGCACAGAACTATTTTGAGAGTCATCTGTCAGGTAAAAAACAAGACAAGAAAGACATTAAGAAGGAAGAAGTGTATAGGAATTTAAATAAAAGTGTAAAGATAGGAACAGGTAATTTATAGAGAGAGTTTTTGGAGTAAAGTGAAGAAAATAAGCAAGGTACAAGATTTGATCTGTTGGTAAGACATTTGGATTTCCACTTCTGCAGGACGACATTGTGTGCCAAGATTGATAAGACGATAAAAAAAAGTAAACAAGAATTAGTGAAATGTAATTTTAGGCCAAGAAAAAAACAACTGCTGTTGAGCACAAAAGAAAAAAAATGTATTTTCTGAATTGCTTGGCAACAAGCAAAGAAGCCCATCTGGTTTTGATGTTTCTGATGCTGCACTTTTGGATGGTAATGTGTCTGCTGTGTGTGAAGGATCTGCACATTAAGTCCTTGATGACTGTTGTGCTGCTCTTACAGCTCAAGACAGGTCATAAATTTCAGCTGCCACTTTTGTATCTACAAACTACAAAGGCTGGATGCGATGACAAATGACATTGGACTGTGCTCTTTACAAGAGAAGAAGTTGAGGGTGTGACTCATACCTTATAAGAAAACACATAATCTGAATACAAAAAAAAGTATAAAAAAGGACAGTTATCATTCTAACATTTTTGTAAAAATATTTATTTTCCTTTTATTGAAAACAAAACATTGAACATTTTTTTGAAAGTTATTTTAAAGAACTTCCAGACATATATTAGCTTACATACAACCATTAGTTCCTCCCATCAATAAAATGCCGGGAATTCCTTATAAAAAATGTGTGTCAGGAACTGATTTTCAATGACGATATCATGTTAGTGCTCACTAACTTGCAGCAAAACCTGTAGATTAATTTACAGAAGAACAATAATGAAGCAATGAAAACGGTTTTAACAGCGTAAGTCTAACAGAAAAGCCATGAGAGAGCAACCCTGCTGAGGCAACAAAACTCCATACAGAGTCCCACTGCTAAAAGGAAAGAGGGAAAGAAGACACAATGTTATATTCTCTTTAGAATATATTCACAGGCTCCAAGAGCCTATCATTTAGTGCTGCTTGTCTGTCCTGCTGGCTCAACAAACCTTCCACTCTCCGACACTCCCATTTAATTTTTTTCCATCTATCTTTTTCAAAATCTCTCCTTTTCCTGCTCTATGACACTGCCATCCCCAACCATTTCTTTTATTTTGCCTCATTTTCTCTTTCCCCCACCTTAGGCTTTCTTCAGACTGTCTTTTGGGTAAGTGCAAAGAGAAAAAAAAGGCCTTGAACACAACTCGAGCGGCCTGATTTTGGAGAGTCTGAGAACCTAGAGACGTACAAGATGAGAAGTTAAAGGATATGAAAAAAAGCCCTTCTTCTTTTTGTAAGAGGAAAGGGAATATACAGTAAAAAAAAAAAAAAAAAAAAAAAAAAGCAAAAACACATGAGAAAGAATGAATCTATTTCCCTCCTACCCATTTTTTTTCCTCTGGCTACAAAGAATTTACAAGTACCGGTATATAGCAGGGAATTCTCAAGTCAAACTGTGAACTAATACCTAAGAAATTTCATTTTTACAGTTTCAGTTTCTACATTTGCCCTACAGAGGCAATTAAAAAAACATTCTGAAAAAATGTGTTAATAAAACAAACAAAGTGAAATTCTACACTACTCCAAAAACAGAGGTATGTTTCAGGGTATGCTTAGTTTCCATAGCAATTCATGCTTTGAACATAACCTGGTCTGGATCAGATTTAGTTCAAGGTTAGTTTGTTTTCAGAGAGGTGAAGCAGCATGCCGTGTCCCTTTGAAGATGATTTAGTGGATGAGGAAGCTCAGATAATACTTTTTCCACCATGAGAGGGTGATAAGACCATGCATGGATGTTGTAGGGATACATTTTTTTTACATTTATCTAACTTAATTATTTGCTTCAGTTAAGATAAATCATTTTTTGGAGTTTAGTCAACTTTAAATAACACATAGTTATTAAACAGTTCATTTACTTTCATTCAAATTAATTCAATTAAGTAGGTGTAACTTTGGTGCTGCTGTTGGATCGGCAGCACAAGGAATTGTGGGATACCATTCCCTTTGCCTGTCTGGACAGATTAGGGTTTAAGTGTGGATTTTTGTCCAAATGTGTTTAGTTGTTTAGCTGTTTCACTCTCTTTTGCCGAGTTATTTTGTCCTACTACATTTAATTATTTCTGCACCATGAGTGAGAAGGAGGGAGAGGATGATGAGCTTATTTGGCACCCCTAAATAAGCTCATGAAGCACAATAAATTAAGATGCAAAAAAACATTTAATCGAATTGAAGTACCGTAAATTCCGGACTACAAAGCGCACCCAATTACTAGCCGCACCCACCCAATTTCATGTGTTCAACTGCTTTTATACATACACAAGCCGCGTCGGAGTACAAGCCGCATTATTAGGCAGTATTAGGCGACATTGTCATCATGACAAATCACGTCCTGACTGCCAGATCAAGTTTGATTCATTAGCACACAGTGGGTGGGGCCAGCTTTGCCTCAGGCTCATGTATTTGAGTGTTTCTGCATCTGCCAAACAGCATGGAGCTCTATTCTGTTCACAAGTTCCTCAGTTATGTTTTTTTTTATTCATTTTTTTTTTAACTTATTGACAATCTAGGTATCATACATAAAATTACAAACAGTAACCATATAATCAACATTACATCCCTCAGTTATGATGAGGAAATTTACATCCACGATCCCCCATTTCCCATGAGTCTTAGGGGCTAAAGGCGGGGCCAATGCCCGGCTCGCCATTCTGTTGTAAGTGTTTAAGAATGAGCAAGTATCAGCAGTGCACGGAGGGGTGAACGGGTAAAGCTCTCCTTCCGCAGCGTTATGGGAGTAACAGGGCTGGTTAAAAAACACACCGGTAAAATAAAGCAGTGGCGACTGAAAAGCGCGCGCCTCAGTGCGATACGCGCGCCTCCTCGCGGCGCGTGGGTCAGAAGTTTCCTTCCACAACAAACACTGTTGCTCCGCGGACGCCTCGAGTAAGCCCTGGCTGCAGCCTGCAGAATGGCTCGACGCCTCCGCGCTCCCGCGCGCTCCTTGTCTCCCCTTCCTATCTACTCCGACAGCTCTGGCCAGGGCGGCTTCAAGGAGGAGCGCTTCGTCCCCATTGCGCCGGTGAACCGAGCAAATCGTGTCTGTTCAGAGCAATCGGACTTAATACTGTACGTTTTGTGTATGAAGGGCGGATGCGTTGTTACGTGTGGGAGCCTTCAGACTGCCATCGGCCCTGCAGCTCACACGACACGCAGTCTCCAGCTCACACGGAGGCTGTGAGCGTTTCAATGCAAAACTCCGCTCAGTCCTTAACAACCGTTAAAACGACCACGTCAATTTGTGTTTCCAGTCGTGTCCCGACAAAATAAAGGCGGATGTTAGTCCCACATATTTACGTGCAGCCAGCCGAGTCACTATGACTCAGAGGTAAATTCACTCCATGCGCTGTTCTCTTTGTCACGCAGCAGACCGGCTTTTCCAAACCCGTTGGTGATGGTGGATTTTTTCACGCTGCTTTTAACGATTGCTTTTAACTTGAAAGCTTCATCATATTGTAGTGGCGATCACGTGCACGTTGGGTCTAATGGCACCAAAGGATTCTGGGATGCGGCCGGGCATGCGTGTTTCGTTTGGTTGAACCATGACTGAAGTGTCTAAGACCTGAAGTCAAGTCCATGCTGTTTGGCTGCTAAGAGGTGTGTTGAAAACAAATGACTTGTGCTTGGTGTTAGATAGAGAACTCAAACCAGTCACTGAGTCTGAAAATGCGTACATCGCGGCCGCTAATTAAAATCATAAATTAGCCGCGTCGCTGAATAAGCCGCACGGCTGTAAGCGCAGGAAGAAAGTAACGGCTTATAATCCGGAAATTACGGTAATATGACAAAATTTGAGTAGTAAAAACAATTATTAAGTTGGTACTTAAGAAATTAGGTTGAATAAATTTAACTCAATTACTTGTTACCAATTGAATTACTTCATTTAAGTTGGATAAATTGGATATATATATCAAAAAAAGAAAAACTCACCCTTCCGCTGGTGGTTTCTCCTCCAAGCCTCTACCAGAGGCCTGGGAGCTTGAGGGTCCTGCGCAGTATCTTAGCTGTTCCTAGCACTGCGCTCCTCTGGACTGAGAGGTCTGAGGTCTTTCCAGGTATCTGTTGTAGCCACTCCTCCAGCTTGGGGGTTACTGCCACGAGTGCTCCAATTACCACAGGCACCACTGTCACCTTCACTTTCTAGGCTTTCTCCAGTTCTTCTCTGAGTCCCTGGTATTTCTCCAGTTTCTCGTGTTCCTTCTTCCTGATGTTCCCATCGCTTGGCACTGCCACATCCACCACAAGGGCTTTCCTCTGTTCTTTATCCACCACTACAATGCCTGGTTGGTTCGCCATTACCATCCTATCAGTCTGGATCTGGAAGTCCCACAGGATCTTTGCCCTCTCATCCTCTACCACCTTCGGAGGTGTTTCCCATTTTAACTTTGGGGTTTCCAGTCCATATTCTGCACACATGTTCCTGTATATTATTCCCTGCCAGCATCTTACACCCTGCAGTTATGTGCTGGATTTCAGGCGCCTCTTTGCACAACCTACACCTTGGGTCTTGTCTGGTGTGGTAGATCTGAGCCTCTATCGCTCTGGTGCTCAGGGCTTGTTCCTGTCCTGTAGGCCAGCCCTTTCTAGCCATTGGTAGGACTTCTTGATATCAGCCACTTCAGTTTTTGTCCGGTGGTACATCCCATGCAGATGTTTGTCCTCCCATGAGGATCTGTCCTCCAGCACTGCATCCTCTGTTCTCCATTGCCTGAGACATTCACTGAGCACACTGTCAGTTGGGGCCTTGAGCTTGATGTATTCATGCATCTTGGATGTTTCATCCTGGATAGTGGCTTCTACGCTCACTAGTCCTCGGCCTCCTTCCTTGCGGCTGGCATACAGTCTCAGGGTGCTGGATTTGGGATGGAACCCTCCATGCATGGTGAGGAGCTTTCGTGTCTTAACATCCGTGGTCTGTATCTCTTCCTTTGTCCATCGTATTATTCCTGCAGCGTATCTGATAATTGGCAGTGCGTAGTGCTGATGCCATCATTAAAATCTCCAACTCCGTCTCACTGGAGTATGGCGCTCTCTTTTTTTCTCCACGCATTTCCATGGTGACTCCGGAAATCAGCGATCCATTAAGAATGCCTTTATTTACTGGCCGTGCACGCGCATTAACCCACGGTTGTCAAGTCGAGCGTAATTGAGCTAACTCATATCCAGTCTTTTGGAAACCGACATACGCAGAGTAAGCACATTCAGACTCACTTCAGCCAGAGTTCAGGGTTAAAATCAGGGTAGTTTAAACGGGCCTTCTTGAAGACCCTTTGAAACCTTGTAACCTTTTTAACCTTTGTAACATTTGTAAAAGTGTTACAAAGGTTAAAATACAAAGGTACTCTGGGTAAATACCAGGATTATATATGTTTTAAATTCCTTTTGCTTAAATAGTTTACTAAAAAATGTTTTCAATTTGTCCTAATTTTATGGACAACAGCTGTGCAATTGTTGCACACTGTTGCTAAACCTTGAGCTGCCAACTACTTTTGTAGTCTAAACAATGAGTTTCTGGCACATAGACAATCATACAGATCACAATCACAAGCTTTTTTTATCTTGGTAACATTTAGCAACAAGCAGAGACAGATGATTCACTGAAAACCAGTGAACACAAAAGAGTTGGGAGACTTCCTGAAATGAACTTTTGTTTCAGTTTTCAGCATTAGCCAGTTTAACATTTGCTAAACTGGTTAATTTCTAGCAGGAGGCTAGTTCCTGTTTTTTCTTTCATCCTTTCTACTTTAGTACAGAATATATAGGATGAACAGTGTTGGACCTAACATTGACCCTTGTGGAACTGGATAGCTAAAATTTAGTAGGGATGATTTACAATTTTCCAGTTGCACATGCTATACTTGTGTCATCGGCATATAAAAAGTATTGACATACACATGGTGTCAAATACACTCAAATACTTTTTATATGCCAAAGACACAAGTACAGTATGTGCAGGGAAAAATCTCAGTCAAGTAGTAAAACTAGAAATACAGAATTAGGGAAACTAAAAAAATGGTCGACAAAAATAAACACTCACTCAATGTTAACAAAACAAAATTAATGATTTTTTTTAAATCACCATTTTCCTGCAGATTTAGACATAAAGTTACTAATGATAGTCATGTTTTGGAAATTGAGTTCCTTGGAGTAATTATGGACCACAAAATAAGCTTTAAGCCACAAATAAAGCAAGTCAGAGCTAAACATGCTAAAAGCATCGCAGTGTTGGGGAAAAATTGGGGAAAAAATAGACTCACTTACAGAGCACGTTTACTAATATAATACTTCTACATTTACAAAACAGTGTAGAAGTTTGGGAAGAATCCTCATGAAAACAGGCTTTTTGCAGAGCGGCAGGAGTTCATTGGAAATTCACCTCTGAGTTGTGGGCACTGGAGTAAGACCATCACAGCTACAAGCTTTTTTCTGATATCTGCTCCTCAATCAATACAGTTTAAATAAAGAAATACTATGAAATGAAATGTTAAGCTTTATTCTCCTGATGTATGCCCTCCATCAGGAGGAAAATGCTGAGCATGTTAAAACACTAAAAAACAGGATTTTCATCAGAGTGGGCCTTAAGCTGACATGCTAAGAATGATGTAAGACTTGAAGACGTTTTGCTTATTTGTAGTGTATACTTGGATTTAAATCTTTTTGAATGAATCTATTTAATCATAATAAATAGTAGCTTCAAATGAAAAAGTCACATTAAATCTACTTGCAGCTCTGATGATTTGTCAATAAGTGCTAAATGCTAAATGAATAATGTTCAAATGTGAGTTTTAACAGGAAAGCTGGCCATTTTTTGGGTCTTTCTTTTTTACCTCTGTCCAGACAAAGCACACCTTCTCATTCAAATGAATGGGAAGGTGTGTCCAAACTTTTGGTCTGTACTGTATGTCATCTCAACTTAAAATAATCAAACACAGCTTTCTTACTGCTGGGAATGAGGAAACAGACACACAAATGTCTCAGCATTCTGAGAAATTGAACTGCCTGCCAGGCTGAAAGGCAGAATGAAATGGGGGAATAATTGGTCTGTTCCACTGCCGCAAAAAGAATTACAACAGGGGTAAAATGTGAAATAATAGTAAAGAGACCTCATGCGTTGGTGCGCTGCTTTAAAACCATTTACTCGCTCCTTCACCCAAGCCATATAAAGTATTTATTGACATCCAGGCGGAGGGCAGAAAAAGGCGTTAGAAAATTAATATTAATATTTTCGTGGTTTCATTTTTATGCATTTTATCTTATCACATGATTAATGATTGAAAGTGTCAAAAATATTTAAAAAAATATGATACTATTTTCTTGTTGAGGTGTCGCATTGTACACTATACACATTCAGGCTCAAGTCTTGCTTTGGTATATTCAGGAATTACATGCAGACAATGAAACAAGCTAGATAAAATAACTAACCACAGATTACCTAAACAAAAAAATATATAAGAAGTACAAATAAGTGCAGTGATACTTGGGATAAGTGTAAAACTTTTGACTCAAAGGATAAGAAAGTTTCTGCGCTTACTTATTTATTGATTCTCTTTTTTTTTTCTTCACCAAATGGATCTTCATAGTGCATCGTAATCCAAAGCAGATGCAGAAACTTTCTAGTTTAAAAAATTGGGAGATGAAAGAGTGAAAAAAATGAAGTGACACTAGAAATCAAGTCTGCACTTAAAGAGAAGGAAGCAGCATTACGTGTTCAAACACTCATATGGAAGTAAACATTTCTTGTCAAGTGATTTTTTAAAGAAAGGGTTTACACTGGATAAGTGTTACTTATTTTAGTACAGTAGAAATTGAAAAAAAAAGGGGGGGGGGGGGGGGTTCCAAGCTAAACTCCAAAAACTTAAGATGTTGAAGTTTAGTATTAAACTTTTCACTAGACTAGATAAACCATGTGAAGGCATTGATCCAAGCATGTTCCGCAGGTCATTCCTCCCCACAGCCATCAGACTGTACAACACCGTGTCAAAGTGACACTCCACGGTCCCAGGGGTGTTTTTCTGTTTAGTCATTGATTCATTTACTTTTGTTGTAGTTGTTGTTTTTCAATTTTAAATTGTTTTTTGTTCCTGAACAGTTGTTTGTTTTTGTTTTTGGTGTGAACTTCATTAGTTATTTCTGTATTTTGAAAAAATTTGTAATGTTTTTTTACAGTTTACATGTTTTGCAGACTGCATGTTTTTTACACTTTTGCAGCTGTATTTATTTAATATTTATTTCTTTATTTAATAAGAATCTCATTTTTGATAATAATTTTTCATAATAATTTTAGCAATATTTTTAATTATCTAATATAAATGTCATTTGTGATGTCCTTTATTGATGTTATATTATATAGATTATTTCTGAATGTCGTGTTGCTGCCACAGAAATGAAATTTCCCCATTGTGGGATTAATAAAGTCATCTATCTATCTATCTATATTCCTTTTTGTGTGTAGAACTTCTGCAAGTTCAACCAGGAGCATTTTGAACATGTATGTTTGAGTGTTGCATGTTGTAGAATTTTTGAGGAAGGCTTTTCAGAAATCAACAAATTTAACTTAATACTTTTTAATGCCCTTTTAAGAAAGTTTACAACTTATTAAAAAATGAAACACACATTTGCATTACAAAGTATACACATTCTATTAGGGATGATTTTGCTTGGGTTTCATTCATAGCAAATTTGCTGCATCTTACAGCTTTGTTCTATCAGAATGTATTCATTGATGGCCCCTGTCATCGTTTTCTTCCTCTCTTTTCCCTGTCCATCCTGTCCATCAGTTTTTTCAGAGCCATGATCCAGATTATTTGTTTCCATCTTGTGCAAGAACTTTTTAAATGACGTTTCTGCTCAAAGTCAAAGGTAAGGATTCCAACCTCCACCTGTTTTCCAGTCTGCACCGACCATATGAAAGCCACGGCTCCACACATTGACTTCTGATTGTATATAACTTATGTAGATATTTAAGGAATCATAGTTTTTAAATCTAGTATTTATCTGAGTAAAACCCAATGGATTCCGACGTGTGTTTTTTTGCGTAAGACCTTGTGTTCATTATTTTTAAGCACCTAATTACACTCTTCTTTCAGTCCTGTTGAATGTATTTTTTGTCCTGTAGTAACCATGCAGAAAGAGCTTGATGAGATCTAAATATTATAATAAAAATGTTAAACTGATTTTGCCTTACTCTGGAAATCTTCATCTCTGCTCCATCACTTTCATGGGTGTTATAGTAACAGCAGAGAAATGAAAACAGGTTTTTTAGAGGAGTAGAGTGCAGTTGTTCTTACGCAGCCATTTTGATCAAAGCATGAAGCTACTGGATGCATATGGCCTTATACCAAATCCTGTGGCTGCAACACCACCAGTGTGTCTGATCTTTTAAAGGTAAATGCTGAGGTCTAATTTCTGCATTACCATTGACTGCCATGGCAAAAACTGTTAAATGATCAATAGGTTAAGCAGGGCTGGAATAGCTCCTGACACGGCAGAGCCATTTGTCTCAGAGTTGTGATCAATATGTCGATGCTGCTTGTAGATATTGCCCCCCCCCCCCCTTTCTGTACTCTTTCACATCACAGTCTTTGATGTTGAACACTGTATGTGCCTGCATACCTGTCTATGCAGTCCTACTCAGCAAAGCTTATAATTGTAATGTATTGGGACCTCGACTGTGTTATGTAAATCATTCAGGATGTTATCCATGGGATTGTCTTGAAAGGCAGTGAGAATTTATGTTTGGACTTGGGATATTTTTCCCTTATCATTTCGCAGTCAAAGAGCCATATTGGAACACCCGAAACTTTCAAGAGTTGCTCTTTTTTTCTTTAAAACAGCTGTGTGAACTGAAGATGCTACAGAGTAATTAGAATACTGTTTGTGGAGATGAAGCTGACACTACAAAATCGGCTTCTCCCAGTGGATGAGAAGATTTCCCTCTTTCACAGGACTTCGGAAAAACAGAATACTTGGACTATTTTTGGCATTTAGTTCAGCTGAGCTCTTTCCCAGCTGTGCAAGATAATCTGCAACATATAATAAAAAAAGTCGTGAAAATATGCATTTGTCGACTATGCTTCTATGAAGTGGAAAATAATCTTAACCTTGTTAAGGATTTTAGAATAGAAATATCACTACAGTTTAGATTATTAAGTAGTACCATACATCCTTTTTATACTCCACATTCATTTTTTTTCAAATTTAACCCTAAAGAGCTTTAGCAAATAGATACTGTAGTTTCTCTACTCTTAAAGCATGTTTAGTTTTTGCATGAGTGAGTAAAGAACATAAGGCTAGAGAGAAAATGTTCCAGACATATCCAGCAAAAACATTACTGCTGGATCTAACTTGAAGTATTTGAATTATTATCTGCCTTTGCTCTGTGACTGCTCACTTTTCAAGGCAAAAAAAACCCATTAACTATTGACTATCCAAGCTGGACCATCAATGTAGCAGAACATGAGTGGGTAAAAAGGTCTCTGAGTCCTTCGTACCTCCACCCACATTTGTCTCCATAGAAACCATGTGTCTTAGGGAGGATGCATGAAATAAGCAAAAAAAAAAAAAAAAAAAAAAACTGCTTTTTGGAAATCTTTGCCACAGATGACGGAATACCGACTGTTTCTTTCTGCCTTTCTTACCTTAAACCATCTGCTAAAAATAGGTTTTAGACGATCGTGCATCTTTAAAGAATTTGTTCCTGCACACAAAAAACTGTTTTCAACAGGTAATATATGTCTGGAGCACAAAGGGAAGGTAAATAAAACTCCTCTGAACTGCATCTTAAATTATAATCTCAGTCTTGCAAGGATGACATCCATTTATTGGTTACATGCATGTGGTGTTTGAGAAACATTTGATTTAACCCAAGTGATACAGATACTAACATGTAAGTAAATATATAAAGTGTAAATAGGAATGTCTATGTATCAAAAGTTGTAAACTTTGTGGTGCTTCTTTCCTCGTTCAATTATTAATTATAATCCTAGAAGTAATTTTCTTAAGTAAATCGCATTTTATAAAGTCTGTTCTTGTCCCATTTTCATAATAGTGATAGCTAGCAAATCATTGATTTATTGCTTAAGATAAAAGAGCAGCTTATATATGCAAATATGCACATCAGCAGAAAGGAACCAACTGCAGAAAATCACCAACTAGCAGTTGGGCAAAACGCAGTCATTTGAAAAATATACAAATACATGAATGCTTCTGAGAAAAAATATTGGTGCCAGATATCTGGGGACAAGAAAGATGATAAAAAAGGTAAATATTAACAGAGACAAGTCATTTTTATCTATGAAGTATTTCAATCTTTTTTACAATCTCTAATTTTTGGCACAATTAAACTATCTTAGATGACCCTGCCCTTACATTGACATGTTCTCCCTACCATGACAAAGGTTGATAAAGGTGGAAAGATTTTATGTAATCCATGGACACCAGTGAAGATCACAAATCATTGAAGAAAAAAGGTTCAGCGCACTGTCTAGTGGGTCTAGATGACCCAACTCCCAATGGTAAAGTGCCTAGGATAGCACAAGGGTTAATATGGACATGAAGCATCTTTCAGGACAGCTAACTTTGACTTCCATACTGCAGTCTGGTAATGCTGAAGGGTGTCAATGGCTGCAAATGAAACTTAAACCTAAACTGCTCTTCTTCAAAAACTGCAGGCCATGCACCACTCCAAAACTAAAACTAGCTACAAATCTATACTTTTTTGTCAAAAAAACAACTGCTCAGAAAGCCCCAGACACACAAACAAAATGTTGCAATTAAAACAAAAAGAAAAGTCAAAAACCTTTTTATTTTTTTCCTTTTTAACTTGTTCAACAACTGAGAGAACAGATGAGAGCTGAAGGCCTTTTGTGTTGGACAGGTTTTACTATCACAAAAATAGGTTATGTATCTCCGGGTAACCAGGCTGTAAATTTGTATAAACCCCCCTTTTCTTTTTTCTTTTTTCATATATATTTTTTTAATGTTTTAAGTATATATATATATATTCTTTTTATCAAAAACATTTTTATCAAAACAAGGCTTTTCTTTTCATTCAAGCAGTCACACAGTCTTAAAGGCATGTGAAAGTTGTTTCAGGGAAAACAAGTGGAAAAATAATTTACTCAAGATAATAAACACCAACACTTTCTAGATTTGGAGAATCAAGGAGTAATCTGATGGAAGAACTAAATTATAGGTATTTTTATACTAAGGGACACAGAAAAGGAACTCATTGTTTTTTAGATGTCTCCTTGAATAAATCTGAGTAATTACTGCTGTTGTTAAATCATCCAGTACTTTACAAGATGTTTGCTATGTGCCTGTTTTTTTTCCCCTGTGGCAATGGCATACATGAAAAAAGTCAAATGTGAAAGAAAAAATGATTACACCTTTTCACGTTTTCTCATGTTAGCTACTGCACTGCTATTAGTGACATTATACCAGCAAGTTATGACATGCTATGAAAAAAATAAGTATAATGTTTGTGTGATAAAATTTAACTGTAATAAACAGTCAGATAGGATGCGCTGAATTTTTGTACAAACATCTTTTGTATCTGCTTTAAACACAAAAACATTAAAGGAATCATGAAGCATCATCAACGAAATGGGGTAATTATAAATGAGAGCCTCTTCAGAACTGAAAACTGGCCTTTCATGTCTGTCCATTTCATCTTCATCTGAAATGTTTCTTTCCAGAATCACAGCACATATGATGCTATCTCAAAATATGTGCAAATATCTTGCATCTATTTTATGTCTGTGTCATTTGATGGGTCAGAAATTGTGCTGCCATTTTTCTTCTGCACATTCTGGTTGAAACACGATATTTAATGTACACGGTGAGTCAGTGCTGGAACCACACAGGATTAAAATTGGTAATGTTCAACTGTCAAGTCAAGTGTGTGTTATATCCTCATTTTGCAGATGGACGTATTTTATAAGATCCCATTTAAAGACTAACTGAACTTTGCTTTGTGGTGTGTGAATGCCCCACACTAATCAATTTTTTGATCTATTTTCAAAGCGTTTCCAGTGGTTTTTCTGGTATAATTATAATTTTGCCATTTTTAGCCAAAATCAAAAAGCCTGTGTTGTTTTCTAGCACATAGTTCCTGCAGAGCATCGATCACAACGATTTCAAAAATAAAAATACTCAGAAAGGCAATTTTAAAATTCCTGTTGTTTACATCCGTCCTCCATCATAAGAAAAATGTTACAAGAACTTGTTAAAAACACCAAAAATGCGATTTTCATTGGAGTGGGTCTTTAAAATGATGTTCTTTAAAGGCCATCGTGTCTAAAGCCTTAATGAAGACACTATTTCCCATTTTTTGGGGCTTCAGACATTAGTATGTTTGAGCCTTTGTGGGAAACAAAGCCTAATATTGTAAATATCCAGTTTAATCCAGATAGTATATTGGATTTTCTTGTACAACCTTTGTGGACACAGACATTGGAGTGATATTTTGATTGATTTATTAGATTTTCATGGTAGAATTAAGCCATTTTTTGTTGTAAGTAAACATGTCAACCCATGCAAGTCCAACATTTTGACAGAACAAAATGAAGGAGATAAAAAACATAGAGTCTCCAAATTCCCCCTTTTTTTAAAGAAAGGATCTTGACTGAATAAAGTGATCTGGAAGTAACTGAGTGTCTCCTTTGAAAAGAGGGTTTGAATCCAGCAAATTGAAAAGGAAAAGAGCTTCGGAGCTTTTTTTATTACCTCCTTTAGCAGAAAATACAACCAGCCATCCTTTCTAAAAAAAAAGATGATACTATCTCACAATTCTTTGCCTTTCAGATAAAAGCCTAGAAGCAAGAAAGCATCAATAGGCATGTCAACACACCTATAAATCCCCTTTATGCTGTAAATTTATGTTTTGTGAGCTACCTGCTTTTTTGGATGATCTTGGCAGTAAAACTAAAATAATGTAACTAGAACAAATATAACTTTGAAATATTTTACTTTTTGATCCAAGATTATGAACTGACATGTTTTGCCTGTACTGGTATATGCATATGTTGTAATTGTCCTCTCATCTTTTATCTTTCTGGTTTTCAGCTTGCCTTAATTTCTCCTTGAAAAAAAAAAAAAAAAAGAAAGAATCCTGACTGTCAATCATCACTTGTTCTGATCAGGGCTTGCCTGAATCATTAAACAATCCTGTGTCTGACAAACATGCGCAATACAACCTAAACTCACAGGTATTTTTGTGATCTGGTATCAGGGAAACCAAAGAGAATGGGACTCATATCTTATTTATTCCACAACAGCAGTTAGAGAATGAAGGAGTTTATGTGCCTCTACCCAATAGGCTCTGTATTTGTCCCTGACCTTGTTATAATATAGCTTATAGACAAACACTAACTAGCACCTCACTGAATAGATATCACAGTTTAGCATTATTATGTTATGCATTTGACCTTGAAAAAACAAAAAGGTTATGTTCCAATATATATAAATCTCCGTTCTCCACACGTTATTTTTGTTGTTATGTTTTTTTTCTTCTTTTCTCCTTGTTCACAGCTTCTCACTGCTGGGACAACGTGTGAACAACACCTCAAACTGGCGATGGGTGTCAAGAGAGATGCTGCTGGTGTTGTGTACACCATCTTAGTATTTTGGATTTTACTCCTGTTCACAACAAATGTGTGTGTGTTTTTTGTTCTACTTGTTTTTTTTGTTTTTTTAAAGCAACCACATTAGGATATACTGACTGTGGTATTTGTTTTAGACGTGCCAAAAAAAGAGAGGTACATTGGAAACCTTTTTTTTAATTTTCTATTCTTTAACAACTGAAATATCTAGATCAAATCTGAAGGGATTCTGGGAAATTCATCAAAGCTCATGTTATTTTCAAATTGAGAAATTCTCTATGATTATATTTTTGGATTGTATTATTAATAGTGCTTTTTCAGTTTCCCAATGCCTAGTTTTAAAGTAAATTATGCATTTGAGTTACTGTGTTTTTACAAAAATAAGGATCTTTTTAAGGTAAAATGTAGTATTACCTGTGGCAACATACCAGTGTATTCAGATAAGCCAAAATGCTTTTTCATAGACTTGCTCTTTTTGCAAACTATGCTGTCTCCTTTATGCGGTTTGTGCTTACTCCCACACTTCATCTGCATGCAGCATTCTCTAGATATAGACTTTAGCCACACAGACAAGAAATTGCTGGCCGCTGGCTTGCAATTTCTCTGTTTCCTGCTGGATCTGTGGTTGATTAATATCGCTCACCAGTTGAAAAACCTATCCATGAAGTTGTCTTTGATGATAAATGGGAGCCGTGTAAACAGGAGATGCAGGGTATGTAAATGAAGCTTGCCTTGATGTGCTGCTTGGTCCCCAGTCAGATTTCACACGGGATTATTCTCCATGCCTTGGATACCAAAGAGATTGAGTTTTCTCTTCTGATGCAAGCATGTTCTGAATGTCTTAGCTCTCCAGCTGTTGCTCACAGCAGCTAAATAAACATAAAGTTTAATATGTTTTTGAGAGGAATGACTCATTGATTGAGATCTGTCTTAAAACTATCATCTTGACAGGAATATGGACTTCTTTAGCGATTAAGTTTGATTGTATCCATTATGCTCCAGTTCTCACATGGATTTATCACTGCTTTTGAAGTGATGGTGAAAAGATAACAAGAGGTAAGGTTGAACTCTGCATTGTAATCCTTGATTCTGATATCACAAAAAATCATTAGTCTTTTAGAAGTGATTTTCTGGATGCAAAATGAAGATTTAAACCAGTAAGAATTGTGTTGTTACAACAACTGTCTGAATGGAGGTAAGGAAGCTGTCTCCAGTGAACTGGGAACCACAGGTGACACAAAGTGTGTTGAGCTGTTGTCCCAAGAAAGGAAAAAGTGGAGTAAACACAAAGCAATCACGCTTCAAAAATGTCACTTCAAATAGAGGCTATTTTATTCTGTTAAAGTGGTCTCAGTGGCGATGAAATGTCCAGACCACGGTTTACTCTGTTGTGTACCTGCTGGGGACTTTTTTTTAAAACTGGAAATCAGCCCTCTATTATTATCCTGTGTAATATTTAATTTAAAAATACTTATTTCTCAAAATCTGGATCATTCAAAAGAGCAAATACCGGTAATCTCATTGCTAACAGCCCTAAAGTTATTTTATCAATTTTTCAAGCTACTTACAAACAATTTAAAGGCAAATTGTGAAAATATACATACAAAATCTATTATTTTTATGATGCATTAATAGTTGCTGTTGAATATATATTCTGACCGGGGGTAACAAGTGAGAATGATACAATCTTGTAAAAAGAAAAAAAAAAGCAATGCCTTCAGGCAATGTTGTTAAAGCATTTGATTTGTATTCAGTGATTGCATGTTAAATAATGGGGCAGGAATACAGATATTGGCATACCCTGTGCTGTTTAAAAACAGATACAGTTCGTCTTTCTTTCAGAAAAATTATTTTTCTGAATAATATTTTTGTACTTGCAGCAAACCAAACCAACAAAAAGCAAAATAGCGCAGTTTCTGGGGTAGATTATGCTTTATTGTGATTTACAAACCTTTATTTAATCTCAAAATTACTTGAAACTTTTGATTGGGGAATGATACTTTTCTACAATTATAGTAACATAACAAATAAAGGCAAAGTATTACTTTTCTTTTCGATCAGTATTGCCTCACTTTCAGTGCATGTGACCTCACAATGCGTGCATTCATATGGTGTGCATGTTTGTGCAATAAGAGTTCGGGATTTTGCATAGCTGCAGGATAAGTAAAAAAAAAAAAAAGTTGACAATCTCTGCGCTTGACATTTTAAGGAAATCCAATCCTGGATTTGATATATCATTCTGCATTCCAACTGCTTTTGTATTTTTGTAAATGTCTGCATTCTGTACCAAAATCTTTAATCTTAATGTATCCTTCATATCATTTTCCTGACATTATATAATATACCAAAGCTGTCTTTTGCAACCAGACATCAGGATAATCACATGCTGGAAGGTTCCTAACCTTGTGCAGACACCTGGGTCTGTTTATTGCAATACACCTGCAGTACATTAAAATGAAATTGGGATTTAGTACCCAAGAGACATTTTGAAGAGAGCGTCTTAGCTGGAAATCGAACTACTCATCAAAACATGTTGTTCTTGGCAACTGCTCTAAAAGGTAGATTTGGAATGACCTCATAGATTTCTAACGCTCAGCACTTCCCTGGAAACGAAAAACTGCGACATGAGGGCAGTTGGGCAAAGCCAAAACGCATGAGAACAGAGCAAAAGGTCAAAAGAAAGGAAACTGACTACAGGTGACAAAAAAGAAAAGTGAGACAAAGAAAATCCATTATATGAAAGGACTAACAGTTAAACACGCAGCATGAAAGTTTTATCAGTTTGTGGGAAATTCTGACCTATTTTCTGTATGTGTTGTCCAGAATGGGAGCTTCAGCACACTAAAAATACAAATACACAAAAAAACAACTCAGTTTGATAAATGTCGTAAACTAAAAGTTGTTCAGCTGTATTATTTCAAAGCAATTTTGGTAATTTAAACATTTTTTAGTGGCATTTGAGAGATGCAAACAACCAAAAATAAAAAAGAATCCTGCCTATGTACACAATTTTCTCTCCTGAACAAAAATGATCTGCACTTATTACAGCTCTCAGCTCCCAACAAAGGCATTTGGACTGCACATTTTTTATGTCAGCAGTGCCGTGTTTACAATTTCTCGGCCTGGACCTCTTCTCTTTTGTGAAATATTTATGACAATGAAAACTCTTTTCAGTTGGATGCATTTGTGATTAGAATGCTTTGACTAGCATCTAACTGAATATGATCTCAAACTTTATGAAAACGTCTAGTGCAAACCTGGATAAAAAGAGGCTTTTCTTAAAAATTCTGTAATGGGAGGATTTTTTTGCAAACATAAAAATAGTTGTGAGATCAGAAAATTGTGAGAGCAGGAAGGGACTACTGATTTATATTTGAGTACAGTAAATCTTTACACACAAACTGCAATATAAAAATGCATTTTGTAATTTTAAATACTGTCTCTACAGTACATCGTGAGAACTACTGAGGTCATTTTGACGTGACGATCAGAATTATCAGTCGAAACAATTTTATTCTTAATGGAAAATATGTAACCATCCTCCTTTTACTGGCTTGAGAGCAACAAAAGGGCTTGAAAAAATGCAGCCTAAGCAGCACTTGTAGATGTGGAGAACTCAAGAGCAGTAGATGGGTTTTTGGTGAAAACTGAGGGTTTTTATAAACAAATGCCAACATTATATAACTAAACTGTGATGTATATAATTGGAAAGCCAAAAAAACAAAACCTGACACTGAACTATTGTTTTATAAAGGCTGAATTATGACCAACTTTAAACAATATAAAGGCTGTGGATGATCAGAACTGAACTGAAGAAACAGAACTGAAAAAGAAAAGTAACGAAACATTTTGCTAAATTGCCTGCCATTTTACTTTGCATTTTTATGTAAAAGGTTTTACCATAACAATTGAACCATGCCGTGTGTATAGGCTTAATATTGACAGTAAAAATGCACCATGAGACCACAAAAATAAAAAAGTTGTCGAGAAGCATTCTACAAAATGTCAGAACCGACTCTGGACTTTAATATTACATATTTTGTTTCCATTAGGGCTACTGTCTGTGGTTTATGTCAGCAGCTGTCAGCTAGGCATGGTGACTAAAGAAAAAGTCACTACATTTTTCACTGGCCACTTTTTGTAATAAAAATAAAAAATAAAGTTGTTGTTGAAGGGGTCTGAAAAGTTTCTAAATGAAGATTCTGCTAAACAGATGGTCTTGAAACATGTATTATTTCAAAAGTTTACAGTTGCTTTTTTCTTTTGTCATTACGCTTAGAAGCTGTGATTAAAAAAAAAAACAACAAACTTCACTTTCCAAGGGAGCTTTTTGTTCCAAAATGTCATTTTTCATTATAGTCTATTTTCTTTTCTTAATGTTTTTCAGCAGAATGACTTTGCCTGTTAATCAGTAAGAGAGGAGAAAGGCCTAAACTTCTGGAACTTGTGGCTGTTTGCTGAATACCTTGATGGGTGGGAAGGTCATCAGACACAGCACATTATGACATTTATGCAGTTGTATTTTAAGTGATCAAATATGAAGAAACTGCTAGGAAAATGATGTTTTGAGTGGTTTCTGTGACATTTTCAAACGTTTGCACATTTTAAGATCTAATCTGTTTGCTCAGTTGTTGGACTGAACAAGTTAGAAGAAAAACAAAAACAAAAAAAAAATCATTAATATTGACATTTTGGAAAAGTGTCAAGAATCAAGTGAGTGGGATCCAAAATGCTGAAGAATGCCTTAAAGCAAGAACTATTAATTAATAAACAAAAAAATGACAACAATATAAAAGTTTCCACTTAAAGTTTAAAAGTGTTCCAAATGGTATTTAAATTCCTATTATGTCATTTTTAGCCAAAATCATTAAACATTTTCTAGGACATATTAGTTTCTGAAGAGCAGCAGTAGTTCATTAGATATTTTATATTTGCTTCTGAGTTGTGAGCAGGACTGTTGCGAAGTAAGCCCACCCACATTTCCCATCATCATTCGATGAGAGTGTCTCTTGCAAGCTTACAGCCCCACACACCCCAAACCGAACATTTACGTTCCAACAAAAATGGCGAGCAATATTGGAGCTATTCGGCTGTACTGCGTAGAGCCAGATGTCAGCTCAGGCGAGAAAAATGAAGACGTACATAGATCTATTTGTTTGCAAGTGGATGCATCAGAATGGAGCAGGGAGTTGGTGGCCTGTCTGTTATAGTTTATTACCTGCTATGCCATTTTGATCTTAATTTCTTTATGTCCTCCATCATGAGAAAAATGCCACAAGAACGCATTAAAAACACGATTTTCATGGGTCTTTAATTTGGTGAGGAAAACTGACTGAACAGAAGACTGATGATTATCAATTGAAACCAGGAGTGACTGTAACTGGGGGAAAACAAAAACTAAAAACCAAACATGACATTAACCATGGATCTTACTATATTTTACCACCCCTGCACAACTTTCAAATCAATAACAAGTTGAGCCAAAGATAGAAAATTCCCAGTTTTCCCATGAGCACCTATCAAGTTTTATCAGGAAGACTATAGTCTACGAGCAAACCCTATACAAGCTCCTTCAGAAGCCAAACTGCCATAAGAGAGGAATGTACAGCATCATTCCCTGTGTCTTGTGGTACTAACTGAGCTCATTTATTTCTCCAAGGGCAACACCAAAGGTGGAAACAACACATAAAATGATAGCCAGCAATCATGTTGGCGTTTCATCATCTCAACTGTCTTGTCAAAATTGCCTGCCATTTTTCTGTCCTCATTTCTGCTTCCTTGTGAGCTCCTACAACATCTCTGTTTGGCTTGTAAAATTGATTTGAAAAAAAAAAACAAATTCTCTAGCTTGTGAGATAGCGATACAATAGAAAACTATCTTGACAATACGTTCTTATGGTTTTGATTTTCCCTGTATTTAGATTGACCAAAGGTTTGCCAATAAAAAGAAAACTAAAGGAGAGATATAAGGCAGCTGACACAAGGGATGAGATACCTGATCAAACAGAGAGCTGCAAAATAAAAACAAAAAATTAAATAAACTAGTTTGCAAAATAAACTCCACTGATGGCATTAAAATTAATGTGTTATTCCAAAAAGAAATGGAGATTTACTTGGCATTAGCTCAGTAAATGTTCAGTTAATTATGTCTCCGCATTTCCTTTGGTCTTAAAGTAAGAACATTTGTATTCCGCTGAGGCACAAAAACAACTACTTCACATGCACACACTTTCATTAAAGGCAAAAACACACATTCGGAGCAGATATCTTTATCAGGACATTGTATTGATTTACATGCTTTTGTACAGCGTAACCACAACAGCAAACCCAACTTCAGTCTTATCAGATCAAACCTAACCAGCGATGCTTTACATGCAGCCACAATCCCAACATCTACTGGTAAAATATCTGAAAGTTTAAATTCAGAACAGCAAGGACAGATTAAAAATTAATTTTACACAAACATTATTATCTTGTCCTCGAGCAAAGACACTATTTGCAGAATGTACACACTTTATATGTAAATGCCACAAGTGATGATTATGTTACACTAATCAAAGTATCACTTAAATATTTATACGTTTTGTGTGAAGGCAGAAAACAAACTGGTCCTCAGCCACATCACGCCGTAACGTCTCATGTGACTCTGAACTCCAGCTTGTTTGCTGCAGCGGTGAGAAGAATGCTATAAGCAATTTTTGATATGACTTTTTTGGCACTAGATAAATGGCTGTTACAATTTCCTAAATTAGCATGTTTATTGCTTGCTGTTGTCCTGCCATGCCGGTCTGCATATCAGCTCTCAGTCTAAACAGCTTCTCTCTGCTTGGTTTGAAGTTGTGGGCTTGTTAAGCATGTTAAGTAGAATTAACTCTGCATTGCTCTCCTGCTGAAAACAAAGGCTCTAACTGTGAACTGTTGAACACTTTTTTGCCCATTCATTATTGGGTAACTTACAATAAGGAGTCTAAAATACTAAATAATTAAGAAAAACAGAAAATGTTTTCATGTATTTTCATTAATAATTAGAATAAGAAAGCGTGAAATGGTTTTTATCTGGGTTGTCTTGATTAATATTTACTTTTTGTTCTTGTACATGTCAAAATGGGCCTTTACATTTAGACCATTCTAACAGAGCTGGTTTTGATTGTTTACAGCACAGTTTTTTTGTCATTAATTATTTCTAGGTGCACTGTTCTGATCTTGTATTGAATAAACTCACATCCTGGCAATGATTATGCTTGGAAGCTTGATTTGCAATGAGATTTTCAAAAGTATAGCTAATGTTGGGATGTAATGTGAATATTCAGATTTAATGTTGAAGGTATGTACCGATAAACACCATGATTTGCAATACAACATATTTTGTAAAAATCCCTGAAGCACATTATTGTTTCTAAAGATTTAATGACTCTGGACTGGCTTATAGTTAGCTCAAAGAAACCCACTTTGCTCCTGGTAGTTGGCACCAGTGTTTTTTAGTGTGTGAATATGTGCAAATGGGACTGTGACTGTAAAGCACTTTGGGCCTTATAAGAAGGTAGTAAATTGCTGTATAAGCACACACCAGTTACCATTTACTGAAAACCATAAAAGCAAAACTACAAAATGCTTTAGTGGTGACCTGAAAGACTGTCTAAAATCTGCCAAACTAAGACTGCCTGGATTGATAGTATTATGTAAAAAATATTTGGCATTATTAGGAACTTTTTATGAACTTAGTTAAAAGCTTCATAGTGACTTTCAACTATATTTTAATTGAAGTGTAAAAGGGGCAGTGATCTCTTTAGTGAAAACACGTACTTAACTTTGTCATTCAATGTTTGCAAACATACCCAAAAATCGTCTGTACCAACTTTCCATAAGAAGACAAAGACACTAAAAATGCCTGACAGTGAAAAAAACTTATGAGGCCAAGGTAGAGGTTAATGTGTAAGTTCAGGTTCTTTAGATATTGTGACAATGTCATACAAGCCATGTCATTGCAATATTCAGCGCAGGATAACATGGCATTGCATAACACAGGGTATTACATGTTTTCAGCTCTAGCCTGAAGAGATTTAAAACATTTATCAGCTCGTTTTTATAGGTTAGTTCTCAGTCTAAAACCAATTTTTATAAAGTTGCTTTTCGTTTTTATTAAGAAAAAGGTAATTGTATCAAATAATGAAACAATACTATCCCATTAGTAGATTTCAATTTTTTTTCTATTTGCAATTCTTCAAAACTTTTCAAAACTGAACTTGTTTGTGTCTCTTCCTTGGTTCTCACCTCGACTAATGTATCCACTGTGCTGTCTTAACAGCTTAATTCCACCATAACAGTGTCAATGAAATATTATAACCAATAATATTCATTTTAAAAATACCAAAAAACAATGTTCTCACTTTGCCTTTTGCCTTGAGTCAAGATCTCAAGATCGGAGAGCTGGATTACAAAAAAAAATGTTTTCAACAAGCTGTGCTTTTGGGTCAGACAGAAACCTCCAAAGATGCAAGCGAACTGGATTTTATGTATGTAACACTTAAATACAAGAAGAAAGATAAAAGAAAAATTGTAGTAAACAACATAAGGAGCAATGAGAGAGAAGGAGCCATGAGAAAGCGCCTCATAACATCCCTAAATCAAAAGAGGAACAATCAAGTGGGCTGCAGACATTAGTAGTGAAATGTGTCAGCATGAGGACAAACGCATGTGATCTGGGAATCCAAACTTGCGTAACAAGACATGGTGTCATGGTGTCCGACATAAGCCACTGTTATGTATGACAAAGCAGCTCAAACTGTGACAGCCATCGAGGAACTAAAGGGAGCAAACAGTTCTTTCAGAAGACATTTATAAAACATGCCTCTACTCCATACACTTCCCCTTGCAGAGGCTCAGGTAATCGTTACATTGAACCCAATTTAATAGTTGCTTTAAGGGCATAAATGAGCATTACTGCAATTTGCATCACTTTTTTGATATTCAAGTTGCATCATACAATTTTTTTTATTTAAGAGGGTTGCGACCTGCATTTGACTTCACATCATGAAAGCCTTCGTTCTGTGCTCTGCTGCAAAGCTTTGCCTTTTTATGAGTTCGAATACGAGACTAAGGGGGAGCTAAAGATGCTGTGGGGTCCCCCGGGAACAAGAAATTAGGTCACAATGTAAGGAGAAATGGGAAATTTCTGTGTGAGACATTCTGCGGTAATTTATGCAGGTTTCCAGGGTCTTTCTCTCTCTCTCTCTTTCTTTCTCTCTACAGGCCTGGGTGGTATGTGAAGATCTTCCATACTCTCAATCCCCACGCCTTAAACAGATCAGGACTTGGGTTTATTTTTGGTGCAACTGTGATGCAGTTAATTAGAACAAGAGAGCAATCTTTTTTCACAGCTTTGGTGCGTTATGTTCTGCCTCTAGGTCTAAATTCCCCAGACAAGACTACAATAAACATAAGGTCTGGCAGATGCTATACTGTTAAAAATAATGACACTTTGACTCCAGCAGTATTCTAGATTGTTCTTGTTCTTGGGGAGCTTCAGTAATGGAGAGGAAAACACTTAACGCAAAAGCAAACCAGGTTCAGTCCCTGACTGTAACAAATGAAGTTGGCACCATTCACCTCTGGGAAGCTTGTATTGGTTGACTATAGAGCTGGGCAAATAGCCATCTCAAATTGGAAGGAAAAGACCCAGAAAATCCAAGTCAAATCTTTTATTCTCCCTCCCAGTAGAATGGAAAAAAGTGCACAATAACAAACAAATTCAGTCACATAAATACACGGTCTGAAATTAGTTATCTTGCCTGTAAGTGTCCAAAAAGGATTATATGAGTTTGTCTCATATTCCTTAAAATTCTCAAACAAGATTTGACAACAGCTTCCTAAGATGCTGTTACTGCAACAAATCAGTATATTCAAATTAAAAACACATTTTTGTCAAAATGATGAATTTTTCTAGTATATATTTGGTGTTGGACACTGACTCACTTATTTCAATGAGCAAAGCAAAAGGTAAATTTATTGTCAGTGAACAGAAAAGTAATGATCATTTTAAACATGAACTATTTAAAGTCTGATGCAGCAATAAACTATCATTTTTTCCAGTCTGATGCAATACCAAGAATCATTTTTTAACATCTAATAAAGGATTATCATTTCCAAGAATCCTAAACCTGTCTTTGTGCTGGTTTATTCCAAATAAATGGCGGAAAAGATACTAAATGCATAGATAACCAAATACCATGGTGCCATCAGAGCTCTACAGGTCTTAACCTATTTAGAAAACTCCATTTAATTTTTTTTTATAACTTTTTTATTAATGTTGAATCAACATTTATGGACTTTATATTTATTTTTTAAACTATTAATCATGTTTTGTAGTAGTCTCTTATACATGTATTATGTTGCACCTGTTGGTTCAGCTGCTGACAGTGTTGAACAAGGTGGTAGATTTTTTTAACTAACTTATTTTGGCTGGCTTGTGATCTCATGTTTTCTGAAAGTTCTCCTGAGATTTTCAGATATCATGAGGGGGCTTGCCATGTGCTGTTAACAGCAGAGCTTGTTCAGTTGGATCTGCCCGTTGCGACGGGGCCAGGTAGGCTGGCTTTGTGCTGTGGGCGGGTGGTCTCCAACCGTGTTCCTCGTGGGCTGCTGCTTGCAGACGCCCTAACACATAAGATGCAAACATATAAGGTGTTAACTTTACACCTGATTGACATATAGTGTAAAATATTGGGCGTGGCTCATTTTTGCTCCTGCCTGTTTACCCACAACTTTTCTGTGTTAATTGTTTTGTTCAAGGCTAAGTTTTCTGGCAATGAAACTCTTGAAATAAACAAAACAAGACGACAAAAAAAAGAGTACAACAACGGCAAACAGGTGTTATCTATGACATCCATTGTCAACACAAAGAAAACATAGTAAAACATAAAATGTACAGAAAAGTCATTTACTCAGATAAGAAAGGAAGATGTCTTGTTTTTTTCTAATGAGAAAGTGCTGAGAAGGGGATTTGTGTTGGAACATTGTTTTGACCCCCACTCACTGCATGGCAAGCTGTTGGCAAGGTGCATTATGGGAGTTTATTTTTTCAGCTGTTTTGTTGCTGAGATTTTAGCCTTTTTAACACCTCTATTGAGGATTTTACAGGTAGGAGTAAAGGTTCCAATGCTGCTCATTTTCCCACATCATGTGCAAAAGACAGCAGGAACTTTCATGAAATGACAACTTTCTGCCAGTTATGTGTGTTTTGATTCAAATCAATTGTGTTTCTTAATAGATTTTTGAGTCCTAGTTTAGTATTAACTCTACCTAAAAAGCATATTAATATAGAAAGAGGGCGAAGGACATCACTGAAAGCCTGTCGGTGCGAAATGCTCAGCCCTCCTGTGCTATTAAAAATGACAAACATGCTTGCATATGTTGCATATGTAAACAGCTGTTTATGGCTCTGTCTTCCTAAAACAAGAACAAAAATTAGAAGTTCCACAAGAAACCTTTGTGTAAAGCTTACATGTTCTCATTTTGCATGTGTGACCTTTCTACATGTACAGCAGTTTACTCCCGTATGAAATCAAGCATGTAAGGCAGGCCATACTAACTTGTTCAGGCCTCACTTGGCAGTATGTTTGTACAAAATTCCTTTCCTCTAGTAACACAGTTGTTGCTGTTTTACATACAAAGAAAAAAGAAGATTTCAGGAAAAATTCCTACTGATCTTTTTGGTTAACCTTGTTCCTTTTTAAAAAAAAAAAAAGTGTTGTCACAGCAGGGCCCTGCTTCAGCTGCTGAAAAATGGACACCTAGAGCGAGTCCCAGAAAAAAGTGGTTCTTTTGACATATTTGACACTCCTGGAACAGGAATGTGCCCCCCCCCCCCCCCTCCCCCTCTTGAAATGTAATTTTAATGGGAGCCAAAATTTGCATACTTGCAAGAATATTGTGAAAGCCTAGTGACCCCAATAAAAACGAATGGGTCAGACCCTCGGACTTCCTCAACAGTTTTAGCCACATTGTTGGTTGCCGATCACACAACATGGAAGCAACACATTGCGGCTGTTGTTTTATGTCTTCTGTGGTTGAAGCATCTTTTTACTCCATTGCTGTCTGAGTGATCTCCGCGTAATGACACCCATGGCAGCTCATAACTCACATCAAAGCACCTCAACAATGAGTACCATTTGCCCTCAAGTGAACCCTGGTGTAGATTCCCTCATTGACCTAACTAGATGTTTATCACAGCACTGCAGATGTATGCAAATCAAGCAGTCCCAAGTCAGCTATAGAATGCAAACTCAGTGTGTAGCTCAGGGAAGACGGCAAGAAACGAAAATATGTAGCACAGTGCTGGATATGCTGAAAAGACTTCTATTAAATATGAAGCTGTCGGCAGTTGCTTACACTTAGAAAAACAGACACCCACTCATTACAGACAGCTATTGTTCATTCTTTCTCAGACGTCTGAGTTTATATTTGCTTGAAGCAATTACATCAGAAGAAAGTCGGAACTCTTGAGTAAGATGACAAGAACTGTCAGTTGAAGAAAGGGGAATGTGAAAACTTGTGTTGTGTTGTAATGGCGGCACTGCCGCCCCCCAACAAGGGAAAAATGTACTGTGCGTAGGGAACCAAATGTCCTTTTAGGGAGGAGGGGCAGCTCCTGTCAATGTGATTAAATGTCTTTGTCCAGCTATATTTTACAAACTTCTGTCTTATAGTGATATTCTGTCAATTTTTGCCAAAAATAAAAGGATTTAAAGCTTTCTCGCATGTTTTATTCTTAGAATTTAAGCACAGGCATCACAGAGATATAATTAGTTAAACCTTCAAAACCATTCTAGGGATTAATATGACTCACTGCCACTGAGTACACTATGTCATTGTTTTTGTTTTTTAGCATCTATGTTTTTTAATACTAATATGGTTAGAAAAAAAATACTACTGACCTTTTCACAGGTGGATGAAGGGGGAGAAAAGAAGATGCTACCGTAACACGATCACTCCCTTATGCCACGGTACCGGGCACGGCAAAGTGCGTTCAAGCCACCACTTCCAACGGAAAGTCTTTATAATGCATCTAAATGCATGTTTCAGGCTTCCACGTTCAAAACTCTTGCGTTTATGTGTTGCTACACAAATTTCTGGCCATTGAACAACTGTTAAACCAATTGAACTTTGACTAATCAGAGACTCTGATTTGGAGACCGGGCCTTTTAATTAACGGAGGTCCCAACTATTTGAAAATTGACCAAGAAGGAGAAAATAATGATTGGAATTTGTGCACAGGCACAATAACATGACAACAAGTCTTCCACATATCGGAATAGAGTTAGAAAAGAAGAAAGACATTTCAACATTTCGCACCAAGCCTCTTTTAGCAGCAGTACATGAGCTAATATCGGGTAGCAACAGTCCGGTGTGAACACTATACGTGCCTTCAAGAATGCGCTAAAAGCACGATACATGCCAGGTGTGTGTGTAGCATTAGAAGGATACAAAGAGCAGAGAATTACAACAGAGGGATACTGTCAAGAGACAGTAGACTCTTTCTCTATTGGTTACTCATCCAGCAAGAAGAGAAAATTATATCTGCTTAAAGTTTATCCCTGCACTTTGCATTGAATTACCCTGAGCTTACAGTTGCCTCAGCTGAGGGAAAGTTTTCAAAATTGGAATCTATTAAAAGGTACTTAAGGTCATCAAAGGGACAAGAACGTCAAAGGAGCTTTGCTGTGAACAGCATTAATGCTAAAATGGTTCAGAATAATGAACAAATAAATCATCTTGCAGCCAGAAAACGTAGACGTGCCCTTCTCTAGGGTGGTCCATCCGTCCCCTGTTAATTTAGGCTTGCACCTAAAACTATTTAGTATGCCAATATTGAATGATTGAAAATGCCATGATGCAACCTTTTAGGAATACAGTGTTCTTAAATGTTACTTTTTTTGTCTCCTTCTTTTACTTGGATCTTAAGATATGGTCAGGAGATTTTGGGGGGGGGGGCAACCAAATGGTATGCGGCGGCACTGGTCAGATGTCCTAAAATAATAACTAATTCTTTTATTTGACTTTGACTGCCCAGCTTTGCGTTTGGTCATTTGTAGATGCTCGAAGAGCGCTTCCTCATTCTTATGCATGCAATGAAGAGCTTAACAGGTCGAGCATGTCATAAAGGAAGTCTCCTTTTGCAATACTCTATGGAACCAAGAATGGCTTCTAAAAAAAACATCTGCACATTTAAGGGCAGAACATTTTTTTTCCTACTATCGCTTTTAATGGAAGTGCAAAAATGGTCATTCAAAGGCAGGCTGCATCTGTATCAAGTTGTAAGATTCATGTAATATCCAATAAAGAGCAGAACCTCCAACAAGGAGTGCAAACACAGCTGTAAATATTGTTTTTATTTACGCAGCTGACAGGGACCACGTCTTATTGCACTCAGTGGACTGTTTAGTCCCTGAATGTTCGAGTTCTCATGGCTGCGTTTTGTCAGATCATACATATATGACAATGTAAAACTGAGGATCAGAACAAGTAAAACAAATAAAAACAACAAAGCAATGTTTAAGATGACATATTTGCTGAAAGTCTGGACTCTGTGTTAGTGAAAACCACATTCTGACCCCTACAAAGTTCATAATGTGTTGTTCTTTCAATTAAGAATTGTTGGGTAAACTCTCCAACCACAAAGAAAAATGAGGACAATGGATTGCAAAACATTTTCATGGCCAGCAATCCTCAAAATGTCTACTGAACCTTCAGCAAGAAGTATAAAGGAAAACTGCTGCTAAATTTCCTGTTTTTTGTTGCTTTTTTGTGAGATGGATTGTTGTATTCCCACAGCCATCCTTAGTAAATCCCACTTTTAAACAGCAGCCAGATTTATTCAGGTCATTCATGATAGACTATTTCTCCATTAGAACTGGACGACTCCCATTTCTTTTGAATTATTTATTTTTTTCCCCCCAATTTTCCTTACTTTCATTTTAATACTTTTTTAGACTAAAGATTGTGAAACATTTTGTCTCCCAGGAAAAGGTTGTTTAGTGTGGGTCCTTGGTGGGTTAGGAAATAATCTCTTCCTTGCTAATTTATCACAGGTGGAATTCCTGAAGGTCTTTCTGGCACCTTGTAAATCATCTTTTACTCCCTGGTGATGGATGGGCACTAACCACTGGACAGCTAAGCCGTGTTGCCTTGGGAGTAGGGTGCCAGAGAATTCAGCTTTAACCTTTTTTTAAGAGATAAACCCCTCCACCACTTAAGATCCTTTGTTTAAAGGTACAAAGAACACATTCTTCAGGGTACTTGTTAAATGAAACACCTTTCCTCCACACCACTTTAAGTTGTTCTTTTTACACACTGACTATTGGGGGATTGCAGGTTATTAATGCAACTAAAGGCTAGCTTTTATTAGAGTGCAGATAAATTATGGACGGTTAGTTATTCCATTTCAGCATACTTTCCACGTCAGATGCCAAAATTTTTTTGAATCATTTCATGAAACAATACTAAGAATCTCTACATAGTGTTTCCAGAGCTGGGAATATTACTGCAAAAAAAGAAAAAAGATGCGAGACAAAAGACAATATATTCTCAGTGTCGAATTTTCTTCTTTTTTTTTTTTTTTTACAGTTAATATCTTAGAAATGAGCTAGAGAGTGTTACAGAAGGGTTGCACGACAGTGTTGCTACAGGTTTACAATGGCTTAAAATGTTGTTTAGCATACTCAGTTTTTAGAAAATGATGGGAGCCATATATTGTTGATTTTACGAAAGGAGCCTGCAGTTGAAATTGGAATGTGGGCTGCATTTCAACCACGAACAATTGTTTTCACTGCCAATAACCTGTGGTTTACTGGTCATACCAGCAACTCACTCTACCAAACATTGTATCTAAATCTACCATTTACAAGATTTGATCTACATTTTTCTTTATTAATGATTACAGAGGTGGTTTTAGGCACGGGTCATACGGGCAATTGCCCGGGGCGTAATTTTAACGGGGGGGCGGCAGCTCAGTTCTTTGAAAAATAAATTGCAATGCGCCACTATCGGTATTATCTATTATATCACAGAGTTTGTAACGGCCTGAAATCTAGGGGTGCAGGGGGCTTACTAGACCGGACTGTCAGTTAGTATAGAACCGCAGCTAAATAATCAAAAGAGGATGTGAGTTCCTTCTCTGCAGTTAACAACCCATTTGCCGTTTAATTCCTCCACTTTGGCTCAACCTCTTAGGACCCCAGCTCTTATTTTACATCCCTTTTTGGATTCTCTCAGTTATTTTTGTCATGGCTACAGAACACTTGTCGACCCAGATGCTGTAACCCGGAAGAAACTGAGAGTAGGATGAGTGTGGCAGGCAAGAGGTTTTAATGAGCAGGTAGGTGAGAGAGCGAGAGCAGGATCCGAGGCTTCTGACATGCGAGGAGCAGACTTCGGTGACGTCACTGGTGGAGTCTTTCGCAGGCCTTCGGAAGGAGTCGTCGTCTGTGGAGGTCCGAGAGATGAGAGGAGACGGCAGAGGCTCGAGGTGTGTCCAGCAGGTGAAGACAGAGAAGGGGATCCAGACTGAGGCTGATTCTGGCGACCACTTGTGGCTATGGATTCCTGGAGGTGAGTAGAGACAGAAATTAGGTGCAAGCTTGACGTAAAAGGGAACATGAACGAGACGTGATGACCAACTATGCACCATCAGGGGCAACGGACTGGCGTTGGATGATGATCCTGGAGCTCCTTATGAAGGCAGGTGAGGCGATGAGGTAAGTGGTCGCAGCTGGGATGAATCAGGAGCCAAGCGGAGAGGAGAGGGGGAGGAGTCTGACAGAGGCACCATATCAATTTTCTTATTAAAGTTTGGTGCCTGTTTAATTTAAAAACTAAGTATCGTCTTTTAAGTTACAATTGTGTAAGAGAGTATAAAAACGGTTTATTTCCACAATGAACACAACACCAGTCGGAGAGAGACAGACTTGTGGAGCTAATTACAAGGTATTTGCAAAAATAAGAAAAATTAAAGTAAGAAAACTATTATGGTATCGGGAAAATGCCCAAAAGACAGGTTTTTGTGCAGCAAGCCACTTTGGTGTATCAGGAGCTGGAGGTTAAGTGTTTGGCTCAAAGGCACCTCTGATGTATTTGGTAAACTGCTGTCTCTGTGTTTTCTTTACTTTTCCAGATCAGAATTTGAAATCTAATGAAGAATTCAAACTGCAGCTTGTGGTTAGGAGAACTTTTTCTCTGCCAGTCAGTCAAGCTAACAAGCAGAAAGTCTTGTTAATGCTTGTTTGACAAAGGGCACATTAGCTGAATGTTGAGAGGTTGCAGACAGCTGCCCTATGACATATGATGGTGATATAAATTCCACAATGTCTTAGCTTGTTTTAGTTTTTCCTAATGCCAGATAGGATATAAGGAACAGCAATCTTTAGTCGGATTTTTGTTGCATGTATAATCTTTAAAATAACATGTAAAGTATCGGTAATAATTGCATTAGTGCATGACTTTGTGCCTCTTCCAACCATTGTATTCTTTGGGGACAGATATGTCTTTGACAGGTCATCAACCATTGCAAACTGGATTATGTCCCTTTTTTCCCCTGTAGTATACAATACTTGGTCTGAAACATGATGTTCTATCGTTTTGGCAAACAATTGGGAAAAAAATAACTTATAATAGGTAAAGAGGTAGTAATGTTCCATACATAGCGTAAATGTTCAGAAAATGTTAATGATTTTAACCCAGGATGCACTGGCTTTTTTCTTAAAGTCCTACTCTGATCATATTTCGCTCTATTGTGAAAGTGTTTCCAATGCTCTTTTAATTGTGATTATGTCATTTTTAGACAAAGTAAAAAAATATAGTTTCTAGCATATAGTTTCTGCAGAGCGGCAGGAGTTCATTGGAAATTCACCTCTTAGTTGTGGGCGGGACTTTTGGCAAGGAGTAAGCAATAAAGAGCAACAAAAATGGTGAGCAATATTGGATCAGTCTTGAGCCAGATGCCAGCTCGGATTAGGAAAACAATGACGTACAAAGATCTGTTTATTTACAAGCAAATTCATCAGAATGGAGCCGAGCAGGAAGCTTGTGGCTCATCATTGTAGGTTCAATGTCATGTAAATAAAATAAATAAAAATAATAATAATCAATTTTATTCATTTGGCGCCTTTATTGGAACCCAAGGTCGCCGTACATAAAAATGACAGTAAAAAAAACTATAAAACTGGAGTAAAATGTACAGTGAAAGTTGCAAAAAAAATAGGCCAGGGATGTCAAGTTATGAGGGGGAAATATGCAAGTTGGTAAAGGTGAGTTTTAGTTTCTTGGAGAACTGTAGGAGAGAGACAATGTTTTGGAGGTCAGGGGGTCGTGAATTCCAGAGCTGGGGGGCAGAGTAGCTTAATGCTCTGCTCCCCATAGTGACGAGCTGAGCAGTGGGGACAACCAGTTGAAGGGAGGAGGAGGATCTGTTGGTATAGGTGGGTGTGGCAACATGAATAAGATCTGACAGGTATGGAGGGGCAAGGTTTTGGATGGATTTAAAAGTCAGAAGAAGCATTTTGTATGTGTTAGGAATAATTAGAAATAGAATAGTTAGAAACTGCCTTTAACTTTTATTACACTAATGGTTTAAACTTAATTCGCTGAGCATGTATTGTCATCTCAAAATTATATTACATTTGAAGAAAGCACAGCCAAGCTATAGTTTTCACAGTTTATTCTCATCCTCCCTTTTTCTGTGACTGTGTGATCTGCTGAGCAGGCCTCAGACTTATCTTCACTTTAGCCTTGGAGCTTCTCTCCACCAGTAACCTGTGGGCGTGATTTTCACACGAGGTCCATTGGACGATCTTCTGAATATGCAAATGCAGGGTTTTTATACCAAAGCCCATCCCTGAACTCTTTGGTTCGGACTTTGAATGTACCATGTTCATGTCTGTCCCCTTCGTGTTTGGACGAAGTAAAACCTCCACAAAAGCTAAGTTTTGTCTTTGAGTCATTATTCATTCATTTCTGTGTGCTGGAAACTGAAAAGGGAACGAACCAACCTAATATTTTTATTCATACAGTCCTTTCTAGAAAATCCAGTTTCCTCACAGTATGTAATTTGGTGTATGATCGGTAGCCAATGGAGCTGCGCTGAACAGGTGTGATGTGTTGAATGGATGACATATGACAATCTTATTCTGATATTTTTTCTTCTTCTGCTGGTTCTCAATGATTTGAATAAATAAATACTCAAAATGCAATGTTAAGCTTAGTTTTCTTTATATCTTTCCTCCAACATGAGAAAATGACACAAAAACATGTTAAAAAAAACTATTTTCATTGCCTTTAAATGAGGGTGCAACCTTTTAAGAGACCAATCTGTCACTTTAAGCATGGCTTAAATTTCTTGTCCTGTGTGCTTTTCTAGTCTGTATATTTTGACTCTACTATCTACCTTAACCCGTATATTGTGTTCGGGTCAAAATCACCCCGTTTGACCCAAACGCAATGTAAGGCTTCAAATTAAGCTGAGTAAAAGATAGTTCCAGCCAAAGAATGCATGATGGAAGAAAAGACAGCAACTATATTACCTCTAATGGAGGTTTTAAAATTTTGACAGTCTCTGATATAAGAAAGGGCTGCCTCAAATTTATTGGAATGGACTCTAATTCACCCTCTGTTCACACTTTGTGAAATATTTTCATTTGTCACCCAATAGCAGTTACTTTACACCTAAGTCAGTTTCCCCTTTTACCTGAACCATCCTTGGAATGAGAGAAAATCTCTTTTGCAGTTCTTTTCAATTCCTGATAAGTCGTTTTTTGTCTTAAAGTTCAAACATCAAAAAAAAAAAAAAAAAAAAAGTTCAAACAAAAGGTTTTTCAAAAAGAGGGTCTAATCTTTGCATTTTACTGCTAAATGAGCCAGTGTGTATTTTATCCATTCAATAACGTGTGCACTTCAAACAAATATTTACAATTAAGGTCCAAAAAAGAGGGTTACAACCCCAATCATATCAAAGGGGGGCACAAGCTATTTTAATGTAATCTGGAATTCATTTAACTTTTTACTCCTACAGACAAATAGTGAATAATAACTCAGTAAAATAGACGAGGAAATGAAATTCCCATTAGCTTTAATTACTTCTTCCATATATCTTTGGAACTGACATGAAGATTAATGAAGTTGTCTTCTATTTTAAGAGAGGTTGTTTAAATGACTAATTTTTCTCTCTCTTATATTTTTGCATTAATCTTAGAAATTCCCACATTGGTTCCTTTTTTTAACTCCATGACCTTTTAGGTTAATTTAAGGTGAACGTTGGTGGTAATTTATTTATATTTTAGGATTAGACATATTCTAAATCTCTTAAAAAATGAATCAACTACTCATCTTATACCCGTCATGTCACGTTTGAAAAACAAGCATGCTGAAAATAGTTTGCTGGTTTTTAAAACCTTAAATAAACTTTAATTTAATTTCTCTATTAAATGGATTGAATGTTATAAACAACATTAAAAGAAACGCGGTGCATCATGTACACTTGAAGAGAGCATATAGAGCTTTACCACATGCTGTGAAAAACTAACTTCAAAGGGAGCAGATGAGTCAGTGAAATTGTATTAGAACATCTCATCTTAGTTAACTCTCCCTCTTTCGCACTTTCACCATTACGTATCTCAGTGTGCTCTTTTGATCACCGCCTTGGAGGCCCTGTGAATTCTTGATGGGAACTCTCACAAAGAGAACAATCTTTGTGTTTGTATGTCTCAACAAAGCAGAGTGGAATCGAGCAGAGTTGGCAGGAAGAAGAGCCAACTGTGCCTTCCTACGCAACAGCATTCAATTTTCTATTAGCACAAAAGTTTGCCCTCCATCTTTGAAGTGTTTTTTTCCAAAACAGCTGAGAGATAGTCTACCTGCTTTTGTCGACTGACTCCAAAACTACTACTAAACTTACTTGACTTAAGGCAATTACTAAAACAATTTTGCCGGTATAGTGAATGGCACCACGTTCGTGCAGAACTGTTAAAAATATGTTTGTTTTTTGCTTCAGTTATATTATTAATGTGCAAATTGTGTGAGATGTTGCAAGGATGCATCATGTAAGTGAATGCAGTTGAATGAGGACAGTTTTCAAGATCTTAATTAATGCCTAACTGACACTCCCAATAAACCCTGTCATGCAGAATGCAGCACAGAAAAGTACAGCTCACCCGGTGGAACATCTTTCATCTAGTGATAAAATAAAATAAAAATTTTAAAAACGGTTGGATCCCTGAACAAATAAAGAATGTTGTGTGTTAGTTGACACTGTTAGTTGGTGTATATTGAAAACATGCCATCAAAAACTGATCATTTTGAATTTATGTTTTCTCAACAAATGTTTTACTCTGGTAGCATCTTAACAAAACAGTTTCAGACAGTCAACAATCTTGCACACCTTCACCTTACATGCAAGGAAATCAGTTCTCTTTGCTGAAAACCTGATTGACATCCAACCTTTTAACTCTGCAACTATAGTTATAAAATAATAAAGAAAAAATGTCTTAGATGGGAACTGAAAAGCTTATTGGACATCTGTGCTTTAATGAAGAAATCAACCCGTTCATCACTTAAGCAAGCTCAAGAAAAATTCTATATGTCATGAATCCTTAAATACATGGCACAATAACTGAAATAGAATAAAGACAACACAATAAATGTATAACTAAATGTATTTTTTAATAGAGTTTGCCTAAAATACTTGTACATAGATGAGCTAATCAGCTCATGTTGGATGTTAGATTGTGTTGGTTTTTTAGACACATTCAGAACAGGGACAGTGGTTATGTAGGTAAAAGGATGCTGAGGTTGGAGCTCCCAGGAGGAAGTTCATGGATGTTGTGAAGGAAGACATGATGGTGATTTATGTGAGTGAGGAAAATGCAGAAGATGGTGATAGATGAAAGCTGAGGATTCACTGTGTCGACCCTTAAAGGGAGCTGCAGAAAGGAAAGGAGAGAAAAAAACATTCACAAACAAACTTCCCCTTTGGCATCCGGTTCTTAGTTCAGTTCCTGCTGGTATCAGGGGGTGGGCTCAAGTCTTTAGTCAGTATAGCATTTTATATTTCAGTACAGTATAGTTTGAGACTAAGGTAGTCTGAAAAGACTCAGATGTGCCCAAACACTAAGATGGCATCGCTGAAACAGTCTCAGAGAAACAGATGGCTTTCAAAAAATAAGGCTTAGGACAAGCAGCTTATAGGGTTTAGTCTAATCTGTACATAATGCATTTTTGTCTCTTTATAATATTCTTTAAATCCACTAGAAATCCTGTTTAATTTCATTGACCTACAGATTATTCTTATGTAAAATATGATTGACCTACTGTGATGATTTGAATTTACCTTCTGTAACTGCAAAACATAAATAAATAATAAATGCAAATTAGGAATATGTTTTTTTTCTGTTATTGGAGTAAGTCATCTACTCAAAGATCCATTCAAAGGGAATTTATGTTTATGGTGTTTTTAACATGCTCTTTTGGCCTTTTTCTGATGATGGAGGACAAATGTAAAGAATATTTAAGCTTAAAGTTGCATTTCAGAGTATTTCTTTATTCGAATCGTTGTGAATCAGGAGCAGATGAAAAGGTCCTGTTTGAACAAGAGGTTATTTGTGACGTTAGAAATATGTTGGGTCGGCCACAAGCTCCCTGCTCCAAGCTCCCAGCAACGGAGAGGAGAGGGAGGGTTTGCCATGTGCCAAAAGTCGAACAACTCAGAGGCGAATTTCTAATGACTTACTGCCACCCTGCTAAAAATATTTCCTAGAAAAAAACACAGATTTTTTAAAAATGTTTTGGCTAAAAACTGCACAATCATAATTAAAAGATCACTGGGAACATCTTTAAAACAGATTAAAATATGATCCGAGTGGGACTTTAAAGAGAAAAAGGTAAAACCTCTGAACAGCAAAAGCATAAAACCAAGTCTGTATAGGAAAAGTGCTTTTTTTCACAATGTTTTTGTCATAATCCTTACTAATTTATTAACTATTCTAAGTTGCTTTGTATAAAAAGTGTAACATGAATTCCTTTATCTCTTTATTTTCCATCTTTGAAGTCCACTACAATCATCCCATCCCTAGAAAAACATCGGTATTGTCTTATTATCTTATACTCCATGCATTATTACATTTTTCATAATGCATCATTTTATTCTCCGGTCATTATGGGGTTTTCCTTAAAGAAAAATACATTAAATATAGTTTGGCAACTCACAAACTAAAACTTCTTTTAATAATTAAGTATGAACAATTATAAATGTGAGAAAAGCCATTTTTTATTTAAAAACAGCATGTCACATCTAAGTGAAACACAGTGAATACGCATTATGATAGGGTTAAATGCAGACTGAGGTATACTCCTCAAATAATGAGAAATATTCAGTTTAGAAGTTGTAGGGAAAAAAAACAACAACTTGATCTGTTACTTTTTTGATCTGAAAACTATTTCAGCATGCAATAACTATACATAAGAAAATATACCAGTGTTGCTTTAAAAATCAAGTTAAAAGTTTTGTTATTCCAGCACACTTCCACTAAGATGTGTTGCTGGTATATCTGCTCCTAAATTAAAATATTTACTTACTTTATTGATAAACCATAACAATCTCTATCTTATGGTATTCAAATGTAATTGATGTACATTGTTTTTTACACAGATTTTTACCTTGTAACTAAGAATAACATTACTTATTTCCTAAATTAAACATGACACATTGGCTGTTCAAAGTGTTAATGACATTTAGCTTGTTGGTTGAGCGTATTCTCATTTAATTGAAAAGTTGATGTCATTTATTGGTTCCAAACTATGATACCAATACAGAAGCAAGTCTGGATAATGTCACTGAAGCATCTTTTCATTTCTCAGGTGTGAAGTAATATGGACAAATGTATAGAGGGTCTGTCCTTTTAAAAATAAATTATCCTGACCTTCCGAGAATGAGATTTTAAATGCAAATCACCCCAGCAGAATAGGATAAACGTCATCAATATAATAGGCATGAATACCAATGATAAATGGCTCTGTCTCCAATGTCTCCAATCAATATCTCTTACTACAAGACCTATGTCTGCAGTGTCATTCACATTTTTATTTTGTCATTGTTTTTAGAGAAAAGTTCCTCTTAATACTGAATACAGTATTTTCAAAGGGATATAACTCTTTAAAAAAATATAGTGGAAAAATACATTAATTAGAATTAACTGTTTAGTCAATGTTTTTCATCACAATTATCCAGCACCATGCAGCAGATAAAATGTTCCCTCGGTCAGCAATCCCTGTATTGACTCATGACATTTAGGCTCTTCTCTAAAATTGGCTGCAGTATCATCAAGCTCCCCAAAACCTCTAAAATCCATGGAAGCAGGCAGTGGCATTTAAAAGTCCAGTGACAACAACTGTTGCAGCTTATCGCAAATACAGAGATAAGTAACAAGATTGAGTTGTCCATCCCCAGAACTAATTTTAGGTTCTTACAGGGGGAAAAAAAATCCTCAAAAATCCATTTTCTGACACAGTTATTTCAATTTTGTCAGATCGATTGCTTAATAAAACTATATCATGCTTTTTTAGAGTTTTCTAACTTGATCTTATAAAACGTTTTGCTAGCATTAGTACTCTGTTTTACATGAAAACCCTCCTGTCTTTCATCCTCTTGCATATTTGTTTCCCTGATCAACATTCAGATGATCAGAAAAAGAGTGAAAAATGCTTTTTATACAAAAAACAACAGATGATTGTATTGACCCTTTGTAAAGACTGTCAAACACCTCACTTATATCAGTAAAGTCACTGGGTTTGCACTCATTTCTGTGCTATTATTTCACTGTTGAAAGGATAAAAGCTAGTTTATCCATCTCACTTTTTCCTTAAAACTGTGTTTTATTTTTAGCCCGAATGCGACCTCCATCACCTTTCCTGCAGTACCTTTGAACATCCTTCTACATTTTTTTTAACCCTCTAACTAACTTCAAGCTTCTAAGACCTAAATGTAACACAATTTCCCTGGAGACAGTGCAGGATACAATGGGAATACTGCGCCTCCAAGGAACAAACCGTGTTCCAGTTTTCAAACTTGTTTGCATAAATTCTTCACACTTGATGCGAATAAAACCATGAGGTAGGCTCAGGGTTAAAATCTAAAGCAGGGACATTTTTCTGCTCATTATCATTTAGAATAATTAGACCAAAACTTTTTGGGATGAACACTTTCTACTCGCTGGTGGGTGTTTTTGCTTTTACACACCATAAATATTTTTTAACAATAACCTTGACCTATAAATTCTGCTCACGTTTATTGAGAATATGAGTGATTGATTAGATTTAAAATAAAGTCATTTAGTACTAATGCAAGATTTGATCTCCTTTTCAGATGAAAAATTTGTTGTCTTACACTCCAGGTCCCGACTGCGGTGTTTCGTGCTTGTTCCTTCCAAGCGATTACATCAGTCACTTGAATGAAGGAGTCCGATTGTGACAACCTGTAATTACTAAGTACCTGAAAATTTTCTGCTGAGATGAATTCTTTTTGCACCAGTGTGTATAAATGGACTCTGTCTGGGGAGGAGGTAGAGAAAAGAGGCGGTTAAGCACAGCAGGTGAACTGCTTGAAGTATCACCAGAGACTCTCAGTCAGGATTCGCTTCCCAGAAGTTTTTATCTTAGTCCAGTCTTTCACTTCCACCCTGCTAAATCCTCACAATTTAATGCAACTTTTTTTTATTATTATATACTATACAGTGTACACTTTGAAGTTGATTTATTCAGAAATATGTTGTAAATGACATATGGGCCACACAGAATCCTGTACTCCTGCAGGAAAACTACATGCAACCTGCAGAAGATGACACACTTTAACAAACAAGAACTCTGAAAATCATACAGAAACATTTTTTCTGTTTTGACTAGACATCAATAAGCACACAAATAGTCCTGCTCTATTAGGATTTGAAGATATGAAAAACTTAGTTTTTGCTGTTTAAAAAAAAAAGGATAATGAAATTATTAGCTAAGAAGAGAGAAAAAAAACCTCCAATACTAGTTTTGATAACAATTTATGATGTAAATGTTTTATTTTAATTAAAAAACGGTGGATCTTTTTTCCCTGATAAGAAAAAAATTATATCATTTATAGTGACAGGAAACCTGTTTAATTAAAGAAACAAAATTGTTGTGCATACGATGTGCCACAAGATCATTCTGGCTCATATGTTCAAGACAAAGAAAGTCTATTTGCAAACTGCTTCAGCTGCTTAAAGTGATATAATTTCTTATGTAAACAGCGTTTTTAGAAGAAAGTTGCAGCTATGGTACCGGAAAAGAGACCTTAAAGAGGCTCTTAACACTTTTTTTTTACCCTGTTTCCCTATAAACAGTCAAACTGCAATGTGTAACAAGAGCTGGAACCCAAAAACATGAATACATTAATGCAAGAATAAGCCTAAAACCTAAAATCTTTCTTTAGGAAAGGAAAAAAAAACGAATAAAAATAATTACAATCTAATCAACTATTCTTGTAAAAGTTTAAATAAATGTTTCAATAAAGAAAGGCTGATGCTCTATCGTCTCAACTTTTTCAAACTTGTCTCAATCCTTTACAAGCCTGGTGAATATCCCATTGCCTGTTGATTAGTTGTTATTTTGATTTTTGAATCACTCTACTCTGTTTTGTTTACCTTTACACAGTTTTGGAAAGTTAGTGAAAATATTTTATCTGGTTTTTTTATGATCATTTTAGGATTCACTCAGCTTTCACCTTCAGTTCAGTTCATTGATTAATTATTCATGACTCTTGCATAATTTATGATACACTTGGTTATGTGACTTGCTTCCCGAGGGTGCTTTTTTGTTTTGTTTGTCTCTCTCTCTTGGTGAATGTTGGGATCTACGGTAACAGCTGGAAGCTGAGGATGTAAAATGTCAGTAAATGGACCCATGATTAGAGGACAAATAATCTGACTTTTTCCACTATTTTCTATGGAATGTAGAAAAAATAAAAATAAATGTTAGAGCTGTCAATTCAATCCAATGTTTAATTGCAATCAAATTGCATTGCAAATAGGTTTTGATTAATTGAATAAAAATTTAAAAATGTTTCAGTTTTTAAGCAAAACCATTATGCTTTTTTGCAAAACATTGCGATTTTTGTAACACAGTTAAAACCATCAGGACAAAGAAACATTAAAATCATGAACTGTTATAGGACGGGAATAAAGAAATTAATACAACATTAAACAGTGACAATAAAATATAAAAGTGTTATCCCCAATATATACATTTTTAAATTAAACAAAAAAATAATTTGATATTGAAATGAAAATTTCTAGCTACCATTCCCAGCGTTGCCCCTTTCATAATGCTGTTGTGGAAAAGAAAGTGCAATCAGGTTTTGTCACAAACACACAGTCCTTCTGCTGCAAGATGATTGAAGGCCTAATTCCAGCGATTTGCCTGGATTATTTCAACAAGAGGGTAAAGACGAGCAAAGCTTCAAGTGAGCGGACCCGTGGAGACATAAACCCAAGCTTTTTTTCATCTTAGACACAAACTACTACTAATTCAAATTAACCACATGTAGGTCTATGTATTAGTGCAATAAAGTTCATAGTGTCTACTTCATAGTGTGATTATTAACTGACTTCTTGGTCCTTTTGTTATCAGACACAGATTGTGTTTTAACCTGACATGTTTCGACTGTCGTCTTCGTCAGAGTCGTCATGAGATGGTGGTTTGTGACGTATACAAAAAGAGATGATTGTGATTTGATGTGTTTAAAGCGTTTGATCAGGCATGCATGCAACAGACTTACATTTCCAGTGTTTACTGCTTAAAATAGTAATTTTATAAAGGTCTTCATGAGCCCTGTTAACTTAAAAAATCTATAAATAAAGGCCATTGCTTTTCTAGAGGCGTCTTCTTCTGTAAAAATAAATAAATTAAACCTATGCTGCCATTGTTTTTAATGGGCAAATAATGTGCAATTAAAAAATACAGTGTGGTGGTTCACTTAAGACAACATGTAACACAAAAAAGTTGAAAGATATAAAGTCTCTGCAGCATTGCACAGCTGCTGGGACTTAAGAACGTAACCCGTGTCCACATGGTGTGTAAATGCATAAGGAGCTCACTAACCTCAGGAGAGTTTCAGATATTGATTTGACAGCAGTAAACTTCTCTGACCTTTGACCTTGAAGGCAGCAGGTGTGGAATACATTACTGCATGGGCTGCAAGCTGGCTAAAAATTTAGCATTGGATAAATCAAGAGCTTCATGGGCTTCAACAGCACAGAGTTTCCTTCAGGCACACAAATGTGCATTAAGGAGCATCCAATTGTTGCAGAGAACCATTAGTATATGATGCAGGGCTCGACATAGCCATTTGTCCGCTGGCCCGGTCCTGTTTTTCGAGCAGTACGGACCACAAGACTTTATTTTTTACTTGTCCGCTCGGGCCACTAAAATATCTAACAATTAGTACATTTTTCACCTTTTACAATAAAGTATATTTTGCGAAAACGTGTAGATTTACCTCGTCTTTATAATTCACTTTTTCTGCTAGTCCTGTGTTCAGACTTCAAGGGTTTCTATGGGAAACCTTTTATCACTCTTCTCCTCCTCTCCCGCCTGCGCGCGTGGCTGTCACTGCCGAGCACCACGCGGCACGCGCTCACTCAATTTTTTTTTCCAAACTTTATTGAATGTAACAATTCAATACTAAACAATGTTAAACAGCAACAACGAAGGAACAAGCCAGTGGGTTATTATTACATTTTAGGCAGATATATTTAAACTGACACACATATCAGCGCGCCCCCTGGTGGTTTTTCACCGCGATGATCATAAATCCAACACCGTCACTGAAGAGAGACTGAAGCATGTCAGAGATGTGGAAGACATGGCAGGAATAGATAGGAATATGTTAGATGGAGTGACGGGTGGAATTAGTACTATGGACAGCAAGATATTTAATGAATGCATTGAAGATGAAACTGTATCCACTAAGCTTTAAGCTGAATGTCAAAGAATCAAAGGCAACTCAAAATACCTGAATCTCAGACTCAAATGGAGTATAAGGTCAAACTGCTTAATTTTGTTTTTCTTTACAACACTGTAAGCAGTAAGTATTTCTAGTTAGCTGAATGATCTCAGTAATTTAATTGTATTTAATTTTTCAATTATTTAATTTAATTAGGTAACTAAAGTAACTAAAAAGTAAATGTAACTGCAACAGTAACAAAAAGCAGAACCTTAAGGCAGTCAGGGCAAAAAAGTCAAAACTTCTTAACTATTGATTAGGAACAAATGTGAAATAGCAGTGATTAGAAGCAGCATGGAAACTTCTTAACTAGTGTTAACTACTACACTGCAGCGCTCTCTTCAAAACATCTGAAACAGACTAGAGCAGATTTAAGTTTGATATGCTCTATTTTTAGTCATTGAAAAGTGTATAAATAAGTGCTAGATGTCACCAGAATGCACCAAATTGCACCATAATAAAATTTTCCGGGGGGGCATGCCCCCAGACCCCCCTAAAGTTGCAAGCACCTGCGGAGCAGCGGGTCTCGCTGTGCGCGGTGTCGGGCCAGTAACTTTCAAAAACTACTGGCCCTGTGGGCCAGTGCAAATTTCTGGGCTATGTCAACCCCTGTGATGGCACTTGTCACTACAAGGACAAATTTGAATCTATTGATTTTTTTATACCTAAGACACAAACCATATTGAACAACTACTCGGAAACATTGCCTTTGTGTCAAATAATAACAGGTTGTTTGTTACATAGAAAATACTTTAGTACAATAGTGGAAGTTTTTGCTCTGATAGTTTGTTTGTCACGAGGACAAATTTCAGTTTTATTAACCTCCTTTTCATATTTGTCTTCACAATCAAGTTATAGTAGCAGTCAAACTTAACTGGGGGGTATTCCAGGAAGCATGTTTAAACTACCCTGACTTTAAGCCTGAACTCTGGCTGAAATCCGCCTGAACTTGTTACTCTGGGTATGTCGGTTCCAAAAGACCGGATATGAGTTAGCGTAATTACGCTCGACCTGGTAACCTTGGGTTAATGCGCGTGCACGGCAAGTACATAAAGGCATTCTCAATGGATCGCCGATTCACCATGGAAACGCGTGGAGAAAAAAACAGAGCGCTATACTCCAGTGTGACTGTGTCGGAGATTTTACTGAGGGTGTATGAATATTATAAGACCATCAATAAAGTAATACGGCTGCATCAGCAAAAGAAAATGTTTCTGCTTGGAAAAAAAGAACGGACAAAGTAAACGCACAAATTTCTATCTCATTTCCATTTTTATTGTGACATATATATATACATATATATATATATATATCTTAACCAAATTAAATTAATTACTTCACTTGGTAAAAAGTAGTTGAGTTAAATTTATTCAACCTAATTTCTTATGTCTGTTCAACTCAATAATGGTTTTTACAACTCAAATTTACATATTTGTCTAACTAAATGTCATATTTCTCCAATTTAAATAAATGTTTTTCCATCTCAATTTATTGTACTTTTTGAAGTTTGAGGAGGCCGCAGATGTTCTCATTTTTATAGTATTAAAATGAAAGATTCAATGTGGATTTGCAATAGGAAGCACTTATTCTTTTGTCGTGACTCTGACTTTAACTTAAGTTCATACAAAATATTGGGGCAGGAGGAATGCTGAATAAACTCATCTCTCTTCCTTTCACTCATGGTGCAGAAAGAATTAGACATAGTAGGTTAAAATAACTCGGCAAAACACAGTAAAACTGCTACAACTAAACACATTTGGTCAAAAACCCACACTTAAACCCAAATCCATCCAGACAGGCAAAGGGAATGGTATCACAAAATTTCTTGCACTGCCGATCTAACAGTAGCACCTACTTAATTGAATTAATTTGAATGAAAGTAAAATAACTGTCTGACACTAAGTGTTATATTTAAGTTGACTAAACTCAAAATGATTTCTTAACTGAAGCAAATAATTTAAGATGGATCAATGAAAAAGTTTCTCTACAACATCCATACATGGTCTTATCACCCTCTCATGGTGAAAAGAGTATTATCTGAGCTTCTTCATCCACTAAATTATTTTCAAATGGACACGGCATGCTGCTTCACCTCTGAAACCAACTAACCTTCAACTAAACTTGCTCCAGACCAGGTTATGTTCAGAGCACGAGTTGCTAACTAAGCACACCCTGAAACATACCCCCGTTTTTGGAACCGAAGGCTGAGGTTATCCGATTCCTTAGCCTCAAACTTATCGTGGTAACTAGCATAACCTGCTTTCTGGAATACCCTCTTGTCTTTGGTTTAAAGAATAACTGATGTTATCAAGGAGCAGCTAACTGGTTCCCCAGCATTTTAAAGTTAAAGAGTCACTAAACTGACTGATAAAATAAAAGAATAAAGAGACACAAAGAACAATGCCCAAAAAATGTCTGTACAGTATTTTTAAAAAGAATCCGGTACTGTTCATCCATGAATCCACACTCAAACTCAGTCATGCATCATATTTTTCTCCCCATCCTATTGATTGGAGAAGAGTTAAAGCATGAACTCAACTCTGACTGAATGGAATAAGGAGTTAAAAACAAACTTGTCATGTGAGGGGGCTCGAGAGCAGGTAGGACCCAGACGCAGAGGCAGGAAGCAAACGGTTCCAGGGCAAGGGATTTATTAACGTAACAAAAGGCGCTGCAGAGCAGGATCACAAAACAAAACTCACTGTGGCATGGCATGAAACATGGAACAAGGCATGAAGGGATGACGAGGCATGAAGACGTTAAGAGACGTTAATGGACCAGCACAAGAGGAAGGGAGAGACGAGACTTAAATACAGGCAGGGCAGACAAGACACAGGTGAACAAGATCAGGACAGATAGGGACCAGGAAGTAAAACTCAGGAACATGACCAAACAGATCACCTTTCAAAATAAAACAGGAAACAGAACCAAACATGACAGAACAAGAAATAAATCAAAAACCAAGACAAAAGAAACCCAAACCATGACAGTACCCCCCCTCAAGGAACCGCTCCGAGGTTCCAACAGTTCACAAAGGAGGAGGGGGCCCGTGAAACCAACTGTGACCGACAACGAAGTTCAGGGAGGCCGGGCTCGGCACGCCAGCAAGGCCGAGAAGAGTCCGGAGGACGGCCAGGGGGCCGACCGGTCCGGCGAGGCAGGTCCGGCGTGGAGTCGGGCCAGCAGTCGGCCGGCGGGTCGGGCCAGCAGTCGGCCGGCGTGTCCGGCGTGGAGTCGGCCGGCGTGGAGCCGAGCTCTGGCGGGTCAGGCGTGGAGCCGAGCTCTGGCGGGTCAGGCGTGGAGCCGAGCTCTGGCGGGTCAGGCGTGGAGCCGAGCTCTGGCGGGTCAGGCGTGGAGCCGAGCTCTGGCGGGTCAGGCGTGGAGCCGAGCTCTGGCGGGTCAGGCGTGGCATTGGAAGCAGGGACCGGTCGGGGTATAGCCGGCACCCCCCTGGGAGCAGGGACCGGTCGGGGTATAGCCGGCACCCCCCTGGGAGCAGGGACGGGTCGGGGTGTAGCCGGCACCCCACTGGGAGCAGGGACACGTCGGGGTGCAGCCGGCACCCCCCTGGGAGCAGGGACGGGTCGAGGTGCGTCCATGACCACCACTGGAGCGGGTTGTGGTGCGTCCGGGACCACCACCGGAACAGGATCGGGTTGGGGTGCAGCCAGCACCCTCCTGAGAGCGGGGATGGGTCGGGGTGCATCCAAGACCACCACTGGAGCAGGTTGTGGTGCGTCCGGGGCCACCACCGGAACAGGATCGGGTTGGGGTGCAGCTGGCACCCTCCTGGGAGCAGGGATGGGTCAGGGTCCGTCCATGACCACCACTGAAGCGGGTTGTGGTGCGTCCGGGACCACCTCCGGAACAGGATCGGGTTGGGGTGCAGCCGGCACCCTCCTGGGAGCAGGGATGGGTTGGGGTGCGTCCATGACCACCACTGGAGCGGGTTGTGGTGCGTCCGGGACCACCTCCGGAACAGGAAGGGGATGTTGAAGGGGACGGCGGGGACGACAGCGACGACGACCCCCCTTCATGGCAAGACGGCTCCCTCTCCAGTCAAGATGGCTCCCCTCCATAGCAGGAGTGCAAAACTGGAGCATGTCAAAGTCCCAATAGGACCTGGACCTCTCTGCTTCGAGGCAGTAGGCCTCCAAAAGCCGCATGTCCCGCTCTGCTGGGTCCAGGTAAAAATATGGCTGATCCATTCTGTCATGTGAGGGGGCTCGAGAGCAGGTAGGACCCAGATGCAGAGGCAGGAGGCAAACGGTTCCAGGGCAAGGGATTTATTAACGCAACAAAAGGCGCTGCAGAGCAGGATCACAAAACAAAACTCACTGTGGCGTGGCATGAAACATGGAACAAGGCATGAAGGGATGACGAGGCATGAAGACGTTAAGAGACGTTACAGACGTTAATGGACCAGCACAAGAGGAAGGGAGAGACGAGACTTAAATACAGGCAGGGCAGACAAGACACAGGTGAACAAGATCAGGACAGATAGGGACCAGGAAGTAAAACTCAGGAACATGACCAAACAGAACACCTTTCAAAATAAAACAGGAAACAGAACCAAACATGACAGAACAAGAAATAAATCAAAAACCAAGACAAAAGAAACCCAAACCATGACAAAACTATTTTCTTGCTATCAGTACATCACACCTCATCTAAAAAGCGCATTTGCAGCTTTAGGTCAGTTAAGACTACTCACTTTACCTGGGCTACACATATCTAGATCTGAGCTCAAAGAAAACTTTGATCCATTATTTGAAAGCCTAAAAAGTTTTACACTCATGGATGCATTCATACAAAATGCATGAAATGGAAAAGAATTGAATTCATATGAATGTTTTTACAAAACCTCATACCACAACACATTACTTCATAATTCTGCTTTTGCATCACCTAATAGCAAAAGTCTTGCAATGTTGATGCTTTTCGGATCTGAAATATTAGATGAATCTGCTCTCAGGGTCTTCTCTACATGTCTGACTGCCTGTAGAATTAAAAAATGTAACAAAATGAAAAAAAAACAGCTGGCAGAAAAACAATTAATTGTGAAAACAATGAGAAGGAGTGGAAGTATCCACCTGTATGACAAAGCTCACACCACTGCAGCAGCCTAGGTCCTGATCAATCTGTCCACTGCTGCAGTGGGAAGCTTTGGGATTTCACTCATTGCTCAAGCCTAAACTCAGGGTCCCCAAACTCTGCTGGCGGGAAAGCCCTCCTTCCAAGACTGCCAGTTACACCACTCAAAATATTAGCTGGAAGTTGGGGAGAGCAGTGTCATGGTTTTGTGTTGGATGAACATCTGATATGAACTTTTGCTGAGTGCAGATCCTCTTATGTGGTTGAAGACCAAAGAAGCATAAAATGGGGTAAAAAAAACATTTAGTTTATGAAAACAGATAATAGCTGTCTGTGTAAGCCACACACATTAAATGTTCTGTGTTTTTATTTAATAGATTTTGTGCACAAGGAAAATTTTGTTGGAAGTAAGGCCTAAAAAAACAAGAAAAGAAAATGACTTTTTTTATGTATAGTAAATTACAGGGGCCAAACATATTACCATTAAAATGCTTCTGGGACTAAGCATGCTAAAATCAAGTTAACACTTTCCATTCTAAACTCAAGGAGAACCGGGAAGAAGCAAATGATGCAATTTCTTAAATGACCACTGCAGGCAGGTTGTAGAAGGGAGTAGTTTTCCCTTGACTTGCATTTAAAGAACATTTTTTACTAATAGAAACTTTTTTTACAATGGTTTCGAAAATATATTCCATGTCAAGTGCTTCTAACTTTTGTGCAATGTGAAGTAAATTTGTAACCCCTACTTCAACCTTTTTTTCACTATTCAGAATCCAATGAAAGTTCTGCCACATAGTATGGGCAATCACCGAGCAACTTAATCCCAATTTACACCAACCTGTGAAACCAGAGCAACAATGAAGACAAAGAAAGACATTGCAGAGTGGCAGGTTGGCTGTATGTTTAAAGGGTCGGTACCAAGCAAAATCAGTTTTTTTTTAGCTTTTAAGTGTATTTATAATGTTCATTCCTCAGAGCAAAAAACCCAAAAGCAATGTTTTGATCTGTACACAAATTTCTTAGTATTCCTGTAAAAACGCTTTGAGCACCACCCTCTTCCAACCCACGAAAACCAGCTGATGTGGACAAGCGAGAACAGCCCCTTCCAGGAAAGAGTCTGTGCTGCCAGGCTGAACACCCACTTTCTCCCCAGAGCTAGCAAAAACTCTTTCCTTCAACTCTTACATCACAATATGCACATCCATCTTTGCAAAAGTTGTTTGTTGTTTGTTTTTGTGGGCAAAACTCAGACACGCTGCTGAGGCCGACTCTAGGTCGATGTCATGAAATGGGCGGCACCCACACGGAGCAAAAGCCGGGTTGGAAAAAGAGCTGCTAAAATAACAAAAATTTCATTAAAAAATCGTTCTTTTGTGAGCCAAAGGAAACACATTATCATATTAAGGATGGATAATGTTTGATATAAAAAGGCGTAAGAAGAGCATGATATAGGCCCTTTAAAAGATAGAAGAAAAAGGTATATCTGTTTGAGTTCGTTGGGAGGCAAAAGGTGTGAGCACATCCAATCAGTCTTAGTGGTTCATAGAAGGAGATGGAGCAGCTGAGGAGGAATGTAGGACAAGTGTAAGGACGGATCCTTGAGAAAAGCTTTTCACAAGCCAATTAAAACACAAGAAGATGCCTTTGTTTCTTTTATTAGAGGACAGACAGGTAATGTGGGGAAAGGTATTAGGGCCAACCAGGAAGAAGGAGCGCTGACAGCATTAAACGCCCATGTGACGAGCACCCCAATCACTCAGCTATCACTGCTATTCTGTGCAATAAATCTTGCTCCAGGTGCTCTACTTTACTCAACTGGCTGAGCTCATGATCCATAAAATAACTTATTAAACTAGTTTGCCTTTCAGAGATCAGTGTTTGGCAAACTAACTTTATATATTTTGGTAATAAACCTCATTTGTGAGTGTATTTATAGACAGAAAAAATGCATGGCAGATGCGTTGTTTTTTTGTTTCTTTTTTAATCAAATTGGCCATTTAATTGTACATTATAAAGCTTGACACTGAATCTATGATGAAACATTCATAAAGTTTACATTGTGATTACAACATGCTGACATCTTAAAAAATGTAAAGAATGGTTGTGAAAACGAGTTTGAATATTTGATGTTGCATCTCAGAAAATGCTGGCAGGCGACACAAGGGAGAGATGAAATTGCTGTCTGGCAATCTGCACAAACAACCTTAAACCAGGATTTTAAATAACTCTGAATGAACTTGTGACACAGAACATGATCGCTCTACGGACAAGGCTGGAAAACTTCAAATCTGTGGAGTGTTGTTTTACTGGTATCCGTTTAAATTCTCCTCCCCTGTGATATTTGAATACAATCTGTTCACTACAAGCATAACCTTTAAAAACAGTCCCCAGACAGAGTTTGTGAATTATTCAGATTAGCAAAAAAATAAATAAGAAAGGATTGGGGGGGGGGGGGGGGTAGTCACATTGCAATGGCATTTGAAGGGTATTTTATTTACCAAGCAAAAAATCTGTTAAAAGTCTTAATTGTTGTCTTTGTAGACTTTGAATTACTAACATTTATTAAACAGCCTAAATGTACTTGTAAAAAGTTTAAAATGTATCTATCACTACACAAAATTCCATAACATTATTACACAAGTGTCAAAATTTCAAGCAACATTTTTTTACACAAACTATTTCTGTTTATAGATGTGCTTTTTGATACTAACTTTGTATATTTATGTTATGCATTTATCATATTTCCAGCTGTTAAAAACTGTCATATTTTAAGATACATTCCAAAAAAAGAAAAGAAACCTAAACAAGAACTGAACTACGCAGTTCCTACGTCCGCTTATTTCTGTTTATAGTCACAGGGATGCTGGAGTCAACAGAACCATTGAAGGGCGAAGGCGGGGTACAAACTGTTTGCTACAAGGCCACAAAGAGAGACAGAAAACAACACAAACTTACATTCATACCTAGGGGACAATTTAGAATCACAAATTAACCCATGAAGCATGTTTTTGTAGGAGAAATCTGGAGTCCCCGCAGAAAACCCACGCATGCACAAGGAGAACATGCAAACTGCACACAGAAAGAAACCAGTCGGGATTTGAACCAGTGGAGAATGCAAACCATTACAGCACTGAAGTAACAGCACTGAAATAACAGAAAAATCTAATTAAAATAGTAAAAAAAAAAAAAAAAAAGAAATCTACATTCTATAGTAAGAAAATATACTGTATTTATTGTTTTGATGTTAAAAATTTAACAGATATTCATTCATTTTCTGACCCACTTTTTTGCATGGAATTAAAAATATGTATATATTTAAAAAGAGAAACAGTCCTTTAAGTTCCAAAGCAGAAGCTGGCCCTGTTCTCAGGTCAACAGCATCATGCCACCATGTTTCCATAGCAGGTGGACAAGACACACAGACAGACAGACGCATCGATTGATCGATCGACAGATAGATCGATAGACTTTAATGATCCCGAAGGAAATTTTAAGTGGCCAGCTGCCCACACTTAATAACACAATCATTCCTAAAACAAATAAAAACACAATAAATAGATAATAAGACAACCTTGACTGGGTTCTTGAAAACACCGGTGGAATGTGTGGAATGTGTACACTCTGAAGCTACGGACACACAGGGAATGTGACACAAGTTTATCAACATGCTAAATGCAGGTTCTCAAATGCCCATTTAGCCCATGGTGTTCACACTCCACAAGCAGGGCGGGGCTTCTTCTTCTTTTTTTTCCCTACTGTTTACTAGTTCATGTCCTCCACCTACAGTTGGAAGAAGCTCTGTGCAAAATTTTGAAGCGGTCACAAATGTCGTGAATCTTTCTCCAGCCTTTTTCTTTCACACCTCCTCTAATATGTGACCAACTTGGCGTCAATTCCATCCAGGCACACACCGCTATAATTCATATCTTCTCCATGATCAATTTTCAAACTGATGGATCTTCTGTGAATGAAAAGGGGCGCCATCCATACTTCCATACCAAATCCGAATCACTGATTTGTCAAAGTTCGACCCGCTTTAACTTTCAACCTGGCCCTATGTTTTGTATGTAGAGCCTGAAAACGTACATACAATTCTCAAATGTAAGAGTTTTGAAGACAGAAGCCCGAAAAGCACATTTACATAGTCTTTTCATTGGAAGTGGATGCTTGAACACAAGTTGCCTGAGGGCACTGTTAACTTAGCTTTAAGGTCAAAAGCTGTGGCAATGTGGGACGTGGACAAAATGTCCCTACTTTAAACTATAAGTTGATTTCATGTGTAAACATATTTTAGCGTCTCTCAGTTAGATGTTTTATATTCTCTGCAGTGTCATTGGTCACCAGTATTTCTTTAAATGTGGGTGAAATTTTTAATATATGTGTGGGATGATTGGTCAAGATGTATAGAACCACATGAAATTCACATTTATTTATTAAATAACAAAACTTGCCAGCTTCTTTCAGATTCTCTTACCCACACAAGCTGCCCTTCGTTTTTCTGACTCCAAATAAAGGACTGATGACTCTTTGTTGGCTGTTTTTAATCAAAGATCACAGATCTCTAAGAGTCCATTTACTCCCCTTACTTATCTCACATCTTTACCCATAGGGCCAATCTAGATGTCAGGCTTGATACAAGCCTGCTTTATTCTGGAGCTGGCACAAAGGCAGAATTGCAGAAAACCTTCAAATGCTCTTTTGGTGAAGTGGCAGACTGCCTGATCCATTTTAAAGTGTTTCCTATTGTGTTTGGTAAAGGTGAAAAGAGATGAGACAGTAGGTCAGTCTGAAAGGTTTGATATCAGGCACGCTGAAATCAACAGGAACTCCTTAAATCTGCTGGCTAGAAGGAGAAAACTGCCTAGTATAAACAAAGTAGCTGACATGCAGTTCATAAACTAAAAAAAGGGGAAAAAATTTGACATTTTTGTTGAAATGTTGGGTTTCACAGTTCTGAGTGAGGAGGAACTTAAAAAAAAGCCTACCAATCCATCAAATTTGAGCTTGAAACATAAAACTACCATTTTTGTCCTTTCTCACAAATAAATGTAAATAAATAACACAATGAGGAAATATATTGGGCCCTCCCAAAGAGGGCCCAACAGCTCAGTCCACCTATAAATAATATTCATGGGTTTTCTTTTGGACCTCCCCACCTGGTATGGAGAAAACAACAACGTGTGTTATTTTCAGGATCATTCATCTGTCATTCAGCTTTGTATATCCATTTCCTCCTGTCCAATTTTGTCACAGAAAAAGAGTCAAAAGCTCATCCACCCCCCCTGCTCTTACCGACTGATCACCATCCAACCCCAAATGCAAATGCACGCGGATGGACTGTGGGAGGAACCCTGGCATCGACATGGTAATCTGACTTCCTCTGGGAAACATGGGGAGAAAATTGTGTACAAAGGCCCCAGCTGAGATTTAAAATGAGCAGGTCCTCACATCACTGCATCACCAAGAAATGTTGTCTCTGCAGAAATCTATTCATTCCCTCATGAGCCGAGTGGACACATCCACTGATCATCACAGTTAGGAAAAAGTGAAATAACTAGCTTTTTACTTCACACTTGCAAATGTCACATGTGAATTGATCATCTGATAGGCAAAAGTGAACAGTTTTGGACAACACTTTTTATTGCACCAAACGTCCTGTAAAAAACATTCAATAAGAATAATTTCCAATGTCCAACAACAAAAGTATCTGAACATGTGCATTATATCTATTTTAGGTTTTATAAATTCTAATTCAAAATGCCAACTAAAAGTGCTCCAAGGTCTTTAAAAAGTATGTATTTATTGAAACACCAAGTTTTTGAATTTAATGACCTTTTGACATTCTAATTAGTCCAATGATGTACATTTTATATATATATTTATTTGTTTCATTTTTTTTTTAATAATTACAATAATCTTTTAGCCTTTTTGAATCATCTTTGCCAAACAGGTCCGCTACAAAAATATCAGTCTTTTACTCTTTCATGTTTTTTAATCTATATTTCATGTTTCAGTTATTTGTGCTAAACACACATAATCTGTTTGCACAAAGCTTTCGGGGGATTAGAAAATAATGAAATTTTACTTTTATTTAAAAAAAGAAAAAAGGGCTGGATTAATTAAACTTCCAAATGTTTTACATTTCCTATATACAATGGTCCTTTAAACCAAGATGTGGCAGACTGTTTACTTTTATCATATATGAAAAAAGTACACATTTATACCTCCCTTTTACAAAAAAATGCAAATACAAAAACACAAAATAACTCCAGACTGATCATTTCCTCTTGATATTTATTTGCATTGTTCACCCCAATGTGCTTTTTTTGTGGGTGTTTCAATAACGATGCAGCATCTGTGCACTGCTTCCTTCTAGCAGGTGTAAACTCTGTCTTATCTGATCAAAAGCTTTTTTTTCCAAATTTGTGGATGGTATATGCAACAAAATAAATCATTTCTTATCAAGGCAAATTCCACAATAAGCCCTTGAGCTCCACTCTTAAAAAAGTTTCACCTTTAGAGCCAGTGAAAAGAAACTGATTAGAAACGCAGTTTTCCTAAGATCTCCTGTTGTGTCTATGAGCCCAGCTTCACTGCAAAATATGTAGAAGAAGTCTTTTTTCTACTTTAAGTGCTACAACCCCTGCTTCCTATATTGTATGGAAATGACTCATATCTGTAACAAGGGGGAGCAAGTGATTGCTCAAATAAAGTTTAATTCAAACAGAGGTAAATGCAAGGCCACAGCAAACCCAGAAGAGAGAAGGAGTCAAATTAGGCACACATTGTTCCATTGTGTTTAGCATCGTTAGTGATTTCAAACCCCATTAAATGGTACTTAAGTGAAAGTAGGAGCTGACATCAACTTCTTATCCAAATAATTAGTCATGCAAAACAAGTATTTGTATAAGCCAAGACAGGTTTTAGCTGGAACCAGAGGAGGAAAAGCTGTGTGATGACCATCTGACTTTTTATTCTGAGCATGTTCTGCGAGCACTGGAGACAGATTTATTACCCACCGCCAAGCACATTAACAGTATTTTAGAACACAATGTCATAATAAAATCTCCAAAACGAGGTTGTTTTATGTGGCGTGTTGTTCTGGAAAGAGAGCTGTTTACATGACACGGTAGAAAACCACTGGAACTGTTCCCTCTGCCTTTAAAAAAGACTCAGTGTGTCCTGAAGAATCTGTCTCACCCTTGAAACTAAGTGTTTGAACGTCTGCCTGAAGGCAGACCATATGTAACATCAGAAATATAAAACAAAAAAACAAAAGAATTGTCTTTCTCCCAAGGGGATAATAAATAATGCTGCTCAATTCTATTGAAAACATTTAATTGGATTATGCTGTTGGTTTAGAAAGCGAAGTGTTCCTGTGTGTGGCATTTGTTTACTGTGGTTTCATGTGCTTTTTATACTATCTCTAGAACTTAAATGTGTTTTAGTAAAATAGCTTCTTCCTAATTGCTGCTTCTAAGTGCCAGCTAAACCAAATTATAGCATATTTGGCCGCAAAACCCCAATAGACCCGCTTTCTATTTTTGAAATACTGTTGACCTCATAAAACCATTTCTAAGTATCCCTTCAAGGAATTTGGGATCATATCTGACCAGAAAATGCAATTTAGAAAATCTTTTATATGCAAAAATTTCACAAAATCTCGTTCAGATGGATGGACGGTTGAATGGAGGATGAACATTACAGAATCTGTGACTGACAAATACTTATTTGCTCCCTGGTAGAATGTAAATCATTAAAGGTTATTGTACAAAACATGTCTGCTTTCTTGTCTTCTGAAGGACCAATTTCCAGCAGATTTAAGAGGGGGCTTTTTGTGCAAGTGCAAAACTGCAATGGAAAGTCTTTTCTCAAATTAAATGAGTCACGTGACCAAACAACTCTGTACAGGTAGACCGTTTGCATAAATCTTTTTAACCCGCTGAGGCTGCTGGGTTGTTGAAAACTGTCCCGGCTACTGTTGGGCGAAGGAGAGAAACACCCATGACAGGTCGCCACCCTGTCACAGGGCCCACGGGGCTGGAGCGATAGCACAGGCTACGCCAGGTGGTCCCTGGGCGGCAGACAGAGAGTCACTGTCTGCCACCAGAGCCTTGCTATGTTGGACGGCATAGCTCGTTTGCTTGCTATGCTGGCCCCCAGGCGTCTCGCCATAGCTGGCTGACCAAGCTCCGCTGTGGGATGGGGAGGCAGCCAGCTCGGACCTTCCAAATCTTATGACATTTTTCATATTTTCATCGAGACAATAATAAAAGGATCCCCTAATTTGATTCTTGTTTTGATTTCTCCTCTCTCGAACTAATGTGGGTCACAGAGAGAAGGAAGTTGCGACAGAAAGTGGCATTTGCAACAAGAGTAAAGCTCACAATACTGGGAGAGACTGAATAATCTCATGAACCCTGACATAAAGATGTGAATACATACATATATATATATATATATATATATATATATATATATATATATATATATATATATATATATATATATATATATATATATATATATATATATATATATTTATATATATATATGCTTCAGTATGACAAGATAAATAAATCCGATCTCTAAACATCCTCCGTGTCTTCCATGCATTGTAATGAGATATACACAGACAGAAATTTGAATGTATATGCAGTAGATCAAAGTTTTGCTCACATTTGTGTTTTTGAATGATTTATCGCATAAGTTGGTTTGTGTTTGTTCGCATAAACGATTTAATGGAAACAGTGTAATTACACATTTTGCAAAGGGAAACTTGTCAAATATGGCAACCTAGATGAAAAGATTCACATCCTGTTCAACAAAATCGGGGCAAGCCAGAAAAGATAACGTTCGAGCGAACTATTTAATTATTCAGTAAGAACTAATTACGATTGTGTGGGAACGAATTATCATTTTGGATGAACGAAAACCTAATTTGTGGGAATGATTTAATATTTTTTTAACCATGTCAGGTCACGGACTCCGGACCATAAAGTACTTAAATTAAAATAAAAATGTCGTTTGTTATAAAGTCCACTGTGCCACCGCAAAATAAAGCTCACCAACACAGAAAAAAGGGGCTAAGTGGTTGTGGTCTCTCTCCTGTGTGTTGCCATTTGATCCCCGCAAAGAAAAAAAAAAGCAGTAATTTATGTATGTATTTATGTATTTACTCACACCTATACTTTAGGGTGAAAGCCTTTAACTTTGGAAGGGATTTTGAATGACTGTTGCATCCATCATAAGGCGTTACGTACAAAATCTCTTTGTCCTGCTCTCGTCTCAGTGGATTTCATTGTACTGACCTTCCTCTTGGCATTGTGGGTAAAATTTTGCTACAGCTTAACTCTGGTCCTATCTTCAGCAGACTATTCCAGCAGTCCCAGAGGTAGAGCCAATGAGAGATGTAATTAATCAGCCCACACATCATCCTTAAAGGTCTCCCGCATCAGAGTATGAGGCATGAACTGAATGGCCCAGCAATGGTAAGGGTGCTGGGATGGCACAATTCATGGAGCTCATTCTGTATTTAAAAAGGCAGAAGAAAGCAGCACTTTTGTCAAAAGTGGGGGTTGTTTTACTAACAGCAAGGGAATTAGAGAGATAAAAAACAACAACAACACTGTAATAAAAAGGATTTTCAAGGCTTTACATCATAAAGAGTAGATACACATTAAAAAGAAAATGTGTTAAATCTTTCAACATTGCAGTGCAATGCACACGTTAATTTTCTAACAGTCATTGAAATGTATCCCCCCTCTCCATCACAGAATTCCCAGGGACACATTAACATTCTTTAACATGACAGATGTCCAGTAATTTTAGATTTAATCTCTCCCCTTGTGAGTGCCACCCGCATGAGGCATTGGGGTGATTTTTTTTAATTAGTTACCTGCTGGATGAAATAAGAAGTTTCCCACTTGCCCATGTTAATTGTCTTTCTCCAGGTTGCCACAATATAATGTTTGCCCTTATATTTTTCTATTCTATGAAAATAAAAATATAAGGTTGATAGTTCTAAAATACACATATCATGCAATACAAATCCTGGGTAAATAAGCTGAATTTCAGTTTTGTGGGGGTTTTTTTTCTGTCAGACAGCTGGAAGGACAGCTGTTTACTTTAACATCAGATTTCCTTGGTTTTGAACTGTCATGAGTGTCATATCAGGTGTTTGTGATGGGCGTGGCCCACAGCTGGTCTATCCTTTTGGGTCACTCCTACTACACCCAGTACTGAGAAGAGCATCTCATGGTGTTTCCAATATTCTTGTGCCAAAGATTCTGTCTTCTGAGGATTCATGTAAAATTTGTATGACAAAAAAAATTCTATATGGTAGACAAAAAGATAATTTGATTTCTTTACAATGTACATTTTATTTCTTTTGGAGTCACTTCTCTCCTTTCCTTCTTCTGCATAATACAGAATCTGTAATGCCAGCGTAATTTGATTCTCTCTTTGGGAAATAAATATACAATTTTATGCCTTGTGCAATAATAATAAAGTCATTTTATATTCTGTGACTTGCTGTCTCGCTGCACAAATTACAACTACAGGTTTTGTGATTTCACCAAAAAGGAAAGCAGCAAACAGATTTTCCTTTCACTACTCCTCTTATAGTTTTCCAAGTTTTTCAAAGCCAGACAGGCAGCACCAACATGTTGTTTTTATGAAAATGAGGCTACTCTTATAATCTTTTTAAATACTTTTACAAAACCTGTGAGCTAAACTGCTATCTTGGACTGCTGGCAAGGCAAAGCAGTCCAGAGATGTAAGAAGTTAGGAATTTGCATGAGCGTGGGGGATGTTTTAGGTTGCCAAACTACAACAAAAAAGGAATTTTTTCAATGTGATTTGACATTTGTTTAGATGACTATAATAAATAGAAATACATTGGATTTTAAATGATAAAATGTTTATTCTGATTGTGGCTGCAGAAACATTCTTAGCTCCCAGTCTCACAATCAAGCCAAATGTTTGGTTTCTGGATATGCAGCATGTAACTCCTTCATTGGGCGCCGTATACAGGCTTTGGAACGATGGGAACCAAAAAAAAAAAAAACCCTCCAAATACATCAACAATAATTTTTCTTTTGCATGTCTGCTGACTGAATGTTCAGTTTTAATTACCACAATAAAACAAGAATGTCAGTTCTTTAAAAATAATGGTTAAAAGGGCTTTACTTCAGTCAGAAGTATGTGAAGTCCAGGAGTTCTAAAAAAAGCCATTTGAGGTGATTTAGTGGAGTGGAGGACAGTGTTGCCTTTATCTAAGTCCACTTTAAACAAGCTTCGGCTCACTGGCACTAACTCTTGTGTTTCTGAGTCATGTTTGTTCCTGCTTTAAGCAAACTGTTGATGGCAGAGGAAATCATGCTTTGAGAAAGTGATTTCTTCAAGTATTATTGAGCCAGTGCAGTGAATTTAACACATAAAAAAGCCTTTGTGAATGCAGATTTGATGACCACAAGAGCCAACTCATTTCCAAAGGTTTTCAGAATTGTTTATTTAACAGAATAGAAAAGAAAATCTATCCAAAGCTTCTGCATTTTTTCTTAATGTTACAATATTTCCTAACAGTCTTTTTTACTGATTAAAAAAAACTGCTTATAGAAACTGGGCAGGATTCCTGAGATGCTGTTTTTCTAAACCATTTATGCCAAACATCTAATTAAAAAATGAAATAAAAAAACTGGTATATAAACATTCCAGTTAAGAAAAAAAAACATTTTAAATCCTACATTTCAATATATTTATTTTGCATGCTAGATCCACACAGTTATGTCAGTGTAACAAGTGGCAGAGAACAAGTAAAACAAAAGAAAAAAAAAAACTTTCATTAAAGACAAAAATAAATACAGTATGATTAATTTTTGGGTGAGAATAGTGAATATTTGGTCATTAATAATTCACAAAGAAAAAATAAATAAAACTTAGTTTTTTAAGGGGATAAAGTTTGACCAGAAAAGAGCTGATAAGTTTATTTTTTTAACCATTTCATAAATCATTATTTTCATTCCTGCTTTTATTAAAGGCTTAAAGTTGGCTTTATGCATTAAAAACAGTAAAAGCTAAATAAAAAAAAATTAAAAATGCAACATTTATTATGTCTAAACATCAATGTCAAAAAGCTTATCTCAGTTCAGTCCCCAAACCTTATTATGTCTTGTTGACATAAAAACATATTTTCTTTCTTTGTTTTTCAAATTTATTTCTTTAAATCTCTGCAAAGTCTAATCTTTCACTTAAATTTCACCATTTTAGCATCTGCTTCTTCTCCTGTTAGATGAAAGTTTTAGGCTAGCTTGACACCAACCTCCAAGTTAAAGCATTTATCCTTTTTCGTCTTTTTTTGATTGAAGTTAAGCATCACCATTATGATAATTCTGTACCAGGCAGGAACGTTGTTAAAGTGGTTCAGTACAAATGGGAGACCACAGTCGGCAGACACCTGAGACAGCAGCATGATTTATTGGATACAAGCGGAATGCACTGTAAACCAAGGAATGGGGAACTTTTTAATGGGTTTTCTGTGAAAGACAAACAACTGGGAGAGTTCCTGTTCATCTTATTAAATGGATTTGGGGCCTCTGGCAGCCGCCAGGTAACCTGTCAGAACTTTAACAAGCTCAGTGGTTTACAGCACTTTCCTTGGATCTCATACTTTAGTTTTCTTTAGTTTCCTGACTCTTTTCCTTTTTTGCTGCAGTAAAATGAATAACAAGCGTTTGTCAGATTTATTCTCTTCCTAAGTCCTTTGGCTCCGCAGCATAAAGACTCTTGGAGCAAACAGAGCAGCAGCAGTCAATAGAATCTCAGCCAATCAAAAATCCTTTTTTGTTGTAAAGGTAAAATATGAGATTAGAAATAAAAATGTTTGCATTCCTGAAAAGTTGTAATTTCTTCTGTTTCAAATGTAAAAAAATAAAAGAAACAAAAAATAGGCATGTGGAAAAACACATTTTACTCCTAACATGCTACTGACCTAAAGCAGAATTGAAAAATAAGTTTTCTTTAAAATTTGTCATAATGAAAATCAAGTAGATTTAAGAGCCTGTGCTATACTCTCTCCTTTAGTACTTTTCTAAATAGTTTTAATCATTTGACCTTTGGCATTAAGGCATCAGCATATAGCTGAGCAGAAGCTTGAAATCAGGCTTTCCCGCAGCATTTACCATTTGATGAGTCTGTCATTTGTAGTCTGCTCTAGTGCTGTCTCATTTTAATGCTGCCATTTCAAATCACTTACATTTATGCTCTAAGTGTAGCTATTTTAGGCTGAAAACTAAAAACGCTTTGTTGTCTGGCAACGTATGCTCCAAATGCTTGTGTCTTTTAGGCTGCTGACCAAAAATATCAATGCGGGCTTATTTCTAAATCATGAAAAAGGTGTGCACGAAAAAGGCTAATCACATGTTTTTTTTTTATGTGGTAAACTTCTAATTGACCATCTTTTCAATGAGTACCCTTAAAATTAAAACTGTATTTAATGTTGACTTTCAAGCTGATGATGCATCTCAAAGTCTCTCTACCCATCTAAAGATTCCAATCATCCTCTTGTACGCTGTATTTCTTTTGAAATGCACATTAGTAGGTTTTTTTTTCAAGCTATAACATTGATTGTTTCAGACCAACATGCTGAAATGTTAGCTGTAACTTGGTTTATTCTGTTTATGCGTCCTGTTAATTGGTCTGGTGGTGTTTGTTCTTAGATGGGGAGATGCTGCTTTTGCACTCTGGCTCTTGTGCAGTTCCTTCACTTGCAGTTATCACTCAGTTTAGGATGATATTAGATATATATTCTTGGAGCTGGGCAGGAGCGGGACATAGGAAAGTTCTAATCTTTTGCGCAGTTAATCAATCAATTACGTATTTTAAAATCATCTTGAGTTTGTCATTGTTTTCTTTTTACATTTTGTTAATGTTACAATACTTAAGACAATATATTTTTCCATCCTTCCATTTTCTTAACCCACTGAATTCATTTTGGGGTCATGGTTTGTCAATCACATGCACCTAGGACAACTTAGCAACACCAATTAACCAAACAACCTATGAAACATGTTTCTGGAATATAGGAGGAAGGCAAAGTGCCTGTAGAAAACCCACAAATGCACGACGAGAACATGCAAACTCCACACAGAAAGGTCCCAGTTGGGATTTGAACCAGGGCCTTGTCACTGTGAGGTGAGAGAGATAACAACTCCTCCACTGTGCAGCCCTCACATGTTTCATATTTCTTCATTACATTCAACACATTTTTTTCTCCTGTGCCCCAATGTAAACCAGCATTCATCCCTCTATGGGACATTAGCCACGGTTGTTCCAATGAATAAAAATGTATTTCTATTTTGCTGATTACAATTAAAAAGACAACATTTTTTTTGTGGCAAACTCTTGCTCTCATCTTTATCAGAAATTTGCATCAAATAGTCTCTATCAGCATTTTCACTGAGAGCACAAAGAATCATAATGCTCTACATCTCATTTCCAACTTATTGCATGCTTCAAAGTAATTAGAAGACTGCAGCTAAAACGTAAATGAGATTACTCATGGATTATTGTCTGATGACTCCCAGGAGTTCATTTCTCTTTGCCCTACAAAAAGTGTAAACTTTTTTCCCTGCCCCCAGTCATGTTGTACCTTCAGGCTTCCTTCGCTTCTAAAGTCTTTATCATATACATGGGAGCCTGAGGGTGAACCTGTCAGAACTGCTTTTGCAATTTTGTAGGTCACAGCCTTAAGTGCTCTGATTACCATTCATGCAAACGTAGCCCTCACTTTCTAAATCTTTTCCTATTCTACCCATGAATTTTTGCTACTTTTTATGTTATTTCTTCCATTTGTCACTTTTACTTTGGGTCTCCTCTCCTTATTATTTCGTGCAGTTTGTAGACAAGAACTTTTTTTTACAACCACTTCCTGTGGTGATTTGGCTGATGGGCCTTTACAGAACAGCTGCTGGAGAAAAGCACCTTATCCTGCAAAGTATGCTTACACTAAAATTACACTGAAGACAAAGAAGTTCTAATTTATTCTCCTGAGAGAAATAGTGGTCACTGAATTAGCTGTGTTCAAAAGCAAAATCATGGCCTCTTACTTTTGGAAAATAAGAACAGACCTGTTCTTTTCATACATATATTAACAGTTGTATTATTACCTAACAGATATGAAATATTTATGATTATTTAAGTTTAAAAAAAAAACATGATTAATGAAAAAAATGTAATGTTTATGCTCACATTAAATTGGGTTTGTATGTTAAAAGATGAAAGCTATCATTCAGACATGGCGTTATTGGGTCTTGGGATGGCTGAAACACACAGGGCAAACTGATGCAGCTACCCCACCCAACCCTCTACGGCCCTGGAGAGCCCAAAAACTTCCAGCACCCGTACAGGTGACTAAGGCTTCGGTTAACGTCTCTGTCCTATCTGAGGCTTAATTTTCTCTGTTAAGAGCATTTTGGATGATGTCAGAGGTTATTCTCTGTCATCTTTGATGTTAGATGCAGTTTCCTTTGAACCCCTCAAAGGGGGGCTATTAATATTTTATCAAACAAAAGATTCCACCTAATACTCAATGAAAGTCTCTCTAGAAAAACCCTCTCTTGAACATTTCTTCCTTTGTTTACATTCACATTTTTGGTTAACCCCTAAACATTTATAGTAGTAGAGATGGGAGCACAGCCCTTTTGATGGTGTAGGAGCTGCTAATCGTTTGTCTAAAACTTAGTCTAATAATCCATATTTTGTCAGAAATCCACTGATGACATTTTTTTTGCTCTGGGGAAAGCATTTCTTTCTCGGCCCCATAAATGCATCATGTGCCTAGCTTTTTCGCTGTCTTGACCTCAAGATATTTTGTCACTACACTATTCAGTCGGCTGCAATGTAAACAGAACACACATCCTTTTTTAGAACCACAAATATCAGTAACTTTTTTTTGCTAACTTTGGGTCGTTAAGAAAGTTATACTTTATTTACTCAGTTCTAAGTTGCTTTTTTTTTTACTATCCCATCTTTACTGTTTCCATCAAAGTATGGATTTTCTCTTCCAAGGACTTTGGCACTAATCAAACCTAACGCTCAAAGCTGCCTTTATCTTGTGTCAGGGAACAGACAGCTATAGCCAGCTATTGCTGCACACACAACAATAGCTTCACAAAGGTAAGACTTCTGAGCCTACGTGCACACATTTTTCTCTCTTGATGTGGAGCCAGATGAAAAATCACTTGAGGGTCACACCATATGAGGGTCTGAGATTAATTCAACTTGGCCTTGCTCAGTAAGATGGGGCCACAGTGCTATTGTATGTTAATTGCATCAACTCTGCAGGGGCCTTGCAGTACCTAAAATAAGAATATTTCTAACAAGTATAGACTTATATATTCCTATGTTGTTGGTTTTATTGGAGTAATCCAAGACAATGCTGGTTTATTTGAAGGAAAATGCTAGATATATCTCTAAAAAGTTGCACATTATTGTCTTTTCATTCTGCACTAAAGGTAAAACCTACCAAGTTTTATTTAAATCCAAAGACATTTACATTTTATAAAACCAAATCACAAACACATTCATTGCTTCTATGTCACATTTTACCTGCTCAACAGTAATCTGTGTTTTAATCTGTTTATAACAGATGTCATAGATTTGTTTACATACTTTCAGGACAATCAGATGGACACTCTGTCATCAATCCCATGCTGTTGTGTGCAGAATGTGCTCCTATCCTACTGAGATAATTATAACATCCACTTCCCTTCACATCCTTTAGAGAAGAAATAGCCTTGATGGAGGATTATGTATCCAAATTTTCATTGCCTGCCATTGCTTTTATTGGCGTGTTGAAGGTCATCCTTACCCGGGCTCTAGATGAACTTCTATTCTACTACATAGAGGCTGCTTTGTGCACCTTTTTAAAGTTTTTCTTTTTCACTTTTTGCCAATGAAACTTTCATTTTTGAGTTAAGTTTAGGTTTTGTATTTTACTTTTGGGAGACTCACATACTGACCACAAAAGCAAGGCAGTTATTTATGCACAGAGGGGCTAAAAAGTATTTAGTCAGCCACCAGCTCTTCCAATAAAGATGAGTGAGGCCTGCTATTTTTCATCTTAGGTATACCCAAACACAGGGCCGGAGCTACAGTCTGACAAAAGATTGAGAAAGCATTTATATATGCATTAGTAGTAGTACCTCAGCTAAAATAACTTCCGCTTTAATATTAATAACCATAGCAACAGCTATAAAACACTTTGAAATATGTATTTTTGATCCTTTCACTTGTAATGGCCTTCCATTTGCCACTGTTGTTCTTATTTGCCACCTCATTTACTCGTCACATTAATGGCACCTGCTTGAACTCATTATCAGGATAAAAGACACCTGTACACAACGTCAGACAGTCCCACTCCAAACTAAGACTAAAGAGCCATCACCAAAAATAAGAAATAAAACTGCACCATACCAACAGGTAAACAGTTTGGTGTAAAGAAATCAATATTAGAAAATGGAAGAAGGAAAAGACCATGAAAAATCTCCCTCAATTTGGGGTTCCATGCAACATCTTACCTCCTGAGGTTAAAATAATCACAAGAACGATGAGCAAAAATTCCAGAACCACACAGGGGAAGCTAGTGAATGTCCTGCTGAGAACTGGAACCAAAGTAACAAAGGCTAGCATCAAGAAGACTCTACACCACCAGGGATTCAGAAATAAGATGTTTTAGTAAAAACAAATTGTAAAAAAGGAGAAAAAAATCCTAAATTGCAACAAAAAAAACCCAACATCCCTTCTATAAGGCATGGGGGTGGAAACATCATGCTTTAAGGATGATTTTCTGCAAAGAGGACAGGATGACTGATCTTTGTAAAGTAAAGGATGAATAGGATTTTGAGACTTTGAGTGAAAACCTCAAGTGACTGCATTGAGGTTGAAATGTGACTCTGTTTTTCAGCATCACAATGATCATAAACACACCATCCTGACAACAAAGGAGTGGCTACCAAAAAAAAGCTTTTTTAAGGTCCTGGAGTGGTCTAGCCAGTCTCCAGATCTCAACCCACTAAAAAATCTGTCTGTGTAGTCCAGCGACAGCCCCAAACCACTGCTGCTCTGGAGGATCTCCTGGTGGAGACTTTTACAAAATGCTTGACTTTTGTCAGTGCCAATATAGGATATATATATATCAATTACTTTTGTTATTGACCACATACTTTTTTAACCATACATTGACCAAAAATATAAACGCAACACTTTTGTTATTGCTCCCATTTTTTATGGTATGAACTCAAAGATGTGAAACATTTTCCACATACACAAAATAACCAGTTCTCTGAAATATTGTTCACAAATCTGTCTAAATCTGTGATAGTGAGCACTTCTCCTTTGCCAAGACAATCCATCCCACCTCACAGGTGTGCCATATCAAGATGCTGATTAGACAGCATGATTATTGCACAGGTGTGCCTTAGACTGGCCACAAGAAAAGGCAACTGAATACACCCCCAATATTCCAGAGAACTGGTTATTTTGTGTATGTGGAAAATGTTTCACATCTTTGAGTTCATACCATAAAAAAATGGGAGCAATAACAAAAGTGTTGCGTTTATATTTTTGATCAGTGTAATTTGCAAAATAAGATGTTTAAACACTAAACAATGAGATTTTCTGGATTTTTTTTTCTAATTTTGTCTCTCACAGTTAAAGTAAACCTATGACAAAATTTACAAGCCTCACATCTTTTAAAGAGGGAGAAGTTGCAGAATTCATGGCTGACTACATACATACTTTTTTGCCCTGCTATATACAGTAAAATGGTGGTGTTTGTGTATTCCTGTCTTTGGCTGTTTTCTTTGCAGAGTAATTGCAAATGCCTGCTTAAATATTTGTGTTTTTTTTTTTACCCTTGTAGCATTAAAAAATACTTTGAAATTCAATTAACTTGTCAAAACAGTTTGTTATTTGTTGTGCTAAATTCTCCCTCCTCAAGCTTTTTCCCTTTCATCTTTCAAGCAAAAATACATCCTGGGTATGTTGACACACCTATTCCCATTGCAAATGTTGAAAGCCCAGAGGCCAAAGCAACTCTAACTAATATTTAATATTCTCTTGCTCAGTTACCTGGTAAATAATGCAAAGGTGCAGTAGCACCGAAACCTGTGTTTACAGAAGCAATTATCAGCTCAGAACCGTCAATGCCCCCTTGAGCTCAAATCACTTTTATAGAAACTTTAAATGGGAAGAAAGAAAAAAAAAAGAACTGCACATCATTTTATTCTTCATTTTAAGGTGGTATATGCACACCATGGTAGAAAGTTTACTTTAATTGCAAAGTTAAATATTGAGCTATGTTAAATGAGCATATTGAATCTTTCTTTTGGCTTTTAAAAGTTTGTCTCCAGCTTTTCTTTCATGAGACTTGTCCACTGTTTCTGCTTTCTCTACTAGGTTGTTGCCATGGGGATTGCCCTTGTCTTGCTGGTTTGGGGTCTAGCACCATACTTTGAAAAGGCCATGTAGTGATGCCCTCTGTGTTCCCAGATGCAGTTCCCAGTGTGGACAGAACCCCTGGATGCTGCTTGGTCATCCTGGAAAATAGAGTTCAGAATTTGTGTTTGTGCAGAAGGAAGTGCGTGTGCTTGTATGTTTGAATGGATTCGTTTAGTATTTTTTGGTTTGGCTGCAAGTGACTTTTAAAATTTGAAAACTGCTATATTCTGTGAAGTACTTTGCACCGCTTGTGCTTAAAAAGTGCTTTAACACTTGATTTATAGTTTGAATTTTCTTTTCAAGACAAATGAAGGACCTATGATAGAGTTGTGACTTTTTCAAAAGTTACTTCTAATAATTTTGAAAAACGTATGAACCCTGACAGTGAAAAACATTTCTGTGAGCCCAAACCTTTCAACAATCTATTTTCCATTAACATATGTTATTAAAGTTGTGCAAATCCATCTCTTACAACGGGATCTTTTGCTATATGTACGGTGAAGGTATTGACTTTATGTGGAAAAGGATTGGAAAAAAAGTTAACTGATCTCAAAAATATTGACTGGATATATTGATGTTGTTTCATAAAAATGTCTTTTTGAGCACAAAATGTTACTACAGCCTTATAGCATTTTTGATTTTATAATAGTATTGTTGTGCGGTGTCAATTAGCCTGAGTGGAGGAGGCAAAGTAGACGAGTAATTAAAGTTTTTTTAAGAGAAACAAACAAAAAAAATGAATAACTTAAAAAAAAAGCTTACACCTTAGACCAAACTTAAGTATGAACACAAAAGTGGAGACGCGGCAGTGACATGACTCCCAATGGAAGAATAACTGAAAGCATGGAGTTCTACAGATAGTTCTTGACCAACAGAAAGCAGCTAAAGGAGATGAAGAGGAGAATCTTTGAAACCACGAGGACACGTCTTTAATTTAATTTGATTTTTTTGCACATTAGATTAGTATTTCATTTGAAAGATACATATATTGTTAAAAATGATCTAGTATACATTTTTAAATATTGATGGCTAAAAGGCTAGTTTAAGTATGGCTCAGTAAGGTTGACAAGTCTGGCCTGCGGGTAGATTTAAAGCTTGGATCTACCAGCATTCCATCCTGCCCAGAGTCTTGTGGCCCTTGCTGGTCTATGCAGTCCCAGTGACATTAGAGTCCCTAGAAAGGAAGATCAGTGGCTTTCTTCGGAGGTGGCTGGGGCTTCCACGTAGTCTTACCAGTGCAGCGTTGTATGGGACAAGTAATATCCTGCAATTGCCCTTCAGTGTCCTCACGGAAGAATTTATGGTGGTACGCACCAGAGAAGTCCTACAGTATAGGGGACTTCAGGGATGGCAAGGTGTAAGCAGCCGGTATTGAAGTGAGGACAGGAGGGAAATGGAAGGCTGGAAAAGCAGTGGAGGAGGCTGTCATGGTTTTGAGTTTGTTGTCTTGTTTTTCGTCTTAGTTCTTGTTCTGTCTTGTTTTCTGTTTCCTGTTTTATTTTGAAAGGTCCTGTCTTGTCTTGTTTCTTGAGTTTTACTTCCTTTGGTCCCTATCAGCCCTGATCGTGTCCACCTGTGTCTTGTCTGCCCTGTCTGTATTTAAGTCTTGTCTTTGCCTTCCTCCTGTGCTGGTTCATTACCTCTGTTATGGTGTTCATGTCCTGTCTAGTCCATGGTCCTGTCTCTTGCCTCGTCCACGTTTCATGCCTCGCCAAGTAAGTTTTTGTTTTTGTTTTGTGAACATGCTCTGCAGTGCTTTGTGTTTGGTTTTTGTTAATTAAATCCTCTAGTCTCTGATCCGCGTGCCTCCGCCTCTGCTTCTGGGTCCAACCGGCTCTCTAGCCACCCACACACATGACAGAGGCAGAGTTATGCCTGAGACAAAAAGCCCTGGTCGGCACTGTGGCGACAGGAAGAGCGGGCTTGGGCGACTTCCCAAAGACTCTGGTCAGCCAGGCCAATGGCAAAGAAAAAAAGACACCGTCTACTCCAGGAAGAGGTCCGAGCAGGTGTGGAGGAAGAGCGAATGAGCAGGGCGACGGGACTTCGGCAGCAGGGAGCATGGACTAGTTGGGAGAGCACACTGCAGTGCAGAATTACCTGGATAGACATCTTGCATGCAGACTTCCCAGCAAACCTCCATGTCTGGGGGAAGAGCGAAACACCATCCTACCTTCATAGCTCTGGAAGAGGGTCTTTAGAACATCTCCTTAGCAGCTGCCCAAAGGCTCTGCCTGATGGCCGCTACTGCTGGCGCCACGACCAGGTGCTTAAAGCACTTGCTGAGAGTTTAGCCTCAGCCATAAAAACCAGCAAAAACCACCGGGCACCAAAAAAGGCAGTCAGTCCCCTTCATCAAAGCTGGAGAGAAACCTCAGGCACGGCCACAATTAACAACAGGCCTCCTCCACAAAGCCTCAGACTGGCAGCTGCAGGTTGACCTAGGAAAACAGCTAAGGTTCCCTCAGCACATTGTAAGTAACAACCTCCGCCCAGACATGATAGTTAACTCTGAGGTTTCAAAACATCTGATCATGCTGGAACTTACTGTGCCCTGGGAAGAGCGTATTGAGGAAGCAAATGAGAGGAAATGCGCTAAGTACCAGGAACTGGTGGAGGGGTGCAGGGGGAGAGAGCCTAAAAAACCTTCTATGAGCCTGTAGAAGTTGGCTGTAGAGGCTTTGCGGGACGTTCTCTTTGCAAAGTCCTCTGTCGGCTAGGTATTACAGGGGCGGCCAAGAAGAGGGCCATTCAATCCGTGAGCGAAGCCGCAAAGAAAACTACGAGGTGGTTGTGGACTAAGAGGGCTGATCCGTGGACTGCTACTGGGACGCAAGTCGGGTCTGATAAACCTTGGCTGGGTCGCCTGGGTGAGGGTGTATGATGTTGTGAGACCCGAAACACCCCATGATCTCAGGATAAATCACCGAGGATGCGTTTCTTGTATAATAGTTTAACATGGCTCTCCAGCATTCATCTGTTTATCTTTTGCTTTGCATGTTTCTTTGTTTTTAAAAACTATCAAATGGGAATGTTGAAGTTCATGAATAAAACAAAAATTAAAAATAAAAAGAACAAAACGGAGAAAATCTAAATGGCAAAGGTGTGACATGATAAACTACAACTTTCTGGAGCTGCTTTAAAAACTAATGCAGAAATGCAGATGTGTCTTACTTTATAACAGGATGGGAAAGTAAAACCTCAAATAATCAATTTAGGCTGAGTTTCAAATGCAATAAGGTTTTACTGATTCAGTGAAATTTAAAGTTGTGATAAGACAAAGTCCACTGTGACTGTTTCAGAGATGCCTCAAAGAAGTGACAAAGGCACTGGAGCAAATTCACATGTGATCTTGTAGATGTTGCACAGACGTTCCCCTTAATTATCTAATTAAAGGGAGAGGAAAGGATAATGATGTATGCCTTCATATGCCTGAAAAAATGCATTTCTCTTCATGTTGCCTTAATGCTGCGCTGCCACGTTTAACTTGCGTTTGATGGAGATTACAGACACTGCCGCATAAATGAGGACGACACAAACACTTAAGTGCAAATGAGGACAAGAATCTTGCATGCACACAGAAAAAAAGTTGAATGCTTTGAGCTGTTACCAAACAATTTCTCACTAACTTCATCAGAGGAAACGCAGTTCAAAAGCTTTACTTTGTTACACGGGACAAAACTCTTTCATTTTTCCAAGAAAACAAAAGCTCTTTGTGTCCTTTCAAGTATATATTGTCCTCACTGAGAGGTCAAAAAATATAAAAAAAAAAAAGAATAACTTTTTTTTTTCTATCCTAATTTCCTAAGCCATAAAGAAAATCTAAAGAAAAACTTTTTTGGTATCTGAAAGTCCCTGATTTTGACAGCCAAGACAAGAGTCAGTAATTAGTAAGTAAGTAAAGATGAAACGCAAAAAAACAAAAACTAAATCTCAGACCACACCAAATAACAAAACTGGAAAAATACTGAAAAGATAAAATTGGCTTAGTTATTATGTTGAGAAGTACTGAATGAAACCCATCAACAATAAGGCTTTTATTCAGATATACAAACAAACTGACATAAATTAAACTTCACAAAATCAGGACAAGCTCACATAAAACCATCTGTGTATGCAGTCGAGGATTATCAAAGTGGGTATATTTTATTTGAAGTCAAGTTTTATTTCATTTGAAATGTTATTCCATAGATCACTGTCTTTTGTGGAGAAGGCCGACCGACTTAAAGTAGTTCTTCTGTGCGTTGTTATGCAGTTATTTTGGACAGTAGTTCTTATGGTTCTGCTTCCATTCTGTCTGTGAAAGAAACCACAGATTGGCTCCAGCACTGACTCATTCCTCCAGTTGAAAATCCATTTCAGGAAGCAGAGGTCAATACAGCTCTCAAATGCCAATGAGTTACATCTTCCCGGTAACAGTAATGGTAGAGTTTTATTTTTTTCCTTCTGTTGGTTTGAGACGTGCTTATCTAATTAGTCTGCATTTCTCCAAGGAAAGCCATTAAAATATTAGATTGCAAAAGGTTTTTGAATCCATTAAAATTATTTATGAGAGCAAAAAACTCCTAATTAACTTTGTTTTGATTGGATAGCACATTTTTTTTACCTACTTTAGTCGAATTTTGAAGCTTATTTTTCTCAGTGGGAGCACAATTACATTGACTGATCTTCACTTGTGACACACTGGCTTTTAAAATGCAACAATTTGTATTATATTATTGCTAGATATATTTTAAAAAAAATATTTAAAAAAAAATAAAAAAACAAGACTGTTTCTCTATTGTTTTCTGCATTTTTATTCATTTTAATAATCACTGTATACCGAGTACTTTTTATTTTGTGGCATAAATTTCTAAAAAATGTGTAGTAAATCTGTAGCACCTTCTGCATTAACTATCAATATTTAACGGAGACCTACTATCTTTTTGAACATATTTCTCTCATGAAATAAGGATAAGCCATTCATTTTAGATTTTTCTTCGGTGAACTTGCCTCAGCCTGTCATATGACAAAAAAGCTAACATCCATCTCCTGGAGAAAACCTCCATCATGCACTGACCTTTCAGGATCCTCACTGAATGTCATGTGCAAGTATCAGCCTGCTGTAATGTGATGCTGGTGGTTTGTCTTTTGTTTCTCTAACGTTTACACATGTGTTATCAAAAATGCAAAGGTGATTCTGCTTAAATGCACAAATAAAGTCATTAGATCCAGAGTAAGTGTGTTAGATTTTCTCCTCCCTTTTTTGTTACTGTTCTGAGCAAGAACTCAGTGGAGGCTGTTTGTACCTTCATCATTTGCATGTACACAACCGTGGAGCATCAGCTGAGAGTCCTGGGAGGCGTTTAGTGTGTGAAATATGCCTGCAGAGTGGAGGAAGCCTGAGTGAATATATAATGTGTGCCAGTGAGTGTTGGATAAAAGAATGACACAGGGACTGAACTGCAAGTGATGTTGGGAATTTGCAAATACAAAGCGCTGTAACTTTTTCATGTTGCCGCTGCTCAGATCTGTGGATGGAGGAGACAGTGGTACTCTATTTTCCCCTTGATTGTTTGTAAAAATAAAAATAAAAAGCCAGTTTCCTGCTCAATTGGACTGCTTAATTTGTTTAGTCACCCTTGAAATATTGAAGATGTGATGTAGATAAACTTTATTTAAAACCAATGAATGTTCAGACAAAAAGGCCAGATCTAACCCTTTCTAGCTCTGGCTTCTTAAGCATGATTCTCACTCACTTTGACACTTAGTGTTTTCTCTCAGGAAGCCACACCAGCAGAAAAACTAAAGAACTAAAAGGATTGAATAGAGCAGTATAAAAAAATAAAAATAAAAAAACAACACAAGAGCTTCCTGAAGGATGTCAGAAAATTCAACTCCTCCATGTGACAAATTCTGCTGTGCCTCAGGAGCTAAAATAAAAACTGGAATGGTGAACCCACTTCCTCTCCCTCAGTCTCTCGCATTTTCTCCCGGAGTGTTTTCAGCATGTCAGATATGAATATGTGAAAAGAGAGTGTAATGCAGGGCTGCAGGTGGTGAATTGAGGCATTAATATCTTGGGGCTGAGCCTAATACGAATACTCAAACTCCAATGTCCTCATAAATTCTAATCTCCTTAGCTCTGTGTTTTCTTCCCTTTGCAGGTTTTACCTGTTTTATTTTTACTTTTACTTTCCTGCTGCAAATGTGTTATTGAAACAACAGTGCATCCTTAATGCTCTTCAATAAATGCTTTTTTTTTCTTCTTGTTTTTGGCACATTATCTATGAAACTGCCTACACCTGTTTTATCCACTATGCAAGAATACATTTAATACCCAGAAAATCTGTGCAAATCTATGTTTTATCTAAGGAAGCCTACATTAAAATGCAACTAATACTCCTACTTTTAAATGAATGCCACTGGAGCACATTGTTTTGTTTTTTAACTGACTCAGTTGGTTTTCAATCTTTAAGTGATTAATCTATTACAGATTATAATAAATTATTAACATACTATATAATGATAAACATAATATACTGTGTAATTTTCAATCATTTAACTTGTAATGCATGCTTTTTTTCCAATCATTTGGACTATTTACAGTTACCTGTACTGAAAGCAGTTGTTCAAAGGTGCTCTGGGAACACTATCAATGGTTTAGTTTAAGGGGGCAGTTTCCCAAAAGACTTTGTGCATGCAAACTGATAACATGAAAAGTTTGAATCCTCTGCACTTGATGACACCTTATTATTTCACACGGCACGGGGCAGAGATACACAAATTACAGAGCATAGGCCTGAAAAAAAAAAAAGATAAAAGGGGCCGTTATCTCAGATACTTGAAATAAATGCCTTACACTTTAAAATCCCACAAAAACAAAGGCGTGAACCCACTATTTCAGCAAGGAGACGGCAAAACTTTGCTTGATGTCCCAACACCGTAAAAAGTGCATTTGATGCTAATTCGTTCTTGATTTTATGTGAAATTTTCTGTCTAGATTTTGCAACTGAAAAATGAAAAAAGGTAGCATTTTCAAAGCCAAATTGTAGTAATAGTTAAAAAAAAAAAAAGTTAAGTCACTAAAAGAGAGTTGGGAATGTTAACAGGAAAATTAAGAAAATAAATACTGAAATGATTGGGATATGAGAGGGAGAAATCCTACGTGTGCACGAGAGCAGGTGGAAGTACAACAGGGCCCAGCGCTTCTGAGCTGGGTTTATCTGTAGTATCAAAAAGTAGAAAAAAAGAAGTAAAGAAATAGAGCAGGGGTCATCTTGAAAGAAGTTAGTAAAGAATATCATAGCAGAATTGAGAGCCAGGTGGGATTTTGGGTTTGAAGCTGGAAAGTTAGGTTATAATGTTAAAAGTGGTCCCTGGCTCCACCTCACGAGGATGTTGAGAGTTTGAAGAGGAAGATAAAAGTTTTCCCTCAGGTGAGAGAGCAGTGATAGGAGCAGTCTATAGCTGACATGGCGGTAAGGAGAACTGTGGTAGAAGCTGAAAATGGAAGTGTGCCACTGAAGAGTTTAGAGAAGAGATGAAACAAATCCTTTGTAGTCCCAAAAAGCTTCCAAATGACTAAAGCTCCAGCCACATACAATTTGTTTTGTACCAATGAATGATTCAATTTTATTTTAACAACACTGTGTAATAACTTTTACTGTCTGGTTTTCAGAGTGTGAGGCTTCTTAATCTTCCAAATTAATTCCTTGTTATTTATGTGGGTCACCTTTTGTGGTCACATTGATTAGTTAGAAGAAAAAAAAAACAATGTGTATTCTTTTTCATAACTGGGTGCTTTAGAAATTGCAAATCATGTGTAAATTATCCCTTCTGGTACTTCTGGGCTTATGTGGTAACAAGGAAAAATAGGACTGAAGCGGTTGTTTGTGCCGTGGCTGACTTGGCCTCTTTAGGAACCAGTTTCTGGTGGACTGACTCTCAAGAAACTATAGAAAAGGTGAACAGAAAGGTAAAGACACTAAATTTATCACCAAGAAAAAGGAAAGACTGTTATAATTGGTGGTTAAAAAAAAGCAGAAAGCCAAGATTAAGTTGAAAAAAAAGCGTTAAAATGTATTTTTATGACGAGGTGGAAAAAACACAAACACATCTAACCAAAATTATGTAAAACATTTGAGAAAAAGGCTGAAGAGAAGGACACTATAGTTCAAAAAAGAGAACGCACAATAGATTTAAATTCTGTAAGGAAGAAACAGAAAGCCTACAGGAAGAACAAAATGAAAACAGCTTTAAATAAGCAGCTAAAAGTACAAACAGATGCATAGAAAAAAAAGAAAGTGAATGAACCATTTGATGATAAGTGAGATTATAGTGGGAGCTTAGTAAAGAAAAGTAAGTATTGTTTTGATTGATGGATAAAAAGCAAAGCGCCTCCAAGGAGTGGAGGAAAATGTGTTAAAAGAGGACAAGGGTGAGAACAGACGTTAGGCATGACAGGGTCAAATCAAACTGACTGATTAGCAGTGGCAAGCCCTGAAGGGATGTACTAGGATGGCTACCCTATAATTCCCTGTGACATCCCAGAGTGCCTGTAAACAGTCTTGACTGTGTAAATGTTTCAAGATGCATGTTGCAGCTTGAGTATAGTTGTTCCACTTGTGTTTTTGTCCCTCCTTAACTGTATCAGTCATTTTATAAAGCATGTCAACAGATTCACTGTGTCAATCATGTGTTGTGCTGCTGCATGTTTGAGGATAGGCTATAAAGAGGTTAAAAATGACTTACTGGTGGTTTGTGATACAAAGAGAGTAACCAACTGAGCTATGAAGCCTGTTTTTGGATTGTGGGAGGAAGCCAGAGTACTTGGAGAAAACCAAGAACATGCACAACATGAACATGGGGAGAACATGCAAATTCCACACAGGAAGGTTCCAGCTGGGATTCGAACATGCTGTAAGGCAAGAGTGCAAACCATTGCACCACTGTGCAGCCTTAAGCTAGAAAATGCAAGATAAAAAACAAAAATGAAACAAAAAATGATGGTGGACTATGGCACCTTCATTAATTTGACAATCTAATATGTGTAGACCCTTGATTGATAAAGCATACCGGTCATCTTCTAAACCTGTTTTGTCCCTTTCAGGGTCACAGGGCTGCCTGAGCCTATCCCAGCCACTCGTGGGCAAAGACAGGGGAAATCCTGGTCAGGTACCCAGTCTGTCACAGGGAAAAAAACCACACACACATACACACCTAGGGACAATTTGGAGTAACCAATCAACATATGAAGCATGTTTTTTGGACAAAGCATTAATCATACCAATTGTATCAAAATTTGGGGTCTTGACTACAGTGTTCAACCAGCCTCCTGTAGAGGAACTGCATATTTCAGCCATTCTGCTTTTGTGTTAAAATTATATGGAGTGAAATGTTCTTAAGTGCTGACACTTAAAAAGACACGTGTCACGGTGCCTCCGGCAGCTGCCCCCTCCTCCCTGTTCTCTGATTGGAACCAGCTGTCCTGCATCACTTCATCATCCTGCAGACCTTCTTAATCAGATCCACCCCAGCATTCTACGCCAGTCCGTTATACACTCTCCGGTCTTTTTCCCATTGGTCACGCTGGTTCCTCGCTCCTCTCTGGTTCCGACGTCCTCGGCGCTCCCGCCTCGTCTCAAGCTGGTTCCGCCGTCCTCGGCGCTCCCGCCTCACCTCAAGCTGGTTCCGCTGTCCTTGGCGCTCACGTCTCGCCACAAGCTGGTTCTGCCGTCCTCGGCGCTCACGCCTCGCCGCAAGCTGGTTCTGCTGTCCTCGGCGCTCACGCCTCGCCGCAAGCTGGTTCTGCTGTCCTCGGCGCTCACGCCTCGCCGCAAGCTGGTTCCGCCCTCGTCTCGTGCTGCTCAGGATTCCCACGGAATCCCGATCCTGACTCATCTGCTTAGGCTCCAACGTCTGAGTTCTGGACTGAATCTTGTTATTAAATATTCTGATCTACTCCCGCTCCTGAGTTTCTTCCGGGTTCCAGCATCTGGGTCTGCCTAGTCATCGTATCATGACAACACGGCCCTTCAGGTGTTCACCAAGGTTTTAAAACCATAAAGACTCATACATCTGTGCATTACTACTCTTTCAACTACTGTGGAGTAAATAGTAGCAGAGTCTAAGGAGTAACACTTTCAATTCCTCTTTGGGGTTGATTTGAAGACAAAGTTCACTGAAGCTAGATCAGTCTAGATAGGTGAGCACAACTTTGCTTAGATAAGCACGTTAAAACACATTTTTCTGCTCCTAATTTGACGATTAAGAAATACTCAGAAATGCAATTTTAAGCTTAATTATCTTTATATATGTCCTCCATTGTGAAAATGACACAAGAGCATGATAAAAACACAAAAAACAAAATTTTCATTTGAGTGGGCCTTTAAATGAGGGTACAACCTTTTAAGTGACCATTCTGTCTCTTTTTGGAAAAGGTGCAGTGATGTGTAATTTTGCTAATACAGCTATCGATGGGGGTACAAGGAGTTTAGCACAGTCCAGGTCCAAGTTGGCATTTGTTTTCAGCTCTCCCTGCCTCGTTTGCTGATGCAATGCTCACACAGGCTCAACACACCTAATCCAAGTAGTAAGCAGTGCAGAGATAGCTGGAAACAAGAAGAATGGTAGATCTCATGGACCTGGGTTGTGCAGCCCTACTCTTGATCTCCTGAGCTCACCTCGGAGGTGATGACCCAAGTGGTGCCGCCACACATTTACAAGGTTTATTAGGGCCCGAGCACGGAGTGCAAGGACCCTATTGTAATTCGAATGTTTATTATTATTAGGGCCCGAGCACGGAGTGCAAGGACCCTATTGTATCTGTAAGAGTTATTAGGGCCCGAGCACGGAGTGCAAGGACCCTATTGTATCTGTAAGAGTTATTAGGGCCCGAGCACGGAGTGCAAGGACCCTATTGTATCTGTTAGAGTTATTATTAGGGCCCGAGCACGGAGTGCAAGGACCCTATTGTATCTGTTAGGTTTATTATTATTAGGGCCCGAGCACGGAGTGCAAGGACCCTATTGTAATTCGAATGTTTATTATTATTATTAGGGCCCGAGCACGGAGTGCAAGGACCCTATTGTATCTGTTAGAGTTATTAGGGCCCGAGCACGGAGTGCAAGGACCCTATTGTAATTCGAATGTTTATTATTATTATTATTATTATTCTACCGGAAGAGTCGCCTTTTTGAGGCCTTTAACATACCCCAAAACTCACCAAATTTGGCACACACATCAGGAGTCGCGAAAAATTTCGTATTTTATAGGAGATTGGCATGGGCGCACAAAAATGGCTTGATAGCGCCACCTACAGTGACTTTTGTCCCGACGCCCCGCATACGCTTTAACGTACAAGCTTGATTTTTACAGGGCATGTTCTTCAGATGGAGACCTACAAAAAAGTCTGAAAGGACCCACCTGTCACTCGCACAGGAAGTCTGATATATTGAGGTCAATATGTCATTTTTGCTTCATTTTGGACATTTGCAGGCCTCGCTCTAGAACGAACTCCTCCTAGAGATTTTGGAGTAATGACTCCAAACTTTGGTCTTGTAAACTAGACACATGTCCGATGTTAAATTGTGAAGCTTTTAAGTTTTTATGGTTGTTTGTGACCGTGGCGGCGCGTCGAAAATGGAGGTCATTTTGAAAACACGCCATGAAAAGAAAAATGGCCATTACTCAGCCATGCAAAATCCAATCTGATCCAAAATTGATATGCATGATTGTAGTCTGACCCTGACCACATCAGAAGTGGAAAAATCCAGAACAGGTGTAGCGCCACCTGCTGGCAAAAGGAAATGACATGTTTTACTTGGAGCATCACTGCTCCGAGTAGGATGAGCCGACACACCTCAAAATGATGTCCACCTGTTGAAAAGCCATTGAAGTTTACTCTGATAAAAAGCCATAACTTTCAATGCAGGGGTGTGGTCGTGACAGAGCGGTGAAGTTGGGCGTCTCGCCATGCAGACAAATGTTGCTCTCACGTGCACATTCCTTGTCCAATCTCACTGAAATTCAATAGAGGTGATGAGGCTTCCATTCTGAACCAATGGATATGACAATCTTGGACAAACTCCATAGCGCCACCTAGATATTGACAAATACATTTTATGTCACATTCTGACCTATCTTTTCTCTGTGCTTTGTCCGACATTCATAAAATTACAGCAGGAGATACTCATAAGGGTCTTCTCTCATCGTCTAAAGTTTCATGGGTGTACACCTGACGGTGCCTGCGCAAGCCACCACCAAACAGGAAGTGGTTGATTGCGTTGCAGTCAGATAATTAAAAATTCATAAAAAATCAGCCGTTTGTATCACGAGGCTGATTTCAGAATGAGATGCCTCATAAATATCTCCAACTTAGATATACAGCACTTGCATGGGTGAACAAAAACGGCTCAATAGCGCCACCTACCATGTTTGTTTTTGAGAGCCCCGCCATGTTCTTTAACATACAAGCTTGATATTTACAGGACATGTTCATCAGATGGAAACCTACAAAAAAGTCTCTTGGGACCAAGCTGTCAGTTGCACAGGAAGTCTGCTATATTGATGTCAATATGTCATTTTTGCTGTATTTTGGTCATTTGCAGGCCTCGTTCTAGAACGAACTCCTCCTAGAGATTTTTGAACAATGACTCCAAACTTTGGTTTTGTAAACTAAACACATGTCCAATATTAAATTGCGAAGCTTTTAAGTTTTTACGGTTGTTTGTGACCGTGGCGGCGCGTCAAAATTGGAGGTCGTTTCGAAATCACGCCATGAAAAGAAAAATGGCCATTACTCAGCCATAAATAATCTAATCTGATCCAAATTTGTTGTGCATGATTGTAGTCTGACTTTGAACACATCTGCAGTCGAAAAATCCGAAACAGGTGTAGCGCCACCTGTTGGCAACAGGAAATGACATGTTTTACTCGGAGCATCACTGCTCCAAGTAGGATGGGCCGACACACCTCAAAATGACGTCCACCTGTTGAAAAACCATTGAAGTTTACTCTGATATAAAACATATCTTTCAACGCAGGGGTGTGGTCTTGACAGAGCGGCAAAGTTGGGCGTCTCGCCATGCAGACAAATGTTGCTCTCATGTGCACATTCCTTGTCCAATCTCACTGAATTTCAATGGATATGATGAAGCTTCCATTCTGAACCCATGGATATGACAACTTTGGACGAGCTCTATAGCGCCACCTAGTTATTGCATGGGGCACATTCTGCCCTGTATTTTCTATGTGCTTTTTCCAATGTGCATGAAATTAAAACTGGAGATACTCAGAAGGCTCTTCTCTCATCATCTCAAGTTTCATGGCTGTACATCTGACGGTGCCTGCGTAAGGCACTGCCAAACAGGAAGTGGTCGATTCCGTTGCAGTCATATAATCAAGCTTTATAGGAAATCAGCCGTTTGTCTCAGGAAGCTGAGATTTCAGAATTAGATGCGTCCTACAAAGCTTCACGTTTGAAAAGCAGCACTATACGTACGAGAAACATTTAACCACCTTAATCACCCTATTGTGCTGAAAGCAAATTTTTGGACATTTTGACTCAAGCAAATATTTTTATCATAACTTCTGTTTAGTTTATCAGCACCAAAATAAAAAATATTTACATTTATAAAATGAACTGGTCAACTCTAGGATTTTATTTATTCAATCTTACATCCTCAAGCTTTTCATCAGTCTCCCCTGCTGCAGGAGTGGTGTTAGCCCCCCCCCAATCCCCGGCTGTGTGCTCACATGTAAATTAGCCAGGAGTGGCAGACAGAAAGTAGAACAGTTAGAAAGCCTAGTTCAACACTAAAATACAGCAATTTCCTTTGTTTTGTTTGTCTTTTATACATCCTTAGCACTAATCATTGCTTTTTTATTCATCCAAAATACAATTAACTTTATATTTTATCTTTTTTTTTTTTTTTTACAAACAAAACATATGAATGTGCTCCAAAACAAAACCCAGCCTCAGTACACTCCTACAGATGTAACATCAGACAGTAAATGTCTCTTTTATGCTTTTTTAATCAATGCTGCAACTACATTTCCTTTCTGTACATCCAAAGAAATTAAACTACAATGACAACAAACACAACATATAGCAAATGTCTCTAAGAAGATTGTGTATATACAATATGTACCACCTTTAAACACCAAATAAATAACAAATCTTTCTAATAAAATCACAAAAAATGGAACACAAAATGTAAAACCCAAATTAGAAATTGCAATTTTAAAAAGATACATTTTTCAGCAGCTTTTCAAAATCAATCACATATTTTACTCTTCTGTGGATGAAACAAAGAAGTCCAGAATAATGTAGCCACTTCTCCAAAGTCTCTGTCACCTTCAGTTTTAAACAAAGTCTGTGAAAATCCATTATACATTGGTCACATGTATTCAGAGACCTGCTAAAAGTGCACAATTGTAAAAGCTCTTTTATATAGACAACTGTTTGTTTGCTTAGAGCTATAAATATAAAAAAATGCTTTTCTATCACCTAGACACAGGTGGAGAACCACATCAACTGGATTAGTAACAGGGTGGCATGTTTAGGTTTAAACTTACATCAATAGACAACATGAAGCTGTTCATCACATTTTTGACCTAAACATGTAAACACATGCTTGGCTCTGCGGTTAGGAAATGGTACTTGGGAATCTCTTCATACCAGGAGCCAGCCTGAACATTGGAACATCACCACAGTGCCCATCCAGACTGGGACAGCAACGGGGTCCACTTCAGAGCCGTGAGCTGCTGTGTTTAACTCCAGCTGTCCCAGCAAGGGAGACAACTGCAGCAACATCCACTGACCAAGCCGGCAAGCCCTGGCAGAAAAGATCCCCACAAGAAAAACACTGGCTCAGGCAGGCTGGTCAATAAAAAAATATAGTTTTGCCAATGTCTTGCAGCTCGCAGATCAAGTGGTTTAGTTTTCCAGTAATGTCAGTCAAGAATACAAGTTCAGATTCACCATATTCATATTCACCATATTCAGCAGATATCTCCACCAATAGCACCTTAAAAATCCTGTTCTGTTTTGCTTTGCAGCTGAGGTTTTTTTTTATGATTTTCACAATAGGAGTCATTATGTGTCCAGAGCCAATCACTTCTGCACATAAGGCCTACTGGTGAATGACGCAGCAGTAATGCAGACATTTTGGAAAGTCTGGGTCAGCTTTACAGCTTACAGTGAGTGATGAAACCTGTCTGCAGTCACTGCTACTGGCTTTTCTAATGGTACCTTTTTCTGCACAAAAACTCCTTCACCGTGTTATACATTTCAACTCCTCTTGTAGTTTTCTGTTAGGGCAGATGTGTCAGGAGTTCTTCTCTTGTGGAAACCAAAGGCTATGCTGTACTGTTGCCGTCCACAGACTCATCACACTGGACGTAAACCCTCTGCACTTTGCAAGATCCCGGTCCAGCTAATTGGCCAAGTTATCAGACATAGCTGACACTCATCTAGACATTGTAGTGGAAATTGAATGAGTTCTATTGTTCTCATTCTTAGGAACAGTGATAGCAATTATCATCATTGCTTGTTTCTTAATCTGATAAAAACCTTCTTCTACTTGATGAGAAATTGAGCAGGTCTAAACGAGGCTTAGATTTAAGAATTTTTTTCATGCTATATGCATAAGTCTTTGTCCTTTAAGGAAACAGATTACAGTCCCCCCCCCCCCCCCCCACACACACACAGGCTGCTGTCATATTAACATTATCTTGGAGCTCCAGAATGGACAAGAAAAAACAACGAGAATGGCTCGAGCAGGGCGTTGCTCACGGGGCGGTCGCTCGTGCCAGGCGGTGGCACGTGCTCGGGCCCGCTAAATGCTACTTGTAGCTTTAATTATTATTATTATTATTATTCTTTTTCTTCCGACGGAAGAGTCGCCTTTTTGAGGCCTTTAACATACCCCAAAACTCACCAAATTTTGTATACACATCAGGAGTCGCGGAAAATTTCATATTTTATAGGAGAACGGCATAGGTAAACAAAAATGGCTCGATAGCGCCACCTGCAAAATTTGTTTTCGCGAGCACCTCCATATGCTTTATAGTACAAACCTGATTTTAACAGGGCATGTTCATCGGATAGTCTGACTCTGAACACATCTGCAGTGAAAAAATCTGGAAAAAGTGTAGCGCCACCTGCTGGCAAGAGGAAATGACATGTTTGACTTGGAGCATCACTACTCCGAGTAGGATGAGCCAACACACCTGAAAATGACATCCACCTGTTGAAAAGCCATTGAAGTTTACTCTGACAAAAAACCATAACTTTCAATGCGGGGGTGTGGTCGTGACAGAGCGGCAAAGTTGGGCATCTCGCCATGCACACAAAAGTTGCTCTCACGTGCACATTCCTTGTCCAATCTCACTGAAATTCAATGGATATGATGAAGCTTCTATTCTGAACCCATGGATATGACCATCTTGGACGAGCTCTATAGCGCCACCTAGTTATTGCATTGGGCACATTCTGCCCTGTATTTTCTCTTTGCTTTGTCCGATGTGCATGAAATTAAAACTGGAGATACTCAGAAGGGTCCTCTCTCATCATGTAAAGTTTCATGGGTGTACACCTGACGGTGCCTGCGTAACAGGAAGTGGTCGATTATGTGCACCCAAATAATAGAAATTTATTATAAATCAGCCGTTTGTCTCAGGAAGCTGAGATTTCAGAATTAGATGCCTTTAATAACCTCCAGCTTTGATATGTAACACTATAGGGTCTACGAGAAACTTCATCACTTGATTTTTTTAATGAAATTTTGGACTGAACAAAGATTTTTAGCATAAATTCTGTTTAGGTTATCAGCACCAAGAATTCAACTTTCATAGGCATTTATGTGCTACTGCTTCCTAAAAAAATTCAGAATTATTGAAGTTACAGGTGAACTTTTATTCAACATTTCATCCAAAAAGGTCCGAAAACGTCTTTTTAGGCAAAACTACAAACACCTATTTTTTTTCATAACTTAATCATCATATATCAACACCATTTATTTTTTTAAATGTAGGGATCTGTGTTTGCTGCCTTCCATATTTTTTTCAGAAGTCCAGGTGAAACAGATGATTTAAAAAAAATCCTGATTCATCCCAAAACCTGTGCTTTTTCCGTCTGGATTCCAAACAAGTGTGTTTTAAAATTACTTATGCTTCAAATATCCACACCAAGTTTCACACGCATATAGCTGAACATGTCTAAATGCTTATTGAATATTCTTTACAGATATAAAATGAACTGGTCAACTGTAGGATGTCATTTCCTCTTACATGCTTCAGTCTTTTCCTCATGCTGCAGCTTGTTCCTCAGCCTGCTCTGTTGCTGGAGTCAAATTCCCCCCCCCCCCCACACACACACACACCAGCTGCCTGTTTATATGCTAACTAACCCAGAAGTGAGGTGACAATAGTTTAGACACAAGAGGGAGGGCAGACTGCTTTTTCATTTGTTTTGTATGTCTTTCATAGATTTTTATGAATAATCATTGCTTTTCTAGTCATGTAAAATGCAATTAACTTAATATTTTATCTTTTTTTTTTTTACAAACAAAACATATGAATGTGCTCCAAAACAAAACCCAACTCTCAGTACAGTTCTACAGATGTAACATAAGACTTAGACAGTAAATGTCTCTTTTATCCTTTTTTAATCAATGCTGCAACTTCTTTTCCTTAATATAAATCCAATGAAATTAAACTACAAAACCAAAAAACACAACGTATAGCAAATTTCTCTAAATAAATTATGTGTATATACAATATGTAGCACTTTTAAACAAAATAATAACAAATCCTTCCAATACAAGCACAGAAAAATGGAACACAAAATTTAAAACCCAAATTTGAAATGGCAATTTTAAAAAGATAATTTTTTCAGCCTGCTAAAAGTGCACAATTGTAAAAGCTCTTTTATATAGACAACTGTTTGGTTGCTTAGAGCTCTAAATATAAAAACAATGCCTTTATGGACAAGAAAAAACGACGAGAATGGCTCGAGCAGGGCGTTGCTCACGGGGCGGTCGCTCGTGCCATGCGGTCGCACGTGCTCGGGCCCGCTAAATGCTACTTGTAGCTTTAATTATTATTATTATTATTATTCTACCGGAAGAGTCGCCTTTTTGAGGCCTTTAACATACCCCAAAACTCACCAAATTTGGCACACACATCAGGAGTCGCGAAAAATTTCGTATTTTATAGGAGATTGGCATGGGCGCACAAAAACGGCTCGATAGCGCCACCTACAGTGACTTTTGTCCCGACGCCCCGCATACGCTTTAACGTACAAGCTTGATTTTTACAGGGCATGTTCTTCAGATGGAGACCTACAAAAAAGTCTGAAAGGACCCACCTGTCACTCGCACAGGAAGTCTGCTATATTGGTGTCAATATGTCATTTTTGCTTCATTTTGGACATTTGCAGGCCTCGCTCTAGAACGAACTCCTCCTAGAGATTTTGGAGTAATGACTCCAAACTTTGGTTTTGTAAACTAAACACATGTCCGATGTTAAATTGTGAAGCTTTTAAGTTTTTACGGATGTTTGTGATCGTGGCGGCGCGTCGAAAATGGAGGTCATTTTGAAAACAGGCCATGAAAAGAAAAATGGCCATTACTCAGCCATGCAAAATCCAATATGATCCAAAGTTGATATGCATGATTGTAGTCTGACTTTGAACACATCTGCAGTGGAAGAATCTGGAATAGGTGTAGCGCCACCTGCTGGCAACAGGAAATGACATGTTTGACTTGGAGCATCACTGCTCCAAGTAGGATGAGCCGACACACCTCAAAATGATGTCCACCTGTTGAAAAGCCATTGAAGTTTACTCTGATAAAAAGCCATAACTTTCAATGCGGGGGTGTGGTCGTAACAGAGCGGCGAAGTTGGGCGTCTCGCCGTGCACACAAAAGTTGCTCTAACGTGCACATTACTTGTCCAATCTCACTGAAATTCGATGGAGGTGATGAGGCTTCCATTCTGAACCAATGGATATGACAATCTTGGACGAACTCCATAGCGCCACCTAGATATTGGCAAATACATTTTATGTCACATTCTGACCTATCTTTTCTCTGTGCTTTGTCCGACATTCATAAAATTACAGCAGGAGATACTCATAAGGGTCTTCTCTCATCGTCTATAGTTTCATGGGTGTACACCTGACGGTGCCTGCGCAAGCCACCACCAAACAGGAAGTGGTTGATTGCGTTGCAGTCAGATAATTAAAAATTCATAATAAATCAGCCGTTTGTATCACGAGGCTGAGATTTCAGAATGAGATGCCTCATAAATATTTCCAACTTAGATATACAGCACTTGCATGGGTGAACAAAAACGGCTCAATAGCGCCACCTACCATGTTTGTTTTTGAGAGCCCCGCCATGTCCTTTAACATACAGGCTTGATTTTTACAGGACATGTTCATCAGATGGAGACCTACAAAAAAGTCTGTTGGTACCAAGCTGTCAGTTGCACAGGAAGTCTGCTATATTGATGTCAATATGTCATTTTTGCTGTATTTTGGTCATTTGCAGGCCTCGTTCTAGAACGAACTCCTCCTAGAGATTTTTGAACAATGACTCCAAACTTTGGTTTTGTAAACTAAACACATGTCCAATATTAAATTGCGAAGCTTTTAAGTTTTTACGGTTGTTTGTGACCGTGGCGGCGCGTCAAAATTTGAGGTCGTTTCGAAATCACGCCATGAAAAGAAAAATGGCCATTACTCAGCCATCAATAATCTAATCTGATCCAAATTTGTTGTGCATGATTGTAGTCTGACTTTGAACACATCTGCAGTCGAAAAATCCGAAACAGGTGTAGCGCCACCTGTTGGCAACAGGAAATGAAATGTTTTACTTGGAGCATCACTGCTCCAAGTAGGATGAGCCGACACACCTCAAAATGACGTCCACCTGTTGAAAAACCATTGAAGTTTACTCTGATATAAAACATATCTTTCAACGCAGGGGTGTGGTCGTGACAGAGCGGCAAAGTTGGGCGTCTCGCCATGCAGACAAATGTTGCTCTCATGTGCACATTACTTGTCCAATCTCACTGAAATTCGATGGAGGTGATGAGGCTTCCATTCTGAAGCAATGGATATGTCAATCTTGAACGAGCTCCATAGCGCCACCTAGATATTGACAAATACATTTTATGTCACATTCTGACCTATCTTTTCTCTGTGCTTTGTCCGACGTTCATAAAATTACAACAGGAGATACTCACAAGGGTTTTCTCTCATCGTTTAAAGTTTCATGGGTGTACACCTGACGGTAACTGCGCAAGCCACCGCCAAACAGGAAGTGGTTGATTGCGTTGCAGTCAGATAATTAAAAATTCATAGAAAATCAGCCGTTTGTATCACGAGGCTGAGATTTCAGAATGAGATGCCTCTTAGATAGATCCAACTTAGATATACAGCACTCGCATGGGTGCACAAAAACGGCTCAATAGCGCCACCTACAATGTTTGTTTTTGCGAGCCCCGCCATGTTCTTTAACATACAAGCTTGATCTTTACAGGACATGTTCATCAGATGAAAACCTACAAAAAATTCTCTTGGTACCAAGCTGTCAGACGCACAGGAAGTCTGCTATATTGATGTCAATATGTCATTTTTGGTGTATTTTGGTCATTTGCAGGCCTCGTTCTAGAACGAACTCCTCCTAGAGATTTGTGAATAATGACTCCAAACTTTGGCTTTGTAAACTAAACACATGTCCGATCTTAAATTGCGAAGCTTTTAAGTTTTTACAGTTGTTTGTGACCGTGGCGGCGAGTCACATTTTGAGGTCGTTTCGAAAACACGCCATGAAAAGAAAAATGGCCATTACTCAGCCATGCATAATCCAATTTGATCCAAAATTGATATGCATGATTGTAGTCTGACTCTAAACACATCTGCAGTGGAAGAATCCGGAACAGGTGTAGCACCACCTGCTGGCTACAGGAAATGACATGTTTTACTTGGAGCATCACTGCTCCAAGTAGGATGAGCAAACACACCTCAAAATGACGTCCACCTGTTGAAAAGCCATTGAAGTTTACTCTGACAAAAAACCATAACTTTCAACGCGGGGGTGTGGTCGTGACAGAGCGGCAAAGTTGGGCATCTCGCCATGCACACAAATGTTGCTCTCTCGTGCACATTCCTTGTCCGATCTCACTGAAATTCAATAGATATGATGAAACTTCCATTCTGAACCGATGGATATGACAACTTTGGACGATCTCCATAGCGCCACCTAGTTATTGCATAGGGCACGTTCTGCCCTTTATTTTCTCTGTGCTTTGTCTGATGTGCATGAAATTAAAACTGGAGATACTCAGAATGGTCCTCTCTCATCATCTAAAGTTTCATGGCTGCACATCTGACGATGCCTTCGTACGCCACCGCCAAACAGGAAGTGGTCGATTGTGTTGCAGTCATATAATCAAGCTTGATAGGAAATCAGCTGAGATTTCAGAATTAGATGTGTCTTACAAAGCTCCACGTTTGAAAAGCAGCACTATACGTACGAGAAACATTTAACCACCTTAATCACCCTATTGTGCTGAAATCAAATTTTTGGAAATTTTGACTCAAGCAAATATTTTTATCATAGCTTCTGTTTAGGTTATCAGCACCAAAATAAAAAATATTTACATATACAAAATGAACTGGTCAACTCTAGGATTTATTTTAATCTTACATCCTCCAGCCTTTCCTCAGTCTCCCCTGCTGTAGGAGTGGAGTTAGCCCCCAGGCTGTGTGCTCACATGTAAATTAGCCAGGAGTGGCAGACAAGAAAGCAGTCAGAAAGCAGTCAGAAAGCCTAGTTCAACACTGAAAGACAGCCTTTTCCTTTGATTTGTTTGGCTTTTATACATCTTTAGCACTAATCATTGCTTTTTTATTCATCCAAAATACAATTAACTTTATATTTTATCTTGTTTTTTTTTTTTTTTTACAAACGACACATATGAATGTGCTCCAAAACAAAACCCAGCCTCAGTACACTCAGATGTACAGATGTAACATCAGACAGTAAATGTCTCTTTTATGCTTTTTTAATCAATGCTGCAACTTCTTTTCTTTTCTATACATCCAAAGAAATTAAACTACAGTGATAACAAAGACAACATATAGCAAATGTCTCTAAGAAGATTGTGTATATACAATATTTACCACCTTTAAACACCAAAGAAAATAACAAATCTTTCTAATAAAATCACAAAAAATGGAACACAAAATGTAAAACCCAAATTAGAAATTGCAATTTTAAAAAGATAATTTTTTCAGCAGCTTTAAAAAAAAATCACCAATTTAACTTTTCTGTGGGTGAAACAAAGAAGTCCAGAACAATGTAGCCCCTTCTCCAAAGTCTTTGTCACCTTCAGTTATAAACAAAGTCTGTGAACATCCACCATACATTGGTCACATGTACTCAGAGTCCTGTTAAAAGTGCACAATTGTAAAAAGGTCTTTTGTATAGACAACTGTTTTGTTGCTTAGGGCTTTAAATATAAAAACAATGTTTTTATATCACTTAGACACAAATGAAGAACCATATAAACTGGATTAGTAACAGGTGGCAGTTTTAGGCTTACTTAGGTTAAAAACTTAAATCACAAGACAACATGAAGCTGTTCATCACATTATTGACCTAAACATGTAAACATATGCTTGGCTCTGCAGCTAGGAAATGGTTTTTGGGAATCTCTTCATTCCAGGAGCCAGCTTGGCTATAGGAACATCGCCACAGCACCCACCCAGACTGGGACAGCAACGGGGTCCACTTCACAGCCGGGAGGCTGCAAAGTTAAACCCCAGCTGTCCCAGCAAGGGCGACAACTGCAGCTACAACCACCGACCAAGCCGACAAGCCCTGGCAGAAAAGATCCCCACAAGAAACACTGGTTCGGGCAGGCTGTTCCATAAAAAATATATAGTTTTGTCATTGCCTTGCAGCTCGCAGATCAAGTGGTTTAGTTTTCCAGTAATGTCAGTCAAGAATGCAAGTTCAGATTCACAATGTTCATATTCACCAAATTCAACAGACATCTCCTCCAATAGCACCTTAAAAATCCTGTGCTGTTTTGCTTTGCAGCTGAGGTTGTTTACGATTTTCAGAATAAGAGTCATTATATGTCCAGAGCCAATCACTTCTGCACATAAGGCCTGCTTGTGAATGAAGCAGCAGTAATGCAGACATTTTGGAAAGTCTGGGTCAGCTTTACAGTGAGTGATGAAACCTGTTTGTCTATTGATCATAGTAGGAGCCTCGTCTGCAGTCACTGCTACCAGCTTTACTAATGGTACCTTTCTCTGAACAAAAACTCCTTCACCATGTTATACATTTCAACTCCTCTTGTAGTTGTCCGTAGGGCAGTTGTGTCAAGAGTTCTTCTCTTGTGGAAACCAAAAGCTATGTACTGCTGCTGTCCACAGACTCATCACACTGGACATTAAACCACCTGCACTTTGCAAGATCCCGGTCCACCTGATCGGCCAAGTTATCAGACATAGCTGACACTTGTCTAGACATTGTAGTGAAAATTAGATCAGTTCCATTTTTCTCATCCTTAGGTACAGTGTCAGTAATTATCATCATTGCTTGATTGACACCTTCTTAATCTGAAAATGCCTTTCTAATCAAGGCTTCGGTTGAAGATTTTTTTCATGCTATATGCAAAAGTGTCTGTCCTTAAAGCCAACAGATTACAGCCCCAGCCCCCCCCCCCCCACTGACATGCTGCTATCATGTTAAATGTAGCTTGCAGCTCCAGAAACCAGAAGGAAGAATGAAGCCAAACAGTTCGAGCAGGGCGTTGCTCTTGGGGCGGTCGCCCATGCCAGGCGGTCGCACGTGCTCGGGCCCGTTAAATGCTACTTGTAGCTTTAATTAGGGCCCGAGCACGGAGTGCAAGGACCCTATTGTATCTGTTAGGTTTATTAGGGCCCGAGCACGGAGTGCAAGGACCCTATTGTAATTCGAATGTTTATTATTATTATTATTATTAGGGCCCGAGCACGGAGTGCAAGGACCCTATTGTATCTGTTAGAGTTATTATTATTATTATTATTATTCTTTTTCTTCCGACGGAAGAGTCGCCTTTTTGAGGCCTTTAACATACCCCAAAACTCACCAAATTTTGTATACACATCAGGAGTCGCGGAAAATTTCATATTTTATAGGAGAACGGCATAGGTAAACAAAAATGGCTCGATAGCGCCACCTGCAAAATTTGTTTTCGCGAGCACCTCCATATGCTTTATAGTACAAACCTGATTTTAACAGGGCATGTTCATCGGATAGAAACCTACAAAAAAGTCTCTTGGGACCAAGCTGTCAGTCGCACAGGAAGTCTGATATTTTGATGACAATATGTCATTTTTGCTGTATTTTGGTCATTCGCAGGCCTCGCTCTAGAACGAACTCCTCCTAGAGATTTGAGAGTAATGACTCCAAACTTTGGTTTTGTAAACTAGACACATGTCCGATGTTAAATTGCAAAGCTTTTAAGTTTTTATGGATGTTTGTGACCATGGCGGCGCGTCAAAATTGGAGGTCGTTTCGAAAACACGCCATGAAAAGAAAAATGGCCATTACTCAGCCATGCATAATCCAATCTGATCCAAAATTGATGTGCATGATTGTAGTCTGACTCTGAACACATCTGCAGTGAAAAAATCTGGAAAAAGTGTAGCGCCACCTGCTGGCAAGAGGAAATGACATGTTTTACTTGGAGCATCACTACTCCGAGTAGGATGAGCCAACACACCTGAAAATGACATCCACCTGTTGAAAAGCCATTGAAGTTTACTCTGACAAAAAACCATAACTTTCAATGCGGGGGTGTGGTCGTGACAGAGCGGCAAAGTTGGGCATCTCGCCATGCACACAAAAGTTGCTCTCACGTGCACATTCCTTGTCCAATCTCACTGAAATTCAATGGATATGATGAAGCTTCTATTCTGAACCCATGGATATGACCATCTTGGACGAGCTCTATAGCGCCACCTAGTTATTGCATTGGGCACATTCTGCCCTGTATTTTCTCTTTGCTTTGTCCGATGTGCATGAAATTAAAACTGGAGATACTCAGAAGGGTCCTCTCTCATCATGTAAAGTTTCATGGGTGTACACCTGACGGTGCCTGCGTAACAGGAAGTGGTCGATTATGTGCACCCAAATAATAGAAATTTATTATAAATCAGCCGTTTGTCTCAGGAAGCTGAGATTTCAGAATTAGATGCCTTTAATAACCTCCAGCTTTGATATGTAACACTATAGGGTCTACGAGAAACTTCATCACTTGATTTTTTTAATGAAATTTTGGACTGAACAAAGATTTTTAGCATAAATTCTGTTTCGGTTATCAGCACCAAGAATTCAACTTTCATAGGCATTTATGTGCTACTGCTTCCTAAAAAAATTCAGAATTATTGAAGTTACAGGTGAACTTTTATTCAACATTTCATCCAAAAAGGTCCGAAAACGTCTTTTTAGGCAAAACTACAAACACCTATTTTTTTTCATAACTTAATCATCATATATCAACACCATTTATTTTTTTAAATGTAGGGATCTGTGTTTGCTGCCTTCCATATTTTTTTCAGAAGTCCAGGTGAAACAGATGATTTTAAAAAAATCCTGATTCATCCCAAAACCTGTGCTTTTTCCGTCTGGATTCCAAACAAGTGTGTTTTAAAATTACTTATGCTTCAAATATCCACACCAAGTTTCACACGCATATAGCTGAACATGTCTAAATGCTTATTGAATATTCTTTACAGATATAAAATGAACTGGTCAACTGTAGGATGTCATTTCCTCTTACATGCTTCAGTCTTTTCCTCATGCTGCAGCTTGTTCCTCAGCCTGCTCTGTTGCTGGAGTCAAATTCCCCCCCCCCCCCCCCCCCACACACACACACACACCAGCTGCCTGTTTATATGCTAACTAACCCAGAAGTGAGGTGACAATAGTTTAGACACAAGAGGGAGGGCAGACTGCTTTTTCATTTGTTTTGTATGTCTTTCATAGATTTTTATGAATAATCATTGCTTTTCTAGTCATGTAAAATGCAATTAACTTAATATTTTATCTTTTTTTTTTTTACAAACAAAACATATGAATGTGCTCCAAAACAAAACCCAACTCTCAGTACAGTTCTACAGATGTAACATAAGACTTAGACAGTAAATGTCTCTTTTATCCTTTTTTAATCAATGCTGCAACTTCTTTTCCTTAATATAAATCCAATGAAATTAAACTACAAAACCAAAAAACACAACGTATAGCAAATTTCTCTAAATAAATTATGTGTATATACAATATGTAGCACTTTTAAACAAAATAATAACAAATCCTTCCAATACAAGCACAGAAAAATGGAACACAAAATTTAAAACCCAAATTTGAAATGGCAATTTTAAAAAGATAATTTTTTCAGCCTGCTAAAAGTGCACAATTGTAAAAGCTCTTTTATATAGACAACTGTTTGGTTGCTTAGAGCTCTAAATATAAAAACAATGCCTTTATGGACGTGGCACGGATGGCACGGATGTTCAGCAGGGTAAACCCCAGGAAAGCGGCGGGACCTGATGGAGTTCCCGGAAAGGTTCTGCGGGCCTGCGCCGATCAACTCTCCCAGGTCTTCACAAAAATCTTCAACCTGTCGCTAGCTCAGGCTTTCATCCCTGCTTGCCAGAAGTCATCCACTATCATCCCGATACCCAAAAAGTCCTCATCCACAGCCTTCCTCACGGACTTCCGCCCAGTTGCACTCACTGCTGTCATCACAAAGTGTCTGGAGCGGCTGCTCCTGGGACACATCAAAGACTCCCTCCCTCCAATCTTCGTCCCCCACCAGTTTGCTTACAAAGCAAACAGATCAACGGATGATGCCATTTCCATCACCCTCCACACTGCGCTGAGCCACCTGGAACACAGAGACACCTACGCCAGGATGCTCTTTGTGGACTATAGCTCAGCCTTTAACACAATCATTCCTGACATTCTGGTCAACAAACTGTCTGAACTAGGACTCCACCCACTCACCTGCTCGTGGATCAAGGACTTCCTGACAAACAGACCACAGACAGTCAAACTTGACCCCCACCTCTCCTCCACCCGGACGCTGAGCACAGGCTCCACACAGGGATGTGTGCTGAGTCCTCTGCTGTACACACTGTACACAGCAGACTGCAGACCAGCCCACACCAGCAACACCGTGGTGAAGTTTGCAGACGACACTACTGTGGTGGGGCTGATCTCTGGGGACGACGAGACGGCCTACAGAGACGAAGTCCTGAAACTCTCAAGGTGGTGTCAGGCTAATAACCTCATCCTGAACACCACCAAGACCAAGGAGATCATCCTGGACTTCAGAAAAAACAGAACAGATCCACCCCCACTCTACATCGATGGAAACTGTGTGGAGAGGGTCCACAGCTTCACCCTCCTGGGCACCACCATCTCTGCTGACCTCACATGGTCTAACAACACCATGACTGTCATCAGGAAGGCCCAGCAACGCCTGCACTTCCTGAGAAAACTTAGGAGGAACGACATCAGCCAGGAGCTGCTGGTAACGTTCTACCGCTCAACCATTGAGAGCATTCTGTCCTATGGCATCACAGTGTGGTTTTCCCACTGCACTGAAGCAGAACGGCAGAGTCTCCAGAGAATGGTAAAGACAGCGCAGAGGATCATCGGCTGCCCCCTCCCCTCACTGAAGGACATTTACCAGTCTCGCTGCCTCAGCAGAGTGACTAGCATCACCACTAACTCCACCCATTCTGCTTTCCCTCTGTTTGAACTGCTGCCCTCTGGAAGGAGGTACAGGTCCATCTGAACCAGGACAAACAGACTAAGAAACAGCTTTTTTCCACAGGCAATTATCATACGGAATGCACTTACGTCCACCAACCACACCTCACTCTAATTTTACTACAATGCGTGCAATATCCTGACTGTCTAACCGGGTCACTGTGCAATAACTTGATATTTATTAAGCTGTGCTCACAGCAACTCATGTAATTCCATTCTATTTTATTCACAAATATTTAATATTTAACAGTTTCTGTCCATATTGTTCATTTTTTGTTAAGAGTTGTAAATACAGTATTTCTTTTTCTATTCTATTTTTATTTTTATTTTATGTAACTCCTTCACTCCAAGGCTGCTGCAATTTCATTGTATCCCCATGTACAATGACAATAAACGATTCTGATTCTGATTTTATCACTTAGACACAGATGGAGAACCATATCAACTGGATTGGTAACAGCAACAACCACCGACCAAGCCGGCAAGCCCTGGCAGAAAAGATCCCCACAAGAAACACTGCAGGCTGTTCCATAAAAAATATAGTTTTACCATTGCCTTGCAGATCACAGTTGAAGTGGTTTAGTTTTCCTAAAAAAATTCAGAATGATTGAAGTTACAGGTGAACTTTTAGACAACATTTGATCCAAAAAGGTCCGAAAACGTCTTTTTAGGCAAAACTGCAAACACCTATTTTTTTGCATAACTTATCTTTCAAATATCACTGACGGAGATGAGTCGGCCTACAGGAGTTAAATAGCCAGGCTGGTGTCATAGTGGAGCGCTAACAACCTGGAGCTTAATGCTCTGAAGACAGTGGAGATGACAGTGGACTTCAGGAAGGCCCCAGCCCCCCTCCCCCCTGTCATCCTCTTTGACTCCCCGGTGACCTCTGTGGAGTCCTTCTGCTTCCTGGGAACCATCATCAACCAGGACCTCAAGTGGGAGCAGAACATCAGCTCCATCACTAAGAAGGTCCAGCAGAGGATGTACTTCCTGAGGCAGCTGAAGAAGTTTCACCTCCCTGAAAAGATGCTGGTAGACTTTTACACCGCCATCATCGAATCCACCCTCACGTCCTCCATCACAGTCTGGTTCGCTGCGGCCACGGCCAGAGACAAGGCCAAGCTGCAACGCGTCATCCACTCAGCAGAGAAGGTGATCGGCTGCCACCTCCCGTCTCTCCAGGAGCTGCACATCTCCAGGACCTGGAGGCGGGCAGCCAGGATTGTAGCCAACCCCTCTCATCCAGGACATAATCTCTTTCGGCCCCTCCCTTCTGGCAAGAGACTCCGGTCCATCAGGACCAGGACCTCGCGCCACAAGAACAGCTTCTTCCCCACTGCAGCCAGCCTGCTGAACAGAACCCCAACTCCCCCAGGTGACCCCCCCTCCCCCCCCGCCCACCAAAGGACTGTCGGTGCCACTTACAGGCCCCACCATCCCAGCCCATCTGTGCTCCCACTTTAATTCACCTTACTCTACTGTATATAGTGTGTTGTTGTTGTTGTTAACTTAATTTTTAACTTATTCTTAATTGCACTATACACCAAGTCAAATTCCTCGTTTTGTAAAGTGCGCTCTACTGAACCTGGCAATAAAACTTTTTCTGATTCCTGATTCTGATTCTGATTCTATTAATCATTGTTTTTTATTCATTCAAAATGCAATTAAATCAATATTTTATCTTTTTTCTTTTCCTTTTTCTTTTTTTTTTTATCTCTTATATCCTTTTTTATAATCAATGTTTGAACTTCTTTTCCTTTCTATTGTCATGGTTTCAGTTTGTTGTCTTTTTTTTTCGCTTTAGTTCTTGTTCTGTCTTGTTTGGTTCTGTTTCCTGTTTTATTTTGAAAGGTTTCCTGTCTTGTCATGTTTCTTGAGTTTTACTTCCTTTGGTCCCCATCTGCCCTAATCGTGTTCACCTGTGTCTTGTCTGCCCTGTCTGTATATAAGTCTTGTCTCTGCCTTCCTCCTGTGCTGGTCCATTAACTTCTGCTCATGTTGATCACGTCTTCTTGTCTGGCGTCCATGTCCCTTGCCATGCCACAGTAAGTTTTTGTTTTTAGTTTTGTCATCCTGCTCTGCAGCGCTTTTTGTTAGTTAAATAAACCCACTTGCCCTGAACCCGTTTGCCTCCCGTCTCTGCGCCTGGGTCCTACCTCCTCTCGAGCCTCCCCCCCACACGACATCTATACATCCAATGAAATTAAACTACAAATCAACAAAGACAACTGATAACAAATGTCTCTAAAAAATGATGTGTATATTTGCAGAACCTTAAAAACACCAAACAAATAACAAATGCTTCCCAATTAAAGCACAAAAAATGGAACACAAAATGTAAAACCCAAGTTAGAAATTGCAATTTGAAAAAGATACTTTTTTCAGCAGCTTTTCAAAATCAATCACCAATTCTACTCTTCTGTGGATGAAACAAAGAACTCCAGAACAATGAAGCCATTTCTCTAAGTCTCTCTCACCTTCAGTTTTAAACAAGGTCTGTGAAAATCCACCATACATTGGTCACATGAACTCAGCGACCTGCTAAAAGTGCACAATTGTAAAAGCTCTTTTATATAGACAACTGTTTGTTTGCTTAGAGCTCTAAATATAAAAAAAATGCTTTTCTATCACCTAGACACAGATGGAGAACCATATCAACTGGATTAATAACAGGGTGGCATGTTTAGGTTTAAACTTACATCAATAGACAACATGAAGCTGTCCATCACATTTTTGACCTAAACATGTAAACACATCCTTGGCTCTGCGGTTAGGAAATGGTATTTGGGAATCTCTTTATACCAGGAGCCAGCCTGGCCATTGGAACATCGCCACAGTGCCCATCCAGACTGGGACAGCAACGGGGTCCACTTCAGAGCCGTGAGCTGCTGTGTTTAACTCCAGCTGTCCCAGCAAGGGAGACAACTGCAGCAACATCCACTGACCAAGCTGACAAGCCCTGGCAGAAAAGATCCCCACAAGAAAAACACTGGCTAAGGCAGGCTGGTCAAAAAAAAAATAGTTTTGCCATTGTCTTGCAGCTCGCAGATCAAGTGGTTTAGTTTTCCAGTAATGTCAGTCAAGAATGCCAGTTCAGATTTACAATGTTCATATTCACCATATTCAACAGACATCTCCTCCAATAGCACCTTAAAAATCCTGTGCTGTTTTGCTTTGCAGCTGAGGTTGTTTACGATTTTCAGAATAAGAGTCATTATATGTCCAGAGCCAATCACTTCTGCACATAAGGCCTGCTGGTGAATGACGCAGCAGTAATGCAGACATTTTGGAAAGTCTGGGTCAGCTTTACAGTGAGTGATGAAACCTGTTTGTCTATTGATCATAGCAGGAGTCCCATCTGCAGTCACTGCTACCAGCTTTTCTAATTGTACCTTTTTCTGCACAAAAACTCCTTCACCGTGTTATACATTTCAACTCCTCTTGTAGTTGTCTGTTAGGGCAGATGTGTCAGGAGTTCTTCTCTTGTGGAAACCAAAAGCTATGCTGTACTGTTGCCGTCCACAGACTCATCACACTGGACGTTAACCACCTGCACTTTGCAAGATCCCGGTCCAGCTAATTGGCCAAGTTATCAGACATAGCTGACACTCATCTAGACATTGTAGTGGAAATTGAATGAGTTCTATTGTTCTCATCCTTAGGGACAGTGATAGCAATTATCATCATTGCTTGAATTTTTTTCATGCTATATGCAAAAGTCTTTGTCCCTTAAGGCAACAGATTACAGCCCCCCCCCCCCCCCCCCCCCCCCCCCAGGCTGCTGTCGTATTAACAATAGCTTGGAGCTCCAGAATGGACAAGAAAAAACGACGAGAATGGCTCGAGCAGGGCGTTGCTCACTGGGCGGTCGCTCGTGCCGTGCGGTCGCACGTGCTCGGGCCCGCTAAATGCTACTTGTAGCTTTAATTATTATTATTCTTTTTCTTCCGACGGAAGAGTCGCCTTTTTGAGGCCTTTAACATACCCCAAAACTCACCAAATTTGGCACACACATCAGGAGTCGCGAAAAATTTCGTATTTTACAGGAGATTGGCATGGGCGCACAAAAACGGCTCGACAGCGCCACCTACAGTGACATTTGTCCCGAGCCCCCGCATATGCTTTGACATACAAGCTTGATTTTTTCAGGACATGTTCATCAGACGGAAACCTACAAAAAAGTCTCTTGGTACCAAGCTGTCAGTCGCACAGGAAGTCTGCTATATTGGTGTCAATATGTCATTTTTGCTCTATTTTGGACATTTGTAGGCCTCCTTCTAGAACGAACTCCTCCTAGAGATTTATGAATAATGACTCCAAACTTTGGTTTTGTAAACTAAACACATGTCCGATGTTAAATTGCGAAGCTTTAAAGGTATTACGGATGTTTGTGACCGTGGCGGCGCGTCGAACTTGGAGGTCATTTTGAAAACACGCCATGAAAAGAAAAATGGCCATTACTCAGCCATGCAAAATCCAATCTGATCCAAAATTTATGTGCATGATTGTAGTCTGACTTTGAACACATCTGCAGTGGAAGAATCTGGAAAAAGTGTAGCGCCACCTGCTGGCAAGAGGAAATGACATGTTTTACTTGGAGCATCACTGCTCCGAGTAGGATGAGCCGACACACCTCAAAATGATGTCCACCTGTTGAAAAGCCATTGAAGTTTACTCTGATAAAAAGCCATAACTTTCAATGCGGGGGTGTGGTCGTGACAGAGCGGCGAAGTTGGGCGTCTCGCCGTGCACACAAAAGTTGCTCTCACGTGCACATTCCTTGTCCAATCTCACTGAAATTCAATTGAGGTAATGAGGCTTCCATTCTGAACCAATGGATATGACAATCTTGGACGAGCTCCACAGCGCCACCTAGATATTGACAAATACATTTTATGTCACATTCTGACCTATCTTTTCTCTGTCCTTTGTCCGACGTTCATAAAATTACAACAGGAGATACTCATAAGGGTCTTCTCTCATCGTCTAAAGTTTCATGGGTGTACACCTGACGGTGCCTGCGCAAGCCACCACCAAACAGGAAGTGGTTGATTGCGTTGCAGTCAGATAATTAAAAATTCATAAAAAATCAGCCGTTTGTATCACGAGGCTGATATTTCAGAATGAGATGCCTCCATACATATCTCCAACTTATATATACAGCACTTGCATGGGTGAACAAAAACGGCTCAATAGCGCCACCTACCATGTTTGTTTTTGAGAGCCCCACCATGTTCTTTAACATACAAGCTTGATTTTTACAGGACATGTTCATCAGATGAAAAGCTACAAAAAAGTCTCTTGGTACCAAGCTGTCAGTTGCACAAGAAGTCTGCTATATTGATGTCAATATGTCATTTTTGCTGAATTTTGGTCATTTGCAGGTCTCGTTCTAGAACGAACTCCTCCTAGAGATTTTTGAACAATGACTCCAAACTTTGGTTTTGTAAACTAAACACATGTCCAATCTTAAATTGCGAAGCTTTTAAGTTTTTACGGTTGTTTGTGACCGTGGCGGCGCGTCAAAATTTGAGGTCGTTTCGAAATCACGCCATGAAAAGAAAAATGGCCATTACTCAGCCATAAATAATCTAATCTGATCCAAAATTAATGTGCATGATTGTAGTCTGACTCTGAACACATCTGCAGTGGAAAAATCCGAAACAGGTGTAGCGCCACCTGTTGGCAAGAGGAAATGACATGTTATACTTGCAGCATCACTGCTCCAAGTAGGATGAGCAAACACACCTCAAAATGACGTCCACCTGTTGAAAAACCATTGAAGTTTACTCTGATTAAAAACATATCTTTCAACGCGGGGGTGTGGTCGTGACAGAGCGGCAAAGTTGGGCGTCTCGCCATGCACACAAATGTTGCTCTCACGTGCACATTCCTTGTCCAATATCACTGAAATTCGATGGAGGTGATGAGGCTTCCATTCTGAACCCATGTATATGACAATCTTGGACGAGCTCCATAGCGTCACCTAGATATTGACAAATACATTTTATGTCACATTCTGACCTATCTTTTCTCTGTGCTTTGTCCAATGTTCATAAAATTACAACAGGAGATACTCACAAGGGTTTTCTCTCATCGTTTAAAGTTTCATGGGTGTACACCTGACGGTGCCTGCGCAAGCCACCGCCAAACAGGAAGTGGTTGATTGCGTTGCAGTCAGATAATTAAAAATTCATAAAAAATCAGCCATTTGTATCAAAAAGGCTGAGATTTCAGAATGAGATTCCCCCATACATATCTCCAACTTCGATATACAGCACTCGCATGGGTGCACAAAAACGGCTCAATAGCGCCACCTACAATGTTTGTTTTCGCGAGCCCCGCCATGTTCTTTAACATACAAGCTTGATATTTACAGGACATGTTCATCAGATGCAAACCTACAAAAAAGTATTTTGGGACCAAGCTGTCAGTTGCATAGGAAGTCTGCTATATTGGTGTCAATATGTCATTTTTGCTGTATTTTGGTCATTCGCAGGCCTCCTTCTAGAACGAACTCCTCCTAGAGATTTGTGAATAATGACTCCAAACTTTGGTTTTGTAAACTATACACATGTTCGATGTTAAACTGCGAAGCTTTTAAGTTTTTACGATTGTTTGTGACCGTGGCGGCGCGTCAGAATTGGAGGTCGTTTCGAAAACACGCCATGAAAAGAAAAATGGCCATTACTCAGCCATGCATAATCTAATCTGATCCAAAATTGATGTGCATGATTGTAGTCTGACTTTGAACACATCTGCAGTGAAAGAATCCGGAAAAAAGTGTAGCGCCACCTGCTGGCAAGAGGAAATGACATGTTTTACTTGGAGCATCACTGCTCCAAGTAGGATGAGCCGACACACTTGAAAATGACGTCCACCTGTTGAAAAGCCATTCAAGTTTACTCTGATAAAAAACCATAACTTCCAATGCGGGGGTGTGGTCGTGACAGAGCGGCGAAGTTGGGCGTCTCGCCATGTTCAAATGTTGCTCTCACGTGCACATTCCTTGTCCGATCCCACTGAAATTCAATGGATATGATGAAGCTTCCATTCTGAACCCATGGATATGACAACTTTGGACGAGCTCTATAGTGCCACCTAGTTATTGCATGGGGCACATTCTGCCCTGTATTTTTTCTGTGCTTTGTCCGATGTTCATAAAATTACAACAGAAGATACTCACAAGGGTGTTCTCTCATCGTTTAAAGTTTCATGGGTGTACATTTGACGGTGCCTGCGCAAGCCACCGCCAAACAGGAAGTGGCTGATTGTGTTGCAGTCAGATAATTAAAAATTCATAAAAAATCAGCCGTTTGTATCACGAGGCTGAGATTTCAGAATGAGATGCCTCCTACATATCTCCAACTTAGTGTCCAGAGCCAATCACTTTTACACTTAAGGCCTACTGGTGAATGAAGCAGCAGTAATGCAGACATTTTGGAAAGTCTGGGTCAGCTTTACAGTGAGTGATGAAACCTGTTTGTCTATTGATCATAGCAGGAGTCCCGTCTGCAGTCACGGCTCCCAGCTTTACTAATGGTACCTTTTTCTGCACAAAAACTCCTTTACCGTGTTATACATTTCAACTCCTCCTATATTTGTTTGTAAGGGCAGTTCTGTCAAGAGTTCTTCTCTTGAAGTAAAGAAAAACAAACAAAAAACAAACAAACACACAGCTGCGCTGCACTGCTGCTGTCTAGAGAATCTTCAAACTGTATGCCAAACCACATGCGCTTTGCAAGATCCCGGTCCACCTGATCGGCCAAGTTATCAAACATAGCTGACACTTGTCTAGACATTGTAGTGGAAATTAGATCACTTCTATTTTTCACATCTTTAGGTACAGTGTTAGTGATTATCATCATTGCTTGATTGACAACTTTTTAATCTGAAAAGGCCTTCTGGATGAGAAAATGAGCAGGACTTAACAAAGCTTCGTTTGAATTTTTTTTTCACAATATATGCAAAAATATCAGTCCTTAAAGGAAACAGATTACAGCCCCCCCCCCCCCCCCACACACACACACACACCTTTCGCCGACAGGCTGCTGTCATGTTAAATGTGGCTTGCAGGTCCAGAATGCAGAAGGAAGAACGACACAAAACGGCTCGAGCAGGGCGTTGCTCATTCACTCACTCGTTCATGCTATATGCAAAAGTCTTTGTCCCTTAAGGCAACAGATTACAGTACCCCCCCCCACACCCCCCACAGGCTGCTTTCCTATTGACATTAGCTTGAAGCTCCAGAATGGACAAGAAAGAACGACGAGAATGGCTCGAGCAGGGCGTTGCTCATGGGGCGGTCGCTCGTGCCAGGCGGTCGCACGTGCTCGGGCCCGCTAAATGCTACTTGTAGCTTTAATTATTATTATTATTATTAGGGCCCGAGCACGGAGTGCAAGGACCCTATTGTAATTCGAATGTTTATTAGGGCCCGAGCACGGAGTGCAAGGACCCTATTGTATCTGTTAGGTTTATTAGGGCCCGAGCACGGAGTGCAAGGACCCTATTGTATCTGTTAGGTTTATTAGGGCCCGAGCACGGAGTGCAAGGACCCTATTGTATCTGTTAGGTTTATTATTAGGGCCCGAGCACGGAGTGCAAGGACCCTATTGTAATTCGAATGTTTATTATTATTATTATTATTATTATTATTATTATTCTACCGGAAGAGTCGCCTTTTTGAGGCCTTTAACATACCCCAAAACTCACCAAATTTGGCACACACATCAGGAGTCGCGAAAAATTTCGTATTTTATAGGAGATTGGCATGGGCGCAGAAAAACGGCTCGATAGCGCCACCTACAGTGACTTTTGTCCCGACGCCCCGTATACGCTTTAACGTACAAGCTTGATTTTTACAGGGCATGTTCTTCAGATGGAGACCTACAAAAAAGTCTGAAAGGACCCACCTGTCACTCGCACAGGAAGTCTGATATATTGAGGTCAATATGTCATTTTTGCTTCATTTTGGACATTTGCAGGCCTCACTCTAGAGCGAACTCCTCCTAGAGATTTGTGAATAATGACTCCAAACTTTGGTTTTGTAAACTAGACACATGTCCGATGTTAAATTGTGAAGCTTTTAAGTTTTTACGGATGTTTGTGACCGTGGCGGCGCGTCGAAAATGGAGGTCATTTTGAAAACACGCCATGAAAAGAAAAATGGCCATTACTCAGCCATGCAAAATCCAATATGATCCAAAGTTGATATGCATGATTGTAGTCTGACTTTGAACACATCTGCAGTGGAAGAATCTGGAATAGGTGTAGCGCCACCTGCTGGTAAAAGGAAATGACATGTTTTACTTGGAGCATCACTGCTCCAAGTAGGATGAGCCGACACACCTCAAAATGATGTCCACCTGTTGAAAAGCCATTGAAGTTTACTCTGATAAAAAGCCATAACTTTCAATGCGGGGGTGTGGTCGTGACAGAGCGGCGAAGTTGGGCGTCTCGCCATGCACACAAAAGTTGCTCTCACGTGCACATTCCTTGTCCAATCTCACTGAAATTCAATAGAGGTGATGAGGCTTCCATTCTGAACCAATGGATATGACAATCTTGGACGAGCTCCATAGCGCCACCTAGATATTGACAAATACATTTTATGTCACATTCTGACCTATCTTTTCTCTGTGCTTTGTCCGACATTCATAAAATTACAGCAGGAGATACTCAGAAGGGTCTTCTCTCATCGTCTAAAGTTTCATGGGTGTACACCTGACGGTGCCTGCGCAAGCCACCACCAAACAGGAAGTGGTTGATTGCGTTGCAGTCAGATAATTAAAAATTCATAAAAAATCAGCCGTTTGTATCACCAGGCTGAGATTTCAGAATGAGAGGCCTCTTACATATCTCCAACTTAGATACACAGCACTTGCATGGGTGAACAAAAAACGGCTCAATAGCGCCACCTACCATGTTTGTTTTTGAGAGCCCCGCCATGTTCTTTAACATACAAGCTTGATATTTACAGGACATGTTCATCAGATGGAAACCTACAAAAAAGTCTCTTGGGACCAAGCTGTCAGTCGCACAGGAAGTCTGCTATATTGATGTCAATATGTCAGTTTTGCTCTATTTTGGTCCATTGCAGGCCTCGTTCTAGAACGAACTCCTCCTAGAGATTTTTGAACAATGACTCCAAACTTTGGTTTTGTAAACTAAACACATGTCCGATCTTAAATTGCGAAGCTTTTAAGTTTTTACGGTTGTTTGTGACCGTGGCGGCGCGTCAAAATTTGAGGTCGTTTCGAAATCACGCCATGAAAAGAAAAATGGCCATTACTCAGCCATAAATAATCTAATCTGATCCAAATTTGTTGTGCATGATTGTAGTCTGACTTTGAACACATCTGCAGTGGAAAAATCCGAAACAGGTGTAGCGCCACCTGTTGGAAACAGGAAATGACATGTTTTACTTGGAGCATCACTGCTCCAAGTAGGATGAGCCGACACACCTCAAAATGACGTCCACCTGTTGAAAAACCATTGAAGTTTACTCTGATGAAAAACAAATCTTTCAACGCGGGGGTGTGGTCGTGACAGAGCGGCGAAGTTGGGTATCTCGCCATGCACAAATGTTGCTCTCACGTTCACATTCCTTGTCTGATCTCACTGAAATTAAATAGATTTGATGAAACTTCCATTCTGAACCCATGGATATGGCAATTTTGGACGAGCTATATATGTTCATAAATGATCATGAAGCATGATCATATAATCAAGCTTCATAGGAAATCAGCCGTTTGTCTCAGGAAGCTGAGATTTCAGAATTAGATGCGTCTTACAAAGCTCCACGTTTGAAAAGCAGCACTATACGTACGAGAAACATTTAACCACCTTAATCACCCTATTGTGCTGAAAGCAAATTTTTGGACATTTTGACTCAAGCAAATATTTTTATTATAACATCTGTTTAGTTTATCAGCACCAAAATAAAAAATATTTACATTTATAAAATGAACTGGTCAACTCTAGGATTTTATTTATTCAATCTTACAACCTCAAGCTTTTCATCAGTCTCCCCTGCTGCAGGAGTGGAGTTAGCCCCCACCCCCGGCTGTGTGCTCACATGTAAATTAGCCAGGAGTGGCAGACAGAAAGTAGAACAGTTAGAAAGCCTAGTTCAACACTAAAATACAGCAATTTCCTTTGTTTTGTTTGTCTTTTATACATCCGTAGCACTAATCATTGCTTTTTTATTCATCCAAAATACAATTAACTTTATATTTTATCTTTTTTTTTTTTTTTACAAACAAAATATATGAATGTGCTCCAAAACAAAACCCAGCCTCAGTACACTCCTACAGATGTAACATCAGACAGTAAATGTCTCTTTTATGCTTTTTTAATCAATGCTGCAACTTCTTTTCATTTCCTTTCAATACATCCAATAAAATTAAACTACAATGACAACAAACACAAGATATAGCAAATGTCTCTAAGAAGATTGTGTATATACAATATGTACCACCTTTAAACACCAAATAAATAACAAATCTTTCTAATACAATCACAAAAAATGGAACACAAAATGTAAAACCCAAATTAGAAATTGCAATTTTAAAAAGATACATTTTTCAGCAGCTTTTCAAAATCAATCACATATTTTACTCTTCTGTGGATGAAACAAAGAAGTCCAGAGCAATGTAGCCACTTCTCCAAAGTCTCTGTCACCTTCAGTTTTACACAAAGTCTGTGAAAATCCACCATACATTGGTCACATGTATTCAGAGACCTGCTAAAAGTCCACAATTGTAAAAGCTCTTATATAGACAACTGTTTGTTTGCTTGGAGCTCTAAATATAAAAAAATGCTTTTCTATCACCTAGACACAGATGGAGAACCATATCAACTGGATTAGTAACAGGGAAACATGTTTAGGTTTAAACTTACATCAATAGACAACATGAAGCTGTTCATCACATTTTTGACCTAAACATGTAAACACATCCTTGGCTCTGCGGTTAGGAAATGGTACTTGGGAATCTCTTCATACCAGGAGCCAGCCTGAACATTGGAACATCACCATCCAGACTGGGACAGCAACGGGGTCCACTTCAGAGCCGTGAGCTGCTATGTTTAACTCCAGCTGTCCCAGCAAGGGAGACAACTGCAGCAACATCCACTGACCAAGCTGACAAGCCCTGGCAGAAAAGATCCCCACAAGAAAAACACTGGCTAAGGCAGGCTGGTCAAAAAAAAATAGTTTTGCCATTGTCTTGCAGCTCGCAGATCAAGTGGTTTAGTTTTCCAGTAATGTCAGTCAAGAATACAAGTTCAGATTCACCATATTCATATTCACCATATTCAGCAGATATCTCCACCAATAGCACCTTAAAAATCCTGTTCTGTTTTGCTTTGCAGCTGAGGTTTTTTTTATGATTTTCACAATAGGAGTCATTATGTGTCCAGAGCCAATCACTTCTGCACATAAGGCCTACTGGTGAATGACGCAGCAGTAATGCAGACATTTTGGAAAGTCTGGGTCAGCTTTACAGTGAGTGATGAAACCTGTCTGCAGTCACTGCTACTGGCTTTTCTAATGGTACCTTTTTCTGCACAAAAACTCCTTCACCGTGTTATACATTTCAACTCCTCTTGTAGTTGTCTGTTAGGGCAGATGTGTCAGGAATTCTTCTCTTGTGGAAACCAAAAGCTATGCTGAACTGTTGCCGTTCACAGACTCATCACACTGGACGTTAAACCACCTGCACTTTTCAAGATCCCGGTCCAGCTAATTGGCCAAGTTATCAGACATAGCTGACACTCATCTAGACATTGTAGTGAAAATTGAATGAGTTCTATTGTTCTCATCCTTAGGGACAGTGATAGCAATTATCATCATTGCTTGTTTCTTAATCTGATAAAAACCTTCTTCTACTTGATGAGAAAATGAGGAGGTCTAAACGAGGCTTAGATTTAAGAATTTTTTTCATGCTATATGCAAAAGTCTTTGTCCTTTAAGGCAACAGATTATAGTCCCCCCCCCCCCACAGGCTGCTGTCATATTAACATTAGCTTGGAGCTCCAGAATGGACAAGAAAAAACGACGAGAATGGCTCGAGCAGGGCGTTGCTCACGGGGCGGTCGCTCGTGCCAGGCGGTGGCACGTGCTCGGGCCCGCTAAATGCTACTTGTAGCTTTAATTATTAGGGCCCGAGCACGGAGTGCAAGGACCCTATTGTAATTCGAATGTTTATTATTATTATTATTATTATTATTATTATTATTATTATTATTCTACCGGAAGAGTCGCCTTTTTGAGGCCTTTAACATACCCCAAAACTCACCAAATTTGGCACACACATCAGGAGTCGCGAAAAATTTTGTATTTTATAGGACATTGGCATGGGCGCAGAAAAACGGCTTGATAGCGCCACCTACAGTGACTTTTGTCCCGACGCCCCGCATACGCTTTAACGTACAAGCTTGATTTTTACAGGGCATGTTCTTCAGATGGAGACCTACAAAAAAGTCTGAAAGGACCCACCTGTCCCTTGCACAGGAAGTCTGATATATTGAGGTCAATATGTCATTTTTGCTTCATTTTGGACATTTGCAGGCCTCACTCTAGAGCGAACTCCTCCTAGAGATTTGTGAATAATGACTCCAAACTTTGGTTTTGTAAACTAAACACATGTCCGATGTTAAATTGCGAAGCTTTTACGTTTTTACGGTTGTTTGTGACCGTGGCGGCGCGTCGAAAATGGAGGTCATTTTGAAAACACGCCATGAAAAGAAAAATGGCCATTACTCAGCCATGCAAAATCCAATATTATCCAAAGTTGATATGCATGATTGTAGTCTGACTCTGAACACATCTGCAGTGGAAGAATCTGGAATAGGTGTAGCGCCACCTGCTGGTAAAAGGAAATGACATGTTTTACTTGGAGCATCACCGCTCCAAGTAGGATGAGCCGACACACCTCAAAATGATGTCCACCTGTTGAAAAGCCATTGATGTTTACTCTGATAAAAAGCCATAACTTTCAATGGGGGGGTGTGGTCGTGACAGAGCGGCGAAGTTGGGCGTCTCGCCATGCACACAAAAGTTGCTCTCACGTGCACATTCCTTGTCCAATCTCACTGAAATTCAATAGAGGTGATGAGGCTTCCATTCTGAACCCATGGATATGACAATCTTGGACGAGCTCCATAGCGCCACCTAGATATTGACAAATACATTTTATGTCACATTCTGACCTATCTTTTCTCTGTGCTTTGTCCGACATTCATAAAATTACAACAGGAGATACTCATAAGGGTCTTCTCTCATCGTCTAAAGTTTCATGGGTGTACACCTGACGGTGCCTGCGCAAGCCACCACCAAACAGGAAGTGGTTGATTGCGTTGCAGTCAGATAATTAAAAATTCATAAAAAATCAGCCGTTTGTATCACGAGGCTGAGATTTCAGAATGAGAGGCCTCTTACATATATCCAACTTAGATACACAGCACTTGCATGGGTGAACAAAAAACGGCTCAATAGCGCCACCTACCATGTTTGTTTTTGAGAGCCCCGCCATGTTCTTTAACATACAAGCTTGATATTTACAGGACATGTTCATCAGATGGAAACCTACAAAAAAGTCTCTTGGGACCAAGCTGTCAGTCGCACAGGAAGTCTGCTATATTGATGTCAATATGTCAGTTTTGCTCTATTTTGGTCCTTTGCAGGCCTCGTTCTAGAACGAACTCCTCCTAGAGATTTTTGAACAATGACTCCAAACTTTGGTTTTGTAAACTAAACACATGTCCAATCTTAAATTGCGAAGCTTTTAAGTTTTTACGGTTGTTTGTGACCGTGGCGGCGCGTCAAAATTTGAGGTCGTTTCGAAATCACGCCATGAAAAGAAAAATGGCCATTACTCAGCCATAAATAATCTAATCTGATCCAAATTTGTCGTGCATGATTGTAGTCTGACTTTGAACACATCTGCAGTGGAAAAATCCGAAACAGGTGTAGCGCCACCTGTTGGCAACAGGAAATGACATGTTTTACTTGGAGCATCACTGCTCCAAGTAGGATGAGCAAACACACCTCAAAATGACGTCCACCTGTTGAAAAACCATTGAAGTTTACTCTGATGAAAAACAAATCTTTCAACGCGGGGGTGTGGTCGTGACAGAGCGGCGAAGTTGGGTATCTCGCCATGCACAAATGTTGCTCTCACGTTCACATTCTTTGTCTGATCTCACTGAAATTAAATAGATTTGATGAAACTTCCATTCTGAACCCATGGATATGACAATTTTGGACGAGCTATATATGTTCATAAATGATCATGAAGCATGATCATATAATCAAGCTTCATAGGAAATCAGCCGTTTGTCTCAGGAAGCTGAGATTTCAGAATTAGATGCGTCTTACAAAGCTCCACGTTTGAAAAGCAGCACTATACGTACGAGAAACATTTAACCACCTTAATCACCCTATTGTGCTGAAAGCAAATTTTTGGACATTTTGACTCAAGCAAATATTTTTATCATAACATCTGTTTAGTTTATCAGCACCAAAATAAAAAATATTTACATTTATAAAATGAACTGGTCAACTCTAGGATTTTATTTATTCAATCTTACATCCTCAAGCTTTTCATCAGTCTCCCCTGCTGCAGGAGTGGAGTTGCCCCCCCCCCCCCCCCCCCGGCTGTGTGCTCACATGTAAATTAGCCACGAGTGGCAGACAGAAAGTAGAACAGTTAGAAAGCCTAGTTCAACACTAAAATACAGCAATTTCCTTTGTTTTGTTTGTCTTTTATACATCCTTAGCACTAATCATTGCTTTTTTATTCATCCAAAATACAATTAACTTTATATTTTATCTTTTTTTTTTTTTTACAAACAAAATATATGAATGTGCTCCAAAACAAAACCCAGTCTCAGTACACTCCTACAGATGTAACATCAGACAGTAAATGTCTCTTTTATGCTTTTTTAATCAATGCTGCAACTTCTTTTCATTTCCTTTCAATACATCCAAAGAAATTAAACTACAACGACAACAAACACAACATATAGCAAATGTCTCTAAGAAGATTGTGTATATACATTATGTACCACCTTTAAACACCAAATAAATAACAAATCTTTCTAATACAATCACAAAAAATGGAACACAAAATGTAAAACCCAAATTAGAAATTGCAATTTTAAAAAGATACATTTTTCAGCAGCTTTTCAAAATCAATCACATATTTTACTCTTCTGTGGATGAAACAAAGAAGTCCAGAGCAATGTAGCCACTTCTCCAAAGTCTCTGTCACCTTCAGTTTTACACAAAGTCTGTGAAAATCCACCATACATTGGTCACATGTATTCAGAGACCTGCTAAAAGTCCACAATTGTAAAAGCTCTTATATAGACAACTGTTTGTTTGCTTGGAGCTCTAAATATAAAAAAATGCTTTTCTATCACCTAGACACAGATGGAGAACCATATCAACTGGATTAGTAACAGGGAAACATGTTTAGGTTTAAACTTACATCAATAGACAACATGAAGCTGTTCATCACATTTTTGACCTAAACATGTAAACACATCCTTGGCTCTGCGGTTAGGAAATGGTACTTGGGAATCTCTTCATACCAGGAGCCAGCCTGAACATTGGAACATCACCACAGTGCCCATCCAGACTGGGACAGCAACGGGGTCCACTTCACAGCCGTGAGGCTGCTGTGTTTAACTCCAGCTGTCCCAGCAAGGGAGACAACTGCAGCAACATCCACTGACCAAGCTGGCAAGCCCTGGCAGAAAAGATCCCCACAAGAAAAACACTGGCTCAGGCAGGCTGGTCAATAAAAAAATATAGTTTTACCAATGTCTTGCAGCTCGCAGATCAAGTGGTTTAGTTTTCCAGTAATGTCAGTCAAGAATACAAGTTCAGATTCACCATATTCAGCAGATATCTCCACCAATAGCACCTTAAAAATCCTGTTCTGTTTTGCTTTGCAGCTGAGGTTTTTTATGATTTTCACAATAGGAGTCATTATATGTCCAGAGCCAATCACTTCTGCACATAAGGCCTACTGGTGAAAGAAGCAGCAGTAATGCAGACATTTTGGAAAGTCTTGGTCAGCTTTACAGTGAGTGATGAAACCTGTTTGTCGGTCAATCATAGCAGGAGCCCCGTCTGCAGGTATGGCTACCACCTTTTCTAATGGTACCTTTTTCTGCACAAAAACTCCTTCACCGTGTTATACATTTCAACTCCTCTTGTAGTTGTCTGTTAGGGCAGATGTGTCAGGAATTCTTCTCTTGTGGAAACCAAAAGCTTTGCTGAACTGTTGCCGTCCACAGACTCATCACACTGGACGTTAAACCACCTGCACTTTGTAAGATCCCGGTCCAGCTAATTGGCCAAGTTATCAGACATAGCTGACACTCATCTAGACATTGTAGTGAAAATTGAATGAGTTCTATTGTTCTCATCCTTAGGGACAGTGATAGCAATTATCATCATTGCTTGTTTCTTAATCTGATAAAAACCTTCTTCTACTTGATGAGAAAATGAGCAGGTCTAAACGAGGCTTAGATTTAAGAATTTTTTTCATGCTATATGCAAAAGTCTTTGTCCTTTAAGGCAACAGATTATAGTCCCCCCCCCCCCCCCCCCCCCCACAGGCTGCTGTCATATTAACATTAGCTTGGAGCTCCAGAATGGACAAGAAAAAACGACGAGAATGGCTCGAGCAGGGCGTTGCTCACGGGGTGGTCGCTCGTGCCAGGCGGTCGCACGTGCTCGGGCCCGCTAAATGCTACTTGTAGCTTTAATTATTATTATTATTATTATTCTACCGGAAGAGTCGCCTTTTTGAGGCCTTTAACATACCCCAAAACTCACCAAATTTGGCACACACATCAGGAGTCGCGAAAAATTTCGTATTTTACAGGAGATTGGCATGGGCGCATAAAAACGGCTCGACAGCGCCACCTACAGTGACATTTGTCCCGAGCCCCCGCATATGCTTTAACATACAAGCTTGATTTTTTCAGGACATGTTCATCAGATGGAGACCTACAAAAAAGTCTCTTGGTACCAAGCTGTCAGTCGCACAGGAAGTCTGCTATATTGGTGTCAATATGTCATTTTTGCTCTATTTTGGGCATTTGTAGGCCTCCTTCTAGAACGAACTCCTCCTAGAGATTTATGAATAATGACTCCAAACTTTGGTTTTGTAAACTAGACCCATGTCTGATGTTAAATTGCGAAGCTTTAAAAGTATTACGGATGTTTGTGACCGTGGCGGCGCGTCGAACTTGGAGGTCATTTCGAAAACACGCCATGAAACGGAAAATGGCCATTACTCAGCCATGTATAATCCAATCTGATCCAAAATTGATATGCATGATTTTAGTCTGACTCTGAACACATCTGCAGTGAAAGAATCTGGAAAAAGTGTAGCGCCACCTGCTGGCAAGAGGAAATGACATGTTTGACTTGGAGCATCACTGCTCCAAGTAGGATGAGCCGACAAACCTCAAAATGATGTCCACCTGTTTGAAAAGCCATTGAAGTTTACTCTGATAAAAAGCCATAACTTTCAATGCGGGGGTGTGGTCGTGACAGAGCGGCGAAGTTGCGCCTCGCCGTGCACACAAATGTTGCTCTCACGTGCATATTCCTTGTCCGATCTCACTGAAAATAAATGGATATGATGAAGCTTCAATTCTGAACCCATGGATATGACAAGTTTGGACGAGCTCTATAGCGCCACCTAGTTATTGCATGGGGCACATTCTGCCCTGTATTTTCTCAGTGCTTTGTCCGATGTTCATAAAATTACAACAGGAGATACTCACAAGGGTCTTCTCTCATCGTTTAAAGTTTCATGGGTTTACACCTGACAATGATTGCGCAAGCCACCACCAAACAGGAAGTGGTTGATTGCGTTGCAGTCAGATAATTAAAGATTCATAAAAAATCAGCCGTTTGTATCACGATGCTGAGATTTCAGAATAAGATGCATCTTACATATCTCCATTTTAGATATACAGCACTCGCATGGGTGCATAAAAACGGCTCAATAGCGCCACCTACAATGTTTGTTTTCGAGAGCCCCGCCATGTTCTTTAACATACAAGCTTGATATTTACAGGACATGTTCATCAAATGCAAAACTACAAAAAAGTCTCCTGGTACCAAGCTGTCAGTTGCACAGGAAGTCTGCTATATTGGTGTCAATATGTCATTTTTTCTGTATTTTGGTCATTTGCAGGCCTCCTTTTAGAATGAACTCCTCCTAGAGATTTGTGAATAATGACTCCAAACTTTGGTTTTGTAAACTAAACACATGTCCGATGTTAAATTGCGACGCTTTTAAGTTTTTACGGTTGTTTGTGACCGTGGCGGCACATCAAAATTGGAGGTTGTTTCGAAAACACGCCATGAAAAGAAAAATAGCCATTACTCAACCATGCATAATCTAATCTGATCCAAAATTGATGTGCATGATTGTAGTCTGACTTTGAACACATTGGCCGTGTAAGAATCCGGACAAAGTGTAGCCCCACCAGCTGGCAACAGGAAATGACATGTTTTACTTGGAGCATCACTGCTCCAACTAGGATGAGCAAACACACCTCAAAATGATATCCACCTGTTGAAAAGCCATTGAAGTTTACTCTGATAAAAAGCCATAACTTTCAATGCGGGGGTGTGGTCGTGACAGAGCGGCAAAGTTGGGCGTCTCGCCATGCACACAAATGTTGCTCTCACGTGCACATTCCTTGTCCGATCTCACTGAAAATAAATGGATATGATGAAGCTTCAATTCTGAACCCATGGATATGACAAGTTTGGACGAGCTCTATAGCGCCACCTAGTTATTGCATGGGGCACATTCTGCCCTGTATTTTCTCAGTGCTTTGTCCGATGTTCATAAAATTACAACAGGAGATACTCACAAGGGTTTTCTCTCATCGTTTAAAGTTTCATGGGTGTATATTTGACGGTGCCTGCGCAAGCCACCACCAAACAGGAAGTTGTTGATTGCGTTACAGTCAGATAATTAAAAATTCATAAAAAATCAGCCGTTTGTATCACAAGGCTGAGATTTCAGAATGAGATGCCTCCTACATATCTCCAACTTAGTGTCCAGAGCCAATCACTTTTACACTTAAGGCCTACTGGTGAATGAAGCAGCAGTAATGCAGACATTTTGGAAAGTCTGGGTCAGCTTTACAGTGAGTGATGAAACCTGTTTGTCTATTGATCATAGCAGGAGCCCCGTCTGCAGTCACTGCTACCAGCTTTTCTAATGGTACCTTTTTCTGCACAAAAACTCCTTTACCGTGTTATACATTTCAACTCCTCCTATATTTGTTTGTAAGTGCAGTTCTGTCAAGAGTTCTTCTCTTGATGTAAAGAAAAACAAAAAAAACAAACAAACACACAGCTGCGCTGCACTGCTGCTGTCTAGAGAATCTTCAAACTGGATGCAAAACAACATGCGCTTTGCAAGATCCCATTCCACCTGATCAGCCAATTTATCAAACATAGCTGACACATGTCGAGACATTGTAGTGGAAATTAGATCACTTCTATTCTTCACATCTTTAGGTACAGTGTTAGTGATTATCATCATTGCTTGATTGACAACTTTTTAATCTGAAAAGGCCTTCTGGATGAGAAAATGAGCAGGACTAAACAAAGCTTTGTTTGAATTTTTTTTCACAATATATGCCAAAATATCACTCCTTCAAGGAAACAGATTACAGCCCCCCCCCCCACCCCCACCTTCCGCCGAAAGGCTGCTGTCATGTTAAATGTAGCTTGCAGCGCCAGAATGCAGAAGGAAGAACGACACAAAACGGCTCGAGCAGGGCATTGTTCATTCACTCACTCGTTCATGCTATATGCAAAAGTCTTTGTCCCTTAAGGCAACAGATTACAGTCCCCCCCTCCCACACCCCCCACAGGCTGCTTTCATATTAACATTAGCTTGGAGCTCCAGAATGGACAAGAAAGAACGACGAGAATGGCTCGAGCAGGGCGTTGCTCACGGGGCGGTCGCTCGTGCCAGGCGGTCGCACGTGCTCGGGCCCGCTAAATGCTACTTGTAGCTTTAATTATTATTATTCTTTTTCTTCCGACGGAAGAGTCGCCTTTTTGAGGCCTTTAACATACCCCAAAACTCACCAAATTTGGCACACACATCAGGAGTCGCGAAAAATTTCGTATTTTACAGGAGATTGGCATGGGCGCAGAAAAACGGCTTGATAGCGCCACCTACAGTGACATTTGTCCCGAGCCCCCGCATATGCTTTGACATACAAGCTTGATTTTTTCAGGACATGTTCATCAGATAGAAACCTACAAAAAAGTCTCTTGGTACCAAGCTGTCAGTCGCACAGGAAGTCTGCTATATTGGTGTCAATATGTCATTTTTGCTCTATTTTGGACATTTGTAGGCCTCCTTCTAGAACGAACTCCTCCTAGAGATTTATGAATAATGACTCCAAACTTTGGTTTTGTAAACTAGACCCATGTCCGATGTTAAATTGCGAAGCTTTAAAGGTATTACGGATGTTTGTGACCGTGGCGGCGCGTCGAACTTGGAGGTCATTTTGAAAACACGCCATGAAAAGAAAAATGGCCATTACTCAGCCATGCAAAATCCAATCTGATCCAAAGTTGATATGCATGATTGTAGTCTGACTTTGAACACATCTGCAGTGGAAGAATCTGGAACAAGTGTAGCGCCACCTGCTGGCAAGAGGAAATGACATGTTTGACTTGGAGCATCACTGCTCCAAGTAGGATGAGCCGACACACCTCAAAATGATGTCCACCTGTTGAAAAGCCATTGAAGTTTACTCCGATAAAAAGCCATAACTTTCAACGCAGGGGTGTGGTCGTGACAGAGCGGCGAAGTTGGGCGTCTCGCCGTGCACACAAAAGTTGCTCTCACGTGCACATTCCTTGTCCAATCTCACTGAAATTCAATGGAGGTAATGAGGCTTCCATTCTGAACCAATGGATATGACAATCTTGGACGAACTCCACAGCGCCACCTAGATGTTGACAAATACATTTTATGTCACATTCTGACCTATCTTTTCTCTGCGCTTCGTCCGACGTGCATGAAATTAAAACTGGAGATACTCAGAAAGGTCCTCTCTCATCATCTAAAATTTCATGGGTGTACATCTGACTGTGCCTTCATAAGGCCCCCCCAAACAGGAAGTGGTCAATTGCACTTGCTCATAAAACAAAGCTTCATAGCAAATCAGCCGTTTGTCTCAGGAAGCTGAGATTTCAGAGTTAGATGCCTCTTACAAATCTCCAACTTTGATAGATAGCACTATAGGGTCTACGAGAAACTTCATACCGGTGTTTTTCCTATGCAATTTTGGACTGAACAAAGATTTTTAGCATAAATTCTGTTTAGGTTATCAGCACCAAAGACTACACTTTAATAGGCATTTATGTGCTTCTGCTTCCTAAAAAAATTCAGAATGATTGAAGTTACAGGTGAACTTTTAGACAGCATTTCATCCAAAAAGGTCCGAAAACGTCTTTTTAGGCAAAACTGCAAACACCTATTTTTTTGCATAACTTATCTTTCAAATATCAACACAAAAAAAATAAAAACGGTAGGGATCTGTGTTTGCTGCCTTCCATATTTTTTTCAGACTTAAAAGTGTAACAGATGATTTATAAAAAATCCTTTTTCATCCAAAAACCTGTGTTAAATCTGTCTAGACTCCAAACAAACATTTTTTTATGGTAACTTATGTTTCAGCAATCGACACCAATTTTCACAAACCTATAGCTGAACATGTCCCATAGCTCCCTGAATATTTTCATAGATATAAAATGAACTGGTCATTCTAACATCTAGCATTCTAACATCAAACATCTTACATGTCAAAGCCTCTCTCAGCCTGGCTCTGCTGAAGGAGTCGTGTTACAACCCCGCCCCCTCCTGCTGGGACCCCTGCTATGTAAATTAGCAAGCAGTGAACAGAGAGATGAGGAGTAAGAATGGCCATTACTCAGGCATGCATAATCCAAAGACAGCCAGTTAAACACTGAAAGACATATTTTTTCGGTATGTCTTTCATACATCTTTAGTATTAAAAACTCTCCAAGATGAATGTGCCTGACTCCACCTGCAGGTGGATCACAGACTTCCTGACGGACAGACAGCAGTATGTGAGGCTGGGGAAGCTCGTCTCAGATACTCGGACCACAAGCACCCGATCCCCCCAGGGCTGTGTCCTTTCACCCCTGTTACTCTCCCTGTACACAAACAGCTGCACAGCTGGTCACCTGTCTGTCAAACTCCTGAAGTTTGCTGACGACACCACACTCATCGGCCTCATCTCTGACGTCTCTGAGTCGGCCTACAGGAGTGAAATAGCCAGGCTGGTGTCATAGTGCAGCGCTAACAACCTAGAGCTTAATGCTCTGAAGACAGTGGAGATGACAGTGGACTTCAGGAAGGCCCCAGCCCCCCTCCCCCCTGTCATCCTCTGTGACTCCCCGGTGACCTCTGTGGAGTCCTTCTGCTTCCTGGGAACCATCATCAGCCAGGACCTCAAGTGGGAGCAGAACATCAGCTCCATCACTAAGAAGGTCCAGCAGAGGATGTACTTCCTGAGGCAGCTGAAGAAGTTTCACCTCCCTGAAAAGATGCTGGTAGACTTCTACACTGCCATCATTGAATCCACCCTCACGTCCTCCATCACAGTCTGGTTCGCTGCGGCCACGGCCAGAGACAAGGCCAAGCTGCAACGCGTCATCCACTCAGCAGAGAAGGTGATCGGCTGCCACCTCCCGTCTCTCCAGGAGCTGCACATCTCCAGGACCTGGAGGCGGGCAGCCAGGATTGTAGCCAACCCCTCTCATCCAGGACATAATCTCTTTCGGCCCCTCCCTTCTGGCAAGAGGCTCCGGTCCATCAGGACCAGGACCTCGCGCCACAAGAACAGCTTCTTCCCCACTGCAGTCAGCCTGCTGAACAGTACCCCAACTCCCCCAGGTGACCCCCCCTCCCCCCCCGCCCACCAAAGGACTGTCGGTGCCACTTACAGGCCCCACCATCCCAGCCCATCTGTGCTCCCACTTTAATTCACCTTACTCTACTGTATATAGTGTGTTGTTGTTGTTAACTTAATTTTTAACTTATTCTTAACACTAGAACGCCCAGGATTTTTCACTCCCCCTGCAGCGTCCAGAGCACAGCCAAATGGCTGGGTGGCTCGAAATGACTAATTCAACAGCCTTCAATTAGCCACCTTTCATTTGTAAATGCAGCACCAACTACCCGATCATCTGGATGAAGACATGTCCTAGCTAACCACATTCTTTACTCAGATCAGGGTGGGGGATGTTTTTCTGCTTCAAAAGAGCCTCCAAGCTCTGACAAACTTTGATTCCCAGTTTGTCAACTGAAAAACCAAGATGCCTTATTTTTACTACCCTGAGCAGACATTGAAAATGATCCTGGAGCAAGTCAACCCATTTGACTCTGAGGGAGAAGAGATAGTCCTTCAGCTGGACTCAGACTGATATTTCTTTTGATAAGATTTCATGAACATCTTGTTCTCATTTGCTGATTCTAGCAGTTGTCTATCCATTTATTTTCTGTGCCTGCTCATCCTGGTCAGGATCATAGGGGTCTGCTGGAGCACATCCCAGCTAGTCACAGGCAACTGGGGAGGGGTACACCCTGGATGGGTCACCAGTCCATTGCAGGGCCACATAGATAAATAACAGGGCACACTCACATACACACCTATGAGAAATTTAGTCATTTAATTTAAGCACATGTTTCTTGGACTGGGGAGGCAAAGGAGGCCAATTTGACATGTTTTGGAATTTATAGTTTCAACTAGAATTCAACAAAAGAAAATTAAAATAAACAAGTGAAACAACATATATTTACATTGCTGAAGGTTTTCATTGCTCAGATCTCAGAAATCAGTTCACAGATGAGATTTCATTGCCATCAGAAAAGATAGACGACAGAGAGGAGACACACTGCGCCAACAGAAAAAGCAAAAGATGGCACGATGTGGCATTCAGAAAAGGTTGGGAGGCCTCTCCATCACAGCACAATTGAATGTTACACTGCTGAGGAAGAGCCAACTGCTTTGGTCAGAAGTACAGTGTCGACTCGCTTACAGAGTTTTCTGTGTTTCCTCACTCAGAACATGCTTCAGACTATTCGGGACTGCGTTGTTCAGCATGAACGTCAGACAGAAGATGACAGCTGGTTCATGGCCCTCCCTGAACTAATGGGGTTCATTGCCATCCTCCTTGTGAGGGGGGGATAAAACTTCCATCCATGCAAAATGCAAGATGCAAGATGGTTGGCGAAAATGGGAAATCCACTGATCCAAAAAAACTATGGTCAGAAACCGTTTCAAAGATATCATGCGGCATTTACACTTTGATGTCAAGGGCACGCGCATGGAACAAGTTGGGACTGACAGGTTTCCTGCAATCTCCAATGTTTGTGGGTTTGTTGTTGCCAACTGCATCAAACTTTCAACCCAGGCAAAATTCACTCGGAGCTTCCAGAATCAGTAAAAAACCTTGCACAGGTACATGCGGGAGCTGAGAAGGCGAAAAAGGAATAACGTGTTTGGTGACAAGCTCCCATACCTGGCAAAGGGAAACGGGCAATATGCCAAGTGAATAGTCAGTGCAAGAACAATAATGCCAGAGTGTGGTTTGTTGATTGCTACAAGTGTACCATGTGGCAAATGCAGAAAGGAGATTTTGGGGCAGTACCAAGTATGCGTAGACAAGTAGTGGGTTGAAGATATGACTTTGACCACATGATTTCTTTGCTTGAACATTTCAGTATTATGTCGGTAAAGAAGTGTCTCTTGTGCATGAACGATAAATCTCAGCCAAAAAAGAAAAACCAAACTGTGGTGACCTCTTACAAGAAGTGACAGAGGTGAGGGGAAATAGTGAAAACTTGCGCAGCCACTTGGCTTGTCCTTTTCGCATGCCAAAAGAACAACCTAATGGCTGTGCTGTTCATGTGCAAACTATGTTGAAGGCTGCTCTTTGGGCATGTAAATTTTAACTTATCCAGCCACTTGGCTGTCCCTTGGACATTGTAGGTAGAAAAGCCAAATGGCTGCCCTACGGACGTTCTAGTGTTAATTGCACTATACACCAAGTCAAATTCCTCGTTTTGTAAAGTGCGCTCTACTGAACCTGGCAATAAAACTTTTTCTGATTTCTGATTCTATTAATCATTGTTTTTTATTCATTCAAAATGCAATTAAATCAATATTTTATCTTTTTTCTTTTCCTTTTTCTTTTTTTTTTATCTCTTATATCCTTTTTTATAATCAATGTTTGAACTTCTTTTCCTTTCTATTGTCATGGTTTCAGTTTGTTGTCTTGTTTTTCGCTTTAGTTCTTGTTCTGTCTTGTTTGGTTCTGTTTCCTGTTTTATTTTGAAAGGTTTCCTGTCTTGTCATGTTTCTTGAGTTTTACTTCCTTTGGTCCCCATCTGCCCTAATCGTGTTCACCTGTGTCTTGTCTGCCCTGTCTGTATATAAGTCTTGTCTCTGCCTTCCTCCTGTGCTGGTCCATTAACTTCTGCTCATGTTGATCACGTCTTCTTGTCTGGCGTCCATGTCCCTTGCCATGCCACAGTAAGTTTTTGTTTTTAGTTTTGTCATCCTGCTCTGCAGCGCTTTTTGTTAGTTAAATAAACCCACTTGCCCTGAACCCGTTTGCCTCCCGTCTCTGCGCCTGGGTCCTACCTGCTCTCGAGCCTCCCCCCCACACGACATCTATACATCCAATGAAATTAAACTACAAATCAACAAACACAACTGATAACAAATGTCTCTAAAAAATGATGTGTATTTTTGCAGAACCTTAAAAACACCAAACAAATAACAAATGCTTCCCAAATAAAGCACAAAAAATGGAACACAAAATGTAAAACCCAAGTTAGAAATTGCAATTTGAAAAAGATACTTTTTTTCAGCAGCTTTTCAAAATCAATCACCAATTCTACTCTTCTGTGGATGAAACAAAGAACTCCAGAACAATGAAGCCATTTCTCTAAGTCTCTCTCACCTTCAGTTTTAAACAAGGTCTGTGAAAATCCACCATACATTGGTCACATGAACTCAGAGACCTGCTAAAAGTGCACAATTGTAAAAGCTCTTTTATATAGACAACTGTTTGTTTGCTTAGAGCTCTAAATATAAAAAAATATGCTTTTCTATCACCTAGACACAGATGGAGAACCATATCAACTGGATTAATAACAGGGTGGCATGTTTAGGTTTAAACTTACATCAATAGACAACATGAAGCTGTCCATCACATTTTTGACCTAAACATGTAAACACATCCTTGGCTCTGCGGTTAGGAAATGGTATTTGGGAATCTCTTTATACCAGGAGCCAGCCTGGCCATTGGAACATCGCCACAGTGCCCATCCAGACTGGGACAGCAACGGGGTCCACTTCAGAGCCGTGAGCTGCTGTGTTTAACTCCAGCTGTCCCAGCAAGGGAGACAACTGCAGCAACATCCACTGACCAAGCTGACAAGCCCTGGCAGAAAAGATCCCCACAAGAAAAACACTGGCTAAGGCAGGCTGGTCAAAAAAAAATAGTTTTGCCATTGTCTTGCAGCTCGCAGATCAAGTGGTTTAGTTTTCCAGTAATGTCAGTCAAGAATGCAAGTTCAGATTCACAATGTTCATATTCACCATATTCAACAGACATCTCCTCCAATAGCACCTTAAAAATCCTGTGCTGTTTTGCTTTGCACCTGAGGTTGTTTACGATTTTCAGAATAAGAGTCATTATATGTCCAGAGCCAATCACTTCTGCACATAAGGCCTGCTGGTGAATGACGCAGCAGTAATGCAGACATTTTGGAAAGTCTGGGTCAGCTTTACAGTGAGTGATGAAACCTGTTTGTCTATTGATCATAGCAGGAGTCCCATCTGCAGTCACTGCTACCAGCATTTCTAATTGTACCTTTTTCTGCACAAAAACTCCTTCACCGTGTTATACATTTCAACTCCTCTTGTAGTTGTCTGTTAGGGCAGATGTGTCAGGAGTTCTTCTCTTGTGGAAACCAAAAGCTATGCTGTACTGTTGCCGTCCACAGACTCATCACACTGGACGTTAACCACCTGCACTTTGCAAGATCCCGGTCCAGCTAATTGGCCAAGTTATCAGACATAGCTGACACTCATCTAGACATTGTAGTGGAAATTGAATGAGTTCTATTGTTCTCATCCTTAGGGACAGTGATAGCAATTATCATCATTGCTTGAATTTTTTTCATGCTATATGCAAAAGTCTTTGTCCCTTAAGGCAACAGATTACAGCCCCCCCCCCCCCCAGGCTGCTGTCGTATTAACAATAGCTTGGAGCTCCAGAATGGACAAGAAAAAACGACGAGAATGGCTCGAGCAGGGCGTTGCTCACGGGGCGGTCGCTCGTGCCATGCGGTCGCACGTGCTCGGGCCCGCTAAATGCTACTTGTAGCTTTAATTATTATTATTATTATTCTACCGGAAGAGTCGCCTTTTTGAGGCCTTTAACATACCCCAAAACTCACCAAATTTGGCACACACATCAACAGTCGCGAAAAATTTCGTATTTTATAGGAGATTGGCATGGGCGCACAAAAACGGCTCGATAGCGCCACCTACAGTGACTTTTGTCCCGACGCCCCGCATAGGCTTCAACGTACAAGCTTGATTTTTACAGGGCATGTTCTTCAGATGGAGACCTACAAAAAAGTCTGAAAGGACCCACCTGTCACTCGCACAGGAAGTCTGATATATTGAGGTCAATATGTCATTTTTGCTTCATTTTGGACATTTGCAGGCCTCGCTCTAGAACGAACTCCTCCTAGAGATTTTGGAGTAATGACTCCAAACTTTGGTTTTGTAAACTAAACACATGTCCGATGTTAAATTGTGAAGCTTTTAAGTTTTTACGGTTGTTTGTGACCGTGGCGGCGCGTCGAACTTGGAGGTCGTTTCGAAAACACGCCATGAAAAGGAAAATGGCCATTACTCAGCCATGCATAATCCAATCTGATCCAAAATTGATATGCATGATTGTAGTCTGAATCTGACCACATCAGAAGTGGAAAAATCCAGAACAGGTGTAGCGCCACCTGCTGGCAAAAGGAAATGACATGTTTTACTTGGAGCATCACTGCTCCAAGTAGGATGAGCCGACACACCTCAAAATGATGTCCACCTGTTGAAAAGCCATTGAAGTTTACTCTGATAAAAAGCCATAACTTTCAATGCGGGGGTGTGGTCGTGACAGAGCGGCGAAGTTGGGCGTCTCGCCATGCACACAAAAGTTGCTCTCACGTGCACATTCGTTGTCCAATCTCACTGAAATTCAATGGATATGATGAGGTTTCCTTTCTGAACCCATGGATATGACAATTCTGGACGAGCTCCATAGCGCCACCTAGTTATTGAAAAAAACAGTTTTTGTCGCATTCTTCCCTATCTTTTCTCTGCGCTTCGTCCGACGTGCATGAAATTAAAACTGGAGAAACTCAGAAAGGTCCTCTCTCATCATCTAAAATTTCATGGGTGTACATCTGACGGTGCCTTCATAAGGCCCCCCCAAACAGGAAGTGGTCAATTGCACTTACTCATAAAACAAAGCTTCATAGCAAATCAGCCGTTTGTCTCAGGAAGCTGAGATTTCAGAGTTAAATGCCTCTTACAAATCTCCAACTTTGATAGATAGCACTATAGGGTCGACGAGAAACTTCATACCGGTGTTTTTCCTATGCAATTTTGGACTGAACAAAGATTTTTAGCATCAATTCTGTTTAGGTTATCAGCACCAAAGACTACACTTTAATAGGCATTTATGTGCTACTGCTTCCTAAAAAAATTCAGAATGATTGAAGTTACAGGTGAACTTTTAGACAGCATTTCATCCAAAAAGGTCCGAAAACGTCTTTTTAGGCAAAACTGCAAACACCTATTTTTTTGCATAACTTATCTTTCAAATATCAGCACAAAAAAATTAAAAACGGTAGGGATCTGTGTTTGCTGCCTTCCATATTTTTTTCAGACTTAAAAGTGTAACAGATGATTTATAAAAAATCCTTTTTCATCCAAAAACCTGTGTTAAATCTGTCTAGACTCCAAACAAACATTTTTTTATGGTAACTTATGTTTCAACAATCGACACCAATTTTCACAGACCTATAGCTGAACATGTCCCATAGCTCCCTGAATATTTTCATAGATATAAAATGAACTGGTCATTCTAACATCTAGCATTCTAACATCTAACATCTTACATGTCAAAGCCTCTCTCAGCCTGGCTCTGCTGAAGGAGTCGTGTTACAACCCCGCCCCCTCCTGCTGGGACCCCTGCTATGTAAATTAGCAAGCAGTGAACAGAGAGATGAGGAGTAAGAATGGCCATTACTCAGGCATGCATAATCCAAAGACAGCCAGTTAAACACTGAAAGACATATTTTTTCGGTATGTCTTTCATACATCTTTAGTATTAAAAACTCTCCAAGATGAATGTGCCTGACTCCACCTGCAGGTGGATCACAGACTTCCTGACGGACAGACAGCAGTATGTGAGGCTGGGGAAGCTCGTCTCAGATACTCGGACCACAAGCACCGGATCCCCCCAGGGCTGTGTCCTTTCACCCCTGTTACTCTCCCTGTACACAAACAGCTGCACAGCTGGTCACCTGTCTGTCAAACTCCTGAAGTTTGCTGACGACACCACACTCATCGGCCTCATCTCTGACGGAGATGAGTCGGCCTACAGGAGTGAAATAGCCAGGCTGGTGTCATAGTGCAGCGCTAACAACCTGGAGCTTAATGCTCTGAAGACAGTGGAGATGACAGTGGACTTCAGGAAGGCCCCAGCCCCCCTCCCCCCTGTCATCCTCTGTGACTCCCCGGTGACCTCTGTGGAGTCCTTCTGCTTCCTGGGAACCATCATCAGCCAGGACCTCAAGTGGGAGCAGAACATCAGCTCCATCACTAAGAAGGTCCAGCAGAGGATGTACTTCCTGAAGCAGCTGAAGAAGTTTCACCTCCCTGAAAAGATGCTGGTAGACTTTTACACTGCCATCATTGAATCCACCCTCATGTCCTCCATCACAGTCTGGTTCGCTGCGGCCACGGCCAGAGACAAGGCCAAGCTGCAACGCGTCATCCACTCAGCAGAGAAGGTGATCGGCTGCCACCTCCCGTCTCTCCAGGAGCTGCACATCTCCAGGACCTGGAGGCGGGCAGCCAGGATTGTAGCCGACCCATCTCATCCAGGACATAATCTCTTTTGGCCCCTCCCTTCTGGCAAGAGGCTCCGGTCCATCAGGACCAGGACCTCGCGCCACAAGAACAGCTACTTCCCCACTGCAGTCAGCCTGCTGAACAGTACCCCAACTCCCCCAGGTGACCCCCCCGCCCACCAAAGGACTGTCGGTGCCACTTACAGGCCCCACCATCCCAGCCCATCTGTGCTCCCACTTTACTTCACCTTACTCTACTGTATATAGTGTGTTGTTGTTGTTAACTTAATTTTTAACTTATTCTTAATTGCACTATACACCAAGTCAAATTCCTCGTTTTGTAAAGTGCGCTCTACTGAACCTGGCAATAAAACTTTTTCTGATTTCTGATTCTATTAATCATTGTTTTTTATTCATTCAAAATGCAATTAAATCAATATTTTATCTTTTTTCTTTTCCTTTTTCTTTTTTTTATCTCTTATATCCTTTTTTATAATCAATGTTTGAACTTCTTTTCCTTTCTATTGTCATGGTTTCAGTTTGTTGTCTTGTTTTTCGCTTTAGTTCTTGTTCTGTCTTGTTTGGTTCTGTTTCCTGTTTTATTTTGAAAGGTTTCCTGTCTTGTCATGTTTCTTGAGTTTTACTTCCTTTGGTCCCCATCTGCCCTAATCGTGTTCACCTGTGTCTTGTCTGCCCTGTCTGTATATAAGTCTTGTCTCTGCCTTCCTCCTGTGCTGGTCCATTAACTTCTGCTCATGTTGATCACGTCTTCTTGTCTGGCGTCCATGTCCCTTGCCATGCCACAGTAAGTTTTTGTTTTTAGTTTTGTCATCCTGCTCTGCAGCGCTTTTTGTTAGTTAAATAAACCCACTTGCCCTGAACCCGTTTGCCTCCCGTCTCTGCGCCTGGGTCCTACCTGCTCTCGAGCCTCCCCCCCACACGACATCTATACATCCAATGAAATTAAACTACAAATCAACAAACACAACTGATAACAAATGTCTCTAAAAATGATGTGTATTTTTGCAGAACCTTAAAAACACCAAACAAATAACAAATGCTTCCCAAATAAAGCACAAAAAATGGAACACAAAATGTAAAACCCAAGTTAGAAATTGCAATTTGAAAAAGATACTTTTTTTCAGCAGCTTTTCAAAATCAATCACCAATTCTACTCTTCTGTGGATGAAACAAAGAACTCCAGAACAATGAAGCCATTTCTCTAAGTCTCTCTCACCTTCAGTTTTAAACAAGGTCTGTGAAAATCCACCATACATTGGTCACATGAACTCAGAGACCTGCTAAAAGTGCACAATTGTAAAAGCTCTTTTATATAGACAACTGTTTGTTTGCTTAGAGCTCTAAATATAAAAAAAAATGCTTTTCTATCACCTAGACACAGATGGAGAACCATATCAACTGGATTAATAACAGGGGGCATGTTTAGGTTTAAACTTACATCAATAGACAACATGAAGCTGTCCATCACATTTTTGACCTAAACATGTAAACACATCCTTGGCTCTGCGGTTAGGAAATGGTATTTGGGAATCTCTTTATACCAGGAGCCAGCCTGGCCATTGGAACATCGCCACAGTGCCCATCCAGACTGGGACAGCAACGGGGTCCACTTCAGAGCCGTGAGCTGCTGTGTTTAACTCCAGCTGTCCCAGCAAGGGAGACAACTGCAGCAACATCCACTGACCAAGCTGACAAGCCCTGGCAGAAAAGATCCCCACAAGAAAAACACTGGCTAAGGCAGGCTGGTCAAAAAAAAATAGTTTTGCCATTGTCTTGCAGCTCGCAGATCAAGTGGTTTAGTTTTCCAGTAATGTCAGTCAAGAATGCAAGTTCAGATTCACAATGTTCATATTCACCATATTCAACAGACATCTCCTCCAATAGCACCTTAAAAATCCTGTGCTGTTTTGCTTTGCAGCTGAGGTTGTTTACGATTTTCAGAATAAGAGTCATTATATGTCCAGAGCCAATCACTTCTGCACATAAGGCCTGCTGGTGAATGACGCAGCAGTAATGCAGACATTTTGGAAAGTCTGGGTCAGCTTTACAGTGAGTGATGAAACCTGTTTGTCTATTGATCATAGCAGGAGTCCCATCTGCAGTCACTGCTACCAGCATTTCTAATTGTACCTTTTTCTGCACAAAAACTCCTTCACCGTGTTATACATTTCAACTCCTCTTGTAGTTGTCTGTTAGGGCAGATGTGTCAGGAGTTCTTCTCTTGTGGAAACCAAAAGCTATGCTGTACTGTTGCCGTCCACAGACTCATCACACTGGACGTTAACCACCTGCACTTTGCAAGATCCCGGTCCAGCTAATTGGCCAAGTTATCAGACATAGCTGACACTCATCTAGACATTGTAGTGGAAATTGAATGAGTTCTATTGTTCTCATCCTTAGGGACAGTGATAGCAATTATCATCATTGCTTGAATTTTTTTCATGCTATATGCAAAAGTCTTTGTCCCTTAAGGCAACAGATTACAGCCCCCCCCCCCCCCCCCCCCCCCCCCCCCCCCCCAGGCTGCTGTCGTATTAACATTAGCTTGGAGCTCCAGAATGGACAAGAAAAAACGACGAGAATGGCTCGAGCAGGGCGTTGCTCACGGGGCGGTCGCTTGTGCCATGCGGTCGCACGTGCTCGGGCCCGCTAAATGCTACTTGTAGCTTTAATTTCATCTGTTTTCTGTCAGCTTAAAAAAATGCAGACATCATGTCAGTGTAGCATTATACATGTACTAATTGTACATCTACTAAATATGTTTTTCTTGTTTTCTTCCATTGTGTTTGGTTCTTGGAGTTTCCCCAGATAATGACTCAACAATGACTGTGTAACTCCTCCGCATCTGTGCCTTTCTCTTTCTAACTCAGCTCTCAGAATGTTTCAGATTGTGTGCATAACTCTCTAGCTTTTGAACCTGTTATCGTGTACCCTGCCTGAAACAAGTTGACCTGCCTAGACGTGTCTGGTCAAACAAGTCCGCTCATTCTGGCTGACTAGATGTGATAGTGAATTTGAAAATATGGCCTTTCAGATTGAGCTCCCTGGAGTATATGCATCACTGACGCTTGGACTGATAAAAGTTTTGATAAAAGATTTTTTTTTTCACTTGTGCATCATATGCAAACAAAATTAGGCACACATATAGACATTTTTATGCCTAATTAGCATGCACTTATCTGAGTAAAATCAAAATGCTGGGACAGCCTTAGCATGTTTGAGAATGTAACATTCAGAGACAAACCACAAATTTAAAAAAAATGTATCAAAGATTTTACAATGACATAAATATAAATGTATTTTCTCATTTGCAAATGTAAACCTAAATGTAATTTCTCAAATTAAATAATAATTCCTAAAGTCTGCGCTCTTCCCATTTTCTCTTCACAAAAGCGATTTCTACTGAATAATTGTCTTTTTTTTTTGCTTTAGATTAAAGGTTGCGCCACAGGCCAGTTTAGGTGTGCAAAACACCATCTGCATACCAGCAGATAATGAAGTTTAATTGAAAGCCAGCCATACAGGAAAGAAAAGTGAGGCATGATGAAATGGAAATAGCATATGAAATGAGGCATATATGTGCCCAGTTTATTTATTTATCTCCACCCAGACTGTTTGCAGTGAATGACAGCGTGTTTACTCATGTGGAAAGATATTCATGCATGGGAGGCAAAGAGTCTGAGACAGAAAGCAAAAGTAAAATTGAGATTGAGAGAGAGTAAAGGGATGAATACCTAATGATGTATATTCCTCTAAAGCTTCTGCTTGGAGTTTAAGGGAAGTTGATCCACAGAACACAGCGATGATAAGGAAGCACTAAAACGATTTCATCTGACTTTAAATTGTGGCACTGAGATATTTTTATTTTAAACTAAGAAAGTTACTGAGCACAACACACACATTGGTCATTGAAAAAAAAAAATTATAAGATCATTTTAACAAAACACTTAGATATGTCACCGGATTTGAAAACTGCTGAATGTTGATTGCTTACTTAATATTTAAGGCTTTCCATGCATCTTGTTCTGTACTCGTAAGAGCTAAAAGGACTATATATGATTTATAGTAATTAAGTTTTCCAATCATTTCATGACTAAATATCTCATGACTAAGTTTGATGTATCTCAGTATACATATATATTTCTGTTGTTTGTCTTCTTTATTTTTCTTTTGTTTTTGTTTTTTGTTAGCTTTTTGTTTTGATTGCTTGAAATAAACCATTTCCAAATCCAAACTTCAAATCCAAATAATGGTATATTCCTGATGTTTTTGTTCTTAAAAAATGTAATTATACAAATCCCCAAAATATTTTAAATTTGTTCTATTACCTTTTATTATATTTGTCAAAGTTTTATAAGAATTAGGCTTTAGTGGTAAAATGACTCCAGTAATGATAAAGTTTATGGGAAGTTCACAGCTTTGTATGCTAATAGTACATTTCCTGATCCATCAGCGTTCATGAGCCTGAAAGAATCAAAAGTATCCATACGGTCACAAGATTACAACCTGCACATCAGTGGAACAAAAGAGCAAATGCTGCTAAGATATGTTGTCCTTGAGATCGCTAAGCTCTGCAGCAAGTGTGTTTGAAATCAGCATGTGTATTACAGCCTTGACTTCAGAAACACTCCACTGCACATTCACAAGACCCAAATAGCAAACCCACGCCAGCATCCCTCTGAGATCTACATTTAAAACAAGACCTAATGTAATAATTACATTGTTCCACAGCTCTTCAAAAAATAAATCGGAGGATTCTTTTCACATGAACTTACTTAATCAATGAGTCCTTATGAGGCCGTGGCCCCAAAGCTCCCACAGCTATAGAAATGATTCCAGACCCTGAGGGTTTCCGTGGTCACTGAAAAGTGATTAAGGTAAAGATTAATAGAAGGTTTGTCATAGTCTGGTAATTCAATGTTTTAATTGAAATAACTAAGTTAGACCCTTGAAAAAGGATTTTTGGGCGGGTGATGCTGTAGTATCGCGAGACCCAGCGAGACGAGTGTGGTGAGTCGACTTGGCGGCGCGTAAGCATTTGAACAAACATTTTCGATCTTGTTTCATTTTTCCGCCATATTAAAATATTTCCTGCTAACTAACACAACCTGTTAAGAGTATTAAGCTTCTGTCAGCCTGGAGGACCTGGAGAATTTCATTGACGAGTGTTTTAATACCTGCAACATGGTGAAGCCCAGAACCGCCACCACCACCCCCTCCGCCAAGCGTGAACGGCCTGAGGACTCTCCCGGGGCTGTGTCCTCTCCGGGCAGCGGAATGAGCGATATCCTGGATTCGATTGACAAAAAGCTCTCCAGCTTTGATGGCCGCCTCAATTTTGCTGGAGATCCTCCATAGAGAATTTCAAGGTCTGCGGGAGTCTCTGGAATTCAGCCAGCAGCAGGTGCGGGAGCTCGCAGCGGAGAACCAGGCCCTCAGAGAGACCGTCAAGATCCTGGGCAATGACACCGCCCGTCTCTCCGAGGAGAACCGATCCATCAAGGAAACCCTCCTGGATCTTCAGTTGAGGAGCATGAGGGACAATTTAGTGGTCGCGGGGGTTCCAGAGGAGGCAGGAGAAGACCCCGAGGCCACCGTTAGATCCTTTTTAGAGGTCCACCTGAAGCTCCCCAAGGAGGAGGTGCAGAAGATCTCTTTCCACAGGGTTCACCGCCTCGGAGGAAGAAGGTCCGACCACCAGCGCCCGCGTCCTATTGTGGCTAAATTCGAACATTTCAAACAGAAGGAGTTGGTGAAGGGCCGCGGACGGGAACTGAGAGGCACGCATTACAGCGTTAATGACCAGTTCCCGGCAGAAATCCTCCGTAGAAGGAAGATCCTGTTCCCGCTGAGGAGGAAGCATCTTGCTGCTGGTTCGAGAGCGATTGTGGCCGTTGACAAACTTTACGTGGACGGCCGGCTGTTCCGGGACCCGGAGATCACCCCCTGGCTGTGCTGAAGGCTTTCAGATCCGCGCTGAGAACATCTGCGCTGCCCAGAAGAAACCCGCTAAACTAACTTCAATGAATGGAAAACCGGATCATCAATAATCCACACCTCGATCGCAGGAAAACAGTCTTTTTTTTTTTCTTCGTCACCTCAGTCCCACTGATGTTTCTATTGTTGTTTTGTTGTTGTTTTCGTTTTCCCTTCTATCTCTTTTTTTCTTTCCTTTACTCTCCCCCCCCCCCTCTCCCCCCTCATTATATGTAAATCACCTGGAAGCAACTCATCCTCGGTAAGTATTTATTTATGCACGGAACGGGCGCGCGCACACACAAGCGCACACAGGGGCGTGCACATGCGATCCCGCACACACACGCCGACATACTGCAATCACCTCACACAGGCTCTCATAGGACGCACGCGACACGCAGCTCACATAGCCAGAAAATGTTCACGCGCACAGCGCTTCTCAATGCGGGCACGCGCAGTCAGAGCAGTTATGAACAGTCTTAACATCGTTAGCTGGAATGTGCGTGGACTTGGCTCTGAGCCAAAGAGACTGAAAGTGTTAAATCACCTGGATGGTCTAAAAGCAGATATAGCTCTACTGCAGGAGACCCATTTATCAAATTCTTTGGATCACCTTATGTGCTGCTTACAATTTCCAGTTATATACTCTGCCAGTTACAACTCCAAACAACGAGGAGTTGCTGTTTTAATTAATAAAAATCTTAATTTTACTCATAAGGATATAGTTACTGACCCAGAAGGCAGATTTGTAATCATTAATATATCCATTCAGAATAAGGACTTTTGTATAGTGAGTATTTATGGTCCTAATGTTGACGACTCTTCCTTCTTTCACAGATTCTTCACCTCACTCTCAGTTCACTCTGACTCCACAATCATTATAGGAGGAGACTTCAACCTTGTTTTGGACCCTGAACTTGACAGACTCAGCACAGCAGCAAACCAGCGTACATGGCGGTCTGCAAGTATTCTAAAGCAGTACATGAATGATCTGGGTCTCTGCGACGCGTGGCGCTCATGTCACCCAAGCACTAAAGGGTTCACCTTTTTTTCTCCAGTTCACTATTCACACTCCCGTTTAGACTATTTATTAATCAGTAACTCTCTTTTAAAAAATATTCAAAGCTCCAATATCCATCCAATTATTATCAGTGATCATGCACCAGTCTCTGTAAACATTTCTAGGGAAAAATCCACACCCTCTGGTACAACCTGGAGGTTTAATACGTCTCTGTTAAAGGACCAGGAATTTCTTGAATTCTTTAAAAAAGAGTGGGCAACCTTCTTAGACTTCAACAATACTCCAGACATCCCACCGTGCGTTCTTTGGGAAACAGCAAAGGCAGTCATGAGAGGGAAAATCATTTCTTATTCAAAGCACAAAAAACGCAAAGAGAAAGCAGATTTATTAGAATTAGAAAATAAAATCAAAACCCTGGAGACTGCTTATGCTGCTTCTGCACAGGAACACATTCTGAGAGATCTGAAAAATTTAAAGCTGCAGTTAAATGACATCATTAATAAACAAACACAATTTCAAATACAAAGGCTACGACTTGAAAGATTTGAAAACTCCAATAAATCTGGCAAATTTCTGGCTAATCAGCTTAAAATTAACAGAGAAAAATCATCAATCACCTCTATTATGGACCAAACAGGAAATGTCACTCATGACCCGGTCAAGATTAATAAAGCATTTGAAAACTTTTATAAAAACCTGTACACACCGCAGATCAATCCGTCAGAGCAAAGTATTGACTCATTTCTTAATAATGTAAACCTACCCAGGCTAAATGAGGATCAAATCACAAACTTAGATTCTCCGCTCTCGCCGTCTGAACTTCATGAAGCTCTGTTACTTATGCCCAATGGTAAAGCACCAGGGCCTGACGGCTTTCCTGCTGAGTTTTATAAAGAATTCTGGGAACAACTGGCACCAACATTTTATAAAACTGTCACATCTATTAATGAGAGCCAATCAATGCCACCTAACATGAACTCAGCCAACATAATTCTTCTTCTAAAACCAGACAAAGATCCCACTAGTCCTTCAAGCTATCGCCCTATTTCTCTAATCAATGCAGATGTAAAAATTATCTGCAAAGCACTAGCACAGAGAATAGAAAAAATCACTCCTCAAATAATTCACTTCGACCAGACTGGATTCATCAAAGGCAGACACTCGGATGATAATGTCCGTAGACTAGTTAATATAATAGACTTTGCCACCATTAAAAACCAGGAAATGACGGTACTATCGCTGGATGCTGAAAAAGCCTTTGACAGAGTTAATTGGAAGTTCCTTATTGCTGCCCTCCAGAAGTTTGGTTTTGGAGAAGCATTCATCAATTGGATCAAAATATTATATCACAACCCCAATGCATCAGTTAGAACTAATAAACAGACTTCAAACAGGTTTTTTCTTGGAAGAGGAACCAGACAGGGCTGCCCACTCTCTCCTTCTCTTTTTGCTATATTCATTGAGCCTTTAGCTGCAGCAATAAGACAGAATGAGAGCATTATAGGAATAAAAACCAAACACAGCCATCATAAAATTAGTCTTTATGCGGATGACATATTACTGTTTTTAAGGAATTTACATTCTGTAAATGAAACAGCAATGATCATAAATGAATTTTCCTCCATATCAGACTATTCCATTAATTGGAATAAGTCTGTTTTATTACCACTCAACAGGAATATGGAACAAAGACTCACAATTCCAGTTAAAACAGGAAATATCAAATATCTGGGTATCTACTTTTCCCCCAAACTATCAGAACTGGTGCAGCTAAACCACACCCCATTACTGAAAAGCATACAGGACGATCTAACACGCTGGACCAACCTGCCTTTGTCCCTTATGGGCAAGGTAGCCACGGTTAAAATGAAAATCTTACCCAAGGTTAATTATCTCTTCTCAATGATTCCCACACAACCGGCATTAAAATGGTTCAAAACATTAGACTCATCCATATCAAGCTTTCTATGGAACAACAAACCTGCAAGAATTAGTCTAAAAACTTTAAAATCTGCAAAAAGCTGTGGAGGATTAGAATTACCTAACTTCCACAAATACTTTCTTGCAAATAGATTACAATACATCTTAAAATGGTTAAAAAATAATCCAGAAACCAACTCATGGTTAGACTTGGAACAGGCGTTATGTGGAAAGATCAACCTGTCACAGCTGCCATTTATTAGCCAAACAGTTAAAAAACAGGATTGTTTCAAAAGCATTAATATAAATGCCACCTTAACAGCCTGGTGGGAATTTCTCAAAATATCAAAATCATCAATTCAACCGTGCAAAATGACACCCATCTGGAACAACCCGGACATCCTTATTAACAAAAAAATGATTCACTTCCCAGCTTGGCAAGCAGGGGGCATAAAACAACTAGAGCACGTAATTATTGATAGAAGATTCATAACCCCCCAGGAACTTCAAGACAAACATGGAATAAATAACTTCTTGGAATATCAGCAACTTAAATCAAGTATTACTAAAAAGTATAAAATTAAAGACGACGATTTAAAGCTACCAGATGTAGTTACCACTCTGATTAATTTTTCAATGAATAGAACTCTCTCCAAAATATACAAACTTTTATGTAATTTAGATAACAATATTGCCCTTCCAACAAAAAAATGGGATGCAGATTTGAGCATCAGCACAGATGAAAGCTTCTGGTCAGAACTTTGTCTAAACACCTTTAAACTGACAAAAAGTCCAAGTCCAAATCTGCAGCTAATCCAACCCTCTCGGGGCCCCCGGTCGCTCTGGGTGTCACCCGCTTCGGCTGCGGGGTCTGGGGTGGGGTGGGGTGGGGGGCTTGTCGGCCCTGTCCTGTGGGGGGGCGTTCTGGGGGGGAGGGGGGGCCCATTATTAGTACGGGTCGGGGGGGCTAGCGGGTCGGGGTCTCCGCTGAGGCAATCAGTGGTTGCCTCGGCCGGTTGGCCTCCTCGGTCCCGTCGAGGCCTGACCAGAGCTCTTCTAGGGCCGGCGTCTGGGGGTGGGGGCCTGGGCTTGCTCCGGGGGGGGACGACGCTTTCTGGCTCCTCTCTCTCTGTGTGGGGTGGGTGGTGCCGGGCCTGGGGTGTCGGCGCCTCCGGGGGTGGGCCCCTGGGCTGGGTGGCCCTGGCCCCTTTGCTGGGGGTGGGCTGGGGGACGGCTGTTTGACCACCGGGGGACAGTCTACCAGCTGTCCCCAACTTACCCCCTTCCTTATATAACCTCATATTAGGGTGAGGGGGTGGGGGGTCTAGCCTGCGATGCGCCTTGGGGGGGGGCTACTTGGGAGTGGCCCCCCTCCTATGGTTGCCGTATGGAGTGGGCCCCCCCTCTTTCGGTTTTATTTGCACCTTAGACATGTAGGGTCCTTGGTAGGGGGGGTGCTTGGACATCACTGCAAGCAAGCAGCAGATGTCCTCCTGGCACCCTACCCGCCAATTTTAACCGCACCTTAGACATTTAGGGCCCCTTGGTGTGGAGGGTGAGGGGACATCACTGTGAGTAATCAGGAGATGTCCCCTTAGTGCCCTACTCGCCAATTTTAACTGCACCCCCCTTAGTACACACACCCCTCCCCCTTCAATATATACATTCAAACATAAACACACACACATGCACACAAACACCCTCTCAAACACCCATACACGCACACACATTTTACAAGGAAGGTGGGACCTGGGTCCATCTGTCCCCTACCCCTTCCCTGGTGGGGGGTGCGGGCCCCTTGGCGATGGCGGCCGTGTCCCTTGGGTGCCGGCTCCCTGGGCCCGGCGGTGCTCTCTCCGCACGGTGGGGGGGTTCATATTACACCTGAGCCGGGGGTGTTCGTGTCCCTGGGGGGTGGGTCCTGGTCCTTGCCCCTGGGCGCTGGGCCCCGCCAAACTTCCAACATGGCCGAGCCTGGTCGGGCCATATTTATAACATCCCTTGTGGGCCGCCCTTTTTTCCCCGGGGTTCCCCCCTCCTGGGCGGGGGCGGCGGGCCCCTGCCTTGCTCCTACCTGGACCAACCGTGGGCCGGGTGGGTGGCTGCCTGGAGTGCGGAGCGGGTCTCCCTTGGGGGGTCCTGGCTCGTACCTTGGGTCGGGGCGGGGGGATGCCCGGAACTCCTGGGTGGTGGTGGGGTGCTCGTCTGGGGCTGTGGGCGTCCCTCTCCGGTGGGGCCCTGCGTTGGGCTCTTCCGGCGCGGCGGGGGGCTGCTTTCCTGGCTGGGCTGGGGCGGCGCTCTCTTTCCCTCTGCGCCTCCCTGCTCTCTGGCTCTGGGGGCCTCGCGGCGGTCCGGCTGGCCCTGGCCTGGGTGGCGGTCTTGGTCGCCCGGGGGGCGGTTGTTCCCTGCCTGTTCCCGTGTGGCGTTGGGGTAATTCCGGCTGCCGCTGCTGCTGCGGCGGGGGTATGGGTGTGGGGGTGGCTGGGCGCTCCTCCTCCTTCTTTTCACATTCCACCATCCATTTTAGAAGAACATAAACACTCACCTGAGCACAGGTGTTAGCTCACCTTTGCACTAATAGTTTGCATGATTGAATGAATGAAAGATTTCACACTAGTTGGTTTAAAGGCATAGGTATGCGTTCGTGAACACTATCTGTTTTGTGTGCATGTTGACATGTGGACATTTTTGCGGCTAGCAGGTGTGTTGATAATATTTGAGTGTGTGTGAACAGGCCCCGCCCTTTTTGTACTACATTTGAACCGTACCGTAACGATAAACAACCAGTAAACCTGTCTGCTCTATGCTGCTTCATGGTCTTACCCCCCTTCCCCTCCTATTATCACCCTCCTACCCCCCCCCTCTCTCTAACGTCCCTCTCTCTTCTTCCCCTCTTTCCTTTTCCGTCCGGTCCAACACCAAAGATTTTCAAACATGATTGAAATTAATAAATTTTGGCCTCAATTACAAAAGGGGTTTATTCAGACATACCTTTGGTTTGTCTGAAGATGAATAACCCCTCTTGTTAAAATAAAATATGTCCAACACAAGAGGCCCTCAGCTCTCATCTGTTTGCCTAGCTGTTGGACAGGACAAGTTAAAAAAAAAAAAAAAAAAAAAAAAAAAATGAAATAACTAAGTCTAACTTTGGCTCTTGAAGCTAAAAAAAAAAAAAAAAAAGACCATAAAGCCAGAGTCATTTGGTCATGCTTAAACAGAAAGCTGAACACAAGCTTTCTTTAGTATGTTTACAGCAAATGTGTGCTCTCTAACCTTGTCTTGTTTTTTTTTAATTAAAGGAAACGCCTCACTAATTTGAAGAGCTGTTGGCCAGTTGTAGTTTTTATTCCCGTAAAACACTGCATGAAAGCCCTCCAAGGAGCCAAGCAGAGTCCAGAGTTGAAAGCCCCCAAATAAACTTTTTTCATAGGAGAAAAGTGACAAATGTCAAACATTGTGCTGATAATAAACATGACTGTTGAACTGAATTATTCATTTAAGTATTTTTTCAACTGTACTTTTAAATTATGTAGAAATGTGTTTAGTTTCAGTTGAGTTAAATATATGGCAGACGTAAATATTTGTCAAAATGAAAAAGTGAAGTGTTATTTTGAACAAAGGTAGTAGTTTTTTTATTTTTTTTATTTTTGGGGTAATTACATAAATAACCCTCAGTTAGAAATGATGGTTATAAATATTCCATTTGCATGAACTGTTGACAAAGAAGGACTGGTCCAATGTATGTACAAGCCTCATACAAAATAGAAAACGGTTTAATATAATGCCAGGCTGGGAACAAATTCCTACTTGATAAAGAAATAAACATCTTTTTGAAAGATCAAACATGAAAAATATAAAATGTTTCTGTGGAGTGATTCAAAAGTGAATACCTTAATATGAAGGTGCTGTTGTGAAATTTTGATTCAAGCGCACACATGTGGCAGCAAGAAAGCTTAACACTTAGCTTTATATTTTTTGAAACTTTTCACATTAAAATGTCCAAATATACATTTACTTGCATGACATTCAATCTGCAAATTACTGCATAAATTGAGTATCCTAGGTTTTGATGAAACCAAGCTGTAAATCATTGTTTAAAAAATGCATGGAAATTGAAGAGGAAAAGAAATTTAGATGTCACAGTGTAAAGAGATAAAGTCCTTGCAGGGAAAGTCCGATGTTCAGCAGTTTATGGTTTTCTTTTTAAAAAAAGCTCTTCTAACATATAAATCAGATGGAATTCTCTGGTTTTCTACATTCCCAATCGAAGGTGCAGAGATAAAGACAGTCCTTGTCCATTCAAAACCATGCATTTCTACTGACATGTAACTACAGAAAAAAACAAAAAACAGGCAAGAAATAAGTATTATTATCCTTGTGTTACATATCGCCATGGTGAGATGCAAACCTACTTAAAGAAGTCACCTTTTGGCTGACCACACAACACTGGGACTCACCATCTTTGTGTTGTGTGTTTTACTTACACATTATACATTCAACATCTTCTCTGACCAGTTGTTGGTTTATTTTTATTCTGGACCAAGTTCATTTTAAGTTTCATACTTTTCTTAACTTAAAAAAAATTTTCTTTCATCATTTTTCCATTACTGAATATTTAGTATTGTCTTTTTACCCATCTTCTCTAATGTACTGTTGTCTTTTTTCTTTTCTGTACTTTTTGACCTTCATACTATCTGTTGACCATGTCCAAAAAGGTTTAGCACTGTTTCTTTTAGTCAACAACAGTCAGGTTTACCACTTCACTGCTGTTGACTGGAAAGTGTTTCCCAATACCAAGCAAAACTGCTCTTCTAACCCTGGTACTCAGAGGTCCACTGTGTGTCCTTAACTGTCTATCTTACACAATGTTTTAATTTTTATAATTTATCTTTTTTTATGTAATCTTCTTTTGTTTGTAAGGCATTTTTCAATAAATTTAAAAAAACTAATAAATGAAATGTGAAACAAACACAAAGAATCCTGAAGGTACCTGGGATGTGTCATTCATAGACTAATAATGACCTGTTATAGAGGACAGTCACACCAAAACACATATTTTTATTTGAATACACAACGCAAAGGTAATTAATTGATTTTACAAATTTCCTTGTTCTGTGACCTCTGACTTCACAGTGTAATGAGGACCACCTGGATCTGGATCTATAGATTGTTTGGCCAGCAAACAGCTCTCTATCCACAGAGTAGGTTAGAGAGATTTGAAAGAACGGTTGAGACAGACAAAAGGCACTAAACTGTCCCCCTGTGCAGCTGCCCTTGATACTGTGTGGAATCAAGAGCACAGGGGAGCAGCACATGCCACCAAGGGCAGGAAGTGGAGGCAGGAGAAATGCAGGTTACATGCTTCATTAGCCATTATTCAGCCGAGGGTCTCTGACACTTGGCTGCCAGGTGAATTATCTGAAGATGACAGGAGAAGGAGGAAGAAGGTGAAACCTGCTCAGAAGGGTTGACTCTATAATTAATTTCTGATAATAGAGTACTTTAATAGGATAAAAAAAATGGAGGGGCCCAGAGTTTGAGTGTTACAATAAAACAAAAAAGGAGTTTGTCACCATGCTCCTGTGAAACCACATTTTGAGAATCAATTTTTATAGTATTGAACTTGAAACAAACAACTAACTTAAAAAATCCATAAAAAGTTAATGTGGACTGTAATTCAAATGTATGCAGCCCATTGTTTATACATTTGCCATTTAATCACAAACAAATCAAATCCAGCATGCTGTTAGTGACACAAAGAGGAAAACTACCAGTTACAAGTGAAAATATAATTCAGAGATTTTTGTTTTTGGAAAAGTTGTTTCTAATGATGTGCTGCAACCACTTAAAATCGCAGTGGTTGTCACATGCCATTTTTTTTAAATTTGTTGTCAGCATTTTCCATAACACAGTTGGTTAAGTACAAGACTGGCCCATTGGAAACCAGGGTTTGCTTCATCCAGTGTGGGTCCTTAGGCAAGACCCTTCATGCTACTGCCTAACTCTGTAGCCACAAAGGGGCCCCTGTCCCAGTCACCAGCCAACCATATGAAATACAGGGTTGTGTCAGGAAGGGCATCCGGTATAAAACTCTCTGCCAAACCACCTGTACAAATCAGTAAAAGCTGATTCGCTGTGGCGACCCCTAATAGATATACCCAAAGGTGAACAACATCCTCGAGGGAGCGGAGAGCCAGGATCATTCACGTTCAGAAACCTTTAAAGCCCCACCCAAATATCTTGAACATAAATAGGGTTAAAAAGGGAATTGACCGCACTAAACATCAGCTCAGCTCTCTTCTCACTACAGAAGTGATTTTTTTTATCTCTGTACATGTTCAAACTATGGTGGTCTCATATTTGATGCCCCACATCATGATTAGCTACTGTGTGATGCACAGCATATAATCACAACAGTGTATTATAAGCTGTTGACAGACTGGCGACCTGTCCAGGGTGCCTCCTGCCTTCACCCACAAGTGGCCGGGATAGGCTCCAGCAGCCCCGTGACCCCGAAAGAAAATAAACGGAAGAAGCTTAATGTATTAATATATGTACAACTGTTTAATATGCATATGTGCCATTCATTATCCAAGTATTTTGAAACATTTAAGTCTCTTCTTAGACCCCACTGACGTGTTTTCATTCTGTTTTTGCTAACACAGAAGTAAAAACTGATTCAGTTAAAAAAAAAGGGCTTTAGTCTCTTGTGATCTCTTCAAAGTGACTCATTGGATGAGCATCATCATTTGTCCTCCATAAAAATTGGAGTGTGAATATGTACTGTATGTGTCATTGTCATTTTTTGACACATTACTAATGAACACTATCAAGTAAAGGGAACTCACCGTCATCTCAGAACAGCATTCATAAGGGCATCAGTCACGTAGCAACACGGATGGATTTAGAAGCTAAAATCAAGATATAATTTGTTTTATTTAACAAATACTTTCACAATCCGTCATGAAAATTCCATGACTATTGATCAACATTGTTTTTATTACTATGTCTATTTATTCCTATATAGGGTCATAGTGTTTTGCTGGAAGTTTGGATTTAGTGGGCTCATAGCATAAATCAGCTTTTTATGTTGTGTGCATTGTTGTCAATGTGGCATCTGCACACAAAAAGAGAAAAATACACAATGAGAAATGGCTGTCCTGAGGCTAGGTGAGGCCAGCAAGCATCTTGGCATGCAGAGTGCTGGCCAGGTCTGAATACGGGAATTTTGCTAGAGTGATCCATCTTTATAAAATATAAACTCACTTTGACCTTGGTATAGGTACACAGACAAGTGTGAAAAGGACTACTGAGAAGCTAGAAAAAAGTACAACCATCCTCCTACTCATACATTTCTCACAAAATGAGAACAGGAATGTCGATCTTATTTTTTTTTAACTCTACAAAATAATGAAGAAAAAATGAATTAAAGTTTCATTAGGGGGAGACCAAAATCATTTGCTAATGCTCATCTTTACTTAAGAAGCCAATTATAAATTTAATGTTTCAGTTCAGCTTGTAAAAATATGCACTGGTAAGGCATTATGTAATTATGATTGTATTTCAACTCTTTAATATTCAAAAGTATGTATTTTTTTATTCCTTCCACATAAGTTATATTGAGGCAAATTATATGTATACGTTTTTTTGCCCTCCTTCTGACTTTTATTGGTGCAGTTTACTGTGGAATCATGTTATTTCTCCCCTGCTGTAAATATTAAAAGCCCTGAGGAGGCTAATTGGATTGCGTTCACAAGCATCAAATTACTTTATTTTTTTGTAATATATTCCACTTCACATGGCTTATGATGATTTGCACAAGCATATATCAAGTGTGAAAGTCATTCTGTCAAAGGCTGCGAAGTAATATTAATCATAAAGTGTTTACAACTGTTAATTAAGCATATTTTCTGGAGACAAGGTTTAAATTAAAGTAGGTCTATGTAATAAAATATTTCACCCAGACTCTTTATTTAATACTTGGAAATATTATAGGTTATTCATGTTTAATGAAATAATTTTTTTCTCTGTAATCTTTAAAAAGTTTCATTAAACAAACTCTTGAGGTTAAAATATCTTGTGTTTGAGTCACAGTTTCTTCCTCTTTCTGAAACGGTCTTATGTTAAACACGCAATACTTCTTCTGCAGGACATTTAGAACGTCTGATGTCAGGAAATTTCAAACTGAAATTGATCAAAAAGACCACATGGAGGCTGTAAGGCGGTGTCCTGCGAGGGTAAGAGGTTTTAGCCTGGTATTAAAAATACCTTCAGCATATGCATCTATAGATTTATTAAGATAATACAGGATGTAAGGATGATTATTTCTTTCAAGAAATATTATTACCAGACAGCAGTGGATGCAGTCGATTTTTGCTTGACAAAAACAAAGCGGTTAAGGCCTTGTCTGTCTGTGCTTCTTCAGGGAGACCAGTTTTGTAAACTTAACTCAAAGTGAAGCTGAATTTGCTACCAAAACCATTGAGTGTTTTAACTGCATGAGAGATTGATTAAATTATTTAGGAAATCTTTATCTCTCAGGTATGTAACAAAACAAATACTTTTCCACCTTCCCGCAATAGTATTATCCTGTAAATGACAAAAGAGGAGAAATTTCTGTCAAAAAAAGTGTAACTATCTTTTTTTTAAAAGAACATATTTACTTTCCTGAAGAAGTGCAACATTCCACTGTCAACAAAGTTCAGAGTCAAACCCCACAATTTTGCTTTGTAAATAGTTGATAAGTGGACATTTTAAAGTTTCACTTACATCTGCCTTGCATTTGAGACATGCTGCAGTTTGGTTGGGGTGGTGGGACGACTGCAGCAGACGCAAGAAAATGTTCCTTTCCTTCTACATAGTGTGATTAGTGTAATCACATATAGTATCTGTGTGGTTAAAGCATGGTATGAGGACTGTGTGCTAGAATGGAATGTTGTTCTAAATGTACATCAGACCAACAACTTTCAAAACTAAAATTTGTTTTATAGCTCTTGCCATTAGGACAAAATAGCAGTTTTCTTTGATTTTTCTGAAATGGTAATTTTTGTAGTTGAAACAAATGAACCCGTCATGAATGATAAAAATGTGAAACTATGTATCCCTCCATCCATCCATCCATCTTCTTTGCCCACTCACTCCTGTTCAGGAGCCCACCCAGCTGTTGTTAGGCTAAAGGGGGCCACACCCTGTCCAGTTTGCCAGTTGAGCCACTGCGACACGCAACCATGTAACCACACACACACACATTCACACCTGAGGAAGTCACCAAATAACCTTTTAGTTTGGACTAAAACCACGAGAAAATTAAGTGCCAAAAACTATATAAAAAAGGGATATTTTTGTAAAACAGTAAGATGTTATCAGCTATGACCTCTATGCCAACAGATTGTATTCACTGTTCCTGAAATACGTTGATTTATGAAAGGCTGACAAAACAGTTGGAGTTGTGACAAAACCTCTGTTGTTGGTGGTTTTAATCTGATTTTAGGTTTTTTTCCAATAACTCTGAGGTAGAAAAAATACTGCTGCTAAATCATGTACTATTGACATTATTCAATACAGCTCCATGAACCAGTGGAGTTAGTTTTCCACAGCTGTGTCAGCATGCACCTGCTGGATCTGCTTAAACTCAGTCTATGAGCTCCACCTTATTGCTTTTGATTAAGGTCACAATGTCATTTGCACCCCACAAGGTGGCTCGGGGGGCACCGTCTCAACAATTACATCTTGCTGCTTATTTGACAATGACAAAACACCTGCTGACTGGACTAACAAGACCAAGCCCACTTAGAATAAAAACAAGCTACCTCCTCATCTATTAGAGGGAAGAATTACTCCTTGTCGGAGGTATGGGGTTGTGTTTTTCTTCCCTCCCCATGGAGTGAGGTCTTTGAAAAATTGGCTTATGAGACAGAATCAATAGTTCTCTGGAAAACCTTTGTTTTCTGAGATCATGCTTGAGAAAGAACCTGCCCTCTTAAGGGAGGTTGAAAGGCGGATTTTCAGCAGACATTACAGTTAATATGACATCATCTCAAATAAGTGCAGTTAATTCACCTTTAGGGTCGTCTGTCACCTCAGCTGTTGATTGATGTTTCTCATCTTCCCTTTGGACATCATTAATTTTTTTTCGAGGAAAGTGAAATCACACACTTGCTGGAGACAATGATATGGCTGCTGCACAGAGCAGTGCAGTATTAGATGGTATATCAGACTGTAAAATAGGCAGGAATAATGTCCCTGTTTTGAATGGTTATGAAAGATTCTATCGTGCTTCTCCTAACTTCTGGCTGTTTTTCCAATTTCCTACTCCTCACAATGTTATGGCACCAAGCCAGTGTTATAGCTACTACTTCCTCAACACCATTTATCAATACACGAGGCAAAAACAGTGTGACAGTTTTTAATTACTGGATTCAAATGTCAGTTTTAGATAATCAAATGGAGATTTTAGCATTCAGACTAAATGTGCAAATCTTACCCTAATCTGCTGATGAAATGTGACACACACAAACGTGTATGATAGTGACAACTACCATGGGTAATGTGTGTCAAATCCTGATAGTGTTTGAGGATATCATTCGAGGAATAAAGACTACAACCAAAGCTGGAAGGTTAAGATTGCTTATTAAAAATAATATGAGAACTGTTGAATCGTTTAAGAATAAGAACCAAATAATGACCTGCATTTTGACTGTTTAGTTGTTTATTTTTTAACGAATTGTTAAGGAATTATCTTTTGATCTATTGCAAAAGTGTTCCCAGTGGTCTTTTAATTATGATTATGCCATTTTTAGGCATCATCACACCTGTCATTTTTTAGGACTATGTTTTTTAGGACATAGTTTATGAAGAGCGGCAGTAGTTCATTTGATATTAGCCTCTAAGTTGTGGGCCAGACTGTTGGAGGAGAGCAAGCCTGCCCCTTATCCCATCATCCATCCCTATACATGGTGTTCCGCTAGCTTAAAGCTCCTCACAACCCCAACTTAGCATATTTGAGCCAGATGCCAGCTCAGACGGGAAAAACGAAGACGTACATGGATCTATTTGTCGGAATGTGGATGCATCACGATGGAGCAGAACAGGGCGCTTGCTGATTGTAGCTTCAATATCACTGCTACAAGCTTTTTTATTTAGCTTGATTTTATTTATATATGTCCACCATCTTGAGAAAAATACTACCAGAACATGTTAAAAACACTAAATATGATTTTTGTTGGAGTGGGTCTTTAAAAGAAACTAATTCTTACCTTCTTTGCTGCCTACAGTAAGCATTGACTGAAAAAAGTTACCAACATGATATAGAGTTCAATCCCAACAAAAGCATTTATTTGTGTCTATTGAGATAACTATATGGATATGTGACATTTATCTTTACAAAAGCTCGTAAGTATAGTAGCTTTAAATAGAATTGTCCATGCTTAAGCCTAAAAAAAAACTGTTTTTTATTTTTTATTACTTAAGGCAGTTTTACAAGTTTTTTGTTGAGCAGAGAGATGGAACTGGACCGCAAAAGGGTGTCAGGAGCGGGAATTAAAACGCCACCAGCTTTCTGGCAGAGTGCTAATCACCCGCTGAGATACAGCCACCCTTAACCGAAGAGTTAGCGTCTACACTTTTGGAATGACTGGAGAGGAAGTATTGTTACCTTAAAACAATGAATCAGATATTCTTCACTGAACCACTGTTAATATGAAGTTGCATTATTTCTCTTCTGTTATTATTGAGACTACTGTTCCCATATTTTTCTGGTACTTAGACCAAAGTAAAAAAATAAGAAAAACAGTCCTAAAGAAATTGAGGAAAGAGGAACAGTATTTAGATATAACCAGTCAATCCAGTGTAAAATTCTACATAAATATTTTTAAAAAGTAGGGTCAAAGTGCCAGGATTCACAGCCATTTAATACCTGAATTTACAAATGTCTCTAATAACCAATGACTGGATAACCCTTACTTTTATCAGTAAATTATTTCATAAATAATTCTTTATAGTGTCTTAAAACTACATGTCTGAAATTCATACTTTTTGTTTAAACTCTAAAATCCGTCTGTCAGCATCTCCTGTGACAAAGTTAATTTAAATACTAATTCTTGTGTTGGGACACTGCTTTCACATTGACAAGAAGACACTATATATTAAGTCCCACTGTCCTCTCTTCCGCCTTGTCGAGGGCTGACCCCTCTAGGCACAGACTCCACATATATCTCTTTCCTGGCCAGGAATCCTGAAGAGAGTGAATTTTTTTCTTTTATTGCAGGCACTGCTAGGTCCCTGGACCCGTGATTCTTCGTCCTGCCAGTGGCCTTGCTAACAGATTGCCAATAAGCTCTGTGTCAGACCTCTCCAACATGTTCTCCCTCCGTTCTACCGGTAATGGCCTCTCTCCCGGGAAAGAGCCCCCGACTGTCACTAATCCAAGTACCCTTATAACCCCCTGCCTCCTGCCGTCATTCCCACTGCTTCTTCCCCCTCCATGTCACACCACCCACGTCCTGCCTCCAGGATGTTGTAGGTGCTCTGTCACCATTATATATTTTGGTCACACATGCTTGACTGCGCAATGGATAAAAACATAAATGCATACAAGGGGGGGAAAGAGGGACAACAACACTTCTTGTCCAGGTGCACTCATACATGGTTAAATATTTATGTCTCACCTTTGTCTCTCCTTCACTTTTCTGTAAGAATAAGATAGAATAGCAAATGGGAAATCAGGGTTCGTTTCCCAGGGGGCGTAATAAGCCCTATCCAGTGTGGGTCCTTGGGCAACACCCTTCGCGCTCCTGCCTAATAATGTAGCCACAGGAAATAAGTCTGGGTCTCCTTGTGCCTGTCCATAGCCTGGAAAAAATACAGGGTTGTGACTGGAAGGGCACTGGGCGTAAAAACCTCCGCCCAACCACCTGTGTGGGATTCGCTGTGGCAAGTCCTGAAGGGAAATGCCTAAAGCTGAACAACTTATATAGCGCTTTACTACCTTCCTTGAAGGCCCAAAGCGCTTTACAGTCAGTCACAATTCATTCACCCATGCAAACCTATTCATTCACTTGTGGCAGCTGTAACCCTTGTGCCATCTTAGATGACCCCACCCTTACATTGGCGTGTTCTCCCTACCATGACAAAGGTGGATAAAGATAAAGAGGATTTCATGTAATCCATGGACACCAGTGAAGTTCAGAAATCATTGAAGAAAAAAGGTTCAGTGCACTGTCTAGTGGGTCTAGATGACCCAACTCCCAACGTTAAAGTACCTAGGATAGCACAAGGGTTAACACCAACCTATAACCACCAGGAACAATGTGGGACCTTTTGACACATGTGGGCAACCAAACTGCAATCTTCTGATCAGAGGTTGACCGCTCTACCTCTTCACCACACAAGTCTTTCACCAACCTGGGTTCCTCCAGTCTTGACATACTTCTGCTTTGAATTTCAACATACTTTTTGTAGCAAATTGAATTGACACAAAAATGATTGCAACAACAGCTAACGCTAATCACGAGTTTGCCAGGTGTGAAATTAAGACACTTATCAGTGAAGTCTTTTTCTCAGTTGTCTTTCCTTTGGAATGAGGGAGAATAACAAAAGCATTAATTTGTTTTTTTGATCAGACCAGAGTCTCCTGCAAAGGTTCAGAAAAAGAATGCTGCTGCTGCTGCAAAAAAATCCCATTATGTCATTACAGCATAGCAGCTGCTTTGAGGATTTGCATAAGCCTGAGAAATACTGTTCTATAGTACCAATCTGTGTGTCAACATATGTATCTCATCCTTAACCATCATGATGGTGAATGTAACTTCTGTTCTTGAGTTTTAGATGAGTGGTGGACAGCTTTCTTCGTAGTGACATTGTTACGAGCTTTAAATGTGTCTAGGGAGATTCTAGCTTTTGCCCATTTCAGGCTCCACCTTTGATTAGTTGTGCCCCTGAATCAAACTCAGGTATTTTTTGGCCATCATCTAGGTCACCTTTTCAATACAGGTCTTCAAGCTGTTAAATGCCAGTTTCAGCAGAATTTAAATCCAACCTGAATGGTTGCAGGACCCAAAACTCAAAGAAAGTGTTTCATCTTTTGATGTGACACATCTCAATATTTGGGTTAGTTTTAAAGCCAGTGTGGTGAAGAGAGCCCATTAAGATTGCTCTTTTCCTTTTCTGTTTTAAAATATCCACAGTTACTTTTCTCTAAAATCTCTCAATTTTGGTCAGTCAGTAGTCTGACAGATACTGACGGATACTCCTCTACTGCATGAGCTTTCTCTGTTTTTACTGTGCCAGACGAGCTTGAAAGAAAGCAAGCTTTCCCTTCTGGTGGCAAGACTATTTGACAGCGGCAACTACTAGACCACTGATGAGGAGGCCAAGTCTTCCAATGGAAGACATGTATTTTGCACTTAGACCTTCAGTGTTGTCATTCTTCATCATATCTGTTTTATACTTCCATGTGCTGCTTGTCTCCCCATTCTTGTTAAGTTTTTTATGCTTTTTAATGCCGAAAAACAATGACGAACAGAATAATTGGACAAAGAGTCAAACTCAAGGCCGGACACAGACTGTAATTCAATTACTGTATATTTGGTCTGTGCGATAATATCTGATAACTGTAAGAGCTAACCATGAGTGCTGTTAATACACTACAAATCCCACAATGTGTTTGCACATTAAAAAGCCTGTCAAAAGCCCCGGGAGCGCATGTCTTTGCCTCTTTGAGAAAGACAAACAAATCCTCGTACAGAAGTCATCTTACTTATGAGCCCTTTCCTTCAATCCCGAGTATTTCCTCAGCTCAAAGCCCGGTGCCTAACATTGATGAACTTGTAAAACACCAAATATCTCAGACAAGTCAGCCTACAGGAAAGCAGCAAACTTAAGCTTTAATCTATGTTTCTTTTTTACTGCTGCCACGAGACATTTTGATTTTTCTTACAAGGCATTAGATTTTAGCTGTTCTTGGCCCGTAGAAAAATGTTGTCAGTTAAGGAATATCCCAGAAAATCTATAGAATAAGCTTCCAAAAATAAATACAACTGATTTTTCTTGTATCTAATGGCATTACAAAGTGCCAAACTTAGCTTTAATACATACTTCATTTTTGCACTTTCTTATTGCTGTTTCAAACAATTTACTTTTTCTTTTATTTAATTACATTTCCACTTGTTGATACAGCCAGTGGGAAAAGGTTTCATTAAAAATTACAATGCAAAGCTCTGGATTTAAAGTGGGTTAGAGTATAAAACTGTGCCAAACAAAATGAATTTTATAAAGAAATTAGCTCAAGTTAGGGATATTCCTCCTCCTTCATGAGTTCTTATTCAGTCACTGGATGCACACATAACCTTTCTGAAGATAATTTCTTTTAGCCGACAGGAGTTACAGACTCAAGTTCTGAATGACTTTTGCTACTGTGCCTCTGCTGCTTTTAGTGCATGGCAGCCTGTTCTTCAAATCTTAAAAGGCTTCATGCAGATTTCATAGAACCTGACAACTGAAGAGTTGAATAAAAACTCCACGATAATGTTTAGTGACCATTATAACTCTCAGTCCAATTGAAAACATTTTAACTGTCCCATCACTGCAAGGAGGCCTGCAGCAGGGTCATTTCTATGAGAGCACATCACTGCCACAGTCATGTTTTTGTTAGCTGTTGTTTTGTTGTTGTTTGCAGTACGTTTTATTGAATGAAGTGTTGTGTGGTACCACGTTTTTAAGGATGCTTCACGTACTGATTGATTGTACAGCTGACATTGTAGCAGACATCCTGTTCAGGACTCATCAAGACATAAGGGCCAGAGCATGGACAACTTTCAAGTCAGCAAAGAAAGAGACAACAGGAGCAAAAAACGTATTCCCAGAGGGAGGATACTTGCAAAGAGGTGAGGAGCAGGCCTAAACCATGGGGAAGGTAATGTGACGATTCAGGGCTCATTGCAGGATAAAATTAATTAAGTTGTAACATTGATCCATTTACAGAACTTGCTAAATCCCTGCATCACATGGTTGCTGGAGCCAACCCAGCTGCTGTTGGATGAAGGCAGGGTACACTGAACAAATCACCAGTCTGTTGCAGGGCTGCACACCAAGGGACACTTTAGAGTCACCAGTTAACCCATGAAGCATGTTTTTGGACTGTAAGAGGATAGAACCCACGCTTGCAAGGACTCAGTCGGGATTCAAACCAGGGCCCTCTCACTGTAAGGCGGGAGAGTTAGATTCCCACCATGCAATCTAACGTCTCCCCTCAAATTAGCTTGCATGAGACAGATGGAGTGCAGTTGCCTGAACTGCTTGTGTGAGGACGAAGATCCAGGATGATAAGTATGTCAGAAACTTTCATCGAAAAAATACTTGAAATATACTTGAAAGAACAACTGTAAACCAAAAGTTCAAACACAAAATGAGAGAGAACAATTACCTTAACTGAGAACAGCTGTGCGCTTCCCCAGGAAGAAAAGGGCAGAACCGAATGGGAAGGGTCCACAGCAGTCTGTGGAGAAACAAAAACAGGCTGAAACCAAGCAGCAATGACCCCGTGACAGTCTCAGCACCTTTTCAGCTGCTGTGGCGCTCCTCCATTTTCCCTATTGTCCTTCTGCAGGCTTGGATCCCTGAAAGCTAATGTGGGCTGCTGCATTTAAGCAGACTTTTTTAACAACTACAACTAGGTTGTAAGCAATCAACCAGAGGATCAACAAGATTATTTACTGAACTATTTATTTCCTACAAGAAAAAAGCCTACAATTTCTATTAATATTTGCATATGTATTTGACCTTTATTAGTTTGTGAAGTGTACGTATTTTTATTCAGCTTTATCCTTTCAGTCACACTTGATTTTGCAATTATTAAAAAAAAATTAAACTTAGCATTGCATTTACATTGCCACTAGCTTACTTTGTTACATAGCCTTTTAGTTGTATGAAATTTCTTATTTTCTGTTACTTGCTGTCATTAAAGATAACATCAAGACAGACATTTTTATTTTTCGGTTTGTAGTGGTTTCCATTGAATGGATTTTGTTTCATGTAAGTGACATCCTGTTCACAGCAGCATGTTTAAAATGTTGTAACCAGTGGATTGCACTGGCACAGTGCAACTGTTTACTGTACTGAAGCCAATCTCTGATGAAAAAACAACAAACATTTTTTGGTCTTTTACTGTCACCAGCTAAACAAGAAATAAACTGCATTTTGCTGGGATTTCGCTCTATTGCATCAATGTTTTTTTCTCACAGGTTCTGACAGCTACAATTTCATCAAAGGGCATGCCTTCAATTATGTTTAAAAAATCAGTATTTTTTTCCCCTTTTGTTCGTGCATGTTCATATAGAATTAAGAATACTCACTAATGAATTACTGCATAATTTTAATTTAAAAAAAGGCAGGGTGCACTGATGGTCTTGGGATACCTTTAAGGCTTGTGACAAAAGTGTACAGAAAGAAGTTTTTTTTTCACTTTTTAAATAGCAAAATACATTTCCTTTAATTTATTCCACTACATTTACATTCAGGACCAAAATTACTAGTAAAATTGGTAAAATAGGTATTAGTTTAATTCCCATGACTGTGGCTGTTAAGCTTAATCAAATATTTGCCATTTTTTACATGTACAGTATTGTATTATTTGATCAAAAGTTTTTCAAAATCTCCCAGTAAGTGAGTTCTAGAATTTAGATGTTGGATCACTGATGTCCCCCCTTTCAGATAACTTATAGGTTGTCATGGTGCCTCTGTCAGCGCTCCTCCCCCTCCCAGCTCTGCTCTGCTCCTGACTCACCAGCTGTGACTACTTACTTCATCAGCCACCTGCTCTTCTTAAGGAGACCCAGCTCCAGCATTCTTCGCCAGTTCGTCAACCCTGATGGTGCCTAGTCTCCTGAGCTCTACGGCTGGCCCCTTGTCTTGTTACTTCCATGCTTGTTTTGCTGTGCTTCAGGAACTTCATTCCATGAGAAGTCACCAGAGTCATCCACCACCTCGAGCAGAAGCTGAAAACCAGAACTCCCTGAATCTCTCTGCTCCTCAAGAACTCCAGCCACGCCACAGTCACGGACTCCAGCCACGCCACAGTCTAGTACTCCAGCCACGCTGCTGACTAACGCTCCGGATCACGTCAAGATCTAGATCCGCTGCTACGCCACCCGATCCATCGGAGGTTACGCTACGAACTCTGAATACCCTCGTCCTGACCCCCGGCCACGCCTCGGCCTCAGCTCCGCCAGGACTACAGTCTCACTATACATCAACCCATCGGATCTACAAATAAATATTATTACATACCTAACTACTTACCTGCCTCTTCCTTTCGGGTTACAGCATCTGGGTTCGTCTCGTGTTCTGACCATGACATAGCTAAAAGAATATTTTTGGAAGCCTCAAAATAATAAGATTCCAACTTTCCTGTTCTGTGTTTTCCATCTGAGGTTGGTAAGGCGTTTGCATACGTTTGCACATAATAAGCATGTTGTTGTGGCCTACTGAACTCAATCTCTACTATCTGTACAGAAAATGTGCTCTTTTGCATTGTATGCTGCTGCTAAGGTCAAAAGGTTGATGGAAAAGAGATGACAGAGGAAAAGCGGTACTGTATTCGTTTTTTCATCTGGATAATGAAAAACCAACTATGTCCTCATCAGTGTGATAATGGTGCCATTACTGAAAGCAAATCTATTGGCAAGCTAGACTGAGGCAAATCTAACTTTATGAATATCAGGAATAGGATTTAGTTACGCTCTCATGTACATGTTACACAAACACACTTTTCTGCTTTCTGAGTCAAAGATAATTATGTTAAAGCCAGACGATTTACCTGAAATGGATCTTTTGCAATGGTGTTTGTCAGGAATATCTAAGGTGAGAGGAAAAATTACCATTGTTTTGGCAGCTGACAGACTACAACATGTTTCTGTTTCTTCCAAACCAGCATCCCAATACCCCCGCCTCCATGCTCTTGGACGGCATGTCTTTATTCCAGATTAACGCTCAAAGGTTTGCTTGACTCCAGGAGAGCTGGCAGGATCAGGAGGATCCTGCTTGGCTTGCGTTTTAGCTGCAGCGGCTTAGGTGTCTACCTGTGTCAATTTTGTTGAATGGATCCAGGATTCTTCAGCCCATCTGGCCTCAGGAGGGATGGAGCAAACTTGCTGGTGCTACTTGGGTTTTTATGCTGACTGAATGAACATATAAGGGGTCCTATATATCATAAGGAATGACACAGAAATACCACCTTAAAACTCACTGGTTTGCAATAAAAACACACAAGCCAGGAGAAACACAAATAAAGTTGTTCAATAAGTTCTATGTTCATGAAAGCAAAATAATAAGAAATAGAGAAGCATTGTGGTTAAAGTCTCAAAGGATTATATTGACCTAACTCAAAAAAAGATCTACACAATCTATACAATCTTTTAAAGAAAAAAACAATATTCCACACATGACATTAATTACAACAAGACAGGATGCCAATAAAATGTATTTTGAAATAAATAATAAAGGTATAGACAAACACTGTCATAATTTTGACAAAGTTCTAATAATTATTAATAGAAAAAAAAATTATAGAAAAGGTATTTTTGTCTCTTTTTGTGTGTAATGCATGAGTATAAAGTAAGAATGAAAAAAGATCATGGTGCTTAGTTGGATGATTATTCTTCTGTCTGTTAATTTTTTTGACTTTTCTAAGAGTTAAAGTCCTAACTAAACATCTGCATCTTGAATCAAAGTGATCTTCCAATCCTGACATTGCACAGATCAGGGCGTGTGTGTCAGCACTATTTCCTCACAGCAGGAAGATCTAAATTTGAAACCCCGCCGGACCCTTCATTAAATCCTTCCTGGGTTAGTTTAAACCACACTTAGCTTCTAAATCTCCACTGGTTGCAGTTTTTCTCCTTTCCTCCCTGAATGCAAATGATCTTACCCCTTTGACATATTGAAAGAATATGTGTAGGTCAAACAGTCAAGTCAAGATGGTTTGATATATAAAGCAACGTGTTGTTTTCGATGAAACCCTGAAAAGAAGCAGGCATTATTTTACCTGACAGGCACATGGGCATGCTGAAATCCTGTTTCTGTACCTGACAGTTCAGTCAAGCTGAAATAAGAAGACAAGATGAGCTGAGATGTAAAAGGTCACAAATAATAGATGTCAGATTTGAGAGAGCTTCAATTTTAGCCCATCTTTATTTGTTTTTTCCCACATTCTAAAGTGCAACTTTTTTTGAGGCTGTTCTAAAATGCCATCCATGTCCCTCAGTCACTGACTGCAGAGAAATACAATAATACCACTCAGGTTTCAACTTGGAAAGACAAGAGAAACCACATGTTTTCATGTAACTGAAGAATTACTAAGCGTGTTAATAGTTATTCCTAACGTGTTAATCATTTTTAGAACAGCACATTACAAACACGATTTTTACAGTATTGTAGACAATATGACAATTATTTTGTCCGATAGTTTAAAAACGATTTATTTTATTTTTATTTAAGTCAAACAACTTCAGCGTATTCATTTACTAATGATGATACAAATGTTTTGCTGACAACACACAACAAAGCTCCACTGTGAGAATTTTCATTGGTTGCAATGTCTTTAATAAATTGAATTCTTCAACAGAGTGTGTGAAATGTGTTTAGTGTGGGTTGGAAGTTGTGTCAGGGCAGCCAAGACATGCAACCACAAATAACCACAATACACAGCCGCAATATCCTCAGGGGTCGTTTCTCACTTTGTTTGTGTCTTACGGAACGCAATGAAGACAGCAACTCAGTGAGAAATCCCCAATGTCTTCAAGTGATGTTAATCCATTGACAGGTTTGCATTTGTTGGCGTGCAGAAGAAGTTGTGCTCTGAAGACACTTCTTACAGTAGTCAGAAAAATACTGAAAAAAGATCAGAAATTTGTTTTTAATATATAAATGAAAGTAAAAAACATAGATTTTATAGTTCTCCAAAAATGCACATTTAGGCAGCATTTATGTGCATGTTTTTTAACGTATTTATCATTTTTACTGTTGCTAAAAAAAATCACAGGTTAATAACAATAACAAAAATAATAATAACTTTTTATAGCAGATGATATATTCAGATGTACCCTGTACATTTCATGATTGAGTGTTTTGTTTAGAGACAGAATGTTGCAAATGTCTGAAATATTTATTTGAACGAGAAAACAGTCTAGTTACCCACACAGAGATCATGTCATGTCATAGGTGGCCTCTAACCAAAACCTAACTTGATACATCTTTCTGCACTCTATGAATCTGCTCAATCTGGCTGCGAATTATCCAAGCAGACAGCACTGGCAGTGTTAGCCTCTCAGTTACACCACCATGTCGTCAGCTGTAAATTTGTTTTTCACTGTGTGAGAAAATGTCTGAATTGTGTCTCCGTGTGTGACTGAGCAACCTGGGCAGATGGAAAGTGAGCCGAAAACAGCTTAACATTTGAGCTTTCCCTCATCTGCTCCACTTAAATTAAAAGGAGTTTTGTTAAATCTGTAGTTTGTAGCCAGTGATGTGATATTTATTTCTAAACTTTAATACATTGCATGTTACTTTTTATTGTTCTTTAGCATTAATCACCTTATTTGAAGTATTCCTTTAATATCCAATTCTCATAATTCTAATGCATTAGTTGTTTCCTGTATTTGGTTTTCTATAGTATGTACAGATCTAGAATAAAACATTCTAGAGTGATACATTTACCAAAAAGCATTTCACATTTAGATGAAGTCTCATTATTATTTTTAAAATCTAAGGAAAATCACAGTTGGAGGACCCTAACCCTCAACTTTACTTAGATCGGTCTGTGAAAAAAAAATATATACACTATCTACTTTGAAAAGAGGGGAGGCAGAGCCAAATTGGAGAACCTGACAAAGACTGAAGTAAAAAGTGCCGCCTAATGAAAGCAGGTTGAAATTATAACAACAGAGGACAGACAGAACTAGTGGTTCTGAAAAAACAGGACTGTGCGGAACACTAAAAAGAAATGAAAATGTTTGGGACGCCTAAAAGGAACTTTGGATCACTAATTAAAGCTGCAGAATTATTTTGAAATGCTCACCTTGGCTGACAACAAGCTGAAAATAGATTTAGTTTTACTTCTGTTGTAAAATAAGACTCAAAGTATGTGTGGTGAGAAAAACATCACTAAAATTCATTAGTAATGTCTACTCAGCACTGTTTTATTACTTGGTGAATTTTCAGCTGTAATATCGCAAATGCTTCATCATGCCGATGTTACTTTACGGAGAAGGATGTCACCAATGTTGATTGACAGAAAACAAGCGTAATCGGTGAACTGAATGTGCAAAGTGACAAAGTCACTGTATCCTAAAACAGCTCTCTCTTTCCGGCTTAATGCTTCAGCGTCTCTGTGTGAAAAGGGTTCGGGCTGCTCTTTTCAGACTGGTGGGAAGTTGTGTTCTTTTATTTTAAATAATGGGTGCATTAGGACTATAAGAGGCAAGCAGAGGAAGTATCAGGAGAGAAATGAAGACTAAAGTGGAGGGATGAGTATGTGTAAATGCTGTTTTGTAAAAGGCTTGAGGGCACACATTAAAGAAACAGATCATCTTGTTAGATGATGTAAATACGTGCAATTTTACAAGAACCGACCTTGTTGAAAAACAAAGAAAAAAAAGAACTTAAAAAGATGAAAAGCAGAAAAGAAAAGAAAGCAATGGTGCAACTTTTGCCAAACAAAAAAGATCTTTTCCTGCATTGTTTGCTTCATTGCAGTGCATGAAAAATACCATGTAGCGTTTTCTTCACTTTGATCAATTCAGTGTTTCATCTTTTCGTCATTAGCAATCTGTCGAGTTTATTCCAAAAGAAAGAACTTTGGCAGCATAGATTTTTTTTCTTTCTTTCTTCTAGAAAGTAAAGCAGAAGCACACATCCATGAATTGTATAGAAATCCCAGAAAAAAGCCCAAAGTTTGTTGTCCTGGAATATATCTGTTTAGAGACAGCAGGGAAGAAAACAGAGAACAAACTTCGGTGTGGGTTCAGATTCTTTAGTGAGGATCAAAAGCCAAGAAACCAACTTGTTCCAAGTAACAATACTCACTAGTTTAATCTCTTTGCACCTTATCTAAAGCTTTAAAACTACAGAGGAGCAAGCATTTTCCAATTCTTCACGTAGATTATTTCCTGTAAAAGGGTTCTAAGGTCTAAAGGTTTTCTCGACAAACCATAGCAGAGCTTCGAGAAGTTCATGCAGTTCATTTGGAGTTAAAACTTTAGATTATGTGGTTCTTAAAGAGAATGTTTGTCCTTGAGGTTTTGGTACACAGCTACTACGTACATTTTGCACATATTGCACGAATGAAAATTGGTCTCACATGAGAAAACGTGAGAAAAGTTTTGGTGTTTATGTGAAATTTCCAAAGACGTAATACGAATGAATCCCGTAAAAACCAAAGAAGAACTACAAATGCAAAGAACCATGCAAAGAACACGTAAATCGACGTAGAACATGAACCATGCGTGATTATTGCGCTGTTTATATGCAATTAATTAGAGATTTATGCATCAATTACATAGTTTTAGTGTGTGCGCCATATACGCAGTAAAAAAGTAATAAATCGGTGGTACATGCGTGGAAATTCCGTTAGACATACATGGAACGGTCGTGGAATGCCACAAATGTGTGCATGCATCTCCGAAACATCACAAACAATCGCATAAGATTTACTGAATTATTGCGCATAAACTACGTAAATTATGTGTAAACTGCTAGACACACAGGAATTTCGTATATCCCGAAAGACTGAAATTCGGTACATGGGAAATGCACTAAATGTACATAGTGGCTGTGTGACACAACCTTTATGTTCCGCATGTTCCTCAGAGATTCTTCTCAGATTTTACAGATTGAATTCCACAACAATCAACAATTATTGAAGGATGACATATTATTTAAAATGCTGTTTATCGTGTAAACTAAATGTACAAAATTCTACAGATTCACTGAACCAGATATTCTCAATAATTAAAGGGTCAGATAAAATTCAGCTGGAGTGACAGGTCATCTGATAAAGTTCGATGCCATAGACTTTTATTACGTGCACATTCATACAGGATTGTTGTGATTTTTTTTCGGCTGCTTTTTAGGTAAATAATTACCAAAAAAAAGCAATAGTAGTTCTTATATAGCACTTTTTTTGGGCAATTAACCCCCCTCCCCTCATCCTGACTCTGCTATTGTCTTTTTCTTTTCCTTTTAATGAGATTCTTATAGCTTTGTGAAGCAAAAGGCTGCTCAGATAAATATCAAACACTCCCTAATATAAATGTTTGAAAACTTGACTCGGAATTAAAAGAGTCCTCAGGGGAGCACTTTTTTAATTCTGCTTTCATTTGAGGACATTTTTCACGCCGGTCTGTAATTGACTCGGTTAATATCTAATTTTAAAGCAATGCCGAATGCGACTCTCCGACTAACAAATCCAAAGTTATTCAGAGGCACTGTAATATATTGTTGAGGGAAATTGTATTTGTGTGTCTGTTGGTTTTGTTTGGTGGGATTAATGGATGAAGGATGAAAAAGAAAAAAAATGAACAAGTTTAATCACAGCATGTTTATTTGTTTTGTTTTTTAAACCATGAAGGGACAGTTTGAGATGTGCAAAGCCAGGATCTCATCATTAAACGGCAAATCTGAGGACAAGAAGAGCTCTTCAACAAGGCCTTTAGTTTATTTTCTGCAAATATTGTCTCAAAAGGATTTCATCTTAAAGGAGAAAAGCAAAACATTCAGTTGGATATTTTGTCCATCAGCTTTATTCAGTTTGTCTTTACAAGCCAAACCAAAACAAAGAATGTTCTCAATGTGTCTGTCAAGAAAACATGTGGACGAACAGGAGCCGTGATGTATGGAAAATCAGACAGTCCTGTTCGATGAGAGGCCCGCTTCCGCTCAAGGAGCTGAGTGAATTACAAAATTAGACATAGCTTTATCTTGGAGAAGTATTGCTGCTATTGGTTATTTGATTTGATTTAATTTGAAATGGTTTATTTCAAGCCATCAAAGCAGGAATAATGCACATAACAATACAATCAGCATTCATACATTCATACAAAGACGGATCAAACTTGGATAATTAGACATTAAATCAAAGATTGCTTGAAAGAAAGTGGAAGGAAGTGAACTCATATAATCCCACCTGTTATGGCACTCTGTGTTGGATCCAGCTTCCCATTGGGCACGGAATAATCTATTAGATATCAAAATAATGGCTATTTTGATGTTTACAGCTAGAGATGCATTGACATCAATTCATGGAGGCCTATTGCAAATCGCTGTATAGATCTCTGGCAGACTATCTATCTAGGACAGGTTGCTGCCTACTGTTCCTGTTGCTTTCTGGAATGTTATTTTAGGGGATTTGTGTGTATTTAAAATGTCCCAAGTTGGATTTCGATTAGTAAGATTGTTGAAAAATTTAAATGTGCTGTTCTGATTCTTCTGAATGAATTTGCTGCTCCCACATGAAGCTGCACGTATATGCTGAATTGTTGTTTTGATGGACGTTTCTGAGACCTTTTAACCCCAGGTAAGTTTCAGTAGAAATGTTTGCTTCCCCTTGAAATGCTGAAGGTTTGCCATTGCTAGTTGTCTGTGAACAAAATCACAAATAAACTAATTTAACTAAGTCGTGGGCTGTGCGGTGGCATAGTGGTTAGCCGTCCTGCCTTATAGTGAGAAAAATTTGGTTTGGAACACAGCCGCGTCCTTTATGTGTGGAATTTCCATGTTCTTATTATGCATTTGGGAGATTTTTCTGGCTTCCTCCTACAACCAAAAAAACACCTTTTAGGTTCACTGGTGTGTTTCAGTTTCCCCTCTGTGTGCATATGGATTGCACTGCCCTGCAATGGACTGGTGACCTGTTTAGGGTGAAACCTGCTGTCGCCCAACAATAGCTGGGTCGGCTTCAGCAGACCCGTTACCTCAGAAGGCATTCAGGGGGTCCTAAAGATGAATAGATAGATCAATGAATGGATGAAAAATTGCAGTCATATCTAGTAAATGTTTAAAAATACTCTACCTCCAGCCATCTAATCTTGGGACATGTTTAGATGTTTATAAGACGTGTGGGAGACCTCTGTATGCAGATATCTTTTTAGAAAAATATCGGTATACCTGTAATAGAGTAACAAAGTAGAGTTGTCTGAGACGACCAGTAGAAATCTACAATAGATGTATATTAATTATCTAATAGACATCTTGTTCTCGGTGGGTTGGAAGTAGAGGCTGACATTTTTTCAGGGGTCACGGGATTCTTGCGGAATTCCCGTAGGCTGGGAGTCGTCTCTGCCATTAATCACAGGACCGGGACGGGATCAAATTCTTACAGGAGCGGGACGAGACCAAATTAATGTTGGTCTTAAATGAAACGGCTCTCAGTCTGAGAGTCTCAATGCGGCTCTTTAGAGTGAACGACAAGAGCGGCTCCCTCCTGGGAGCAGTTTTTTTTTTTTTTCAGTTCACACCGTCTTTTTTTCTCTTCAGTACATATATACAGTCAGTACATTTGTGCTCGCGTTAATGGTCTGAGCACGGCGGGGTAGAGTTTGTGCTGAGAGGAGGGGAGGGGGGTAGTTGCACGCCCAGCAGCACATGTACTGAGTATGATCAAGAGAGAGAGTGCCAGGTGCAAAGACAACAAACTATATGATTCACAGCAGGAAAGAAGCAAAGTCAAGAACCCTTTTTCCTTTTTATTGATAATACAAAGGAAGAGTGAAGAGTCTGCAGGAAAATAATTTAAACTCTAGGCTCCACACCAAACCTGTACAGACACCTGCAAGCCTTCTTCAAGACTGTATTTCTAAATGCCAACATTTATTCATGAGCATTAATTGGGATGGGGATGCAATGTCATATGCAGCTTGTAATAAAAAAAACATTGAAACTTCCCTTACAAATGAAAACCCAAAAATTTCACCTTAAAATTACATTTAATGTTTTACATGATGAATAATAATAAGACAAAAATTTAAGGATGCGGGACAGGATCTGTATCATTTTGAACGGCAGTGGGAGTCAGATTACTAGTAGCGGGACGGGACAGGATTATTTTTTAAACTTTGGTCTGGGAGCGGAACGGGACAGGAATACTCTCTGTGGCAGGGGGATGGGACAGGAGTGAAAGTCTACTCCCGTGTCATCCACTAGTATGGAAGCTGATCCCATTGAGTTTGTTAACCATGCAACAAGAGGGTAAGGAAGTGTGTTGAAGATCAACAAACAAATACAATCAAGCTGTATCAGCAAGATTAGTGTTCAATGTGACATTAAAAATACACTAAATGTGTTTTCATGTTCATCTAGTATTTGATTAATTTTGTTGTTTTTGTTTTATATCCAAAGTAAACAAAACTTATTTGTAATAGTTATATAACAGATTCATGTTATGCACAATAAAAGCAGATTAATAATTGAACCATTGTGGGTTTTTTGATGGAATTTAAATAAAAAAGATGTCATGTTATACATTAGTGCTGACTGTGTCAATTGTCAGTTAATGGTAAAGAAAGGCAAACTGGAAACCCTGTCAGAAATGGTGAAAATGATCACGTCTAACTTAAATCATGAACAAAAAGTAGGACAATCCCTACATTAAGGTAGCTATCAAGGTTCTTCTTCAGTTGAGATTTGATGATTTCTGCTTTTGATGCAAGCAGGTTTATTTTGGGATTTGTCGAGGAACCAGCTGCAACACAAATGTATATGAAGAGTTTCATATAGCTCACTTACTTCCTACAGTCCTAATACCCGAAAGCAAAGATCTCTTCTGATCCATAAATGTTTCATGATATCTTTTAAAAAAGATGCCATCTTTTTCAAAAGATTTTGGCAGTTGTTTGCTAGATTGTTCCAATTTATCTGTGACAGTGACCTCCTGCCATCGTTGCTGGATAGCAAATGCAGCAGAAAGTGAAGCATAATGAGAATAAAACTCAGTGTTGGCAAACGTTGCAATGCTATACATGGGTGCATTCATGCTTCTGACAATTTCCATTTTGGTAATATACACTTTTTAAGCTGCTCTTGATCTGAAATCCGATTAAATATTTAAGGCAGACAAAAATGACAAATTTAGTGTATGAAGCTAGAAAAACCATCAAGCTAAATACTTTTGGCAGATCTTCATATTTATTAGTACCCTCAGCAATTTCATGTAATTTTTCAAGTAATGTTATATAACAAAATGGAATTTGACTGTTTTTCTTTTTCTTGAAGGACGTAAGCTCTGATGCATCATCATCATTGATTTTAACTAAAAAAAGCAAAGGTTTATCCTTTAGATTACCTATGTTGTAGTACTCTTGCTGAATTAACACTTGTCTCTGGTGCTTTGTGTTGTTAGTGACAATCACAGAACACACAGCAGGAGGCTGTGAAGCTCGGCCATATACTACAATTAATGCATTCATACCTGAGGATGCCTCTTGGCAAGTACAAAAAGTACTTTTATATGAGGAAGAGATAAAAAGAACCAAAATAAACACTGAACTGAGCTCCGTCACTGTGGTAAGGGAACAATAAATCAAGTATTTCAGACTATTTAGATCCCACTGTATTCTATTTTATTTTATTTTTATATATAATGAACGACTCTTTACAAATAAAAATTTGCAAATCACCTCCATCACTGCTCTAAATAGCTTTTTGTTTTGTTTTTACTTAATCCACTAATTGTGTTTTCTGGCAAAAAAAAAAAAAAGTTGAACAATTGTCTTTGACTGCTTAATGTCCTGTTCTTTCTTGACCCAGAAGTGAGCAATTCTGGACTGTAACTTCTTTCTAACCCTTAAAACTGCAGCATGAAATCACAGTTTCTGTCGCAATGTGCAATGAGAAATAAGTAAAGAAGTCAGAATAAAAAACAACATCAGGAGATGAAACTGACGAAACAAGAGTTCATGCTGTCTAAACATAGACAATAATTTATAGCTTACCCCTCCTCCCCCTGTGTCAAAAATCAATAGAAGAGTCAATACCCACTGCTGAAATACATTCGTCTTTGCAATCTTCCCCCAAATACCACTGTGTCAAACTGACAGGAAACAGACACTCCTGCAGCTTTTCACTGCTGTAATTGAAATAGAAAAATTGAGCAATAAATGTATTCATGGCTTTTTCCAAGTGTTTGTAAACTTGAGATAAGAATTTTTCCCACATAAATGTATGAACTTAATTTCTGTGATGACAAAACTTAGCCATCTATGATGGTAGTGGAGGTGGTGGACTGAGACTGAGTTTTTTTTCTTTTTATAAGGCTCCTAATCAATAACTTTTCGCCAAAATGTGGCCATTCAGATGGTTCTTCATTGCAGAATAAGCTGGTGTAGCCAAGGAAACCCTTGCATGATGCTTTTTATTTTAATGGAAAAGTTTTCGATTAGCACAAATGCATGGACCTTTAGTTTTAAGAAAACAATTTTTTATAATTACTATCCCTATTTGTTGTACACTTGTGCTTTGATTTCACATGTTTATATTTTCTTAACTTGAATTTATTATGTTTTTACTCATGTTTAAATTTCACAGTTTAAACATATGCAAATGATCTCATTTTGCAAAGGTCTTATCAGGAAAATCTAATCTGCCCTGAGGACATTTGTAAACACGACATTTATCATCTTGACTCAGAGTACATCATAAATAGCACTAAACATGAAACATTTTAACTTATTGTAAATGCTAACAGATTCCTTAGGAACTATGCGACTTTCTCTGATAAATGTGAAAATGGTAATTTCGCAGACAGGCGAAGGTAAAACATTGAAAGTCACTTTGCTCGCCTGCATGTATAAAGTTAATTTGTGTCAACACACATCTACCTGTACAGATAAAGGATGTTACATTTTGTGAGCGGAAAATGTAAAATGAATCAAATCACAGTGTGTGATGTGTATTTTCATGTTCTGGTTGAGTTACACCACATGTTCGCAATGTGGATATTTAATTGTTAGAATAGGATGAAAACAATGCTATTTGCAATGAATACTTAGAAATAGCGGCAGTGTAGGTGAATAGAGAAAGGCACAATTATATTTTCTTTTTATTCTAATTAATTATTTTAGTTACTGTCATAATTATTTTTCCAGTGTTGGCATGTAGGATGAAGGTCCAAAAAATCCCCTGCTGATCATTTCTTGAGCTTTTTGTGATGAAACCTCCCTAAAATATTGCGTGCTGGACAAAATGTAAGAGTCAGATTTATAGCACTTTAAAGACAAGCTTTTGATTGGAATAGGAACAATTTAGATGTCAGTCAGGCAATTATGAAAACCCAACAAAACCCTAAAAGTAAAAGTAAAATGTTGTTTTTCAAAGATTCCTATAAAGAAAGCAAATTTGCTTAGATAAAATAGATTAGTTAAACAAATTAAACAACATAATTAATGATAAATGTCTAGAAACATTGAAACTGTGTATAAATTTAAAAACAGTAATAAGAAATAAAATAGAGCTGATTTAATAATTATCAAAAAATAATAAATATATAATCTAAATAGAAACACAGATAAATTAAAGCTAAGTTTAATGTATGAATGACTTCAGTTTGCTTCTCAATGGATCATTTTTAGCTGAGGACAGTCATGCATGTTTTGACAGAGAGATCAGGGAAAAAGAAAACATTCCAGCTGCTTTTTCTGCATTTTTCCTGAAAACATTAATTTCAAAAGTCATTTGTTGTCATTTGCGCTGTGGCCACATCACTGCACAACCCTGAGAGCCGCACTCTGCACAGTTGTGACCTCCAAAAGCAATTGTAGTTCAGTCGAGTGTCGGCCACGCCAAAGCTAAGGGGAAGTGGAGGGAAGTACTCAGTTTCATCTACTGTCAGGATTTCAGAGACGTCAAAATAAAAATAAAGCAACAATGATATTTAGAAAGAAATTTCTTTATAAATTACATAATTGAAAGAGTGTTTGTTTATTTCATTTAATGCTCTGACAAGTGAGCATTATCTGCCGTTGGATGCTAAAAAAAACAGAATCCATAGCAGAAAGCATCCATGAGGGGAATCAGGTTGTCTCAGGAGGTGGCTTGTATTTAGCTGCAGCCTCACAGTGGGTAATATAAATGTTTTCCATTTAAATTAATAGAGAAGAAAGGAAATTTGAAGTCTAACCCTCTCTCAACACAACGCTTAATGCCTCTTTGAAAATAGAAGCACAGATGGAGAAAATCATTACCTTTAAAGTCCTCAAAAAGACCACTTTCATGTTGCCTGATTTACTTAGGTGACTCATCCTTATCTCAGGTTTTTAGCATAACTCCTGGAAAACAGATGATAAAAGGAAGCACATCATGTGCCGGTTAAAAAATATCTTTAATGCCACAGGCCAATAAGAATATACAAGACTAATGTATTTTTTATGATATCTAGGTTTCGTTCCTGTGAGCACTGTCAAATGTCAAACAAACACTGTGAAGTAAAGTTTCTTTGCAATTTCTTTTTAGTTTTTTTTGCAGTATCACAGTGATATATATTAAAAAGGTTGTTTAGACAAACTACTTATAAGAACATAAATTAAATGCTCTACTCATATTAAGAATTCATATTAAGAAGCACCTTTTGCTTTCATTTTGTAAAACGTGTTTTTTTTTGTTTACTTTCTTTAAATTCTGGTTATTATCTGCTTTCTATATTTTACAGCAGATTAATTTAAAGAAAAGTGAAGGCACCTAACTTAAAATTCCCTTTTAATGTTCACTTTTTTTATGGCTAGATAACTATTTTTACTTAACATCATCACTGATTTTTTTTACATTAGCTCAAGACAGTCATAGCTTCAGGTGAAGCCCTTGTCCTGGTGATTCTTTTGATCGGCTATGGTTGCTAAAATCTAGCATTTTACTTCACTTCCAAATAATAATACACATAATTCAGGTAAACTCAAAAACCTATCACAAAATCTTCTTACAATAAAATTTTACAACACCAGAAAGGTGACATTTGCAGATTTTAAAAAGGAGATTCTGTTGTTGCAAATCAATCTTCTAACACAAGGGAATTTAAAAATTTCATCTCTAAGATTTTGGGTTTTTTTTGCTTTTAGAAAAAATTCTATTAATTTGTTTTTTAAATTTAAATTTATCCTAAAGCATCTCTCACAGTTTCTCTTTGTAACAGTTTTACAAAAAGAATGGGAATCAAAACTTTTGTCTGGAAAGAATCAGCCACCTGTACAGAAACACGTACATTAATTATTAATATTGGTGCAAATATCTTCACAAATCCATGCAAAAGACTCAACCTTTTCCCCGCCAGTGAAGGAAATGTCATTGTTATTTCCTACCTTCACAATCAATCTGGTTCCAAGCAATTGGATTGCACAGTTAAAGCATAGTGTGTTGCCTAAGTGTCAACTGTAAATTAAGGTGCTGAAGAAAAACTGCTCCATTTTCTAATAGGAATTCTTCACAGTGGCGGAAATAAGAGAATCTATTTCTCATGGGGCTGATTATTCACTTTGAATTACTCAGTGGGTCCATTCATCTCCAGGCCAATAATGTCCCAAATCCTGCCAACGCCTTGTCATTTTGAAGATTCACTGTCAGTCCTGATGAATGTCTTTTCATCTCTGTTAACAGGTCTCTAATAACTGCAACAGACTGATGCTGAATGTCTGGAAATACCTCTCATCCTTTGGAAATAAGTGAATTCTATATGAAAAAAATTGGAGGACCTGTAGAAAATAGGCAGCTAATACATCTGTTGGATTGTTTTGGCTTCAGGACAGAGCTGCTTGAATTTGAATGTTTTAAAGTGGGTGATTTATTTTCACAGTTAATTCATCTTTGTTGTCTGAGAGAAAAAAGAAGTTATCCTGACCCATAAAATAATGCAAACGGTGTTGATTATGTTGCCGGTTTGAACCTGCATTTCGAAATAAGTCATAAAAAAGTTTGTTGTGAAAAAAACTGCTTTTTCTTATTCTGGATTTGTTGTAATCACATTATTAGACATAAAGATGTACTATAGAACACAAATTAACAAACAATTGGCCATAAAACATTCCTGTCATAGTTTGATCAAACCCGTTTTACTTAGAAGGAACTTTTAAAAGCCTTGTAAAACTGTATTCTTACTATTGCTGTAGACACTTTCTCCTCGGGCTTGCTTCATGTTTTTCTATTAATAACTGTTCCTCCACTTATATTCTTAATCCAATCTTCAGTCTATGTGATTGTTACAGTGGTTTTTATTGTTCCAGATCCATGGTTTATTCTTTCTCACATGTTGACCTAATTTCTGTTTCTCGTCATACCAGTCAGTGTGTTGGATTTATGTTTCTTTTTTTTCTTCTTGGATGGACTGCTGTTAAAGCTTTCAGAGGGACAGAGAAGGCAGCCGCCTGCACATTTGATGCCATCTGGAAAGTCTTCTATGCCAATTTATTTCTTCATTTTTCCTTATTTTTTTATTTATTTTTTGGCTAATTCCCTTAGTCTATTCATTTCTGTCCTTGATCCTTCTCCCTGGGTTCTCTATTGTTTCAAGGTCTGTGGGCAGTTGTTTGTGGATGGTCTGTTCATTTAGGTGCAGAAATAGCCACTTTTATAAAACAAGATTGCTATATTAAGGCATAACCAAGGTCCACCTTTATTCTGTTACTTTTAAAACGTACGTTTACACATCATCCATGAGGGTGGACTATCCCCTTTATTCTGGCACTTTCACAGAACATTCTGCAACCGCAACCGCAAGATCGGACAGTTGAAAAGATCATTTAACTCTTCGAGAACTCAATTTGTCAACAAAAATAAGCAAAACCTTAACTGGCAAAGATGAAAACTGATATGTGTCTAATGTAAGCTCCTGACAAAGCAGGACCTTCTGTGTCATCTGCATGTTGATGATCCAAAAATATTTCAAATGCAGCAAGCAACAGCCAAGAATTCTTTTAGGAAAAGACTAATTCCTTACTCACACTTGCCCTTACAGGTGGATATGGGCTGTTTGTGGAGTGAAAATGGGCAACCCTGCATGGGGCAGGCAGGTGATTCACACAAAATTTTAAGATTGCAAACCGCTCATAGCACCTGTAAAGTGAAAATATTCTTGCATCTTTTTTTTTTTTTTTTTTACGGGCATTGTTTGAGCAACAGGCCGTAGTGAAGAATTAACCCTTGTGCTATCTTAGATGACCCCACCCTTGCATTGACGTGTTCTCCCTACCATGACAAAGGTGGATAAAGGTGAAGAGGATTTCATGTAATCCATGGACACCAGTGAGGTTCACAAATCATTGAAGAAAAAAGGTTTAGAGCACTGTCTAGTGCAGAGGTGGGCACTGAGGGCCGCAGTCCTGCATGTTTTCCAGCATACCCTGCTCTGGCATGTTCTGATTGGCTGGACACACCTGAACCAGGTAATCAGCCATCAGTAGGGCAAGATTATCTGGAAATCATGCAGACACACCGGCCCTCGAGGCCTGGAATTGCCCACCCCTGGTCTAGTGGGTCTAGATGACCCAACTCCCAACGTTCAAATGCCTAGGATAGCACAAGGGTTGCAAAATACGTAGGGGTAAGTAAGGGTGAAGCAGGTGAGACGCAGGTGTGTCAAACTGATTTCCTTTTTTTCAACCCCCTGAAAACTGTGGACTGCGCAAGGGGCCCGTTAGTGTTTGCAGCCCGACTGTTAGAAATGCGGAAACTAGACAATCAAAGCTCAGTTTGTGTGGGCACCTACACACCCCGTGTGTGGAGAATTTGTGCATAAGGAGCGGGTGGTGTAACAGCACCGTGCAACAGCATCACCCATACATCATAAATGCAATGTGCAATACATTTACCACATAAGAGAATGGTACATTCCATTTTTCTTGAAGTCCCTTTAGGCGGTTGCATTAGGCGTGAGGAAACTGCAGTACAAACCTGCACTACTACAACTTAAATAGGTAAATGTGACTAAGGCATGAGGATGAACTAAAACGTCAAGTTGAAATGGTGAAGAGACCAGAAATGTGAATGTTAACTCAACCAACAGTTGTTTTTTGATTTGGTTTGGCTTTTTATCGTCAACAACTTTTGCTTTTAGCACCTCTTGACATCCTGACAAACTTTTAGGAGTTAGTATCCCAGCTGCACACAGTGCAGTGCATCTTTAAATGAGGGCTGGGAGTAATTTTGGGGAGCACTGTAATTGTATGTTACTGCAGTCTCAGCTGTTACACCATCCTGCCGTCCTCTTCCCAATTGCACCCACTCTGCTTCTTGTGTGGCTCTTTGACTAACTCTGAAGGAAGAACCAAATAATATGCCGTTACGGTATGGGCCGATTTACACAGCACATGCACAGCTCAGCAAGGCAAAACAAAGGCGCCTCAGAGGGGGAACAAAGCGGCTGTGGAGAAAACAGCTGGAGTGTGCTGCTTCCTGTCCATGAGCCATTCTATTTTTCCCCTCGCGCTGCATGTGATATTTTTGCTCCATCACACCTGTTTCAAATGGTTGCATCCTGATCAGATTTATGCAGAGCTGAACGCTGGAATTGGAAAGCAAACATGGAAAGAATTATTCACAAATGTGCATTTTATTGGGTAAAAGGCTATTAAAAGATGACAAAGTTTAGTTCCAAGTCATGTATTACCAAGAATGTTTTTCAGCTTATATTTTCACCTCATGTATGGGCAATAGCTTATGACCTGAGATATTTCCATTACTTTTCAAATGACCAATAAAATTATTATTTTTTTATTTATTTATTTATTTTTAATTCTGTTTCTCATATTTCTATAATGTGTTCCTGTTTAGCACTTTTGAACTGCAGCTCTCATTAATGCTTTGTTGGGTCCAAAAATTGGATTTTTCCTCTGTTTCTTGTCACTGAACTGCACCTCAAACCTCCATGTTTGATGTTCATTTTGTCAATACAAAGTCAGCACTTTCATACAGTAGAGGCCTTTATTGTTGTGTACGCTTGCTGCTGTTGCTGGTTTTGTTTATCATTTCCTCTCAAGCTTTCTTCTGCATTCCCTGGAGATATCAGCATTAAATTGCTTTTTGGTTCAAAAGCTTCTCAGATGCATTAGAACTTGTAATGGACTTTGCCTCTGTGAAGGCTTCTGACGCCGTATTGATTGTGCCTACTGGCTACAGCTGAAACTGCTTCACAACTCTGAATAATTCATGCGTTTATTACAATCATTGTCTTAATTTTAACAATGTTTGGCTGGCAAACGGCGAGGAAGGACGAATAACTTTGTTTTCTCTTTGTTTGCTTCTTATTACTCAAAAGTCGGTGTTGTAATGCAATCCTGTAGCTTACAATATTATAATCCTACTCATTGTGAAGATGATAACTCGTGTTGCCTGAGAGGCAAACAAAGCTTTATACAGATCACGCCTCTTAGTTTTAATTAAAAATCAATGACAGCCTAATTGCAGTTTTGCTCTTCCATTCCAGGATTTCTTCAGAAACCCAAAACCAGATTTTGAGAAGCTTTCTACTTTTTCCCCAAACTGAATAATATACTTTTTCTACAAGTTTCTTGAGTTTCATTATAGTCTCTATGTGGGAGGACACTTAAAAGTGTGCTGTGATAGGAGAAAACTGAAGGTAAAATGTCATCTGAACTCATTTTCAAAGGAACTGAAAGTCAAGTAAGGCACTCAAGGCTCTTCTGCTCTTTGAGAGCATTTTGTCGTATTTGCATCTCATGAAGTAAGCTGCTTTTCAAACGTACCAAAGCCAGCCTATGTATTTCTGAATTGATACTGCTGATCTGTAATTCACTGCGGGCTCTTAACTATATATAAGATGGCATACATATTTATGAAAAACTCAGCCTCTGGCTTACATTTAGCTGATTGTGCACTTCACCATGCAGCCTATTAAGTCATAATCCATCATTATGTCTTGGAGGAGAGGTTACCCTCACCCCCTCACCCTCCTCTCTGTTCAGCATTTCCCAATTATCACTGGATTTTTATTCAAACATTGAAAATAAAAGAGGTCATTGTGGCACAAGCTTAATAACCAAATTATTTTAATGGGGTTTAGATGTTTCTGAAGTGTATATTCTTTTTGCCAGATTATTTTCTTCTTTGAGTTTATTTAAAGAAGTGAAAGAGTGTAATTTTTGCCTTGAAAATTCTTCCTTTTTCTCCCCCGCAAGTGTCATTCGTTCCAAATCCATTTAGGATTTTTTATGTATTACTGTTGTTTGCTATAGACTACTTTAATCAAAACTGTAAACTGACAGCCATTACTGGAAAAAGTCAATATGACCAGGAATTGATCACCAACATCAAATGTCATCCTTAGAGTAACATTCAAATAAGAATGAGAGCCTTTCTTTGATTTTTGAAGAAAAAAAAGAAAAAATACATAAATGCTAGAGACATGATTTATCTAAAAAGGTATCATTTATAGGGTCAAGATCTGATTCCTTTTTGCTAAAGGTACAGTCTATAAGACACAAATTATTGTTTAAACCTGCACTAAATCACCTGTTGTCATTATTAAAAGAAGTGCAATCTTTAAAAAATAAATAAAAAAGATTGACATTTTTATGTAAAAGTCAATTTATGTAACCAAATGTCACATTTTGGACACCTGCAAACCAAAAGGACTCTCCTGACATGAAAAAAACTATTTTCTGCACTGTAGGGTACACCAAATTAAAAGGTGTACAGTCCATGACTGGTCTATTTTCTATCCCTAGGGTGTGCCCTACAGTGGGGTGATCCGCATCACGCTGTGGGGCAGAGAAGAAACGCATTTCTTCATGTGGGTGTGCTCTGAACACAGAAGTTTACACTTAAATGTAAGTAAGGAGTATTTCTTTTTGCATGACAAACTAATGTTGTTATGTATTTTCCGAGCTCTGGCATCAACACCCTAACATAGGTGACTGCGCGACTAATGATAATGACACTGAGCTGTAGTAACGTCCAAATTTGAAGACGCTATTTTTTCCATATCTCCTTGCGTTACTGGGATAAATGCAGGAATAGAGAGATTCAGCCTAGAACTTTTTGTGACATACTACACATTAGAAATGTTAGCCATGTTAGTTTACTTACAATACCTTTAACTCCCAACCTCGTTTGCAAGACGTAAAAAAGCAGTCTACCAACTAACTAACAACCTTGTTAGTAACACATTAAAAAAAACACAGTCTGACAACACTACACGTTAGACACATTAGCGTATTGACAAAACACACAAAAGTATTTGCAACTTATTTGTTTTTTACAAAGAAAGACAGACTGAGTATACCTCTGTTTTAATGTTTCAAATATTAATCTTATCTTTGCCTTTAATAGCTAGACAGTTTTGTAAGTTAATATGGTAACGTTTTCAAAAGCCTTTGGAAGAACTTGGGAAGTAATGGGTACCTTTACTACTCATACCACAAATTTGCATTTATTTTTTTTACCTGCTTTGTGCGTGAATTTCTTGTGCACTGTACCTAGTGTGCAAACAGTATTGCATATTTTAGCAATATATGCTTATCCTCATGTTATCCATATACAATATATAATTTTGTCATGCATGAAGAAAACTTTTGGGATAGTGAAAAAGGCCCATCTGTGTCCATAACAGGCAAAAGCCATGATCTGCTTTTGCAATTTTAATAAACAGAACAAGTGGAGGGCAAACACTGGATCTACATTTGTCCAGCTTTTGAAAAAAATACAAAACACAGATTCACAACAGAGACAGGATGCTTAAACTGGCATTCCGTGGAGTCATAAATGCAAGCAAAAATGGTCAAATCAGTATACTGAAGGCTTTGAGTTGTTATTGGGAGGATTTAATAAAGTATGAACTTCTTTACTGTTTCATCTGAGTAAGCGCATAAAGCTGGTACACAGAGAAGGAAGAGACTCAATACAAATAAACGTGCACAAATGTCACTGCTTTTCTTCTCTTTGTGTTTGCGAGGGGTTCTGAAAATGGGCGACATGGGCAGTGAGGAGAAAAAGAGAGACGGTTTTAACAAGCTCGGATAAGGTCAAAATAAAAAGCTCTCCCTTTGTCCTCCACAAATGGTGGCAAACTAAAGGACATCACAGAACTCAATGCACAGTCTTTATTTTCTGATTCCTCTCATCACTGGTGTCTTTGTCAGAGAATGGGAGCAGATTATATTGAGTGTTGTTAAGTCGCAGACGTTTTTCTTGATTAATGACACTTCTTTTGTGTATTCCCCTTTATTTTAGCTCACCCACTTTTGCTGCTCTGCGATTCACAAAATGTAACCTGGCAAACTCTCACATCTACAGGTTCACTCCAACCTATTCCTATATGGTAATTTTTGGCTTAAGAAAAGTCCTTTTTGTAATTACACTGACCAAAAATATGAACGCAACACTTTTGTTGTTGCTCCCATTTTTTATGGTATGAACTCAAAGATGTGAAACATTTTCCACATACACAAAATAACCACTTCTCTGAAATATTGTTCACAAACCTGTCTAAATCTGTGATAGTGAGCACTTCTCCTTTGCCAAGACAATCCATCCCACCTCACAGCTGTGCCATATCAAGATGCTGATTAGACAGCATGGTTATTGCACAGGTGTGCCTTAGACTGGCCACAAGAAAAGGCCACTCTGAAATTTTCAGTTTTGTTTTATTGAGGGGGTCAGGGGACTCAGACAACCAGTCAGTATCTGGTGTGACCACCATTTGCCTCATGAAGTGCGACACATCTCCTTCGCATATAGTTGATCAGGTTGTCTATTGTGGCCTGTGCAATGTTGGTCCACTTTTCTTCTATGGCTGTGCGAAGTTGCTGGATATTGGCAGGAACTGGAACACGCTGTCGTATACGCCGATCCAGAGCATCCCAAACATGCTCAATGGGTGACATGTCCGGTGAGAATGCTGGCCATGCAAGAACTGGGATGTTTTCAGCTTCCAAGAATTGTGTACAGATCCTTAGAACATGGGGCCGTGCATTATCATGCTGCAACATGAGGTGATGTTGTTGGATGTACGGCACAACAATGGGCCCCAGGATCTCGTCACGGTATCTCTGTGCATTCAAAATTCCATCAATGAAATGCACCTGTGTTCGTCGCCCATAACATGTGCCTGCCCATACCATAACCCCACCACCACCATGGGCTACTCGATCCACAACATTGACATCAGAAAACCGCTCACCCACACAACGCCACACACGCTGTCTGCCATCTGCCCTGAACAGTGTAAACCGGGATTCATCCGTGAAGAGAACACCTCTCCAACGTGCCAGACACCATCGCATGTGAGCATTTGTCCACTCAAGTCGGTTACGACGACGAACTGGAGTGAGGTCGAGACCTCGATGAGGACGACGAGCATGCAGATGAGCTTCCCTGAGACGGTTTCTGACAGTTTGTGCAGAAATTCTGTGGTTATGCAAACCCATTGTTTCAGCAGCTGTCCGAATGGCTGGTCTCAGACGATCTTGGAGGTGGACATGCTGGATGTGGAGGTCTTGGGCTGGTGTGGTTACACGTGGTCTGCGGTTGTGAGGCCGGTTGGATGTGCTGCCCAATTCTCGGAAACGCCTTTGGAGACGGCTTATGGTAGAGAAATGGAAATTCAATTCCCTAGCAACAGCTCTGGTGGACATTCCTGCTATCAGCATGCCAATTGCACGCTCCCTCAAAACTTGCGACATCTGTGGCACTGTGCTGTGTGATACAACTGAAGATTTCAGAGTGGCCTTTTCTTGTGGCCAGTCTAAGGCACACCTGTGCAATAATCATGCTGGCTAATCAGCATCTTGATATGGCACACCTGCTAGGTGGGATGGATTGTCTTGGCAAAGGAGAAGTGCTCACTATCACAGATTTAGACAGATTTGTGAACAATATTTCAGAGAAGTGGTTATTTTGTGTATGTGGAAAATGTTTCACATCTTTGAGTTCATACCATAAAAAAATGGGAGCAATAACAAAAGTATTGCGTTTATATTTTTGGTCAGTGTACATTTGGGATTTGCAGAACCAAACGAGTACTCTGTGTGAACAATGCAAGCTAAAAGGAGTTTTTTCTGTTATTTTTTAATTTTATTTATTCTTTTAGATTTATTTAATATTATGAATTCTGCAAAGATGACCTGGTAAGCTATTGGAAGTAGTTGCAGTTTTCTTGATTCCACTTAAAAAATCAGAAAAATAAAAGCTGGACAGCCCGGACCTGGTGCAGAGTGGTCGACCTCTGATCGGAAGAATGCAGGTTCCGTTCCTACTTTGCCTGCCCGTGTGTCAAAGAGTCTTTGGGCAAGACGATGAACTGGTTATATGTTGGCGTCAGCGTTCGGTGACTTAGCTGCCATCAGTTTGTGAATGTGTAAGTGTGGGGGAATGGGACCAGGGGCCTCATTTATATAACTTTGCGTAGGATTTGGGTCAGAAGTGGCGTACGGATGAAACATAGGACGTGCGTACGCACAAAATATTCGGATTTATAAAACCGTGCGCAAGCACATCCTACGGATTTTTCCCTTAATAAATCACAATCAATTCTAAATGTAGCGCAGCTTTTGCGGCTTCATGACACGCCCATAGTTGCCCATAAATAGTCCGTGAAACGCCCACAAGTTAATATAAATTGGTTGCGAAATCATGGCAAACACAGAGAGGAAATCAAAAAAATGTAACTTCACTCAATGTGAAGTAGAAGTTATCGTTGGTGAGATGGAAAAGAGGAGAAAAATGTTTTTTGGAGGGCACAGTGTGGGCATTACTAATGCCAAAAAGGCACTTGAGTGGCAAACGGTGGCAGACGCCCTAAATGCTGTAGCCTCACAACCTCGGACCGTGGCCGAAATAAAAAGCCTGCAGAGGTCCAACAGGACGGCTCGAGGAATTCGGAACCGGCTCATAAGTCACTCGTCCTCATTTGCCAGCAAATCTTCTTGCTGTCTAAAGATGCGTTCACTCCAAATTCTTCCATTTGCCACATCTTCTAAGAGCGCAAGATCAGCCATTGTGCGTCATTACGCATTGTGATGGGGCATTTTATTCCCCTCCATTTAATTACATCTGACAAGCTACAGATGTCGGTAATACTCGACGTGGAAATGGGAAATTCTTCAGCGCAAATGTAATTTCTTGTTGCTTTCTGAATGGTTGAGACACACGCCATACATTGTTTTATCAAAAATAAAACAAACTAAAGGCATATGCATGAATACCATAATTCCGTAGCTTATGAAGAAATGTTTTACTATGAAAACAACTTTCCCCAGTGGACAATTAATACATCTGTCTATTTGTCTGTCTGTCTGTCTGTCTGTCTGTCTAATTGCACCTATATCTGCTCCGCCAGACGGACACATTGACGAGAATATCAGTTTTGTACATTATTTCGTTCTGTTAACTATATTATAACTGAGGATAAAATGCACAACATGCCAATATTGCAGAACATATTTCACTTTTCTTTTTGCAAATATGTGTTCATTTGAATTTCTGTTGTAATTTTCGTTTTGATTTTTTTTGTTTGTTTCACTGCTGATCGATCAAACGGGTGTTCGTGTAGGCTGTTAATTGTAAGACTTGCTTTGTGAAGTCTTCATGTTATTTCTGAGAGGCAGTATTGTCATTTTCACTTTCACGTGTTTCTTCCATCTGCCGACGGTGTCGCCATTTCTCATTTCACCCGTTTTTGTGCGTACGCCTGGGTCAGAGCTTGCGTGAAGGACCGCACATTTTCCCGTCAAGTTTGCTTTTTATAAATATCAATTATTGCGTAGAGAGTGGCGTACGCTTTCTTTTGTGCGTATGCAACGTTTATAAATGAGGCCCCAGGACTATAAAGTGCTTTCGGCCATCTAAGAAGGTAGTATATAAGTATATATCACTTACAATTTAGAGGAAAATTATTTATTTTTAATGAAAATGTTGCATTTTCATGAGCTATTTAATTGCCTGGTTTCTCTTTCTGCTCAGTATTGCTCAATTTAGAGAACATGATGTTAAGGATGACAACGATTAGCTTGTTTTTTTCCTAACCATGTCTACAGTAGGTTTGTAATAGCTTAATTATAGATAGATCTAATTGGTTTGTGACTTCAGCATATTTTTGGACTTTTTTGGCTTCTATATTTAAATCCTCACAAAAAAAAACACAACTTGGGAAAACTTTTACAGTAAAGCTTGAAGCATGTTTTTTCTCATCATAGTGTGTTACCAATATTATGGGCATTTACATATAGATTTGTACCCTTCTCTTCAGCAGCATTCTAATTATTTCTGGAAGAAGAAAAAAATGCTAAAATATGTGTTAAGACTTTCAAGCACACACAAAGCACAGATCCTTTATTCCATCCCATCTTTTTCCCAGAGGCCAGCGTCCATCAGTGAAACAGAAGATACTTGCCCTTGAGCTGAGAGGGATCTGGGCCAAAAAGCATCTTTAATCAATTCCATTTGATTAGGCGCCCCTGCATATACTGCATTATTATAATTCCATTAACACGGGCATGGATTTTCAATGAATGTAACTGCAGGCAAATGTTGAATCATAGTTGTGTGAAATCAAATAGAGCATAGGTTTGGAACATGAGCAGGTATTATTCTTTTTTTGGTCTATATATATATATATATATATATATATATATATATATATATATATATATATATATATATATATATATATATATATATATATATTCCTCCCCATGAAAAATTTCAAATGGTTAATTTTTTCAGTTTTACCTTTTTGTATGTTTTTTTAAATCAGCTATTTGCTGTGGATTTGTGGCTGTGTTTTTTTCTCTTGTAAACTTGATTAAACTTTAACTTTATGACAGTTTTCCTCCCATGTGCTTACAGATAAACTCATAACTGCAAAGTTTCCGTGCACTGGCTTCTCTAAAAACAACCTTGATAAATGGTGGGTCATGCTCAGTTCACTTCTTGGCTAAGCATGGAGCTAAGCACTCTCTCCGCCTCCAAAAGCCTTGTAATGGCCCAGGTGCATTTTTCCACAAGACCGTGCTTCACAAATTTATTTGGACACAGATATCGTTATCTCTGGACAAACATTTCGAAGACAGAGGACAGTTTCTGCTGTTTTAGCCTTTGTATCATAGCAATGTACATTTTGGCCTTTGGATGAATAATGCTTACTTGTAGATATTAGTTCTAAAAAAGAAACCCAAAAAATATATATTTTAACACAGTACGTCACCTTTTTTGTATTGGAATATTGCCCTTTTTTATATTTGTTAAAGATTACTTTTTGATTTGTGTGAAATTCTATTTCTTTAGTGTCCCCTCTCTATTTCGTGGTATGAAAAATTTTTTAATTTAATAGGCAATTACTCCTAAAACCGCCTTTTCATGCACAAAAATGAATTTGATATGTTAAATCAACCATTTCTTTTTTTTGTTTTTGTTTTTTGGCAAAAATCACATTTCAAAGATTAAAAGGGCCAAACAATAAATTTAAAAGTAATGTGTCAAAATCTGGCATGTTTGACATTCTGGAATTTAAAAGCCTGAAGCTTAGACAATAAGTAGTTCTTGAAATGCAGCCTTTTTGTGTGTAACATAACTTGTAATAAGAAACATAGAAATATTTGTTTTCCTCAGCTTTAGAAGTTGTCTTTGACATGATTATCATGATGCACTAGCAGTCAATTTAGTGATTAAATTTTGTTAAGTGAAAATTGGGAGAAAACTACATTACAAAGTTATAAATTTAAACAACCTTAACAATAGTTTGTTATTTATTAACCTTTAGGATATTCCCATTAAGATTAAAAACCTCTTTTGCAAGAGAATCCTGGTCAAGAGGCAGTCACAGTCAGTTTACAACTCGCAGACACATTTAAACATCAGAGCAATAAAGCTTTAAAATCCTAGAACAATAAAAACAGGAAAACATAAAATTATGCCTTGAGTCAAAGGAAAAGCAACTTTCTTCAGTTATCTTCTTTCAAGTTTAAATGCAGGTATGCACCTCCGCTGGATTGATACTTCTTTTAGTGTGTGTGTGTGAGCTCAGAGCACATTCTGCTCAGAGAAAATTGATCCCTGAGCTGCTGCCGACTTTGTGTTAGACACAGTGGCTGGATCTTCAACACTAAGATAGCTGGGGGAGTTATCAAATATTTGTGTCTTTTTCAGTCAAGCAGCACTGGATAAGTCGCTTAATGCCCCTGTTCCTCATCTTAGCAATGTGTCCATACACAAGACTGAGGGGACGCTGCAAACAACTGCTGTGACAGGAAATCACTGAAGATCCATCAGTTACAAAATCATAAAAGCCTGGGTCAATGACACTTTTTCAAAAAAATACTATTGCAGAAAGCAAATAAGCATGAATGCAAAAACAAGTTTGACCAAGCATTGAGGTGAAAAATCAGCACATTCTACCCGGTAATTAATGGAGGTGCACATTGTGGAGTCTTACAATCTTGAACCAGCCGATCACCGCTGGCTCTGATGTGATATTTTTACAATCAATTTGCAAAAATATGAAAAAGGAAATTCACATGTGTGATGCTTTTCGTGAATAATGGAATTTTCTTTGTTTATTTTACAAGTTTAAAGATCATCATTTTGTGTTGCATCTTCCTGGGTTGCGCTGAGCAAACAAGAAATATGTTGAAAGAAATATAATAGCACACAAGGAAGAATTTCCCATAATTAGTTTATGGTTTGGTATTCAGCTGAAGATCTCCAGTGTTCTTCTCTCAGCCAACGAAAGCATCAGCTGTGCCAGTTTTTGTTTAGCAAGGAGGGGGATTCACAGGAAGACTTATGACCATAATAACAATTGTAATGCTTGATTTATTTACTAAAGTCCTGGACTCTTTGAAGAACACTGGTACAGCTGGAAATCATTTGCCACATGTTTGTATCCTTTTAGAGATAAAACTGCTCAAGTATTCCATTTGCACATTGTTGAATATTTTAAATAGAATCTTGCATTTGTCAGCACTAGTTTGAACAAAATGGGAGAACATGAACCTAATTGCCAGCTCTGCTTACACGTGTAAACGAATGAAAATGCAGAATTTATTTTACAACATTCACTGTCTAATTATGAAAATAAACTAAATAAGGAGATAAACCACCATATTATTGTTTAGCACCATTAATGGCTTATGAGCTTTCACATACTATCAAGTATGTCCCGGATAAATGGTAATGTTATCTGAGGGGAAGAAAAGCATACACAGATCCTTGTCATCCTCATTGTCTCCAGTGCACCTGTATCCACCGTATGCCAAGTGCTCCAACCATTACACACCAACCTAAACAAGGAAAATCAATCAAAATCATTATCACAGCAGGTGTATGACACTTCCACCTGTGTTAAACTGTTAAGCATTCTTATGTCTGGATAAAGAGACTTCATCTCTGGCAGGATAAGAACGATTTGTTGGTTTCTGGCAGGGCTGAGTGCTTCAAAGAATCATCCATCCATTTTCCAAACCCGCTGTATCTCCCTTGGGGCTCACAGGGCTGCCAGAGCCAAACCTGGATACCTTTGGGGCAAAGGCAGAGTACACCCTGGACAGGTTGCCAGTCTGTCTCGGTGCCACACAATCACATATACACACTCAGTCACACCTAGGAACACATTAGAGTAACCAATCAACCTATGAATCATGTCTTTGGACCATGGAGTGCCTGGAGAAAACCTATACATGAACAGGTAGAAGTTGGAAACTCCATACATCAAGGACACTGCTGGGATTTGAACCAGGACCTGCTCAAAGCGCTAACAACTGAACCACTGTGAAGCCGCCTCTAATCAAACTCCCACAATACCAATGAAGTCTCCCACTTTTTTTTTATTTAAAGAGCGCAGGACAAACTGTATAGTTGAATACATTTTCCTTTGAAAGCATTCAGTAGAAGATGCTACTTAGCTTTTATGATAGAGCAGAAGTGATCAACAACAGTAAATTGGCTATGGATTTTAAATCATTAGTTGATTGGCATCAATCAGATTCTCCTCTATGTTGGTTTTGGACTCCACTCCCTGATCACATCATCAACACGATTATGCGATAATCAAGGTTGACGTGGTTGACATGATGCAAATTCTTCACCAAACTTCTGATATTACAACTCCACTACACCCAAAATGCACTGCTGCCAAACCGGCGTGCAGCAACCGATGCTCAAAAAGCTCTGCAGAACCTCTGATTCCATCTTTGCATTGAGACTGGTCGTTCCTGCCGGGCAAATACCATTCAGTGTGGATGCAGCTTAAGACAGGATCCATTCATGTTTTTAGATTGTTGTGAGCCTCTCAGACAGAAATTGAGGTTCATCAAGTAATAATATACAAGTCTTTCATTTATGTTCTTTTGTGTTTTGAAGGGCCTATAACATGCAAAATTAACTTTTTCTTTGGCTTATAAGTGTATTATAATGTAAACTCACAAAAAACAACCCCAAAGTAGTATTTTGATCCATTCATGCATTTCGGAGTGTTCCTCTAAAACCCTGCTCTCTGAGCACCTGCCCCTCCGAACCCATAAAAACAAGTGGGTTCTCACATTGTGATATCACGAAGTGAGGAACTGCCCCTTCCAGGAAGATTCTGCTCTGCCATGCAGCGCCCCCAGGCTAACGAATACCCACTTTCTCTGCAGGAGCCAGTGTTGATCAGCTGGATCAAGAGTGTAAGACTCCACAATATGCACGTCCATTTTTGCAAAAGTTTGGAGGTTGTTTGTTTTTGTGGGTGAAACACAGCCATGCTGGCGAGGCCAGCTCTAGACTGACGTCAAGAAATGGGTGGCACCCACAAGGAGCGATAGGCGGTGCCTCAGAGATTGAATCATCTTATACTTCGGTAGGAAAATTGGCTGCAAAAATAACTAATATTTCATCAAAAATCCTTCTTTGGTCAGACAAAGGACATAATATGGATATAGTTTACTCTGAAAGGTTTTAGAATAGGACAATGCAGGCCCTTTAAGCTTATGTGGCCTCGTGTCCTGTTGTCATTGAAGTGCCACGTGCAATGGTCCTTGCTGCTCCAGCCCATCTACTTCAGGATTTAAAGGATAAAAACATTAGGGGATTTTTTTCATACGTAACAAGCAGCCATTTCTGCCGATTGAGTCTTTCTGTCATGACTGCAGTCCCTTTATTCTGTTCTGACCATTGTGGCTGGCATCAATGTAATATTTTTTGTCAAAAGGACTTCTATTGGTTTAAGTTGGTTTAAACCCAACAAACTGTAAGCATGTTTGCAGGAGGTCTGTGCAATAAACACTGCACTCGCAAAACAGCATCAACTGTTTACAGGAAGTGCAAGTTGGAACAGTTTGTACGGGTTCCTTTCAGTTCACTGACACAGTGTAGAAGATGAGGAAGGTAAATCCTTATTTGAAACACTGAAAAAAAAGTGTCCTTTTTTACCTTTGTGCCCTCTGGAAATGATGGTTTTGGGGACTAGGTCATGCAGCGAAAGAAGTAGTCAAGAGAAGGCCTCTATAGAGATGTATGTAGTGCATCTGTTAAATAGATAAAACAAAATGCATCATGTTATCTCATGTAATTCTCATCTCATATATCATGTAATTATTCTTAATGAAATAAAATATTTAGTACTTGAAGGTAGCCTTTAATTTTCACTCAGCTAATGAGCAGGGGGACAGTGCATCTAGCATGTCAGCTAGAACCTCAACATAGGGTTCATTATGTTTTGTTTTGCCATTCTCTTTATTTTATTTTTTTCTTGCCTGCAAGATTTTGTTGCTTTTGGAATAATATATAGAATAAGGTCAGAGGCGCAGAATACTGCTGGGAGAACCACGTTAAGTGAGCTGAGAGGAGCCGAGGTGAGCTTGATGGATACTTGGTAGGTTTAGAGAGAAGCATCTCAAGACCTCTTACACTCACACGTACACCATCTGATGTGCTCTGCTCTTTTCAGGAGGAGGCGCAAAGATGCACAGCGTGGCGTGATTCAGGAATGGTAATGTGAGACCGCCAAAACTGCAGGGGTATCCGTAAGCTTTTTTTTTTTTTTCGCTGTTGGAAAAAGAGTGTGCCTCCGTGCCTCCCTGGCCTCTGGCTCTGGGGGCCTTGCGGCGGCCCTGCTGGCCCTGGCCTGGGTGGCGGGCTTGGTCGCCCGGGCGGCGGTTGTTCCCTGCCGGTTCCCGTGTGGCGTTGGGGGGATTCCGGCTGCCGCTGCTGCTGCGGTGGGGGTCTTGGGGTGGGGATGGCTGGGCACTCTCCCTCCTTCTTTTCACGTTCCACCACCCATTTTAGAAGAACATAAACACTCACCTGAGCACTGGTGTTAGCTCACCTTTGCACTAACAGTTTGCATGACTGAATGACTGAAATATTTCACACTAGTTGGTTTTAAGGCATAAGTATGCGTGTGAACACTATCTGTTTTGTGTATATGTCGACAGGTGGACATTTTTGCAGCTAGCAGGTGTGTTTAATACATTTCAGTGTGTGTGTGGACAGGCTCCGCCCCTTTTTTTTGTTTTGTTTTTTACTACATTTGAACCTTACCATAATGATTAACAACCAGTAAACTTGTTGCTTTATGCTGCTTCATGGTCTTATCCCCCTTCCCCTCCTATTATCACCCCCAACCCCCCCTCTCTCTAACGTCCCTCTCTCTTCTTCCCCTCTTTCCTTTTCCGTCCGGTCCAACACCAAAGATTTTCAGACATGATTGAAATTAATAAAGTTTGGCCTCAATTACAAAAGGGGTTTATTCAGACATACCTTTGGTTTGTCTGAAGATTAATAACCCCTCTTGTTAAAGTAAAATATGTCCAACACAAGAGGCCCTCAGCTCTCATCTGTCTGCCCAGCTGTTGGACAGGACAATTTAAAAAAAAAAAAATGTGTTATTAGCGCTTTCTGAGTTACACTTGAGCAACACTGTCCTCTTTTGGTAAAGCAGTAGATGTGGAAAAGACTGAGAAGTGAAAATAAAAAATTTTGATTATTCAAAATCTGTCTGTTTTCCCCCACCCCCTTCGTCAGTTGGTTATTCTCCATACGCATGTGTTGATAAGGCTTGTTTTGGCTTGTCTGCCTTGTTGTTTGTGAAGGCGTCAACGCACGACTGTGACAAGTCTTTTCTCTTTGCGGCTGTGTTTGTTAATGTCACTCAAGACAGCCAAATTGAAGGTGCCATTGTTAGCACCGGAGGGCAACCAGAGTGCATTCGACAGCTTGACAGCTCTCATTAGTGTGTTAGACACAAACAGTAGCCCAGATGCTCCTAGTCAGTCCTTGGTCAGACTGGAGCGTTGCTTAACAGGCCACTGACAGGTGGCTTTGTTGCACTATGTCTCATGGTTGACAGCATAGCAAAGGAAGAACTCATCTTCAATACACTGCTGGGATTGCTGAGGACAAGAAATGCTTCAAAGACATAAACACTGCTAAGCTACGATTACATGATGCATAAGGAATGTCAACAATAAACAGTGATATTAAATATATATAACTGATATTAAAATCCCAATAGATACACACAAAAATTAAAGTTTTTCCCAACTGCATTATGAAGTGCAGCAAAAAAACAATGATGAAAATTCATTGGCCTAAACACTTCAACCAATACACTTGTTAGTGAAAGATTATTGACAGAAATTTGAGTAAGCACAAAGTGTGAGTTTCTGTTCTAAAGTTCAAAGAAGCATGTTGGAGAGTATTTTGTATGAGCTTGAGAAGGTGAGAGAAGCTCACAAACTGTAGAAAATGCATCCTTGACCATTTATGCAGTCCCTGCTCTAGTCTAACTGTTTGCTTTAGAGTTAGATGATATTTTTTTTCAGTTATTGCAACTTTCTATGGCAAATATTTAAACAAGTTCAGCTCACTCTGTTAAACCTTTTTTTTAAATATGAAAAACCAATCCAGAGGCACAAAAGTCCTAACTAAATGAAACATTGAATACTTTTCCAACACACCTTTTGAATTCGCCCATTGCCTCAAGGGTGAAGCAGAATGGGGCTTACGAGTAATTCAGTCTGTCATAATTCGATGAATGCCACAACTTTTGAAGTAAGGAAAAAATTAAAAGGACCAACAGGGTGAATATAAAACAGTTGAAAACTTTGTTTTCTTTTCCCTTGGAGTTTTTGTTAAGGGACATGATTTAGACACAACTTTTGCAAAGCTGGTGTATAAAATACATATTTCCCATACGAAAGCATGATCTGAAGTATTTTTGTTTACTCTTCCGGCTATTCCCTTCAGGGGTTGGCTTAACAAACCACCACACAATTTGCATTCGATTTGTTATTTTCAGCAATTTATGGCGAATGCCCTGCTTAACCCAAGCCTCCGCATATACCCAGACTTGGGACCAGCACATGGAAACACTGGAAGGTGTCCCAGAGTGGCAGATGGTCTCTTATTCAAGGACTAACCAGGCACATCATTGTTAAACTTCTGAGATCAGACGAGGTCAGGGAGGACCAGACTAGCACAAGTGTTATGTTGTTGGTGTTTTCACATTATATATTAATAAAATAAATAATTTAGTTCCTTACCAACAAAAATCATTGTTTAAATATATCGTAGGAGCTTGGTACTTACATCTAACTGGAAATCAGTTAAAAATTGACGTAAAGTGTGTATGTCACTCCAGTATTAAAATGTAAAAGCAAACATTTGGCTTGATTCATGGTACTATCTTTTATGTGTTCACAGTAGTAAGTGCAACAATTCACTTTCCCTGTGATTTGGTTCAAAACCTCAACTTTTGGGTCACACTTTCGTTTTGGTACAATATGTGATTTGTGTACAGTGTTCCCTCGTTTATCGCAGTGGATATGTTCTATAAATAGGTGAAATCCACAAAGTAGGATTAGAGATGTTTTAAGGCTGTAAACCTCCTCACTACAAACTTTATACACTTTTCTCAGACAGAAGTTAACATTTTTACTTTTTTCTTTCTTGCTTATAATCTTAAAGTTGTAGAAAAATAAGTCTAATATTGAAGAATGAAAACCAAGATCTAAACGCAATGAATTTTTATGTAACTCTGTCAAGCTCCATGTGTCACATCTCTGTACAGGAGAAATGGCATGACAGAGATTGATTAATAAGATCAACAGCCAATCAAATCGAGCAGTGCTCTGTTAAGAAAAAAGTCATGCAAATATGCACTGAAAAACACAATTCAACAGTGAGACGGTGAAAGGTGTACTCCAATATAGCAAGTATGCATCACAAAATAACTGTTTTGAAAAACACTGTTCCAAAACCAGTTAAACCTATTCAGAAATATGATTTTATTTTCATTTTACAATAAGTACATAACAATGGAAAAAAAAATCAGTTAACTACTATGCCTGGTGTAATGTAATAAGACAATAGATAATAAAATTTTCTTAAATTAACCACAACAGTTGTTTGACACATTCAATGTTCACATAGTGGTGTGCAGTGGGGCTGTCTGGCCATGCTGGGACGCCACCGGAGACATGGTGTTCCAATGGCGCTTCAGATCCGACACTTTGATGAAGGTATTTTGCAGGTGTGGCAGCTGATTTACTTTGGTCACGATTCGGTTCAATGGGATAACAAACAGTAGAGTTTGGTTTGGTTGGTGCCTAGGATAGCACCCTTGTGCTATCCTAGGCACCTTACCATTAGGAGTTTGGTCATCTAGACCCACTAGACAGTGCTCTGAACCTTTTTTCTTCAATGATTTGTGATCCTCACTGGTGTCCATGGATTACATGAAATCTTTCCACCTTTATCCACCTTTGTCATGGTAGGAATAACACGTCAATGCAAGGGTTAAACCAAGATTGGTGGTATCCCTGGTGCACATGGAATGCAGGGGTTCTCTGGTGAGTCTTCTCAGATGTCACAAACACTTCTGCAAGTCAAAGGTTTAGAATGTTCAATGTTATGTCCAAAAGTCAGTTGAAAAGCTTTTTTTTATTATTACTGTATTTTGAAAAAATCATCTCAAATGAAGCAAGTCAACAAGCTGAAATGAAGCTCTAAGGTGAACCAGACTCACATAGAAGACAATTCTGAATTTCTGTGAAAAGAAAATTTCTTTGAAAAGAATCCAGAGATGCGTCTCCTTATATTAACGCTTTTTTTTGTTTTTGTTTCTGGTAAATAGCACAGAAAAAAAGGAGGCTAAACGGGTTTGAGAGGTTAGAGATTACAGAGCTCCATGTTTCTGGAACTGAAAAATACCTGTTCTGTCATTCCAAAGGGACTCTGGAACCCCGTCATTTTGCCGCATTATTACAAAAAAAAGCTAGCAGCAGTAAATAACCTGTCAACGTTTTTACTTTGTCATTAGTTTAGGCATGGAGAGACTCTGGCAACATGTGCACGCTGGGATGTCACAAGTAACGTGACTCTGTGAACTGACACGGCACTACAACTGCTGATGTGGGAAAAATGTGGATATAATAGCGAGCATGTCATAACTGGATTGGAGCATGCTGAGGTAACAAACAAAATAATATAAACAACAATAATGAAATAGATAAAGAAGGATCAACAAAATGACTGATTGAAATGGTCATATTTATTAGTCTCTGAAGAAATTCTTTACCTAATCCTGGCTGGAAGGTTTCTAAGGGACAGCAGCTCCAAAGAAAATGTGACTGAAAACTATTTTTGACTCAGAACCATTTTAAAATACCAACGTCCCTCAGAAGGAACAGATGTGTTGAACGATCACAAATCTCAGTAAGGATTTTTGTTATTTAAAGGTCTTTGCCTGATTGTACAAGGTTATGGGCTCGTTTTCCCAGGAGGACTCGGTCAGCTCCAAATCCATACAATTTACCTTTAAACCATTTAAAAGATTAATGTCAAATCATGTCACTGCGCACATGCTATGAACTTTCAGGATGACCTTGCTGGAGGCTGTTTGTCTCTGTTTTATAGTCTGCATCAGTGCCTTTAGTTCCAATGTGTGTCTTCACTCCATGCTCAAACCTCATTCCTGGGACACACTCTCAACCCAAGAGGAAAGGAGACTCAAGCCTTTATGCCTTTAAGTCCAAGCAAAAATAAGTACAAAAGAATAAAGTGAAATGCACATGCAATGTTTTTGATTCTTTTCAACCAATAGACACATTCTTTCCCAACAAAGTGGAAAAGAGAAGGATGAAACCTTTCTGTGCTGTTAAATTTGAAACCTGATGAAAATGTTTTGAAGTCCAAACAAGAATCGACTCTTCTCCCTTTTATTCTTTAAACCAAAAGGCAAATCAGCGCTTGCACGTACTGATGATGCAAGACACTTCAAACCCAAAGGCACAGCTGACAAAATGGATAAACACCATCCGTTACCTCTCCACTACGATATGAAGCATTATTGCGCATAAAGACAAGGAGAAGGATGGTGTTTACCTTGGCAGTTTACAGCAGTTGCTATTCATCATGAGCTGTTGCAGACTGGTTATTAACTGCAAATAACATTTGCCCTGTAAATTAAAAGGAAAAACAAAAGCTCAGTGGTTTGATATTCAGTTACATATTACATCCTATAAGGCTGTTGTGAATTTATCTTGTGATAATCATTTAGTGCAATGTAATGATGCATATGGTTCAAAGTGTTATCATGCTTAGTTCTGTTAACGAACAGTTCATCAAAAGTGTGTTTAGACGGGACAGTTCCCTAAATGCTAATTGGAAAACTTTAATGAGAATAAGAGTCATTACTGAAGATAACAGCTTGGAGCACTTACATAAACAATACGTTGTGCTCCCTGTCACACAAAGGATCTCCCATACAGCTATTGACGAAGACCTGGAACAGCTTTGCTCATAAGCAGCAGAAAGTCGATGGCAATAAATTAGGTCAGTCAACAGAAACAACAAACAGCGACCTGCCAGGATGCTCGAGTCTGACTCGACGCAGCCGGATATATTTCTGGATGGTGCCAACAGCTTTCCATGAAAAGCACATGCTAGCATCCATATTTATAGAAGGTGCTGATGACATTGTTTGCCTCAGAGATCAGTTCCCAGGATGATTCTTAATCCCTCATTGCCTTTTAACAGATTGCACCAACAATGAGAAGGCGGACAGGTGCCAGCAGGCCAGGTGATGACCTTGCACTGATGGATGTGGCAGCCATTACGATGGGCAACCAGCTTCCTGTGGCTTCCTCTATTACAACAGACAATGACAGAGCTTAACAAAGGGCCAGTCAAGAGAACATCATTTTTCTGCTCTGGCAACACTGAAATATCATTTGATTTGGACAGATACATGATCTACAGAGTCAGATACTGGCATTTCAAGTGTCCTGCATGAATAATGTTTGAGTTTAGATTCCACATCAAGTCGATGCTACTGTGCATTTGGTACAACTTTAACACTAATGTTTGCTTTTAAATAAAAAAAATGCAGCATTGTATTAAACTAAATATGGAAAATCTAAGTTGTTGCATCTAATTTTTTAAAGTTTAATAAAAAAAAAATCACTTTAGCTTAGATTAATAAGCTAAAAGTGGAAAATAAGGAGAAAATAACAGATTTCGTCCCTCCTGGTGAACCACCTGCACCTTTGGTACAGTTATTTTTGTCTCTTCCAATTTAATTTTAAGTGTATTTTTCACAAACTGTCCATTGTTTTTGCATAACAACAATTGCAAATCGTTTTTTCCTCTTTCTTTTTTGTTTAATCTTTTTGCCTTATCCCTTACAGTTTTAAGCCAATTTAATACAGAGAAACTTGCTTCTTTGAAAATCACAAGAAATTTATTTTGATTTTTTTTTAGTTATGCTGGTTTTGGAATGTCACAAGAGATATATTTTTATTTCTCCAATAGTCCTCTGCATTTTTTTTTCAATACCAAAAAAAATCCTTTTTATCATAAAATATAGTATTAACACAGAACTGAATACCTTGTAAAAATATAACTATACAAAGTGTATTATATTTTTTAATCAAAAGTTAACTTTACTCCAGCGTTACTGAAACAAATAAAATGACCATGAGCGGTGTGTGAAGGGCCAACCCAAGCTGGCCACAGCAGTGACTAAAAAAGTTCCAAATCCATCAATGAAGACTAAATGGATTGTCAGGGAAAGATCACGGATATTTGCATTCTCAGGCTATGCATGATTCAATAACAAAGACCACATGTTTCCACATGCCTCAATTCCCAAACCAATCAAGATATGACAAGAGAGCTGCTTCTAAGGCTCACCCACACTTTGACAGAAGGAAAAAAAACTTTGAAAACTGAGCAAGGAAGGAAAGAAGGAGGAACACTTTGAAGCTCTCAGACACAAAAAATGCAGAACATACTTCTGCCTGCAGAACACACTTATGCAAAGCCATTTGATTTCTATTGGCAGATCAAAACAAGCTGCCTGCATAAAAAAAACAGACCACTTTGCAATGTACTGTATTGTTTACTCTTCAGCCTTTTTTGGACAAAAATCTATAATATTATATACAAATTTAGGTTTCAAGAAAAGCATGTTGTTTTCGCAGAAAACTTCAAAACTCCTGCCTGTATCAGATTTTTGACAAAAGGGTGAAGTATGTGAACATGTTCAAATAGCAGTCAGAAACAATGACTCTGTTTGTCAACTAACTTAATAAACTCAAGAAAAGCTGAGGTTATCTGATTTAACCTTGTAGTAAAAGACAATTTTTGAGTTTAACTCTGTTTAAAGCAGCAAAGGTTTATTCAAAATAAATAATCTACTGAAGTCAATTGAGACAATATTAACCCATTTATGCCTGAATCTATTTTCTGCTATGAAAATATAATTTTCACTTGTGTTTTTGGTTTCACATATGCTAAATTAAGATAATTTTTAAGCTGAAGTGGTTTGATGCATACTTGTATCAATAGACTCATTGACTTTTCATTGAAGAAGAAAAAAATACGGTGGAAGGTTGGAAAAATAACCTGGTGAGACAGGAGGATGCTAAACAACCAGGACATAATCTGAACACAGCAAACATTTGCTAGAAACTTGAACTTTAAAAAGACAGAAAAAAACGAATAATGCACCAGTGTTTTAAAAAAAAAACACTAACAAGAAAACTAAATAAATAAATACATACAACGTGGACAATAAAACCATAGCCTATTATTCCAAATGATGTCTCGATATATATATTTAAAATAATATGCACAAATGGCAATACATTTACACCTGCATACATTAAAATGAAATATAATCACTATCTTAAATTACTTATTTACTTAGTTACTTAGTTACTTAATTACTTATTTAAAATTACGTTTTGTTTCTGAATCACTCAATCTCAATGAAGTAAATTTATCGCTGTTTATTCACTGCAACCTTTAATGGACTACATTTCCCATGTCAAAGAGTGACATGTTGTCTCCCATAATCCTTTGCGCACCAGCAGAACGTCCCATCTAGCAGAGGTGACTTGAAGCTGAGACGAAATAAGGCTGCAATTATGCTTGGACAAGCAGTTAGGCGCTTCACTACTTCAGCCATCCGGTCTTCACATTATGCTGAAGGACCAGGAAAGGTAAGAGGGTCGTTAAGAGGAGCATTGCTGTTTTATTTGTGTCATTTTGAGACACGGCCTTTAGTTTTCTCTCTCTCTGTAGCTGGTCGTTAGCCGTAGAGACAGGAGCTTGGAGGTCATATGTTTGTTTTTTTGGCATTGATTAGCGTGTTGATGCTTTCTATGAATACAGCGCTTAACACATATAAGTGTTCTTTAATCTTCGTTTTTATGCTAAAAGGCGGTATTTAAGTTGGACAGAGAGCTCGCGACATGAAACGCTCACATCTGTCTTTCGGTTAGCATTAGCGTAGCATGTAGCTTGCATTAGCATGTGGCTAGAAGCTTGATGTCAAAAGTTACGCAAAGTCGTCAAATGTGTAGGATAAAATGCATAAGCGTTTATTAAAAACTCTTTTATAGCTTAATTTATTTGGGTCATTGTGTTGTGAGTAAAAATATATAAACTGCAACAATAAATAGTTAAGATTCTGAATCATTTTTGTACTTCCGGTTATACTTTTTTAAGGTCAAAGTTTTGTATGGAGTTTACTTGTATTTATTTCTGCTGCCACTACTAGTTTCTTTAAATAAAGTGTGTATGTGTCTATCTATCTATCTATCTATCTATCTATCTATCTATCTATCTATCTATCTATCTATCTATCTATCTGTCTATCTGTCTATCTGTCTATCTGTCTGTCTATTTGTATATCAAAATGTATGGAATCCAAAGCTTGCATTAAGTAGAAATAAGTATTATTTTTACTGCAATGAAAATGTATCTGAACTTTTTTGTAAATGTATGAGTATATCCTAAATTTTAAAAGCATTATTTGCTGTGCCTTAACAATTACTATCAGCTCTTTTAATTGATTTTAATTGATTGATTGTTATTGCAGTAAATCTAATTACTGTGCTTTTCAAATCTTTATTACTATTTTATTTTCATTATAGGATGAAATGTAGGCTAAAGCTACTTGTCACATCTTTTTTTACATAGTATTATTATGAGTATGGGTGCCGTTTGATTTCTGAAAGTCTAGTTTCTGCAAGTCGATAAGTGAACACATCTTGAAGTCATCTCCATGATTTATTTTCTTAAATGCTCTAACTGCATTATAACATGTTTGTTTTTTTCCCTTTAGAATCTGCCATTTTCAGTGGATAACAAATGGCGTCTCCTTGGCCTAATGGTGGTGTTCTTTGGCAGCGGCTTTGCATTCCCCTTCATTGTTGTCAGACATCAGATCTTGAAGAAGTGAAATGGTTCCATGTCCCTTAACCTTTATGGTAATTACACCAGTGTATATACTTTTTTTTTTATTCTAGAAAATGTACTTTCACTGTAATAAAAAGCACAGCCTCTTCTGTTTAGAAGAGAACAGTCATGCACAAGAAGACTCAAAGCTTTTTCCTTTTTGTCTTTTGCATTTTTTTGGAAGATATTACCTGCTTGAAGTGAAAGTAATATATGTTGTACGGCTCATTTTTTTATTTCTTGTTTTTCTTGCAGATCGTCAGCTGGAACATCCATCAACATTCTGTCTTTGCTGAATGATGGAAATCACTTAATTGTCTTTGTAAATAAAGGTCTCCTTAAATATGAGTGCTTCTGCCTTTGGTTTATTTTCTGGAATCTTGTGGTTGGAAATGTGTTCAACTGTTAACATTAATCTTTAAAGTTATGTAAAACCATATTCATGTTTGAAATGCTTTGCTTCTTTCATAATTAAGTAGGTATTCAGGGGTTAAAGCAACGAAAAAAATGGGCAATATTTTGGCCTTAATATAGTTTTGTAATTTTGTTTTAAAAAGGTTGCCTGGAGTCTTCTTGTATTTCATGATGTCCACTGACAGCAGTTGCAGATTTATAGAAGTGCTCCCAACGTTCTAAAGGAAATACAATCTTCCGGTAAACCACTGAAGAGTCCTTCAGTGTAATGGATTAAAAGTTGAAGCAGATGATTAAAGATGAAGTAAATCTTTCAATTTTTTTTTTCTACATCTAAGAAAACATGAGTGATGGGGAAACCTCTAAAATTGATCAGACTCTGAAAATCTTTAGTGAATAAAACATGACAAACTGAGCTGTGATTCTGAAAGTAGTAACTTCTTAAAACTTGACTTTTTATCAATTTGAAGTAAAATAATGTATGTGCATAACATATGAGAGGTTACGCTCCTAAAAGCAAATCGATATGCAAATTTTCTTTAACGCATTTTGTAAAACTCTTTAAAACAATGAAGTGTTACTTCATTATGAAGTCTTTGGAGTAATAAACGCTTAACTACTTCAGAATAATGACTGTAAAAAGTCCATTTATCCTGTCCACAGATGTAGCAGAAAGTAAAACGGTTTTCCAAAGTAGAATATCTTCCCTTTTTTCTGTTTTTTGCCCCCCCCCCCCCCCCCACCACCACCACCACACACAACCTATTTGGATTCGGCTTTGATGCTGCAATAAAACTTTTATTTTCCTCCTTTGAGCTCTGAAAATTGACAGTAATGCACTGAATAACTGGGCTTGCCAGAAGTTCCTTAAAATTTTACAAAACGATTTAGTGGAGCTAAAGCACTCAGGGATAATTTGGGAAGGTGCCTCACACTTGGAGTCAACAGAAAAAAAGCTTTTTAACAGACATGCATTTGCTCCTGCTGAGAGTATAAATGTATTCTGCCAGGGCTTTGGGTCTAATAGAAAATTCCCATTATCCAAGCCTCTAAGAGTGAAAAAAAGTCTCCTGAACAGTGAAATTCCTTTATTATAGCTATAAATGATCTATTCTCTGCTATTATGCCCTGTTGCTGAAGCTTTTAAAGATTCTAGTTAATGCCAGGCTTAAACAGTTGGGACCTATTAAAACACAATAGTCTTATCTAGATAAGGAGCAAGCTGCAGTGCAGTGCTGGCGCCTTATGAAAGTGCAAAACGGGTTGCTGGCACTGGGCGTTTGGCTGAGCGGGTTCTGTTCAGATGGGCCTGCCATGGAGTATCTTAAATGACCTACAGGAGGGTTAGGGAAGTGCCCGATGCAGACACAAGAGTTTGTCATGTTGGAAGGAAAAAAGTAGTTACAGTCAAGAGCTCTTTTATAGTCACAATATAAACAGAATTTTTCATCGCCCCATAATAAACCATTTCGTTAAAAACAAACAAATGTTTGTTTGATTCGCTATATTAAATATTACGTTTTGCCCCCCAAAATTGAGGGTCCTGCGCAGTATCTTGGCTGTTCCTAGCACTGCGCTTTTCTGGACTGAGAGGTCTGAGGTAGTTACTTTTTTCTTCCAACATGACTAGTCCATATCAAGTATCTAGAAATGGACTATGTATATACAAACACACAAGTTCAAGTCCTCTGAGGCCTGGTAGCTTTGCTGTTTGGGCTGAGATGAATGAGGTTTTTCCAGGAATCTGCTGTAGCCTCTCCTCCAGGTTGGTGTTACTACCCCAAGTGTTCTAATCACTACAGGTACCTTTGTCACCTCCACCTTCCAAGCTTTCTCCAGTTCTTCACTGAGTCCCTGGTAGTTCTCCATTTTCTAATGTTCCTTCTTCCTGATGTTTCCAAAACTTGGTATTTTTACCAAGGCCTGTCTGTGCTTTGTTTGTGCAATGATCCATGTGCCTATTTATCTTGGTTGCAATCATGCCTGACATAAGCTTCCATGTTGACAGGTTATTGGCAGGTAATTGAGTCGGATCGCATCTGAGGGATCTTTCTTAATCAGGTCCATTCGGCCTTCTATTGGTCATTCAGGTCGTTTGTGCTGCCAGGTGCTTATGGAGTGCAGTGAGTTACAGTAGCCAGTAGGCGTGTATCATGTCAGGGCAAAGTGCTGTCCAGTTCTTCATACCTGAGAGTCTTTCCTGGTTGTCTGTCACTGTGATGGCTACTGGATTCCGTTAAGGGGGGGTGGCTACTCAGAGAAACCAGCCATAAAGCATTGCGGTTACATGCTGCCTCTTTCTCCAATTTACTTTGTTCAGTTTCCAGCCTTGGTGGGTCAGCTCTGCTGTTATGACCCTGCCAATGTGTGCGTTCACTATCACAAGTTGAGTTTCAAACTCTGCCTTGCTTCATTGTTTCTTTAGTCGGTTGGTTAAGCCCAGGAGCCTTTGTTTGGCAGTTTCCAGTGCTTCAGGTTCCCCATCACCTGACGCAGGCCTTGTTTAGCCAAATGTCTGAGCTGGCATGAGATCTCTCATGGGTTATGAAGTAGGCAGTGGCATCAATGTTCTTGGATATATTACTTATGCCTTGCTTTTGTAAACAAAAAGCAGTTTTTTTTAAATTGGTACACAGAATAAAAAAAACACAAACTCCTGTTGCCTCCATTTGTAATAAAGTTGCGAGTCCCCTAATTAAAATGTTCACACATATGTTTTGCAATAAAATTTTTTAATGTTATTAATTTTGATTGGTTTGACAAATACAATATGTTTCAGAAATGATTCACATTTAACTATCGGTCACATTAGCTTTGTTCCACATTTTATTTACATTACTTAAGCTTTTCTTTTATTCAAACAAAAGTGACTAAATTATGTTTTTTTGTATTGTTGAGGGCTGTAAATATATCACATACGTGTTTTTCTTCTCCATTTATCAATCAAACGAATAAAGTGTTCTTGCAGATATGTATTGTAGATCATCTTATTTGCACTAGTTATTTGAGTTTGTTCCAGACTCTTCTCCATCTCATGCGAGAAATCTAGTTATAGACTCATTTTCACTTTAGGGTGGGGGGAGATGGTGGGCTTAGCTTGGTGTAACGCTTTAGACAGCCACCTAATAAAAAAGCCAGATTTTTTTATTGATTCCCCTCAGTGGCATCCAGCTGTAGCATAAGTCAAACACTTGTGTTTGGAACTGTTGGCTTTTGGGAGTCGAGTTAGTGGTGATTGAATAGTGTAAACATTTACTTACTCTGAATAGGAGCGGGCCGTGACACATAATCTGCTGTCTAATTTACCTCTCCGTGTTGGATAAATTCCAGCCAGCACTCAGAGCATCCTTTACAACACCATTTAATCCCACTATTAATTCAATTGCAACACAAGTATTCGTCCTGAGTGACTCCCTATCACGAGAAAGCTGTGATAGAAAGTTTCAAGAGGGTCACGACCTCCTGGATTTCCTACGAAGGCCACTCCCTCTCCCCCTGCTGTCTGTTTAGAACACTTTACCTCAAAGATGCTGACTGGCTAAGTAGCACAGAACTGTCAGCACAGTAAGATGAAGTGTGCACCAACCACCCACTTCTTCAGAGCGGGCCTCAGCCAGGAACTCCACGCAATTAGTCCAGAACCTCCGTGGGGATGGGCGCTCATGAAAGATGAATCTTCACAAGGCTCACACTTGCTCTGTTTGTCTGCATCTTTATGTATGTTGCTACAAAAGGACATACATACAGTAGAAGAACCTTTACAGAAAATGACATTACACTGTAAACCCGAACATTCAAAGTAATAAAATATAATGAGTAGCTAATACTCAAAGTTTTCAAAAAAGCTCTTCTAACTCAATCATATAACATTTGTTTAACACATCCCCTGTTTTGAGTATATGTAACTAATAATTTTTAATTTAAAATAAAATATGTTTAAGTTAAGTAAATTAAACTTAAAAGCATAATTAAAGCGTAATATATAGATTTAAGGAAAGAAATAGTTAAAGTTTGAACAACTTAAAACCAAAGTTATCAAAATGCATTGGATTAGAAAAGTATATAACAACATAACTATCAGTGCAAAACCAGTGACTTCTTTCAAACACCTTTGGAAGACCTGCATTCTTATGAAGTAGCAAAACACCAAAATCTGTAAAGCTAATAATGTTTTTCTACATTTAGTTTGATATCAGAGATCTAACAATAGTCCTAAACCAGATCTGAGACTGTTGGAATCTTTAGCTCCCAGAAAATGCAGTTTTAATTCTGTCGGATTGAAACACAAGCAACTTGATTTGGCAACTTTTGGTTCAAAAAGTCTTAAGAAAACGTCAGACTAAAGTGATTTGGATTGGATTTTTTGCTTTAGTTTTTATTTACTTTTTTAAAGGACCTAGAACTGAGTCACCAACATCTGTTTTGCTTTAAAAAAAACAATTTGTCAAACAGAATCAATCATATATAACGATTAACTTGATATATTTCCATTTTGCTTCACATGCATTGCTTATAGGTAAATATCGATTTTCTAATTCTCTGGTCACGTTGACTTGTATCAACACAATCTTTCTTAGCCTAAATCGACAGATCTGCACTAAAGGAAAGAAGATAAACATTAAGCAAGAAATGGAAGTGTTTTCTTTTAAATGTTATATTTGGGTTTTTTTTTTTTTTTTTCATTTGTCCCACAGGCATAGAGAAAAAATACTTGAATCTTCCTGCGGTGGATAACTGTCTCTGCTCCCCAGTGGTCTCCTTCCCTTGTTCCTCTCTGGGAAGATTCAAGCCATGCAATTCTCTCACTGTCAGACATCTGTCACAAACCTGCATATTCACAGGCGCTTTTCCTCACACAGAAGCCTCTAAAGAGATGCACAAAGATAGTTCAAGTGCGCCCACTGGAGCTCTGCCGAAATATCCACTCAGTGTTAACAAGAAAACACACGACGGTGGTGCAGTACAAACACACTCTGAGACTGAAAAACTAAACTGTAAGTGAAAATAAACTTGGGTTTTTAAGCTCTTTCACTTGCATAAATTACTGAAGAAGATTGAAACATCACATTTGAGCTTTTCATTGAAATAATGCGAAACATGTCATGAAAATAATTTCCAGCAAGGATGGAAAGAGGAACCAGCTCTCGGTGTTAAGGGTTATAAGGACAGCTGTACAGAAGACAGCAGAGTGATGGATGTGCTTTGCAGCAATGTGCTGCACAGACACAGTAGTTGCATATTTACAGTTGTTCCCCACTGGAAACAAACGCTCTCCTGAAATTGTAAGAGTCAGCACTTCGTTTAGCTTTTGCAGCTTCGGTCGCTATTCTTGCAAGATTTCTGATGTAGCTCTGCAGTATTTCCTGAGGACATTGATGCAGAGGGACAGAGTTATGGAAGCGGCACAGCTGTGTGCTGTTGTTGGGCTCCTCTAAAGCACAAGAGCTCCCCCATCTGGACAGTTACAGATGATCAAAGTGTGGGGTGCAATAAATTATGAATTATATGTGCATATAAGGCAGCCGCTGCTGAAGGATGAGGAAGTTGCTCTGGTTTGTTTTTTTCCTTTAGCTGAATTTCTTTTATAATGAACATGGGTTAGGAAACGCTGACTTGAAAGGGATCAGGTGATCGCCGAGTTGCACCAGAGTTTATATGAACTTGATGCTAAAAGTTCACTCGGTTTTGGCGCTTGTATTTGTTGAAAGGGCAGAAGCTGCGATTGCTTCCTTTGAACAGAGGAACAGAACACCAACAAAGACGCAGTGCAAGTGACAAAGGCAGGACAGGGAGTGCTGCGGAGATGTGAGAGAAAGGCTCGTGTCTCTCCGGAGAGGCAGGGAGGAAGAAGTGGGCCAGAAGAAAAGCAGAGACATGCTCAGAATGCTTTATTTTACAGCAGACCGGTCTCCTTCAAGGTGTTCTTTGGAGCCCACACATGTTTGGATGTAGCAAACAGGCACAGTTGGGGTTGGCTGGAGTTGAGGAATTCAGTTCTGATGAACCCTACACAGCCAAATATGGATAACTTTTCTTTTAATGTCAAAAGGATGTAAAGATTTGTTGAACAAATAAAGGGATTTTCTTTTACATCATGTATCTTAGTGATCTCAGCAGGAAACCCTCCAAAAGGATTCTTTTTAAGGATCTGTCAGAGCTGCTGTCAGTGCTGGGTTTTCACAGCATTAACTCCATGTCATGCAAGTTTTATTACTTTTCACTTGTTAACAGGATTACACGAGAAGTTCTTCATCTTGTTTGATCTTTAAGCTTATCAAGTGAGAATTACATTTCCCATTCCTTGCAGCAATTACCAATGCATGAGTTGAGAAGTGAGGAGGCCGTTCACTGCTAAAATAATTACCCGCTGAATTTTGGCGGGCCCACCTGTCGACCAGCACAAAGAAAACCGTCTCAGGGTTTCATAGCCTTTCCAGTCACAGGAGAGGCCACCGTTTCCAATTAACGAGACTGGCCAAACCCGACTTTCTCTTTGCAGGTGCAGTCGCAGAGCAGGTGCCTCAGTTGATTTGGTGAGCAAAGTCAAAACAGGGGTTGGTAGCCACTGATGTACAAAGTGAAAGGGAGAAAATAAAACGGATGAAAGAAGGCACGATAAAGTTTGAAAGACAGATTGCAGTTCCCTGGCAACTCAATGTGCATGGCAGATGAGGACGCTAACTGAGCAAAGTGCATTTGCTGAATCTGTAATTGGAACACTCTGGCCACTTAAGAAAACAAAAGTTTTGCAGCCAGTGGAGCATAGTTCTGCTTTATTTATCATGTTTTTCCTGCAACAGTTCGACTGAATTGGAATAGCTTTATGTTTAAGTCTTGTTTAATTTTTAGGTACTCCCATAGCTTAGAAAAGACATCTGACAGGCAATCCCTAACTCTTCTTTTGTTTATGAAGGAAAATCTTGTTTTTCTATTAGTTATTCATTCATTCTTACACCTGATCCATCACAGGCGGACTGGCAAAGGTACAATCGCCAGTCCCGTGCAAGGTCACGTTGTGACACACGCTGACTCCCCTGTAAGCCAATTTGGAGTCTCCAGCTGATCAAACACTCTTATTTTTGGACTGTAGGAGGATGTATGCACAGGGAAAACATTCAAATGTTACACAGAAAGTATCCAGCTGAGATTTAAACCAGCTATAAGGAGAAAATACAAAATTACAACATCCCTGAGCTGGCCACTACCCCACCCTTGCCCTCTACATACACTTTGTTAGGACTGCAGTAGCTCCTAAAAATCATAAAAAAATAATCCTGATTCTAAAGGAAAAGCTTCCCATCAGCTGTCTCTGTCTTTTACACCTCACACCCTTCACCCACTATTCCTGTCATGTCATTCACACTTTGCTTTATAAATACAACCTGATGGCAGCCACTCATCTTTTCCAGCTTTGAGAAGTGTGAACACCCTAAATAGAACATGCATCCCTCAAGCTCCAGAGGAAGGAGGGGTTCCAAATAAACGAAAGTGTTTTGCATGTAAAAAGTGGAAGAAAAGGAACAGACAAAAATATGAAGGGGTGTGAATGTGTATTTTGAGGAATCGCAGCGTGGTTAACCCCGGCACACCAGAGTTTTATGGAAATTTAGGAAACTTGGCATCAGTGGGTGTTATTAAAAGACAACCCCACATAACTTTTACCGCACATTTCAACAGTTTCACATCTGTTTCGTCATTTCCAGCTGAGATGTGACCTATAAGCTCTTAATGAAAGCACTTTCAGCAGTATTATCTTGATCTTAAGCCATCCTATCAAAGGGTGCTCATGTTCTGAATAAGTGTTTTCATTCAGCCTTGAAAAGCTCCCCCCTTTGGCTGTATCATGATATTTCATTGCTTTGGTGTCATTTTTATTTAAATAAGCCACGAAAAAAAAGAGTATCGACTCAAATTCGATGTGGCTATGGTCTTTAGAAGTTTATAATTGAATTTTACCTACATTCAAAGTCTGCTAATACAATTAGGCACAGTTCCTTGACTAGAAAAGTAATTCTGCTGTCAAGTGTCTTTGTTCTGAGCATCTTTTTTAGAAATTTAATTGCATTTCCAGCTTGTGTTGTTTCAGCAGTTTAAAAACTGTAATTCATTACACCTTGCTTATATCTATAGCCACAGGCTGTACAATTGTCCTACACCCCACTGTTGGGTAAAAATCTTTTCCACACTTAGCTCATCGGAATCTGCTTAAAACAGAGAAGATTTTCCCTAAGAAAATTACAACTTTGCTTTTTTAAATTCATTTCCCATTTAAATGTATTTCGTGTGTCACAGAAAAAATAATCAGTTGCTCATTTGGTCTTACGGATAAGATTCCAAAATCGCACTCCAAAAGGAAAAGACCTGCATTAAAGGTGGTTTAATTAAACTTTGTCCTCCATTAACCTTAAATGTAACCTTTCCTTTAATGACTTGGTCATAAGAAAGAGAGGTGATTAATATTTCATGCATTTAGTGATGCAGAAATGAAAAGGGGCCTTCTACGTGCATTCAAACAAGACTTTTGTAATAAATTATATTGCTAAAACAAGTCTACTTAAACATTATGCACAATATTTCACAATATATGGATACATATTGTTTCTCACTTTCAGAGAGCAAATTACATTTCGGCTCAAAACGATTCAGGGAAAGAAATAGAAGTGGATTTGTTTTGTAATTTTATAAAACAGCTGAGGGTCCAGGCACTTGGTCTTTGCAAGTGCTGTGTCCTTGACGCCTCTTCAGCAGCTGTCTGTAGGAGAATAGACAAAAGGGACTTTGGAATTGCTGCATTAACATCTGGATGAGAAGAAAATGTGGCAAACTAAAAGAAAAAACACAGAGACGTCTGTTTAATGTAAATGGGCACAGAAGTAGAGCGTTCATTCGGCTGTTCGTTTCATTATTAAGGTGAGGCAAAACCATTAAAACAAATGTAAACATTGTCACAAAGTGACTGGAAAAGAGGAAATGCAATAAACTTCATGAAACACTGCTGTAAGCTATGCTTTGTAAATTATGGGATTCCCAACAACATGTGCATGTTTGCATTAATTTAAATGTGATTAAGCCTTTGAGTGGGAATTGACCAGTCAAAGGAGGAAAACAGAGGATGTTAGGGAGGATGGGAGGGAAGAAATGGGCTGCTCTATCAACTCCACCCAGACGCCATGAGGATTCAGAGTGAAAGAAAGTGTTAAGCAGAGAAGAGACAATCATTTCTCTTGACCTTTGAAAGAATGGCAAAATTAATAAACCAGTGTGTGTGTGTGTGTGTGTGTGTGTGTGTGTGTGTGTGTGTGTGTGTGTGTGTGTGTGTGTGTGTGTGTGGAGGGGTGTGCTTGCCCATCCATACTGCTGCCAAAGATAAGCCCAGAAGCACAGCGGCTTGAGCACTCCTGAGGAGTTCAGTTCTAATACATGATTTGGGTCTTTTTTCCAAATCTTTCAGTTAAAAAGCTTTGATTATGATGTGAGAAACCATTTATTGCATGGTTTCAAACTGTCCATGATGCCACAATGCACCAAAAAAGCTCAAATCAGTTTAAAATAAAATCTCTCCTGTTTGATCAAAATCTGCCCCGCAGAGCTTTTGGCAGCAACTTTGCCTCCAAGCTAACAGTTCGTTGAAGTCTTGAATGCTGAGATTTCCACTTTTATGCGCCTTCATTAAATTCTAACTAGAGCTATAATTCTCCTCCCAGAGATTCAAAAGCTCTTCCTTGCCTTTTTCTTATCTAGTGGTGAATGTGGGATTTTGCCTGCAGTGATATAGAAGCAGTATTGAAGTATTAGGGCTCTTAAGTTTTTCATCTGCCACCGTAAATAGGTTAGCATGATGGACTAGAAACTGCACTCTGATCTACATCACACTTGGCTTCAAGTACTATTTCATGCACTGAGCAATTATGTGCTGCTCCACTACTGTATAGTCTGATGGAAAAAAAAGCTGAAGATGTATTCGAGAGAACAGTACCATTTGAGCTAGTAAATTATTCATCTGGCACATTACTATAAAGGTTGATTTACATCCTGCTCTAGAGTGCTTGATTCACTTTGCACCTATGATTTCTAACAGTGAAAACCTTTTGCTCACCTCAAAGTACATTACTGTAGAAAAACGCAACATAAATATAAACAGTTGTGATTTTGGATGATATTCTTCCTTTTGTTGTAAGGCATAATCTACTGTTTTTCTAGTACAGTTATTATTTGCTTAGAACTTTTTAAAGGTGAGGAAAGTAATACACTATATTACCAAAAGTATTCGCTCACCCATCTAAACCATGGCTTTCCATGCTTGAGCAGCTGCATCCAAGCCACACATCACCAAGTGCAATGCAAATCGTCAAATGAGTGGTGTAAACCACTCATTGGACTCTAGAGCAGTGGAGACGTGTGATGGACGAGTGTGATGGACGAGTCTGGGTTTGGAGGTTGCAAAGAGAACGGTACATTTCGGACTCCATTGTGCCAAGTGGGAAATTTGGTGGAGGAAGAATTATGATGTGGGGTTGTTTTTTCAGGACTTGGGCTTGGTCCCTTTGTTCTGGTGAAAGGAACTCTGAATGCTTCTGAACACGAAAAACATTTTGGACAATTCCATGCTCCCAACCTTGTGGGAACTACGGTGGCCCTGAAGTGCAAACCATTCAACAAATCACTCGATACAAAAACATTTTTAAGATCACAGCAACAATTTAAAAAGCGTATTACATTTTAGAAAACAAAACAAAATTTCAGAAACCAAAACATAAAAAAGAAAAAAGAAAAAAAAGAAAAAAAGATTTCAGAAAACAAAATTAATTTCCAGAAAAAAAAGAAATATTACAAAATGAAAACATTTCAGAAAAAAAAATAATTTCCAGAAAACAAAATGAAATAAAAAAAATGAAAACATTTCAGAAAAACAAAATGAAATATTAAAAAATGAAAAACATTTCAGAAAAAAAATGAAATATTAAAAAATGAAAAACATTTCAGAACACAAAATGAATTTCCAGAAAACAAAACGAAATCTTCAAAAATGAAAAACATTTCCAAACCGGAAGAAGCAGGTACTATGGGACAACGCTGATTGGATGATGATGTTTGTCAATCATTTGAACTGAAAAGTATTTTAAATGAAGCGACGACGGATTTTATCGTCCAAACAACAATGTACCATGATAATTCCCGTATTTCCCATTTACATATTAAATCAAAAATGCAGCAAACAGATAATGAAGGTTTAAATTATTTTTTGAATATTTCGTCTGAAGCAGAACGGTCACCCGGAAGTAGTTTGTGTGGATGACGTCCGTTCTGCAGGTAAACAAAGAAAGGGACGGTAAAACGTTAACATAAACGTTAATCTTTGAATATTTAGCGGATGTGATGACAGAACGCACGCAGAAATATCAACACCAACCAGGTTTACAAATGTTTCAAAATGTCGTGAGAGGATTCTGTCTAAAGCAGCAGCTGCGAAGAAACGGGCGTTAAAGACGGCGCACATCAGGAAATGCAGTCCCGCCATCCACAGATAAGGTATGGAGGCACATTTGTTTGATCTAATAAATGTAGCGTTAAACGTGATTTCTAGGTGGGTGTTTACAGACAGATCCAAGATCCTTCAGTCATACTTTAATGACAGGTTACCTCATCAGCTGGAGAGGGGGGGTCACGTGGGCAGGATTCTCAGACAGGTGTACCAGCAGCATAAATCAGCAAAGCTGTCAGGTAAACTGCAGCAGTTTGTGTCTCAGAATAACATTTATGAATGCTTCTTATTCACACTATTAAGATCTGTGACTTTAGAGTGTGTCAGTGCACAGAAACATGACAGTAAATGACTGGATGTGCACATCATCAGACACGTCCAGGTGTGTAACTAAAGGTGGCAAAGTCTGTAGTGTAAAATAAATCTTTAAAAAAAACGTTTTAAACTTTCAGGCAGAGGAGGAATACCAAATTGTTTTAGAATGTATTTTTTATAAGACTGAAATAATGTATTTTATTCTGAGTTTGGTGTTTTGACCCCTCCCTAATGAATTTCTGGTTTAACCCATTTTCTCCTCATTTTGATGAACTCAACTTTTTCCTGAATGAAAGATGAACGGCAGCCGATGTTTTTCTGTCAGGGATTTTTCATTTATTAATTTATCTCTGTCAGGGATTTCAATGGAGCTGGAGTCCAGTGCAGAGGAAGCTGCAAGCATGTACGAGCAGGAACTGGGGTCCCTTACCTGTGCATCTTCCTCTGGATGTGATGCTGAGCAGCAATGTGGACAAAACTTCCCTGACATGACTCTTTTTGATATAGTTGTTAAGCACAAACAGACTTTTTCCCAGATGCATTTTTTCCTCTAATAAATGTGACTGACAGGCACGCTGAGTAAATGCTGATTGTAAGCTTAACATTTGATTGACTGCATGAAGAAGCCCTTAAAGGAAAATCCACAACTGTTTCTTTGTTTCTGTTATTGAATAAAGTATTCATGTTAAGTTTTCAATAAATATACTGCATTGCTATGAAACAGATTTGTTTATTTTCATATCCATTATTACAATCCTCACATCAGCATTCAGTTTTTTCATTGACAAAAAAACATTTCTAAACAACAGCTTTGAAAATCAAACATCATCTTTGTTAATAAAGCTTTAAAACCTAAAATGGTAAACATGGAAAAACTCCTAAATGAAGCAAGTCTAATATGAACATTTTAAACTGGAGTTTTGCTTAAAGGAACATTAAGTTGTTTGGAGTTGTACAAGTGTTTGATGCGATTCCTCATAGTTGTGATTTCCAGATCATCAGCCCGACGCTAAAGCCAGGAATTGTGCTTCGTTTTTCACTCCCCACTGCATCATTTACAACTAATCAGGCTTATGCAGCAGGTTAAAGACGTTTTTTTAAAGGACCTGCAATTTAAAAAAAAAAAATTAGATATTAAGGTTAAATAATATTTATTGATTACATTTCACATAAATCATGGTGACTTGCCTGTACACTGCACAATGATATGAATGACTTTAGTCTTCTTGTATTCCCATGTAGAGCTGCCATCTGTTCTTCTGCAGCACAAACCTTTCTGGAACTTCGCTTTGAGAAACTTCACCTGCAGAAATATCACATGTTAATTCAATTAAGTATTTTATAAACTTTAAAGTTCATTTTTAAGTTTCAGTATATGTGTATATGCATGGTTCAAAAATATACAATGCACTTAAATATTATTTCCCATAAGAACTTGTTTACTGATTTCAGTCTTAAAGTCGATTTTTAGCAACACTGATGCCATATAATTACTGTAATTACTGTATAAATCACAGAATCAAGCTGGCTCGGAGCTTTTTCTCTCATGTTGTCACCGAAAACGGGAACGGCTATCATGTGAAGACGATTCGTCTCCATCGGGTTCTTTTTGCGCATGCGCAAGATAAAAAGAAATTATCTTTTCAAAGCAGCACTTTAAGATCCTAAAATTAACATCCTTAGGGACATGTGACTGACAAAAGAAAAGATCACAGAATTGATTCTTACCTAAAGATGATTGACAGCGTGAACCTCGCAGCCGTAGACATTAGCGCACAGCGTTCAAAGTAAAAGTGCTCACAAACTACTTCCGGGTGACCGTGTGTCAGGCGAAATGTTAAAAAAATAATTTTAAAGTTCATTAACAGTTTGCTGCATTTTTTATTTGATATATAAATGGGAAATACGTGGATTATTATAGTACATTGTTGTTTGGACGATAAAATCCGTCATCGCTTCATTTAAAATACTTTTCAGTTCAAATGATTGACAAAAATCATCATCCAATCAGCGTTGTCCCATAGTACCTGCCTCTTCCGGTTTGGAAATGTTTTTCATTTTTGAAGATTTCGTTTTGTTTTCTGGAAATTCATTCTGTGTTCTGAAATGTTTTTCATTTTTTAATATTTCATTTTTTTTCTGAAATGTTTTTCATTTTTTAATATTTCATTTTTTTCTGGAATTTTTTTTTCTGAAATGTTTTTCATTTTTTAATATTTCATTTTTTTCTGGATTTTTTTTTTTCTGAAATGTTTTCATTTTTTAATATTTCTTTTTTTTCCTGGAAATTAATTTTTTTTCTGAAATTTTTTTTGTTGTCATTTTTGTTTTTCAAGTTTTGGTTTCTGAAATTTTGTTTTGTTTTCTAAAATGTAATGCTGCTTTTTAAATTTTTTTTTTTTTTTTAATTGTTGTTGTGATCTTAAAAATGTTTTTGTATCGAGTGATTTGTTGAATGCTTTGCACCTCAGGGCCACCGTAGGGAACAGTTTGGAGCGGGCAACATGACTGTGCGCCAGAACACAAAGCAAGATCCATAAAGACATGGATGACAGTCTGGTGTGTATGAACTTGGCTTGCTCTGACCTGAACCTGAATTAGATGAATTAGAACGGAGACTGAGAACCAGGTCTTCTTGACCAACATCAACCAATGAGCTTTTGGAAGAATGGTCAAATATTCCTATGAACACACTCCTTAACCTTGTGGACAGCCTTCCCAGAGGAGTTGAAGCTGTAATAGCTGCAAAAGGTGGACCAACATCCTAGTTGTATCATTGAGCTCTATGTTCATATGCGAGTCAAGGTAGGTGAGCGAATACTTTTGGTAACATAGTGAATGTGGGAAACTCTGAAGATATAAATTGAAGGTGTGATGTGCTGTTGCTGTACAATGTACTACCAGTAGGATGTGATTTATAAGAGAAGGACCATTTCCAGGTGGAATTACACAAGCTGATGCAGAGAATTTCTAAGGATTAAAGAGATTGGTTTGGACTTCAACTAACATGCATACAAAGCTTTTAGAGGAGTTTTGGTGATCAGAGGGTTCTTCAAGAGGATTATAGTCTAACCTAGAAAAAAAGGTAGTGATCTAGGAAGACATATGGTGTGTCATCTGGAAGAAGATGAAGAGAGTTAAAATGAGGAAGTCTGGGGGAGAACCAAATCCAGCCGACAGTAGTAAAGATAACAAAGGCCAAGAAAATAGGAGGTAATAACATGCCTGATAGGTTGGATACTAAAGAGTGAAGGTTTATTTGTCCAATCTAGCAAAGCAAAGAAATAGAAATTGAATTTAGAAATGTACAAGAACAAAGAACAGAAGTGGTGGCTGTTGCAGTGGAGGAAGAACTGGAAAGAAATAGAGAAAAAAGTTTTCAAAAGAGTAAAACAAGAAAGTTGATTGTGATGAAACATCTGTGGAAGTCTGCAATTCTTAGGAATGTTTTTGACTTGATCTTAGAGAGTCAGAAACAAAAAAAGAGGACTGACCAATTTTTAGATGCAAAAAAAGACTATTCTTGGTAAATAAAGCTGGTGACCCTCAGACATGATTTATGTTAAACAGAAGTAAAATTCAGGCAAGAAATACAAACACAGATGTCTTATTTGCTCAAAATTCTGATGGAGAAATAGCAGTAGTGTAAAAAAATAGTATCAAGAGGTTAAGGGCAAGTTGAGGTGTGTAGTTGAGTGTAAGAGGAGTGCTAGGTGGAGGTGGGACTGTATCAAGACATTGCTCTGAGGCTTTTCTTGTTTGCTGTGGTGATGGACAGATTGACAGATGAGGTTAGACAGAAATGAAGGTTAGCAGCAGCACGACAGGTGTGTGAAGAAGAGAGACCCCTTGGTTGAGTGGAGCGATGAGGTTACAGAGCATTGAGGGGAAAAGAACTGAGGAATTTTCCTTTCCCCCTATTTAGCTCAATGGCCTAGTTGTAGAGTGTACGCCCCCCCAAAAAAAGACATGAAAATGTTAAATGGCGTATATTTGTATTGCATTTTACTACCTTCTTAGAAGGCTCAAAGCGCTGTACAATCACAGAACCTTCATCCATGCACATCCACACACTGATGGCGGCTCCGCTGCTGAACACTGGCGCCAGCCTGTAACCACCAGTCATGGCAGAGAATCCAGAAGAAAGGGTTAAGAGCAGCAGACAGAAAACAACATGCCTCACCCCTGTTTTGTTTTCCCTTCTACGTTGCTGGAGTGTATTTATTTTGCTTGAATACCCCTCCAAATTCTAAAAGTGGAATTACTACAACCCATGCTGTGCTTTAAAGCAGCAGCAGCGGCACACAAAGGAAGCACACTCAGTGGATTCTGTGACACATCAACCTTCTGAGAAATGAACAACTAGTCTGAGGATACAAGTGACTTATTAGGTAGTAGCATCTTCCTCTATAGAGGAGCAGTGTGCCGCATGACCTCAAATTTCAAGGGAGAGCAAATTCATGCTGTTTTATTATTGTAAATAATAAATGAATATTAGGCTGCAGGTAATGCAGCCAATTTGTCTTTGTGAGTCCCTAATGGTGCAAAACACTTTGAGTTAACCCAGCAGAAAGAACTTTTAGATATTCTGGCACTTTCCATTAAAAAACAAAAATGCAATTAGTGTTGTAATCTCCAGCTGCAACTCTTGCTGGAGTCAATGGGGCCGAAACAACAGCCAGCCAGTTTAATCTAATATCAATCACTCACAAAAGGTTGTGTTCACCAGATGAAAGTGCTGATATGGAGAGATGGGAACAGGTTCTGCCGGTGGCATTCACATAGACAGAATCCTTTGCGTTCAGCATCCAAAGGAAATGGGAATCAATGGAGGAATTTGCTAAATGTCTACTGTGGCGTTTGCTTCAGAACCGAAATCTCATTTACAAGCAGACTACTTTCAACTGCACTTGACCTACATAAATATTTGTGCTTGTCCTTTAAACAGGAGACATCCTTCGCTCGTTAAATATCCTCTCATGGGGGAGCAACAAAGTCAGGGACATTGGCTGGGGCTACCTCAGTTCTCTGAGATGTGGAATGCCAGAGAAGATGAGCCAAAGGACAACCCAAGACACACACACAAACACACACACACACCCATCTCTAATGAATGGGATGAATTATTACCCAGAGTTTTACAGAAAGAGGCATATTAAGAGTCACAACGACGCTGTAGCTCACATCCACACTTGGACGGGGAAAGTGAAGTACTTTGAGCTTTATGTTCCACACACACTTGTCTAAACCAGTGTGTAAGCGTTTGAACAGGGAAGCTCTTAGAAGGCTGTACACACAAAGAAAGGCAAACAGCAGCTCTCCTTTCCTCCCATGACTAATGTCTCGCCAAAGCCCAGATGCTGTAAACAGGATTTATGTCGTTTAATTAAGCTTTTGCCCATTACCTTTATTTACTGCTGAGTGAAGCAGGCAATAGGGAAATGCATGCAGTGAACAGAGAGGTTGTATTTTTTGTCCTTTGCTCCTTATTGTTCCAGAGATATGAGCCCAATTCTCTAGAGTATGTAGGCCACATGTTTTGTTTGAAAAAGGTGAATGTTTACAAGGGCTTTGTAATTGGACAATTGTTCAGCTGGTGTGTGGTTTCATTTTGCGTTTGATCTGGGTTCAGTTTTGGAGGATGAGTAGAGATTATTTGACACATTTAATAAAATCAAGTTGCTCTCATGTTAAAATCATCATAAATTACAATATTACAGGCATGACATGCATGTAGATGCCATTTCTTTATCTCTTTTTTTTAATACTGAATCAAAAGAAAAAAGATTGTATTATTCCAATCTGCACCCCACAGAAAAAAACCCGGCCACCTCATGAGACCAGAAAACTGGATGGATAATGGTTTCATAAATGTGTTACAATGCCATCTACTGGCTCAACCAAAGTGGTCCTTTAACTGTGGCTGCTAGTGCAGCAAACGGTACTAACAGTTAATTCTATGTCCTGGGCATGCAAGCCGTCTGACAGCTGCTTTCATTTCTTCATCCCCATATGGGGACAGTTTTTTAAAATTCAAATATTAAAATATTTTTTGCAATTTGAATTTAGAAACTCCCAATTACTCCAAAATCAAAATTCTACGCTCTCTAAAACAATTCTTTTTTTTCTCAAAAATAAATGTTTATGGGAGAGCATTGAGTTTTACCCTACTATTACACAAAAAACAACACTAGTTTAAAACAATTTATGAACAAGTATATTTTATTGTTGTGAATATTTCCAGAAGTTGTTGTTTTAAACTCCCACTCTGATCATGTTTTGATCTATTTTCAAAGTGTTCCCATTGTTTTTTTTTTCCTTATGATTATAACCATTTTAACATAAAATAATGTCTTTTTTAAATGTCATTTTCAAGAGCGACAGCAATTTATTAGGGCGGGTCTGTTGGCGTGGAGCAACCCCACCCCCCCTTCCCATCGCTGAGAGCTGGGAGCAAAGAGCTTGTGGCCCACCCAGCGTATTTCTGTGTCACAAATAAGCTTTTTTTCAAACAGCAGTTTTCTTCTTCTCCTGTTTCAAAAACAATTTCCACAGATACTAAGAAATACAATCTTAAGCTCAATATTCTTAACATTTGTCCTCCATCACAAAAAATTGGCCACAAGAAGCATGTTAAAAACAAAAAAAACACAAATTTCATCAGAGTGGGGCTTGAAGCTGAAAGCGTGGCTGTGAAAAATTTTAAAAAGTCCAATTTACTCTGCACTGTTTATACAGTACACAACTCCTGTTTGATTATTCTTTATTTTAATAAGTTAACATATTTGAGTGGAGACAAAACTATATCAGGGTAAGTTAACTAAAAACAAGTATTTTCCCAATCCAGACTCTTTTAACTAATTCTGCATAAATGCATTGGCTCTAGAAAGCAGGACATTAATTGGTAGTGAATAACCTAACTGCCCTTCATGAAACACTGCTAAATAGTTCAATCTGCAAGTAGAGCAACACACTTCGTGTGATGTACTGCACACAAGATTTCCAAGAGAAACCTTGTCCTTGAAAATACCAAGGTTTTTTATTGAATGTTTGCGAGATGAGCAGCAGAGCACGTGCGGACTGAAATGTGTGGAATTGAAGTGACCTGGAGATCCAGCCATAAGATTGATTGCCTCGCTCTGAAGGGTGTGGGTTCCCCTTTTCTACATTTCCAATGTGTGCATTCTATCCAGAATGTCACACAAGTCATGGAATTACTGAGTTGCCACCACGGAATACTTAAGAATCTTCACTAAAACCTTTTTTTGTTTTTGGCGTGGGGGATTGAAAAAAATGCACAATCAACAATTGGATCTCTTTTAAGTGCACACTCATTGGTTGTAAGCTCATCTTTTGGTCCACCAAAAGAACAACACCCATTTTGGAATTGTACCCTAAAACAATAAGTGTGCACTGATTACACCGTTTTTGTCTTTTTTGGACCAACATCAACTGATGTTCTCAGTCTGCTCAGACTTAATGACAGAAAACAGTTCCACTGGCTTGTTGTCAAACCACTTAGCCACACATAAGTGTCCCATCTGCCTTGTTGACTGTGGCTGGGGCACCTGTTTCTTGCTGTTTTGGCATTTGATCACTTGGTAATTTCAGTAATGACTTTGGGGAGCCGGTTTTCATCTCAGTGCCAGTAAGGTGCACCTGCTTCTCCAGCATGGGATCTACAGCTGAGGTAAAGAACTGATCACAGGGCACTTCTCCACATGCTGGCATCTTAGACAGATGTTTGTTGGCCAGCTGTTCTAAACTCAATCCTTCTGAGTCCTGAATCTGTAAACCAAGAGTTTGGAGTTTATATTCAAGCACTTCTGTTTAGTTGATGCTAGTATTAAACTGTCCCTCATGACCACAGGTTTGGGCTTTTGAGGCACGTATTGTCAGCTTGGACAAGCTCCAGTATTTGGAGTCATTTATTTTGGCACATTTTGGCCAAGCTTGAGGGTAGCAGCCAATGCATTTCTGATTTATGAAAGGTCTCACCTTCAACAGATTGTTACTTTTCTCCTTATCTTCAAGATTGTTATCAGCATTGATTATTTTAGATACATTCTGAGTTTGCATAACAAATTTCATTCATTTGAGTAGCCTATGTACTGTACTTCTGAACGTGAAGTGAGTTTGGTAAATATTAAATAACATCATAAAAATGGGACAAAACAGCGAAAACGTACCCAGATTACTTTAAAGATGAGAAGGGTAAAAGCTATAACATCAATGAAGCAGCAAACGCCCTTAATAACTATTTTATAAATGTGGGTCCAGATTTGGCAGCAGAAATTCCAAAGTGCAAAACCAGAAAATACAATAATCCACCTATAATCAATCCTTCTCTCTGCTGTGAATGAGAATGAGCTGATATCAATTGTAAATAAGTTCAAGAGTAAAAACTCAAAAGATTGTGAGGATATAGATATGACAGCGGTGAAAAGGGTAATCAATAATATCTCTAAGTCTCTAACGTACATATGCAACTTATCATTACAAACTGGGAGATTCCCAAAACTAATGAAAATTGCAAAAGTTATTCCTATCTCCCACCTATTCTATAAACTATAGACCTGTTTCTCTTCTTCCATGATTCTCGAAAATGTAGAAAAAATATTCAATGATGAATTAGTTACATTTATAAACATTATAACATTACAAATGAAAGCCAGTATGGTTTTAGAGAAAACAGATCAATCATTGGCTATCATTAATGCTGTGGAGGAAATCACAAATGCTCTGGACAAAAAGAAATATGCAGCTGGAATTCTCATTGACTTAAAAAAAAGCATTTGACTCTCTCAATCATGACATCCTACTTGAGAAACTGGATGTGTATGGGATAAGAGGACTAGCGCTAACTTGGGTCAAAAGCTATTTAACGAGTAGAAAATAATTTGTCAAGATTGATGAATTTACATCAGAAGCCAAAGAGATAAGTTGTGGTGTCCCACAAGGATCAATTCTGGGCCAGCTGCTATTCAATATTTACATACACGATATATTCAATGTATCAAAACTTTTAAAACTTGCATTATTTGCTGATGACACAAATATATAGACAATCATAGGGAACTTATCAAGGTGTTGAACACAGAGTTAAACAAAATAAAATTATGGATGGATTACAACAAATTATCTTTGAACCTAGAGAACACTAAAGTGATCTGTTTTGGTAACTACAACGCCAATATCAACCTCTCAATTAAAATAAATAATGTCTCAATTGAAAGTGTTACAGAAATCAAATTCTTAGGAGTTGCTATCGATGACAAACTAAATTGGAAGCCACACATCAGACCCTACAAATGAAAGTCTCAAAAAGTATTTCAATCATAAATAAATCTAAACATATATTAGAATACAATAGTACACATTTATTATACTGCTCCTTAATATTACCATATTTCACTTACTGTATAGAAATTTTGGGGAATAATTATAAGAGCTCAATACATCCTCTCTTCTTACTTCAAAAACGAGCCATCAGAAGTTTACATAAATGTATCTTGATCATACAAACAGTTTATTTTATCAATCCAGACTTTAAAAAATGTATGACCTTGTGGATTTTTACACCGCACAACTTCTATACAGAGCCAACAGGCAATCGTTACCATTCAACATCCAAAAACAGTTCTTAGAAAATGAAGGAGGCTACAAACTGAGGGGATGTAGGAACGGGTTAAGTAATTAGCTCAGAAAAATGTTCTAATATAAAAAAAAGGAATAAAGAAACTCTGATCTCACGACATAAAGATAAGAGGAGTATCGGATCAACAGGTGTTTGAATAATTCCAAATACATGAGTGAACTTGATTGTGGCGATATAATTAAAGTTCTTTTAATTACAACCAATGAGTATTACATTGTAATGTGCAATAATGATTACTGAAAGGTTTGAATCACAACCAATAAGCTCTTGATTTTTCTTTACTTTGTCTGCAATGTGTAGCAATAATTAATGGTTTAATGTGATATTGTGTTCTAATAACAATCAATGATTATTACATAACTGTTCCCATTACTGTTTACTAAAATCATGACTGAATGTTTTCTGAAGATAATCAATTACCAATAAGCACTGGATTTTGTTACTTGAAGAGAATCTAACTGATCAGAACCGGATTACAAAAACTATTTAAAACTATAAAATAAATTACCTCAGTAGGGGTGGGATTATTTAAGCTTGCTTCTTCCCACTCCTTCTCAAGCAAAAAATCAAGCTCCACTGAACTTTGGTTGGTGAACACTATAGTTTTCTCTATGATGCACTTCTCCATTTGAAACAAATGGTTGTGGCTCGCCCTCATCCTTAACTTGCTGCTGCTTTGTGCACTTGTGTGGATGTTGCGTACTACTTTTGCTTCTGTCTTTGTTAACTTCCAATGTTAATCTAATAAACCCCAGTCCTACAAACACAAAAACAAATGGAATGTTTCTATTGATATCATTCTGTTCACTATTTGTTAAATCTCAAGCCTATGAGGTGTCTGCTTTTGTCGTGAACAATTGTTCTGTTTTCAACGGTATGTTTTTCTGTAACAGTAAACTGATAAAAATCAACTCCAAATTCAATCTGAAATGTTGAAAACCAGTCGAAATCTTGTTTTTTTTGTTTGGTTTATGTTTGCTTCTAAAGAATGGATAAGTGAGTTCATATTTTTGACTTGTAAAGTATTCATTTGTACAGCAAATAATGTAACCTGCTCCTAATGTTCTATCAAAAATTGAACATTTCATTAAGTTGTGGTTTGCTCTTATTCCAAAAATGACCCAAATTTCCATTTGCAACAAATGTTGCATTAATACACTAGTTTATTTTAGAAAATGGAGATAAGGTTTCCCATTTGCTTGTGTTTCGGTCGGAAGTGGCTGTAGCAAGTTTTTACTAAAATTGCCTCCATTTTATTTTGAAGGAAATAGATGCAATTTCATTATGAGATCCCTGGAGGATGCTGGAAATGGCTTCAAATTAGGCCAATGGATAAAAGTTATGGAAAGCCCATGTATCGTGGTGTAGAAAGGTTCTATGTGTCATGACTGTGCTGGCTTTCCACCACAAAGAAAGACCCGTCCAAACATACCTTTACTATATTAGCAGGTGAGCAAGGTTGCCTCTCTAAAACCATTAGTCCAACTTTATTTAAGTAACTTTATTTGAGTTAAGACAAAGCAGTCTTTTATTTTTATTTGAACTAACCACAACTGTCCAGCAGAGGGAGCTTTCTCCACACAATATTAGAGAAATGTTTAGGCGCCCATCCTGCCTGCTGGTTCAAAACTGACCTCCAATCCATCTCAAATCTGAGACGTTAAATACATACTGCAGGAGTAACAAATGATTCATTTGTCAAATATGTATGCATATTTGTGCACTATAACACTAAAGTGTTATGCACTAGACATAACGTTTTTGAGAGTTGATTTGGAGCCAATAGAACCTTTTTCTAACAGTGTCGCTCAAAGCTGGTTGCACTTGTAAAAATCACCCTGAACAAATTAACTGTAGTCTCATTGCAAACAATAGAGTCAATCCCTAGTTTTGTCTTTTCACTGCCGGCTGTGCCCTGGCCATCTAAGAATAGCCTTCTGTTTGCTTTTTTTCTGTTTGTGCATCATGCCCTTACATCAGCTCTTCTGAATGGGTTGATACATGAAACTAAGCTCAGACATGCAACAGGCCCTCCAGGCAGCAAAATGAATGCAGAGCTTTACTTCTCATTATGGCTCTCATGAGGATGCCTTCGGATGCCCCCGGCTTGTAGCTGACGACACAGGAAGAGAAAAAGAAAAGTAAAGAATTAAATAAAAAAGAAAGAAAAAGAATTTGCCTGTCTGTCTAATATATATAGGTCAGGCAGCAGTAGTTGCCTTTGCTCATAGGCTGACATCTCAGATGCATAGCTGTCATTTAACAGTCCACCTTTATGGCTTAATAACTGGTTTGCACATCCCAAAGAGCCAGAGAGGAACTGCTATCCTCAGTCACACGTCACAGGATGTTTTGAATTTTAAAGCTGCCACTGTTATGTTAAGTGAAAGAGCTCCATTCACTGCACTATTGTAGTCAGTTTTAATAGTTCGCTTTCTGCATTGTTGGAGAAAGAGAAAAAAAATGAGGCAGAAATATTCCTGTTGAGCCAGTAATGGCAAAAACACCTTTAATTGTGAATCCATTGGCTCTCCTTTTATACTCCAAAGAGCAAACATGCTCCAAAGAATAAAAAGCCCCATCTCCACCTAGTTTTAAAACCTTTACACACGCTTTGTTTTAAGCCAAAATTGTCAAAGTAATGTCAAACCAATTATGTCCAACACATAAACTATACATGCATGAGCAAAGTGGCAAGTCTGCGCTACAAATCTGCAAAAAACACACTGACCTGTCCAAGAAAGCGAGGAAAGCAGCCTACGTTTTAGTGTGAAGAAAATTAGAATATATATATGGGGTCAATTTACAAGTTGGTTGAGGTTTTCATTTATCCAAGCGAGTTTTTTTGAAGTTGAGTCATGACATCTGGACTTCTAATGTTCTTTCTTAAAGGGGTTTACCACTCAGACTGATCAAGTCACTTGGATAAGTGTCATTGTTCTGGAAGCACTAGTCCACTAAGGTTATAAGAACATATATTTCTAAAAAAAATGGACTAATAATCAGTGATACTTCAGAACCAATGATTAAAAGTTGTTTATACATTTTTAATGGTAATGGTTCATTTGTCATTTATTGTGCAGTAAAAAAAATGTGTTAGATCTTATTTACTATAGTCTGACAATCCACACTGTTAATATGAGACCCACACATGCTCACATTTAACAGTAAAGAAACAGACAGAGTGGATTGTATTTAAATCAACTGTAGTGTTTTTTTCCATTTCTTTTTTATTTGGTGTAAAACACGGAGGAAGAACGTATTTTTCATTGTCATGTATTGTCCTAGATATCACCACCTTCCTTTTTTTGCTGTCTGTAGTGTCTATTGTGTTATTCATAACACATAACTAATCTTCAACAGTACACCTGTTCCTGGCAGCCCATGGAAGTTGGTCTGCGGAAACCCAGCTGCATTACATAAGTAACACTGTTTTTATCCCATCGATTAAACAAGAAATATGCATACGCACATGGCAAAAACTCACCTCTTGACTCTGAGCACTCTGCTGATGCATGAAGCGGTGCATATTTTAATTTAAGTTTCATTATTTATGCCTAAAAGTTTTTTTCCCCCTCTCTCCATATATGAATAGTCCTTATTATTGAAACTGAATGCAGAAAAAAACTAATGAGTGAACAACAGTAGAAGGTTTTCAAAGATGCTTAGATGTATTTTGGGTTTTTATCTGTGCTTTTATCTGAGACGGATGGTAGAGTTCAGCCGTGATCTTTTCCCTTTGCATAACTACTCAATTTTGATTCATCTCATTCTCATGCAGATTAATGTCAGCAAAACAAGAGTAACACTGTTTTTCTGCTGTAAAATCGCAGTACAGACTATACAAATACAGTAATATATGTACTATTAGAAAGAATACTTATAGTACAAATCTAACCCCCACCCCCACCCCCGACCCTTGCAAGTGTAGATAATGGATGTATAGATTAATTTGAGCACACATTATAGCTGAACGTGAACTCTGTCAAGTAATTAGTGAGAGGTCTCTAAAGGAGTGGGCGTTCCACGGTTTATGATGATGTCATCCGCATAGAAGTGAAAATAAATTTGAAATATTTTGTCCACGGTCATTGCATTTGATGGTCATACCTAGCCCAGAACCTTAAGATACACCCATTTGGCCTTATCATATTTTAGTGGAGTAGCGCACAACCTAAAGTCCTACTCCAATCATCTTTTGATCTATTTTAAAGGTGTTCCCAATGGTCTTTTAGTTATTATTACACTGTTTTTAGACAACATCAAAATACCTTTGTCGTTGTCAAGGACAGTTTCTGCAGAGAGGCAGTAGTTAATTAGAGTTGTGGTCAGGACTGTTAGCGGGGAATGAGCCCGCCCCCTCTTCCCTTCATCAATCTGTTTACTCTCTCTCCTTCCGGCTTACAGCCCCTTGCCACCCCAACATAACATCGGTGCAACAAAAATGGCAAGCAATAGTAGATCTAGCCGTACAGTTTAGAAGCAGATGTCAGGACAACGAAGACATACATGTATGTAGTCGTCGATAAGTGGATGCTTCAGTTTGGAGCGGAGCAGGGGGCTTGTGGCTTGCTGTTGTAGGTTCAATGTCACTCCTACAAGCTTTTTTAACAGTATCTTTCGTCTGCTCCTAAATCTAAACAATTTGAATAAAGAAATATTCAGAAATGCAGTTTTGAACTTAATTTTCTTTGTATACATCCTCCATCATTAGTGAATGCCACAAGAACATGTTAAAAACACCCGAAAAAGCTATTCTAAATAACAATTCTCAAAACAACAGTCAGCATCACTACTTCTCATTACCAGGGTTGTCTTGGAGCACTGAGGCCAAACAATTGCATTATCTTCTTGCCTAGAAAAAAACCATTTTACCCTCAAATTTACAGTAATGGGATTTTCATAACATAATCTCCCCTCCTCCTGTAGTAAATACTTGGGTTGTGTGTTTGCTTTGAGCACACATTGCTCTATTTATTATGTATTGCATGACACTAAGGCTCTGCTGCATCACTGCTGGCCAGTTTGACCTGTTCATTGTTTATCACAAACATGCCTAATACCCTAAAACCTGATCATGTAAAAAGCCCAGAAGACTTTCATTATACTATCCAGGCTAAATCCTCAGCAAAGGCACGCTTTTTGAGTATAGATGCCAAACAAATACCCCAAAGCTGGATGTTTGAGTTGGCTAAAGAAATGTGTGTTTTGTATGAGGAATTATTATGAGATTTTTAGTTTGACAAATGAGTTGCAACAAAGCCAAAGCTTTCAAAGGCAGCCCTGAGAGAATTAAGTAGGATTTTCTTTCTTTAAATCTAGTCTGATTTCTTACTTTGTGTTGCATGAAAATGGATTTGTTTACTGCTTATTAGATCTTAAGTCTGGATTTTTGAATACGATCCCCAGTTTAATCTTTTTATGTTTCACCTCTCATACAATTTGATTATTTAACTAATTCTAATTAACTCCACGCTTCTGTTTTATGGCCAAATTTGTGTATTGACACGAATGCTGACAATGATTATGCAATAATTGAATCCACAAAGAGGTTTTTTTTTGTTTTTTTAAGGGATACAGAGAATTTCAATCCAGCATTTCTACACAATGTGAGGTAACATGCTGCACAACAACAAAGTAAATGTCCGCAGCTTCAAGCTACAGTCCCCATATGTTTTGAAAATCTATTTATGAGCATGATACACGTGTTAAAAAGGCATAGAAACCCAGGCCTGTCCCTTCCATGGGAGTACGTGGTGCACTGCTGTGACAGTCAGGACTGAACATGTCCTTGGGGATGCTCCATTATTTACAGCATGCCTTCCTGTGGCCCCGATGAGACATGACAGGAGTTTTCAGGAAGCTCATGAATTAGGCAGAAGGGCCTAAAAGCAGAAGGGGAGGGTTATGAGGTGATGGGGAGAGCCCTGGAGTCACAGAAGAGCAACGGGGTTGCAGATTGCAAAGCACATGTCCACAAAGCCTGAGGAGCCAAAGGGCGGTGAAAGAGGTCAGGGAGGTGAAGCAGGCAGACAGGAAGAGACAAACACAGGCTAAAGGGGGAGGTGACAGAGTGATGGAAAGAGATTTCTTTAATGAAAGTCCTTCTCTTTTATTGAAAATAGTGAGAAAAGAAAAACGAGTGAATGAGCAAAAACATGAGGATTGGGGACAAAATCAGACAAATGAAAGGGGAAAGCAAAAAAGCAGAAGTGCAAAGGATGCAGATAAAAGAAAAAAGATGGAGATGATGCCATGCATTCAGTAAATATTTAGTGGTGTGTAATGTCTCAGCTGTTGATTAAATGGACTGAGAGGTGAGCGACGTTAAATAGATAGAACAACCTAATTCAGACAGTGACTCATCACCTGGCGCAGTTAACCACAAACAGTGCTGGCTTTGAGGGAGTGCAGTTTATGTTTTATTGAAATACCCTGACAACTTTTACAAGGTCAATAACATTTAATTGGTGGATGCTGAAGTCGTGAATGTTTACTTTTGGTGATAATTTTCAACATAAAAGTCTGAAATGTCAAAGAAACAATGATTTGTTTCCATAATAAGCATTGCTCTGTTCTAAATTTCTCACACACACGCTTGTCACACGCTTGTAAATTTTAGGGTTTCAATATTTACAAGTGACTTTATTTTTATTTTTTTCCGGAAGTGCCGTTAATGAGATCCTTTTTAATTGGACGTCAGGGATCTACTGCTCATTTCTTGTGGGATCCCCAGACACACAAAGGAACCGCCCCCAAGCACTGGTGCCAGGGTGATATCATCTGATAATCAACCTCAACTACGGGTACCTAGCCACATGGTGCATTTTTATACAGTGAAAGGTTTTTATCAATCACTTTTCGCAATCAGGTTTTTTTGTTTTTTTACGTTATGTACATATTGATTTACGGTCATTTAAACTGCAAGTCATCAGCATTATATCTACCTGAATGGGTGCCAAATGAATTAGGCTTAATAACTGGAATTGTTTAAAAATGTCTGACCTCAACCTGCATTCGGCTGCTCTTACTGGCAAAATCGAGCCAAATGTAGTAAGCTTGAAGGAGTATCAGCTCTCATTTTAGTTCTTATTGACTGTTTTTAAACTCAGAGCAGACAGTCACTTTAAAAAAATGAAAATATAAGTGGCAGGCCATGTGCATGCAGTCTTTTCCCTCCCTCTAGAAGTGTAACTAAAGAGTGCATGTGCTGTCTGCTCCCCCTTTAACCACCACTCAGCCCATATGTGCATTTGAGTAGCAGCTGCAGACAACCCCAGCTGCCCTCTATAAAGAAAGTAAAAATCTGTGTTGTGCACAAGGAGGCAACCCTTTTTGGTTAGTGCGTGTCTTACAGTCAACACGTCAGGAAAAAACTATAAGGGGAAAGCTTTTTAAGCATTTAACCTGGGAAAACCAGTTATATACATGTTTGAAATCTCACTGCTATTAGAATTCATGCGTAAAAACAGTTTTTTGTCAATATTCAGATGTATTAAATCAGTACATTCATGAACAATAAAGATATCCAGCAACTTTTCCATCTTCCTTGGACATGAAAGAAGGCAGAGCATGAAACATTTGAGCAAAAGGCAAACTAAAATATGTTTTTTAAATGTAATAAATAGGGAATAGTCTGACTAAAGGAAAAGATAAATAAAAATTGTACCAACTGTCTAACAACTAATGACAGCTAAAAAAGAAAATGCACCCAAGTAAAAAGTGTGATATTTGAAGCCACATTTGAAGGACTTCCTGTAGTTACTTGCAGCTTCAACAGACTGCAGAATTACCTTACAACAAGATAACAATCAAAAGCACACCACTAAAATAAGTGGCTTTAGAACAACTCTGTGACTGTTTGTCAAAAGAACAGGCAGACGGCTGGATCCAAATGCAGCAGGTTTATTAACTCAGCTAAAAGTCCAAAAAGCTAAATCAGGGTCAGGCAAGCAGGGGTCAACAACAGGTATGAGATCATCTGAGGAGAGAGAGGGTAATCAAGATCTACGCGAGAGTAAGGGCAGGGAATCAGAGTCAGAGTTAGACACAGGGTGAGGAGACAGAAGATCAGGTTAAGATATAATGCTTGGTAAGGAAAGCAGAATGGCAAAAATAATACTTTGCACTGAGCTTAACTCAGTGCAGTACTTAAGTATGCTCTGGTTGATGAATGAGAGTCTGTGCGGCATCCAGGAAGTGTGCGCTGGGGTTGCTGGGAGTTGTAGCATGGCTAGAACTCTGGGGAGACAGACTTTGTTTTTGACTGACCCAGCCAGAGCCCTGACCTAAACCTAATTGAGCATCTCTAGAGAGAGCTGAAAATGGCTTGGCACCAACGTTCACCATTGAATTCGACGCAGCTGGAGAGGATCTGCAAGGAAGAAGGGCAGAGGATCCCCACATCCAGATGGCACAAACTTGTTGCATCGTTACTAAGAAAACAACTCATGGTTGTAGCTCTAAAGGGTTCTTCTAACTGAGCAAAGGGTCTGAATATTTATGACCATTTGATTTTTACGTTTTTTCATTTTTGTGAAGGTTTGAAGAAATGTTTTCACACACATTATTGAGAAATAAAAGGAACTTTCCTGAGTAAAAATTCAAAAGGGTGTGAATACTTTCTGTATCCACTGTATTTAGGTTGATGCCCAATCTTGAGTTTTTTTCTAACTTTAAAAATGTTAACATTCAGAAACAGCATAAGAAGGGTTAATTAATCCATTAAAGTCGTGTAAGAAAGCATCCTCTGCCTCCAGGAGAACCAGAGCTCCAATTATTCTTCCATGTGTCTCCCAGACACTTTTTTAATTTTATGTCAATCCAGTTTTTCCATTATATATTCAAGTTCTGAAGTGACTACAAGTATCTTCTAGTTGAGACTACCGTACTTAAAACAGAGAGCAAAGAGGCTTGCAAAATCCTTTGATTTAAGAGTTTTGAATCTCTGATGCCAGATCTTGCATAAAAAAAGACAAGCAGTGAACACTGACAGAAAACAAGCTGCTCAATCCTAAAATCTAAGCTGAAAACCAGGTCACCTTATCAACTAATACATGTTTAAAGTGTTCTGGTGACCTACCTCTGTCACAAATGATAAAGAACAAGCCTGGGACTAAAAATAAAATATCTGGGAGGGGTCTTTAGAACATTTAACATTTATCAAAACATTTAAATCATTTAATATTGTATTTAAGAAATCTTATTTTAGTGTAATAGGGAGCAACACAGCAAATTTCCAAATGATAATCAAATTGAATCAGGCAATCATTTTAATATACAGCATCCCTGAGTTACATGTTCCTCTCATTTAATGTAAGGCAGCCTTTAGTTGTGAGTCAGTCCTTTGGTACATAATGTATGTAAATATATACTTACCAAATGTGTATGCAAATTCCTAAAATGTTTAACACAAACTACTAATAGTGCACTTGTAAAATATTAAGTTAGTTAAAGCAGATGTCTCCCTCATTTGAGCAACAGATTTTGGGTATATAATAATGCAGTAGATAATGAAACAGCTGCATTTCTTTTCTCTATATTGCTAATGTTTATAGTTCCTTCATGTTTTATTAAAAAAAAAAAGGTTTTACAATTTTTCTTTTCTTTTTTATGCTGCTCGATTTCTATCTAATCCTATCCTCCTTGTTCACTGTATCTATGATCCTCCTCTTTGGTCTTCATCTGGTCTTGATTCCTTATAGCTCCAACATCAGCATCCTACAACCAACACTATCCTCTCAACATGTCTGACTTTCCTGCATTTATCTCGAAAACTTCTGACATGAGCTTTCCTCTGATGGATTCATTCCCAATCCCATCCATTCTCGTCACTCCCAAAGAGAACCTCAACATCTTTTGAAATATTGAAATATCTTTATTGTCATTGTACATGTACAACGAAATTACAGTGCAATTTTTCGATGGAATAAAAAGGTCATGATAAATAAGAACTAAAACAGCGAAATAAGACAATATAAAACACCAGCTATTGCACGCTTCCCTTAATAATTGAACCTTATTTAGCAGCGTTTAAGGCCACGATGGCTCTTGGATAAAAATTTTTTTTTAATCTGTTTGTCCTTGTTTTAATTGTCCTGTATCTTCTGCCTGAAGGCAGCAGATCGAACAGAGAATGTTCAGGGTGTGATGGATCCTGCAGAATGTTCCGAGCCTTTTTTAGGCAGCGGGAACTGTACAGTTCTTCCAGGGATGGGAGAGGGCAGCTGATGATCCTCTGGGCTCTCGTGGTGACTCTCTGGAGAGCTTTTCTAGCCGCAGCTGTGTAACTGGCAAACCAGGCACAGACACAGTATGTTAAAATACTCTCTATTGAGCAATGGTAGAAGGACACTAGCAATTTCTCACTCAGGTTGTTTTTCTTTTGAAGAATACAGTACAGTCTCTGCTGGGCCTTCTTCACCAGAGCAGTGGTGTTGGCGCCCCAGGTCAGGTCCTGCTCAATGGTGACGCCCAGGAGCTTGAAAGCATCCACCCTCTCCACACAATCTCCACCAATAAACAGTGGCTGAATGTCTGTTTTGTTCCTCCTGTAGTCAACCACCAGGTCCTTGGTCTTTGTTGTCTTTGTTGCTCTACTACTTCCTGTTATCCTGTGTCTTTCTTAGAGCCACAGTCTCTAAACCAACAATGTCACTACTCTTGTCATATTTTTTTGACACCTTACCTTTCATTTTTGCTGACACACTTTTGCCACACATCAGCACATCATCTGCAAACATCATGGTCCACTGAGATTCCTGTTTAACTTGATCTCTGGGTCTGTCCATCACCACAGAGAAAAAGAAGGAGCTGAAAGGTGATCCTTGGTACAGACCTAGTCTCACCTCCACCTTCAATTCCTCTGTCACATCTACAGCACCCCTCAACACTGTCTTACAGCTCTAGCAAAATTCCAACATACTTCTCTCCCACTCCAGACTTCTTCACACAAAACCACAACTGCTGCTGCCCCCCCCCCCCCCCCCCCAGCACTGACAACATTCAACGTGTCACCTTCAACTTCTAGTTTCAGCCTCAGAGTCAGAAGTATTTTATTGATCCCATGCATGGGAAATTTGTGCGTTACAGTAACATTGTAATCATAAAAGAAAAAGAATTTTAAAAAAAAATGTTATAAAATAAGGTGGTATAATTTAGTTTAATTTAAAAACTATTTACAAACAGTACAGGAAAAAATCTTCTATTGTATCACTGAATCTGACACTCTCTTCACCTCCAGAATATTCTTAGCAAACTCCTTCTTCAGGATCACTCCTAATTTGCTGGTCTTTCCATCCACACGATGATAGAACATCTTGAATGTGATTCCTTTCCATCTGGTCTCTCAGACACACAGGATACCTACCTTTCTTTTTTTCCATGATGTCAGTCAATGCCTCCAGTTTTACTTGTCAACGTTCCCCAAAAGTCCTAGGTCCTACCCTTCTGCCTTTTCCTTTTCTCTCTCTCCCTACAAATACAAATCCCTCCTCTTCTTTATTGACTGACAGTAGTTGAATTTCCACAGTAGGACCCTGTAGGTCAACAAACCCAGCGGCAGTCACTATAACTCAGACTAAAACCGATCCAGTATAAATGTAGTGTTTGTAATTGGTGCAATTGATCTGGAGTTGGTTTAACATCTGATGCCCTTCCTGACACAATCCTCTACTTTTACCCGGACCTAGGATCAGAATACAAGAACTGTGTTGTGGCCCATGAGGTTGCATAAAAATATTTACATATATTCCAAACTATATTAAAATAAAAGAGATTTTGAGCAAGATTAATAAAACCAAAACAAAAACAACAAAAAACAAACCTGAGAAAATGCAGCACACAACTACATCTATACAACAATTTTTAGATAACTGACCATCTGGAATCAGTTCGTTTTCATCCCTATAAAGTTATTATCTCAAAAAATAAATAGTGAGTGTTAGTTTAGCAAAAATAACACATGAGGATAAAATAAGAATAATAATATTGGATGAGAACCCTTAGTCTCTCTGTGGTACTACCATCAATGCATGACTAAAAAGCCTGCTATAGTGAAACAGATTTAAACAGGACTGATGCCCTCTTCCCCTTCATACCCTCTTTTTCCCTTTGGCAGTTCATCAGTGTCAGGCCCCAGATTCTCTGACACACATGCAGAAACATGCAGAAAAAGACAAGAATTTTTACACAGATGGAGAACAAGCATAGAATGCTTTTTTGTAGGCATGGATCAAACTCCTACATTTAGATTTAGTTTGCTAATCTATTTAGCCTCAATCTACACCAAAAGATCATTTTGTCTGAATTCAGAAACGGGTCAAAAAGGCCCATCTTTGAGGGCAGTTCTCTCATTTAATCGGTCTGCTCAGGAAAAGTGATTAGCTTCATCCTGTCTGCAATCACATTTGCTCCTGCAAGGGTGGATGCAAGGAGACAGCTCCACTGCAACATGGAGAAAGAGGGCAATCACTGTCCTCCAGATAAAACAGCCATGGGAAGTCAAACAGGGACTAAAGGGCAGTGGACCAAAAAGCAACGAAGCTTCAATTATATCCTTGCAATTATTGCACAGGCAAAAACGTCTTAATGAGCCTTATTCTTATATTACAAAGACCAATTACACTGTAGGGCTTCAACTAACAAGCGTACTAAAGTGTGCTCAATGGACGAAGTGGAGAGCAATATTGTTTCTTTGTGTGTTTAGATTTGCATTTCAAGTAGAGGCGGCCTAAAAGTTTTACACACGACTGGCCATCTATGTCACAGGATTTAAAGGTCTTCTGCGCTTTGGTGGAAAGTGCAGGCATAAGCTCCAAGAGGGGAATAAAACAGATGAGAATGTGAATCCTCTGGTAGCAGTATAGATCTCAATCTTTTCAAATAACAAACCTACTAGGATGCTCAAAAAAGAAATGAGAGGAATACACCTTTAGGTCATCTATATTTTCAACCTGGAAAAAAAAAAGACAAACTAAAGGCATTGAAGGAGATGGACAATTATAAGTCAAGCAAAATTGTGCTCTGGAGTCGAATAACATTTCAGATTTTTACCTAGATTAAAGTATTTAGATCCTTGGCTAGGCTGTCAAGCAGTTATCACAAGAGTATCAACTAATTGTGTCATTACTTTAAGAAAATGTTATTTTCTCTTTGTTGGTTAAATTGTATGTTTTCTTGTTTTATCACCACTGCAATTTATCAAAGGTGTATTAAAAATAACATAACATTTTTATTGTTTGTGGGAAAAAAAGACACTGGTCAAAAATATGAGCATGTTCTGAACAAATGTATAAATTTTAGAGAATGAGAATGAACAAAAACATCTGTAAACGCTATATGTTGCAAAAGGATAATTGTGATTTTTTTTTTTTGAATATGTGTGCATAGTTATAACGTTTGGCAGGCTGAAGTTTTATCACATTGATTGCACAGAGTAACAAAATAAAATCTAATGCTAAACAAATGTTAAAGATGTTACAAATTAATCATTTTATAAATCTATCAATTAGAAAAAAAGAAGCCCTAATGGGACAATATACAATGGAAAAATCATGACTTTAATGCTTTTTTCCCCTTCTTTTTTATGCTTTTGTGTTTATGCGAATAATTATTATATGTTTAATATGTAAAAATGTATGCATAAAAAATAATAATCTTAGGGGTGGCAATTAATATTATTTTCTTCTACCCACTCCTTTTTCAGGGCATTTAGCACTTTCTATTTATCATATGTATCTATTTCCTTTTATTTTGTGTTTGAAAATAAAAGGAAATTAACCAATCAATCCAAACATGAGACCCCTAAAATGAACGTTTAAGGCAGAGGGGGGGCGTTCAAAGCTCTGATAATGTTTGGTATAATGTTCCACCATCTGGAACCCTGAATACAAAAAAAAATCATTGTGAGTATTGATTTTAGAAGCGATTGATATTTCTTAGAGCTCTGCCCTTTTATGAATGTGTTTGAAGAGCTGGTTCCCAGCATGGAGTCTCTCTATTAAACTGGAATTACTAGTTTGAATCTGAATCCTTGAAGCCATGACCGCTCCTAGCAAATAGCAAGTTTACAAAGTAAACTATACTTGCGTATAAGTATAACAGAAAGTATACTATGGACCATGTACTGTAGGAAATATAGGCTTCTAACTTAACACTTTTTCAGACTAAATTGGAACATTAAAAGTCTACACAGTATTAAAATAGTATATAAAAGGTAAACTTTAAATAGATTGTCTCACTTTAAATACAGACTAAATTTTTGCAAAGTCTAGCCGAGACCCTAACTTTTGAGAAAACAGCAGCTGCAAGACAAACACATAAATGAAGCTTAGTTGTTCAAATCAGCACTTAAAGTAATATTTTTTTAAAGAAAAGTGACTCAGGCATGACACTAGATGTAAAAAAAATACAAATCCCTCCTCTTCTTTATTGACTGACAGTAGTTGAATTTCCACAGTAGGACCCTGTAGGTCAACAAACCCAGCGGCAGTCACTATAACTCAGACTAAAACCGATCCAGTATAAATGTAGTGTTTGTAATTGGTGCAATTGATCTGGAGTTGGTTTAACATCTGATGCCCTTCCTGACACAATCCTCTACTTTTACCCGGACCTAGGATCAGAATACAAGAACTGTGTTGTGGCCCATGAGGTTGCATAAAAATATTTACATATATTCCAAACTATATTAAAATAAAAGAGATTTTGAGCAAGATTAATAAAACCAAAACAAAAACAACAAAAAACAAACCTGAGAAAATGCAGCACACAACTACATCTATACAACAATTTTTAGATAACTGACCATCTGGAATCAGTTCGTTTTCATCCCTATAAAGTTATTATCTCAAAAAATAAATAGTGAGTGTTAGTTTAGCAAAAATAACACATGAGGATAAAATAAGAATAATAATATTGGATGAGAACCCTTAGTCTCTCTGTGGTACTACCATCAATGCATGACTAAAAAGCCTGCTATAGTGAAACAGATTTAAACAGGACTGATGCCCTCTTCCCCTTCATACCCTCTTTTTCCCTTTGGCAGTTCATCAGTGTCAGGCCCCAGATTCTCTGACACACATGCAGAAACATGCAGAAAAAGACAAGAATTTTTACACAGATGGAGAACAAGCATAGAATGCTTTTTTGTAGGCATGGATCAAACTCCTACATTTAGATTTAGTTTGCTAATCTATTTAGCCTCAATCTACACCAAAAGATCATTTTGTCTGAATTCAGAAACGGGTCAAAAAGGCCCATCTTTGAGGGCAGTTCTCTCATTTAATCGGTCTGCTCAGGAAAAGTGATTAGCTTCATCCTGTCTGCAATCACATTTGCTCCTGCAAGGGTGGATGCAAGGAGACAGCTCCACTGCAACATGGAGAAAGAGGGCAATCACTGTCCTCCAGATAAAACAGCCATGGGAAGTCAAACAGGGACTAAAGGGCAGTGGACCAAAAAGCAACGAAGCTTCAATTATATCCTTGCAATTATTGCACAGGCAAAAACGTCTTAATGAGCCTTATTCTTATATTACAAAGACCAATTACACTGTAGGGCTTCAACTAACAAGCGTACTAAAGTGTGCTCAATGGACGAAGTGGAGAGCAATATTGTTTCTTTGTGTGTTTAGATTTGCATTTCAAGTAGAGGCGGCCTAAAAGTTTTACACACGACTGGCCATCTATGTCACAGGATTTAAAGGTCTTCTGCGCTTTGGTGGAAAGTGCAGGCATAAGCTCCAAGAGGGGAATAAAACAGATGAGAATGTGAATCCTCTGGTAGCAGTATAGATCTCAATCTTTTCAAATAACAAACCTACTAGGATGCTCAAAAAAGAAATGAGAGGAATACACCTTTAGGTCATCTATATTTTCAACCTGGAAAAAAAAAAGACAAACTAAAGGCATTGAAGGAGATGGACAATTATAAGTCAAGCAAAATTGTGCTCTGGAGTCGAATAACATTTCAGATTTTTACCTAGATTAAAGTATTTAGATCCTTGGCTAGGCTGTCAAGCAGTTATCACAAGAGTATCAACTAATTGTGTCATTACTTTAAGAAAATGTTATTTTCTCTTTGTTGGTTAAATTGTATGTTTTCTTGTTTTATCACCACTGCAATTTATCAAAGGTGTATTAAAAATAACATAACATTTTTATTGTTTGTGGGAAAAAAAGACACTGGTCAAAAATATGAGCATGTTCTGAACAAATGTATAAATTTTAGAGAATGAGAATGAACAAAAACATCTGTAAACGCTATATGTTGCAAAAGGATAATTGTGATTTTTTTTTTTTGAATATGTGTGCATAGTTATAACGTTTGGCAGGCTGAAGTTTTATCACATTGATTGCACAGAGTAACAAAATAAAATCTAATGCTAAACAAATGTTAAAGATGTTACAAATTAATCATTTTATAAATCTATCAATTAGAAAAAAAGAAGCCCTAATGGGACAATATACAATGGAAAAATCATGACTTTAATGCTTTTTTCCCCTTCTTTTTTATGCTTTTGTGTTTATGCGAATAATTATTATATGTTTAATATGTAAAAATGTATGCATAAAAAATAATAATCTTAGGGGTGGCAATTAATATTATTTTCTTCTACCCACTCCTTTTTCAGGGCATTTAGCACTTTCTATTTATCATATGTATCTATTTCCTTTTATTTTGTGTTTGAAAATAAAAGGAAATTAACCAATCAATCCAAACATGAGACCCCTAAAATGAACGTTTAAGGCAGAGGGGGGGCGTTCAAAGCTCTGATAATGTTTGGTATAATGTTCCACCATCTGGAACCCTGAATACAAAAAAAAATCATTGTGAGTATTGATTTTAGAAGCGATTGATATTTCTTAGAGCTCTGCCCTTTTATGAATGTGTTTGAAGAGCTGGTTCCCAGCATGGAGTCTCTCTATTAAACTGGAATTACTAGTTTGAATCTGAATCCTTGAAGCCATGACCGCTCCTAGCAAATAGCAAGTTTACAAAGTAAACTATACTTGCGTATAAGTATAACAGAAAGTATACTATGGACCATGTACTGTAGGAAATATAGGCTTCTAACTTAACACTTTTTCAGACTAAATTGGAACATTAAAAGTCTACACAGTATTAAAATAGTATATAAAAGGTAAACTTTAAATAGATTGTCTCACTTTAAATACAGACTAAATTTTTGCAAAGTCTAGCCGAGACCCTAACTTTTGAGAAAACAGCAGCTGCAAGACAAACACATAAATGAAGCTTAGTTGTTCAAATCAGCACTTAAAGTAATATTTTTTTAAAGAAAAGTGACTCAGGCATGACACTAGATGTAAAAAAAAACAAACTCATTACATTTTAATAGTTGGCATTAAACTTGGGCAGAAACCAACACAATTGTTGTGTCAAAAACGAGGTTCAGTTTGCTGTGATTATTTTGCAAAAGTGTGTATTAAATTGGATTTTAGCAGTGCAGCAGCCCACTCCGTGGGACGATTGAAGATGTCATGGACCGAACATGGCCAGCTCTGCGTTCAATTAGCCGCGCCTGTTCGGGACTGGACGAGAGCGGCAGAGGGAGGGGTGAGCGAACAGCGCAGCAGCGGCGGCGGCCAACAAGCCACCAGCTCCAAGAAAAAGAAATAAACGCCAACTTCGCCTCTGCGTAGGGCAAAACCATACTTTGTGAAGTCCCTTTATTACTACCATGGGAAATACTACCTTCCTGGGGACCTAAACGACAAGGAGTCGTTTATGGACTGGATTTTTAGACGGCTCCGAACTCAGAAGGAAAGAAAACAACACTGGGGAAAACGGGTATTATTACACACTCAACAGTGACAATAAAACATTTTTTCGACAAGTGGTCCGCCTGGTGCCGAGGGTGAGGTTAAAATTGGAAAACGGCGAAACTGTATTTTTTTCTTTTCTTTCTAGGATAAACCGTGGATTTTCTCGGTGGCGTTTCTGTGTGAACTTTAAACTTGGGAAACAATGGAGACAGCGAGCACAAACTCATGAAGTGTCTTGAGGCTGCCAGCCGTCCCGCTAGCGTTAGCTTTACTGTCTTATTGGGTAATGCGTGGTGAGGCTAACGGCCGCTGCAGCTAAGTTAGCTGTCGGCTAACGCTAGCTGGTTAGCCCGGCGCGGTTTTCAGAAACTTTTTGGGTTGTTTCCACGGAGTTCAGACGCTGAATAATTCGTCTGAGGACAGAGGGGAAGGGCGGGTTCCCTTTGGTACTTTCCTCCCTCCACTCACTTTCATACATGATGGCTGCGGAGGTCAGCGGGGAAGAAACCGTCACATCAGGGGTGGCAGGCGGAGGAGGCCCGGAGACGGCCCCTTTCCCCTACTACTCCAAGCCAAGTAGAGTGGGAGTCACCGATCTGGGACAAGGTCCGACACAAACTCTCCGTCAATTTTCAAACACCTCTCCGGACTCAGTCCCCGACATGAGCATAATGTATCCCGCCTCTGCTGGGGACATGCCAGCTTCAGCAACAGGAGGAGGTGGTGGACAGTCAGGTTTTCCTCGAACAAACTCAGGGACCGTGAGCAGCACGTGCCACTCTCCCAATTCGGAGGATTCAACGAGCCAGTTTTCACCCACATATAAAGGCCCAGATAGCCCCACTGCCTTCCCCCCGCTGCCCCCGCCACCCCCAGCCCCAGCAGGCTGCGCTGGGCACGGCGTCACCATGGATGAAAGCGATATGCAGGATGGGCCGGAATGTGAGGACGACGAGGTGCTGCTTGAACTGTCTGCACCACCTACGAACCAGTAAGTGCAGTCCTTTTACTTTTATGTTAAAAGTTATTTTCTGTTGAACCTTCCAGTAGATCTGGTCAGTTCTTCTTATTCTCCAAACAACCATTAGGATAATAATCTTTTATTTCCACCAGGTTAATAAGTAACAAATAACAAAATGTCAATGTTGGCAAACACGTTTTCAGCTTCTTAACATGGCCCCTTAATATAAACTATTCAAATCAATAAACACAGGTGCTTACAAAAGAAATATTGATTTCTTGTTTTGGGGAAATGCAAATTACTTGGGGCAAGGCGCATCAGATTGTTTTGAAACTGGATGCACTTTTACATTTATAATTGTAATGACTTCCCCTCCACACCCACACGAACACACACTGTAACCCATAAATGTCAAAAGATAAGAGATCCTATTGAATCACTGTTATTTTCTTATGTAACCAGACATATGATCATTGACCAGTACCTTAACATTATCAGATTCTTTTTTCCACACGTCCAGTATGTGTTGACATGAGATGTGTATTTATAAGAGGAATGGAGGTCTCTATGAAACTATAATAGTGAATAAAAATAGAACTATTCACATAAGGAAACTGTTTAATAGTTCTAAACGCAGTGAAATGCGTACTGTTTCACCCAAATATCTATAAAGTGTATGATGAAGTAGTTAATGTCAGGTCTGACTCTTTTGTTGCGCTTACTTGAATGTTAGTGGAGTGATCCAAAGAAAGAATAGAGAACTTAAGCAGTTAACCCACAGGACTATTTAAAATCCCTTATCATTTATAATGTTTTGTTTTGCACTGGGTACATCTGCTGAAGTGACTTTCAGTTGCAGATAAACAGAAAACCTCATCCTGTTGCAAAACTTTAGTGCTGGGAAGTCCACAAGTATAAGAATAGCATTAATATTTATTAGAGTAACTAAATGTATGAATCAACATATGAATATCAATCAAAATATATTTGTTTTCATTTTAATTTATTTTTTGGTACAGTCTAAAATTCATGAGTATCCAATATGCAGAGTCTACTGCAGCACAAATTCAAAACATTACAAAGTAGAGGTGGAGAATCTGGCTAATACTTTGTTTAGAGAGATGCCTGGCCACTATGTGAATCCAATTTTAAGTTCTCTATGACTTGGATGGATAGTTAGGCATTTTTTTGTTTCCTCCCAAAAATAAACAAGAATGTTAATAAGGTCATTTTAAAATAAAATCCCCACTTTGCTATTAAGCAAACCACAAATATGAATACTAATATAAAATGCAAACAGATACATTTGAACACATATCAGCTAGAAGCAGTAATGAACTAGCATGAAATCAGTCTCTGTGTAGCTATTGTTTACATTTCTCCAGGGAAAAAGAAAATTGCAAAGAAGAATATAGTTTTATTTAATCTAATTGCTCCAATATTTACCCCAAAAAATCTTTTGTCATGTCAAGTTTTTTTCAGAATGACATAAGCTAAGTTATATTTATAAAGAAAATTGTTTTAATGCAATAGCTAATTTCTCATTCACATGCCTATATACATTTCTACCTATATTTTAATGTTTAGGCAACCTTTTTCTTTCCTTTTTTGGGGGGCGGGGACCATCAAGTATACACATCTTTTAAGTATATTAGGATTAGGATGATTTTAGAGGGTTTTTAAGGTGTTACTAGAAAGGTAATTAGTCAATTTGCAATTAACCATAGATACTATGGAACAGCTCTATCAGTGTCTTGGAAAGTCAGTAAACAAATGAAATCTTTTGGGTGTACGGTTTACATTCTCTTAATAGGGGTTCCATCCGCTACTACTACTTTTTGGTTTTTTTACACTGAATAAAAAGTTCTTAAAATATCACTGATTTAACTTTATGTACCACCGTTTTTGTTTTTTATTGCTTTAATTAATCTTGAACTGTGCATGGACTAAAAACAGAACTTGGAATGGAAAATGTAGAGAGCAAGCATAAAAATGTAAGTTAGACTCATTCACAGATCAGCCCAACACTATCCATTAAATTGAAAAAAAAAAAGGACAATTGCACTTCTAAAGTTTCACACTGAAGCAAAACTCTTGTCTGTTATTGTTGTTGGTGTCTTTATTACCTTTAGAAACACAAAGCTTTTTTCTGGAATTCAAACAAACAGAAATCATTGAGTTTATTTTCCCAGAAAGATTGACATGTCAAGTAACATTGTGTCTATAACAAGGTATTGGTAAATAGTTAATCAAAATAGACTTGGAAAAACTTTATTTGTATGAAGGACGTTAATATCTCTACTATGGACCAGTAAACTTCACCATCTCCTTTAGGATTCTGAACAGCAATATAATGCCTAAAGTGGGATGTGCACTTTGTCAGCTCAAAGTTTCAAAACTGTGCAATTGGGCAAAACAAAGGAAATGAAAAATAGAAAACGTACCCTCAAAAATGTACTTATTTGAGCTCCAGTAAAATCAAAACAACCAATACTTTGAATCAGATTTGTAGCCTCTGCTTTAACACAAACATGAATTAATTTGATTAGTAAATTACACAATTATTGCATTTTTCTGCTTAGGCCAATGCAATTCCAGAGGTGAAGCTGTGAAAAATAAATGCAGCCTTGTTACTGTTTGTTTAGAGATTCTAAATACACTAATATGACTAATTAAGCCAAATTTACATGATGCCATCATGTATATCAGCTGTTAACAGTCTATCAGAGTTGGCTACCTTGCTGATTATTATATTAACATGAATGGGATCACAGTTGGCGCATCTGTTAACGAACTGGATGCAAGTGTGAGATCTAGTTTGGGAACCCATGTGTTCTAGCTTCATTTCAATGCTCGCATTAATCTGAAAATACATGCCTGTGTATTTAAATGTATTCATTTAGCACATCTATGGGTCCTTGGCTCTGTCTTTGGAGAGATGCCACTCCCTACCCTTGTGTGTCTGTGCTTGAAAAACCAATAAGAGGCAAGCTCATAAATGTGGTTTTATGTCAGAGAGATGGAGAGAGAGTCGGATGAAACTAGAGCAAAGACCAGAGTACTACAGTCTGCCCCAGCAGCTAAAAGATTAACATTAAAACAGCCTCTAAAGGATATGAAGACCTCTGCTTTGCCATGCAATTGACATTAAATTCTCTGATTGACTAAATGCATTTTATTCCATTTTCATTTGTCATCCATGGATGTTTTCTTATACACCCTGGCAATGGGAGATGACTGTATCAGGGATGCACCCAAGGACATCACAATGCTTTGTATGGATTTAAAGCTGCTTTCTCTCTACTTTCTACATTGGAGCTTACACTTCTTGCAAGGCAACCAGCAGAATCAGTGGAGTGAGTGCACCTTGTAAGACTACAGAAGAAAGGAAATGCAGCAGAGGGTAAACTCGGCGTAAGTGGGGCATCTTTTTACCACTGAGAGTCTTGTTCTGCCTTCCCAACAGCTGGTTGCTAGAAAGTCATCAACATGTTTCGTCCCTGGAGTGCTTTGCACTCAAAGAAAATAGGAATAGTGCTACATATCCTTTTATTCAATTTGGATTTGCAACAGACGACTGAACTAAGTATCTTAATTTTTCAGTAAATTCTGGAGGAACATTGGTATACTGATTCAAAAACTGAAGTTTGACTTAAATTGTTTGCACAGCACAAACTTTTAAATGTCTTATGTGATCACTCCATGATTTCATTGAAGAGCCTTTGATTGAAACTACATCTATTCCTTTTTGTTTAATAATGTGATCCATTTTTTCTTCTCTTCAGAAAAGTTGTGTATCAGAAAGATAAACCGTAATGTTGAATAAAAAAATTGAATTTTCTTCTTGGATAAAAGCTTTGTAGTAAAGTTGGGGAAAACCTATGTTTAGCTATAGGATGGCACATACTGGCCAAAAGCCCTGTATAACTGAAATGTGATACACTTACTGAGCATTCCATTTCTGTAGAAAATGTGTCGTCTATAAAAAGCCTGTTGCTACACTGATGTGCATTGCTAATGTACAGTAATGCAATGTTTCATGACTTTTTGACAGAGATGAGGGCTGACAGTCCGTCTGTTTTGATATCCGAGTACAAGTGCACCCATCAAGACAGAATATGCAGAAAAACAAGTTTAAAAGGAGACGGACTGGCAGAGCAACGTCTAAATTGCTTAAGTCAATAGTTTATTTTTTATTGGGATTTATAAAAAACAATAAATGTAGACGCTTTAGTTTTTTTTTTTTTTTAGGATCTACAACACCAAATAACTTACACCAAAAACTATTGTGAACATTCTTTTTTACATCATTTTAAACATTCAAGTAATAAAGCAACTAGACCTGGAGACCTGGGCTGTCTATATGTGAAAACTCAACCATGAGCAAGCATTATGAGCAAGGCATTCTGGGATCAAAAGTGAGGCCACATCTGCCTGATGGCTTATGAAAGAAAAAATATGCCAAACCTGAAAAACCAAAGACCATCTTACAAAATAATGTAACAGAATTTCTATGCAAGTAAAGAAGCAGATAGTCATGTTATTTATCAATCCGGCTAAAAGTAGTTCTACAGACTGTTGAAATATCAGATATTATCAATTCTAGTCACATGTGTTTTTGTACTTATGTCAAATCAGCACCAAAAGCTGCTGTAGATTTTTATTTCTTTATTTTGCACAGAAGAGTTAAGACTGTCCTAACCAAAATGGTTCTTGTGTTATGAAAATCTTTCTGTGCTCACTTAATCATAAGTAATTAACAGCTGTCACAGTTAGCACTAAACGATAAACCTGAAAGGTGTACATAAAGGTGTAGGTGAACATAAAGAAATGGAGTAGTAGATGAAGTGGGAATCAATATGTTGATTTTTATTTTTTGTCTGAACTGGTTTGTAACATTACCACCCTGTTAAGAAGTTCTTGGTACTTTTAATATTTCACTCTGGAAAAAAAAAAGAAACCAACGCTTTCCATTCCCAAAATGTATTTTTTAACCTTTTCAAGCAGTAAATGAGCAGGGATTCAAGCTTGAGCATTTTTGAACAAAATTATTTATTAGAAAACAAAACATTGTGTGTGTGTGTGTGTGTATATAAATATATGTATGTGTGTATATATATATTATAATGGAACACTCAAAAATATTATTGTTTCTTTTAATCCCACAAGAACCAATGGGGACATCAGTGCAACAGAAAAAACATTAGAAATGTGTTCTGTGGTCCACTTAGTCTGGTATTGTCCACATCATTTTCATTTAAGGAAAAAAAAAGGTCTGGGTTTTTATGGGTTAAATAAATTCATTTTTAGAAAATCCCCTTAAGGCCACATCTCTGAGAGCCTATCTGCTGAGCTCTGATTAGGCTTTCTCTAGTTTACTATTCACTGGCGTTTTTAAATCACATTTATTTTATACATAATGGCCTGTTTTTTTATCTCAGTACATGATTTACTTTTAAAAATAACCTCTGTACTCTCAGTCATGCTTTCATCTTTTCAGGATTTTTTTCAATAAATGTCTTCTCTCTGCCCTCTGAAAAGTGTCCTACATTTGGGGGAAAATAGTTACATTTTTACTCCAGTTGTCAAAACTTTGACAAGTGCAGGTTAGGCAGCTAAAATTTTAACCAGTCTAAGTGTTTCTGTTTCTTTCAAAAATGCAAGACCTGACTGCAGTCCTGCAAAAAGGCAGCATCAAAAAGCTTTTTGCTTTTCTGTTTTGACGTTTTATTGGAATTAAACTGTGTGTGTGTACAGGACTTTGGACACACAATCTGGACTCCTGCAAATTCATTATACTTTATAACGTTGTGATAAGAAATTTTCCTTAAACATAGGTGTGTTTACACAGTAAGGTTTGGTATACTGTAGCAAATTGTTATGCACTGACTGCTTAGTTTTGAGGCCAACATTTATGTATTTTTCCATTAAATACTTTGACTTTATAGTGGGAAAGAGACTGTTTATTATTGTTTGTCAAGTTTATTTTGTTTACCTTAAATAATGAATAAAATAAAATTTTCTTTTTTGTCATTTCTGATTAGAGATCTACTACTAGTGAGTCACTGTATGCAGTAATGAGCAAAATTAGATGAGTCATGTTTTGATGCAATTCCTTAGATGTCACATGATTTAAACATGAACAGTAAATAAGAACTAGTTTGAAAAGGATCTCCAACCGCTGCCATTTTCACTCTGAACATTTCAAAGAGAAGTTTATTAAAGGACTTCCACAAAGAGACGTTTACACTCAGAACAGAAAACCACTCTCTCTACTCCTTTGAAAAGCATCGAAGCCTATTTTCAGGATGATTGTTAATAGTTGCTCTTGCAACTACTGTTCTGAGAAGGTTTACTGTTAACAGAAATCATTCTGTTTTGACTGTTGGTTAGATTGTAGTTTTATAATTGGGGGAAGAGAAACCTTTAATAATGTGCCATACGATGTAATAACCCTTCTGGGTTTAGTTTTCGTAAAACAGAATAATAATATTAAGCTAACAAACGTCTTTATTTACAGCTCTAGATTTTTGAGAGCATACGCCTAATGAAGGTTAAATGTTTCAAAGAAAATTATGATTAAAAAGAATTACAATTTAAACTTTAGTTGGGCTGCTTTTACTAGAAAATCAGTCATAACTCAGAGGGTACACTCTATATTAAAGTCATTTAAGCCTCCCGTAGGTGCTGCTTTTGTCAGGTGTTGACATTCACTGTTTTAGGTCAGTTAATTGAATGTAAATGTAAATTCAGACTTCTGTCTGTTTCACTTGGCACATCTCATTAAAATTAGCTTCAGTAGATGATGGTCAGTCTCAGAGAGAAGTTAAAAGAGAGAACAGTGCGATAACAGATGGGCAGCTCTGTTTTTGCTCCATTATGAAACCGTTGTGGGGTAAAGTTACCCATGACGGGCTGATTTGCATTAGACACCAAATGAAAAGAATGGAAAAACGCGTCATTATAAAGTGCAGAAGAACTTTGTTCTCCTTTTCTGATCACTGAGTTCTCCACTGACATTTGATTTAATCTTTAGAACATTGTTATAAAAAAGAGGATGATGTTGTATGAATGTTTTATAATAGAAAACACCATCCAGACAACCTAGTTAAATGAACAGAATTTCATAGTCTGACAATATTTCAGGAGTCAACTGAGTAGACTCCTACCAAGTAATTTAGAGCATTCGCTTCAATAATAATCTACTTTTGACTCATATTTTTTATTTTAGAAAACAGATTTTAAATAAAAATGTCAGAATATATTCAATGTTTCAGAACTAACACTAATGTTTAAGCTAACTTGAGCAAAAAAAAAGTAGATTATGCTTAGAAACACTTAGGTTTAAAAAAATGATAATTCTTTGTTGTGATCAATAGTTCTATTGTTTACCATAACATTTTTGTCTAGCTTAACCTTCTTTTTTGTTTTTTTTAATCTTTTTCTTTAGGTGGTATCACGGCAAATTAGACAGAACAATTGCTGAGGAACGCCTGCGCCAGGCCCGAAACCCTGGCAGCTACCTCATCAGGGAGAGTGACCGCCGGCCCGGTTCCTTTGTCCTGTCTTTCCTCAGTGTAACCAACGTGGTTAACCACTTCAGGTATGACTAAACATGCAGAAGCAGAATTTACCCTGAATTTACAGCAGTAACCAGTTCTAAGAGATGATCCCATTTAGGGAGATGAAAACAAAAAGTGTAGTATGTGTCTCCAGTTAAAATCTGAGATCTGGAACAAAATAAAGAATATTCAGATATACCCATATTTCAGTCTTTAAAAAAACAAACAAAAATAAACACCACCTGATACTTCCGTCATCTTGAATTTGTAATCAAAACTGATCGCTGTTCTTTTTATTCTACAACCTACCTAAAGGTTTGGAGTCTCACAAATGCTTCCATTACAACGAACATTAACGTTTGCTTTTATAGAGGACTAAAAAAAGATTTAATAAATAAATGGAGAAAATCTGGACAGGGTAATTTCCTAAAACGGTAGGGTTCCAAAAGGACAAACAATTTGCATGAAATGAATAGAAAGTATTGTGGTTGTCCTGCGGCAGTCTTACTCCACCTCAAGCTGCACTTCTTCTCTATGTTAACATATGTGCAAACACTCTGATCCAATCTATTAGTCTGCTGCAGAGGTGAGGAGTATTGGGTTTTACATAAAGGACTATTTTAACATTCTGTTAAGCTCCTGTTACAGTTTGTTTATTTCACTGAGCAGACTAACCTGCTGATTCACCTGAGTAGTTCTGGAGAATGACTTTAAGGTTAAAGCTCCCACTCAGTTTAGCAAGTTCTTATGACTCATTCCTTGGAATGATCCTAGTGGCTTTGAGCCCGTGTGCAGTTGTAGCTTTAACACATGTTATTTTTGTAGATTTTTGCTTTAACAAGAGATAATCAAATATTAGTTATTTAAGCAGATAAAAATCATGAAAATCTTGAAATCACCCTGACGAAAATCATGTTTGAGGTTTTTACATGGACCTCTGGCATTTTTTTTTGAAAAAGAACAAATGTAATAAGAACTCATTTCATTTTTGCACTTCCGAGTATTTCTCCTTTTAAATTGCTGTCAATCAAGCTGTCGCAAAGACGCTCGGCTTGAATTAATGAGTCGTAGTGATGTCACAATGGCCCAGGAGCGCATTGAGCATTCTACAAGCTCCCTGATCTGCCCCATCCAGCGTGCACAAGCTCAGGTGCAGGAGATGAGAAGATGGCACATTGCTGCATTGCCAAGGCTGGATATTGTTGTTGGCCGCGCATATTTAAACTTAAAATCCCAAATGTGTTCTCCGCATTTGTCTTCTCACTCTGACCGAGTTTGAAGGCTTGCTGTTCCACATTAACCAGAGGGTGAAAACAACAATGATAAAATCAGGGAACTTTTTTTATTATTGCCTCATGAAAAAGAGAGAAATATCATAAAGTTCAGGAGGTCCGAGCAGGCTAGCTCCCCATCCGGCAGCAGGTCTCTGTCTGGCCCCCAGCTGGCCTCCTGGGAGCCGACAAAGTGATCGGGATTGCTCCAGCTCCATATGCCCTACAACAGATTGTCCAGGGTGTACCTGCCTTTGCCCAACACTAGCCAGGACAGGTACCAGACTGCGCCGCTGAAATCGTGCAGCTGCTAGACCTTTGCTCCGCACCCGTCGCTCACATCATGCCGCTGAGCCTAAGATGGAGTCAGTACCATTGACTTAACATTAAAACTGCCCACCTCTGCCACGCGAATCGCGTTTGCAGCTGAACTGTAACTCGTAATCCTAAACCTAACTCTTCCTCTGGGTCTGTGCGGGCAAGAGAAAAGTTCAGCGCTGGTTGCACGTATTTGGAAAATAAGGTGGGAATATTCACTTTCTTTATGGCATTTTATTGTATTTGCTGTCCAAGTTCATCCATCAGTCTGCATGTGCTAGTATCAAATCAGTTCTGAGCTCAGCCAGTGCTGCTTTCTGCTCCAATGGAGCCTAAATTATGTCATTCAAAGCATTTTTCATGGACTTATCAAAGTTCGTCTTGGTGTGTAATTTTATTAAACAGCAGGGTCTAATACAAATATTTGTTTTGTCATTTCACACGTAGTTCAAAAAGTGCTGATTTAGAACCAAAAATCCGTCTCTTGTCACAGTTTCTTTATGCTAAAGATAAACTTTTGAGAATAGAGACTGTCAGTCTGTGTTGTTTGTGCAACCCTCCCCCCCTCTTGTGTCAAAGTCTTCACTCACGCAAGACACAGCTATCATCAATAGGAAGGAGGGATCAAGGACGGTGCTACTCAGCGCCAACGGCCACGCCCATGTAGAGGAGATTTTGGAAACAGGCCTCAGATAAACATGAATTATGGCTTTTTAAGACATTTAAGTTGTGAGATGTTGGTTAAAAACGTCATATTCATAATTAAAACACCACTGGGAACGTTTTTGTAAAAGAAATTGGCATGGGGGACTTTAAATGCTGAAAAAATGTATATAAAAAATGTGTTAATAGTCCATGTTTAAAGTTCCACCCAATCTACTGATCTATTTTAAAAGCATTCCCATGATTATTAAGCGTTCCCTTATTCTTCTTTTCTTTTTTAACAGGATAATTGCCATGTGTGGGGACTATTACATTGGTGGGCGGCGGTTCTCTTCATTATCGGACCTGATTGGTTACTACAGCTATGCGTCCTGCCTACTAAAAGGAGAGAAACTGTTACTGCCAGTGGCACCTCCAGAGGTCAGGCTGCTCCTTCTTTCTGTTCAGTTTTGATTCTGATCGAGTACTTTAAGAAGGTTGATGTTCATTTTAATTCTTAGCAATAGTCATGTTTTTTTCTAAACATACTATGAATTCCAGTTTCTATTAAGAAACCTTTTTGGGCAAAATGAGGGCTTTAAGCTGAAATGGATCAATATTAAATGATGGTAGAATAAAAGTAGGTTTTATTTTTAATCATGTTTAGACATGACTGTTTTGGTTAAGGATTCTGGTGTCTGGAGTTTTTTTTAATAAATATATATAAAAAGAAGCATTTGGTAGAAGTCTAAAGCTTAACAGTAAAACATGTCAAATCTGTCTAGCAATGGAAGTTTTTTCTATTTAAATGAAATCTTGTTTTGTTTGTTGTATAAAAGGTTTCAGGGTTTACAGAATGATTGAATTGGATTCCTTTTTGACACGATCCAAAGAGAACTTTTAGTGTTTTTAAGCCACTTTGCCATTAAGCTACATTTATTATTTTTTCCCATTTATATTTATCTTTTGCCCACAAGCAGTGTCTAAATTGTTTTAAGATATGGCAGAGATTACTGCAAACAGCATTTTAAATGATAGTTTAAAATCTGCCTTGGAGTGTTGTTGAACTCTTAATAAAATGAAGCAATAAAGAAACTGCGTGAATGTTTTTGAATGTAAACACTTTGAATTTTGGGTTTTTGTGTGACTTCACAGCCTGTAGAAGACCGGAGGAGAGTCAGAGCGATACTCCCATACACCAAAGTGCCAGATACCGATGAGATCAGGTAGGTTTTGTGTAAAAGTACAAAGTGCAGTGTTTTTTTCTTTTCTTTTTCCAACAGGCAGATAAGGCCCTCATTTCCAACCCACATTTCTCTCCTAAGTAATATCATGATTCATAGTCTCTCAGACACAGAGAAACACTATAAATAAGCCGTGCTTGGAAATGAAGTATTTGCCTCCACTGCTCAGGAAAAAAAAAACAACAGAAAAAAAACCCAAAACAGCTCGTTTCCCTTTAATTTAGTGGAATGTTACCACAGCCTGGAAAGCACATCATCTGACTTTTTTGTTGAAAAACAGCTTTGTCTCAGTCATCAAGCTATAGTAGACATATTTACGTAAGAGTCCTGCTAGCCCTGTTTTTTTTTTTTATAAATCTAATAAACATCTGCTTTAACCAAACCTCAGCACTCTGCCTGTAAGTGAGGTTTCACTGCAGCCAGCTATGCAGCGTTTACCTCAAACGGTTCAGGGGAGACACCTGCTGGTAATGCTGTGCTAGTAAAAGGACTGCCTTCACAGAGATGCAGCGTGATAACTGTGTGTTTTCATGCATAATATTACTAAAGACGCTTTGCCGTCAGCTGTCCTCATGCCATTTTTGTTTTACCACCAGCTTTCTGAAAGGGGACATGTTTATCGTTCACAATGAACTAGAAGATGGTTGGATGTGGGTAACTAATGTTCGCACAGAGGAGCAAGGGCTCATCGTGGAAGATCTGGTAGAGGAGGTGGTGAGTAAACAGGAGTCTAATCAAAATGTAATGGTGAAGGCGTTTGAAGACTGATATTTTGACGTCTTGCAGGGCCGGGAGGAGGATCCACATGAGGGAAAACTGTAAGCTATATGACTAGGAAGTGTCTCTGCTTAGCTGTTGTTGTCTTTTTTTTCTTTTTCCTACCTCTTTAAGTTCAGCTAAGATCAACTAACTTTAACTTTTTACCTATTTAATTCAGAAGTGGATAGGACTTCAGACAAAATGATGGTCCTCTCACCTTTAGCTGGATTGTGACCTTGTTGGTGTTGTGTGTTAAAAACAAAACAAAACCCCACACTCAGGAAAATGACATGACTCTGTACGTTATCGATATCTCAGTAGTGGTTGCTTATATTCTTGTTCGTGTGTTGTCCAGTTCTTTGGGTTCCCTCATCATTAGTATTTTTCAGTCTTTTTATCCTCTGCTGGTTGTTTTTTTTTCAGCCAATCTTCCAATAGCTGTGAAAGCTAAGCGATTAAGAAGAAAATGAACTGCAGTTTTGAGATAAAAGGGGGTAAATAATTGATAGAAAAAACATTTTAAACCCATGAGAGTTTAAATAACTCCAAAGTTTAAATGTATAAGCACTATGTAGAAAAGTTCTTCTAGATGTTGTTCTTTTTTTGGATTTTACAATGGTTAATTGTGGTAGGTGTTCTAATTTATCTTAATTTCATCCTTATTGATCTTTCTTCTGCATCTCCAGCTGGTATCATGGAAAGATCACAAAACAAGAGGCTTACAACCTTCTGATGACAGGTACTGTTGTCTCCATTTCTATGGAGTAGAAATAATCGGGTTATTCACAAAACCCACCTACCTTTTCCTTTCCTGTAGTTGGTCAGGTGTCCAGTTTTCTCGTCCGGCCATCTGACAACACTCCCGGAGACTACTCCCTCTTTTTTCGCACCAATGAAAACATCCAAAGGTTTAAAATCTCCCCCACACCCACCAATCAGTACATGATGGGTGGGAGATACTACAACAGGTGTGTGGCGATGAGCACCAATGTATATGTCAATGTTTCGTACCATTTGAAACATGTGGATCACACATTAGCTTCAACTGTTTTGTTTTCTTGTTTTTAGTGTTGATGACATCATCGACCATTACAAAAAAGAACAAATTGTTGAGGGCTACAACCTGAAAGAGCCCGTTTCAGTGCAGGTATACATGGTTCCACACAGTTATTCATCATTACATAACCTTTTTAAGTTATTAAGATGAAAGTTTAGTTAGTGCAGCTCTTTTCAAGACATGAATACATTTTTAAATGTGCTAAAAAGCAGATTAATATTTGGCTTTTACCATTTGTATTTATTTTGAAGAAAGTAGTACATTTTTTTGTTTTGTTTCTTCAATGTCTCGCTTTAGGCAATGTTAGCTACGCATTGAACGAGTTACGCATTGGTGCTTCTCTAATGGCCTTTGATCTGCTTCTACTGTAGCACCAGGAACAAGTGCTTACTGACACAGTGGATGGCAGAGAAATTTATAACACTATAAGACGGAAAACAAAAGACGCTTTTTACAAAAACATTGTCAAGAAAGGCTACCTCCTGTTCAACAAAGGTATCTATGACCTCTGTCTGCTCCAGCACTTACAATAAAGCTTTTGTAGCCTCTGGGCTTTGATGATTTACACTGCCTGGCCAACATAAATCATTAATTTTGTTGGACATCCCGTAGCTATTATTGAATCCTAGCAATCTCATCTTGGAATAAGCCATCAGGAAAAAAAAAACTCCGTTAATGGAAAGACCTTGGCATTTATTTAATTGATGTTGTCAGTTGACCTAATGTTTAGCAGACATATTAATCACTATAAAACTTTTTCAATGGGGGGCTTCTGCCTTTCTGCTTAATACAATCTCTGTGGAGATTTTTCTTCATTTATTTATTTAGCCAGACAGTGTTTATCAGAATTTTCTCATTTTGTTCACGTCAGTCAGAACCCTAAATTCCCCCCTTCATCTTCAGGCAAAGGCAAAAGGTGGAAGAACCTTTACTTCATCCTGGAAGGTAACGATGCACAGCTCATCTATTTCGAAAGTGAGAAGAGAGCCACCAAACCCAAAGGGCTGATTGACCTAAGTGTGTGCTCCGTGTATTGTGTGCATGACAGTCTGTTTGGCAGGTGGGACATCAAACATTGGCTGTAAAGTCCACTCATCTTTGCATTTTGAGTGACAGCAGCTTCATGGACACCACACTGAAGAAAATTCTTTTAGCATTTGACACATATGAACCTAATACCCTTTATTCTTTTGTTTTGTTTGAACTTTTCAGGCCAAACTGTTTCCAGATTGTTGTCCAGCATTTTAGTGAGGAGCAGTACATATTTTACTTTGCAGGAGAAACTCCAGAACAGGCACAGGTAATGAGACTGATTTCTCTTTTTTGTGCATCAGCTTTTAGAATGTTACCACTGCAGTGGTTATTTTTACCTGACTGCAGTTTTCTTTCACTCATTTGTTGACTTGCTGATTAAAAAAAAACAAAACAAAAAAAAAAACTGTCAGCCTTTGTTCAATTAATCTTCATTTACAGTTTGCTGTAAGCTGTATACTTAAAAACATTTCAATTTCAATTCTAAAAAAGGCATTTTTAAACTACATTTATTATTCTGACATTAAAATATAGTTGTAATATATTTCAGAATGGCAATACATTGTTTGCATATTTGCTATGTGACCTCAAAGAGTCTGAAAAGGTTAAAGGCAATCTAATTCTGATGAATTACCCAATATCCCCCTCTGTCTTCCTTATAACAAGCCTAAACATGCTTGGTGGGGAATAGAACTGCCCTTGTGGCGTCAATGTGGGCTTCAATTAAACCTGTTTTTTAAGATGTATTTATTCAGGGGATATTTTAATTTCAATGAGTGGCACTGTACAGGAATCAAACCTTTGTTTCCTGGATCACATGTTCATTCAGAGTTCTGTCGCCTCTTTTTTTTCTGTTGGACCTTTTCTTGTTATTCTTAGGCTCCGTTAGAAATGTGGCAGAAACCCGAATCTTTTGGGGGTCTTTTGAAGAACTTTAAATACGTGTGTCTTTGCAGGATTGGATGAAGTGCCTTCAGACTTTCTGTACCAACTTAAGAAAAACCACTGTAAACACCTCCAATAAAAGGCTCAGACAGGTACGTATGTCAAGAGTCTGCTTGGTGTTCCCTGTGACCTGGTTAAATGCAAAACTTTAAAATGGTTCTGGTCCAGGGGGGGGTTGGCTCTGACTGAGCAGCATGCTGCTGCCAAACCTGCCTTTTTTCCCAACTCCACGTAGCTAAAAAAATCTGTTTGGAAATTCCTGTCTCTGGATGCTCACAACAGTTTAATAAAGCTCAAAATAAACCAAATGCCATACACTGCATTCTCATTGGTTAGATTTTAACTACGGTAATGAATGAATGTCGAGCTACCAGCTATCTACATTCCTGTTTGCATGCACGAGAATTGTACTTACAAGGAAAATCACTAATTGACAACCCAATTCATGGACTGAACTATAGAACAATTATAGCTAAGCATATCAATGTCATGATTGTAATGAAATGTTTGAAATCAAAATGTTTAATTTAATGTTTAAGGATGTGGATTGACACTTCATCATCCTTTTTTAAAATATGTTTTGTCTATTTCAATGCTGTCTTATTTGTAGGTGAGCAGCCTGGTGTTGTATGTGGAGGAGGCCCACAAGCTACCAGTGAAGCATTTCACCAACCCCTACTGTAACATCTACTTGAACAACGTCCAGGTTGCTAAGACGCACCCGAGGGAGGGCCAGAATCCCGTCTTCACTGAGGAATTCATTTTTGAGTAGGTGTTGTTCTTGTCTTTGTTTCCCAGCGAAGTGAGGTACTTTGAATTCTCTGAAACCTGTCATGTCTTGAACTGACATTATCTGTTTGAGCACAAATCTAATGAAATGTGTTTCTGTTGTTCCAGTGATTTGTCTGGTGAAATCAATAGATTTGAAATTAGCCTGAGCAACAAAACAAAGAAGAGCAAAGAAATAGACATCTGTGAGTACATTTCAAATCGAGTTTTCACACCGTTCTTTGTTCCCCCTCAATAATTCAGTTTTTTTGTCTGTCCTGCAGTATTTATGCGCTGCCAGCTAAACCGTCTGCAGAAGGGCCAGATGATTGACGAATGGTTCCCCCTCAGCTCCCACATTCCCCTAAAAGGCATCGAGCCGGGCTCCCTGCGTGTACGCGCCCGCTACTCTGTGGAGAAAATCATGCCGGAAGAGGAGTACAGCGACCTCAAGGAGGCCCGTTCAAATCAAGACCTGTTCTGAGATTTCTGCCTCTACCGTCAGGGATCTCACAGTGTATTGTTTGGTTTTATGCAGATGATCTTACAGAAAGACTTCCACGTCATCTATGCTTTGGCACACGTGTGTGGTCAGGACCGCAGCTTACTGGCAAGCCTCCTCCTGCGGATCTTCAGACATGAGAAAGCTGAGGCCCCTTTACTCAGGACGCTGAATGACAGAGAGATTAACATGGAAGGTAAGACATGCAGGGACGGTTTCTTTTGGATGATCATTTTAGCATCACTGCTTCCATCTGGGTTCTGTTGGACACAGAACATTGTTTACAAAACAAGGTGGAGGTTAAAGGTGGAACAAAAATCCAACACTTTCTTCCTTGAGGTATTGTTGTATTTCTTTTTATGTGGAAGGAAATTGAGTATCTGTCAGCACACATCATTTTCAGAACTCTTCCCTGTGTTTTTCTATTGCTGCTAAGAAAACGATATCAATAAAGCTTTCTGGAAACAAACAATACTATCCCAACATGTTCCTTTATTGCCTTTCTCCAGAGTTTAGCTATTAATAAAAAAAGATTGTTTTGATAGCTGCTGCATCCTTTCTAAAAGTTGTATCTTTTAATTCTGAGTGAGTCGAGCTCTGCTTGTGTATCACCATCAGATGAGGCCACCACATTGTTCAGAGCAACAACACTGGCCAGCACGCTGATGGAGCAATACATGAAGGCTACGGCCACGCCCTTTGTCCTCCACGCTCTCAAAGATACCATCCTCAAGATCATGGAGAGTAAACAGTCCTGTGAGGTGTGAGGCTTTCAATCTGCTGCCCAAGCAACTAACATATAGACTGCATCCACTGATTAACTTCAATTATTTCCTTAAGCATAAATCTACAAACTCTAGCCCAAAAGTAAGAAGGTATTTGCCCCAAAAATAGTTAACACGTCTGTTTTACTCTGTCCCTGCAATTTCAGTTGAATCCCTCAAAACTGGAAAAGAATGATGATGTGAACCTGAACCTTGCTCATCTCCTCAACATCCTGTCAGAACTGGTAGAAAAGATCTTCCTGGCTGCTGAGATCCTGCCACCGTAAGCCAATGAAATTCCATGTTTGTTTGGGACTTGTAATGGCCATTTAAGGTCAAAGGTGTTTTTTTTGCTCTCTCCTACAGTACTTTGCGTTTCATCTACGGCTGCCTGCAGAAATCTGTGCAACGAAAGTGGCCGAACACCACCATGAGGACGAGGGTTGTGAGGTAAAAGTACACTTTTTCACTATTCCTGTAGTATTTTTAGTCAAATGGAAAACAGTTGGTTCCAAACCCGATAGATTCAGGTTAATGCAGTACTAGCTTCTGATGCTAAATCTTTCAGTTACACTCAAGTCTACTATGAATCCTTTTCTTTCTTTGTCAACTATATTGATTACTGCGGCCCATAGTTTATTGCGGGGGTTAAGCTCTAAAAACAAACTAACACTAAAGGTAAAATCCACCAAAAAAAGAGCAAACACACTGAAAGAAATAGGTGAAACAGCAAGGCTGCTATAGGTGAACCTCAGAATATTGAGGGCCCACTATAGTATAAACTTGTGACACTTCAAGTGTTTCTTGAGCCTCACTGATTCAGGAATTTCGCCTTTTGGTGGTGGGGGTGCCATTGCATTTATACTTTCACATTTTGCAGCATTGGGATGAACTTGTGTGAATGCTGACTGTTGGAAGGTATGCCAACACTCTAATTGTTGTCACTGACGGTCTGTATACAGGCTTTAGTGGTGTTGTTTTTTTACTATCACTTGTCTCTAGAATCTGCTGTTGCACCGCGGTTAACCTCATGATGTTGCCTTTTTTTTCTTTTCTTCTAGTGGTTTTGTCTTTCTAAGACTGATCTGCCCTGCCATCCTCAACCCCCGGATGTTCAACATCATTGACGGTGGGTATCTATATAAAACCACAAGGTTCTGCCTGCCACATGAAGCAGGTTTCATTGTTTTCACTTTCTGATGCTTGTCTGCAGACCCTCCATCATCAACAGCAGCCCGGACACTCACACTGGTGGCCAAGTCTGTCCAGAATCTGGCAAACCTTGTTGAGTTTGGTGCTAAGGTACAAACCGAGAAACTGTAGGTCTCAGCATCATAATTATGTCAAATAAACTGTTTTTCTGTTAATTGTTTTTTTTTACAGGAACCCTACATGGAGGGTGTGAACCCTTTCATCAAATGCAATAAGCAACGGATGATCATGTTTCTGGATGAGTTGGGGGTAAGTCAAATTGTTTTATTTTGGTTTTTCATTTTATAATTAGAGCCTTCACAGGGCTCCAGACTAACTATTTTCACTAGGAGCACTGTGGCCCCTAACTGAAAATTTTAGGGGCACAACCAGAAAATTTAGGGGCGCATACCGTAAATCAACATTCTAACCAAATCTACTAATTTCCACTGTATTACTGATAAATACTTTAATAATAGATGCATAAATTACAATTAGCTGTTCCAAATTCAGTGTCACATTTTAATCTGCACTTTTGAAGATGCAACAAGAAGGTAAACTGACAGTACCATCGCTGTCATGACAGTACAAATAGTAAACAAAATACCATACATTCAGAAGTTTTTAGTAACAAAGTAACCTTTCGGTCATTTCACAGTTACAAAAAACACTTAAATGTATGTAAACATTAGAGGATGGAAATTCATGTTGGCGACACCAAATAAGTGCAGCCAAGATGCACAATAAGCGTGTTTGAGATCACCCAGATGGACGCAACGCTGCGCAGATCACCTGGTGTGAGATGTATATTTTTGTTTTTGCTCCAACATCACCTGTCAATCAAAACAAAAATATCACCAGAAAGGGGTGGTAGCAAGGCCCCAACCTACACGAACACAGCTGGAAATTTAGTACTGAACTGACTGAAAGCTGCCCTACAGACTACAAAACAATGCATTATGGGACATGTGTCCTGATGGGTTTTTGTAGTTCAGTGATCAATTAAAATAATTTAATATGCCAACTGATTGAAAATAGGCTACATAAATTACAAAATATTAAAATAATTATAAAATATATATCACAAATCACAGATCATACTCAGGGGAAGAGGCATATTAAAACTAAATTGAATGTTAAGGACTACAACTTCCTGTTCTCCTTAAGTCTCGCTGCAGCTTCGCCTTAACCCCACCCCCCCCCCCCCCCCCCCGCCACAGGCACGGCGCTGGTTCATCTTAAACACGTCTATCGTTACATTTTCCCCACATGTTTTAAATGTGTCTAAGACTAAACCGTGTTGTCGCTCACACGTGTTTAATGTTAGAGCCCCGTTGGCTGTCACGCATGTACGTGTGGGACATTTATTCTCCTCAGCTGACCATCTCCCGCGGGAGCGGTGTCATGCCGTTACAGCCGTGCATGACAGCCGTGGTTAATTCACGAGTTTGAGACCCCTGCTGTACACTCTGGCACTGGTACACTAGCTGCAGGTCGGAAGCACGAATCAATAGTTCGCTTACTCATAGCTCAGACGCACATATCAGGTTGTGATGATATTTGTCTCCGTTTCCTTCCCACAGATGTTTACGCGCGCTCGATTATCTCTAGGCCCCTCCCCCTCCACGCATTTAGCCACTTACAGTGGCTTTCCCTGTTCTTCTCACACGCAGTGGCCGCCTGACAGACAGGCGTCACGCGAGTGTGTGCTCGCGTTTCATGAGTATGTATGCGAGTGTGTGTGTGCGCTCGCGTCTCATGAGTATGTGTGCGAGTTTGTGCGTGTGCGCTCGCGTCTCATTGATTATTGATCATTGACGTGCCCCTTCCATGTTTAATGTATAAAAAATACGGAGGGTGGGGGAGGCAAATTTACTGGTCGCACATGTGCGACTGGATGTAAAATTCAGTCGCACACTCTCAATTTTTGGTCGCAAAATGCGACCAATTGGTCGCAGTCTGGAGCCCTGCTTCAATCTGTTGCTGACTAAAAGTGAATCCAGGTTTAAAGATAACCTTAGAGTGGGCTCAGCTACCTTTAATGCTACAAGAGCCATTTGGTCCAGTTTCTCATTGATCAAAACACGACAAGAGCCAAAATTCAACCGTTTAAAAAAAAAAACACTTTCTTTGGCTTAGTGTTAAGTGTCATTTTTAAAATTTGGCTTTTAAAGATTTACTAAAATTGAATTATATCAGTGTTGTGTTTTTCTATATACAACAATTTTAACTAATTTTTGACAGAATAGTCCCTTTCAAAATAAAATACACTCTGTGTCAAATAGGATCCTGCTGCAGCAGATTTACTTGAGAGAAAAATCTTGGTGTCTTTTATTATTATAACTTTGGTTATTATTATTAATTTAGACTTTTTCTACTTTTGCTATCAAATATAAATATGACAGCTTTGGTGTAGACTCTTTTTTTTAAATCTATACATTTAAATATATATGGGGACTTTGCCTCTGAACAGCAACTAGACATTTTTGTACAGCAGGAGATAAGAATATGCACTTAAAACTATTTTGTTCAGTTATTTGGTATGTTAAAAATCTAAACAAATGACAAAAAGCAAATGCATTAAAACTGCAAGCCCATTATTTATTCAAATAATTAGCCTTTTCTTTACCCTTGTGCTATCCTAGGCATTTCAGTGCGCTGAACCTTTTTTTTCTTCAATGATTTGTGATCTTCACTGGTGTCGATGGATTACATGAAATCTTTCCACCTTTATCCACCTTTGTCATGGTAGGGAGAACACGTCAATGTAAGGGTGGGGTCATCTAAGATAGCACAAGGGTTAAAAGCCACAGAGGGCTAAAAGAGCCATATTTGGTTGCAGACTCCTGCCTTAGCCGGATCAACATTTAATACAGCAAACATCCCTTCTGTTTATAGAACGTTCCTGAACTCCCAGAGACAACAGAGCACTTTAGGACAGACCTGCCCCGAGACCTGGCTGCGCTGCACGAGGTCTGTGTCGCACACTCGGACGAGCTCCGCACCCTAAGTAATGAGAGGGGAGCCCAGCAGGTCAGAGTCAAACCTTCTGAATGTTGATTTTTTTTGGGGGGGGGGTATTTGTTCTCTTTTTCCCACCTTTTTAACTCCCATCTCGTCTCCTCAGCATGTGTTGAAAAAGCTGCTGGCCATCACAGAGCTCCTCCAGCAGAAGCAAGCTCAGTATGCCATGTCCAACAGTAACAGGTAGTACTGCATTCCTCCTCATAACATCTACCCACGTCGCCCGGAGTGCAGCCCAGAGACCTAGCATGCCCAACCTTCATCACCATGGCAACCCATCCACCAGTCCTCCATCATGACCGACCCGCCCATCCCCACCAATCATCATGTCTCGTTCAACACAAAAAAGCTATGCAACATCAGCAGTTGATAACAAGCAGTGCAGTACTCGAAAACAAATAAACAACAAGTGTCCATCAGTGACAGCACTTTTATGTTCAAGATATTTTCCTGCGTGGACTTCTAACTTTGTCAATTTACTTCCCTTCATGAAGAGGTAAACTATTAAGGCGTCTTCGTTTCCTCTGCGTTTTGTCAGCACAGCTGTCCGGAGCAGAGCCTCCTGACTCTCTCAGTTTGAGAAAAGCGACAGAGAAAGCCCTTCTCTCAGTCCTATTTGATGGTAACTGGATTCTTAGCATTGATGCTTTTTATACTGTAATTAGAGAGCCATTCATTTTAAAGGTTGTGATGTCATCTGCAAAGTGAGGAGAAAAGAAAAGCTTCTGTTCTTTTGTGTTCTAGATTGGAACACATTCTTTCAGAGAAATATGGTTATTTTATATGAATAAATTCTCTTGCTGGGATCATGAGTATACAAGTTAGATGCAATGTTTTGGTTTTCTCTACTTCATTGTATCAGCTGGTGATTTTTTTTTTCTCTGACAGGACTCATAATCAGAGAAACCAAGTAAAATAAGTGTTTACAGATTTGAGTACAGACTGTAATAGACTTGCATGCACTTATTAAACTGTTTTTGTAAAGTAGATTTATGGGCTCATTTATTGTCCCCTCAACAAACGCAGAGGAATGTATGGCAACTGTGTTGTGCGGCTACGTTTTAAAGAACACAATTCATAAACGATTAAGAAAAACTTTATTCTTTGTGCAAAAAAAGGACCAACAAACAAACTCAAACTGCATTTGTAATAGAATCAGGTTAGAAAATAATGTGAATACTTGATGCCACAGATGCGTAATCCTCATAAGAGATCTTCATCAGTCCATTCCTGCAATGAAGCAAAGGTTAAAAAGTTTTAGAGGACACGAAAAATCCCTTTTTTTTGGGCTTGATGCATATTTCATTGCACAAAAAACGGGCCCCACCTCTTCTAGTCGTGCCTCTTTTGCTACATGGCCGTCGTCTTCATAGCCTTTCTTTCGTTTACTGCAAATATAGTTTGGTGAGCGTTCAAAGCTGTGTTAGACAGAACTGCTGGTGAACTCTGTGTGTGTGTGTAAGGCACAGACGGTCCCAAACGTCTACAGCCAAAGCTCTAGCATCCTCATCACATCCGTTACTAGAAGTAGTTCCTTCTGTCTCTTCCTGTTCAGCTGTAGAAAATAGCTTTTAGCCTCTTCCATTTCATTTAGACTAGTTCATGCTGTACATGCAGAGCAATCGCCACGCTCACAAAAACATGTCCATAGCAGCGATGACTGATCTGTCAGCCTGCACCTTTCACAAACGTGTCCGCTTTATCTTGCAGGACAGAGTGCACCATCATGTCTCTGGCTGCTGCCATTCAGGTAATGTGAGTTTTGCAGACTTCCTACTGAGAATGGGGTAGTCAGAGCGAAAACCAGCCAAAGTGAGGCCTCTTTCTGAGAGCTACACAACCGAAGACGAATTAGAGTTTGTACTGTGAGCAAGTGGCGGTTAAAAAAAAAAAAAAAAAAAAAAGAATTCAATAGGACTTGATGGAAAACCACTTGCTGCATATCTTAATGCCGTCTTTCCAAAGTTCTTCCCCCTTCCCCCTCGAGTGTGCTGAGCTTTGAACTGAAGACCTCAAACGGGAGGATGTGAGACACGGACTTCTGCTTTCGGTCGGAGGCCGACATAAAGCGTTGGACAGCTCTAACCAGTGGACACTATGCTGTGACTTTGGGTTACATGACCAGAGACTGGAGATGTTCTGAGCACTGACGTAGCATTTTTCTGCTGTCATCAGGGATTTGAAACATAGCACCTCTTACCAAGAAAAGAAACGAATCAACACAAGCCTTAACTCCATTTCTGCTCACCGACATCCCCCGATTCGACAAAGTTCTCTTCTTCCAAACTATTTATATCCGTTACTGTCTTCATGTATGAACCTGCTTACAGCACCCAAACCACTTCCTGCTTTTTTTCTACGCTGCTTTTGTCTGTTATTACCTACTTAGGCTTGTAAAGAAGTGTTTGTGTAGGATATAGCGGAGCAGAGATTAGTCTAAAGGTTTGTAGTATACACCTGTAGCCTGCCTTGTGCATGCATTAACCCTGAATGGATACAGCGACAATGTTTGGGCCTACGTATCTGCTGCTCCAACAACCATCACCTAAACCCCTTTTATGCCTTTGATGTCATTGAAAGCCTGGATTTCTTGTAGCTCCTCGTTTCTCCGCCATTACAACAAGATGGCGTTTTTGCTTTGTCCTCCGAGTACACCTCTGCTCTGACTGTTTTTCCCACCGATTCACCCTGAAAAGTCCCGCCATGCAGCGATTTCTAAACTTCAAAGTCATAAAGGGTCGGCTTTGTTTGCCTCCCTTCATGTTCTAAGCAGCTGCAACGTCTGGATCTGTGCCTGTCATAGTTTACCAAACTGTTTACTGTAGTTGCACTTGAAGATACCACGGACCTCACCGAGTGTTGGCAGATGAGCCCAGGCGACTCATCGGCTGTACCACTGATGTAGGGGTTTCATACAACAGACGAGGATGTGTTCATTTTTATTTTTCTACCCAATACTGAACCTTTTGCATCTTAGATACAACAACCTGGCTGAAATAAACGGTTACTACATACGCGTGGATTGTTGTTCTCGGTCGCTATTGTTGTGGGTAAATAATGCAGCAGGAATCACAGATTGACAATGTTTAAAGATTGAAATCCTGACTTAAAAGAGCTCATGTGTGTTTTTATGTTTCTTACTTGCTTGAACTGCTAAACTCTGCATGAATCCTCTCCAGCTTCTGTTTGTAAACGTTCACCTCCTCTGCTTTGGGGAGCTCATACTTCTTGAGGAGGCTTTTTGTTCCTGCATGTGCCAAACGCATGAATTCAAAACATCATACAGGAATAACAGCACAACTCTGCCATCTAGTGGTGTTACACTGAAGTGCAAGTTGACTTACGCCTCATTAAGTCGAAAATCTTTGAGAGGGAATCTTTGTCGTCTTTCAGTCCCAAGCACTCAGTCAGGTAGCTGGGGAAGGAAAATAAAATAGGATTTTAGTTTTAAAAAATATATATAAGAAAAAAACTTTTTTGCACCAACTGAGCTTATAATTTAGAAATATCTGAAAAGGAGGAAATGTTCAGAGAATTTTCTTCAAAATATTTGTCACCACCTTCATTTGATCAATTTCTTTCCAGAATAATGTATACCTTTTCCATTTAAATTCCAAGTTTCAACTTGCAAAACCTAATTTGTTTTTCTAATTAAGTTGAATTTCACATACATTGTTGTTAAGGCTAAAGCAAACCTGCCTTTCCATGCTGAGGCCAGCTCTTAAAGCGCTATTCAGAATAGCTGTCAGAGCGATCTGAGAGGGAGAACACAGCAGTCCGGCATCCGTCATGACCGCCTGGGTCAGAAAGTCATCAGCACTCTTCCTCAGTGACTCTGGGTTCTCCAGTGCAGGATAGCGAGTCTAAAAGACAAAGAACACGGATTAAAAACTGGCGATCTGGAGTGACATTCAGCTCTCTTCTGTAAGGTACAAACCTTGAGGTCGATGAGCAAACCCTCTAGCGGTCTGTAGGGGTTGTGGACCACGAGATGAAAACTGAGTTGTTGGATTAACAGCAGTTCATACTCCAGGATTTGCTGAAGAACCCGTTCTTGTCCAGCTGGCGTCTCATGCAGGAGATTGCCCACAAACTGGGTGCTGGACACGTTGAACTCGTCCACTTTGCAGGCCAGGTATGCACACGTCAGCCTGGACAAGAAGGTACGTCAACAGCTGGAAACGTACATGCATGTTTGTAATATATGAACAAACGGAATCGTTCCCATCTTCCTGCAGAAACATCACATTTGCATTTAAACTTTTAGAATGAACCATTCGCATCTTTGAACCGAATGTTTAATGTCTTATCCTTTCCACAGTGACAGTCACTGACATGATGATCCTTGGGTGGTGCTCCATAACAGAGTTGTTGAGGTAGAACCTCCGGAAGTACATGATGGCAGTGCCCTAGAAAAAAAGATGGGCTCCAGTAAGAGTTAGTCGAGTCTGTACACATGAAAAAAAAGAAATGAGACACACACGCACCACAACAGACTTGGGCATTGGAGGCTTAAAAGCGCTGCAGAAGTCCAGGAGTCTCCTCTCATAATGGCGGAATAAAACGTCTTCTTCGTTCCGTTTCAAGAACATGGACTCATACATACCTGCCTGATTTCAAATAAATGTTTAATTAAAAAAGAAAATCGCGTTTTTCCCCCAAACCGTTTACATTAAACGTTTTAAAATGCTTAAAAGAATGTTACCTACCTTCCCACTTTCTATGACTTTTTTACGAAATGCCTCATTGGCACTGCATCTTTTCTGCTCAAGTTCAGCCTCACTTTTGAAGATCCAGTACTTTCGCTGAGAGCTGTTGTGATACATGGCGGCTTCTGATTTACGAGAGCTAAAACCACAACATAATCCTAAAGTAGCTTTATGTATTTTACCACACGGAAATCCTTGAACGATTAAAGTAATCAGCGTAGTGTAAAAGTAGTTAAATCGGGCTGTGTGTTGTTCACCCCCAAGTAGTAGTGAGGACGTCGCGCGATATTTACGTAATGCGGACCCTTGTTGATGACGCATTTACCGTGCTTCCTGTATTAGTGCGTGCTATGATTTTTCCTTATGAAATACTCAATTTCTCATTTTATTTAAACTTATTTATAATTATGTTTCTTTAATATAAAGTTAACAAAATGTTGAAGTGTACACATTTTTACCTCACTTATTTTTAACGGCATGAATTGGACAAACAAATTGTTGAGGTGGAAAGCAATTATTTTTCTGTAAATATTGACCTTTAAGTCTTTCCTCCTAAACAAAATCAGAATAATTAAATGTAATGGACTCACTGATGTGCACACAATCATTTTGAAACATAATTTAAAGTACAAACATCCTTGTTTATTTTTTTTGCTATTGTAACATTGTACCAGTGTAGATGGTCTCCAACAGACTCAGAAAGTATGTTTTAGCCAGAGCCACTCCGCCACCAGTAGTGTTTCTGCATACCGTAATTTGCATAAACATGAGTAATTTATGAATAATAAATGCCCTAGCATTCAGCTGGAGCTGATAATTTGCATATCAGTGCCGCCTTAGTGCCGTGTTATCATGAAGCCCTTCAAGCCTGCATAAACCAAAATCAAAGAAATAGTGCTTTAACAGGTATGTGCTGAAGACTTTTTTTTTTTTTTTTTTTTAAGAAATAACACTAATCTTTCCACAGGCGTAGAGACGCGGCGCGTGCGTCTGAGCTGACAGACAAACGCCTTATTACGTGCGGTGCAGTTGCTGCGAGCACGGCTCTCGCCCGTATATACATGGCTCGGGTTGCCCTGAGAATTGCATAAACATGAAGCGCTGATGCATTATTGATGACACCTTTGCAGCGTTTACTGTATGTTTGCGCACTCGTCTGCTCACGTGCACACGCACGTCCATGCGCCCTTCTGTCTGCGTGTGCGTGCACGATTGCTGTTGACAGTCAGGCACCTTTCCACCTGCTATTTCGCATCATTTGGGGTGTGATGACTCATTTGAAGCCTTTAGTCTTGTGTTACATCTTTGTCACGTTTTTTTTCTTTTTTCTTGACTGCTTTCTTTAAATGTTGAACTCTGCAGAATGACTCTTATTCTTTGAATGTGAGCACACTGCAGTTGATTGTTCTGTGTGTGAGTATCTGGTGGTTTAGAATATTTTTTATCAAAGGAATACCATCTTGTGAGTAAATCTAAATCATACGGAGTCTGACAGGCAGCATTTTAATGGAAAATCAGACTTCGGCATTACCAGATCACACATTAGAGCTGCCTGATTAAGTTAGTCCCATCCCATAATCGGCCCTCCCGTCAGTATTTCAGCAGCTTATAGAAGCATTCCCAGATATTTTGCAAAGTTATGGAAAGATTGACAGTGCAGACGAGGCTAAAGGAAAAACCTCCACAGCTCTGATCAATAAGCTCATGTTTTGAAAATTTGTTTCATCGACTAATACACCTCAAATTGATGCACCAAAAAATTAACCCTCAAAACAATGTGGCGATGTGGTTTTTCTGTAGCAAACAAGAGTGGCAATGCAAATGTGGGTGACCCCACTGACGATGCTCATGGGGCAGCCAGGTGAACCACTCCGCCTCTGTGTACCAGATAAAAAAAAAAAAAAAGTGTATCTCCTACATTTGTGTTTTAGGAAGTAGGAAGCCACCTATAGTGGCCTCACCCGCCCTCCCAGATGTTGATGAGGGGACGTTTTCTTGGCCTCTCAGAGGTCAGCCTGTTGGTTCGGGGAATCTACCTGTGCGCTGCATTCTGCGCCCTGCTTTGTGTCCGTACGGTGGTCTAATGTTGGCATTAAAGCATCCAGGCAAACGCTTTTCCTCCCCTCCCCCACCCCATCCAGACACTCAACGCTCCCCCGCCGTCTCTCTAATTGAGCTTTGTGTCTACCTCCATCTTCATTCAAATCCGCACTCATTTGCATACCGCCACTGCATGCTGGACAGCTCCCCAGCTGTACAGTACAGAACTAAATAAGGAACACAGACCCACTTTACGTGATGCGAATACTAAACACAACAGTCGCTTTCCTGCAATGGAAAATTGTGGCTACCTGAGAGATGGAGCAAAGGGAGGCCGCAGTTCCAAATCTGGGCGTTATCAGAAATGCTAATACAATATTGCATTATTTTTGATAAACAGCTGTAAACATTATATTCTGACACATCATTTTCCTAATGATTCACAACATAATCAATAATTTAAACATCTATTTTCTAAACAGAACGTTACAAACCTTTTTTTTTTTAAAGTGATGATTAGAATTATTTTGGCTGTAGCTTTGCAGCTTTAATTTAGACCTTGACCTTCTTTTTTATTTTCTTTCTATCCTGTTAAGGTCTAATTCCCGCTTTCCCCTCATTTCCCTGGTTGAGGTGTTTCACAGGGTTATTTTATTTATTTCTTTATTTGCCGGAGTGCATAGAAACACATAATAATATTGGATTTTAGATGCACTCCTACCACACTTAACAGAACATGCTAAGCACAGCCTTAATGGAAACCTCAGAACCCCAAGGCCAGCTTTCATTTCCAGGGCTCTGGCAGAGATTTGTGACATTTCCACTCATTTCAGTGTTCAATCAAAGCTATAGCTTTAGGGAGAGCAGAATGAGCGCGCTCTTCGGAGCAAATCCAGCTGTCCTTGGTTCTCTGTAACACACACTTCTCTTCCACAGTCACACCTTTAAGAATTGGATGAAATTTGATGACCCATTTTAACTTTACCTTGAAGCCAAAGCAAGCGCTGAAAAAGGGCTTTGTGCTTTTTTATTTTTTAAATTAATTTTATTTAGAAGAGTCTCTCATGCCTATTTGTAAATGGCTGGGTAAGATCGGAATTACCTGGGGGTGGGGGGTGAGAAACACATTGTGCTCCATCACTCGCAAAACTGTAGTTTTGATGGGAATTTTAAAGAAGAAAGTGCAGACATTCAAGAAAAAAGTTCCTCTAAACAGCCTGTTATACCAGAGTAAAATATCCAAAGAAAACCGACCATCGGCGGGTGAAATCACACAGGTAAATGAGTGCCTCACCTGTTTTAGATGGAAAAGTGAAGTGTTTTTGCATCCTACACGTTTAACAGGAGTGTGTTCTTGTCTAGTAACCCCCTACTCTTGTTGTTTTTTTGTATTCAAAAAAAAGAAAAAAAGAAAGTTCATTTTTAAATTTTGAATAATTTTTTTCTATGCAAAAAATTGGTAAATATCTATCAGAAAACACGCGTGTGTTGGCAACGTTACATACATCCGTGTGTGTTCCTTCATGCATCTTAATATAATTAGGAAGTGCTGCCCGAATTTAGATGAAGAATTAAAAGTGGGGGATGGGTGTCTGATCAGCCTTTAGTTGCTAAGCAACCGAAACAATTTAGGCAAGGAAGAAAGATGACAGAGAGGAGGATGTAAAGAAATATAATAATAAAAAAAAGACATTACAAAATAAAGCTGTTTGAATAAAGGTTGTACCTAAATTAGAGCAAAAATAAGTAAAATAAATGAGTAAAATTCCTCATGAATATGTTGCTGACACCCAAAATTTTTAATGAATGAGGTTTGATAAACACTAAAACTGCTGAAAGTTAAGTAAATGAAATGAAAGGGATATTTGCTTTTAGTGCAAAGCTTATATATTGAGTTATATTAACAAAACACGTGTTTTACATTTTGCACAAATTAATTAGACATTAAAGGCAAACATTTTTTTTAATCTTTTCTCACGTTTTCACATTAGCTAAACAAAGAAAGAACAACAAATAAACCCAACACGGAGAAAAAAAACGGTTTTCCCATATGGTTACAGTTGTCAACAATGAAGACTAATTTAAGAGATGTAATATTGTTTTTGTGTTTTCAAATAATCACAGTCGTGTTATGAAAAAATAATTTATAAAGTATGAACCAGCAGGAGCTTCTCTTTTCTGCTGACGCTCTTTCTGGCTTCTCTAATTGTCAATGCAGCAACTAGGCGTTGAAGTGCTCCTGCTATAATCATCGGCACCCTCCCTCCTTTGTTTTCCTAATTGCTGGCGTCCCTTTTGTTAGAGAGCATTCTTGTAAGTGCATCAGCCCCTGCTGGAGAGCGATGGAGGCTTCTTGTGGACTTCCTGTGGACTTCAACAAAAAGCCCTGTCAGGTGGATCAGCCATTAGTCACACGTCTACATTGTCTCTGACAAATTTGACGTTTAAAGTACATGCATAATTCTAAAGCGCGCTGTGTGCTGCACAAATTGCAGGCATTTTATCCTGGAAATGTCACAAACGTCTGGTTGAAAACATGTCGATGGCAAATGCTGTTCTGGATCTTTACTCAGGTTTATCTAATTTAGTGAAATCAGACAGGAAAAATATGAACAAAAATGTGATTTGAAATTGTATTTTTAAGTCACTGGTATTTGATAATTTTCATTGTTTTAGGTAAATTAGAATTAACTGTTTCAAATTAATACTATGAAAACGGTTTTAAACAAATGTAGTTACTGGTGCATAAAAAATAGCAGCCTAAAATGAACAATAATACTAAAAAAAGGTTGCAAATTAAGTCAATCATTTTACTTTTATCGGACAAAAAAGCGGTTTGTGCCATTTTCTTTTACTCTTAATCTTACAAGTTTTCCATAATCTGTGCCATATTATCCTGATTAAACAATGCCCTCTTGTGGTCCATTTGTTAGGAGTAATAGTGACAAGCAAAATGTACAATCAATATTTAAACAAAACGAAGAAAAGCTTTTTTAATTTTTATTATAATATTTTTCTATTTACTATCTAGTCTTAAATTTTGTCAATATTGACTATTTTAATTGCATTTATTAAGAGGCTAGTTTAAAAGAAAGACATATTATTTCTCTCTATTCAACACACTTGATTAATTTACATATAACACACATGCGCGCTTGTTCTGCATATGAAGTACTCCCTCTCTCCACTAGATGGAGTAAGAGCTTCATTTGACCGGCCCTGCAGTCTTTGCAAAACAAGTAGGATTTTTTAAGTGAATCCTAGAAATCCAGCTGAAACTTTTATCATCTTTGCAAGTTAAGTTGAAGAAGGGTTTTTTTTTAGATTCCAATAACAGCATAAAAGCAGAAAAACCCAAATAAAACTATATCAGTGTTTTCCAAAGGATCAGTTGTGCAGATGATTTGTGGATCTGCATCTGCAGTCTGAGCAATCCCACTCTGCCTGCTTGTGCCGTGTTTGTTTTCAACGAAATAACTTTCCACCACGCAGTCTTTATAAATCTGTTTATACTATGTACAACTTTTTTTTCCCCCTCCAAGATTCCGACCGTTAAAATGAAGTTTGTGTTCAACACATATTGCTTTTCCCTCCTCTTTCCCAGCACTTCCAGTTTCTTGCTTTCTTTTTAGAGTAGTGTATCATTAGCTCATGTTTGTGTTATGGCCCTGCTGTTGTTCGCCTCAGTCCAGCTCCTCTATGTGTCTGAATTGGCATGGGAAAGAGACGCAGAAAGCTGTCTGTGGAGATGACAAGTAGCTCCTTGATTAACCCATTGCGAGGCTAGCTGAACAGACCCACACATTTTGCTTGTGTTCTTTATTCATTTCCCCCGTCCCTTTTCTTTCAGAAAGAGACCCAATAAGCCCCAGCAGGTGAATGTAAAGAAACGCGAGGGGACTCCCCTCTGATCAGCCTTTCAGGCCTGCACAATGAGCCTGCCCACCTCTTGTACCACTGTATTAAAACCCTGATTAAAGCTCTTCCTGTTAGCGGCTGATTGGGGATGCAAAGCTAAAACCAACAAAAACTGCCACTGCTGAGGCCTGATAATGAACGGGCCCAACCTACAAAGCGCAGGCTTGGAAAGATTAGCGTGGTTTTGTTTTCTTAGTGGGTGTGTGTCTTTGTGATCAAGCGGGAGGGTGAGTGAGTGGGAGAAGGAGGAGAGGTTGTCTAATCACGGCAGGAGGTCCTCAGCCAGATTGCTCTAATTAATCAACAGTATCCTTTTAAATTAAAATAAAAGAAAAACATGAGAACTTTTATTTTGTCATCCTTTGATGATCTGTATCTCCATTATGAGTGTTATTTAATAATGCAGGCAGGTGGTACTCATATAATATGCATCCAATATTTTTTATGTTTTTTCAGTTTTGATGGCGATAAAACTTATGTTGATCAAAGGAGGGCTAATTGAAGCGAATTGAGTCTATGAGTGTTCTTAAAATGATAAACATTACTCAAAATATTGAATTTTTTTAAGGTAGAACAAAAAAAACACACAAGAAAAATGCTTCAAAGCTTCACATTGGAAAGCAATATTTATTTGTGCCATCAGGTTATTTGTATTTTTTTTATTCTGAAATTGTATTTTATTTTTATTTTTTTAAGGTGACTATGTTGTCCTCTTACAAGAGGACACCGCTGAAAAGGTGACATCGTGGGAAATGATTTGCAAAGACTTTAACAATACCTGTCTGTGTTTGTGCAAGAAAATGAGAGAGGCTCTTGAAGGATCTATTAATATTGCATTTCTGTGTTTGATGGATGTTTGACACATTTTCATGTTTCCCCAACAAATTCCACTGTCATATTTCCGCTTTCGTCTGCCGTCTCCCAAACAGCAGATCCTGACAATTATCCCAGAGAAACTCCTGATCAAAACTACCTTATTCTCTCTGCTGCTCAGCTCCATCACGCATTCTGCTGTGCATCCCTCTCCTCAACCCCTTTATTTCCAACACTGCATATTCCACAATCTGTAAGCTCTAAAGAGAAAAATAACATAAATATACTACTCTTTTGATACATGTTGCACCTGTTTTTGAGTCTATTTATTGAGTGATCATTAAAACGGCTCAAAATTTTTTAAAAGAAAAATAGGTTTCTGTGCTTTGTTCTCATTATAATCTAAAGGCTTGAAGATGTATAGAATCAACGCCTTAATACATATATTTTTATGTAAATGTAAACACACACGGGTTTTGTTTTTATTCCAAACTAACAATCCAAGTAAGACATCATATTCCAATCATAATTCTAGTTAATTTTTCAAGTATAAGCCATTTTTTAAAAATAATATTCCGTCAGTCTGTGAAAGTTCATAGATGTGACAGAACAAGAATATTCTTTCTGTAGAACTTGAGTATCAGGAGAGCAAAAACTAGAGACAGGTAGAGGGAGGCATCCAGGAGGCCCTCAGGCAACAGTCAGGGTCCTGGGCAGACTGCCTCTGGGACTCCAGCATGAAGCTCACATCCCACACGTTCATCAGAGCAGGGTTAGCACACATAAACAACGTGCACTCACGCACGCACATACATTTTGACCCAGATATCCGCCTACACTCACTGTAAGTCTTACAGCCCTTTTACCGTGTCTGTGCACCTCTTCCTCCTACTCGGCCGCTATTAGCCTTACAAGCTCAAGCCACCTTTCTGCAACTCCCAGCATGTATATGAGTCAGAACAATGTTCAGCTATTGGTTTTTTTCAAGAGCATAATTGGTCCGTGGTGTGCAACAAAAGTCCACTACAGGTTCTAAGAGATGCCGCAGAAGAAAAAGTGAAACGAGACATTGCAGCGTACAGCAATAGAGCACAGAAGGCTCTGTGTTGATGTTAAAAATGGTTCACAAACCTCCAATTTCAGGAAAAAGCAAGAAGTTGAATAGGTAAGAATTTGTTGCTAAAGCTTTCTTTATGCCACATGTGGCGAATAACTTCCTCTTTATTTCAATTATAGATATGGCCTAAGACACAAAAAAGTAACAACAAAAGTATTCTAAATGATAAGGTTCTTTAGTTTTAAAATTTTTGCGCCTTTATATTTTGACACCAAATTGATATCCTTTATTTAGATTTGCTTGTCCAGATTTTTTTCTGCAATCAAAATGTGTACACTATATAATATTAAAGAAAAAGCAAACGTTTTTTTTTGTCGAAAGGTTTTCTGAAAATTCTAAGCCATAGTTGTATATGGGGAGTGGTACTGTCTGTGTACACAAAGACTGGCAGTCTTGACACAACCCCTCCCTTCAACTCCAGCCCCTACCTCTATATTTTTGCCCGCACCAAGCCACCCTTAACAGACTGCAGGCCTCTGCAGCAAAAACAGCAGCTCGTTGTCACACATTTGACCCCCAGTGACAGCAGTGGGCCATGAAGGCTGATGGTGAGCTGTGTGAACCATCAAACATGTGTCATTATGAAGGGCTGCCACTTGTCAGTAACTCTTCTCTTCCCATTCTGAAATATCTCCTAGGCCAACCCCACCGCCCTGCCCATCCCCGAGCTCACGCTCACCAGCAGAACTGGCTGAATGTTGTTGATTTCCTGACCCAAGTGGATGCGGATCAGCGGAAAGGCCCCGACAACTCCTTCTCTGCCAGACCAAGGTGTCAGGCATCCTTGAAGTGATGCTTTCAAAATCTATGTTTGATGTTGCAGAATAGCAAATCTGATTTGACTGGCTAACGTGATTTGCTTGAGCTTAGATAGAGAGCAACAGCTCATGTTCATCTCAGCTTCTGAAGCCACAGACGAAAGCAAATTTCAGCCAAATGAACCCCGACTTTTGGCACAGAGCTAATCATAGAGTGCTAATACATGGCCTTACATTGATGCTCTTTAAGGTTTGATCCCTATCTAATAGTTTTAACATAATCGAGCTTTTTTGCATTTGATGAAGTAGATGTGGTCTAGGTCGTTTTCATAGCTATATTTACTGTTATTCAATGAGAAATAAGATCCCAAACCGATAATGTTTATTTATATTTGATATTTCTGGTCCCTCCTAACATTTGTGTGTTCCTCTTGTGTCCATCTTTAACACTGTTTTCACTTATAAGATTCTCTTACTTATTTTGTCATGAAAAAAAAATATTTTTGATGAGCAAAGCCGAGCTTCTGTGCTATAAGAGGTGTAAGAGTGTCAGAGATGGTATAGGGTGGAATGTGCAGAGGTGTTGATTGGGTAAATGTGGGGGTGGGGATCCTGAGAGAAAAGATTGTACTGACATCAATTTAGATATAAACCCTTTTAATACCGCAGCAGATCTTTTTTTTCCTTAAATAAATGATTTTTTTTGCAACATCATCGTTTGCATTAAATGTACATTTACATGTAAAGTTATGTGAGGTTAAGCGTTTCAACCCTAATTTTTTTAAATTTATAAGTGAATTATAAGTCTTTAAGGCATGACATCAAATATATAATATATTTTATGCATGTGCAAACTTTTTTTTTTTTTTAAATATACCATTAAAGAGATGAGCATTAACAATACACAAAAATAAGAACAATGCGTGCTGCATCATAGAAAAAAATCCCATTACATCCTATTGATTCCAATTGATGAACACTCCTCTGATTCTAATATATGCCAAAACACTATTTCTTCTTTGAAACACTAAATGTTAGAGTAGTAACACGTTTTCCTTCAAAAATCAGCTGTTCCTGCTCTCATCTAAAAAAGATATGGAGTCTTCAATTGAGACACATTATCAAGAGGAAAAGACACATCTGTTTTTTTTTCTTTTCCTTTTTCTTTGCCCTTATAACTCCTGCACCTTAGCTGTGATCTCTTCAGTGCTGCAAATTTTCACCTGTTTTAATTGCAGTTGTAACACTTCATATTCCAGATGTAATGTTTGAGCAGATTTCTCCAAATGAAGCCCCAGTAATTGCTTCTGAAAGACAAATATATTTTTGGTTAATTGGAATTTACCCATAAATATCAGGAAATAGATCTTGAGGTTAACAGGCAAATGAAAAAAAACGACTTTACTGCAACTAATATAATAAATCAGAATGTTTTTTAAATAGTAAAATATTTTTAAATAGTCAAATCTGCAAATATTTATGACTTTCATAATTACCAATGTTCTTAAAGTCATCAATTTCAGGTGATATCAGACCAAACTGAACTGGATCTTTCTAAGAAATGCCTTCATGATCTCCAGACGTGAGACCCCACTCATGTGGAGCCAGCCCTGTTGGCCCTCTAATCCAGTCTAAATGAACCGGGAAGATGGCTTCTCTGCCTGGTATCTGACCTGTGGGTCCTCTAACCCTCCCAGCAGTAGAGTGGATTAATGAATCAGGCCTCTAGCCCCAAGTCTCAGTGTGAAGCTGACCCCACAACCTTATGGCCAGGTGGTACTCTGCAGTTGGTGGACACCTAATACTGAATTTATGCCTCTCAAACTCTATAAAGAAGGTGCCAGGTAAGAGAAGTCACTCCGAGTCTGTGACCCCCATGGTCTGACACAAAAAGAAGCAAGGGATCACCTGCTGCGATGCACATCAAATGAGAGCTAAAATGGGGGGCCACTCTACTGTCAAAAATCTCTCCATGACCACTCAGGAAGGCCAGAGACTACCGTAAAGCCTCCCCCAGCTTTGGCTTCCTGTAGACCCTGTCGACTGCTAACACCTCTGTACTCCAGCTCACAGTTGCTCTCCATTCTGGCTCGGACCCCATCACTAACTAGTTTCTGCATAATGAACCTATAATCACCTCTGTCCAATGCAGCCTTATTTCTCAGCAAGTCTGCGCTCAAATTGGACTAGCATGTTGAGATGCTAATTAGATGCCATATCTACTGGACCAATCTGTGATACACACTCAGGTGTTTATAATCCCTGACACAAAAGTAAAAGTCAACATGATTACATTATGAATATTGTTCTACTTTGATGCAGAAATGTTTTAAAGTTGCTGTTTGGACGCAAATGTCTTTTTGATTCTCTGTTTTGTGTAGCCCTAAAGTTAGTAGCTGGGTGCTGTTATCTCTACCAAATAACCTCATCAAACTGCAGTGTATGACAGGGTAAGTGAGAGGTGTGGCAACCCAGGTGCCCAACACAATGCTTCTTGTCAGTCAGCATCATTCCTGGGGGGTGAAGAGGGATGAGGGAGGGTGCAGCGGAGGCAGCCACAGGCCCTTGGGTCTCGGCGATTGGCCTTAATCCGCCAGCTAATAAGTTCAGAGAGGAGCCATATGCTGCGGTGCAATGTGTGGGGAGGGGAGTGTTGCCTCATGTTACTTACACCAGGCCAGCGCTTTCTTGGGTACCGCCCTCCCAAGGTCTGTTCCTTTGTACTGGGGGATCAGCCCTCTCCACGCTGTGAATGGGCCGAATTGATTAAACCGCACCGTATAATTGTCAGCAAATCCCAGCGAATCATTTCCCATCCATTTGAAAAGTACAATGTACATTTCTCTTTTTCTTCTCACCTCTTTTCTTCTTTACCATCCCCACCCCTTGGAGTCCTTCAGCTCTTGTTTTTCCTCCTTTTTGCAAGGTTTTGCTCCTGCATGCCACTCCAAGTCCCCTGTATGATAGAGAAAGCTGAGGCGGAAGGGGAAAGAGGATAAGAAACAGGAGCGAGGAGTCATAGGGTATATTTGACTTGGCCAGTGGAGTCTTGGCCAGTGATGAAAGCTGGCAAAGGGGAGACATGTTTTCATCCATGGATCATGGTAGAGCTGGGTGCATATTTCAGCCTGTACCTGATCTGGCTGAGGTCACCGCCTGCAAGCAATAAAACGTCTTGACTATCACACCTTCTTCTACAAGCCACTTTAATGAGCATTTTTAGGAAAATAATGTTTGACCAGGTTGTACTGCGTTATTCCAAAGTCTCAATGTCAATGTAGAGAATATCTGCAAAAATAAAACAAAATGAACCAGAACAACACTTTCTGCTTTGAGAGTTCTTTCATCCACAATAATTATAGTGGTATAAAACCCAACATGTGTCTCACTTATGGCCCGATAACAGCTGAGGGATGTTTCAGTCTATAACGATCTAGGTAAAGACTTTAAAAGTAAGATCTGTGAACAAGTATTTCAGCATAAACTACTCATTTCTTTTTGTTTAGTATAAACAATTGTCATTAAAAAAAAAAATCTTAAGAAAATTCCGGTCAGCAGAACAACTCTCCCAGATAACAATCAGAGACAAATAAACCCATCAGACACTTGTTTTTCCTCTGATCCATCTCCTTGTTCAACATCTCTTCATTGATCTGAGAGGTCCCTAGACACTGGTTGAAGCCTTCCTGACCCCAGCCATTTAACCCTTGACCTCAGTTATAGGCTGAGACCAGGTCCCAATTGGGAGATTCAGTTTATGTTCACTGGCCTGTGTCTTTCAGGAGATTCATCATTATAAGTCTTGTCCACTACCTTACACAAAAAAGGTGTTCCCTTAAGTGCAAAAATTAGATTTTAGATAGCCAATATGTTCCCGCACCAAAAAAAATAAAATAAATAAAACTATGTCCCTGTAATGACATTGACCGGCAGCTGCGATGCCCAGTTTTCATTACAAGCTGAAGGGCACTGTTTGTGAGTGGGATCTTCATGTAAATTGCTTATAAATGGTCATAGAACATGCAGGCAGATTTATGACGGTGGAGTGTGCAAGGAGATGCATACTCGCACCCATACTCAACGAGCTATGGAGGTTCAGGGTTTATATGCAAACCTGATGGTGGTGTTGATGTTGCTGATGAGGTGAAGGCAGGATTAAAGAAGAGTGCAGGGCTGAAGTTTTAGTCATAAAGCTTTTGAATGTAGTGATAGGACAATGGAACATGCCCAACTACCTATTTCCTTGGGGAATGGTTCATGTTCAACACAGCAGCCAAAAAAAAAATGGAATATTTCATTTGAGTGACATTTTTAGGTGCTGTTTATCAATCGAACTTTTTCCACCTTTTTTCTCCATTTGTTTGGAAGTCTGTATTACATAAGAAAAAGGGGGGCTTAAGCAAATGGATGCACACTTCCAATTGTCTGCAGCCGTTGTCACTTGTTTGCAAAGCTCTACTACCTTCTGGTCACTACTATGGTTAACATCCTTTCACGTCCAGGATCGTTAATCTTTCACTTCTCCGGCCCAAGCACTTCATGATGACCACTTAACCATCATAGGGAGCCCATCACCAAGAGTCTCCTGGGAACGAGGCGATGGGGTTTGGTTAGTGAACTCTGACCGCTGCTCACCACAATGGTTTGACCCACACATGTGTTCTTGTACCAAGGAGGTCAACAACAGGACCTTGTCAAGAGCGTTTAACTAACAAATAGAGGCTTTTGTCATGTATAGAGTGACCAGTAAGCATCATGTGTGGTTTCTTGTAATGTCATTCATCAAAAAAAATTTTTATTATCATTATCATAAAAAAGGGTGACTTTTATTTCTTCGATTTTGCATTATAGAAGGACACATTAAGATTTCCAAGAGATTTGGGGGGGGGGGGGGGGGTGCAATTTAAATAAAGTAAAAGTGACTGAATTGTTGTAGAAAAATATGCCAATCACTTCTTCAATTGAATCCTAATCCTAGTCATTGCCTGGGATTGTGGGTTTAAGATACTCTGCACCAATCATTTCCTTGTTAACCCTGACTATGCAACAAATCATCCCCACAGCATTACAGATAGCCACCTCGCCTGTGTCCACACAGTGCCGTCCCTTGACCTGCTTGTCCTTTATGGGGCAAGCGATGGGCAGATTGACAAGTCTGACGGTTGGAGGTCAAATGACCAGTTTATGAGGTTGATTGAGGGTCCAAACAGCAGAGGTTTTTCTGTGCTTAGTAGTCTGGAGAGGTATTACAATGCTGTGTATAGGGCAAAAATAAAAAAAAATAATGACAGAATGCCTTAAAGAAATTTCAGATTTGTAATCCATTTTTTCAAATGTTAAAACTAAATTTGAAAAAAGATTGAAATATTACTGTAAAAAAATAAACCATAAAGCTTTTCCTGTGGTGAGGTAATACCTAGTAGTTCACACTAAAGCATTCAGAGCTAAGCCTTCCATGTATTTTTCTCACACAGGTTATGAATCTGATTAACTCAGGCTATGCTTTTTTTATTTGACACCCGGTGTTTACATAAAGAGGGCCAGTGGGACCATCCCTTAAGGTCAGGGGGTCGAACTTTGGTTGTCAGAGACCCTTGTGACATTTCTTTCCCACGTCTCCCAGCAGCCATTGTCCGCAGCAAGGAGCCCCTGTTAACGTTTGGCCCCGGGAGGTAGAGTGGCGTGAGAGGGAAGCCTGGGGGCATTGGGCCCACAGCGGGTCCCTGGGAAACGGGCGTAACAAGGCGGGGCTGAGGCGAGCGGGAACAGCATGGGGTCATTTTCCAGCTTGCTGCCCCTCTAAAGAGCTTTGGAGCACAGTATTAGCCCCTAGAGGAGTGCTGGTGTGGAAGATGGTTCAAAGGGTTTTTCATGTGAGTGTGAGCGTGTGTGTGTGTGTTTGTGTGTGTACGAGCATGATACATGTGTGAAATGCTGCACACATCAGTTGGTCTGTAAAAAATTTGATAAAAAATTAGACTGATTATTGTTTTTGTATTTTAAATGTCCTAAAAACGTTTTTAAAATCACATTATATAAAATGATTCTTTAGATGACCTGCTTTATAAATGCTTCAAAACAAAATCGATTCTCTACTACTGTTAATAAAATAAAAATTTGGGCTCATTTTTTAAATGAATTTTGTGGTATTTTGCAACAGGAGCAGAAATGTTTTATTTTATTTTATACTCAGATTTTAAGAAAACTTGGTGCATTTGTGTTTGCTTAATTTAATCATCTATTTTGGAGTTGACCAGTTCCACTTTTGATTTGTCACTGAACATCCTTGAAGACTCATTCCTATGAAAATCATGTTTTTGGTGTTTTTAAAGTGGTCTTGTTGAATTTATTTAATAAAAGAGGACATATATAAAGAAAATTAAGCTTAAAATTACATTTCTGAGTATTTCTTTATTCAAATTGTTGTGAATCAGGAGCAGATGAAAAAATGACCTTGGAAAAAGCTTGTTGGTGTGACATAAAAGCTACCACGGCATGCCACAAGCTCCCACTTGGCTCTATTTGGATGCATCCACTTGCAGACAAAAGATCCATGTACGTCTTTGTTTGCCACGTCTGAGCTGGCACCTGGCTCAAAACTGTACAGCTGGATATCTCCAACATTGCTCGCCATTTTTGTTGTACAGCTAACGCTAGGTTGGGAATATGAGGGGCTATGAGCTAGTAGGAGAGAGTGTAAACAAAGGGATCATGGGATATCAGCGGAGGGTTGCTTCCGTGGCAATGATGGTCTTGATTTTGACTAAAAATAATAGAAATAATCATAATTAAAAAAAACACTGGGAATGCTTTTAAAATTAATGAAAGGACGAATAAATAAAAAATGTTAATTCAGCCATTTATTATTCTACCTCTAATGAGGTTATCATCTTATTCGAGGTGTCCTCAAGTCTTTTTTGTGGCATTTGAGTTTCGGGGCTTTGATGATCTGAGATGGGATCATTCTTTCAGTGTATCTTTCTATGAGAAGGACGTTGTATTCATTAACTGCAACTTGTCGTTTCTCGCCGACACAAAGCGTTAGTGAGCCAACAGTCTCCTCAGGGTTAACAGACAACAGGTAAAAACAAAAAAAAGAGTTGGTAGAAAATAGAGGTTTTACAAATGGATACAAACTAAAGTCCTTCTTGTTGGCTTTCAACAGACCATGCACATTTCTACACAACTTTCGATAAAATGTCCATTTACCCTACTGTAAGTTTACATGGCTGAATGTATAACCAGTAGCGTATCAGCCACCTGAAGTAGTCTGATGGAATCTTTCCACTCTCCTCTAAATCGCAGACAAAGCGTTGCAATCTTCTGATTGATTGCAGTTATTTTGTTGCACCTCTTTTTTAGCAGAATTGTTTCCTGCCCTTTTTTTTCAACGACTCAAGTTTATCAGGTGTTGAACAGTTAGAACAGTTAAAGTTAATACAAATAAGCTGGAACCGGTTACAACTTTGTCCCCAAAATGCAAAACCCAATGTTTTGGAAACATTGTTTAATGCCTTTAGTTTCACAAAAGGAAAAATAATAGAAAAGGGGTTCTGGAGGCTTTGGATGTTTCCACACATTTTTTTTCTTGAGTAGCCCTGCTGCGTAGGAGGGTGCCATTTTGTTTTCAGATGTATTTATTCATAGGTCTGACATTTTGAAACAACCTCGGTGTTCTTGTGGAGGTATAAGGCGAGCTAATTTTCCTGCGTCCTCCGTGTGCTGAAGCCAGACTTTTCCATGGGCAGTTAGATCTGACGACTATTCACCAGCTATCTTTCTCATTTTGCTTCACGCTCTCCCAAACCCTGAACCTGAACTTGGGAGCTCAGACATGGATTTATATGCATGCCCCTCTTTTGATGGCAGGGTAAATATTCATACCGACAGCCAAGGTGCCCCCTTCATTACCCATGTGTTGTGTATTTGCCCACCAGTTAAATTCTTAGGGGAATTGTTTGGTGAGATGAATGGGGCCAAAGTGCTGAAGGACATATCGGAGTTCAGCAAACAATACCTCCCCTGATTGGCTCAGCTCAGTCCAGGAGGGAAAGTTAGCTGTGGGGAGGAGAAGGTGTGTGTTGGGAGTGTGTGTGTGCAGGGGCAGTGTTGTCAGGTTTTGCTAGTCAATTAAAGCCGCCATGAATGGCTGGGAGGGAGAGGAGAGCACCTAGCTGTGCTTTCCCTCTTTCTGGTCATGTTGGATCTGTGGAAGATATAAACGAGGTGCCGTTCAACCAAAAATAGGGGGGAAAAAATCCAGTCAATATTCATCTATTTAATAGCTTTGTATATGCTTATGGTGCCTTTTGAAGACTGTAAGGTTTGCATTTCCCTTTGATGTGCCACCATTGTCAGACTCTATCTGAAATCTTCCTAGATGAAATTGGTGACACTTTGTCTTTTTTTGATTCACTGGACCTTTAAAGGTCTGCAGCATTGGTTCTGCAGTTCTAGATGCTTTTTTTACACATTTCACTCCCGTGCCATACTTGCATTTCTATAAAAGATCAGTATAGAAGTTTAGATAAAATAGTTTTAAAACTATCATTTGAAATGGATATTGGATCAAGGCAGTGTATTCTTAAAAATATCAAATGTGACCCCAGTCTGTGAGAAACTGCGGAATTTGGTCTTAGTGCTTCTTCTTTCTTAACCTCCTTTTATGGTTAATTTGACCCATTTATCAAACTCTTTTTCCAGTGACAGATAATGGCCTCACTAGACATATAACAGCCATCATACTGTACAAAAGTCAATACAATTTGACTTTCAGCTAATGGTAACAATTGTGGTAATTTTTAGCTTTTACAATTTAGTTCGTACAAAAGTTTGTTATTCTGCATTTCAAGAATAAAATAAAACTCCAGACTGAGATGGAAGGGTAAATCAAGAAAGAGTATTGTGCCTAATCTAACTAGTTTTGTGGATTTCCTCATTATGGAAAATGGCTTTTTTTGTAATAAGCCACAAAAAGAACATAAAAAGCCTCACAACATAAAGTTTTCCTTCAAATCTAAAGAAATTTCTTCAAGGCAAAGGTGGATTTCCCAACATTGTTTCACACAAATACAGCGCTCTTTTCTCACAATGCTCTTTAAGAAATTCTTCCAAAACCTAATTGTATTGGTTTCTGTTTGTATGTAGTAATTGCATTTTGTTTATTTAAAAGAATACATTTCAGACTAATTTCTTTTTTTTAAACAGAAGTTAAAACATTTTGATTGCAATTTTTTCGTGTAATTATTGTTTCTACGTATGAAAATCCTTGTTACATGCTAAAATAACTTGACTGCATGTCTACAAGTCAAACATTTTCCACAAAATTAGAAAGAACAGTTTTGGTATTAAAAAAAAATAAAATAAACATCAAGGCTTAAAAGGATTTTACAACTCATCTAGCAACAACACAAAAAAACAAACTTTGAGAAAAAGTGTCCCTATTCTGAAAAAAAACAAACAAGCATTTGGACAAATAGAATAAAGGTAACAAAGTGATTGCTTATGAGGTTAATTGCAGCTTGGATTGTGCTGTTTTTGTGGGTTAGTGTGTGAGATTGTGTGTCAATGATTGAGTCCTATGCAGCAAGTTAGATAATATATGTTGTTGTAGGTTATTATACATTTACCAAAACTTAGAAATGGAAACTGGTTTCTCAGACCCCTCCAGAGCAGCTTTTCTAGCTCTGCTCAAACATTTTTGTCAGCATAAGGCAGCTTTGTTTGAATAGCACAGGATAAACCCAAAGTTTGAGTTTGTACTTAAGTAGAACATTTGAGTTTGTTTGTTGTAAATTTTAATGTGGCAACCAGTATTTGACTTCAGGGGGTCTTTAATCTCCCTAACAGCAGTTTTAACAGCAAAATAGAAAATTACATGTACAAATATTTCTAAGTGGTCTTTTAATATTGATTACACCATTTTGAAACAAAATCAAACAATCTGTGTTGTTATCTAGGACATAGTTTCTGCAGAGCAGCAGGAGTTCATTCGAAATTCACCTCTTAGTTTTGGCGGAACCATAGGTGTGGAGGAATCCCCCCAGAGCGGAACAGGGAGCAAATTCTTTTATGTCACAAAAGAGCTCCTTTTCAAACATATTTTTTAATCTGCTCTTCAGAACGATTTGGGTAAAGAAATACTCAGAAATGTCCTTTTAAGCTAATTTTTTTTTATATATCTTCCATCATTAGAAAAAATGCAACAAGAACATCCAAACAGACAAAGTTTTCATTGGAGTGGGTCTTTCACTTTCAAACTCTGAAATAAAGCCAATAAAAAAATACAATCGCCCACAATAATCTAATAAAAGTATAAAACATCAGCCTTGTGTGTCCAGTTTTTGCCACTCAGTTTTGTTACCCTCTCTGTAAGTAGCAGCACTGGAAGTAACATGACTTTACTTTTAGCCAAAAATGAGAGAAATGCAATATGAAAAATTGTTAAAAAAGTTACCGATTTCAAGAAGATACAAACTTGTGTCTGAAGCAGCGGCTATATATATATATATATATATATATATATATATATGTATATATATATGCGTGTGTGTGTATATAAATATATGTGTATATATATATGTATTTTTGTGTGTATATATATATGTATTTTTGTGTGTATATATATATGTATTTATGTGTGTATATATATATATATATATATATATATATATATATATATATATATATATATATATATATATATATGTGTTGAGCAAATGAGGATTTACCTTATTAACCATTTTTCTTTAATGTGCTATTGTTCAACACTGCAGTCTCCCTGTGACAATACAATGACTTCAGACTTAAGGAAATAGTGTAAGATTTCAAAGCATTAAAATGATAACTCAGGCCAAAGAAAATTATTTTAAATTCTTTATTCTGTGCTGAACAGCAGATCCTTAACCATGGCAAAATAACTTAACATTTCAATAGAATTACTAAAAATAAAAGTTAATTCAGGAAAAACCTATTATGAACAATCAATACAAAGTACCTCAAGCCAAACTCCTTAAGAACCCATTAGGTCTTTAAAATACATTTGAAGATATATTATCTCACCACAATGAGCTTTTTCTTCACGTAAATAAAAATTCAAAGATTAAATGTAAAAAACAAATTTTCATTTTCACATTATTAATTTTTTTAAATCGCTGTTCTTCCAATTTTTTTGTGTTTAATACATGTTTTTTTTTTACATATAAGTTCCATCCAGTCTGACCTATCACACCAAGAAGCTTGAAGAACTACAAGCAAAGCTTTTGTGAAATAATTTCTTTTTAGGGCATGAGAAATCCCTGAGAATGAAATAAGACAGGCTTTTTTCCACTATAAAGTATGTCTGAAGGTCTGTCAGGAGGAGGACATAACTGGAGAGCCCACGTTCATAAGCATGCAGCTATGATGTCTAATAATTTTCTCAATTTCTCGCATTCAGCTAATTTGAGTCTTCCTGACTGTGGGGCTGTGTCCTCTATACATCTTCACCCACCATCCCTTCACATTTTCCCTCTGTGCACTCTCACTGTGGAGGACCTATACACTTCCAGATAAGAGGAAATGAAGTCTCATCGGCACAATTTGAAGCGCTGCTTTGAAGCTGAACATGGAAAAGCAGCTCCGCGCCTCCGCGCCAGCTGAAATAAGGGCCCTCTCTTTAAAAAAGCACTTTACCTGTGCTCCCTCTATGGATCACTGCTCTCATTAAACATATTTGGGCTTACATTCAAATTACAATTACTCCAAGAGCTAACTGTTAATGGGCGTAGGGGTTGAAAGAGTAGGAGAAATGTTTCTGACATTTCTTTTTATATCCCTCTTCCAGTTGAATTACACTCAAAAAAAGGAAATTACCAGCCAATTAAGTTAACGAAAAAGTAAGTTGTCATTTCAACCAGAAAATTTTATGTTTGTAAATCTTACGTGAATGAATCATGTCGATTGTACATAAAAATAATCCATTTAAAAGTTACTAATTTCAATCATGTTGATCCAACATGATACCATTAAATTGGATGCATTAGTAATCGCAAGGAATTGTGGGATACCATTTTCTTTGTCTATCTGGGCAGATTGGGGTCTAAGTGTGAGTTTTTGTCCATGGGTTTTATTGTCTAGCTGTTTTACTCTGTTTTAACTAGTGATTTAAACTGTTATGTTTATTTATTTTTTTGCACCATGAGTTAAAGTTTGGTAGAGGATGATGACCAACCCCCCTGTGTGGCATATTGTTTATGTTCCAATACTAAAGTCAGAGTTCGCTGCAATTGAGCTCCTGTCTTGTGATGTGGGACTTTGCAGGGTTATTCATGTCTCTGATGTGAAAATTAAAAGACCTATTGGTTGTAACTTTGGAACAACATATCAATTACAGATGAATAAATAAAATTAAGGAAAAAAATAGAAATTTAAGATAAATAAACTTAATTTACTTAGGTGTGACCAATTGAAATGATTCAATTAAATTGAATCAACTTTTTTCTTTTTAGAGTGAGCAACAATGTCAATTTAAAGTTGGGTGCAACTGCTCTATTTAAATTGAATCAACTTAAATTTATTAGTTTGAACCTAAATACATTAAGTTGACCCAACCTAAATACATTAGGTTGAGCCAACCTAAATACATTAAGTAGGACAAACATGATTCATTTTTGTTCAAGTAACGCAATCTAATCATGTGGAAATCCTTTCCATAATTTTTTTATGTTCATTCAAAGTGAACGTTTTTTGAGTGTAGGATCACATCAAAAGGTGGAAGGTGTAGCATAAACTAACCTGAACAAGAATAAGGATTCATTTCCTTAACTGAAATTAAAAGAGGGGAAAAATTATTTTGGACTAGATTATAATCTTCTAGTCAGCTGGAATTTTTTTCTCTTACATATTTCTATATCCAGACTGAACTGAGGCATAAAGTAGCCTTGATCCAACCTTTCAGTACTAGCAGTGACTTTTTATTTTATTTTTTAAATCAAATAGGAAGCATACATACCAAGATATCAGTGCAAGTAAGTGCGTATTAGTGTGGGGAATGTTGGAAGTGTATCATAAGGTGGAGAACACCCCCCTGGGTGCTCCTGCACAGTACCAAGAAAAGTGATACTTTCATCTATTCATCACCAGGATCCTGCTGGGTTTGAGTCTGTGAATGTGTGTGTTTTTTTAAAAGGTTAAAACAGCCAGATATGTCACCTTGGGCACTGCAACAATGTAGGGAAACTTCTTTTTTTTTTGTTTGTTGCAGATTTGGTAACTATTTCTAATTTGACACCTGAAAGATTTCACAATATTCAAGTGAGTGTTTGAGTTGTGCTCCGGTGTTCGGCAGATAAAAGCAAATGTCTTTAAAACTGACATGCACATTTCTTCCTCTGAGAATATCTTTTATTGAAAAACCTGTTGACTGCCTCAGGAAAAATGTCTTTCATGTCAAATTTTTCATTAACCACCAAAGGAAACCAGAAGGTGGATACTTCCTCTTGATGCAACAGTGTGTTTAGGAGAAAATAGAGCTCCACTGGTGAGCATTTGTAAGGTGCGTGTTGTTTGTGTGTGTGCTCTAGCTGCATGTGCGAGGGTCTGTGCTGGTTACTGCCTTGGGCGATAACACAGGATGTAATCCCATGCATGCTACCAGTCTCTCAGCTGCCTGGATAGATGTTGAGGAACGTTTTAGCCCCTGCAGTGTGCCGTAGGGCACGAGTGTTCACCCTCCCCAAAGGCTACCAGATAGTAGTTGGATGGCGAGTTGCCAGCATTTTCTTCTTAAGTCCATTTCCAAAATGTGTGAGGCTCTTCAATAGGAAGCAATAAGAGATGGCTTAACCCATAAGAACCCAGACCTATTTTTCCTAAAATTGAAAACTTTGTTGGATATACCAAGTGGACCACAGAACACATCTCTGGTGTTTTTCTGTCAGACTGACATCACCATCGGTTCTTATGGGTTAAGGAGGGAAACAGTGATTTTTGACTGCTATTACACTTTTACTAATATCTCTAGAGGTGAAATTTTTTTTTTTTTTTTGGCTTAAAAAAATAAAACCATTTGCACAATACCTTGCCTCATTGAGACTGGCAGTCAGATGAGACAGTCGTGTTTCTGGGTTAAATTAAAAGCACCATGGCACAAGTGCTGCAACACACATATGACTTTAGAGCTGGAGTACTAAACTAGGTCATAGGAACCACAGAATAAAATAGATAGGTTTTTTTGTTTATTTGAATCTAGTTAAGTTAAAAAAAATGAAAAAGGTAATAAAGTTGATAGCCAAGCAACTTTACTTAACAACGAAGTGACTAACAACATTTGTCAAAAAAAACAACTTTTTTCTGCCTGGTTTGCTAGAATAGGCTCCATACTAAGACTTGTTACAATATAAAACCTTACATCATCTTTAATGCTGAAAAAATATTTTTCTCAAGATAGCTTGTTTTCATTTACAGCTTTCCATTTATGATATTTCAAGAATCTAAATTGGGATAAAGTCAAGTGTTCTATGTGAGCCTATTAACTAGTGCTATCTTAGATGACCCCACCCTTACATTGACAGGTTCTCCCTACCATGACAAAGGTGGATAAAGGTGGAAAGATTTCATATAATTCATGGACACCAGTGAAGATCACAAATCATTGAAGAAAAAAGGTTCAGCACACTGTCTAGTGGGTCTAGATGACCCAACTCCCAACGGTAAAGTGTCTAGGATAGCACAAGGGTTACGCCTTTTACACCAGAGAAGTCGCTGGCGCCACCTAACTGACACACGCCCTTACCATAACTCCTTGACTGTTCGCACAATCAAAGTGATTCACCTGATTCTGGTGCAGAGAAAAGCCGTTTTTTCCCAATATGCAACACTTCACTAAGGCAAAGTGTTGCATATCAGCGCAAAGCCACTATTCAATGCAACAGAATCATCTTATTTATGTCGATTGCGTAAGCACTTCTATACTGTAAGGCAAGGGTGTCCAAATCCAGGCCTCAAGGGCCGGCAACCTGCTGGTTTTCCAGAAACCTTGCCTCATCTGCTGTTGATTACCTGGATCAGGTGTGTTTAGCCAATAAAGAGTTTCAACGGCAGGTTGATTGGAAAACATTTAGGACACCAGGCCCTTGAGGCCTGGAATTGGACACCCCTGCTGTAAGGTGTTGCATATCAGCTCAAGACTGTTTTTTTTTTTTCGCTTCAGATTCTGCTGAAATTGTGTTAAATGCATCAACAGTTAAAGAGTTACGGTAGTAGTTGAAAGAATGCCAACTCTGGAGCTAAAGCTCCGGGGTAAAAAGTTTAGTTGCCTTTTGTCTCATAGACTCGCCATCATGGGCCTCGGATGTATCAATGGTTGCAACATACAATCCCTTAACACAAGAATAGTCTTTAACCCTTGTACTATCCCAGGCACGTTAACATTGGGAGTTGGGTCATCTAGACCCACAAGACAGTGCGCTGAACATTTTTTCTTCAATGATTTGTGATCTTCACTGGTGTCCATGGATTACATAAAATCTTCTCCACCTTTATCCACCTTTGTCATGGTAGGGAGAACACGTCAATGGTCATCTTGACCCCATAATATAGCACAAGGGTTACAGCTGAGTTTGAGCTGGTGGAGACTGAAAATACATTTGTAGCTTTTATTCAACTGCTTTATTGTCACATTGTGGAAGACATGGATGTTGTTTAGACAATAGCTTGAGTTAAATAGTTTTGGTGATCTCTAAAAAAGTGCCAACAAGTATGCCGCTGTGTCTGGGTTCACAAGATCCTTCTGAGACTCTCCAAGTAAATTGATTTTCACGTGTCCTCCGGGTGCTTTCAGTTGTACTTCGTGGCCCAGTTTGGTGACTTTCTGTCCCTCATTGTTGAGCAGATTTACGTCCTTCAAAGAGACAAGCTCACCTATAACTCTCAAATGACAGTAATGCAGGTTGGTTTTGGACTCCATCTGATGATCACGTCATCAACGCATCACCAAAGTCGAGTGAGTGATAGGTCTAAAACAGGGGTGCCCACACTTTTTTGGCACAAATATATGCATATATATATATGCACCTATATATATATATATATATATATATATATATATATATATATATAGGTCACATCAAACTTCAAAGTTGACTACTTCTATAATATATTCAGTCAAAAATACTATGTTTGTGTACTAATAACTCAAAATCTAAACAGTAAAAGAACACACATCTTTTTGAGGAGAAAGCTTTGTCATGTGATTTAATATTATTATTTTAATAGTAATACATAATTAGAACAGATAAGGCTTTTTAGTATTAATAAAACAGAAAACAGCGGTGATCGTGTCTCATGCTCTGCTGTAAACTGTGTCATGGGGGGGGCAAGGAGGGTATGACGTTTCTAAAGCGCGGCTGAGCAAACAGCGGCCCATGGCCCTCGGATAGGGCTCGGAGCGCGCTCTTGTAGACACTGCTGCTGGAGTGGGCTCGGATCTCTCGGGTGGGAACCAGGCCGTGGCAGGACTGCTGGGTCAGACGGGGCGTCTCGCACTAGCCTCAGAACGAGGACGCACACGGGCCAGCCTGGGCCTCAATAAACAATCCTGCAGACCGGAGTGGTCCCCTGCTGGGCCTCTGCTGGGGGCCCGGCGCACAGCGGGGATTCTGCCGAAGAAAAGAAAATAAGAAGGAGTTTATTTATCTTTTATAGCTTGCGATCTACCGTCAAATCCTTTGCGATCGACTGGTCGATCACAATGGTCTAAATTTATGCCATGCTTCATAATATTAGTTGCAGAGTCTGAAACATGCTACTTTTTGTGAATTGTACCAAGCAAACTGTTCCCCGGGATCTCCCAACCCATCTTTACACCAACTTTACATTGAAATTAGCGGCCTCCGCCGTTCAAACCATATATGGTGAGAACATGGCATCACACTTTCCAAATGAAACACACTGTTTAAGTAAATGAACCATGGCGCAAATCAAACATAGCAGTGTAAACGTGCATAGCTGAGAAAGGGACTATTAGACATCCTGATCCATTGATCAAAACAAAAAATGTCACAAGAGTCCCTTCACTTAAAAGCAACCTCTACAACCTTGCATTTTCTCATTAACCAAGCAACTTTTCTTGTCATGGTCAATGGGTTTTAGCACTCATGTCTAGTTTTGATAACATCACCTAATCCTTATTATTAGTTCCGCTTTAGTTGAAGGTGCTGAGGATGATGTTTTTTTTTTTTTTATCTGGGCATAATGTGCTATGGTCCAATACCTGCCCAGCCCTCACACCTCTGACCCTGCCTCTGACAGTTCATTATGAGGAGAGCTGGCCCCCCGCTGCATGTGGCTGCTGCCATGCAGCCATCATTAGTGAGTGATAGTGGTGTATGTGTCTGCCACACGGCCCATCTATCCAGGAAGCTTTTCTAGGACTTTAATGGAAGCAGACATATAAAAAAAAAACTACGTTGCTCCACCAAGACACCCTACTGAGCTTTCAGCTCTGCGGGGAGAAGGCCAACTGCACTGACAGGTTCAAGGAATGCAGTCCTATAGAGATGCGGAAATGTAGTAAGTGTATAGAACAGCAATAATTGCACATTTTAAAAACATAATGTTGCCTGAAATGGGTTTTTAAAAAATCCCAACTAGGAACACCTACTGTGAACTATCTTTAAGAACATGTAAACAAGCTGAAAACTAGATACCAGATACTTGTTTGACCCTCTAAACCAGTTTTGTCCAGTGTTTCTCCTCTGAAACGGCATTTACATAGCTCCCCCAGACCTCAGAGGTAATGATGGTGTGAAATTATGGCTGCCTCAACAGACCTTAAAGCCCTCTCTGCTCTCCCTCCCTCTGGGTCCAAGGCCTCAGCCTTCAACCGAGACTGTCTCCCATGCCTTCTTCTCTCCCTCTCCATTCTTCTTTTGCCTTCCAGTTCCACTCAAAGGGAATGTGTAACTGAATTTAAAATTGAGTGCCCTCCATTCAAGGACCATGGCTAATGAGACGTTTTGCCTTGAAATCCAGCCAGGATGTTGGTGACCCTGATGGGCAAGGCCTGGAGATGATAGCCACCTGTACATCAGGTGTTCAGCTGCTCAGATCTCTCTTTGCACTGAAAAGCTCCGAGGTGGTTTCTGCCACCAAAAGAAATTGGTAAAAGCTTTCAAAGGACAAGCAGGGGTCACTTGGGGGTGCCATTTTGAATCCTACAGCTAGCTTAAGGTACGCCCGTGTGATCGGTATCTATGACACTCACCAAGCATTCACTTACATCATTTCAATGAAAAAGAATAGCCACAATGGTTTGTTTAGAATTGGAAGTAGGATGATAGAAGAGTCCAATATGTGTTGCAAGAGAGGGGTTAGAGCTTGGAGTGATGGAACAGTGAGTCAAAGAGATGGAGTAACAGTAGTGGGGCCAATAGAAACAGGTAATCTTGACAGTTTGCAGCACGGGGATCATCCAAGACACTCTGCGTGATTGATTTGATGAAAGGGATCGTCTGAGGGATTCTCCTTTTAATCAGGGGCCCTGAAGAGAAAAACCTCGCAGACTGTGGGCCCCTGGCCGCTGCAGGCCACTGTCATGCTAATGAAAGAGGCTCAGGGTGTGAATGGAGAGGCTAGCTTGTTACCACTGCGCTAATTAATTCACACGTAAGATTTATGCGCGAGTGAGGGTTGTATGCATTTTAATGAAGAGCCTGTGTGTGAGGGTGTGTGTGCAGGTCAAGATGACAGGGATTTGAAGCTTGAGTGAGAAGACAGCAGATGCATCTGGAAATGGCGCGGAGATAATTTGTGGGGAATTATTTGAAGTAAAGCCTCCATCTTAAGTCTGCCTCAACATTATCTTACTGATTTCAGCTTCAAATTACTGTTGTAACACACGGGAAGATACTGTGCATTCCACTCTAAACAGCACCCAAGTTTCTGAAATTGTATTTCATTATTGATTGTCACTGATTTCAGCCTGTAATAAATCATTTCTGCTCTTTTTGAACATCAGTTCTAAATTACTTTCTCGTATGGAAACCGCGCCGTCTCTGTCATTGTGTGCTGCAAACAATCCTGTCTGATTTATTTTCTCACGACCATCCACTTTACCCTGTCTGCTGTTTGTCAGAGCTCCTGGGTCAGTCCTGGAACAGCCCCAAAGACAAAAAAGTCATCCTTGGAAATGCGTTAAGGGTCTCAGTCCAGACAACCTTTTCAACCCAACCCATGTTCCCACGGACGAAACATGGACAGGCTTGTGGATGGCCTTAGGCACAGCATATGGCCCTAGGCTGCGGCATTGTCTGAGCTGTTTGGATAAGAGAAGAAAAAATGGCATTGTTGCACGTGTCAGTCAGACGAGACGCAGGGGCGTGTGTCAGCGCAAACACAGAGCCATCAGAATCCACGACCTTTTAATTTGCTGGTGGCCTCTCCCACAGACTTCTTTGTCGAAACACACATGCCCTAGTCTGTGCTTTGAGACAATGTGACACTGACAAGGAACCCAGATTCTATTCGATTTTGGAAAACACATATTTCCAGAATTTTATGAATTTGTCAAAACTATAAAAAAAATCTGGAAGTAGTCCCCAAAGAGTAAGATTTTTTTTTTTTTTTTTTGCTTTGAGAAATTTTTATCTAGTATAAAGGTGATCTGCTTTGGAAATAATCTCTTTTACTTGATTCATCCTATGCTGTCTTTTATTTTTAGTGGCAGCCATATTTAAAGCCTTTTGTGTATTCGTATTTTACGTATCAGACAAAAACTTGCTCAGTTTTTTTGAAGGCAGTTTTAACAGTGTGAAACCCAGTGTTCAGAACAACACAATATACCATAGGTCACTGTCTTACCTTGTGAGTGGGAGATACACTCAAAGTCCCTATATTTTGTTCCACAAGTACTGTCTCACACATACCACCCTACCCCCAACCTTGTCCACCCTGTAAAGTGCCATTATAAAAATGTCAAGGGGTCCCTCTCTGTCGTCCTGCCTGTCAAAATCATGTGCCATTATGCAAATCACTGTGTGAGCGCACATTCTCAAAGATTTAAATAGGCGATATGGGCTGCTATGGCTCAGTAGAGACGACATTATGTCACAATTCTTAGAGAAACATGCCGCACTTGTAGATTGATTTAAAAATTAAACATTGCCTTAGTACATTTTAACTTTTTTTTATTTAAATTTTCATTTTACTGGTTAAGTTTGATTTTTTTGCAAGCGGAGTTAAAGAAAAAAAAGGCTTTTAATTTGAAAACAAAAATATTAGAAATTGCATTCTTTGAAAAAAAAAAAGGCTGACGGTTTGAAACTTCCCAGAGAGAGTGGCACACGTGAACACATCTATTACTCGCTTTGTGCTGTTCTTTTCATTGATGTGTGAGTGTTTGAAGCACTGAAGGAGAAAAACACACAAACAAGTGAGATAATAGAAAGGAGAAATATGTCATTTCTGGTGGAAAGAATCATTGATGGAGGTCATCTCTGTAATGCACCCATTTAGATGTTGAATCATTAAAGCCCTGTATTATGGCTCTGAATACATTTCCTTGTGATGGAGGCTTTTTAATCAAAGGGAAGCAAAAATACCTTTCTGTTGCGTGTGCACGACGTCACATTACAGAAAATAAAGACCAAAAAAAAGTAAGGATAACTTTCCTCACACAAACGGGTCAGGCTATCTATTAGCTGCAGAAGGGCACAAAGGAGCAAAAGACACAGGAGTGGATAGAGAAATAGACACCAGGCCTTCTGTTTTGACAGCCAGGAACTAGAACACTGCTCCGTTATTTGCTTCTCATGGATGTGTTTGAATGACAGTGAGTGTGATGTACGCTGACATGTAGAGCTGCTTCACATTTCCCCTAATTGCTTCGCGTTGCCCGAGCTTGGCACACATCTAGAGCATGGTAAGAGGCGCCTCTTTTCAGGTCAGGACAGGGGGTTGCTGTGATTTGGCATACAAAGAGAAAAGGAGGCAAACGGGAAGAAGAAGAGGAGGGAACCTCTGATGACTTTGAAGGACAGAGAGGTGACACCTTGTTTGTACTTGTGTGTGGCATTAAAAACTCTCCCTGGTTAATGCAGTGCCACCGTAGTGCGTGACATGCGGCTGCATCAGTCAGTGAAGGAGGACGTTTTTGTGGAAAAAACAAGATGCAAAAACAAAGCGGGGGAGGGGGGAGGTGGCGTGTGGGTTACAATACGGTGGCAGACGCGGCGTCACTTTTGATTCATGGTGTGCTCAGAAGAACTGAGATTGGAGGAAATCCTTGCAAGGGAGGGGAAAAAAGCCTCTCTCCTTGCTGATGCTATTTTAATTAAATAGTTGCTAGGTTACACGTCGCAGAACGATAGAGGTGGGTGGTGTGGCACAGGCGCCTGGGCATGGGGAATGGTGTGTGTCTGTTTTCATGTTAGTCTGAGTGTGTGTGACGGCACATGTCCCCGGACAATGAAAGCACATCTCCTTCGTTTTACCATAAGGGTTTCAAATGTGAGACATATTTGACGTGAAATACAGCGGGAGCGATTTAACGCTTCCTAAAACTCTTCGGCTCCTTCTTTCACCGTCTTTCCGTATCCGTCTGCTTTTTTTTTTCTCTCTCACAGATCAGAGGATGGGTGGGGAGCCCTCTTTTATCTCAATGACAGTTTTTTTTTTCCACCCCCAGTATAGCGACTGGTGTTCCTTTTGCACACTGGGATTCCAGACAGTGCAGAATGCCACAGGCCCGTGTGCCCCGGCAACCACTTCTGTTTTAAATGCCCCCTCCTGTACATGCTCAGAAACACACACATACAAACCACCTTTGTCCTCCTAGGAGCTCGTCTCAGAATCTTCGTCCAAAACTTTGACCACACAGACACCAGGATGAGACTCTGATGGAAGGGGCCAGAGAGAGAGCAAAGTCCCTTGATGTTCAAAATAAATCTGACAGGCCCTACTGGGTAAGGCCCCACATAATCTTTCTCACTGACTTCATGCTGGCGGATATTTGTGTGTGCAGTTTGTCTTTTTTTCTTCACGCCATTTTCATTATTTGCACCACCTTCTTTCATCTCAGCCTCAGCACTTCTTTTTTTTTCTCCACGCAGCAGCATCAGATAATTCCATAATTTACAGCTATGCATTGTTGAAGACGAATGAGAGTTGCTTTTTTGCTCAGGATGCATTTACCTCCACGATATAATAATCTTTTTGTAGGAATAATAATAAAAGAAATGCCTTCAAAAGAAATTTAGCATTTTTATCATATTCTCGCTCTAATGTGCTAAAAGTGAGTGTTATTTTCAATCTTTCATTTAAGAAAAAATGGTGAGAGTGCTGCTTTCTTCTAGTTTTCCTCTTTTCATATGCCTAAGTGAAATATTGCTGCATTTAGGAAAAGTTTGTGTGTGTTCAAATTGAATCCGCCTCAAGAGGGAAAAACACATCATTTTGGAAAGACTTTCTTTTTTGTCAAAACATCCGCTTTTTATGCATATACAGAAATAACAGGAATTTCAGGTGTCAGTCACAAACAATTATTTTATCTCATGAGTTCTCTCTCACATTTTTTTTCCCCCTGCAGAGTCGAGCAAAAGAGGCTTCAACTTGTTGAGAGTCATTGGGGGAAGCAGTGTCCGGGGGCGGGGGGGTCAGTTTCCCCCGGGACCGCTGTAAAGGACTCCGGCGGCCCTCCAACCGCGCCCTCTGATGGGCTGCAGTCAGAGGTCAAAGGTCATATGAAGCAACATGGTATGAATATGTAACCTTGTGACACACAAACTGGATCAAAAGACAAATGGACTCTCTGAAGGAGATCATGATTGGATCCTAAATACGGGCAAAGTGACCTAATTCTCAGAAACGTCGGACAAATCGGTTTCTCTAATGTGATGGCTTGTTTATTTCAATTTATTGCCTTGAACACGTTCCAATATTTTTTTCCTTTCTCCTTATGCATTCAAAACAACCCAAAAAAAAAAAAACTGCAAAAAACAAATAAATAAACACAACCCAAAAGCCGTTCATTGTTCTCAGGCTAACTAACTAATTTTCTCCTTTAACCAGAGCAATGCTCAGCATTCACACCTCACATTCCACTCGCCCTCACAGTTCCTAAAAAACAATGCCTTTAAATTGTCTTAATTTGAGCATAGACTGGTTTTACAGCTGTGCGTGGGAGGAGCTGGAGGTTGAAGTGCTCCATGAATGTGATGTGAATTATCTTCCTAATGAAATATAATACTGAAAATGAACTCTGCTGGACCTAAGGCACGCAGAACAATAAGGGGAGATGAAGAAAAAGAAGCAGTTGTGTTTGCGCATGTGCCTCTGTGTGTACGCTCTCAAATTTGTGCACGTTTTAAAAGTGCATGCAATTGCTAAAATGCATAAAAGTTATGTTTAAAAAAAATAAAACTGCGTTCATTCTTTTATTGAAGTGGAAATCCCCAAGAATACAAAATGATGCACACTGCACTTCCTTTGTCCTACTTTAAGCCCCACTTTTGCTGGAGTGCATCAAAGTTCCTGCAACGAAGAAGAATGGATGAAGACGGCATTGACTTTCCCCCAATTTTTTTTAATAAACTGTCAGTCACCTGCAGCAGTGACTGACACTGATATCATATGATGCAGCATTCCATATAAAAGATCTCTTATTCTTCTTCCGGCTCAATCTGAGGCCTGTCCTCCCTTCGTATTATCACCATCATCGCTCCAACATGAAAGGGGAGAAACAAGTGCTGCACCGCTGCCAAAGAGAGACCTTGATCTCCGAGCATTTGCATTCGCCACCTTCGCTCTGCTGGATGTATGAACAAGTTACCAAGGGGCCCTCTGATTGGACGGTACTGAAAAGCAAGAATTCTGCTAATGCACAAAACAAGCAGGCTGACGCCCTACCCCTCCTCCACGCACTGTCACACACGGTCGGTGGCACTAGAGGGCAGTCCACTCTGTTGGTTTTATGTTGTGAAGGAACGGTGAAATAAAGTCACATGGAGGGGCGTGGGACACAGCGGGAGTTTTTTTTTTTTTTTATTATTCCTTAAACGTTGTGGGGAAATGTGCAAAGATCATTTCAAATCACTTCTCTTTAAGACTCAAAATTCTACTCATCCATCTGGATTTCCCATTTATCTTGATTTTAGTTGACATTTTTTTAACCAACCACAAAGTACACTAAAAACTATTTGGTTTTTGGGGTATGGTCCTCTCTGAAATTGAAGCAGAGCTGCTCCTTAATACAGAAAAAATGCCAACTTTAACCCTAACTCTAATTTCCCTCATAATACCAGGATAAAATTAGAAACAGGGCCTTTTATCTATGTCACAGAACTCTTTTCACATTAAAAGTGTGAGCGTGTGAGCACACATTTCAATAGAAGTCCTATTATTGCAATATTTTTGTGATGGTATCCAGAAAGCTGCAGAGTTAAGATCTAAAAAAAAATAAAAAAAGGAAAGTGTTGATCAGAGACGATGAAAAAAACGTGTGATTATCACAGGAGCACACTCACCTTTTCATTTTTACTACACACCTTTTGTGGATTCACACTTTGACAATGATCGAGAATACCATTTAAACATTTTTGGCAAGTGGTGGAAATAAAACTTATTGGTTTGTTTCATGGTGGAAAATATTGTTTTATACATATTTTTTTATACATTACATACTATGTTTTAAATTTTCACATTATATTCATTACAAAAAGACTAAAAAGTAATTGGCTGGGCAATGTAGGTCACCACTAATCCCCTCCCTTTGTTTCACTTTGCATAACTAAAAATTTCAGTGTATTCGTTTGTTTAAATGTGGATTTTTTTGGCCAAATAGAAATTAATAAACCTTTTTGCTATCATCACACCTGTAAAAATACATTTTGTCTCACTGTGGAAAGCATCGTTTTTGTTAACATAAAGCTGTTCCTAAATAGCTTCACCTTTATTTTCCCTTTTTTATATAATACATCATGTAGAAAAAAATGAAGTACTTGGCTTACACATCAAGACAGTAAAATGCTTTGTGTTGCTCTTTTGACTGTTGTCAAAGACTGTTGAAAAGATGATGATCCCATGTTTTACATTGAAGATAATTGTACACCGATCTCAGTCGGCCAATTTGTAACTGGCACTCCGTTCAGCAGTAAGCTTTTTCTTTTTTTTTTTTTTCCTGCATCAATCTTATAATTGGAGCAATTTTAGTTAAAAACATTTTTTTTTAAAAAGTGGGTCACAATAGTTCAAGCTATGTAAAGTGTGCTCTTGTCAACCATTCATGCTACAAGGTCAGGTCAATCATGTGAGTATGGCCGCTGCTTCTCTCAATCAAGATGAGGATGGGATCACCCTTCTGTGTTAGACAGAAAGCCTGCTTTTGTAGCGTCACCCCCTTCAGAAGTTTCTCACTTCTCCTATCCGCTGGGGAAGGAAGGGTGGGGGTTTCGGCTTCCTTTCCTGAATCGGAGATCCACGCTGCACCATGAAGAAGGGACTTCGGTGAATAGGCCCCACTCAAGAGGAATAAAGGAACCTCTCCACTGGTTTGTTTTGGAGGCTGTCTTATTGATCTGTCTACCTATGAATGAATGCATCAGCCCAGATTTTCTGCTCGTGTGGACAATGGCACTTAAGTCCTGTATTAACTGGCCTGATGTTATTCCCAGAGAATGGCACGCATTTGGAGGAGTTTGGGAACGTTTGTCATTTTGGCCGCAGAAAGGAGACGCCACCATAGGAAAAGCAAATCGATGGCCATTGACAGCCTCAAATCAGGGCTACTTAGCAAGACAACGCAGAGCATTTCGAACCTACAGACGCGGAAATGCATTGAGCTCTTCAAATTTTAATACTCGTCTGAGACCTTGGGGATCCGAAAAGAAGCAGGCGTTACAAAATGCTTTCAGGTCCACAGCCTTAACTTTCATTTGGATAGAGATGATCATGAGCTTCTCGTCTCCCAGTCGGAATAAAACAATCAAAGATGATTGTAAATTAAAATATTTTGCGAGACTTCCAGATATCCACAGGTTAATACCACAAAAAGGCATCCATTCTTAGCCCTTGTGCTATCTTAGATGACCCCACCCTTACATTGACGTGTTCTCCCTACCATTACAAAGGTGGATAAAGGTGGAAAGATTTCATCTAATCCATCGACACCAGTGAGGTTCACAAATCATTGAAGAAAATAGGTTCAGAGCACTGTCTAGTGGGTCTAGATGACACAACTCCCAACATTAATGTGCCTAAAATAGCACAAGGGTTAGAAAAAAAGTAGCCCTTTTCATTTTTTTTACACCCCCTAAGGCCAAAAAAATAAATCACTAGTCAATCTAAAAAAAAAAAAAAAAAATCTAGCTTCACTAGTACACTTGCATCATTTTAAAACAAGAAAAGCTTATTCTTCTTTATCACATTTACTAGAATCTTGTTGGTTTACCTAAAAGATTATTATCATATTAATGCACAAACACACTTTGAATTATTCAGACTTTCTTTTGTATAAACATTATAGTAATACTTTTAAGCATACTTTTTGGTCCAATATCTACAAATTTCTCGCATAATTTATATACATACAGTACAGACCAAAAGTTTGGACACACCTTCTCATTAAAAGATTTTCTTTATTTTCATGACTTTGAAAATTGTACATTCAAACTGAAGGCATCAAAACTGTGAATTAACACATGTGGAATTATATACATAACAAAAAAGTGTGAAATAACTGAAAATATGTCCTATTCTAGGTTCTTCATAGTAGCACCTTTTGATTTGATTACTGCTTTGCACACTCTTGGCATTCTCTTGATGAGCTTCAAGAGGTAGTTACCTGAAATGTTTTTCACTTCACAGGTGTGCCTTGTCAGGTTTAATAAGTGTGATTTCTTGCCTTATAAATGGGGCTGGGACCATCAGTTGTGTTGTGCAGAAGTCAGCCGGATACACAGTTGACAGTCCTGCTGAATAGACTGTTAGAATTTGTATTATGGCAAAAAAAAAACAAGCAGCTAAGTACAGAAAAACGAGTACTTTAACGAGTACATTACTTTAAGAAATGAAGGTCAGTCGGTCTGAAAAATTGGGAAAACAGTGGAAATCTGTGCTTTGGTCTGATGAGTCCAAATTTGAGATTTTTGGTTCCAACCATAGTGTCTTTGTGCGACGCAGAAAAGGTGAACGGATGGACTCTACATGCCTGGTTCCCACCGTAAAGCATGGAGGAGGAGGTGTGGTGGTGCTTTGCTGATGACACTGTTGGGGATTTTTTTTCCAAATTGAAGGCATACTGAACCAGTATGGCTACCACAGCATCTTGCAGAAGCATGCTATTCCATCCGGTTTACATTTGGTTGGACCATTATTTCTTTTTCAACAGGACAATGACCCCAAACACACCTCCTGTCTGTGTAAGGGCGATTTGACTAAGAAAGAGAGTGATGGGGTGCTGCGCCAGATGACCTGGCCTCCACAGTCACCAAACCTGAACCCAATCGAGATGGTTTGGGGTGAGCTGGACCGCAGACTGAAGGCAAAGGGCCAACAAGTGCTAAGCATCTCTGGGAACTCATTCAAGACTGTTGGAAGACCATTTCAGGTGACTACCTCTTTAAGCTCATCAAGAGAATGCCAAGAGTGTTTGAATGCATCATGTTCATCTGTCTGTCCCCTTCGTACAAAATGTCTGTGCTGTTTGTACGAAGCAAAACTTCCTCAAAAAAGATAAGTATTGTCTCTGAGTCATTATTTAATTTGTTTCTGTGTGCAGGAAGCTGTGGGTACGAATTTTCCTATTTACAGTCCTATTTAGAATAACCAGTTTCCTCACAAGTGTGCAAAGCAGTAATCAAATCAAAGGGTGGCTACTTTGAAGAACCTAGAATATTACATATTTTCTTCAGTTGTTTCACACTTTCTTGTTATCTAATTCCACATGTGTTAATTCACAGTTTTGATGCCTTCAGTGTGACTCTACAATTTTCATAGTCATGGAAATAAAGAAAACTCTTTGAGAACTTTTGGTCTGTACTGTACATACATATATAACATGTGTAGAATATGATAGAATATGAACTGTAGACCCCAAGGTCAAAATGGGAAACCCCTTGGAAAATGGTAGGGAATGAGAGAGCAAAGATCCTGTGGACAGGATTGTAGTACTGGATAAAGAACAGAGGAAAGCCGTTGTGGTGGATGTGGCAGTGCCAAGCGATGGGAACAGAAGGAAGAAGGAACATGGAAACTGGAGAAATACCAGGGACTCAGAGAAGAACTGGAGAAAGCCTGGAAAGTGAAGGTAACAGTGGTGCCTGTGGTACTTGGAGCACTCGGGGCAGTAACCCCCAAGCTGGAGGAGTGGCTACAACAGATACCTGGAAAGACCTCAGACATCTCAGTCCAGAAAAGCTAAAAAAAATTGAACAAAGTATCATAATTTATTTAGGACAAAATTGAAAGCAGAAATAAATACATTAAAGAACAATGAGGTGTATCATTCACTTTTCACACCAAACAGTGAATATGAAACACTTTCAATGGAAACAAACTAAAATCTTTATGCCCCAATAGGTCAATGAAACTGAAAGTTTTAGCTATCCAGTTTACATCTCCAAAGCACTTCATCGAACAAAGGTTAGCTTGCAATTGATTTGTCAAACAAAACTGATTTTCTGCCATCTTGCACACCGACAACAACACAAACGGGTACCTTCAAATTAGAAATGTTTACAGGACTCCAAACAATGAATACATATTAAAAGCAATTAAATCAATTTATAAAGGAAATCATCAAATTTGAATACTTTTTTGTGAAATTGAGATTAGAAAGATTAAAAAATAGTTTTAACCGCAGATAAAAAGGTGTTAAATCAACCAAAAAGGATTTTCTAAAATTTAGGCAGGATGGATACATTCATTATGTGCAATCAAACTAAAGCTAAGACTTCTGACATCAGGAGCTGAAGTGTTGATATGATGATGCTGGACTTTGTTGTGTACACAAAAATAGAAAAAAGCAATTATTTTCATATATTTCATTTATGTTAAGATGATGATCATCCTGCTGAAATGTCAGGCCAGGAACGCACCGGCTGTTAATACCTGGCACCATAACCCCTACATTCCTGATACGACTGGACAATCGTGTTTGCCAGCAATCCTTATCACGACAATTTGTGCGTATATTAAGACACAAAAAAAATACGATGTAACGAGTTTTGATAACATTTTAAAAAAAGAAATCAGATTTTCTCTGTACCAGGATTAGACTAAAAGCAGCAAAGTTGTGGTACAGTTTTTTTTAAACACAAGTGAGTATAAAACATACAGCAACCACAATCAGGGGGAGTGAAGGGGGCGGGGGGCTTACTTGGCACAATTTTGCAAGTCAGCAATTCTCCCATACAGACAAAAACCAACATGGAAAGAAAAAAATAAACAAGGTTGCAGAACATAAAAGTTGTATTTCATCATCAACAGCTGACATGGCCGGCTTTTGATCCCAATGCCCTTTCAGATTACAGCCTCGCCGCTGCCTTCCCTTCGAGTAACCTTTGCCGCTTAAAAAAAAACAGTGTGGAACGCTCAAGTGGCTGCTAAAAACAGTCCAGAACATGTTGATTAAAAACATTACGATTCTACTGGAACGCTTGTCATTTCAAAAATGCACATTTTGTTAAGTTAGACTAGATTGAAATCAGATTTCGGTCAATGAGATGCCCTCCCCGTGCAAACTGCATCTCCTTTTGCACTTTCCCAGCAGCTGTGCAGCTTCTCCCTCCTCCTCCTCCTCCTCCTACTATGAAACAGCAGCTCACTGTTCTGTTTGAAAATATAGTAAAAGACCGAAGAAAACTTTTGTTGAATAAAGAAATCACCTTTATAAGAGACAAACACAAGGCCCATCAAGTATGGCAGTTACCAGTTTCCTTAAAAAAAAGTAAACCTTCTAAATTTGAATATATGATGACAAAGTCATGTTGGATGCGTTTGAGACATTTTCTAATGTGAGGGTGGCATCTTTACAAAGCATCACTGTGGAACAGTAACACTCATTAAGAAGTGCAATAATAAGACTTGGAATACAAGGTAGTTAGTTAGACACCTAAATTCAAGGAGCTCAGCTGCATGTGTTCATGCTTTAGGAGTCTAAAAAAGCTAAAACAAGAATTACAAATGACTAAAAAATTAACCAAGAATAGAAATCAAAATGAACAGGTATTGGTCTAAAATCTGTTTTTTTTTTTACCTGCCATGTAAAAACAGCAAAACAGATAAACAACAGAGTTTAAGAAATTGATTCACTACATGGGATTGTTCAAATGACCCCCCCCCCCAATAAAAAAACTTAAATGAACTTTCTTTTTTTTTTTTTTACAATTTTAAAGAGTAAGAAATAAACCCTCCTCTTATGATAAAGTTTCTTATTAAGATCTAGAGCTTTTTTACCCAAATGAAAGGGCATGGTAGTAAAACACAAACAGGAGTTCACAGTCGTCTGTAGAGGAAGCACTGGAAATAAAACCAGGAGCTCTGATAAGTTCAGTCACTGGGAGGTCGTCCACCACGGAGGAGGGCAGAGAAGGGCTGTACAGCAGAGTTATCAGTGCCCTTCCCCTCCACACACAGTTCTCCCCATCTAGCCTGAGTATGGTAGCACTGTGGTGGTTTAGATGCCCCTGCTGGACTGTTGATGCTATGCTGCCATGAGATACTGGTGGTAGAAGAGGCCAAACAGAGAGGTGGAGAACAGGCAGGCGGCAATCCACCAAGTGAAGAAGGAGAAAAGCCCCCGGAACAGAAGGGGACTAAAAACAGTCTGCAGGCCCCCAAGAGCCACTGAGAAATGAGCTACGGATGCGCGTGCTCCTGTCTCTACCACTGAAGCTGGTTTTGGAGCAGCGGTTTGGTCTAACTCCCCCACAGAGTCTGAGTTCACCTCGTAGGTGCAAGGCATGTCCTCTTCGGTATACACCCACCAGGAATGACCACCTTTCATGTATGAAGCAGAGGAAGAAAACTCTTCAATGTCAGGAGTAGGATCCAAATCCTTTTACTGCACCAGTTCTGGGGCACAGGCTTACCTAAGGTTTTTAACAGGAAAGTTGTATGCAGCAGCATGACCAGCGGCGCCACATACTGCAGTGCGATCACACATAGGTAGTAAAACACCCGAGCAACCTGAGGACAGATAAGAATTTGTATGAAAAGTAAGTGCACACATTTTGCAACATGGCAGCAGAAGCTTTATCCTCCAAAAGTGCTGGTTTTACTAATGGTAAAGATTTGATTTCTAATCTAAAATGGTGAAAAAGTCATTTAAACGCAGGCATCACTGGACTTATAAAATGTACCTTTTTATCTCCATTGTCATTGAAAAGCCTTTCAGAAAGTGTTGACTTTTGAGTGAAACTGTCGACATTTTCAATGACCGAACTCAAACATCAACAGTCAAATGTATTTATTCCAGGTATTTATTCTGACAAATAAAAAATAAAAAACGTAAAATCACACCTATTTTTAAAGAGGTAACACAATTTATTTATTAAAGTTAATATATTTCATAAAAGCATAAACAAAACCAATGGCTTGGATAAAAAAATTATGGCTGCAGTTTGTATGGAAATGCCCACAATAAATATAAAATCTTTGTTTGTATAACTGCACGTGTACACAAAAGCTTATTTCTGTAATAACTCAACCAAAACCTTAATTTCTTAAAGACCTCCACAATGTTTGCATCTACTTTTCAGACCTTTTTGATCATCTACTAAAAATCAAACATTTTTTTAGTGAACAAAACCTCTTTCAGGAAGTTGAAATTAGAAGAAAAGCAGTTTGACTGTTTGAAAAGCAAACAGAACAGACAGTACTTTGTGTTCTGTATTGTTTGCCACCCCATTGCAACTACAAAAGAAGTCAAGGGAGTTCAGTGTGTTTATATGGTTGTTTTGTTTTTACTTCTCAACATACCATATCATAGTTATGTTGTATTATGTTGAATTATAGAGAAGATTTGCTGGGTAGCAACCATAAGAGCAACAAAATATCAACATCAGCCACGCGTAAAAAAAATAAAAATTACCATCTTCTGCAAATCTACAGTACTTATCCGCCCTGCTTCTTTCTTCATCTGGTCCACGCTCTTTTGGGCCAGGTTGAGGTAGGCCTGCAGATGACATCTCATCATGGCAAGCCTGAGTATACACATCAGTATGATGATCCACAACCGCAAAGTGTCGTACGCCTGTTCGGTCATCCTAACAATAACGGAAAGGAAGGAGACAGAGATGGGATGGAAAAAGAGGAGGGGACATTTGTTTTTTTTTATTGGTCTGCAAACAGAACGTCATTTGTGCGGTATCTGAATGGTTCTAGCAAAACACACAAGAAATGTGCACAATGTTAAACGACAGACGTGGAAGATAGTGTTTTGGTTAGTATAATCTTTATGCTGCCATTACTTACAAAGGCACACTCTCCTTTGCTAGAGTGGGGTTCATTATGTAATCCTTGGTGATGGGCTTCACCCACAGCAGGACCATGATGAGGGGGGACAAGAAGTTGATATGAAGCAGAGTTCTATCAACAAATTGAAAACGTTTCATTATTTAATTAGCAAACACTGATGGAAGATTTCAGTAAGATTCACAAAGTCATAATTTTTCAGTAAATTGTGAACATTTTTCCATCTCCAACACTTTAATAGAGTGTATAAAACCAAACGCTATTGATATCCGTCTTGACACAAGCAGAGGACAATAATTGCACAAATAGAACGCACAATAAATTACACAGTAGAAAGTGTTGTGGGAGAATACTCACTGTATTAATTTGTCTGTAGTTAGATTAAGAGCATCTAGGTGCATCTGCGCCAGTCGCAGCCCGGGAAACGTTAAAAACGCTCCAATCAAAGAACACAGCAGAGCCAGTATCAGCTTGAAGGAGAATTTAGATATCGGACCTCTGTTAAAAAAAAGACAGCAAATGTTGGGAGATTTTAAAGCAAGTTTGGATTAAGGAGAAACCAAAAGAAGGGGAGGGGGGGGGGGGGGGGTAAATATTAACAAAAATGATTTGACATTTGTCCATATTTTTTTGGTAATTTCTGAGTTTAGAGGTCAATGATTCAATAAATGTACATTCCTGTTGATGCATTTGGTTAGTATAAAGTTTAATTTTCTTAGACTGCTTTGTTGGACAAGTGTGAAGGCTCAAGTGATCTCTGGTGCGGATCAAACAAGTGAAGTCTGGTTGTCTGGCATTACGGGCCTTGGGCCACGTGTTGTGTGTGGTCTTTTTTGTCTCTTGTCCACAGGTTGCCCTCAAAACTGTCACTAGCTGATTGGAGGTAGCTGACACTGTGTTGCTGCTCAGTGGGACACAGTTAAAGGCTGTGGTCCTCTTCTTTTGGAAGATGCGCCGATTTGAGAATAGAAGCACATTTGGATAAACTTGTCTTGGTTGGAGGTTTGCACACCTGGCAGAATCTTTTGGTTGACGCAGACAAATAGTATTTACAAATACACATGTACAATTTTGACATATGTACTTGTAAGTGCTGTAAATAATATAAGTAAAACTGTAATAACATGTACCTAAACGTTTGAGAAATTTGGATCCCAGTGGTTTATTTGTTGTGCATTGTTCTTTTTCTTTTCTGAGTTTTATTTTTGTTCCTTTTCGATTTATTGAAAGTAACAGTGGCAAACAAGGGTCTCAGCTAACCAGTGTACACACCCTGATATAGTTCAGACAAAAAAGCAGATTTAAACCCAAAAGTAACGGTGAAACAAAAGCCAGTTGTGTAGCTCTGAATATGATTGTGTTAAACCATTTAAGTAATATTTGGACTTGTAGGAGCAATTGGGGTTCTTAGTCATGGTTTTATGTTCCTGTTCAATTTAGGCTATATTTCCCCAAAAGCCCAGTTGCTGGAGCTCTATGATGTTTCCATTTGGTTTGATCCATTCACGCAACAGCAAACTGAACTAAATGAAAGTATAAAGAGTGAAAATGTTCAGTGTCACTTGGTTGTGCAGCCACCTGCTAAGTGGCTCACTGTTCTGCTCATCATCCCTGAAACATGTGCTTCTCTGACTGGAGGATTTCTACAGCGTGTGTGGACAATTCCTTTTTTTTTTTTACTTTTACTTTTGTGTAAAATGCACAAGCGGATTTTTCTCGTGAACAATGAAGCTTAAATTGAAAGACAGGCTTAGTTGTTATGTTCAGCGACTTGAATGATGTGTAACTTTTGTCTGGAAATGACATGCACAGGTATTTCCTGAAATATTTATTCCATGAGGAACTAGTGGAGCTCCAGAGGTTTAAGAAGACTGTCATCTACTCATCTACTATGGATTGACTGGCGAAGGACTTGAGAGGGACCATCAGAACCGGCCAAATTTTCTTTTTAGGGCTCAGCTACCCCGTGTCATCACTAGTGGACTCAGTGACACCCTTGTGTACTTTCTCTGATATTGACACAGATTTTTGACCTACTGCATTGCCACTTCTGCAATCAAAGAAGAAGCTCATACGTTTTTTAAGTACCTTTGGTTAAATTAAACCTAACTCACTGTTAACTCTATGACCTGCTGACTCTCACTCTGGATCCTGAATACCAACAGCGTTTGAGAGCAGAGAGGAATGGTCATGTTCTTTTTACTTTAAAACCTCATTTTAAACGGTCGCCAATAACTGAACCCTTTGTGTTTGAAAAAATGGATTGAAAACACATTTCAGGGATGCTTTGCTGTAAAAACATGAGTAAAAGCTTAAAGCTTTCTAAATGCTAACATTATCTAGACTACTTTATGGTTTATTCACTCCTTTAGTACTGATGCAAATTAAGACAGTTTTGGACATATTTGAGAACAATAGCGGTGCCGGTCAGGTTGATATTTCGGACAAATCGTGCATTTTGTGGTTACAAGCACCCACTTTGCCATGGCTTAGGATGCCCTCTTCCAGAAAAGCACATTTGGCACAAGAAAAATCCACAAACGGCGACCATTTTTGAAGATGGCGGCCATACACTCAATTGTTACAAAAATGTTTGATTTCTATTTGCCCCAGTCTCAACAAATTGGGCTGTTCATGCACAAAATGCAGTCTTTTAACTTAAGAGGTACCTACAGAACACTATTATATACATATTTTATATTTATACGATGTAAATATTTTAAAATCTTGGATTTGGCAGATGTGGTTTCTGAAAGAGGGGTTCCTAAGGTACATCCATGTCCAATTCCATGCTTGTATCACAAAATGCATGATTATTATATAACTGCCTCCACTAAAAAGCCAAGAAAGCATTAAAATAGGAATATGAATTGACTCAAAGCATTTTCAGTCACTAGAACTATATAAAGTAGAAGCGAAATGGATAAATACTAATTGGGACTTACTGTGACTCTAGACCTTGATGATCAAGAAACTGTTGAGCGCTGTCAGAAAAATTAGCAAAACCTTAAAAAGAAGAATCGATTCAAAGGTGAGTTTCATTACGAACACAAGCTTTGTTAGGTCACTTGAGAGAACGTGCACAACACTAACCTGCCTCCAGACCAAACTCTAAATAGTTTTCAGTGACGATGAGAATGGCCATGGCTTTGACAAAAAAGAAGAAAGCAAACGTGATGCAGAGGGAGCGCTCGCCTCCTTCCTCCAGCTTGAAATAGTGAGCCGTTATGGAGAAAAGTGTCTTACTGAAGGACACACACACAAGTCAAGGAAAACCAAAGAGTGACATGCGTAACAGATAGTCTCTACAAAAAAAAACTTTTCTCACTTTCCATTTTTATAAAGTAAACAAAATTCATGTCAATTCACAGTCCCCTAATGCCGAACGAACAGCATTAAGTGGAGGATGCATGGGGCTTGGTTTCAGGCACATGCAAGCAAGGTTCCAGTACTTTATCTATTCAACTACCCAGTGATCTGATCACTGTGGAGATTAACCTCCAGCATTCCAAGGCGCCGCATCGCACTCACTTCTCTCCAGTTTAGCCACAGCTTTCAAGCTAATGGATATTTTCTTTTGGTACGCATCATTTTGTGAGCTTCAACAAGAGTAACTCAATAGCTTTGACACGGAGAGCTACAATCCCAATGGAACCGTACTGGCCTCTCGTCACCAATGAACAGACGAAGAGCCACCTGTCACTCATTACAACAAACGAGTGGAAGTACAAAATAAATACAGTCACGTGATAACACCTGAGGAACCTCACTGTTTTAGATGTGCGAGAGAACCGTGGAGAAATGTGCAGCTGATCCGCAGGGCAGAAGCCTTCAACGTGTCATCAAAGCTGAAATAGGAAAACTGAAATCAAGCATTAAATTAATATATTGGTCCCACCTATCTATCATGTTTATAGTCCCATTTCATCAATTCCCCAGCCTGTCCTTTCCCCCGGGCTATCAGTAAGTTTTGGCTGTGAAAATTGGACTTCCAATCTGTGAGCCAGGCAGGAAATGACACACCAAGTGATGGCGGCGTGCCAGGTCTGAGAGGAAGAACTGGAGAGATTGATCCCTTTGGTTGAAAGGTAAGAATAATCTATATTATTAAACCACCATTGAGCAGAGCAAAACGGCTGAGGGATTAGAATCAGGAGAGTCGCACGTGTTATTTTACATCACATGATTTGATCTCTTTTACAAACAAACATTTCCACAACTCACACTGGGAATGATTCAAAGAAATGTGTACAGGAGAAAAACCAAAAAACAAACCCTGAATACAGATGTTTAGAACAAGGATGATAAGACCACAACACAACAATCCAGACAAAAATGCATTAAAGGTTTAAAAAAAAGGGTTGATATAGAAGGATACATGACAAAGGCAAGTACAAGTAGGCACCAGACCACACTGATGTTCATCTCTCTTGAGGGCTGAACTGCACAGTAGTAAAGCTCTGTTATCAGATAGACTGCAGTTGCTGCCACTGTGAAATCAACCAGCCACTGGAACTCTGGGAAGTAGTGTAATGCTGCAGGCAAAAAAAGAAAAGGAGAGAACACTCAAGTACAGAACACGCCTCTGTTAAACAGTCAGCAGCATAAATGGAGGATATTTTACAAATCTCACTTTAACTTCAAATGTATACCTAAAGTGTCGACTTCTGTGATGCTTTTTGTCTCCAGCTGCAGGTCTATGTCCTTTGGAATTGTTAATGGTTTACTCTCTATGTGACCATTGTATTTCCTTGAAGAGTAGAGAGAAGAAAAAGAAAACATTACAAAGAAACGGAAGGGCATTTTTAAGATACAAAAAAGCATAATTTTAAAAAACCAGAACAAATGTTTGGACTGTATACGAAACTGGATCGAGTGACTCTGACGTCACTGACTGAAAATGGCACATTTCCAGCTCCAATTTAGTCACCATTTTTTGGATATATGGATGCCAATGTCAATGTTTCTATGGCAACCTCTCTTGCCAATCAGGAGTGAGCTTATTGGAAGTCCATAACCCTGCCACTTGAAATTGAGCTCGGGAGAATCTTTTAATCAAATGTTACAAAAGTTTGACATGGAGGCCAGAGGACACAACATACTCTTACTGGGGCATCACTTGAATCACTAGCATATAGAATAAAAAATGATGGTCACTTACAAAAGAAATAAATATTCAATTAGTTTTTAGTACTTTATTCTTGTTATTTTTTCGGTTTGGGTCGCTTTTCCACAAAGAGCGGACCATTTGTTACGTGCTGCCTTTTTTGTCCAGAGGATTAAGCAAAGGTTTGTTTTAAAGAAGTCAGCGCAGTAATAGAGAACATTTAAGCTGTGTGACTGGAACTTCTTTTTTCGGTGTGTGTTATCCCTGTGCATTATCACTTTTTAATCCAAACCCAGCAGCCAATCAGAATAGAGTATTTTCAAGTATTTTTACAGGCAGTGGTATAATGTGTTAGTAATGTTACTTTACTTCTTTACTTCAATGTTTGATGTTTGGTTTTGTTTCTGTGTAAATTGTATTATTTGGATGGGCTTTGATAAGGATGATGTTTCAGCACATTCCTTCTTGTTTAATGCTGATTTATCATTTAAAAGTTGTACAATTTTATGTTTGTAGAACCAAATAAACTTACACTTCAAACTTTTTGTGGTAAACTTCACTTATTGTTATTTACTTTGCTGAGGAACAATACACCGAATACAAAGAATCATTTCAGTGGCGCAGGAATTACATTTTCTTATGGGTTTTTCCCCTCTCCAAGACTTTAAAGCAGTTGTTGATTGACAGATCTGACCTGCCTCTCACATGCCAGCCCAAAACTGCAACACAAAACTACTTTGAGCTCCAAAACATCACATCAAATGATAAGGGCCAACTTCCAAATGCTCCTTCCATTTAAATTCACACTTTAGGGAAGAGGATGCAAAAAAATTCAAACACTCAGAATATGATTCCACTTTTGCCTCGAGCCCTAAACATGAGCAGCAGTTGGAGTTACAAAGCAATCCTGAGGAAAATCACCTACAAGAATCAAAGCAGGACATGTGAACACTTTGAAAATATAATGATGCTTTGGAAACTTAGAAACCACTTTTTTCAAGAGTCAAGTTTCTAAAAAAAACAACAAAAAACAAACAAACAAAAGCAATGGTCCCCAAGCCACAAGATACATTAAGTCACATTTATTTTTCTGTTTTCTTAATCTAATTTTTGTTCTGTCATTTAAAAAAAGATACCCCTCTCTGACCCCCACTTCCTATTTAACTAAAGACACCCCTTCCATTTCTGGTCATCCCTCCAACATACCTGTCTTTCCTCTTCGGCCCTTTTTGTTTCCCTGCCAGATTCCTCAACTCATCCTCTGTTGGGTGCTGATACCACCGCAAACTGGGTGGAAAAAAATAATAATAAATAATCACAGGGTGATGTCAGATCCAAAACAGAGGTGGAAAAAAGGAAAGTAGACAACACAAAGCTGTGATCAGAGAGAAATCAACTAAAAATAAAGCTACATGGTCTCCAAATGTTTGTTTACAAAGCAGAACTCTCTGAATTTCTAATAGTGTTGAAGTATAAAAATAAAAAAAGAGAAAACTTCTCACCAATTCACCTTTTTTGGAGTATGAAAAGATTGATTTAATGTTCTAAAAAAATGATGAGAATCATTTAAAATATATCTTGGAATACAAAGGGTCTTGGAATACAAATGACGGTGTGATAAAAAAAAGGGCTCGACTTGTTAAAGACTATTGCTCAGTGCACAACAGATTTTTTTTTTAATCTTGCAATAATAGCTCATTAATTTTGATGTGTAATTAATCATCCTTTAGGGAAAACAGCTTCTTAAAAAACACTCAACCTCGTTTGCTGTTTATCTGTAAATTGGCAAAACGAAGAAAAACTTTTCCACATACCTGCCGCTGCAGAGTAGCCATCTTGCAAAGGAATAATGAGGTATAATTTTCTGAATTACGCTGGCCATTACCATAGTAACAACCAGCTGCACACCGATCACACCCTATGCATAAGGAAAGGACAAAATTAATTATTCCATTTAAATAATAATCAACCAAACATGCACTAAGTGAAGTTTTTAGCCCTTATTTGCAGCTAATGATTTGGTTTTTATCCAGATTCTGTCAGTGTGAGACTCAGAGCAAGAGACACAAACCCAAAATTTAAATGGGATCATTATTTCAAGATATTAATTATTTTTTATTATCTCGGGATATTTGTGATTTTTTTAATGCGACCTTCCCACAAACTTGAAGGAGCCCCTGTATAATTTGCTTTTTTTCTTCAACTCTTTGGTGCCTGAAGGAGAACTGCTGAACTGATACATAAATTCATTAAAAAAAAAAAAAAAAAGTCCCGCCCTAACGCTGCTGTTTGAAATAAAATAATGCCTCAAAAAAGGAAGCGCAAATAAATAAAAATACAAGAAAAAAAATATACCACCTGCTGAACAACAACTTCTGTACTTTGAGTTAAAAAAAAAAAAATCTTTCCCCCAATGTTCCTTGTTATGTCAGTGTAGCCACAGGCCAGAGCTCCTGTGGTTGTTACCAAAAGATTTAACACCATAAGGAGCTCAATCTCAAACCGGCACACTTAGATCAATATTCACTTAGGCTTAAGAGGCCAGAATCATTCCCATCAAGCTGCGCTTTTATCCACTTCGCTGTATGTCAAAAATTGGTGGGTTGGTTTCTCTTTGACGATCAGTGGGAAACGTTTGATATCTGCTATAGCACACATGAGCAAAAAAAAAGCCAATAGGTAAATTAACCAGTGATAATTCTTGAACAATGAAGTCATTCAGGATCATCAGTCTGAAATGTCTGTCTTCCCTGTTTTCTCTGAATGACATATTTAAAACCCAAACAAGGCTTGAAGTCCACAGTCAGATCTACGAAGATACACACTAAAACTGGGCTTCAAATCAAATCAAATCAAATCAAATTTGAAGAAAATGATCCGAGCTGCGCAAAAGCCTTTGAGTTTGAACGGGTCTCCAGGATCCCCGGCATCACGCAGTGTGGGGTAAACTCCAAAAGCTTGAGTCAATACCTATTCTGAAGTCACTCAGGGGAGAGCGGGGGCCATTTATTTGCCAATTATGCTCAGTCAGATTTAATGCGTGACCAAACACAACCTCTCTTACCCTCAACATTCTTCCATCAGAGTAATGGTGGTGCTATATAGGTCAAAAGCACACAGCCTTACTTTGGTGGAAGCTGACCATTATCTGCAGGAGACCTGCAAGGATCGCAGGCCTGGAGGAAATTGAGCCAGCATGGACTCCCTTATCTTACCCAGTCCGCTTGACCCCCTTCACACAACAACCAAATGAAACCTGTAGGGGGTGTGAAGTGAGAACTACAGTGATAACCAGGATCCAAAAGTGCTCCAAAACATCACTTCTATTTTATTGATCAAATTAACTTCAAAAGCTATAAAAACGGTTTCCTCCAGCTTCACTTGAAGTGACCCCTCTTTGAATTGTCTAATTCCTTGAGTTAGAAGTTTAAGATAATGGAACCTAGAGCAATAAGGATGTAATCAATACAGCTGTGATTGGGGAGCATTTTTGCAGAGCAATGTTAGGCTTTGCACTAAATATCAACAATAAAGAATATATACAAACCAACATTTTACTTTAATTAAAACCTCCGGGGAAACATCACTTTTTGGCAAACCAGCATTTTGAAATTTCTTTTCATAAAAACTAACTAAAGAAAACAGACTGTGCGACATTTGGTGGGTTGTACTCCTGATCTTGTTGCTATGCTAATGAGATGTGCTAGCTTTGTATTCTGTGACTCACATCAGGCAGAAAGGTGCACAGGCAGCTCAACTTCTCACTTAACCAATTTTTTCAACCAGATAAAGACCCATTAATAAAGAGATCGGTCTTTCCAGAGTGACATGGCCACGATGTCAGCAGCTCATGTCGTAAACAAGACAAAATCTGACAGGAAAATCAGACATTTAAGAATAGAAAATTTAAAAACAGAAGAGCAACATTTAAGAAATGGGAATCGAAAGTCTGATTGTGTTTTTATTTTAATATACTATGAAGAATACTAAAAGGGATACAGACATTTTAATCTCTTTTTGTAGACTGTTGCAGGTAGAACATGCAACAGAACTAAAGGTGTGTTTCCCAAAGCGCTCCTTCATATCAGAAAATTCACAGTTGAAACTCTGAAAAAATGAACAAGACAACAGACTACCTGGACAACTGTCACAAAATACAAAAATGCAAAACGACAACCCAGTCAAAGTATAGACTGAGGAGCACAGAGGAAGAAAACGTCTAAGCCAAGATTGGATGACTGTAGAAGTTAGCTTTAAAAGACTAGCTATTTTTAAACTGGTTGATGGTCAGAAATCCTACCAAAAACGATGTGTTTAAGTCTCTTCTGCCATGCACAAGTACTGTTTACATGCATACAACCAAAAGCAGATGAAAAATTATTGCTTCATGTTGGACTACACAGGAAATCCAAAGCTTCCAGGGCCCGAAGCTTGTCATTTACCAGCAAAAACAAGCATATTTACATATAGATAGAAGTTTACACAGATTATGCTCCATAGAACTGAGAAAGAATCTTTCTGCTGAATTTCAACAAGTTGGGAAACAAAAAAGGAATCCAACACAGAGCAGGATTCACATTACTACAGAGAATGTGAGTGTAGAAACATACAATGAACTAGAGTCTCTGATGCCTATGCTTTGGAGAAAATACAAATATATGATAATAACATATACATTATTAAAATATAGTAAACATTTGACCTTTGACAGCTTCATAAGAGAGTATATATGTATATAAGTACATTTTTAACACAATGCAGTTTAAAGATTTATCAATCTGTTTTGATAATATAACTTTCAATTTCATATTCTGTTCCTTTATACATTACTTGAAGTCTAAGTTTGTATACCATGAGCTCGTCTATTTTACCACTTTTTACTATCAGTATTAACATATAATATCCAGAAGACTGTGATCATTAACACAACATGATTATCAACAGTGGCTTAAGTGAAATAAATAATAGAATTGGGTTTTGCTTCTGGTTATTTTTGCTTAACAGGGTTTGGAGCTCTGACTGCCAATCAAGCAAAAAGTCAGACACACAGTTTTCTAATTAGGTTTTCTAGCATGTAGCAAGTAAAAACCTAGTGTTTTGTAACTAAATCATATGTATTACCCACCTTTGTTTATTTGATTTGATTTGATTTATTTCAAGCATTAATTGCTGTTAATACAATAAAGATAAGAATGTATCAAACTCGTTACAGAAATGATGAAATTCATAGATAAAAAAAACAGAAACAAAAACGAAGACACACTTAAATCATATTTGGTTAATTAAATACAGTGATTATTAAGTAAAGTCATGCAGAGATTGACTTATTGCTTGAAAGTAGTGGAAATAAGCAAGTTTATATAAACCAACCCCTCCTGTGTTAATTCAGTTTAAAGTTTACAAAGTTTTTGTAATCTGGTTCTGATCAGATAGATATAAGTTACAAAATCATGTGCTTATTGAAGAATTAATTATCAAACAGTAACGTGAATCACACACCATGTCACAGATATGTAATACTCATTGATTATAATCAGAATACAATTTAATTAAATCCAGATATCATTGATACAAATTGCAGATCAAGTTATCAAGTCACCAAATCACTTGCTGATTGATTAGAAAGAATTATTACAAAAATCTTTTCTGTAAACATTAATGATTAACACTTTAGGTAACCAATATGTAATACTCAGGGATTCTCATTAGAACACATTATTACATTAAACCTGGGATTATTGCTTCACATTGCAGATCAGGTAAAGACAATCGATTGCTTATTGACTGTAATTGAAAACATTTCAGTATTCATTAGTTGCACATTACACAATGAGACACTCATTGGTTGTAATTTAAAGAGCTTTGATTATTTTCACCACAATCAAGTTCACACATGTATTTGGAATTATACATTAAGCCCCGATTCCAAAAAAAGTTTTGTTGAAATGAAAGAAATGTTGAAACGCATTTTACTTCAACATGAATGACTCACTGTTATGTTTATTACCATTTATAGAAAGTCACGAACAAAAAAAAGAGCTTCACACGGTTGACATTGCTGAAGGATACCGAAGTGATGTGCATATTAGAGAAAGCTAGCATCATTTCAGACAATAATGGGTACATTTGATGGAAAATTCAAAGTTAAGCTCCTGTAGAAAACATTTAGCTTTTACAGTTACAGTTGGTCCTAAAGGTTTGTGGTGTTTTAGATCATCAAAATAAAATCATTGATTGAAACATAAAAATGTACGTTTTCCTAATCTGGTTTCTACACTAAAAAAAAAAAAAAAATAAGCAGGCAAGTATTTATTTAAATCTAAGCTAATTCAATGAATAACAATATGGCGTAGAGATGCTAAAGACCTTAAAGGTTGTAGGTATAACGGTTCAACCCAGCCCAGGTCACCTGTTTGAGGTCAAACTAGAGAACGTGTGTCACAGCCTCTCAGCAGAATACTCACACCTCTACATTTAAAATAAACCAACATTAATTTTGAATATGTATCGCATAACATATAAAGACATTAATATGAACACAAGTCAACATGACCTGTAACTGTACAACTAGATATTTAGCATCACTGAAGTGCATCTTGTCTGTCAGGTTAGTTGTCGTTAGCTATATAGCTAAAAAAAATCAAAATTCAACCTTAAAATACTGCAAAAAATGTAAAACGGAATGAAAAACTTGGACACTGTGTAAGCTCAAATATTAGTCTCGTGGCTTAAGTAGATTAAATATGTTGTTATAATAGATAGCCAAAACACCGGCTACCAGCACCTGCTGTTGCTAGCATGCTAGGCTAACATTTAATCTCATTCGCAGTATATCGGCGTTGCACATACATAGATCAACACACGCCCAATAAAAATTTAACCACAACGTTTTGACCTTCTCACAAAGACTGTGGTATCTTGGGTCTGCTGCTTGCTGTCTGTCTTTACTCACCATGTTGATGCAGTGCAACAACGGACTACCCCAGCAACACAGAGCACCCTGCCTTGGAGAGTGAGCGGCGAGGAGCACATAAGACCTTCTAGCGATTGCCGTGCACTAAAATGAAGCAGGATTCCTGTTGATCCTGTCACCACATCCGTACACGAATAAGGAACATTGCCGAACAAAATCAATGAATTAAGCCTCCGCTCCCAAGTATTTTCAACTGCAATAGAGGTCACACGAAAACTCTGAGTAGAAATGTGCCCTTGCACATGCCTGAATAGAAAGGAGAAGGGTGATCATTCCTATTTAAAAAAATAAAGTTAAAAAAAAAATTAGTTACACTATGGTTCATATACCTTCAAAATAATATTACAACGTTTATTTTAAATTTAATTTACTAATAAATTCAATTTTGTCTTTTTGTGCAGGATAAAACAAGGAGTCTATGAATGTTTAGAAGGACCGCCTCGAACGGAAATGAGCACAAAAGTCAAAAACCACACATGCGAGCTCCGTTGTTGCTACCTGTTAGAAGGCGTTGACATGTTCTGTGGAGATGTAGAAAAAATATTTCTAAATACGGATTTAACTTAATGGTTTGATTGAAATAGAAATTCAGGGTTACTTCAATGTTTATAGAAAATTTAAATTATGTTTAAATTATTTTCATTCTGTAATAATAACAGGAGTTAATCTGTTATGTTTTTGGTTGTGTGACATTTTTTGCATTTCCTCCTCCTAATGTGTAAATGTACATATTAGGACAGTATGTGATTATTGCACAACACGATATCTAAGATTCCTCCAACGCAGGGAAAAAATACAAATTTATAAATGTTTTCTGTCAGTTATGACATGTGGTTCATATTATTATCATATTTGTTTTTTTAAAGATCTTCCTAAAATAATTACCTAATTGACGCATGATGGTTCTCACATTTAGTTTTCTCTATGTTTAAATATAATAAATTACATTTTCATGTAGTTTGATAAACATAAGAAATTTAAAGAATGAAAAACGTATGAATTCCTAACACAATTTTGTGGGTTATATGAACAGCATGCTGTTTACAACCAGACAGAACCTAGCGAAATAGTGAAACTGAAACAGCCAATGTGGACATACTAAAAGACATGTTCATCAGTGGGCGCATGAGTGTTTGCATGTATTTGCACATGCGCATAACTTAGAAGAGCCCTCCCTTCTTTTTGCAGGGATGCATACTCCAGCCCTTGATGTCTTCCACTAGCCTCCCTATTCAGAAGCGCACACAAAAATACACTATTTTGGTAATACCACTCTGTCCCATGAGTAATCGCTTTAAAGAAATAGGCTAATTTCTTTTCTTTAGTTCAATAGCAGTTCTTTCATGATTGCTGATGACTGCTAGTTATATGAGCAATAAATGCAATTATGTTTAAGCAACCCAGGGACCCATATTAGAAGATAATGCAGGGAACTCCTTCAGGATTTTGAAAAAGGAGCTGTACAAGAGTGTCCCAGAGACAAAGAGACAAACTTTATTTATTTATTTCAGAATCTAGGTTATTCCATACATTTCACTCTGCTTTTTATGTATAATTGAATGGAATCTCATACTGTACATTCTTGTTGGTTTCAAATCACACTCAGCACTCTGCCTGCTGCTGTTTGAACTCTCTGCTCTGTAGAGCTTGTGTTCTTTTATTCCTTTCACATTCAGCATTGTCTGTTCTTTTTAGTCAGGCTTGTTATTTTTAGATGAAACATAATAGCCTGGGTCTTCAGCATTCTGTGGGAGTTTCACAACCGTTCTCAATGTTTATTCCAAACGACATCTGTGCCTACTGGTTCCTTTAAGGTCCGACCCACGAGTCTAAAAAATTTACAGATGATGAGAATATTACAGTAAAGATCTTGGTTGAGTCAATCATAAAGTCTCATTGTTGAATGTGGTAATTCATTTTTAACGGTGGAGGTTTTTTTTTTTTTGGTGCATGAGTGCTGGTGAGCATTACACATAATTTCCTTCTTTTATTAATCAAACAACAGTTTGAAATGTGTGTCACTGATCTCAGCAGTATACCTCGAAGCAAAGAAGGAAATAGAACAAAAATCTATGTCAAGTACTAACCAGCAGGACTGAAAATGTGGTAGAATGTAATTCTCTTTGGTGCAGCGCCTCCTTCTTTATTCTCTCTAATCTGCTAGCATGAAAATTACAATGCAAATGCAAATACTACTGAATAATTTATATGCAGCTTGGAGTTTCCTCGCTGAAATCGGGAGCTTCTTGCTTGAGCAGAGTAATGTGGTATTCACAACACACGTTTGGTTAACCGGAGATAAACACCAAAGACATTTACTTAAAAAAAATTTGCTCACAAATTTTGGGAATATTTTTGACTAAACATCAAAGCTTTTCAGACATCATTGATTTCTAATACTAATGTTAATTACCAGAACCCTTTTTGTCTTCTTTGTCTTCCAGATCACTTACATTTTTATTTAATCTTTTTTCTTACTCAGTCCATGTGTTTGATATGTAATTTGACATATCAATCAAAGAGAAACAAAATAAAAGCACAATTTTAGGAAACGTTTGAGAATGAATCATTTTTGCAAAAATGCAGCCAATGCCAGTTTATGTAAATGTCATAGCAAAGCAGGTCTGATAGCCAGAATACGCAGAGCCTCGACACAGTAAAGCTGCTTTTCACTGTCTTAGTTGAATGCATCAATATTTCTTCATTCAAAAGGAAGCAAATTCAAAATGGCATTTTATTTAAGGTTGAGAAGTACACTGTTAATAATTACTAGCATTCCTGCATTCTCATACACATATTTTGTCCTGTTTAGAAGAAACACAAACGAACCATGAGTGTATCCAGGCTGGTGCTTCTGCAGGTTTTTCATCAGAGATTGTAATTAAACAGAAGCATTCATGAGTGGGCGTGCTCATTTTGCCTGTGTCCAGGTTTAGACAGCTTTAGAGGGATGGAAGAGGAAATCCTGGTGGAACACGGCGACGTGTGCTTTAGCTAATGTGAAGACTGAATATTAATGACTCCAAAAGTTTGTAGCACTGGGATCAAATCATTTCTTTGGTGTTTCGATCTAAAAAAGACTATTTATAAAAAGCAGCAGAGCTGTGTTTTTTTTTTTTACATATTAAAGGCTGGACTTCCCAGATATGTCTTTTGTAAATTAATAGATTGATATACTGGTGTGTCTTTTTAAAACATAATTCAGATCAAGAATGCATTTGACTTTATCAAAATGGACGCAAACAATTATGACTGTTGAGGGAACTTAGATAGAAATTTTGGAACTTTTATCTCATTTGCCTGAACATCCTTTTGTGGCAACGTCATTCTGTGCTACTTTCAAAATAAAATTAAAGCAGAGTATTAAAGCCTTAGTGTATTTCTATGTAAACCAGGAGATTTTATTGAAGGCATTGGGTCAACAGAAAAAGGGACGAGTCGTTTGGGCTGTAGGAAGCATTTTTTTTTTTCATTCTGAAGAAATTCTAGTGTCTATTCAAATTATATTGAGCTTCAGGGTTTAATGAACATGTATTCCTATTGGCAAGTGGCACATTTAATTTTTGAAGCTCCTAGTTACGGCAATGCCTTTGTTATTATGCTTTTATTTTATATTATCTTCTTTACTTTTTTTGTACAAAGAATGATAAGAAACTGACAATCCAAACACGGCGGCAGGATCTTGGCAGAGCAAGAACCCGCGTTACTGGCAGAGCTTTTGCCAGTAAGAAAAGCCAATCAGTAGATTGTCTGAGTGTTTGGCACAGCATATTGTTGCTATTTGTGGTGCGTTTTATTTTCTGCTAAACAGCTCTTTCTCTTGTTAACAGTTTAAAGAAGGTCGGGTTGGGCTGACCACTGCACAGCAGCACTAAGGCAGCATAAAAATATTAACGTGGCCCACCCCCAGCACAGCTCAAATGAAGACTGATTTATTTAAGAATTAATGTGCAGTTCCATTAACCTGTGTGTGTGTGTGTGCGTGTGTGTGTGTGTGTGTGTGCATGTGCAGCAGCAAAGACACAGAGAAATAATGACAGAGCCAGAGGGAGAGAGATAGAGAGAGGTGGAAGCTCATTATAATCAGGCAATTATGCTGGCAAAATTAGAGGCATCCTTATTTTCTGTGTTGCAGCATCAGTGTGGACACAGCTTCTTAACTCGCTGCAGACTAATCCATGGACATGACTGCTCACTGCTTATATGGTGACAACAAGATGTGGAAGTGAAATCTTGTGATTTGGATTTATTGGAGAACTGGCGAGTCAAACAAGGTCTCTCATCTTATTAATTTGCATTGACGCGATTTTTTTTTTCCATTGTTGAGGCTTTGGTTCTGCTGTAGGAAGCTGAGAATCGAGTGCTGGTGAATTTATACGTTCAACACAGGACCATTTCTGTGCACAGTGTCTTCCAAACAGTGGTACAGAAAAAAATATTGCATGTTTTCTATTTCTATTTTTTGTAAAATGTGAAATATCATGCATTGTAAATGTTCATGATCACGAGGCATAGACTGTATACAGTGTGTGTTTGTGCATTCCAGATTTTTAATGCTTCTTATATGTTTATGTTTTTTGAAAATTCCTTTAAAAGTCTGAGTACATGTAGGACATTTTTACCAAACAATAAAAATGCATTGTAACATTTTTGGGTAAAGATAAGTATTTAAAAAAACCTGTTTAAATGTCAATAAAAATACAACTTTATTTGTCTTGCTGTGTTAATTCTTTAGTAATAAAATGAGCAAAAATAAAAACACTTGAGATCAAAGTGAGTGCAGATTTGTCCACTCTTTACAACTGACCATCAGTGGCATGTTCACACTAAAGACTTTGACCCGAGGTCAAGGGTGTTTGTCCAGACGGTGACTCTTGACCTCTATTTTATTTTCATCAACTCCCCTCTTATCATATATTGATTATCCTTCCCAAGAGACAGGAGGGCTGTAAAAGAAAATTTCCACTATTTTCCTCCAAAGTTCGGGTTTAATTGTTTTTCTTTATTTGCCAAAGATACAAAGTGATCCTCTTCCTGCATTTTTAAGACATGTGCAAGAAAAACATGAAGATATTTCTTATGCAACAGGGAGGACTTAGATTCAACTCTTTCTGTGACTTTTCTTTTATTTATTCTAGTAGTGTGTGGAAGTGTTTCTGCGTTTGTCAGGGTGGAGATGAAATTTCAAAGTTCTCAACGAAGCTCTTGTTTCTGGGGATGGAGGAGGCAACTAATTTGGGATCCACGGTTAGCAAAACAAAGGGCCTGAACCTGTGAACTTGGGCCATCTTTCGACCGAGGTGCTGTGGGATGAATAGGGTTTAGGCCTCCCCGCAGAGCTCCCCCATGGTTTTCCTGATCGGGGCAAAATTACTAATCAGAGAGCATTTTAATATAGTTTTCAATATGCCTCATCTCTCATTTGGAAAGCATTCAGTGTATTCCCACCTTCCCACTTCACCTCGACAAAAAAAAAAAAAAGTCCTCACTTCTAGAGGGTGATGCAACGGCAGCCGCAGCCGCCCTGTCCTTCAGAGTATTTTCATTGCCCTTGAACTTACAATAAAAAGCACAGCTAATGCTAACAGAACAGTGTAATGGTGCAAGAACACAACAAACCAACTAATTGGAAAAAATACGGCAAATTGTGTCTCTCATTTTTACTAGGACTTTACGTTTTTTTATGTTTTCACACAGCACATGCTTTCTTTAACATGTGCTCAGGAATGAGGAAATGAAGCCAGGCCTTTTAAAAGTTTGACATAAATCACCTTCTATGGCACTTTGCCTCCCTGACCCGGAGCAGAGCGAGATCAATGAAAGCCGTAACTCTGTCTCAGGACAGGTGATGTAAGGTCTTTTGGTAGCAGCGCCCACCAGCTTAGGTGACTCATCAGACAATAGGTCCTCTGTTTAGGCAGAAGACCTACACTCTCCCACGCACGTACACACACACTCTCCCATGTTCTTACCAAGACCAGATCATGATCACTGTCTATAAATACGTACTGTAATGGAGGATGACTCAGACATGTCACTGCATTGCTGGAAGGACAAGGCGTCTGTTAAAACACTGGAAGGAATCAAATAAAATCCTTTACGGACCCTTTATTGTGTTTAGATGTGTGTTTTAAATGCACCATTGTTATTCTGCAGCTAACAATTTTTTTAACCCTAACTGTTTTGGTTTTCTTATTTCAATTTCCCGACTGCCAGTGAATGCGTTGCAGTGTGTGCTCACACGCAGGTGCAAACATTAGCGTATTAGCATAACAATTAGTCACAAGCATACTTAAGACAGACAGTGTGAAGAGTCCCGGGCCATGTTCCCCAGCGAATGACTGAAAAGAACAGTCCCGATGCTGTGTGCTCCGTCTAAAGCTGTATGTTAATCTACGCCGTGTGAGTAGATGATAACTCTTCTTTAAATAACATGCCTTCAACCCCCTCCTTAAGCCCAAAACCCAGACTGTGGGAGAAGAGTATGTGTCGCCACCATTCACCATGACAAAAAACAAAATCACCCGCTTTACCAAAGTTATTCCAGATTCCAGTTTTTCTCTCTCCACCAAGATATACGCTAACATTTTCATTAACCATCCAAAATGTAATATAAATAAATAAATAAGTATATATTTTATATGAGCATACATTTTATATTTTTAATCCAAAAGTCGCAATACCACTTCCTCTGGGCCGCATGCCTGAGGTGAAAGTTTCAAAGCTTCGATGTCACAATGTTGTTTGTCATAGAAAGTTTGATACGTTGCTTGTATGACAGGAAATAGAATTTATCAACATGGAAACAAAGGTGTTAAAAGCCTCTAGGGGCACAATGTCTAACTGGGGTCAGGACTGTGGGGCCTCGTCTAGACAGTCTGCTTTTGTGGTTGAAGGGTTTCAGCCTCTGTCACCCTTTCTAAAGAGAAGTCTGACCTGTGTATGTGTGTGTGTGTGTGTGTCCATGTTGTTTCCCTGACTCAGACCATGTCTACACTTTTGAATCTGAGATGGCATCTTAGAGCTAAAACACTTCCCAATGATTTGTTTCAGTTTTTGAAAAGATCTGCATCTACTTAACAACACAAAACACCCACCACAATCCCAGAGCTCACGCTCAATTTCACCCAAAGAAGATCAGTCCAGCAATGAAGCAAAGTCACAAAAATAATACTTTTAGTACTGATACTTATCTAAAATCTAAATCACAATTTCAACGTCAAAGATATACTGGATATAACATGGTTTATTATGTTTCTTTGAATTACTGGCTATTAATGCTTTGCCTGTTTGTGGAATTGCCGTCATATTAGCTTGTTTCAAATGCGTGTGGGCAGACATTTTACAAATGATGGAAACAATTTGTTCTGTTGTCAAGTTGTTTACAACATTTTTATGGCTTTTTATACTTTACTTCCTATTTTTTTTCTTTAAAAGGTTTTTATTCCAACAAATCTAACAATTAGTCAATTATTCAATTTTGAAATTGAATTGGATATGCAGTGTTTTAAGTTTAAACTGGTTTTGCTAAGAAAGTGTAACATAAAAAAAATTGGGGTAGAACCAAAATGATTAATATAAATTGTAAATCGTAAAATATCAAAATATCAACGTGAATGTAGACCCATAGGAACATTGAGATAGGAAGTGAGAATAGGCTTTTTTAATGACTATTTTACTTTTAAACCCTACAGTTATAAGCTACAGCAGAATTGGCTTTTGACAAACATTATTCACAAAGGACTCAAAACTGTATTTTTGTAACTCCTGAGAGCCTTGTATGTTCTATTTTAAACCAAATAGTTAAAACAAAAAAAAAAAACAGAAAGAACCTACAGCTTATTTTGAAACTGATTTTTCTTTCTTTTTATGACAGTGGGATTTGACATTTTTTCCCAACTGGGAAATGTTGTGTTACCATATTATAAAGTGATGCATATCAGTTCCTTGGGTTTTCTTTTTTAAATTAATTGCTGGTAAACATTTTGCTGCAATTGTACTGGGTCTGTAGTAAGTTTACTGTACTTTGTTGTAATTAAGTCTAAGTTTCACCATCCATTTTTGTGATTCAGAAATATGAGACAATAAAAATAAGTAAAGATTTTTACATTTCACATTTAACCCCTTCATAAATATATGACCCAGTAGATGACTTTTCCTTTATAGTGAGTCAAAAAGTAAAACCAAATCATTCAGATGTTTTTTTTTCTTATATTTAGAGAACACGTAATGTAGGCTTGAAATTAGTCTGTCATACAATACAAACACTAACACAGTGCAGGAACATACAAACATCATTTGGGTGCCGAATTCAAACCCAACTCCCCCTATACTTGTTTAACGTCTTGGTGTATACAGGGCGCAGGGTTCTGCTACAGGGCATGGTATAATTGAAAGGGCAGAACACAATACTGCTTATTCAAACCAACCAGCAGGCAAAGAGGGCATGATAGGAAAACAAAGCTGCAGCCCCAGGAGTGAAGCAATGGCTACAGAGATGAACTATTTTCTTACAGTTGGTCTTGTGACTTATGGGTTGACAAAACCGAATGTTGGAATTTAACAGATTTTGTCCATTTTAAAATGTAAACATTAAAACTCTCATGTTTAAAAAGGCTGTAACTATTCTTGTTCCTAATCACTTTAGTTGTTTTATTATTTGGATTGGATTTTTACTTGTGCTATTATTCTATGCTTTAGAGTTTTTTCAGCATGAATTTTTAGTAAAAGAAAAAAAAAACTTTGGTCCCTCTATGGCTGTTGTTAAGTGATACAGAAATGAGGTTTAATTTAAAAAACAACTTTACACAGTTGAACAGAGCTTTATGAAGAGAGCCTGAGTAAGTTATTTAGACCGATGACCATTCTTTCTTCTGTGAAAACAAATTGCTATGTGAAAACTTTTTCAAATTGTAATTTTGATTTTTTGTAATCATATTTAATGTGCGACCTGATGTACTCCATTCACATTTAAGTGGTTTTATGTGTTCTGTATTTAACATGAAATCTTCTGCAAATCTGAGTCCAAAACCTCCACCTGTGACAGTTCAGCTAGCAATGAGAAAAGGAGGGAAGACAACGGAAATAAAAATGGAGGTTAAATTAAACAGAAAACAGCAGAAGAGAAACACGGAAACAAAGAAAGTGAAGGAGTGACCACTGTCAGTGTTCTACACTGTACGATTTATCTCTCTCAACCGGACACAGCATCACGACATGTGTGCAAAGACGCACAACGCTCACACGTTACATTTACTGTTCTCTGTCTGATAAAGAGGCAGCTAATCAAACAGTGTGTGACAGCAGCCTCTTATGCTGTGATGTGATAAATACGGCAAAAATTAATTTGACAAGTTTCTTTTACCAACATCTACCCTGTTTAGGAAGGGTTAATAACACTTTCTGGGTAAATGTACCTTCTCCAAGTTGTACTGAGATGCAGAGGACTCACCTTGCTCCATGCACTATGGCTGATACTGCTCTCTAGAGCAAACTTAAGTCTATTGAGTTGCAACAACAGCAAATCCGTTGAGATGCACACCAAGAACGATCATGTAAAATATCAAAATTTGACTTCAGATACAGATTATAAATTTAACATGCAAATGTTAAAAATCTGATCATCGCACATATTTTTTTCCCAACAATCAAATTAATTTTCATACTTGTTCATTTGATTTTTTTTTACTTTTATATCTAAGGAAAAAAACATTTAAAAGAGAATTCATGTAGTCACAAGATAAGAGAGTAGGTGCTTGCTTCATGCAAGTTAACTGTCATCTGCTTTTGATGTCGTCCAAACAAACCACCACAGAAGCTTGTTAACCTGTTTTGAAGACCTGTAAGCTCTGGGACCAAAGGCATACATAATTTTAAAAATATGGGAAAAAAATAAACAAACTGAAGGAAATCAAACATGAACTGAAGCATATTTGGGTGTTTTGTGAATATTAGATTTCGGAAGTGCATGTAAATGTATTAGATCTGATTATTGCAATTACCTGATCATACCCACTTTTTTAGATATTTATATGCACTGGATAGGCTGAAATGAAACCATTTAATGAAACATCAATTTAAACTGAAATCTTGAATGATGAATCATCATGACAGCACATGCACGCCATATTTGGAATTTATATTTCTGTTGATAAGAAAAGCATGAGTGGCATAAGCTAGTAAGTGCCATTGCAAACATGAAAGCAGAGCAACAAATCACAGAGACAATCCTTCTCTGAAACTGGTTTGAACATTTTACTAACTGTTCATGACTATCCAGTGTCTTGTTTTTTGGTGAATCGTAACCTTGAATTACAGCGGATACTAGAGTCCCCACTGTCTGACATTTAGTTTATTGTTAAAAATGGTAGCAATTGTCCCACTCAGTAATGCTAAATATACAAGTTGTTTTCATTAAGGCAATGCATAGTTGAAATTGTAGTTTTATGACATTATGACTTACTAAACACTCACATGGAGAGAATTGTTTAATTGAGGTCTATCTGACTTGAATAAGGATTTTCCTCATTTTAGATAGGTTACTTTTAGCTTTTTAGCAATTTTTAAAATTGCTTTTCAATGTGCAATTGTTGCATTGGTGACTTTAAAATGTCTTTTAAGAGTGACGGGTCTCTGTTGTGTGGCTTTCGGTGGCTTTGCCCATAGGCAGCTGAGATGGGCTCCAACACCCTAAAGGCCCGTACACACCGGGACTAATTTTGCGCGCGATTTTCGCCGACGTTTAACGCCTCGTGACTAAACAAAGGGCACCAATGTGAGTGTGCACAACAACGCGAAAAAACGCCACGTGTCAAAGCGTCAAAAAAAAAAAACGCCTCGGGTTCGTTTTTTTTTTTTGACGCGTCGAAATCTATTCGACCAATGAGAATGGCGCTTTTGCACATGTGTCTGGAGCTTCTGAAGTTACAGTAAAACACAACTTGGGGGCGCTCAAACACAAAACTGCCTTGCTGAGCACACATACCAGCAAAGAAGATAGACGCCGAGTTGCATCTACACAGCCGCGAAGAAATAATGACGGACATTCTAAAATATCCCCGAACCAAGCACCAGTTGGAGCTACTGGTGCTTGAAATATTCATGTTTTTTTGTATGATTCTGACAAGCGCGTAAATACTTGCTCTCTTCTTCTGAGGGAAAATCGAGTTTAAGAAGCGTAAAGTTGCGCAGCACCACCTTGTGTACAGGAGTATTTCTGTTTACATTAAGCGCCATCTAATGTCAGGGAATGAAATTGCATGTTCGCTCGGCTCATCGTCAGCGAAAATCGCCTGGGTGTGAACACAAAAAACGTGGCGAAAAACGCTGGCGAATAACGCCTGGCGAATATTCGTCCCGGTGTGTACGGGCCTTAAAACCTGGAATCCACTAAACGTTCTATTCTGGTCCTGTTTAAATGGTCTAGGCAATTCAGGAAAGGATTTCCACTCAAAGTTGGCGCACCATTGCACACAAAGCTAACAACAACAATAGAGGTCATCCAGCAGCAGAAATCCCGCTTGGCTTTCGGCACTTGTATATACAAAGCATTTAATGCATTTTGAGAAAAGGTTGCTGGCGGACAAGAGGAATACAGCTGCTTTCTTGTCGCTTTCTTTTGTTGTATAGACCTTCAGCAAATCAACGGGTTTCAACAGTAGCCCCGGCTTAACCGGTCCATTTTCATTTTTCTATGGACCTACATCCAATGGAGGGCCAAAAATGCTTATGTCCGGTCCAGCTTAATGAGTCCATTTTAATATGGAAACGTTCAATATACCAGACTGCACCAGACCGTACTGTACCACTCAGTGGAAACGAGGTTTTAGTGATCCTGTACAGCACTTGTCTTTCACAACTGATCTTCTTAATGGTTGGTTGTTCTCTGCTGTCTTCCTTCATTGCTTCCGATTCAAAAGTCAGTGTGACACATGGAGCCTGGTAAGAAGCCAGTGGCCAATTGAGGTTGACTGGGTTGTGGAATTATCGGGATGCAAAGATGTATTATGTTAATTTTCACACATGCTTTAAAAATCATTTGTCAGCCAGGAAAATATGTTTTTGTATCATGTAAGTGTTTTTTTCTTTATTCCCTTCAAGGGTGTCCACAGTGAACCCCCCAATGATTTGCATAAGTGAGTTGGCTTCAGTTAAAGGTGATGCTCCGCCTGATACAGTGTTTTGGTTTCCATTGGCTAATATCTTTAAGTAAAATTTCAACGTCAGACAATTATTAACAAATTTCATTTGTTCCTTGGTTTAGCATTGACCTTCAACAAAATGGCTATCTAAAACCTTTTATATTGTATTTTATAACACTGACACAGGAGCAAATCTGTGGTTTCCAGATCATCTAAGGAGAGAATTAAAGACAAGCACAAAAAAGCAGTTTCCGAAACACCTCATTTTTCTCTCCATGAAGCCTCCAAACTTTGAGCTTTGTCGTCTGTTGGGTTCATGGGGTGGATAGTACTAGTGAATCTTCTCCCAAACAAAATAAGATAACGCATGGTTCTGCTATCTGTAGATAAAAGTGAAATACTGTGCCTTCTTGTGGAAAATAGAGGTGGTAGCTAAAGAAAGAGAACTAAAAAACAGACCTTAGAAATTGTATTTAAAACTTTTTCTTGCCAGCACTTTACCAAGGTTATTTTTACAAGCCAAAAAAATAAAGAAACTGCTTCATAGTAACAGACACAAACAGTTCATCACCTGCTTGCAGTGTGAAGTACAGTTTTGCATCAAGCTTTTCAAAACGAGCCTTCCAAGGACAGTTAAAAAAGAAATGATGGTATAATCTTTAGTTTTACAAAAATTAAGGAAATGTGTGGTTGCAGAAGTGCGTACAAATACTTAGAAGAAAGTAAAGCTGCAGATATATAATGTTTACTAACATCAATGACCAGAAAGAACTAGGAAATCAGGATCATTGCAGAACAAAGCAGTATCTTTATTTACATTGGTGATTGTTTATTCTGGTGATATCTGAGCAATGGCACAATCTAATTGTTCAGCTTCAGGGGCAAAATAAAAAGAAAATTGTGTTCTCTAAGAAACTTTCACCCTTTCTTTGAATTGACAAAACTATTTTCTACTGACATAAAAAATAAATGTGATGCCAGAATGTTAAGGGACCACAAAACTTTTATTTACAACTGCTTATTGAAATACATGTGGTGATAGTGTCAAATTTGAGCACAAATAAAAAAACAACATAAAAGACCCACGCCAATGTGCTTTTGATGTTTTAACATGTTCTTATGGCATTTTCCAGATGACATATGTTAAGAAAATTAAACTTAAAATCACATTACTCTATATTTCTTTATTCAAACTGTTGTGAATCAGAAGCAGCTGAAAAAATGCCATTTGAATAAGAGCTTCTTTTTGAAGTTGAAAATACGTAGGGCCAAAAGCTCCCTGCTCTGCTCCATTTTGATGCATCCACTTGCAGACAAATAGATCCCTGTCACTGTAAGCCTGGATAGCTCCGTTGCACCATTTTTGTTACACCGGTAATATTGGTTTAGGGTGGTAAGCCAATAGGAGAGTGGGAACACTTTATAATAGATCAAATGAAGATTGAAGCTGGTCTTTAAGATCCTCTTCACGACCTTTTATAATTTGTTGTCATCCTAAATTAAACGAAAAAGATCTGTTGACATAATTAGTCTAAATTGCAGTTTTTATATTTGTTTAAATATTTTCCCCGCCCATTGGTTCTTAAACATAACCTTTGAAGGTGGCATATAATGTGCTGCATTTAAATACTTGAAAGTAAACTTTCATTACTCACTCATCACTGATCTCCTCTCTATTTAATGCATCCCCTGAAGGAGTCACGTTTTTAGGAACAGTGATTTAGTTTTACACCCCAATCTTTAACATTCGAGCTGAGGGAAAGATTGGGTCTCTGTTATGGATTTACTGGTCTGTCCTAAAGGTGGATTTGAAACCACAATCTCCTAGCAAACACTTTGCCAGTGAGGTAGTCCAATGAAAACAAAGGTTCATCGGGTTTATGAGTATTTTGTTGTTGCAAAAGTTTCACCCTGCATCTCTGAGCCCCCTCTGTTCCATTTTTTCCACATGCCAATGCTATCTGAAATGAACAGTCACCATACACCGTTACTGCTTCTGTATTTCCTCAAAAGCGTATAATCAGAGAGTTGAGCAGATACATAGACATAATGGAAGGATGGCATAATAGACTGACAATTTTGTTTTAGGTGTGAAAGTTGATGATGACTAATCATTTTAAAACTTCGGTAAATCTTAATTTGTTTTTCTTTTAAATTTAAGTTCTGCCAAATTTCCCTAGTGACAATAATATACTATTTCTGAGTAAATTTATTTTATTTTGAAAGGAAACACTCATTGTGGGGCATGTGTAAGTCCCACTGACTGTATATGAAAACTGGACAGAGTGAGCGTCACCCATGGAAAATGAGTTGCTTCCAGTTCCAACTAATTAAAACAAATTCAGTTGCCATATTTTTGCAACACAAATGTCGACATGTTGGATCCAGAAATTGTCAGTATGCAGTTATTGGTCTGAGCTGGTCTGAGTCAACATTTCCATGGCAACCACTCTCGTCAATCAGGAGTGAGGTTGTTGGAAGTCCACACCCCTAACACTTAAAAACGGGCTCTGGAGAATCTGTGAATCAAACACTTAGAACATTTGCCATGAGACCACATAGCCTGCTTTTATTGAGAAATCTGATTGGACAGTTTATAACTTGAAAACCTTGCTCTACAAAAATGTTAAATAAATGTAGGAGAGCAAGAATGGTTATTCAGACAAAAATATATAACTGAATTATAGCTGTGTGTTTATCAATAGAAGTGTATGGGATTTTGCCTTTTTCGGACCAGCAGGTACTTCACGATTGGAACGCCAGGGGGGAGGGGTCACGTCCAGTTTTCTTTTAGTCGATGGTAATTACACAAATGAAGAATGGGTACAAAAAGAATAGAGGTCTGCATCTCTTTCTGCCATAATCTCATTATGCCTATTGATCTGTTGGTTTTAGAAGCAAAACGATCTAAAAAAGATCATTTTGAAGGAAAAAAACGGATGATGGCAGGGCAGAAGAAAAAAAAAACATTTAAAATGTTTTAGAAAATGTCTGTATCTGCTAGTATCTGTGTAGATACCAGAATGTGGGTGTTTCTTTTGGGCAAGTGACGCTATTACAAGCTCCTACTATCAGATGAGGACTTATAGAAACTCTCAGGTTCTTTTCTTGCTTTAATTTTTTTTTTTTAGTATTTTAAGTTTTTTTTTCTTTAATCTAGTGTAAACTCAGCAAGTTGATAATCTAACAATTACAACAACTTAGAAAAATAATTCCATACTATTCACTGATACCCTGTGTATGTACATTTTTTTATGCATGCTAATTTGAACATACACTTAATGAATAACAATTCCTTTCAAAGAGATACATCTTCAGAGTTTATCTCTGCAACGTTGTCCTGCAATTCCCCTCCATGTATGCAATGTCTCAACTTGGAGGACGATGCAGGATTTTATCAAAGTGACTTGGAGCTAAGAGTGTTTCCAACACTCCCTGAACATTTTTGTTGGCGTTCCTTTATTTTGATAGTTACCTGTGGATATGAAACCGCTGGCTCAAGGGCATCCTTTGTTTTATCACAAAAGCCTCCAGCAGTTGACACAAACATCAGTGGACACTCCTGGAACACACACCACCTCACCTGTCATAGTGTAACAATCCCATCAGCGTTGTGCGGCAAACTTCAAGCAAAAATGTACTCAGACACAAACATCAGCTTGGATTGGAGTCCCATATGACCACTGATGTGTGAGTTTGGAAACACGTGTGTGTGTGCGGCAGTGTCTTCCAGGGAGGCTATCTTTCATGCCTGGCTGTGATCAGGTATTCTACACATGACATGATATGATGATACAGGCCCAATTAAGGGATGGGGCTGGGTGAAAAAAGTGATGACAGGGCAAGCTGAAAACTATACTGTGATCTGACATCTGAAAGGAATAGAAACACAAGAGGGGGAGAAAGCGGGAGAAGGAAATGTGTATGGTAAGGATTGGGGGTAGGAGAAATGGTGGATGAGCTTGAAAGAAAGTTATAGAAAAAGAGGCTAAGAGTGAATCAGTGAATCGCAATAATAAGGTAAATGACATGTAATTTGAATTCAAAAAAAGATAAATCATTAAAAACAGCAACTTGATCAATGAATAATCACAAAATACATATTTTAGATTTGGTTGCATAATAATTTATATGTAATCCACTTTTTTGGGAAGAGTACTAACATCCCAATGCACCGTTTTTTTTATTTCTTTCCTCAAAAAGGATTAGCTAAAAGATGTGTGTCAGAAATATTTAAGTAGTGCTTCATATAGGAAGTAGAGGAATAGGTTTATAGCCAATCTTTTCCTGCTGCTGTCTAAACTTGTTTCCTCAGATATCGTTAGTGTGCCTGGATAAACTACAACTCTGTCGGCTGTTGTGGTTTTGATGGGGACACATGCTGCTTTGATCACCTTGCCAGCTTTTATCAGTTTGTGTGCTCTTTTCACATTCAAATGGGAACCCAATTATGTCAAACACCCTTTTTTTCCACACCTGGTGTGTAGCAACTTCTTTTTTCACAGAAAAGACAAAATAATTCACACTTACAATGTCATTTACAAGAAAAAAACAGCTTTATTCAGCTGTTAAAAACACACCAAAAGAACCCAATCATTCTACATCAACAGTTAAAGCACGAAGCAGTTTTATTTTATATCTGTTTTTATTTTTGAGAGGTAATTTTATGTAAAATGTTGAATCTGATAAATATAACCACAAAAAAGCACAGTGATCAGATTCTCTAAGAGTTGAAGGTACGGTACTATTTTCAGCTCGTTTAACAGCCCTTTGATACATTGCATTTACAGAAATACAGAAGTAGCTGTAGTAGTACTGCAGAAGCGGCCAGAGCAAAATTAGATCTGGAAGTTTGCCTTGATGAAATTCTCATCTCAATCTTCTTTATGTGTCATCATCTGGAAACTAAGAAAATGGAGAAACGAGGGAAAAATTAGTTTTTATTTAACATGCAGGAAAATGATTTATAACATTTTTTACTAATCTTTGGTATAGTGAAGTAAAAAAGAGTTAGTACCACTTCATCAAGAAAAGAACAAACACAACGTTTATGCACAAAATGTCAATCATAGGATGGAGGACAGCAGTGAAGAAAATAAAATAAAAAGAACCCAGTGATCTTTAAGCTCCAAGTGTAACAGGCCTCAGCAATATCCGCTGACACTAGTCCCCTCATATCTCACAGCACTTGAATTTTCTCGTATTGTTCTCTCTCTACTTCTCACATGTATTCTCTTACATGATATGCTTAGAACCTGATAAGAAGCTCCGCAAAGGTTTTTGTAGTTGAGGACACTGGCCTGGGAGTGTCTCAGGGTTACAGCCATGAATGAAAAGACTCAAATACTGCAAGATTTTTCAGAAGTTTCCCTGGTGTACACTAATACCCCAGAGGTTTCTATCAGGTAATACCAAATACATTCCATGCTGTGTCCATCAACACATTTCTCTGATGTTTGGTTGGTAGTTCAGAGCTGTACAGGGGGTCCCTGGGCCAATCACAGCAAGCCACAGTTCAAAAAAGAAGTGAAGTGAATTTGGTCAATTCAAGCCCACTTTTCTGTCTTCTCCCAGCCCCATATTGGTACACACTGGCTGCCTGTCTAAATGTGACAGCTGATTGCAGTAAAGCCCACATGCGCGCCACACTCCTGATCTTCTCTGCTGACACTGCAGTTCAGTAAAGAGTGAGTGTACCATCTGCGGCATGGAAAAAAAAAACTTTAGGTAACATCATTTTTTTCAGAGGTAGAAGCTAAACAAAACAGGCAGCAGCATCAAACTAACAGATCAAACAAATATGTAAAAAATTGTACAATGTTTTTCTTTATTATTACAAGTTCTAAAGAGGTTAGGTGCTTGTATTTACACAGTGCAGCAAATCTACCACCGTATTTGATGACTACAAAGGGTTTAAGCCAAAAGAATAATCCAAACGTTTTTGTCTGAATAACAATTTCATGATTTCATTCCTAATTATATTTTGAAGTAAATGTAATGAACAAATAACCAGCCAAAAAAAAAAACATGGAATTATGATACAAATAAATACATTCCACAGTTTTGGCTTATGGTTGAACACAATGGTTTCATTTGTCTTCTACCATGCTAAAGAGTTTTGGTAACAGGGGTGCGTGCATGTTGTGTGACACACATTCCATTGATAATAATTCTCTTATTAAAACCTATTTTACCACAGTTACAAGAAACACAAATGAAACAAAAAATACAACAACAAAACATGATTTGGATTTCATTTTAACAGTTTTATTTAAGATAAAATTTGGAATTTAGGGGGGTTGGACATGGGGAAACTGTATTTTAGGGATAATCCAATTTTTTAAATTATTTTCAAGCATTACTTTCATAGATTTTGTCTTAAGACAAGTAAACGTAATCAGTATTTTTGTGTTTGGATTATTTGAAATATGATGAATGGGATGTAAAATGCTCTCCAATTCTCCAATGACCCCCATAGCTAAATTGTTTAAAAATTGAAAAACGGCAAAGTGATTGTTTTTTTATTTTTTACAGATTTGTATTTTTAAAGTTCTCATCCATAAATAGAGAGTTTCAAGTCTGGGAGACCTTTAGCAAATTAAAGAAAATCACATGATATAGTGGTTAGTGCTGCCCAAACAACAACATTGTTGGAGAGTTAAATGTCTTTTTCTGCTTTTGCAAGCAAGTTCTAGAGAGTACCGGTACTTACTTACCTGAATTTTAAGCAGGAATGTAATGCTACTGACTTTTTTTTTTCTTACAGAATCAGACGTGTAATTATAAAATAATATTTACAAAGGCATTTGATACAAATACCCTCAGGTAAAAAAATATTAAACAAATGACAATGTCTTGGACTGTTAGTGTTTTTTCAGACAGCTCTAACAAAACCAAAGCTTAGTGCTTGTGCACAAAATGTCCTCTGCATCAACACACACATGCATATGTGTCTCTCTTTCTTTCTTTTTTATTCTGACGATGCTTCTGAAGCTCAGACAGGCATATTGTTTTTCATCTGTCAGTACAGATGGAAACAGTCATGATCAAAACACACTACAATGGCTTTGTGAGCACCAAGGAGGCTGCTTGCTGTCTATGCTTGAAGCACTGCATTATCCCTAAGTGTCTAGCATCCAGAGTACAGTAAATAATGAATGCTACTCTTCCTACTCAAAATCTCCTCCACTTTGGGGACCAGTCAGGGTTTACCTGTTTAAATGCCCCCGCCTCTATCTCTGGAGTAATGGGTAGTACCATGGGATGTGGCTCAGTTGAATTTATTGAGACAACATCTCTCAATGTTTTCTCTTTAAAAAAAAAAAATATATAAATAAATAAAAAAGACTTTTGGCAATTTTGTAAAGTATTCTCTCTAAAATAAAATACAAAAATCTTATTTTCAAAATCCTTTGAAAAGACCTCAACCCACCTTGAATATAGGCAAACGATGACGTCTTCAGTGTGGAGGCTCCTGTCATGTGTGGAGATACGGGTCATGGGCTTCATTCAACCTGAAAATACAAAATATACACTTATTAACATTAATGTAAACATAAATGTACAAGCTTCCTCAAAATGTGAAAAGTGCCATCTGCTCCTTTATCTATAGTAATTAATACATTTGTGTTAAACAACATGTACAATAAAGATTGACTCTATTGTGCCACAGCATAACTGAGTCTTTATGGTCTCCTGCGCCTGTTCTTTTAAAGCTTACACAAAAAGAGTTTCAGCTATTGTGAATTATTTACTTGTTTCAGCATTCGGTCCTTTAACCCTACAGAGAAAGCACCGGCTGTTGGGATTAAAAATAAACTCCTGCAAGATCCTAGTTTGACTTTACATCCATGTCAGCGCTTGTGAGCACACGTGTATGTCACATTCACAGGGGTGGCCTTAAAATATGAAACTGTGTGCAGCTCATTAAAAAACTCATTTGTCTTTCATTTTTTGTATGGAAAGAGAAATTTAACTGATTACTAGAATTAAGGGGAATTCAAAAAGGAATCTAAATACAGAATTGTCAGAAAACAGCAAACATTAGGATAAAAATTGTAGGAAACTGACTGGGACTTCAGCAGCTTCACTTAAACTCAGTGAAAATGAAAAAAATAATTATATGCAAGCATTATACACAAGCACATGGCTCCATCAACTTTCCTTGTTCATGTTACCATGGTATATCCTTGCATGCAGCAAGGTTGTCATGGATACACCCAGACACATCCGCCATCCCAGGAGCGGGGGGATGCTGAGCGCTTCAGAGGGGCTGGCGCCGAAGCTTTCCCCCCACTTACTCCAAATCCTCAGTCCCCTTTCTCTGTACCCCTTCCCCCAAAACGAATCCTTGTCCCTTATTCTCTCTGAATAAACAGCAGAGCCTTAAAAAAAAAAGGCTCTCCTCCCTTCAGTTCAGCAGGCCTGTAAACACACACAACAGATGCCATCTTGCACCATCCTGGCTTTCCTTTATTTTATAAAGATTGTAATGTAACCAATGCATTGTGAGGCGGTAATACTGAATTTTACCCAAAGATTAAAGAAAAGAATGATGCTTTAACTTCAGCTGAAAGAAGGCCAGATAGATGTAAAATCAGAAAGTGGTTAGTTTGTATGATTAGAGGACCTGAGGTTGATCTAAAAGTTGTCCGTTCCAGTAGCTATTATCAGTGACTTAATATTGCATATACTTTTGGGGAAAACCGTCAATCTCTGCAAATTCACTCTGTCCTATAGTACTCAAGTACTTGGCCTGCGCCCAAGCCTACCAAGGTGAATATAGACTTATAAACCAGCACAATAATAACTAGTCTTCAAAGATAAAACACCAATCAAGCCATTTTATTTCAAGGTGAAAGCTAGGCATTCCTTTGATTTACAGAACAAATCCTTCATTATTTCTCTACAAATGTCTGTTTTACTGCATTAAAAAATATATAGTTGCTATAAAAAGGCACATCAAATCAGCTATCGTGTGGGCTACGGATAGGATAGGGTTAATCTTCTATGACATGCCCTCTTCCATTCCCACTCTCTTTACCCTCCCTTTTATATTATTTCTATGGCAGTGCTCACTGCCTGCACATATGCTGAGAAAAATAATCCCCTTTGATTGGAAGGCTAATTTGAAGTGTCAATAATTCTTATGCAAATGAAGGTACAGTTTCGCACGTCTGGAATGGGCTGGGGGTTGGCAGGGGGTGCGGCAAAGATGTGTGCGTGTGTGAACCAACCCTTCCAGCAAAAAAACATAAAGTGCATTTCTGACCCCCTCCCCACCAACTCCTCATCCATACCTCTCTAAGAAAGCTTGCATACAAAGAAGGGGGCATAATGGGACGAGGATATTTGCATGCACATTGTCCATGCTGAGCACCAAAGTGAGTATATACTGAGTTTCATGTCGAAGCTGTGTAAAAAAACAAAAAACAAAAAAAAAGCTTTAAAGGGAAAGTCAGCCTCCATAACAGACAATGAAGCGTCATAGCTCCACGTTGTAATAAAAACAATGAGATCATGTTTAGAAAACCAGAAGCACAACTGGTTCAATCGTGGGAAAATATTTGATCGCACAAAACAATTTACCCAGAGCTTTGTCATCCATGCATTCTGTTCTGCTATTCTATACCAGAGATGAACGTAGTGAATATAATCCAAGTATCTGCTCTAGAATTTAGATATGAGAATAGCCTGTTAATGGAGAAAGAGGCATTAAAGGAACTTAGAAAGCTCAACCAGGAATTTACATAGTAAAATATGTAACATTTGTTTCTAAGAACAGGAAATAATCCACGTTCCTGTCACCTGTAATAAAACTAGAGTAAAACACCGAAAGAGAGGGAGAAAAGAGACTACAATCAGACTGCTGTCTGACCCTCTCAGCTGATGTGGCAGTTCAAGTAAGAAAAAGGCCTTTCAAACTCAAAACAGGATCAAACAACTTGCTGTAGAGTCTGGTTACACCATAACAATAGCTTACATTCACTCCCAGCTTCCACACATAAGGTTTTACCTCAAAAGGAGTAAAGGGAGGGAGAGTGTAGTGTGAAGAGTGGGTTTGTGTGGGTATGGAAGGGAGTATGGTGATATCTTAGACGATAATGGCGTTCAACAGATTAGATGGTATCCGACTACCATGTTTGTTTTCAATTCTCAGTTTCTGCAGCTATGCTGAGATTTGTGGTCTAACTGAATGTTACTGAGTCTCAAGAACATCTTTACATACAGATGCATCTCAGTAAGTTCAAATATCTTTAAAATATTGATGGAATAATTTGAATAATAACAGTTGGATAGTGGTGCAACCTTTCATCAAGGTTGGCAATCTGCCCATGGAGGGTGAGACACAGAAGGTCATGGGTAAAGAAACTGGTTGTTCAAAGAGTGCTGTATCTAAGCTAAAAAAGGTGATGCTGAATGGAAAGGCAGTACTAACAAGAGATAGCTGCAGCCTTGATAGAATTTTTAAACAAACGCTGATTGGGTACTCAGAGCGGATTCACAAGGAGCGGACCGCTGCTGGAATCATTATTTCTAAAGCTACTTTACACAGAAGTATTCGGGACAAGGACGTTAACTGTTATATTTTTGGTGTCAAGCCACTCTTAAACCAGAGACAATGTCTTTAGTGTCATAGTTTGGCTAAAAGAAACGGGATGTTGTTCAGTCGTCGAAAGTCAATTATTGCATTTCTTTTGAGAATTTGAGTAAAAAATTTAAAAAAATGGAATCCAAGTTGCTTAAGGTTCAGAGGTGGTTTGGGAGGCCATGTTATCTGCTGGTGTTGGTCTGTTGTTTCTTACTAAAGGCCCGTTCACACCGGGACGATTTTCGCCGGCGATTTTCGCCGACGTTTAACGCCTCGTGACTAAACAAAGGGCACCAATGAGAGTGTGCACACCGACGCGAAAAAACGCCACGCGTCAAATCGTCAAAAAAATAAACCGCCTCGGGTTCGTTTTTTTTTTTTTACGCCTTGCGTCGAAATCTATTCGACCAATGAGAATGGCGCTTTTGCACACGTGTCTGGAGCTTCTGAAGTTACAGTAAAACACCACTTGGGGGCGCTCAAACACAAAACTGCCTTGCTGAGCACACATACAAGCGAAGAAGATAGACGCCGAGTAGCGTCTACACTGCCGCGAAGAAATAATGACGGACATTCTAAAATATCCCCGAACCAAGCACCAGTGGGAGCTACTGGTGCTTGAAATATTCATGTTTTCTTTGTATGATTCTGACAAGCGCGTAAATACTTGCTCTCTTCTTCTGAGTGAAAAGCGACTTTAAGAAGCGTAAAGTTGCGCAGCGCCACCTTGTGTACAGGAGTATTTCTGTTTACATTAAGCGCCATCTAATGTCAGGGAATGAAATTGCATGTTCGCTCGGCTCATCGTCAGCGAAAATCGCCTGGGTGTGAACACAAAAAACGTGGCGAAAAACGCTGGCGAATAACGCCTGGCGAATATTCGTCCCGGTGTGTACGGGCCTTTAGTCTGCCATTACTAGTTTTCCTGTTATCCAAACTATACTTCATGATGATTACTGATATCAGATATACTGATATCTAAAACCTTCATATGCATAGCTTTGCAGACCTGGTCTCCAAAACCGTGGATAAGCAGACCTGCCATTGAGATTGAGTGTTGTGAAGAACAAGAACAAGAAGAAGAATAGGAACAAGAAGATGATCAGATGCAATGAAACAGAGCAGCAGAAGACTGTGATCACAGCTTGATGGGCTTCCTGTTCAGCAGTTCCACCAACTGATTGCCTCCCTGCCATGTTATGTTGCTGCAGTAACTCGTGCAGAAAGGATCGCAAGCCAGATATATACAATTTTCATGTATTATTTCAGTAATCCAACAATCAATGCTTTCTTACTTTACTGAGACATAATAAATAAGAGGCGTCTAAATGTGGCATATAAATAATTCCTCAACAAACAGAGAAAAAACAGGAGCAGTAGACATGTAATTTTTGATTGTGTGAAGTTTTAAACTTAAAAAATACCCTTCCTCAAACTTGAGGAATGGTCTATACATTCAAATACCATCGACAAATTCCTTAAGATGGAGACAACTTCAAAGGCAGTTGTTGTAAACTTAATCACCTAAAGGATGCTTTCTGAACAACTTCAACAATGGAGACAATCAGCTGAACAGCCAAAATTCTGCATTTGATGCAATGACTGGTAGCCCTGGCAGCTTGCATTTGTTTTGCACTGGATGAATAATTTTGGAAAAATTAGTATGCGGTCAAGGATGGGAGGGCTTGTCAAGATCAGGAAGAAACATCTCCAACCGATTGGGTGGATCCCCGTCCACGAACAAGGCTGACAAGAGGGCTGACTAGTGTTAAGACAAGAAGCAAATAAAATGGCGAAGAACACATTGAATATTCCTTTTCATATGAGTGCACTGAGAACACCTTCATAGACAGCCATGCTCTCTATCTGTCTGTCTCATATGTCTGTTCATCTGTCAAGACATTCTCTCTCCCTTATTTCTTTCTCACACCCCTTCGGCTGTCTCCGCTTCTCCAAAACTATATGTCATTCACGTCAAACTGCTCGGGCCTCTTTTTTGAGGGTGTTCTGCTGGACCATAGAGCGAATAAACATCCATGTCAGGCGAAAGCGATCTGGGGCCGTTTTCTCTCTGAGCTTGAGCTCTCCTGGGAAACACACAGCTCATACAATGGTTAGAGAGGGCCTTTTGTTGAGTCTCTGGGAGCTGCATGGCTAGTTCTGGATCAAACAGGAGTTGTGTGTGTGGGTAAGTGTGTGTATATGCGTGTGTGTATATACTTTTACATTTTGTCCACACACTCTCACTGAAATCTCAGACTTTCCTCATCTCCCTAAAGTCAGTGTGACTAAGTAAACTGCTTCACCCTTTAGCAGTTGTTAGAGAGCAGGAGAATGAATTTGAAATAGCCAGAGAAAAAGTGCATAGAAGAAAAAAAAGAGGGAATGGTGACGTAAGGCTGAGCTGCACTGATTTAAACTGGTTTAGTGTCAGTCTAAAAAGGATTTCTGTCGTACTATATAGAGACCACAGTTCAAAGCTTGTGGGCTGAGGTCCCTCCAGGGGTCCGATTCATGGGAACTCTGAGGGAAGGTGTGAAATACTAATGTCTGCCAATGTGTTTACAGGTGTCAGTTACTTATGGCAGAAATTGTTGAATCTCAGAGATTGTTGATGATTTAATACCTGAAATAGCAAAAGGATTGCAACATACATGTGTGAAATAATAGCTGTTATGCCAAAACACAACAGATTTCATTTTTGTTCTGTAGGATTTCCTCCTGGGATGGTAAAGGACATACATTGCACATTTAAATGTCTAAGAATAAGTTCAAGGAATTTAAATTTAAGGCCACAGCCTTGCTCCTGACCATCTGCCTTTGCTGTGAGAACTATGGGAATTCTCTTACTAAAAGGCTTACTGAAAAGAACTGACTCTGTTTGTTCCCACAATTGCACTGTCTTTGAGACTCCCCCTTTTCCAGTCACCCCATTTCACACAAACCACCTCACGAGTCCCTCCTTTTCTGCCTTTGCATCCTTCTTTCTGCTTACCTTCCTGAACCCCCCTCCCCTTCCAAGTCCCTGCCTTCCTTACAACTTCAATTTCAGGCACAATGAAGTTGTTCTGGCTGACAGTTCGGCTAGTAGAATGAGTGGTGTTTGAGCCTGCTGTGTGGCCCATTCTGCCCCTCGCCAGCTCAGTTACCAAGACCTTTGCTGGTGGTACATGGAGAACCTCCATCCGTCCTCACACTCCCATTACAGCCCTGACAATTTGTCTCAAGCTGCACAGAATCTCAGCAGCACCTTTTTGTTGCATCCAGAATTCATCAAATAAACCAACATACATTTATAAAGCCGATATTTAATTGTCTCCAGATAAAACTGAGCCATTTTTTCATGAGTTTTAAAAATGCAGACAGTTTTTAAATCCTTTTTTTCTCCTTTGTAGCCTCAATCTGCTATCCATCTGTTATGGCAAAGCCAGTGCCATTCCAAAGCCAAGTTGGCCTGATATACTCAGTAACTCCATGTCTTGTAGGGCGTGTCAGAAAGGATTCTGTATTGGGGTCAGTTGTAAAGACAAAGCCTGCAGCCCTCTCTCCTCTGTCGCTTTTAGTAACCATCAACCAGCTTGTTGTCCCTATGCCCCCCCTCTGAAATCCCTTTTTTACTTTCCATGTGATCTCCCCCTCTGAAATCCCTTTTTTACTTTCCATGTGATCTCTCCAGCTTCCTTGCCAAGCCCGTAACCAAACAAATACAAAACCTGTGCTGTAAATATTGTTTCAATGTGAATCTCTTCTGATGTTTGAGCACACAAAGGGACAAACACAGTAGCCAGGACATGAGAAAGTGGCTTGGAGAGGCCCTAAAGGGGGGACCATATGTTCAGGCGTTGTATATCAGTCAGCTCTCTCCCAGTGCTCTGCCAGACCACCATAACTTAGTTTGTCTTCGGCACAAAGTTTGGTCCAAGCTTGGCTGGTTTGATTAGGAACCCATTCTCTGGAACCAATGAAGCTTAACAGACCTCCAACGAGGGAGTTAATCACACCCACTGCCGCCCACACTCTTTCTTACTATCGCTCTGTCAAAATCACTGTTTCTATGATTTCTGTTTTCGAACAGGAAACCAAATACAAGTAATCTGTTGGTGCCAGACAGTGGTGACTGCTAAGTAAGAGTGAAAGGTTAGAAAACAAACACTGAGTGTCACAGCTTTCTTTCTTCACTGTCTAGCCGAACCACATTCAAAAAACAAAAAAGCAAACATAGATAATTGTGTCTCTGCTGCTGGTTCACACATGTTGTTTGTGTGTGTGAGAGGACTGCAGCAGTGTCATGTTCTCACCTGACAGATGCTTTTCTGTCTCAGGTGTGAGGGTTTTTCAAATGTTGTGTGTAGAATGAGAACCCACCCATGATGTCTTGTATGTCAACTGGAGAGCATGTGCGAGCTGAAGGACGTGGTGCACTGACAATGGAGCGCCCCAGGGTGCAGAATACTCTGAACGACCTTGAAACTCAGCACTTTCCATTTCCATGGCTGCAGGGACCCAGAGACAATCTGTGTATCTGCACAAATGGGAGAATTTGAGAGAGCAATTGATGATCAGAATTATCAGATCTACAGAATTCTAAAAAAAAACAACAAAAAAACCCCACAATATTTCGTGTAAATCAACACCAAAATCTTCAATGCTTAGAGACTGAAACTGCTACTCTGAGCCCCACAGAGTAGGGGATTTGCCACAGATTGTACACTGCAATTGAGTATGTCTTAAGTACATCAGCACTCTAGATATGAGGATAACTTCAAAGTACACAAAAACACATCCAGATGTGCACAAAGATGAAGAGGACTTGGTGGGTCAAAAATGGCGGTAGGGGGTACCCATGGCGAAGACAGAACCAGCAAGAGGTAGCAAAGGCCATGCCGGCGGGCTGTGCTCGGACACAAATGTCAACAGCATGACAACCTGTGTACAGACCCCCAGCAGTGAGGAAGCACACAAGATGATCAAGAAGAAATAGATAAACAGGAAAGCATTCAGTACAACCTTCTAAAGTAAGGTATACCAAAGCTGGGGAAAATATGCATTGTATTGTTTTTGTTCCTTTTTGCAGAGATTCATCTTTTTTTTATTTTATGAACCAAATAAGGTTTAAGAATGCAATCAGAATTGATAAAATAAGACTAAGACCAAGTGACAACTGTAACAACAGTTTGCTTGAACAGTTTTTCTTCATTTGATATAAATCTTCGTATTGTTGCAAGACCAACACTTTAAAAGTAGGATTCTTTTTTCTGAAGCCCTTAATCAGATTATCAAAAAAATGGACTATTATGTGCAACCAAAACTCTCATTTCCGATTTTAGAGAGTGAAGATGAAACACAAAACTGTTTATAAAGGTAAAACCACCGAATGGAGGGACTTTGCCCCCAGCTACAGCATCAGATGTGACCAAACAATATACACTGATCTGATATGTTAAAACAAAATGAAGCTTCATGCCTAAGACTATAGAAAGGTAAAAAAAAAAAACCTCTTTGAGATCTCAGGTGGCAAGGCTTTACATATAAAAACACATTAACTGACATTCATCTTCAGTACATAAGTCTGTTCTTGGATCCTAACTTTCATTAAAGTAAGTTTATTGCATACATGCCATTCTTTGTTTTACATTCAGGTCACCTAAAAATTAAATTATGCTTCTTCAATCATACCCAGATGTGATCTTTCAATTACAAACATGTCCCTGTGTGTGTCAGTGGCTGCACCTTATCATTTAAGGTGACAGAAAAGTTTAGTTGTTCACATCGATGGCTTAGTTGTCTTGTTGACTGTGAGTTAGCAAGTTGAAATTGATGCCATCCTTTTATGGAGCTAAAACTATGTCAAAAGGGGTATACAGGTTATTTAGTTTAACATAAGACAGGATATACTCAGCAGCACAAAGGGAAAGATTATGTAGGGCCATACACACATGAGCAGTTCCGATTGCAGAACAGCAGGTTCCACGAACTCAAATCCGAGGCCATCTTTCTTTCAGAATGCTCCGTCTGCATCTTCACTCTTAATACAATTTCTTTCTTTCTCCCCTGCTCTTTCATTTCCTCCATTTCTGGCTTCTGACTGGAATCACAGCAAAGTTCCTCAGTGAAAGCAGTCTGCTCTCATCATCACAGACGCTTCCACAGAGCCTCGGCCAGACAGTGGTGATTTGTGTCTGTGTTAAGGCAGAAATACTCCCTTCCTTTTTCATAGTAAAGATTGCTGCCATTATCTGGATCTATTCCTCTAGCTGACACACAAAAAAGACCAAAACACGGAGGGAAGGAAGATGAAGGAATTTCACCCAACTGCTGTGTAAATTGCTGATTGAACCGTAGAGATAATTCAGAAATCTATTTGTCAGTGTCACTTACAGTTAAGATGAGGGACTCTCATGATGTGGTGCAAAGTTTTAGTGGGTCTGTGGCCAATGGTCAGTGTTTTAGAGACGGCGGTTCTGACAAGCGGAACAGTAGACAGAGCTGGAGGTAGCAGAGATAAAAATGTTAAAGTTCTCTTTGGGGGTGACGAGGATGGATAAGATCTGGAATAAATACACCAGAGGGGCAGCTAATGTTATATACAGTATATTCTGAATGTAAAAGGGAACCAGATTGAGATGGTTTTGGACAGAGAAAGGAGGAACAGCAATCATGTTGGTAAGGTTGAAAAGAGCCTAGAGGAAGACCAAAGAGGAGGTCCACGGATGCCATCGAGGAGAACATGAGAGTGGATAGGATAGGATTATGGAGGCGAATGATTCGCTGTGGTGATGTCTAAAGGAAGCAGCTGAAAGGCAAAGAAGATTGCCAATGGACAGTTTCCGATGGTTCAGTCATTATCATGTAATATTCTAGATGTAACTTATGAAAACTATTTCACATTGTTCTCTGCAAACGTATTTCTATGTATCAAGCAACCTTTAAAAAACACAGACAGTTTACACATGAGCAAGTGTTACAATTGTGGCATAATCTGAGTAATATTAAGCTAATGTGCAGTGAATTGCAACAGAAATGCAAATTCATCCTTGTCTTTTTTCACACAGAGTAATGAAATCCAATCTTTTGTGGCCACTGGGCATCGAGGGTGGGAAATCCAGCGAGGCGCAAGGCTTTCTTTGGTCACTCGACTGGACTGTGAATGAGCCAGTCACCAAGCAGGAAAGATGGTGTGCCAGCGGCGTGCTCTCTGCTAATTGATTGCTTCTACTAACAAGAGCATAATGTATTCTATTGTGATCATCCGTTGCCCATGTTCATTAAGCCAGGAAGCAGCGTGATCTTTCCTTTTTGTCTTGCCCTTTTTCTCCCCCATGCTTTTCTTATCCCCCTCTCACAATCCTCTTTTACTTGCTCCCTCCTCTCCTCTACCCCCGCCTCTCTCTGGCGCTGGATGGGAACGGCGATACAAAGGTGCCATGACACGCAAAACATCCCTCACCATTAACAATGTAAAAAAGAAGTGGAACAAAGAGCAGTAGGGAAAAATAGAGTATGGCTGGCAGGATTGCTGATGAAGGAAAGAAAAAACACATACAGAGCAGAAATGCTGAAAAAAGAAAGGAAAAGGGAAGAATGCATCACAATTTAAAAGTCCAAAAGATCAGTATCAGGGATATACCTCTTTCTCTTAACTCTCCCAGACTTTTCATTGTGCCAGGTTCCAGACTTCTCCCCAAAACCAACTATTTTGTGTTGTACTCTCATTTTCTGGCTGCTTTCCTTCTCTTGCCCCCTTCTCACCCACCTCCCATCCCCATTTTACTTCTGATTGTATCTCTGCTTTGCCTCTTAATGAGAGCTTGAGGACAATAGTGCCATTGTTGAACATGTTTGGAACTCTGAGCTTAAACAATTGCTGTTTACCCAAGCAGTGGCACAGCTTGGATCCTCTTCTCTTTGGCACAGCTGGGCCAAGTTTGATTAAGTCTGTTCTGCAAGTTCTGAAATAAAGAAGTATTTCAACCAATAGCCCCCAGTATGTGAGAACGCTCTAGGCTTATTTCAAAAAGTTAAATGATTTATCTTTTCTGTGTTTCTGCAGCATTTTTGCAGCAATGGAGCAATCATTGCTCCTACTCTACCAGTCACACAGTGGTCATGACTGCAAATACATTATAATACCACGCATTATTATAGCTTTTTGGTCGTTTTTTTATTAGTCTAAGACTAATGTCTGGTGAATGTCTGTTTTGTTTTTATAATACTTTGCTTATTTTACTGTAATGCTCTCTTAGTTGGAGCAGCTTTTGGTTGGTGCAGGCTTATGTAACAGTCTGAATTTCAAAACCCAATCCAAAGAAAATCACGATTTTAGTGGTCTTACCATGTTGTTGTGGAATTTTTCCCATGATGGAGGACATCTAATAAGAAAACAAGGTTTAAAATTGTATTTCTGGGTATTTCTTTATTCACATCATTGTGAATCAGGAGCAAACGAAAAAAAAGGCCATTTAGGTGTGACATAGAAACTACTACTGCAAGCCGCAAACTCCCTGCTCCGCTCCATTCTGATGCATCCACTTGCAGACAAAGAGATGCATGTCTTTGTTTTCCACGCCTGAGCTGGCATCTGGCTCAAAACTGGATAGCTCCAATATCGCTTGCCATTTTTGCTGCACTAGTAATGTTAAGGCCCGTACACACCGGGACGAATTTCACCGACGTTTAACGCCTCGTGACTAAACGAAGGGGCACCAATGTGAGTGTGCACACCGACGCGAAAAAACGCCACATGTCAAAGCGTCACTTTTTAAAAAACGCCTCGGGTTCGTTTTTTTGGTTTGACGCGCCGCGTCGAAAACTATACGACCAATGAGAATGGTGCTTTTGCACACGTGTCTGGAGCTTCTGAAGTTACAGTAAAACACAACTTGGGGACACTCAAACACAAAACTGCCTTGCTGAGCACACATACCAGCGAAGAAGATAGACGCCAAGTAGCGTCTACACTGCAGCGAAGAAATGATGACGGACATTCTAAAATATCCCCGAACCAAGCAAATATTCATGTTTTCTTTGTCTGATTCCGACAAGCGTGTAAATACTTGCTCTCTTCTTCTGAGTGAAAAGCGACTTTAAGAAGCGTGAAGTTGCGCAGCACCACCTTGTGTACAGGAGAATTTCTGTTATACATTAAGCGCCATCTAATGTCAGGGAATGAAATTGCATGTTCGCTCGGCTCATCGTCAGCGAAAATCGCCTGGGTGGAAACACAAAAAACGTGGCGAAAAACGCTGGCGAATAACGCCTGGCGAATAACGCCTGGCGAATAACGCCTGGCGAATATTCATCCCGGTGTGTACGGGCCTTTAGGCTGGGATTGTGAGAGGCTGTAAAGTAGCAAGAGAGCACATTAATAGATGGATGATGGGACCCGAGGACTGGATAACTCTGAATTGACGGTCCCACCCATAATTCAGAGGCAAACTTCTATTGAACTCCTGCCGCTCTGCAGAAACTATGTCCCAGGAAACAACACAGGTTTTTGATTTAGACTAAAACAGCATAATCATAATTAATAGACCACTGGGAGCACTTTTTAAATAAATCAAAAGATGATTGGAATCTGACTTTAAATGCATTTACAGTTTTTTCTGTCTTTTTTAAATAAAATAGGTAGATCTTCTGAGTTGTGAGACTAAAATTGGCATGATTGATAGAAGGTTGTACGTCATATAGATGTGCCTAGCTCATTAATAAGCATTCCTTTTTTAAGAAACTGCAGAAGTTCCAGGTAGTCTTATTACGTGCCAGGGATATTTTTAAGAGGGTCTTTGTCTGCAGAGAAGAGCGTTAAGGAGGACACCCTCAGTGACCTTTTGGAGCCTAATATATTTGCAACAGCTCATTAGTCTGTCTAACTCTTCTGTCATGACCTAAAATATTTCTGGTACCAAACTCCCTCTGAAGGTATATACACAACAATATTATAGCACTCCTTCTAAGAGAGGAAAGAAGCAAAAAGGAGTAAAGACAGAGGAGAAAGTGTCGAAACATTAAAGAAAATGGTGAAAGTGATCTGGTTTCAAAATGACCTTCATAATGTAGGACAAAGCTAATTTCTTGATTAAAAAAGTCCCACTTGGGCAAAAGATGCTGCAGGCAGTGGATCTATGATTGACTGCAAGGAAAAACAGGGAGCCCTCTCTCCATAAAGGCCTCAGATAATATACCAAATGGGCATGGAGGTATCAAGCTGATGCTTGTGGCAGAGGCGTGCTGAATCAGTGGATTGAAAGTCTTTTCACTCAGCCACATCATTCTGCTCTGTGGGCTGTAACCTGCGTGTGCTAGCAGCACTATGCAAAGCAGCATCATGAATATGCGTAATTAGGTGGGACTGGTGTAATTTTTCTGTGTTATGGGATGTGACATTTGTGGAGCAGGAACATACATCAGTGTCAGAACAACTGACAAATGCAAATCCCCCCTTCTCTGTGGTGAGACCTTCGACACTTTGTGACACAAACTCCACAAACTGTGCGGTTTGCCTTCACGCATTTCATTCATGCAGCTGCAAGCAAGATGCAGAAAACTGCTCATTCACAATCAAGCAAAGGCATCCAGCAGACAGAAAAATACTTATCCAAACAAACATGCACAACAAAGGCAGGAAATAAACAGTGAGACTTTTGAACACATTCAAAGATACACTGTGAAACAACATATACTGTAAAATAAAGGTATTTGTGTTAGAAAATATGCACCTTTTTGCTCTCTAAGGGTAGGACACAAGGACAAAAGAGAAGGACAGACATTTAAAGGTGGAAATATAAAATGAAAACCTAAATATGCTCATGTTAGAACTAAAGATAAAGGACTGGACAATGCCTCTTACCGTTTTTCAACGGTAAAAGCCATTGTAATTTTAATAATAGACTTCAAATATCTCTATCAGCTAGCACAAAGTGCTGAACTCATCTCACCTCCTATTTCTTTTCCTTGATTTTGTTTAAAAACATTCCAGGGAAAAAGCTGTACTTCTGTTCTTCTGAGACTGAATCATAAATCATCCACTTCACTTTTTTTTTCTCTTTTATCCTATTCAGTTCAGAAAAATCTTCAAAAAAGCTAAAAATATTAAATCACAAATAATATCATATCCTCTTTCTACACTGCCCAAGCAGCTATTTATAAGTGGAACTTTTTTGTCTTTTTTTTTTTACCCGAAAAAAACACATAATGTCCACAACAGACCTCTATTCCACTTTGTTGAGAGAGAACCAATTTAAGCAGACTGTTCTGAATCCCAGAGCCACCTCTGGTCTTTCTTTTTGCTTTGCCCCATCCGTATCCCTTTCTTCATTCCCGTTGATGCACACATGTACAAATACACATATATATAAACACACTAACACTCAAAGCATACTGCCTCCATCAACCACCCTGCCACACATGCAGAAGGGGAGGACACATCCCTCATAGCACCCAGGAAATTAACTTGACATTTGATGCAGACGGAAAAATATATTTTGGTGGGGGGAGGAGGAGGTAGAAAAAAAAAAGTGTACCAAAGCCGAGATAGCATAAACTCATCCCTTGTTCACCCTTCCCCATTGCAGTCCCCTTAAGCCCAGGGACGTATTTGAGGGGGATTTCAATAATCTGCAATGCAGAGGCTACTGGATGTCCACGAAAAAAAAAAAAAAAAAAAAAAAAAGCCTTCATCTCTTTGTCAGCATGTATGTTCTCTGTACACATAAAAATATTCGTGTGAATTTCCATGTTGTCTATATGTGTGGGTGTCTGCCTGTGTGTGAGTGTGTGTGTGTATACGTCTGAGTTTGTCTGTGTGTGTCATATGCGTCTATGCAAAAATTGTATTTTTGCCTGTGTGTCTGTGTGCGTGCAGTGCGAGCATTTGAAGTGCTATAAGCTATAATGCCTACATAAAATCGCAACAGTTTGTTATTTCCTGATCTGTGTCTTTCAGTTCTACATCCATAACCCACTGCTGCTGCTGTACTCGTATATTTGTGGAATCCAAGAAATCTTTAAAAAACAAGAGCAAAAAAAAGCACCAGTGGTGTTAAACGGCTTCAGTCATCATGCGATGCAGAAACTTTGTCTTGCACTAATTTAACAATTGGATTAAATGCTTAATTTTTATCTCAGCAAGGAGCCCAAACCACAGGCCAAAATGAACATACACAAGCACAGCAGCAGCACTGCAGACTGTCTCAATGTCCCCTGCATTAGACATGCAGGAATGTTAACATTATTATGCACAATTGTGAATGTCTGTCTGTGAGTGCCCTCCCCCTTCTCTGCTCTGCCATATTGTGTCTGTGTGTTAAGTCAGTGAGTGTGTGTGAATGCTATCTGGAGGAAGATGGAGGGTGGTCTTATGCAAATGTTTCCTTTTTTTCTTTTTAGATGTGAGTTTAAATAAATTAAAGGCTGTAGTCTGACTATTAGATTCTCAACATGTTATATTGATAATCCGTGTTTCATCTTTTTGTAAAGGAGCGATGCCAAGGTTGAATGAATTGCATAAAAAGTGAAATTACGTTTAAAGAAATTAATTAATTGCGATTATTTGGGATTTTAAAGCAAAATTGTGTTCGGAGATGTGTCTGCAAATAATTTAAAACAAGGTTTGAGATTTCTGGAGAACAGGCAGACACACTGAGGAAAACACACACTAAAAGGAAATACAACTGTATTTATTGTGTAAGAAACAAATTTTAGTTTATGGTTCTATGAATTTTTTTATTTCTTTACTTTGTTTTAATATATTTGTGTTTGTGTGTGTGTATGTACTGTATTTTCAAGGTATACATTATTTATTTTGTCATAAATGTTGGACAAAATGTGTCCTTTCTATGTTTTTGATTCGATTTCTTTCTTTAAAAAAAGAAGCAAACACATTTTTTCCTGTTCTCTTTACTTATCAACTTAAATCAATTTTGCATGTAATTTTCTATACACATTAATGCAAAGGGGGAACAATAAATAAGACCACAACAGTCAACGTAGACCTGCCAGTCACTGAATATGTCTTTATAAAATTTCTGTGCATAGCAAATGCATATTTTTCCCTGTTGGAGCAGAAAAGAGAGGTGAGTCTTTCATTAGCTCCTTTGTTACAAATATCTGCTGCTCTGCATGTCATTAAGGCGGAGCCACAATATTGCATCATCCCAGCACTTCATACACATGAAACATGAAAATATGGTCCGCATGCTTTACATCCCATTTATGCTAGTTGCATCTTTAGGTAGTCAGCGATTGCTACTGTGTTTTGGTTGATTCAAATTGCCATGACAATTTAAAAAAATCCTTTCTACCTCTTAGAAGAAGAGAGTATTTTTATCCTATATTTGTAAAATTAGGTTTTAAAACCAATTTAAAATTTGTTTTTTATTTGTTTTTCTTTTATTTTAATGAATGTTGTTAAGCTTGTGTTGCACACAAAGTCTTCGGCATCTTTTTGTGCCTATATATAATCTCCTCCTGCCACACAGCTATTACTTGCCAGCAATTTGCATTTATTTGCATGATTTTCACAATGTGAATTTTCCTTTGTTCTACAGTATGATGATGTGAGAGAAGTCCCTTCTGTCCTGCACTGTTACACACTCTAATGGAAGAGACTTGATTTCAAAAAACAAAATGTATATATATTTTTCATTAGAAAATAATTCAGTGACATCTGTGCATTATCATCAAAACATTTGGTATAGTAAAAAAAAAATAGGAACTACTGTGAGTACTTTTACTTGTATATTTGTGAGAGTTGTGTGGGTGCAACAAAAGAAAACTGTTGTACTGCTATAAGGGGAATGAACATCTACAATAAATGGCAGGAACAAAGAAACATAAAACATGACAAATGGGACACAGGGAAACAATTTGAAATCCTTAATTTGAAATCTTCAAAATGACTTGTAGTTATATTTGTCTTAATAATTTACCTGATATCCCCCCTGTAGCCCTGTTGGGGTCACCAAATGGCTTGCCTTTGATTAACCAGATTTTGTCAAAACTAAACTTTGCAAAATCTTCACTGTGAAAAAATACTATTTCGTTTATTAGTGTAAGTATCTGCCGCATGTCCTTTCTGCATGCATACACCTTTTTTTCTGTCTTTTTTTTGCTGAAGATTCACAAATTCACACTATCTGACTCTCTAACTCTCGTTAATCATGAGGAAACGTGCGAATGAGATCATTGATTGCTGGACTGGCACATGGCAAAGAACCTGAACCAGTATGGAGATTTATATTACCAGACTCAAAATGCTGCACAATTAGAACTTCATCTAATTGAGCAACTAAATGTTTTTGTATCAATGAAGTGTCTATTTCATCAAAATGTCACAATGGAATTTATTTTTTTAAATTGCAATAAAATAATGTCAGTCAGGTAAGCTGAAGAACAAACCTGTTTTTTATTTTGGATTTTAAACCTCTGACTCTTTGGTACTCTCCATGCGGAAACAGCTGACGGGCAGATAGATGTTGTTGTTGTTGTTTTTCTTTTTTAAATAAGACTTTGTAACTAAATAATGCAGAAACATATAGTTTTTCTAACACACTCTGAGCAGTGCTAGCTTGCAAGGAGGTAAAGCTATCAGGAGTGCTGCTCTGCAGTTGTTGCATTACCAAAGAAGAAGAATTATTATTTCAATACTTAAAATCTTTTAAGTATAATATTGTTTAACCATAGAGACATTTTTAGTTATTCATGACATTCTTGTTTGTGCTTAATGTGAACTATCATAAAAATGGTTAAGTTTTGATGAATATGAAATCAGTTCAAAACACAAATGTTTAACCTTAACCTTAACCATTACAGCAGAAGAACAGCAGGAAAGATCAGACATATGATTAAAGTTCATAGGTTTTAGGTTATAAGGTCATTGATACATAACATATCTATATATTTGTAGGGGTCATTTTTGCACTGAGACTAAATGTTTTCCCCATTTCAATGGCATGAAATGTCATTGGCAAAGCATCTAATTGGTCGAACAAGACGCCTACCACGTATAGTCAGCACTGCCAGAGCGGAGAGCAATTAGTGCTTCTGTTCCAACAGGAGATTACTAAAATCACTTCCTAGTTATAACTATAGTGTGTGTGTTTGTTTTGTGTGATAATGAAATGTGCGCTGTAAGCTTTGTTTCCCCCCTGCGCTCGTTGTTTTTGGATTGAACCACAAGGTTAAAATGGGTCATGGGATTTCATATTACCCACAATCATATCGCCTCAGTTCCATTTTAAAGCACTGTTGTTCTGTTTCCTCTGGACCACTACTAACATCCGTGCCTTTATCCAGCACACATGGACTAGCTTTGCTGCAGGCAAACAGACACACATGCACACTGACTAACACATTAGCAGACACAGGCACAGGGAAGAAGAGCAGTTAAAGCATCTGCTAACAAAGAAGCTATTTTCAGCACTGTCTCTTGAAGCCATGAAAGGATTGGTTATCAAACGTTGATTAAAACTACTGTTTGTTTTTTTGTTGCTTTCTGCACACAGAGTTGTTACACTTTTAGTTTGGAATCAAATCTCACCTCATTTTTTTCCATTGGAGGGCTACATTCCAGCAATCTTTTGATGACCTGTAGTTCCTGCTGGTCTTTGCTGCTCTCCTCCTCCATTCCTGAAGGAACAAAACAAACAAAGCAAAAAAAAAAAAAAAAAACATGCAAAGAATGAATGGGTTTTCTGAAACCAAATTCTTTAACTGACATGTTTGCTGAAAACAACAAAAAGGAAAATAGCACTTCAAAGTCAATTTTATCAGAAGTCAAGCTTGGAGGAATCCAGAGTTGCTTAACTTATGTTCTCTGCCACAGAAACAATGCCTAGCCCACCACACAAAAATCTTTATAGCAGTCCACAATCACAAACATCTGCACTTAAAAAAAGACAATTATTGCATATCTTAATAAATCATAATCAAGTTGTTTTCAAATTTGAAATCTAATCGTTTTAGATGATTCATTTTAATGAATCGCTCTTTCACATTGCAAATAAATGTGGTAAATAACACCCTTTCCATGTAAAGACAAGTAGAGTAAAAAATAAAATTGGTAACATTAAAACTAAGGTATCCGGTTTTCTTCTTTTACTTAAAGGCAACACATGACCCATCGGAAAATATTGTAACATCTATATACAGCAGTGTTTGTTTTTGGTTCCTATGCTTAACTGTTAACTGTCCTCCCCTGTGATCTTGGTGATTTTGGTTTGTCGGCATCAAACTGACAGATGCCACCTTCTATTAGAGTTTCAAATCAAAGCTCCCACACACCTAGAAAACATGAAACTTACATGACTAGCACTGACAGGAGGTAATAATAAAAAACAATTAATATCTTTTAATTCTGTTTTAATCTTTATCAAATACACACAGTACAAAATGCACACACGATGAATCTTATAGAGATAAGTGAAACATACACATCTACATTTAAATAACACCTAACAACAAGGTGATATTAATGCTCTGTCAAACTACCCACTGCAATGTTTAACACTTCTGGGAGTACCTTGTGGTTATGTGGCAAACCAGGGTGCGTGTTTATGTGTGTGTGTGTGTGTGGGTGTGTGTGTGTGTGTGTGTGTGTGTGTTTTGAACCCTACGGCAGAGTTTAGGGTAACTATGCAACACCCCCTACACACACTTGCACTTGCTTCTCCCTCTGCGGCTTGTGTGGCTTGTCTCATCCCATCTCCCTCCTGCTCCTCTATCTTCCTTCTCTGCTGCATTCCACTCCCACGTCTCCACCACCACCCCGCTTTTAGCCTCCACGTGTGTAAGGTAGGGGAGTTAGGAGGAGTGAGAGGGCACCACACCGTCACTAACGGGTGCCAGTAATCAAGCCTCCTTTTTTTTTTAAATGGTGCTGAGGTGATGCTAAATGCGAGGAGAATTGCATGTTAGAAGATGAAATACTAAGAAAAAAAATCTAATCTTTGAGCTGCACTGATATGAAACAAAGTGTAGTTTGGAATTGGATCATCACACATATATCTGGCGAAATGATGCCGTTGTAATTATGCCTTTCTCACAATGTGCCACTCCTCACCCATTTCACCTGCGCATGACATAAGAAAAGGCAAGGAACAAAAGCATTTCCTTCATGAGAGGTGTGTCTTTTCTCCATCACAGCAGCTAACAGTGTTTCATTATCCAAAGTTGAGGTCTGTATTGCCACCCAGCTCCCCCATGCTGCCTGTCTCATTTCCTCTCAGTAACAATCCATTAGCCAACGCCAGGCTCAAACTCACAGCCATTTAATTATTCTCACTTTTCTGGCAGCAAGCCAGGGTGTACCACTCATCAGAGGAAACAGGGAAGCAGGGATGGGACACAGCTGATTTTGTGTGTAAACTACACAAAAAAAAAAGAAAAAGAACAACCAGCAGGCGGTACAAGGACACACAGTTCCTATAATTCCGATTATTCATTCACACTTGAGAACGCCCAGAAACACACGTGAATCCTCAAAAATTTATACATCAACAACAAATTTAATGGGACCTGTAAAGTGTAACAAGAAACGGATACGTTGAATAAAATACTTTCCTAAACGGGTGAGGTACATATGTGTGTGAGGTGTGTATGTGTGTGTTGATGCCAGAAAACTGGTTAAGATGTGCGGCATAAATCATTTTGAATAATATTCCACACGTTCTTCATGCTCAGGAGCACTTGAAGATGAAAGGGAATCCTAACACTGTGTCTGTATCTCCCTGTACAATGTGTGTGTGTGCTGAGTGTGTGTGCACATATTTATGCCACCTCACTGGGCACATTTATGTTAATTAACAGATTGGAGAGATCAACGGTGGTATGTGCGTAATGGCAGAAATGAATTAGAGACAAGAAGACAGAAAATGATGAGGTGAGCACGATGGATTTGCAATTAAATGGCATTATTGTCATTGACGTCCTTTATCTGCCCCCTGTTGTCATCATTGGTATAGGAACTTGTGCATATATATATTTTTTTAAATATAAATACTATTGTTGACTAAAATGTAAATCTCCCCATAAAAGCTCTTGGATTAAAAAAAAAAAACATCTGCAAAATAAAAGTTGCAAAACTTTGTTGTGAGCAAAATGACCAAATTCCCATGATGCTTTAAAAATGGATATCATAAGTTGTAGTTCTTGGTTTTTGCTTAACAAGAACTACTAATTGTTTCACATGATGAAAAAATCAATAAAATATAAGTAAATGTTGAGCTCAAAATCCTGGCTCACACCAGTTTGCCTTTAATTAACATTTCAGTCTTGGTGTCCCATTAGCCGCGTGCATTAGCCTGTTTCGCTAATGCACAACAGTAATCAAAGGAATTAACGCATGCGAATGATGTTGTTAGCATGCAAAGCTGTCGCTGACGCAGTGACAGAAATTCTTATCTACCTCGGGTACTGATGCCGCACGAAATTTGTGCGAGTTACTGTGCATGCATAAACGTGTCTATGCCAGCGGACATTTTAGGTCTACCCTCCCCACTCTCACTACTGCCAAACGCCTTAAGATGGTGGCACCTTGAGGCAGAGAGAGACACTTGTGCAGAAAGCCAACCTCCTCCTCTTTTTCTCCCTTCTTCTACCTCAGGTCCTCATGACAACGCAGGACAGACCCCCCCCCATCCCATCCCTGCTTCCTAACCCCTAGTCTCCCTAATAAATATTTAACTCACCCCTCTCTAATAAGGATATTAGGCGAGAACACCCCAGCCCTAGCGTATATGCATGAGTCCTTTCTCATCAAATTTACATAAAAGGACCAGATGCTAATACGGGCATAGCATCTAGCCCTCACTAGCCTATATGTGCTGGCACTGACTCCCTGGTCTGAGGGCCCATATAATTTAATTGCCGTACTGCATATATTTTCCAAAGGATTCGTCGTATTCAAATTCCGAGCCGGCTTCGATGCCAAATGCTTTACAAAAAGCAGAAAGGCGGCTATATTCGAATTGTGGTGGGGGGCTAGTCAACAGTAATTTTACATTTTTTATGTTTCTGAAGCTCCGCCTCTCATGCATAATTGAAGAGATTATGTAGAATATGAAAATGAAGAAGAAAAAAACACCTCCAGAGCAAACGCAGAAGGCTTGCGTTTTACAGAATCAGAGCTTGCTGACAAATTACCCGTTTTCTAAAAAAGACAAATAACATTTTTTTAATGTTATTTGTCAGCATTAAAAAGCATTCAGCATTGTCAGCATTGTCAGCATTCTTTGCTTTAACAAAGAGAAATTAAGGAGAATCCTTGTAAAAAATATATATATTACGTTTATCTTAATTGATCTAGATTTTGAAAAGAACAGTAGATTGCAACGTTGATATTATGGAACATGGTGACTAGTCTCTCTAATTAATAGGCAATGAATAATGTAATGGTACAAAATACATTATTTACACCCTTTCATCTTGAAGGAGGTAGCTCTCAGATGCAAGCTGGCATAATCAAAAGCCGACAAAGCACACATATCCAAGAAAACTCAAAGGTATTTTTAGAGATTTTAAGCAATAATTGCAATCATGTTCTTTTTTGTCAAACACTCATGGACAACCAGGAAGCTGAGACCAGTTATAGCTCTTTTATTTTGTACCAATTTGTCAAATACACATTTTTCAAAAATGCTTTGAAAGAAAAAGTGTTGATTTGACAAAACACACAAATACATAACAATAATTTCAGATATTTGTTAGGAAGCTCTTAAATGACGCAAGTGCATCACGAAGATACTGAACACTCCATAATGACTGGTTTACATTCAACAATGTCGAATACAATACTCATAAAACTGGCAATGTACTTATTTGAATAAAATTCAAGTTATTTAAATACAAAACAATCAAAATGATCTTCTCATGTTTGAACTGAACAAATCTGTAATGTGTTGATAACACATATCTTAGTATTACAAACCACTGACGCAAGTATACAAACCCAACGGATAGCTTAAAATAACGTTTAAAGAAAAACCCCAAGACAAATGTGTCGGCTTTGCATTTCGACACAGTAAGAGAAAGAGGAGGGCGATACAGTGTGGTAGAGCACAGCATGCCCGCTGCTCTGCAAAAGGAGCTCAAGTGGCCATGCATGATGTCATTAAAAAGGGCCAAGCCATGGCATTCCTTAGTGGATTATTGGCAAGTTATGGCTGGCTGGTTTGCTATGGAGGGAGGTCGATCAGATCCTAACTAATGGGTAATGACACAATTACTAACAGCAGTTACATCTTCTAGGCCTGTGTGAGTCTGCATGTGTGTATCTGCAAACCATTAGGATAAACCATACAAAATGGCTTTTATGTATGTTTATATATTCTGTACTAAATTGTCGGCACAGGGTGGGTGACATTCAGGTTTCTTCAAAAACGCGCAACCAAACACAAAAACACTAGCCCTAACGGAAGCCAGGAACCTGTCCTGCATTGGTGGGGACTGATGCTGCCATGCGCAAGGTGATCTCACCTACCGTTGCCGTGGCGACACCAACCAGAGGGAGCTGTGTGTGTATGTGTGTAATCACGACTGTGACAGACGCTTGCACTGAAACAAGAGAGGGAGAAATAGGAGGCGGGCCTGCAGGAATTCACATTGTGCCTGCCTTGTTTAATGTTGGCCTCATTCATTTATTACCCTTTACCGAGGGAAATACTGAAGTGGCCCATTCAGTTATCAAGGCAATAAACTTAGCATTGGCCACATTGGTGGAATAACAGGTTGCCGTATTATTGGACAAAAATAAAAAAAAGAAGGAGTGCATGTCACGCCACATGCATCGGAAATGACTGGACTAAGATAAGCAAGAGACCATGGAGGGTTGCGTGCATGCAGGCCGATGCTTTGACAAGTACACAGCATACGGCACACATGCAGACACAAAGAACATCTAAGCTCCAACAACACTTGCAGACCAGTCCTCACATTTGTCTCTGTGGAAACAGACAAAATAAACTCCCCTTCCACCAGCTGGTATTGTTGAATTCTATTAGTGATGAAAAGCTAACTCAGACCATAGGGGTCATCTGCTCATCAGTGGGTGATGGTGGCCTAGGTTTGCACCACAGCCATGAATGCAGTGAATTCATTAGCCCTGGTTCACAGATGGTGTCTGGCTGCCTGTCTCAAGTTCAAGTTCATGTCCAGGAGATGCACATACAAAGAGTAAGGCATAGACCCGCCAAGACAGACAGTCTCTGTTGACTGGGAAGCAGCCATTGTTTCCCGTCAGCATGATGGTGGTACTATCTAGTTATACAATTTCCCAGAACTTTTCAACTATTAAAAAAGGCATACACAAGTCTGTGCACATGCAGAGACAAAAAATACATAAAGGAAATCTCTGTTTAAACGATTTACAAAAGCTAACACCACAAACATATAATGAGTGTTTATATCAACACAGCAGCAGTCTATGGCATTATAGTACCACGGTCATGCTACACCAGAACTAAGAACAAACTTGACAACAATGCTCAGTCTTTAGCATGGAAAGAAAGGCTTAATGGGTATAAAAGACAACACTATTTATGTGTGCACATGCAGTCACAAAGGACAGATGTGAAAATGCCAGACACAGTCACATAAAATATGCTGATAGCCCAGCTGATGACCAGGAAAACACCATCTACGGTTGCCCTTGCTTGCTAACAATATATCATGTGACAACAATGGCTGCAGTCCAGTATATGTGTGTGAGGGATGAAAGAGAAGTGCAGATTCTGGTTGAAACATCACTATCTTTGCGCAAATTTGAATCTCAGAGATGTAAAAGAACAGGGATGTCTCAACTTTCATCACCCCATCAAGCATATTATTTCCCACAGAAGTCTATGTTCAGACACATTTCTGCACTACCAGTTACAAATAATACAACATTTTCTTCAAAACTTACTGGACTCTTAAATTGAAAGATTTTTTTCCTGTTACATATCCATAGAAATTGCTGTTGTTTAATAAAAAACATCGAATTATAAAAAAAATATATGCATGTCATAAACACCCTGACAGTCACTGCCATTCAAACTACAGTTCAGAATGCCTGAAAGAAGACAGATCTAAGCAAGTATTATCATGTCTGTCTACACATGTGATGCTGCTGTCTCCTATTAACCCAACTCAGCATTGCAAATCCCACATAAGGGCCACAAGCCATGCTCCTCTTCTAATGTATGCTTTAATACTTCTAAAGTAAAAAAAAGTCTGATTTTTTTAAACACTTATTTGTGGAACTTTCTGAAATTATTGAACCTTAGACATGGCAGAATATTAGTGTAAGCATTACATGGTCCAATCGTTTTTTTTTTTTTAAATGATGAAAAAGAAGACTTACAAGTATTACAATAAGCATTTAGATTAGTAGTAAGATGAGGTCATCCTTACAACATTACAAAAAGACTTTAGAATACTTTTAGGAGTGCCCATGTGGTTTTGTTAAGAAAATGATCATTTTTTGCTGAATTAACCAAATGTTTAAAAAAAATAACAAATGAATAAATGTTTGATTCTTTGCTGCTCAGCCTAAAAACACTTCTCTGTTCTCAGATTTCTCTTTGGCCATGGCCCGGGCTCATATTTGATCCTTAACAGAGGCCAGAAACAAGAGTAACCAGCTTTGTCTTGGTTGTATGAAAAAGTGTCTGACAAATCTTTTCAACGTGATAGTGCTGAATACAGGCACTGTGCTTGTGCTTAAGACAGCATGTTAATATAACTTTGCTGGAAAAAGAATAAAAATGCACCGAAGGTGTATTTTAAAGCACAACAAGCAAAAGAAGAGACTCAATTCGCCCAAAAAAGCTAATCACTCAGACCAGGGGGAACTATAAATGCAATAAAGTGTATTCTTGGAAAAAAATATGAAAAAGGAGCAATAGCTTTTTAATACATACATGGGATGGTTTCCAAGCAATACTTTTAGGAAAACTATATATATTTTTAATACTTAAATTGTTAGATGGTTGTGTCTAAATGTATACAACTCTGCCTGCGTCATCTGATGTTTTCTGTTCATAAAGCCTTTTTTTATTTCACTAAATGGAATTTTTTATGGTCAAGTTCAAACACAAACAGAATAGGAGGTGTCATTCAAATGCTCTTTGGTACAACGTCTGCTGCTAATAATTTACACAAGTGACGCTTGCGCGCTTCGTTGGGGCTGTGCTGGATTACAGGGCTGCACCACATCCCTTTCATATTCTTAAAGCCCTCATAGTTTTAAGATAATGACCCCGGGTCCTCATTATCAGCACAATCGGCCAGACATGAACGCATGCAGGACCGTTACGAGCCCAAGTTTGGGGAGCGACGCGTCGGCAGGGGCTGGGAAACGTCGCCTCTTTCTTTGGGGATGCAGATGAGTCTGGTGCACTTGACGTCTTTTCATGACCCCTGTCGGCCCCACCATCCCCCCACCCGGCCTCTCCAGGCCCTCACGGCGCTGTCTGTCACATTAGGCCTGGGCACGGCATTGCCACTTGCCCCACCGAGCGTGGGAATGGGATCGTCCAGTCGTTCACATCTCCTGCACTGCGGTTAACGGAATCAATTAAGCAGGTCCGACACCCCCCCCCCCCCCCCAACTCATACGCACACACACCCGACCTCCTTACGCACACACGCATCTCCCCATTCCCCTCTGCCACCTCCCTCCTTCTCTCAACCCTGTCCCCACCTCTCCTTCTCCTTCTCTCCATTTTTTGTCAGTTCAGTATGCGTCCTAACTATTGCTGCTTGGAAAGCCAGCGTCGCTTCCTGACCGGAGAAGCAGGGAGGTGCGCACGTGGGTTTTACACAGAAGACCCGGCATGTCAGCGTTTTACGCTCTAAGTGGGCCTATAAGTCCAATTAAGAACAAATACACCTTCAAATAAGATGCTATTGAAACAGGAGCATGCAGACAAGTTCAGTGCAATGTGTGCCAAGTAAAAATAAATACAGAAAGGATCCATTGAAAATATGACAAGCGCAAAACAGATCATATTTACAAAAATACATTTAATCAATCAACATTAGGAGCAAATCTTGAATCTTGGGTCCAGAAAATCTTCTATGAAGAGTCTGGAAGTAGTTTTTACTTTCGGTTATCTAGCTTTATGACGAGCAGAACACTCATACAGCTAGATAACCAAAGATAACAACCCACTTCCCAAATTTCTCCGTAATCCACATCCACGCCTCCTGGTCTTCAGGTTTACAGCTCAAGTTATAAAAAAAAAAAAAAAACACTTGCTAAAAAGTCATCAGTGTCTTCCTTCAGATGTGCGTCATATCCATCACTCCTTTCTGCTTCTGCAGGGCCACTGTGGCACCAACTGTTTAACACTCTTTTGGTGGAAAAATTGGTTATATATTCCCGATGGTTAATGTCATATTCACTTGACATTAACCAGTATAACAGACTTGAAGAAAGTCGCGGTAAGGTGCAGTCATCCTTGCAGAGGGGCCTTCATTTGCAATGCAAATCACCTCAATCCCACAAAAGGCTCTTTCGCTTCTATTAAGTCGTCGTGGCAGCAGCAATAGATATCCTCTGAGGCCGGCGGAGAAAAACACTAAAGAAGAGGGAAAATCCGTTTTCCTGAGGAAATTGCACATAAACGGGACAGGGAATTACGATGCAAAAGCTTCGGATTATAGAAAGATTTGGTTTGCTTTGGTCACAGAGTGTCAAGTTGTCCCTTTGCATCCACCACACGGGGCTAGGTCGCGACGAGATGAGTCCGAGGAGCCGAAGCGCGGCGTGTTGCACGCACCCTCTCCCTGAAAGGAGAACACAGGCCATCGCCGAAGGACAGAGGGCTGGGGGTGGTCAAAATATCAACCAACCCCGGTGAGGTCAAAGGCCTCGGACCCAGTCTGTATACGGTGATGTAATAATGAAGAAGGGGAGGAAACGCTCCATCCTAATGCGCGGTCTCCATCCACGGATTGCGTTGGAATAAGTCCGCCTTGCAGCGAGCAGCGCCTTCTCACGCGCGGGGATGGAGATGGGAAAGCATGTGTTTGCTTTTTTTTTTTTGGAGACTGGGAGCGATTCAGATGCATTTTCTTGGTAGATGCGACATGAAACTGCCCCACGTTCAACCACACAAAAAACAAAATCAAAGCAGAGAGAGCATCCCGGAGCTGCCGGAGCGCCAGCCAGCCTCCGCTGCCTCCAGACTCTCTTCTCAGATTGCCAATTGCGTGATTCCCGTTTGCTTATTGCTTTTGCTCGCACAAAAACGACGCGTCGGGGTGAAAAAAAAAAGCCCGCGTGTGCTCATATCTGCGTGGAAAATTCCTCAAAAAGCCTCTAGTGTGTTTTCCCCCTTTTTTGTAACCTTCGTTGCATCCGATGAGTAACAATGGTTCTCAGGTAGGCTGACGATGTCGCTTTGCGCGGAAGAAAAAAACCCCAGAAAGCGCTCCTCTGCGCGGATTTGAATCTCCTCACCTCTTTTACAGGGATGCAAGGAGTTGGTGGAAAGCTCAACTCAAACGGGCCAGAGAGAATGGAAAAAACACACAGGATCTTTGTAAGTGAGTCAACAATAACAAGCAGGGGGACATGTGATGGATCATGCGCAGGAGCATGCAAGCTGCAGGTCATGGAGCGCCTTTAAAGTGCCTTGTGCACAATTTTGATTGTGTTCTGATTATAAAAGAATAAAAAACATCGGGGTTCATCTGATAGTGTGTTTATGTGAGGGATATATTCAATACCGAGGGGTGGGGGTGGGGGGTTACAGATAAAACCACATGCGGGTCTCCATCACCTGCTTTCTAAGGTGATGAGGTTTTCTGTGCAGATCGACTCCGGAGTTTATTCTCTGTGGTAGGAGGGGCAAGGCGGGACTATTTTAATGAGCAAACTCACTTTCAGGCCCTGCGCGTTTCTAGAAAGCCTGTCTTCTTATACGGCAACAATTTGCCATAAGGAGATGACATATTCCTGCACCTTCTTAAGCAAACACATTTAAATTCAGTTACCATGAAGCATTTATAGAAATATAAACTCACACACAGAGTGATCACCTTTTTGTCAGAAATCATGCCTAAGCCCCCCCTCGTTCAGTTGATGGATGATGATTGACAAGGCCCACCTTTGAGATCTGCATTACAATGCTCACCTTATTAGGATGAAAGAGGCTTCATCGTGGGCCTCCCACATACAGGCCACACTTAAAACACACGTCATTTTTTTAAAGCAACACACACACACACCTTGAAAATCCTTCATTTTACAGATGCTTCAATCTAAAAGACAGTTTGTCGTCTGTTAAAACACTTTCGGCGGTTTTTATATCAGTGACCTTATCTAATTGATATTGATTCTGCACAATGACGGTTTGGTTTTTGGATGATTCTAGAAACTTTCATCTTTTTACGTAACGCACTTTAAAGGAGAAAACTAAACTATAAATGACTCACTTCTGCTTTGTGCGTCCAAGGCAAGTTTCAATCGTCTGAATCATGTTTCTCAGACTTTGTGCAAAGTTCAAGTCTGTCTTCTTAAATTTTTTTATAAGCTAAAAAAACAATAAAAAAAAACTCGTCTTTGAAATACGTTCATATCTGAAAGAGGGTTTTTAAGTGATATCACGCCTTATGAACACATGAAATAAGTAAAAATAAAAGCGTGAATATAATTATTTAAAAGTTGACTATGATGTTTAAATCTAAAAATAAAGAAATTTAAAAGACCTGATTAGCCACAAATCTTCCACAGTCATCATGTCAAACCTTAAAAGACCTTTCATCCACGTTTCTCATTTGACTTTTACGCACAAGCACGGCTTCAGATCGTTACCAAAAAAAGTTGCACTTACATTCAAAGGGCGAGTCAAACACCACTAGGAGTCTGCAGAAAGCGTCCCAATCAGCGGGGAAAAAGAAAAGTTTGAGGTCCATGGACATGGTGATGCGGTGAGTATAAGTTCCCCTTAAAAAAATGTCCCAACCGGGTTCGGTGCAGGGGGGGCTTTAAAATTGCCGCTGCCAACGTGCAAGCCTGCATTAGGCGTGCTACAGCTGCTCTGTGCAGAGCACCAGCATGTTCCACGCACATGACAGACAAGAGGGAGGGATGGGGGAGAGGGAGAGAGCCAACTTTCCCATGTCGTCTGCAAGCAGCAAATAGAAAAGTGCGCGCACAGTTGCGCTCAGAATATGCAAGTTTTTTTCCTCTTCTTTTTCTGTTAATCGTGGGGTCGGACGAGCAAGGTGGGGGGTGGTGATGATGAAGGGTGGGAGGAGGGGTGGTGGTGGTGGTGGTGGGGGGGGGTGTATAAAGTCCAACCTTCTATGTGACGAGTAGACCGACGTGCTCTGAAATTCAAACAAGTTCCCTCGATTCTTTTGTTGCGCGCACAAACTGAGGCAGCATTGTTCGCGGTCTGGCGCGGACCTCTCTCTCCGTCTCTTCGACCAGCTTGCGATGTGAGCCGCGCAGTTGGGTGGTAATGAATTTGCTGCAGGCGCTTCGCTAACACGCTTTGACAAACGGAACGCATTTACTGCTTTCCAGACAGAAGGGAAATAATTTCCCGCATGCGATTCCCATAAAAGTTAAGTGCGGAATGAGGTCAACGGAGAAAAAAAAACACAACAAAAGGAAATGTATAAATACTTCAAAAAACTTTACTTCATACATAACCTTGTGCAACGTGTCCCATCTCAACCAGTTTTCAAATTGCACAGAGAAAAAGAAGGTGTGAGCACGCGCGTGTCTTTTTACGTGCTCGCGCAAAAAGTTTAAATGAGGTGACCTACTTGTCAGTAGGCCGTGTTTTCAGACAAATTCCTCTGGTGATAACATACTTTTCGTTTTTCTCACTTTTTCTTTATCATTATTCGTATCCTTGTATCGATGAAACATACTATTTTTATATTTACAAAGTATTATGACGTTTAGAACACAAGCTTCAGGGTAACTACTATTGCGTTTACAATTGTATTTTTTTAAACATTTTTAATTGTATAAAAATCCTCACGTGCCTTAAAACGCTGCAAGCGCAAAGGGAGCGCCAAGAAGCCTCTCATTTACCTCTCTACCCCCCTCCCTAACCTGCCCTTGTCTAATTGCTGGCGTATCCATTAGCATCTTCTGGATTCACGTTTTAGTTTAACAGCGAGGGCACGTTCAGTGACGTAGCCAAGAACATCAGCTACGTGCAGCCATATTTAAATACATCAAGGCAATTAGCGCATCAAAATATGCAAATCCTTCTTACTACATAGTCCTCCCGGCTGGAGTCGGAGTAATTCCCCCCCTGCTCGGTTCGTGGGTGTTTGATTTCCGTTTGGAGAACCAACATAGTCTTGTTTGTTTCTCCAAGAATTTTTTTTCTTAATGCGAACGGGACAGAAAGGAGAAATGAAGAGAAGGGGAACCGCGGCTCCTGCGTGGAAAAGAAAAGCGCCCATGCGTAATAAGAGGAGCCGCTCCGCCATTCTTAATTCTCCGACGCCGTGGGCTCTTGGTGTGCGTATTATTTTTACATGTTGTTGCATATTCATCGGCTAGATTTGCATTATATAATTATGCCTTTTAATATTTCTTTGAAACCATTTTCTGTGATTTTATGATGTACTCAAAGCTGCGTCTTTGCACGAACATTAATCCTTTTTTGCGTAAAACATGATGGCTGGCTGCTGATGGAGCAAAAGCGAATTCACAGTGCAGAGTTTAGATTGTCTGCTGTAAAAATGCAATAAAATAGAGGGAGTCATTGAATGCAGAATGCATGAACAAAGAGCTATTTGGTAAACAAAAGGGGAGAATCAGAAGGAACCCCGCGGAGTTAAGCCTTAAAGACAGAAATGACAGTAAGGTCAAATAACTCAAATCAAATAAAAACTCAGTCAGTGCAAAAACTCAGGACTAAAATGATTGCGCTCATGTTATACTTAAAAATGCAGTGACGCAGCCTTGGCATTTCATCTGCAGCCTCCCTCGCTGCTCCTCATTGTCCGTGAACGCGCACAGAGGAGCCAGGAGCGCGCTATTTTAAGTCCACGCTTGAAAAAATGTATCTAAAATAGGGCTATTTCAATAGATTAAAATTTTAATAGGTTTATTCCATTTTTTATAAATACTTTTCTACTTATAACTAAAAAAATATATGTATACCAAAAACGCGCCAACTTACCTTCACTTAACATGTAAAAATGCGCCGCAGTTACCCGCTCTTTGGTGACACGGGTCATGTAACTTGTTAAACGGTTTTTTTCCCCCCAGGAGCTAAAACTTTCCTTCTTCAAGCCAAAGCAGGTGCAGTCCCTGAAGGCTACTCCCCTCGTCATTGAAGCTTGCTCTAAAATGCGCATGGCTCAACACCAATGGTCAGACTGACTCACCTAAACACATTCAAAGCCACGAGAATCTGTTAACCCACCAATGCTAGACTCCCCACTCTCAAAAATTTCAGAAAAAATGTTTTTTTTTCTTTTTCTTGTGGTGTTTCTGAATCAAAGAGTGATCACGCATATAGGTCGCGCCATGGGAGTTTCAATAGTCCTCACATCATGCTTTGTTATCACCCAGGTTGTTAGACCTATACCCTGCCAACTTATAATCAGTTAAAAATATTCAAAGCTACATAGTCTGAATACCTTAATGTATTGTTAGGGCTCATAAAGTTGTTTACTTTAAAATTGCTTTATATCTTCATCAATCCACAAAGAGTCAAAAAGGGGCTGGATTTAAATCATTCATTACGTATATACCCCATTTTTCAAATTGATATCTTATTTACATCAATTAGGTATTCAATAAGCAGTTTTAATTCTTCCAATTGATTATTTTTGGCACACATATGTATTCTTTGGGCAGTTGTAACTCTGCATTTGCCCCCTACAAACTGAATAAATCTGGTCGTACATGCGTAAATTCTGAGGCTTGGACATCACTTTCAATAGAAAAAAAAAAGGTTTTATTAGAATTTTTTAGTAGTCAAATTAGAAGGAAGTTTAGCTGACGATCCCCTTTGGGGAAAGATGGCAAAGGATAATTAAAAAGATGCATGCTAATAGGCTTGGTGAGCGAGCAACACACAGATGGTTTCCAAAAAGATAAACCTAAATGGGAAAAGGGAAGGGCGGTTACAAGTGCCTTCTAGTTAAATGTCTTTCTTTTGTCTTTATGAAACATATTTTCATATAAATGAAGACGGTAAAATTGATTTCAAATCATGAACGCATTATACAACCTGTACTTCCTCATTTTTCTTAAGCAGATTTACAGTGCAACCTTAATGACAACAGAGGCTTTCTTTTATGGTTAACAGCTTAACACTTCATCACTGTTTCTGATCGAGGATTTAAAGAGAAAAAATGTTCATTTTCTTTCAACGGGGAATAGCATATGAATACAATATAATACATTCTTCTCTTTATATTACAATTATTGATTTTGTTATTGTGGTTATTGCGGAAGTTTCCGTAACAGCCAACACAATAAAGGTCTGCTTTCTTTTCTTTTTTTGATTGACTTACATTAGTGTGTAAAAAGTTTATTTTTTCTTTTCTTATATTTCTGCTCACCATTGTGAGATACCGAAGTAGCAGTTGTGACCTCCTTGGGGTTGGGAAAGTCGTGCTGCGTTGATTGCGCCGCGGGTTTTTTTTCGAGCAGAGGGGGTGGATCAAACATGAGACAGGCGACTGCTTGTAAAACGAGCAAACGGTGACACCTAGTGGTGAAACTGGAGATTGCTCTGCAGAAGAAGGACGATTGGATCGGTCAAACGAGCCGAAATGCACCTGTTCGCTTTGTCACCTCTGTCTTCATTTTATTTGGTCACAATTATTTCATGAACCAAAAACAATCATACAAGCAAACACACACACACACACACACACACAAACAGAGTCATCTTTTGATTTTATATTTTTAATTTTTGGTTTGTATTTTCATTGTGTTGCATGGTGTTTTAGGGTTCTTGGAATAAATTGTTGTTTTTTTTTTCATGTATTTTATTTCATGATCAAAAGTTGTAACTCTGGATAATGAACACTAACAATACGAGGCTCAACCGTGAGCAGCCAATTCACCTCACAATGACGCTAGACACACAACCGGAAGCAAGGATAGGAACTAGGCCAAGGGGGCACAAAAGGGCAGCCTGGGAAGCAAGCAAAGGGAGGGACACAGGTAGACACACATACCCAGGGAATTCAGAGAGGTGCGGTAAGATTTGCTGCAGTATGTTCTCGCTGCGTTTTCTCTGAGGCGCTCTGCTTGGCTGGAGCTGCTGGAGTCTTCTTGCGCGACCTATTGATCCTCTCCTCCAGCATGCTTATGCATTTTTCTGAAAGATTCCCCTTTCAGCTTGTAGACCTGGTCCTCGCAGACGTAGTACAAGGCCACCACGGTGTTCAGGGTGGCGTTGCGTACAGATGTGCACAGCAATCTCCTACAAGGATTTGGCTGGAAGACGTTCATCCTATCATCTTCTGCGAGGCAACCCAACTCCACTAACTATGCACCTCTGCTTGGAGTTTTTTGACTTCGTTCCCTCTATAAGGAAAGGGAAAACTTTTCAGATGCGTCAAAGTTGTAGAGGATAGCCCGACTGACGTTAGGCACCACACATTTCGATGCTCCAGCCTTCAGGATGAGGTACGGGATGAAGGAGTTGGGCTCATCAGGTGGTAGTTTCACAGTGAAGCAGCACGATGAAGAGCAGCTTCAAATCCAGCTGCTCCACAAAAAAAAAAAAAAAAAATAATAATAAAAAATAAAAATAACTATTTGAAGAAAGGTATAAACGCACACTCTTAACAAAAGCCTCAATGTAAAATGATAGTAGAACATAATGGCTATCAAATAGAGTTGACTAAATTTGACTTTATTGCCATTAAGCTTAATTTATTACAATAAATGTTCATTAAAAGTGCACGTGTTTTTGCTTTTGTTTTGATGAAATTAATATTTGGGCTTTCAGGATCGAACAGAGACGAGGGCGATCAGCTTCCAGGAGCAGAGTGGCGAGACGATCCTCAGCTTCCCACAAATTCTAATATCACACGTTTTACACTGTGACCTTAGCCTTAAAACAAACAACAAACAAACAAACAAACAAACAAAAAGTTGTCAAAGCGCACTTAGGATGATTATGTGGCTTGTAATTTTCATGACTTTATTCTAAAAAAATAAATAATTACATAAATAAACCAGAAAATTCCACATTTTCAATGTAATAAATAAGTAACGCCACAAAAAAAAAAAAAACGTATACGGATTCAATATCAGTGTAATCGAAACAAAGCATCAAACTGTTGTGAGACACATTCAATTTCATTTTAAATGCAACATCATTGTCCAAATCGTTGAAAATCCCGCTGATTGGGCCTAGAAATAAGGTGATTAATCTGCAGGCCTTCTGTTGGCTCATCCATTGGGTTCATATTCATTTAGTAACGATTGCAAGTTTTGTTGTTGTTGTTTACCAAATTGAATAAAATGTTTTTCAAAATTAGTATCGAATGTGCGTTTTTCCTGATGCTTGGGGGTTCGTTGGTGTTAAGGGGCATCTGGTTTACAAAGAGGAGTTGGATTTTTTTAGACAACTATTTTTCGCAAACAGATTCAGTGTGTCAGAAAATGGAGCCCTAAAAACGTTTGCGTGTTTTAAATTAACTTTACTCAGCGGCCGAAAAGCGTGAAAAACGTTTACATCACTGTTTTTTTGTTCTATCTTTTGATTTTTTATATCCGCAAATGAGCTCCTGAAATGGTCAACTCACAAGGGAACTGTGTCTTTAAGATTTTATTTTTTTTATCAAATGAGAAAAATGTCAGGAGTTTTTTTCTGATCATTAAATTTTATTTTGACTAATTGCAGTCTTTTGTCTTTAAAATACAGAGCCCGGGTGTTCAAGGAGTAAGAAACACTTTTTGAAAAATACATTTAAATGGGGAAAAAAAATCACGAAATAGTTTTAAAAAAAGCATTTGAAATTTTAAAAAATATAATTTTCCCTCATTATTATTTGTAAGAAATTCCTTCATATAATACATCCAAGATGACAAAGAGAGAGAGAGAGAGGTGTATGAAAAACCAATGACTGTTTTTTTTTATATTTATCTCAAATGTATGGTGGTGCTATTTATTATTATTATTATTATTATTATTATTATTATTATTATTATTAACAATCATTCTATCCAGCCTGTTTTTTTACCAATGTCTTCCTCTATTGAATAATAATAATAACAATAATAATAATAAAGCTTTATTAACATAGTTTTACTGACATCTTTACGTTTTTTTAATATAATTTTTTTTAGTTCTTACTGTTTTTATTTATTGTCAGTGTACACTTATTGGAAAAATACTATTTTATACGCTCGTTTTTTGTTCTATTTCCTGGACCTCTTTTTTTTTTTTAAAGTTCTCCAAACCTCCATGTGATGACTTCATTTTTGCTTTTAAAAAAATAAAAAATAATTGTGTTTTCATTTTTTTCTGGGTTGCAGTGGACACATGTTGAACACAACAAAAACCACACCAAGTCACATCAGGATAACTAAGAAAGCCAGTAACTTTACTGAAATCTCTTCAAAATACAAATAGCCTTTTTCCCTTCAGCAAAGGAGACTTTTGCTTCATCTCCAAACATTTTTTCGACACACAGAATCAAGTCCCTTGAGTTACAGAGATGTGATTTCATTCAAATCATCTTCGTCTCAAGTGGCGACAAAGGCCAGCTTATGCCGCTGAAAGCCGCTCTTGTCTTCCAGAAAAAACATTGGTTCCCAACCTTTTTTTTTTCTTTAAATTTAAGGGTAATACAAGCTACATTAAAACTACCAACCAGCTTTTGAAATATTTAACATATCACTTTTTTTATGTTTTGAGCACAACTTAAATAAACCACAAACACAGTGAGCAACAGAGAATGTCCCGCGTGACTGTCCAAGTCAAGCAATTGTATGTTTTATTTTTACATGGCTGTACAGGTGTATGGTCTCCCCTTTGCACTGCAAGTGACTTATCAAAAATCCACTGAGGTACTGCTTGGGTCCATTTTTGAGGTACTAACATTATAGTCTGTTTAAGTATGAACAAGAACACCACACAAGGAAAATCAATGGCTTTAAATTTAGACAGGGAAAAAAAAAATGAAAGAAAGACTATTTCTGTCCACGTCTTTGGTTTAAAATCATTATTTGTTAGCAAATGTTCCAGGAAATGGGATTCATTCAGTGATTTGATAAAGGCCTGGAAGAAATTTGACCAAGAATGAAAAGCCAATTTTTGAAAGAAAATCAGTTTGTGCATGAAATGTTTCAAAAGTCGATGCACAGGGAGATGAATGAGCGACAGATCAGGCTCGTTACGGATGATGTAGCTTGAAAGGTAAAGCTACTTCAGGCTGACCGTAATTGAAATGTGAAAACAGTTGTACATTTGAGAAAATGCTTTTATTATCTTGTTTCAATGCTTGCAAAAAAAAAAAAAACAAAAAAAAAAAAAACAAAGAAAAAAACAACAAATGAATGTGAAAATAAAAGCTGATTTTACAACACAGAAATGCCACTGGCTTTGGTTTCTCCACTTACTGCCTGAAACATGTTTATTTCTTTTTTTTCCTCAACCTTTTTGTACTGAAGTTTAAAAAATAAAAGAGAGAACACCATTACAGAGGCTCTGCCCCGTTTGACTACACAGACTGTATACAGTAACAACATTGTGAACCTGCATGAAATATGCACATTGAAATATTATAACACTTAAGTGACAGCAGATACGCGAATGGGAGGCAGAGAGATATGTGGCTAGTTTCATTGTTAAAAATCCCAAAAATAAAAACAAGGATTCTTCTAAAATATGCAATTGTGCTTCTCCCTAACCAGCACGATCAGTTTGTCCTCCTGTATCTTTAGCTGAACTGTCGGTGACGTGATGTGGAACCCTGTTTCAAAGACTGGAACATGAGAAGTCAGTGCATGGCACAAAATCCAATTAGGCCTGCAAATGAGTTGTAATTTGTCACAATGGATTAGCAACATTTCTTAAAAAGTGATTTAAAAGTAGATGACAGTACAGCTGCTTGTGCAGAATCTTGAGCGCGATTTGACAACAAAATAAATGTAAAAAAATATTTTGTTGTGACATAAATTGGACTAAATTTGATCATTTAGACTCAAGATGAATGCACAAACGTCCACCGACTTTAGAGGGTTCATCATATTTCCTCATAAATTTGACAGCCGTGCATGTTGAGCCATTTATTCATTTCTGAGTCATCCCCAGTTCCAGCTTCGTGACATTTTCCACATGCGGGATGATCTTCATCTGGATCTGTCCCTCTGCGTCACACAAACCCCAGCAAATGCTTCCCAGCTGGTTTCAAAAGTTAGTCTAAATGCACCCCTGAACAACACTGTCAGAGTTCAAATGAAACAAACCAGACAACATGTGCAACTGCACACAGAAACTCCACTAAGAAACCAACAAAAATTATTATTATATATATTTATATATTAGAAAGCTATACACAAGCATGTTAATTTCACAGATTTTTTTTTTAAAGATTCTTAATATTACCATTATTATATATAATTAGAAATACACGTTTAAAAACAAACCTCTACAAAGATAAAACAGTTCAGCAAAGCATTGGATCTCAGTCTGTTTTTCATGGCTTGGGCTTTGAAGCCCTATCATTTCCCCACGGGGTGAACTATCCATCTTTTATTAGCAAAGCTATGAAAAAACACATTCTGGCTTATAGAAACTACAAAAAGCCACAAAAATGCTTTGCATTGTATTCCTTTCATATGAAAATATAAGCAAGTGTATTGTACATTTTTTTTCTAATTTTTCAGCTTTTTCTTTTTAGTTGTTTTTTTTATTTTTTATTTTTTTTTGTTTATCAATACTGAGTAGTTAATACTAGATCCAGAGTTTTTTTCTCGGTTATGCTCTCGATTCAAAAAGGTGATCCTCGCTCGGTTACTTAAGCAGAGCGCTAAAATCATCGAAGGTGCCGCATCCCTGCAGCCTCAGGTTGACCTGTACAATCCTTCAAATGTTGCATATTAGCTTTTCATTTAGAGAGTTGATTAAATCTTGCAATGTCTGGCAACGACTGATATCCCACCCTCCCGACCCGCTATTTACATAAATACGTTGAACCTGCAACATGACATCATCTAATGTTAACACACATTTTTGCAAGGGAAAACTGCAGAGAAGGTATATAGCAATGAAAACCGATACTGTACACCTGTACTGTCTGTCCCACTCAAGTGCTAAGATGTTTCCCCGTGGACACTTTTTTTTTGTTGTTTTTTTTGTTTAGTTTTGTGTGCCACTGATATATCGCTGGGTCAAACTGTAAGTACATTTATAAGACAAAGTACCTGACGATTTTTTTTTTTTATTGGCTGATATGCATATATGTACACACGTGTAAAGATATATGCATATGTGATTCTTTTCATCCACATACAACAGAATTTATGCATAGTCCCTCCCCACCACCACATTGAGAAAATATCCCTCCCAGATCCCATCAAAACCATCAGCCACCCCTCCAAAACCCCACCCCACTGCTTTATATAATGTCAATATGTATAGCACGCACACACAGCAAAAAGAGTAAAGGAAATTAAAATTAAAAAAAGAAAATAATTTAGCAACATAATTTTGAAAAGGGTCATCCCTTTTTCCTTCCTTCGGTTTTAAAGAGATAAAAGGTGGGGAGGCCATGGGGCTGGGGATGAAGGACTTTTGATATTACGTGAGAGGAGGGGGAAGAGGAAGTTTACTTGGGGGCACCTTAGTGCGGCATTGTCGAGGACTCTGGGCACCTCGGGCCAATGCGGGGGGGACAAGACAGAGTTATCATGTGGCCCATCCTTCTGAGAGGCGCACCCGTTTGATGGAGGGGCTCTCGCGCTCATCCATGGCAGACCGGGCCAATCCAAGAGGTGAGTGGAACTCGTTCCTGTGCTCGTCACGGTCGCTGCCTTCATGGGAGCTGCTACAACTGCTCAGGCTATCAACGGGGGATCGTCCCGAGTCCTGACGGGACGAGGGGTTCTGGGGAGGTGGCACCCCACCACCGTAGCCCCCTGGTGTGCTGCTGGTGCGATCTCTAGGAGGAGAAACAGGTTCGGACTTGATGTGCAGGCTTTGAGCAGAGGGCAGGGAGAGATTTGAACCCTGACATAAGTGTGAGCTAGAGCAATTTCTGTTGGAGGGAAAGGAAACGCAAGGTGTTACAGAGTTACAGAGCAAGAGACAAAGTGATTTCAAAGTCAGTCTATGGTACACAAACATGCATGCAGCCGCACATAAAGACACACATGTGAAAACAACCGGGTGTCATTTATTTCGGACCTTGCAAGTGAAAACAGTGAGGGAGTCTCAGACTTCTCAGTGGAGCATCTCAAAAACATGATCTCTGTTAATATTGCATGTGCTGCCATGCATTTAGCAACCCCCCCTCCCTCAAATGCAAGTTTAGTCCACTCACCCTAGCTGACCAAGGGCTGAATGCTGCATGTTCTGAAGGTGTTGCTGTTGCCATCCGCTCACTGACCCGAGGTGCAGGGAGCTGCCACTGTTGAAGCCAGACAGTGAGGACAGGTCTGCACTGTTCAGAGAATACTCTGTGCAAGGGTGAGGAAGAAAATAAAGATGCATTTAGATCACAAAAGTCCAAAGATGCAAAGTTGTTAAATGCTGCTGACACAGTTTTCTTGTCATTGAGTAGAACAGCAGCACCCTCTAGTGTTGAAAATCTGTATAACAGTTAAAAAGGAATTCAGATGTTCCAATATAGAACACATCTATTGCAAGACTAAAGCTGGACAGATGCTTGGAATATTTTCGGTGCAATTTAGTTTAAGAAAAAAAAAAATCAAAGTACAGAAAATCAACACTACCATAAAATAAAAATGAACAATAAAAAAAAAAATGAAACAAAATGACAAGTACATACCGGTACCATAAGAAGTAGAGATGGCAGAGGGGTATCCACCCATCCCTTGTCCAGGCAGAGTGGGGGTTGCTACGGATACCACAGGGGTGGCCAATGACTGAGCAGACTGTGAGTTGTTTATTCTCTGGTTCTGTGACAGGAAAAGGAAAACAAAAGAGAAGGGAGAGGATTCAGAACACAAAATCAGCTTTGGTGCAAAATAAATAACTGAAAAAACCCAACCACAGTTTATATAATTTTCCTCTCTTTTTTTGTCATTTTTTTCTCTTCACAGATGCTGAGAGGATGGTTGTTAGGCTAACTTCAGGGGAAATTAATCACTTGACATGAGGCTTGGCTGAACCCTGGCAACCCTATTATTTACCACCCTTTTCTTTTCTGATCGCCCACTGTCGCTATAGAAACAATATTGGTTTCCACGGCAACACATGGCAGCAAAGGCAATGGAAAGCACCTTAGTGAGGGTAAGAAAACAATGCAAGTACACTTTTGGTTCCCAATCATTGATTTTAGTAAAAAAAAAATACTATATGTTATTTTATTCAAACAAAATTTAATTTATAGAAAAGAGATAGGTTTATAGCATATGGACAAAAAAAATGGCTATGGCTTGTAAAAAAAAAGAGATGGGAGGGGGGGTCAGGTTGCTTTAATTTCACCACACCACTTGGTGGCACTGTGTGTCCTCACAAATGTCACTTAAGGCAACACTGGAACCATCAGCAGAGTCAGCAACAATATTACAAATGTAAAAAAAAGTTATTCTGAACCTATTTCTAAGAAAAATGAGGGGGGAAAAAGATAAATAGAATTTAGTTGTAGTTTTGATTTAATAGAAGAAAAACAACTCAAGACTGAGGTCATCCTGCTTTGATTGCTAAACTTAGGTGGCAATCGGACTTACCAATAGCAGATCAACATCCTCGGACTGATGGCATTAAGAGGGGAGGGTAATAAGTTCAAATTAGTGAGTATGAGTGATCAGATAAAAGGAGCTCTTAAGGGTGGATCTAGGGATGAAGCCACTTTAGAATTGAGCCAGTGCAACCAAAAAGGAATGGGAGAAGAGCTACTATTATTATACTAATTCTAAAATGTGTTTTATGTGAGGAATAAATACCAGGACTTTGTGTCTAAGCAAAAACGTGCAAACACAAACGACACAGGATCAATCTCTCTGATAGTTTAAAAGACTTGAAGCAAACATAAAAGCAACAGAGAACATACAGGATTAAAAAAAAATGTCAGAAAAAAAGATGGGGTAGAGCGGAGGTTATGAAGATTACTCACGATGGAGGGCATGTTATTCTTGCCGCCGGGTGGGATTAAAACACGGAGGTCAGGTTTACGGTTGTTCATGCCTAGGTTCATTGGAGGGGGGGACTTTGTCTGCATGTTCTTATTTATTCCACCAGGAGAAACCAGCAGCCCAGGTGAGTTGCGATGATTTCCATATCCATTTCCTGACAGAGAAAAGAAGATACAGAGATGTGTGAGATTCTTCAATCAACTTTAAAGAGAAAGTCATGCTGAAAAAGCTGTAAAAGTATCTTGAAGTGTATAATGAAAGTAAAATTCATTTTTTAATGTGTTTTTATGTTCTCTGTCTTGTGCAGGACATTATTGGAGCACTTGTTTGTAGTGAATAATAGAAACAGAGCTTCACAAAAAATATATGACCATTTTGGCCTTCATAATCCCAAATGTTTGCTGATAAAAGATGCACCGTGTGCATACACAGCCTCTGACACTGTCAGCGAAGGCTTCACGTATGCTGAGACAGCCAGCAAATCTTAAAAAAACCCCATCTAATTATGGGTAGAAGGGCAACAAAGGAGATGCGAGTGATCATTTGCCCATCAGAGTTAAACATGGTTTTGTGGTTCTTCCTGACACAAGCCCTGCCTTAGTGATGTCATCAGGTCTACATCCATTCACACGGGCCAAGATCAAACACCCGTTTCTCCCTGAATAAACTGCGGGGTCGATTTTTAGCAACAGCATGAAGAAAACTGAAAGAGAGGCATATTTCGCAAGCTGCATAGACTTTGTTTAAAACCAAGCCCTATGGACTGTTTTTCCCCTTAATTCTCCTTCCCTCTTCCAAAGAGTAGAACACAGGGCACTGTGTGGACGTTCCCACTTGAAAGACGGCGAGGAATTATATGTTAGACATAAATGAATTTCCTAATCATATACTCCAGGGGAAAATGAGTCGCAGATGTCTTCCAGGGCAATTTCCCTTGCTGATCTTTGTTTAATTTGAGAGCAAGGTTTTTGTTGTTTGGAAATGAAAAGTCTCAAAAGCTCAATTTGAACAATCTGAAGAGTAAACGACTGCTAGCGGTGAGAGTAAATGAGGCCCAAAGCAAACGAGAAATACGGTGTGTTACTGCTGGTGTGTGCATTTGTAATCGTCTCTCGCAAGTGTGATGTGTAGGCACGCACAAGCTGCTGCAATCCCAGACTTTGTGCCACTCCGTTTTAGCCCGTATGCCGTTAAACATGTGCACGAAGCCACATTAGCGCTTCTTCTCCGTCACATTAGGAGCACACTAACTCTGTGGAACTCTGAGACATGCTGTATGAGTACTTCTGCACGAGCCATGCATATGGATGCAAATGTGTTTTTGTATTGGACCCTCTTAGCTCCAATGTCATTCTCGCATTAGCAAAGAGGCAGCTGCCTCTTCAGTTTTGCCGCTTTCTCATTCTCATGGCTGGCCCTTTGTGAGACTGAGTGGGTGCATGTGGAGATAGATGAATGACACCTCACACATGCATGAAACACACACACGCACACCACACATACTTTAGTAAATAACCCAGCAGGAAGTACATCAGTGTTTCTGTACAGATGAATAAAAAAGACACTGAGCTATAGAAAGACACTAATACATACTTTGGACAAGATGACACGGACTACGTCTCTCTGACAGTTAATCAGACATCTGTGTATTGCCTCCCTGTAGAGATGGCTGGCGTCCAGTCAATTATATGTTAGATGACTATAATCATGAGTGGCACAGGCCAGTCCTTTAGCACTTCAAAAGTGAAATCACAGGCCAATTAGACTAATGAAGCAAGAACTGTGGCTTCGATCAGTCTGTTCTGCACTGTGATCGCTCTGATTTTAGGCTGGTTGAGTTCAATAGAGACTCGCCGCTACATCAGCTGAAGACATGTTACCCAGGGTTTATTTCCATTTTCCTCTTTTAGCACTGCTTTACACCGTCGGGCTGCAAAAGCAGGCTGATGTGAACTGTTGGGAGGAAGTGCCAAAATGAAATGCTGCTCAGCAGGCATCTTCTTTGCTGCTGTGGGTATCTCACAACGTCAGATCTGAGTTTCAGATAACAGCTTTATGTTTTTTTGTGAGGTGTGGGGCAACAGCTAAGGTCAATGTTGGTTAGTTCCATGGTTATTTAAGGCATTTTGAGAAACATGTGCTTGACAAGGCCCCCTGGAGTCTTCATTCTCTCTGTCTTTCCCTCTTGCACACACACCTTCACACAAACACACACACACACACACACAAAAAGAGAGGTGTGGTTAAACTCATGAACATTTTACTGTTACTGAACAAATTTCTGATGTCCTGTTGTGGTCTAACAGGCGTGCTCCGTTCTATTCCCCATACACACACACTCTTCCGGTGCGGTTTGGCCAAACATGCATTCAACCCTGAATTCTCCAACTGAACAAAGATGTCAAGTTCACACTCACAACATGTACACTTGAAGTACAACGCTGCCGAGACTAAAAGAAAGACACTGTTTCATCAGTCCCGGACAAACTTTTGTCAGTTGCTCTATAAATGCCTTTTACCCTGAGTTTCCATTTGATTTTGACCAGAGATCTCGGATCAATGTATTCTGAGTGTCACTCGTTTGAAGCAGTAATTGGTGTAAGATAAAGGTGAGAGGTGCTGGGAGATTCTTGTTAACTCCTAACAGACCTTTGGTGAGGAGAGTGCCTATCGGAGCACAGATGACAGCTAATTGCACAAATGACAGGGGAGAGGTTTTCACAAGTTGAGACCTTAATCTGGAGCTCTGTTCGTCTTCTCACATTCTCTCTTTTTCCTGCCTCTTTCAGCATTTTATACTCATGTCAATTCTGCTTAAAGGAACTAAAAGACTGATGACAGAAATAAGTCAAATATAGAATAAAAATAAAATAAAATGACAAAGTGGTTTGCCCCAGGATAAGAAGATTAGATTAATCTAAAGGGATGTTGAATACATTTTGATGTTTAGATTTCATTTAGATTAGTTTTTTCTTTTAAGGTTTTTTTTATTTTTTCACCTTAAAGTCCCACTCTGATCATTTGATCTATTGTATAAGTGTTCTCAGTGGTCCTTTAATTATGATTTTGCCGTTTTTAGACAAACTAGGACATAGTATCTGCAGAGCAGCAGTGGTTCATCCGAGTTGTGGGTTAGACTGTTGGTGCAGCGTGAGTCCACCTTCACTTCCCATCAGCCATTGGTAAGGGCTCTTCTGCCAGGCTACAGCCCCTCAAACCCCTATCCTAACATTACCAGTGCAACAAACAGTACAGTTTTGAGCCAGATACCAGCTCATGCAAGGAAAGCTAATATGTACATGGATCTATTAGTGTATAAGTGGATGCATCGAAATGGAGCAGAACTGGGAGCTAGTGGCCAGCCGACTGTAACACCTACATCACAGCTACAGGCTTTTTCAAACAGCATTTTTTCATCTTCTCCCGATTCACAACAATTTAAATAAAGAAATACTCAAAGATGCAAGTTTAAGCTGAATTTCTTTTACTCTATCATCAGTAAAATACCACAAGACCATGTCAAAAACACCAAAAATACAATTTTCATTGGAGTGAGTCTTTAAAATCTCTAAGAACAATTCGGTTTTGATAAAGTCAAATCTCATTCAACTATACTTTATAACAAAAGATCTATCAATGCTTAAGGTATAGTTTTTATTTTTTATTTTGCTTCTTTCTCAAATAATTTTTGTTGCATAAAATTTTAAAGCTACACTTCCAACGACAGTCAAATCCTGACAACTGAGAGATCCAGACTGCTTCAGAAGTCACTACTAAAGGCACCTTTTAAAGAGCAGAAAGCAGAATAATTAAATGCTCTTTGTTGCGCCATGGTGCCTTGTCTTCTCACACTGATGAAGTTAGAGGAACATCATTAAAATGGCTGGGCATGTTCGTAGAACACTTCCATCTGTGTTCCCCCACTGTTTCTCCTTTGCACACATGGTTCTCCCATCAGTGGATATTTATCACTGGGGTCCCCCCAACACAGTATTTCTACCCCCTTCCTCAGATGAGATTTAGTAGCGCTTTGAATGGAATCTTTCAGTTCCCGCGTGACTCTCCCTCCACGTTGTGTTTTTCACTGCTGCTGAGCGACGTGCAGCGCTCACAGAGCGCCTCTGTTCCCCCTGCGTGGTGACACAAAGGCTACATTTGAAGCACGCACAGCTAAACGCCGTCAATGGAACACACGCCACAACAAACGCTCCTGTTGTGTGTGCGTACGACTTTGTGTGTGCGGCGAGTGACCAGACAGAGAAACCAGGCATTGACCCCCCTGTGACGGCGGGCCCGGGGGGCAAAGACAAGGCAGTCCAGCTGTGCCCAACTGACGCCCTCAGTGCCTCCATTTTTACACTCCTGCACTGTATGCACTGGCTGTAAAATTTAACCCTTTAAAAAGGGAGTCTCTGGTAATAAACTTCAGCTTGACATGTCCTCAGGGGCAAACCAATGGACAAACAAAAGCAAACGCACACAATGTCTCACACACTTTTCTCAATTGTGCGTTTCTTCTCTCTCTGCGGGTTCAAACCCGAACGCATTCAGCTCAGACACAACTACTTTAACGGCCTCTGGGGAAACAGATAAAATTTAACAACGCGCTCAAACGTATAAGATTTACTATAAAGACAGATGTACTTTATTTCTTGTATATTCTGCAAATTTGCCTCCATTTTCCTTCACTTGTTCTAACATTTTATAGCTCGAAGCAGGCAGGATGTGTCACAGCCGAGCAAACATTCCCAGATGAACTCCACGACCACTAACTTCAACACATCATGGATGAAATCTCCACTTGGGTTTGGGTTAGTGTTAGTCATGCATTTTATGGCCCCAAGTGGGTGAGTGGGTGCTGTGTATGCGCTGGAGTCTGTACGTGTCTGTTAGGGAGGCTTCTGCGTGTGTGAAGAAGAGCCCATTCTTACCAGCACTGGTGCCTGCGCCAGTGGTGAGGTCAGCGCCCATGAGGCCACCTGTAAGATGAAATAACGTGTGAAGCAAAGGAAGGAGAGCCATTAAAGGATAGACACCCACATCCCATCCACTCTGCCTCCTGTCTCTCACTCACTTTAATCACAATAAGCTGTGTGTGTGCCATTACAGCACTGCTACTAGACGCAACCCAGCCTCCAAGTCAGAAGTTATACATGCTTAGCTATGGGCACAGTGATGCATTAAGCTGTCGTCCAAGAAAAACGACATATTATTATTTTTTCAAACATGTGAGGTGAAGGAGTAGGAGGGTCTCAGTCGTGTGCGGTTTTCTGTGGAAGCGCCAAAACTCATATTTCTTTTATGCCGGCATTTTGACCATCAACTTGTAATGACAGGGTGAGGGTGTGGGTAACAGCCTTCAGACCAGAGGGACAAAAAATAAAGGAATTTGGACAATCATAACAAACCAAATGGCCAATTATGTTTATATTAAAAGAAACGCGGCACCAACACATTATGCCAGGCCTCTTTAATGTTAAATCTCAGACTGAAAATTTAAAATGAAAACGCTATCCAGGATTTATTATTTTATATCATTTAATTGTGTCTTTTGACAAAATACCAAACACAAAATATGCAAATTTATGCAGGGGAAGCAGGGCAGTGTCTGTCTTTGTGTGTAATATTGTGGGTAGCTGTCATAAATTAAATCACACATTTGATTTGTCAGTGTCTATTAGCATGACAGACAGGTTCACACGCACACGCACGGAAACGCTTACACACACAGAGAAGACAGACAGATGGGATAACAGCATGTGCATGGGTGCATGGGTGCATGCGAGGCCCTACCTGTGTTACCTGCACTGGGAGGTCTGTGTGTCACTCCAGGAGACATGCTGTTTCTCTGTAGACCATGGTGTGTCAGCGGCAACAGATTGTGGTTGCCTAGGGTACCACCGGGGTGACTGTAGATTAGATTGTTCTGGTTGCTAACGGGAATGGAAACGGGCATGTCATAGTTGGATTGGGGCACAGCCTGCTGAGAAAAAAACGGAGAGAGAAAAGTAGAAGTTGATTAGGCTTGAGATAAGCAATGAAGTAAGTAAAAAGAAGAAGGAAGATACTATGGAAAGAAAAGAACAAGTAGAGAAAAAGATGACAACATAGGACACAAAGTTAAAAAGATGGTATTGTTTAAGTAACAACTTTAGGTAAAAAAGTATAGAAATATGTGGGGGAGTTAAGGAAACATTGCACAAAAATTAAAATATAAGTTATTCAGTTCTTCTAAAACATAATATATAGGCAGCTAACAGTTTATCATTACAGCATAATTGAGCAAAGCGTGTCTTGAAAGCTATTTTTAGAGATTTTTTAGGGACATAGTAATTCATCTTGACTTGGTATGACAGCAAGCATTGTGGAGCAAAAAGTTTAAGAAAGAAAATGCATGCTTTGAGTTTGGGTTAGATTACTTTGGTACCCAAAAACACTGCTGGTTCTCTGAGAACAAGCAATTTTTTTCTCAAACCCTTTAACTATCCAATTGCAGGTCGATCTTCAGGTTTGGGTTTTTGTCTTTTGTACTTCAGAAAATAAAAAAAATAAAAAACACTGAATCCATTAAAAGTAAAAAAAAAAAAGAATTATTTTAGGTTTTTATTTTATCGCAAACGTTATAATGTGTTTTATTTTGGATTTTATTAGAACCAAAATCAACTTCCGGTGTGAGTGTACATACTAGGAGTTTGCTTTTTGTGACTTATTCACTGATATACAAGGATAAACAAAGACATGTGTAATACGTGTAAAAAATTATAATAGGAAAAAAATAAAGACATGTAAAACTTTTTAGCCAGTTTAAGAAAAAAACATGTAAGTTGTTTTTTATGTGTCTGTGCCCTGCATTGTTAAGCACTTTTTTGGTTTGTTTTCTTCAAAAACTTCTTTAAAAATACACTTTACTTACTTAAAATTAAATCTCAGAATGGGAAAAGGTTAAAGAGCCAACCCTAATGTGTCCTTCCCCCCCCATCTTTAGCAACAACTGCTTCAACTGAAGAAAAGAACATTTGTTTGCAAGTATAACTAAAGCTAATTGTTTGAAATGGTAGATGCAGATCAGTCAGCAGGCTCATCAGTAACACGAGTGCAGCTAGCCCGACAGCCTCAGGCATCTAGTTTGTCATATTTATTGTGTCACTTTGGATGGGGGGGGGGCTTAACCTTGGGAGTGCCCTGGAAGTGGTTGATCCTTCATGTTGGTTTAAGGAAGTAGAAAATGGGTGCCTAAATTATTGCCATGTGTCTTGAAGCTGTGGAAGGTTTGCATCAGCGAGATCATCAGCGTGGCTTACATAAAAATGGGCTCAATGCCTTAGCACTGCTTATACTTGCACATTCACTTATGCTCTGTTAGTTGGCCAAATATTATTTCAACATACAAGGATTGCTACTCTAACCAGATATAATTAGGAGTTTCTGTACATTTCGCTTCAGCTGCAACTTCACACAGGAATTGGTTAGCCAAAAAACCTATGGCTGCTTTCTTTTAAGGCCAGGGAAAGGCTGTCGCTTGCTCTGCTTTATTTACCCCCACCCACCCTGTAATTTCTTCCATCTCAGATTCTTTGTTTGAGTTTTTAAATCCCATGATTGCCTTCGCAAAGTTCTCTCTATAGTGGAGGCCATCTCTGTGTGTACATTTGTGTGCGAGCCTAATGCTGGGTGTAAGGGCCCCATTTGTAAGCTGTCCTTTAACTGGTGCCATCCTTCCTGTTTTAATTCATCTTCTTCCTCTGTCTTCCCCACAGTCCCCCAACAGTCCCCTGCAATCCAGAGGCCCAGTGCTTGGCAGCCACCCTGACCACACACTGAACTGCCACTTGTTGTGTGTAGAGTCCACCCCCACCCCCCCATCCCCACCCAGCTCCGATCCCAAAGCCACCCCACCTCAACTCACCAAACCCTGCCTTATTTCTAACCACACAGCCGTCTGCTCCACGTGGCTGAGACACAGCTCTTTTCTTACTTATCAACTGTGGAGTTATCCCATTCTCTGGGAAGCCTAGGTTCTCTGAATACATTTGAATTTATATAAACAAATGTGATACATTTTGAAAGGATTTCCGCTTTTATCTTGGAAAATGCATAAAAAAGTTCAAACACCTCAACAATATCATGTGCATCCTGGCATGGCTTTTCATAGTTCACTAGTTCATAGACCTTCTGCCTGCCTTTCCTTCAGCACAGTGGACAGACTGTGAAGCATGAAGTCAAATGTTCGAGATTTAACGTGTTTGCTGATATTTTGTTTTCTGACTCTGTCCCTCATGCTGCAGGTGACTGAGCACTGGGCGTTGTGGTATAGAAAAAAAAGGACACGCACATGCAGAGCAAACCTCCCCTGAGAGCCATGCAAGGAATTATGGGTAAACTTTGGTTCAAAGAACAAATATTGTTATAATTTGTCATTGGAGAAAGTGTGCAGTCACTAAAAAGAAAAAAATCTGTGCTAGTTATGGTTACTGTCCAGATAAATTAGAGGACTGTTCCTTAAACATAAGCAAGCAAAATCAAAGAACTGTAATTTCTTCACTCCACACTATAATCTCACTCTGAGCTCACTCTCGCTGTGTTTTTGTGAAATTAGTCTGGTGGCAAACAACTGTGGTTAGCCGGGTTAGCTCAGCAGTGGCCAGCAGGATTTTGCTGAGCCTTCTGATGAGGCCGCACATTTTTCAACATGTACTTACAGGTATCTTTTGAGTTTTTATCATATGATCAAAGTCCTCATTAATCTGTTTGTATTTCTCTTCAGTGCGTGGGGTGAGGATGAGAGTGGACTCGAGCTCCGGGCTCTCGCCACCCTTGTTTTCCTTCTTGTTCAAAGCCTGCCAGGTCCCACAACCACAGATAAAAAAGGGTGGGAAACACAGACATGAAGGGACGAAGAAACGGGTGATAGGACAAGACGACGAGGGGACGGTGACAGAGGGAAGGAAGGGAAGAGGGGAAAGAAAGATGAGAGTAAGACTCTGGGTTCAACCAACAGTACTTACACACAGTCTCTGTCTGCTGATCATTAGATCAATGTCCTCGTTTATTTTCCTGTACTTGTCCTCGGACTCGGGGCTGTGGCCAACCGAGTCATCTGCATCGGGATCTGGGCTGTCACAGCCGTTTAGGCCCTTCTTTCTCAATGTCTGCAAACAAAGGTGTACAATATTATTGAGGGTAGGGCACAACAACCCAGCTCAATCGCCTGGGAGGGACAAACTCAAGTCAAAGAACTTTATTATTCCGTTTGGTGCAACGAAATTCACTGGCAAACTAACTTGGATCCAAGACTATGGCAATCAAAAGAGCTACAAGTTTAACTGAAGGAGATTATATGTACTCTGCAAAAAAAAATAAAAAAAAACAAATCTTTGATCTTTATAAAATGGATTATTTTGCAAAATTGTGCGTTTATTTTGTTAACATGGTGTGACAAATGGCACAAATGATTTCATTAAATCAGACAAGACAAATGATCCCAGTCTTGCACAAACACAAAAAAACTTAAATGAGAAGTTAAATCACACAAGAATTGCATGTCTGTGGTTTATATTTTCGACAAGGCAGTTTCTGTTTTGGCCACCTGATGGCCACCTGCCCCCATTAGAGTGGGCAGAAAAACACCAGGAAACCACACTTTACTGTTCACTCACCACTCCCTGAAGCCAGGAGAGAGACACAAAGAGGGCTATAAAGTGGGAGAGAGAGCGCTGCATCTGTCCTTTCTCCCAAATAAAAAAGGTTGACAACCCCTAACAACACAGATACGTTTTATTGAGCATCCCTGTGTGATAGCATGAGGGGACGTTTGCTTAAGTAAGTGTGCGTGTATCGATGGGCGCTGTGTTCTTTTGCCTAGTAAGATGAGAGACAAAGACAGAGCAGGAGAGAAGAAAAGTACAGTAGCTGACAGTTAGAGATCTCATCAAAGACACCCCCTCCTCTTACTCTCCTCCACCCACCACTCCCGGCCCCCCTCCCTTTCTCCTCCTGGCTTTAATAAAGGGAGATTAGTCTACGGGAGGAATATCACGGGCCTGCTGCTGTCTGTGCAGTCGTCGCTTCACACTGCGCTCTCCTACTTTCATCTGAAGCTTCATATCAGACAGACGTAATTAAATTTACTTTAGCACACCCTGTATTTGATGCTGATCAAGTGTGTGTGTGCTTGGTTGCATGTCTGTGTGTGGGAGGGAAAAGAGGGGAATGAGTCTATGTTTGCGTGTGCACGTGGGTGTGTGAGAGTGGGTGTTAGAGTCAAGAAAAAAGAAAGAGCCACTGAGCAGGAGAAAGGAGGAAGATAGATGCTAAGATAAGTTAATCTCAGTGAACTTCTCTCTCCTATTTGTTTGTCTCTGCCAGTTCTCACTCACAGAAGAGAAACAAGTGCACACTACTCCATTACAACCAGCAGAGGAAGTGACAGGGAGTGATCTGCCTGCTTAGAAAACAAATAGAAATCCAGTCATCTCTCATGTCAGCACAACAAAGAGCTGTTTTGAGCGCAGTTTAAGTGAACTTGGAGGACTTCTATTGTGCGCACGTTTGTGTGTGTGTTTGATTCCTGAGGCGTCTCAAGGCGAGGCAGCTACTGTAAGTGTGTCAACTTTTGTTGGCTCTCCGTTTCTTTCTCCGAATCCTCGCTTGGCCCCTCGAGTGGAAATCTGGAATTCTGAATTTGAAAGCTTCTCTCATGTCTTTGACAGTCTTCAGGAAATCACACCAAACAAATCAACCAAGGCGATGAAGGAGATCTGACTTCCAACTGACCTACAGTGAATCAGGCTCTCTTGCTCTATCAGAGGAGGATGAGTCAAAAGAACAAAGGGGTTGCAGAGGTTTAGCACGCTGTCTTTTTTGGCAAAGGCACGAGATGTAAAAGTTTGCCGTTTCTTCTCTGTAGTTTCATTCTGGCCTTGTTGATGCATCATATCAAACTGACAAGAGCTGAACTGCTGGCCTTTTCTCACTTCATATGAGAATGCAAACAAGTTAAAAACAACTTTTCTTCCTACTTACATAGATTCCCACCTACTGCCACCAGCACAAAGTGTGTGAGAGATTCACTTCCATTCTGGGAAGAACAGAAGCGGAGCATTGCTGGGAGATGAGAGGCAGAGCTGGGTTAAAGGTGACACCCATATGGGGTAACTGAGCTGCACGTCTGCTGTGGAGTTGGGCAACAGCCTCCCTGGGCACTGACGGGGCGCAGGCAGCCAGGGACTTTAGTGTTACATATTAAATGACAACAAGGCATGTGGCTTGAGCTTAGCCCTTCAGCACAGCCCAACATATTTAGGGAGCAAGACAGTGATGCTATGCTACACATCCCAGTTATGCCACCTGTTACAAAACATCACACCTGTTCCCAAACACAGGCGCTCAACCCAACATCCAATCAGATCCGCTGCTGCGCCTGTGTAGCCATAGATGGACGTCTCACTTCTGAGTCATCCACATCAACACTGCTTTACTTTTTCCACCCTGTGTTTATGTTTCAAGTTTATTAAACCCACAGCCTGATACTTTCTTGAATTTTGTTTGCATTTCACAGTTTTTGCTTGAAGGAGTCACAAAGCACGCCTCAAAACAAGGCTGTTTTTGTGTTCAGTAGCTGTTACTGTCAACTCGCCTGACCAAGATGTTACTAAATAACAGTTGGTTAGATGAGAAAAAACAACAACTTAGATGACAAATTAAAAGAACAAATTTTTAATAAAAATGACACTTGAAATGAGAAAAAGAGGGTGGGTGTGATAAACTGGCATAAAAATAAAGTCTTCGGGGAATATGGTAAGAGGAGTAAACAAAGGCGCAAAGTAGCCACATCTTCGGGAATGTTCAAGTTTTTATTATTTAGAGGTACTTTTTATGAGTATACATTTTTACAGTTAAACACTACCTTCACCCTTCCTGCATTCACACCTTACCTGCTACATTGTTAACACAATTGAAAAGGATTATCAGTTTTGGACATCTCCTAAAGTGAGAAGCCGTTCTATGAGAAAGAGAATCACCTGGCACACAACTAAAAGAAAGTACAGGGAATGTGAGAGAAACGAGGGAGGAAAAACAGCTAAAAAGCTGTCCTCTTGCTTGGCTGCGTGTCTTTCTCTATGGCCCCTTTGGAGGCTTGCTCCTAATTAAACTCCTTCTTCGTGATGTTCCCTTATGATTCCACTCACAGCAGGCACAGCATAGACAAGGTGTCCTACATACTTGAGACACCCGTCTCATTGGTACCCTTCAGCTTTGCACCCATAGCTGAGATGGCCTCGACAGCGTTGGTCTATCAGGTTTGCTAAACTCACCAGAGGCAGACTTGTGAATCACTGAAAACTGATCTACACTGTCATAAGCTTGTTTTTTGATTTGGCATTAGAAAAGATAAGACAAAAAATCATTTTATAGTTTTTGTTACTAATGACAACTTCTTGTAGGTCTTGAGATAAACAGTGGGAAGGATTTGGTTGAGAATTCTAGGTGGCCCCAGGGGGTCTGCTAAGGACAGATGACGCCTGCTCAGAGCCCCAGCCATACTAGGATCCGTCTGCTCGGCATTCTGCCACCCTGCTCACCCTACCTATCCCTCTATCCGTCTTTCTGCCCCAATGTTTCGGTCTCAGTCTGCTCCTCAGTCTGTCACAGTATTCCTCACGTTTTTCTGCAAACTGACTACGTCTCAACACAATCCTAGTCAAAACACTGTTGGCTTGATGGGCGCATCTTTATTTTTGGCTAATTAATGGGCTGTGTTTGGAAAGAGCTTCAGTACTGACCATTCCCCTCTGCAGTTATGTTGGCAGTGGCTGAAGGGTATGACACATTCAATATTGTGTTTATGGGTTTTGGTGACAGACAGGCAAGTGAATGTTCTCAGTGTCTTCAACCCATTGACTGACAGCATCAGTGCAAAAGCCCCCACAAAAAAAAAAGAAAAACAACTTATAATAGGCCTTTTATATCCTCTGCTTACATCGTAGGGGCTTTTGTTTCCACGCTGTTGGAAGCAAAGCTATGACAGAAGATAATAGCTGGAGTTTTCCCTGATGAATGGTTTAGTTTATTCAATTTCAACCTATTAGACATGGTTGGGAAAAAGTCACAAACATGTTGGCACTATATAAAAAACACCAAGAACTTATCTTTCATGGTTAATTGTGTGATTTTTGCACCAAAAAAGTATAAATAAATTGCACTGGATTTAGATTGTGACATACAACTTTTTCATTTTAGCCGTTTCAGTAAAACAAGAGGTACAAAAATAGACTGATGTGAAATAATGCCCACTTTTTTGTTTACTGTTAACTGTTAACATTTCTGGGGCAATAAATTGGGTTTCCTTTCTTAAAAACTGTAATTTGTTAAATCAAGAGAATTAATTTCCTTCAGGTCTTTTATGCATAATGTTTAGCGGGTCAAGAGAATGAGCAGAAATATGTCAAAGAAGTGCTCTGATTCTTAAATTTTGACGCTGTTTTTTTCTAACTTGCCTTAGTTTTTGTGCCCCCCCCCCCTTCCCACTCACTGTGGCTCTTGCTGTCTTTTCTCTGCTTTTTAGAGTGAAGGGAACATCAGAGGGATCAGGCTGGCTTAGTTTATTGGAAGCAGATGGCAGACCAAAGGCAAGAGGGCCACCGTTTCATGAAGCGTGGTTTGAACATGCCAGGGCCATGTCGGGGGGCATACCCATGGATGATGGGTGCATGGTGTGTGTGTATGTGCTTGAATGATTGGAGTGGGAGATGGCTGATTTTGTAGGTTACCAGTCTAAAGAAAGGATTGGCTAATTACAGTGTAGTCCTGCTTCTTTCCATATTTATGTTAGCATGTCTTGTTAACTGACTGAGAACTTTGGTGTCAATGAATTTTCATTGCTTTAGCAACATTGAAGCCTGTGGTTTACTGCCTTTCTGTTGTATTTTGATCAGAGAAAAAACACAACCTTATTTTTGACCAACTGTTTGCAAAACTTCAATTTTGCTGTCTCAAAACCATCAGGAGATTGGGTTTGTGCCAACTTCTTTATGATAAAAAAAATTGAGTTGACTTCAAAATTAAAACTTTATTTTATCGAATTCTTGATTGATGATTGATTAGTATATTCTACATGTGTAAAGGAAAAATGACCCAAAGACTGAGTGCACTTCTTCGAGGTATAACTGTAGTGTTGTAGAGTTGATGAAATTAGTGGTTCAAGTTAAAATGTATGTACTCTAAGTTAAGGAACTCTGATGGAACACTGATGGTAATGATGTTTGATACAAATCTGTTATCAAAACAAAAGACTTGTCCATTCTTATCACAATTTTAGGTGGATCAATGCCATATAGAGATTTGTGTTGATGGTGAGACGTGGTATCTGGAAATAGGTACCAGTAGTTGTGAGTACGTTGATGGTGAACGGTGTCTTGTGTCAGGACAAGCATACTTTTGGGTTAAAACCATCCTGCATTGATGAGCACAGTCCCAGATCTCATTTGGAGGGTCAGCCTTGTTGGCAATTTTTTTCTTCAGTCTTGCTTTTCCTATTGTCTCTGAAGAATGAACCAGGTGGGACAATGCAAAGTTATTAAAGAGTTTCTCAAAATCAACCAAGTCCTCAGTTCAGATTCTTGACCAAAGGGTTGAGAAAGTGCTCTGCCCAATGGAGTGGTCACCATGGGCGTCTTTAAAAATGGAAAAGTCAAAGTAAAGAGTGCAAGAAAGATGGAGAAAGGGATGAAAAGTTTTTTTCCTATTGCCATTGTGATCGTGCATGTGCTGAAATCCCAGTTAAAAAGAGTCCACTGCAGACAAGAGCCCACTCACAGAAATACAGCCTTAGCAAGCCAGTACACAGCAGATTACCAGATGGTGCAGTGTTTCCCATATGGACAAGACACACACTAAACACATGTCAGAATCCAATACTGTTTGCTACAGCAGCATCCCGGCTCTGAGAACAAAGTGGTCATTCAGACTTGTCACTACACTGTATAATTAGCCAGATAGACATTATGACACACAATGCCAGCTCAGAGAAACTGCATAAAGAGGACACTTATGAGTTCACCCTTAACCCCACCATCTTTCATCCCATCTATACTTCAGTTGTAAAACACTTAGCTACTCAAATGAAAGAAGCGTAGAATGAGCGTAAATGTTCTACTGATGCAGCATAAAAATCAATTCTCCAGGGTTGAACTGTGTGTGTTTTCAACCCGCGTCTTACTTTACATGCTTTATGCAATGCGATATGGGCTGTTTATGAATGCACATGTGACTGTAATGTGATCCAGCTTTAAATTTTAAACTTCAAGGTAGTGACAGCTAAAGAAACGAAAATGTCTGACTTTTTAGATAAAAACCTCTTCAAGCCACCCTCCATTTCTTCTTTGTGGGTACTCACCATCTCCACCTCAACAACCACTAATCGTCACTTAGCTACTTTTGTCTCTCCGTCTCTTATCGCGTGGTACCACAGCAGGAAAAGGGAGCCGGAGGGAGGCCTTGAGTAACAATGACCAGCCGGCTGACCTCTATACTATGACCTTGAGTTTCCACACTCTACCCCAAAGCAGCAATCATGACCAGGAACGGGGAGCCAAGGGGTGGGGGTGGGCGAAAGCTTTAGGCGGGCAAAGGAATGCCATCTATAAAAATAGATCTTCATTATTCTGAATTTTCCACAAATAGTTTCAAAGAACAAGGCATCATTTCATCTTAATGGCTGGCGTGAATTGTTTTGAGCTGTGTAGTGGAAAACCTTGCCTTTTGGCAGCGTGGCCTCAGAAGTGGCCAGCCTTTTTCACTGTTCCTCACCACAGGGACCACATATTGGCACATTTCAAACATTCTATTTTTAAAGCCATCTTTTGTTGTGTGAGTACCTCAGACTTCCGTTTCGGTAATGACCTTAAAAAAAAACAAAAAAAAAAAACACGTCTGATAGAAATTGAAAAGCCCTAAATTCTTGTCTAAATTTCTGCTGTCTTGATCTGTGAGGACCTGATGTAAAAATGCTTTTAGATTGCATTGGTTTTTTTGTGCTTTTCTTGTAACTTGTGTTTGATTTCTGAAAAAGTCAACACATATAATGTATCAAATAGGAAGGGAAAAAGTTGTTTTGTTCCCACCAGCCAACGCACGTTTTCTTACTTTTATTATATTAAAAAGAATTTGAAAGACAAAGTTAATATTACATTTGAAAAAAAAAAACTGAATCCCATACATATAAAAACTGAAAACAGATCATTATTTTATGCAGCATGGGGGGGATCAACATTAGAAACAAATAAGACGCATTTCTTTATTTAAGGGGTTTTGAGGCACCACACCAGTGGTCTTTTGGATGTGGTCGATCATCAGAGAATAAGAGGGAGAGACTGCTTACTCACCACTTCTGATTTTAAAACAAACCCCACCCATAGAGTACAAAAGCAAGGAGCAGGGAATTAAAGAGAGAAAGGGATCCCAGCCATATTCTTCCATCCCTTTCCTGCAAGAACAGGCGGCTATATTTAGCGTTGCCAGATTCTATATTTAGAGCCTTAACTTTTTTTTAGACATTTATTACACTAAAGAGATTAAATAAAAGGGTGGTGGTTTTGGGGCAACACTTTTTGCTTTGACAGAGTTATACCTAAATTAGTGAATACACAATTAAAACATTCAAAAAGATGAACTTTCTGAACCAGAAGTTTACATTTAGTAGGAAACTGCTTTTTTTAACCACCTGAATTCAGTTCTGCTTTTTATCTTTTAGAGGAAGTCTAAAAGCAGAAAAATTAAAACTTTTTTTTTTAAGACAGAATCTTTCTAAAAGCTTAGGTTCTTGCAGTTTAGTTTATCATCTGACAAAAATAAAATTTTGAAAGGTAGTCAATGTTTTTTATAATAGTTTTTTTCTCTTGAAACAGAATTGTTAAAAAAAGAAATCATTAACATCTGCTTTATTTGATTTTCACTTTGGTAAGGGTACACATTTGGACTTTTAGACAAAGATGCTGTTAGAAAAAAAAATAAAGTGTATGAAAGTCAAGGGAAAACAAAAGAGTTGATTTAAAAAGTGCCTCATAAACTGGTGAATTTCATTTTAGTTGCTTGCAAAATTCACATTCTCATATAAATCAATATAAATATATGATTATACTTTTAAAGCTTTCCTGGAATTAACATCTTTCTTTCCTGTTTGTCAGTTCTATTGTAATTAACTTACACTCAACCCAATACAACACCTGCTCTTAATTTGAATTCTTTTTTTCTTTGTGTGCTAGCACCAAGAAATAGAAAAAACTGTCATCTTAATCCTTGTTTAAAAAAAAAATGCTGTACCATTAGCTTGCCAGTGTCACAGGGTTAATTTACTTAGCTGTTCAAAGCGGCTTTAGATCTTAATCTTCAGCTAACCAGGAAAAACAAGCCAAGTTGTCAGTCACTAGTAAACACTAAGGCACTGTGAACGCAGCACCAACTCCACCCTTCAATGTTCATTACACCACATGTGCCTTATTCTGAAACCACAAAACAACTTCACACAAATTACCACTCATAGCTAAAGCACAGAAGATATGAGATGACTCCCTTGTTTCACTTGGACACTTGTAAAAGTAATGAAGGATAAATTACATTCAAGTCCGAGTCATTATGCAGTCGCTCTCTGAGAGCCATGAGAAGAAGTCATTCAGTGAACTGATCAACACAGAAAACTCCTCAAGGCTAATGTTCTCCACGCTGTTTAGAAACCAAATAAGCACACAGAATAGCACACATGCTGGAAAATATTTTCACAAGAGTGCGGCAGAGCGTGAGCACACTGGCACTTTAGAGAAGGAGATCACATGTCCTGGTGACTTGCAAGACTATTTTGAAAGATAGAAGAAAAAAAATAATAAAGACCAACATTGTTTGGGTAAGTGAAATGAACTAAACAAGTTTCAACTGTATTAAGAAGGCAGAAACGCCCTCCATAAGTATAAATGCTGTGGGTTTACAGTTTCCAAGAGATACCAGGTTTGATGTGCCCTCTCTTTATGTTTCTTCATTTACACTCCTCTGGCAGCACCACCTCCTCTTCCCAACATTCTTTCCCCTCCCTCCACTGGACTGTCAGTGGGCTGAAATCACACCTGTACTCCTCACACGTCTCAGCACACGGGTGAAACATACGCAGGGTGAAACATGGTGAGGGAGCTTTGCTGAATCTCATTAGCCAAGCAGGTAGTCATTAACAGAATGACCTTTGGAAATAATTACCAGCCTTTCTCCCTCCATCCCTCTCTTCCTCCCTCCCTCCCTTCTCTTCTCACACTCTTCCATTGCTCTGTCACTTCTATCTCCCTCTCATTCAATACTTCGGTCTTACAGAGAACGGAGGGGGAAAAATGAGGTTAGGTGAGGAGTCAAGTCCCTGCTGCTGCTGTTTAAGATTACAGTGTGAGCTGAACTTTCAGATTAGGTTAATCCTTTGAAAATGGGATTGGCCAGTAGCCCTCCTCTGGAAGGTAGGCAGGCAGGACCCGTCAGTAGCGGGATCCATGTGCCATTCCATGTGATTCTTGAGCCAACAACACGCGAACATGCACTCCTGACTGAGGTCATTACAGCGCCGTTGGCTCTTCAAGGTTTGAGCCAATTGTCACCAAGCATGTTCACATGCAAGAACCCGTGCAGAGCCTACACTTGCCAAGCACTCCATGTCCCCGTGCAATAACCAAAACTGTATGTTAAAAACAACAAAAAAACCCTAAGTACACTATTCTCTCCAATCAGGTGATTTTCCGGGCAGCGAGAGGACACATCTCCCTACCCATTCACTTACCCTTTAAGCGTTTCTCAATTCTGCATTCTTTGTTTCCGCAGAAGGAAGAACAAGCACATTGTGGAGCAGGAATTTGGCAAAGCACAAGTGTGTTGTTGGATTTGGGGCCTTTGAATCACAGCATGAGCCAGCCAAACGTTGCTTAGGTTTGGGATAAAACTGCAATCATTGGGAGGAGAAAGAAAGGTCTCTTTTATGTGCTATTGCAATTTACAACTGCATAGCTGAATAATAAATCACCCAAAGTGACTCAAAGTGTTTGTTCTTAAGAAGGAATAAAATAAGGAGGAAAAAAAAGGAGAAATGAATTCATCCGCTTGTCATTTCCCAACACAGGCTGCCATTTTAGTACTGTTCTCATGTCCAGGAAAACAGTCTGGCAAGTGGGGAGTATAGGAAATCTATCTGCATGTTTGACTCTTTTATCTAGAGCCAGACTCGGGGTGTGTTGTGGACCTGCCAGGAGGACACACTTGGAGCCTCCATGGATATCTAGACATGAAGGATCTGCCTCTGTATTTGCTTTTATCAAACAAGTTAGGGTGAGATTAAATTTGTCTTTGAACATTTGTCATTAATGAAAAGATACTCCCCTTTTGTTTATGCAGGAGCTGATAACACAGCGTATTGCATTATTTCTAGCGTCACTAGAAGAATACGTCTCTTTGTCATTTTTCTTGTTTCATCCCCTCTACTGAGGTAAATATTATATCTGGTGTGTGGGACTATTGTAGAAGTGATGTTCCAGATGAAATGGTTTTCAAGTGAGTCATCAAGACCATTTTTAACTACTCTTCTCTACCTTTATCTTGCAATCCCCATTGGGGGGTCTTTCTCACATACATCTATTGAACCATTCATGGATTCAAAATAAGAAAAATAAAAACAAACTCGAGTGTTCAGTGAAAAAAAACAGATACAAAAAGGACTAGAAAGGGAGAAAAAAAAACGTCCAGCTTCTTGTAAACATGCTGCTGCAGGAGAGGCAGTGCAACACTCTCAACAACGTTAATTATCAACCAAAGACATGCTAATTACATAGAGTTTTATTGCTAATGTAGCAGGCCTCTACGCCAGCCGCCCACACTCTGGGCTCCGCTCCCCTACCTCTGCCTCTCCTCCCACTACACCTTCAGGCACAGCAGTAATAGAGGGAGAATGATGCATGCTTTTCAGTGTACTGATAAAGACAAGAGCCTCAACAAAATTCAACATAAGAAAGAACAAATATTAGATGTCACTTTAAATTCTATAGATAAACCTCAGTTTTAGCTACAAGCTTTGATGTAATCTCGTAGTCTAAACTACCCCCCCATGTTCTCACACCTGTCCCCCCATCTCTCTCCTATACAAGCTAAACGTGCAAGTCCCAGCCCTGCGGCCATTCCCCTTAGAACGCCGCAGCTCAGGCTGAAGTCCTCTTTGGATCGATTTCTCCTGCAGTGAGTTGCTCAGAGAGCCTCGCTCCTCTAGGGATCAAACTGTAGGCAGTGCTCCACAGCCCCCCCCCCCCCCCCCAGACTCTTTCAAATCTTTCTCCTGACATAGCTGTTTACACGTTAGCCATCCTATGCCGTCTAATGGAGACAGTTCAAAAAGAGCTTCAGCGGAGGAACCACTTGCTGAAATATGTGTCAACTCTCTTCATAGGTTCAGCTGGAGCAACATAATGCACTGACCACAGAGGGTCTGAAAGGCACCAGCACTTACTGGTACACAACCCATAAAAGTGGTCCACCTTCCATTTGATGGCTTAGATGATAAAGTGATCCTCTTCTTTCTAAATAAACTGTAGTTCATTTTCAAGCCACTCCGGGACACAGGGGCCACATATATAGGGGCCTATAGCAAACGACACTTGATGCTTGACTCTTAAAAGTACATTTTGCACCACCACAGTTGAGGTTTTTCTAGATTGTGTCTGTTTTCACTTTTTAAAACTAAGACAACAAAAGCATTAACCATGGTCAAAAATTATTGTTCCAACAGCAGCTCCAAAAAATATTTATTGTTGAAGAATAGAGCAGGATAGCAGGGGATAAATGTAGTTGTTCTCTGTGCCGTCGGAAATAAAGCCCTTTTTTAGTTCACTTAGTGTTCCATCAACTAGGTTAGTCATCTGTTGAGTGCTATATATTTGCTAATATATGGACTACATGAACACACTTCACATTTGACAGCTCCAAATGGAGATGCCTTCAACAGTATGAAACAGAGATCAGCAAACCACTTGTGGGGTTATGGTATGATAAAATTCATTTATCAACACTTTTTAAACCTCTCTGAAATACCAGGAGGAAAGAAATCATACCATATAATACGTATTATTTTTAAAGAATTAGTCTACGAATGATTATTGCCATCGGATCCGCGCCCTGTTGGGAGAAAAAGACAAACATCCAGCCACATTTTATTTAAACAGTTATTTTTTAATGCCAGGAACAAAGTTAATGGTTTCTGTGAATGTCAAACCTGAAATGTAATTAATTTACTTTACTGTTTATAGTATAAATACTAAAAAGGGTATCTGGAATTAATAAAATGTGTAATTTATGCAGAAAATATGTTTTCTTTATTGAAGGTAAAACTAAAATAAAAAGTTCTTGGTCAGTTCTTTCAGTGGGAAACCTAAATGGCAATCCAAAAAGATGAAAGAAAATTAAACTTAAACTTAAAATAATTTTGTGTATGTGTTGTCACCATTTCAATGATCTCTCTGCATTATAGAATTCAAAATTTAAAAATGTGATATTTTCATGACATCACTTGTATATGTGAAGGTTTAGGAGGAGAGAGATTTAAGTGAAACCCACTGCCTGTCACAGCCCCAAAGTGCTTAATAACAGGTCGAAAGCCCAAAGCTTTAGACGGGCGCGAGCGTCATTTCCTGCTTTCTCTACCTGCTTGATGTCTGGACTGATGCCGCTGTTTTAAATCGGTTTGAGCCACACCAGTGACATGTGCCCAAAGCAGGTCAGATCAGCACCCCCCTCTTGGAAGCACATCAATGATGACAAGAGACCAATGCCAGGGGGTGGTGATTACATGCCACAGCGGGCAGTCTGAAAGGGCAGGATCAATGCTAGTCTACCCCTTTTGTGTTGAAATGAAATAAAAAGTGGTAGTTTTAAGAAACACGTTTTCTTAAATATGGCAACATACTGTGATTCTTAAAATACTTTCTTTTAAAGTGATTGATATTCCTACTGAACCCTTAGGGAGCACTGACAAGCTATGGGAGCAATTATCTCTTGTACTGTGTTAGGTGTGAAGACTAAAAGAGAGAAGTTAGGGTTGCTGAATGAGTCACAAACACGGTAACCATCTGTCTACTTGTGCGTTTGCATAAACATGCTCCTCTTGGCCCCGTGTGTGTGTGTGTGTGCGCATGTGTGTGCCGACTGTGAGTTGCCTGTAGCTTACCTCCACAATATCAGAGTTGGTTCTGCTCTCATGGGGCTCGTTGTACTCGGTGTATTTAAGCAGGACCTTGTCCATGTCTGTGCTGGCGTACTGGAACAGCTTGTTGGTGCTGTTGAAGATGATCAGGGCAATCTCACAGTCACACAGCACACTCAGCTCATACGCCTTCTTCATCAGGCCAAACTTTCGCTTCGTAAATGTCACCTGAGTGAGACAAGAGATGAATAAACAAAATTAGAACACCATGGCGAGCTGTGGCCAGATGAACACATAGCCTTTCTCCAAAAACTCATTAGTGAGAACACATTTTTAGCCATAAAAAAGCTATTCTATGTCACAGTGCCACATAAAAAACAAATTCAATACTTTGTCTTAAGTAAAGAAAAAACGAAAAAAAACAGGGTAATGAAAACAATTGTCATTTAGAATTATGCAGCTGAAGTTGTCGGTTCTTTTTAAATGAAAGTGAAGTGTGGTGATAGTTCAACACCCGCCAGACTGTTACACTCTATCCACTACATGAAGGTTAAAAAAAAAGAAGCTGGGTTTGCATTTAGGGAACTGAAAATACTCTGTGTCAGTCAGATAACGGTAAAGAAGATCCCTTGTTGCTTGTGCATCAAAGTCAACAGAAGCTCATCGCAGCTCATATCAGGTCAAAGTCACCCAATCTTCTGGCCTTATATTTGCACAACGGAAAAGCACAGAAAACTACCAACCAAGGAAAATAAAAGATGACTTTTATGATTGTGTAACAAAAAAAAAAAATTACACTCCGACAACAATAGTATTTTAATTTATTATGGATTCTTTTTTTTTTCCAGTTTATCCGTCTGTGTGTGTTGGTAAAGGCAATTACATTTGTGCATGTGAGAGGCTTTAGATCAGAACCCTCAACTACAGAGGGATACAAGTGCCCACACTGTCAAAATAGAACAGTCCCTATTCCTTTATTGTGTGGATCAAAACTCCAAGCTGTGGAAGTGGTTTTCTTTACTGAAGCATGTGCTCCTTAGTTACACGAGAAAAAGAGATGTGCCTCTTTGAGCAGCACGTTGTTACTGGAATTCCTTTTATTTTGCTTCTGCAGCTTTATGTGAAAATTACACTTTTCAAAGCTTTCTTTGCAGAGGAAACACTTCCAGGGCCGTGCCCAGCTGGTAGCTAACCATCTCCGCTTGTTAAATTCTGCAAACATTCATATTCTCAACAGATAGCGTCTATACAATATAAAAAAAAGTAAATGAAGAGTAAACAAAGCTTGAGTAAGCATAAAGACCTGAAAACAGCAATAGAAAATCTCTGTGTGGGGTTGATTGGGGGTAATGAATGGGCAATAAAAGTTATAAATAATGCGCTGTCCTTCATATTTTCCTTTCATAACTTCAAAATAAGATAGGCTTGAACCATCATTGACAGTTTTACATTTCTTGAAATCATATCTGCCAGGATGCACCAAGAAATTCAATAGCAGATTCTCCCTTGCATTCATTCGTCTTTTTTTCTCTCTCTCTCTCTCTTAGCTGAAGGAGGGTGAAACTTCTCATGAAATGCCATATCTTGGACTCCTTCCCCCACAAAACAATGTTTCAAGTGATGTCACCAAGTTGTGCCAAGCTATATGTCAGACAACTACTGAAACCAGAGACGCAGACGATGCTCTGACACTTGACGAACTTTTATGCGTAAAATCCGATGCTGCGGCTCAGGACACACAACTAAATATTATGCTGTAATAGAAAATATATAAAAAGAAAAAAGTACAGATTTCAATGTCATTTTTTGAAAATTAAATAATCATAATGAATGCACTTTGGCATAAGTCAACCAAAATTGAGACTGGAGGTCCCTAAAGGGTTCTGGGTGCTTAACATTAGTCTGGTTGCAGTGCAGATCATGCAAGATCCGGTCAATAAGACAGCAGGACTGCAGAACCTAAGGTCACAACTGACTATTGAGCAGCAGGACATACAGAGTGTTGTCTTCCCCTGATATTTTTCCGGCAAGGGGGCACAAGGGACAGACACAGGACACAGCTAGCAACCATCCTGGCTCTTATCTATAATCACTCTTTCACTCAGCTGCTCATTAAAATTTCAAATTGTAGCATGCACCATCAAATAGCTTTAAACTGCAGACAAAAACATCAACTTAACAACAGAAGCTTAAGCACACTGGTGTAACAAGTAACAATGCAATAATTATTCCATTCCTCTCTTTTTGATTTTTTTTGCCAAAAAGAACAAAAGCCTGTCAAAGTCATTCTGAGCCTCACACCTTATTTGTAGAACCGTGCACATGGTTTTCCCCACATATTTAAAATCACGCATACTGACTTTAGCAGCACCACAGAAAAGAGAATGAGTGTGAATATCAGAAGCCTGAACTGACCAAACAATAACACCTACATAAATATCACACCACATTTACTCCCATATCTCAACCTGACACCTACAACCTGCTACCACTAAAACATGTACAATTCAACAACACGGACATACATCCTAAAACACACAAGCATGAGTGCAGTGCATGCTCACTAGACTCACACACACACACACACACCTGAAGGATAGTTGGGTTGTTTTAGAGTGATGCAAAGACGTCAAACACAGGTTTAATCACATTGTGTGGGATGTGAAAATTTGTACCTCATCACACCTGTGATATTTCAGTTTAAGGTTCCGTTGTCTCCGCCCGCTGATACTGTAGACTCTACAGTGTAGAGGCTTAATAGCATCATGCAATATCATCATATGACTTTTAAACTGCCAACATTAAGATTTTAACTGCTGGACTTTTCTAAGGAAGCTAAAATGACTAACTTGTTCCACATACAAACTAAAAGTTTGTTTCTGTCTGTTATTGTGGGTGATGAATTAGAGGGCAGTGGATTAAATGAAACATTTCAAAGTTTTAAGTCTAATCAGTTTTAGAAATGCAAACGTTTGTGACAAGTATAATCCAAAAAAATATATTTTTCATAAAAACCAGTCTAGAATAGAGAATTTTTTATAACTTTTTAAAAGCCAGTATTATTAACTATTTTAGTTTTTCAAATACCGGTAATATGTTTCAGTTAAATATGTTAAAAATTAAGAGTGACAATATATATTTTTGTTTTTCACTGCCTCCACTTGTTAGATTAATCATAATGCCCACTACATTATAGAATTGACAGATTTGTTTTAAATTAAAATGTTTTAAACACTATTTTATTAAATTCACAAAATCAAACTCTGCAAGAGATATAGATAGTGTCAGTTATGATATGTTGGGTGTTTTGGTACGTTTTTGTTCACAATAATGCCAGTTTAGGATGTAAAAATATTGACATGAGTGTTTAGGAAAAAAACAACGTATTAACCCACTGTCTTAAATTTTATGGACATATTTTAAAATATGCTATAACTGTTTTGTAAAATAATTAATCAACAATATATTTTGCATTGTTTTAATACTGTAATGTGCAATTAAAAATGAATTACAATAGATGATTTTATTCACACCATAATGTTTTAAAAATTGAAAAGTGTTTTTGAGATTTTATAGAAATGTAATTTCCTTCTACTTGCTCTGGTGGAATGATAATTCACTACAGAAAACATGAATGAAAGTTTGGATCATGCTAATGAGATAGGACCTCAGAAATCCATGTATCAAATATGATACCAATGGTTATATAGGGCTTGAAAAAATAAGGTTACTTTCTTTTTTTATTTACTGGAAAGCTTTTTAAAATATCGACAGCAGTCGATTTGTGTTTAAAGTTTGCAATGTTTTGTGAAACATGCCAAGACATCCTGACAGTTTCTGTATTTGCGTTCTCTTCTCTGGCAGTTGACTAAAACTGCTCTGAGTTTTCAAAGGCAGCCTTAAAGCAGAGTGATCATGCACTGCAGACACATAACAACACAACTTATTTGTTCACTCCTCCTCCACAAACTCTTCCCAAGAGAGAATTAGACACATCACAACACAGTCGCAAATGTCTTCAAATCTTCACTTGTGCATTATCTTCTTCTCCGTTGTCAACCTGTTTGTTTTCTATCTGTTTTAGGTTCCTTTCTAGGCTTTGTAAATTTGAGTGTGTATGTGATGCACTCAAAATGACCACTTATAATGACTATGAAATAGTCTCTACTTGAATGTTATTAACTTTTTAATTTAAGGGATTTTTTGACTTGACAAAAAAGAAGAACATTAAAAAAAACAGAGAGAAGGAGGGATAGAGGTGAATTCCCTGAAATAAGGCTGAAAGAAAGATGGGAGGAAAGAGGAGGAAAAAACGAGGGGGCGGGCGCGCAGGAAGCACATTTGTATGCATTTCCTCTCATAACAGGAAGAGGCCAGTGGCTTCCCCTTCACAATGGCTTCGCTTCTGCTTCCCACCTCCTGCCTGCTTCCCTGGGGGAGGAGGAGCAGAGGGAAGAGGAGTGGAGAGACAGGCAATGAAAACTGCTGGTTGGTGAACCAAGCATGGCCATGTAAAGACACACACACAAACACACACATGGTTGTCAGTCACATACGAAGCGCCACGATTTGTCATGAAACAAACACTTATCCCATTGTCAGAGCCAAGCAGGAAGGCATGGCTTCACCTAGAAGAAATACTAGGAGACCTTTGACTGAACTTTGCCTTGAAGCCAAAGAAGCTGCTAAAAGCAACCTAAGATTCCTTCCAAGTGGTGACAAAATTATGTTTGGTTAGGAACCTGTATGGTACCCCCACTTTTGGATGCGCCTGTAAACAATCCGGTAACAGTAGCTGTAACCAGAGGAGATGGAAATTGTCAGTAAAGTACTCCAAAATCTTTCACATTTATTTTCAAATTTTGTTAACTCCTGCAGTTTTCTTCATTTAAATAAAATAATCTTGTTCCAAACCAACTGCTTTATTTGTGTAACTTTGTGGTACAGTAGACAAAAACCGAAGACTAAAAAGAAGGAAGTGCAAAACAGCAGTCTAAACTATGGTCTGAAGACGGATTTGAAGCTTGAGGTTGGGTGTCTTAAACTTTCCCAATTCTTGCTTCGTGTGGCCCGAGATTTTTTATAAACGAGAACAATATAAAATTGCTTTCTGTTTGATCTGTATGCATCCGACAGTTATGGTAAAGGGTCAGGCTGTGATTGAAATTGGCATTTAGGAAATAAAATGTATAAAAACTAGATAAAATCTAGATTTCTTTCTCTGTGGAGGTGTATCACTTTAGGCAACTTCTCATTATTATGTTCATTTAGTTTAAAGGCTTACTTACAATAAAAATTACAATTTAATTCTGACAGCTTTCTGTCAGCTTAGATTTTCTTTCCAGAACTACTGATTACATTTGAGCGCAGCTAGAAAATACCTACACTTCCTCCATATGTTACTGTTTGTGCAAAAAAAGCCACACATAAAATTGGATGAATATAGAAAGTGGATGTTGCAATGGAAGGGCCCATGTTAGTGGTCAGAAGGACAAAATTAACTTTTCTGTCATTTAAATATGGGGAACCAACTGATGGTGTGGCACAAAGTTACACGCTTCAGACACAAGGTTTGCAAAAAGTTTTTCTATTTTGTTTTTTGCAAAACCAACAAAAAAACTTTTTTTTTTATAATTTTAGAAATTTTTTTTAACAAGGGTTGAAAGTTTTTATGGTTGAGCTGAAGTCACACTCACAATTCCCATACGGAATCAGAGCTAATACAAAAAAAATATTATTATTATTTTTTTAAATACATCTTTTTAGTCAGTGCTTTATAAAAGTATTTAAAATGTAGGCATAACTACAGTGGTCATAGACGAACTTGCCATTTGAAAACTGAAGAGTGTAAAGAAAAAGAAAACGACAGAAACTCAAAAAGCCGACTGCATGAAAACAAAAGACAAAAGTAAAAAAAAAAAAAAAACTAGGCAAATGAATGAAAAAAAAGTGGGGAGAAGGTGAGAGCTTACTAAAAGCCCTTTTCAGGTGAGGTCTCGCAATACTGAACATATGATAGAGCGGAGCATCACTCGCTGTGGTAGGAAAAGATGGTAGAAGGTGGGAAACAGGGAATTAGAAGGGGGGTTCAGGGGTGAGGAGCTACCCTGTGGGCCTCATTATTTTCCTGCTGTTAATTTTGCTCACACATTTTCTCACCCCGGTGCTGTTGATTGGAGGGAAATAATGCTCTGCAGTGGAAGCAGAAAGACCATGCGTTTCAGCTTCTGAGCTGCAGTTTAACACTGTTTGCATGAAAGAGCAAACTCGTATGAGGAGACACTTAAAATCATTCAATTTAGTGTAGCCCACATGTGAGTTTGGGTTGCTGCATTCTGTGGGAGCTGGGAAATAGTATTATTTTACTTCCCGTTGCTGACCCGATCCATGTTTAACCTTTGACCCTGGGTCTCCTCCCTGAGGTGCTCCACACAAGAACACATATTCACACAAGCAAGTCCTCTCAAATTATGCCCACAGAGTGTCCTGGCTGAAGAGGTAACACTAATTAGAGCCAATAGCAGTAAATTAGTCAATTCCCAAGACAGCTTCTGCAGAGATGCAGAACTTTTAAAAGTCAACCTGGAAGCAGATGCCCAAGCTTGTAAATGCTGCAAAAACAAAAGCATTAAATGCGTCGTTTTGAACATGTATCATCTGCTATCGTCCAGGTTTAGTCCAACGTTTATGCGCAGGTTTTAACTGTAGGTGTGAGTCTGCTTAGCCTTGTGCGCGCTGGATCAAAAGTGTTCTTTTCTGTGCACAGACTGTGAGTTTATGGCACAGGGGGTTCTTTCATGTGCCCGAGGCTGGGAGAGGGTACGAGTGGTAGGGCGGCTCCGAGCCAAGGTTCACACACTGCTGCCCACTGTCCAGAGCTCCGGGCAGCCAGTCAACGCCAGGGAGGCCTGGCCCTTCTGCCACTGCTCTAGGGAAGTGTTTCAGGGCCTCGGGGTGGCAGGCGAAAGTGGCCGCCCAGAGAGAGTCAGGCCCCGTGCCCAGTATGACGCTTCTACAGCAGGGAGCCGCAGGCATGTGGAGGCAGCATTGCCCCCATAGGAGGCAAGGTAGCGCTGACAGCTACACAGAGTGGTGCCACTCTAAAGACAGCTGCTGGGTGGAGAGTGCGCGGGACAAGAGAACACTGTGGTATATATTTTGAAGTAAGATTTAAATGTTGGGACTTCTTTGAAAACTCTGCAAGAGGTCTCATCTGTGAATTTATCCATCTAAATAAATCATAAAAATAAACTTTAGAAGGGGGAAGGCCACACAGGAGGTTAAAGTGGACAGCAAATGCTTTTGCACATTTTTTTATTCATAAGTTTTTTCCCCCCGGTTCCGGGTTACAGCACGGATGCGTGTGGCTCACGGTGGCTAAATAACTATCTTCAAGTGACTTAAAAGTTGATTTTCTCCAAAAAAAGAGAGCTGACCATGACTACGAAGACTTTTACATAATAATTTAAGTAATTCATCTTTGTCATGTACTTCATTGATATTTCAGGATTCTTAATTCTGTTTGATAAAAGCTAGGAACCGGATAATGATAAATCATATAATAAAATGGTTACGGTAGAACAGGGGCGGGATTACATGAGTTCACTTCCTTCCAGCCCCGTTCAAGCAATATTTATTAATATGTCTAATTATCCTAAGTTTGATATGTCATTGCATGAACGTATAACTGATGATTGTATTGTTTTTGTGTATTATTCTTATTTGATTGGCTTGAAACAAACCATTTCAAATCAAATCAAAGTCAAAACATTGACATTTAAAGTTTGCTGAAAATGGGATACTTTTTAAAGCAACACTGTGCAGAGTCCTCTCGTGTTCACTTGGCCTTAGCTCAGGAGCATTTCCTCAAAAAGGAAGTGAAAATATGCAAAACCAGAGCTTCTGTTTTTGTCTTTTTCCACAAAAAAGAAAAAAAAAGCGTGTCTTGTGATGTCTGCCTCTTGGAAACATGGTGATGTAATGTGTTGGGCTTATTGACAGGGAACACCTGCCTCAGGTTATTCCCACATGTCTTACTAAAAATTAAAAAAATGAACAAGTTATCTATTATTTGAAAGTTTAAAGCAACAGAATCCTCTTCTAAATCGATTTTCCTTTCTACGAACCATTTCTCTCTGCTCAGTTTCATCCTCCCCTCTGTATATCCCTGATATCTCAAGCATTGATTCACCTCAGGTGTCCTTCCTGTTTCCCGCTTTCCCTCCTTATCCCAAGGAGTCAGAGTGCCTGGTGCAGCTCGCAGCACAAGACCAAGGTGGAATGAGGAGAAAGAGAGGTGGAAGAGGGGCTGAGATAACAGAGAGGAGTAAGAGTGGGTGCTGCTGCAACATGATAGTTTTATTTCTTGTGTCAAACTCTGTGACCTCCTCATTGCTCTTCCGTGTGTCTGCTTGTGTTTTGCCACAACAAAAAGAGTTTAGAATGTTAGCACACGCTGCCTCAAATTGTCTGTGTTTTTAAAAAACTTGTTTTTCGATCTCTATTCCTCTTTGGGTACTCTGTCTGAGAAACTAAAGTTAGCAAAAAAGCAAGAAGGAAAATGACAGCTTTGTAATATATTAAGCCCACCCATGCAAAACTTGTTCAGCTACTTTACCCAGTTAGTTAATTCAGCTGTCAGTTAGGTTCAGCGATGATAACGTAAAAAATACAAAAGTTTTGTTTACTGTTTTCAGTGAAGATGTCTCAAAGGCACTGAAGCTGGTATGTGGTTAACCTATTATCCAAGACTTTGTTAACAGAGTATAGATCCAACCATGCTGCCAGGAAGCTAAAAAGTGTCGGTGATCAGCCGTGCCACAGGAAGTGATCGATTGTGGGTCTCAGGGCAGCAAAAAAGCTCTGTCTCTATCTATTTCCTGTCACTTGGGGTACGATCGGCTCTCACTGTCTACTATTAATTATGTCTCCCACAAGTAATACCAGCTGTTGTTAGATGGTCTATTTTAAATTTATTTTATAAAAACTGTTTTTTTCAGTTTGTCTTATTAAGAAAATTATTAAAAAGAAAAAAAGAAAGAACATGTTTCTTTTCTGGGTTACTTTAAACTATTCTGTCTGTGTTTGGTTGTTTGTTTTTATGTTTCTCCACCCTGCATTCATGTTGCTGCCACCCTCCTCCTGGTAGTATTCCATTGGAATGGCTAAACTGGGTGGCATGACTTAAGGGCCTGTGGCTGTGTGGAAGAGTACCTCAGCTCTGTGCAGGTACACCCAAAACAATTTGCAGTAATTGAGACTGTATCCTAAAAAGGACAGATGTTTTCAGAACACCCATGTGGAATATGATCTGGATGCCCTCACGCTGGTTTGTCAGATTCTGACTGATCATTTTAAGTCAGTTAAACTGCCTCCACCAGAAGCAATAACTGTACTTTCCCAGCAAGCACTGCACAATCTCCCATAAGACGCTTATGGTTGAGGGCCATGTGGGGTGTTTCTCCTTTCTCCCTCATCCACTCCTTTTGTCCCCCATTCTCATACACATTCATCCTCCCATCCCCAAGGGACTCACCTGTCTGTTGCGTTCATCCATAATCCGTGTGATCTGAATCTTTTTCCTCCCCATCGTCCCCGTCTTTTTCTTTCTCTCTGCTTTCTAAAGAACTTTCTTCTCTCTCTTCTTTCTTCCTCTTGTCTCTTCTTTCCTTTCACTTTTCACTTCCTTTTAGTTGTCTCTCTTCTGCTTTGTATTTGCTCCAATCAGCTCAAAGATTCCAGCATCTGTACCTGCAAGAGAGGGAAAGAGAAGGGATGGGTAGAGGAGAACAGAATAAGCGTTAAAAAAAAAGGAAGTACGGCAAAATGCTGAGAGGAAAAAAATACAATAAAGTGGCATCATGGCAGCCACAAGGGAGGGTGAAGAAAGACAAAGAATCTGTCAACAATGTTGTGAGAATCCCTGTATTTTTTCCCGTCGATATCATGCAAATCATTTCTTGCACTTTTTTTTTCCCAGACACAGAGTATGAGAGGAGACAGCGCTGTCAGGATGTTGCCTCTTTCACAGAGAATTTGACAGTGTTTTGGATGTGCCGCTAACTTAAATGCTCTAATCACTGACTCTGTAACATTATCTCTGTACTGAGAAATACATTTTGTTTCCTCCCATGCAACTGCATGGTATTGTCAGGGAAACTGCCTGGCACAACTTTTCTGTGCTCTATCTGTGGCCCGTCTCCAGAATGGCAGATGTGAAGGAACACAGGTAAAAAAAAAAACAAAAAAAATAAACATTGGAGTTATTCTTTTTAGGTTTTAGCAACAAATATCTAAAAGGATAACATGGGAAAAGTGATTATTATGTGACACAGTAAAAGGATATTTTTTAAAGACATCAATGATAGAAAGATTTTAATTCAGCAGGAGTCTCTGTATGTCAGTGGAAGCATTTAATGGCTTGAGCTTGAGTGCAAAAAGTTGCACGAACTTGTGCATTTCAGATTAGAGGCCACGCGCTTATGGCCTGGACTCCAAAAGTGAGGAGGGGAGAGCTGCTCTAAAAATTATGAGTGACTGTGAGTCCATGGAGCCATGCACATATGTGTGTGTGCGCACATGTGTGTGCTCTCATGGCGAGGCTGGCTAAGGCAGAGCTCCAGTGCATCTCTCAAGAGTTCTAAAGTAGGCCAACCCAATCTATCTCAGGGAGGAGCAGTAGAACTGTTGTTGTGTTTTCTTTTGACAGTAGAGGTGATAACGTCCCTCGTTATGCAAATGAGCATCCCATTATTTAAGCTCAGTGCAATGCAGGGGAGCTGTCAGTGCCGTCACATGAAAAAAAAAAAATAAAAAAAGAAGGAAAAAAAACTCCATCTATCCTGCCTTTTTTCTCTACTTTCCCCTTCTTCTTTCCTCTCTCCTTTCTGAACCAGATACCCGGCACCTGGCAGCACAAGCATCAGACATTGATGTGGAAGACGACACCGCTTCACCAAAAGACATGTCAGTCTCAGTCTCCCTCTCCATCACTCTCTGTCTCTTTTCTCAAACACCCTTGCTCTTTTCCTCACTCTCTCGTATTCTCTCCTTCTCCACACATACCTGCACATTATAATGCACTTCCTCACCCCCATTTTTTCCCTCCCCTAACCTGAATCCATGTATTTATTGGGTAACATGCATGAGGAAGCATAAGAAAGAGCTAAACCCCTGAGGTGAGTGCAGCACATTGCAATGCACTTGACCTTTTTGCGCTAGATAGTAGGACATTGATAATGAAAGCTTGTAATAGAGACATCTAGGGATACTGTTGCTCTTAGTGACAGAGCTTGTGGCAACAGCACATGACTGCAGATCTTTCAAAGTGTGATTCTTTGCTGTGCCACAATTATGAAATAGTCCATTTGTAGCCACATTATTATATTTTCTAAGGAGGGCCAACAACACATCAATTATTGTGGGTTTTTTTTCTTTCCAAAAAAAAAAAAGTGCCTGTCCAAAAACTTCCATCACATGAAAGCTGAAAACAATGCAGGACAATACTTAAAATAATGGTGAAATGGAAGACAAAAACACTTCCTGAGATGATGGTTTGGAATACACCCACTTATGGAAGAACTGGGATGCGAACACAAATGCATCGTTTGGCAGCTGGGACAGCAACCAGACTTCACCAGTGATAATAAGATCTAAAATAACTCTGTGGTAGCTCTGACGAGGCAATCCAAAACATTTTAGCATTGCTCTGTGTAAACACACCCATCCTTAGAAAGAAAAACAAAGAGCTGCCCTCTAGAACAAAAAAAAAGAAATAAGGATGTTGTCAGACAAACTGGGATTACAAGCCAACACTAAGGCGCTTGGCACAAGACAGGCAGACAAGGATATCAATCAAGCCAGCGCACCTCAATCACAAGCTGACAGCATCATCCCCTCCCAGTCTTTGTACTTAACATTACCCGGCCCGGGCAGCGCTCCAAAGAAGGAGGCGTTACCTCCATGATCCCTGCCTCCTGGCCTCCACCTCCTTCTGAGTCCACCCGCAGCTCACTAAGCAGGGCTGAAGCTCTCAATGTCAGCACCCGCTAGGGCAACACCTTAGGCCTTACGTAACGTTAACACTAAGATTAAGCTTGTGTCCTGAACATTTAATCCCTGATTCTGGCTCTCAGCTCCAGCCAACACTGCCTGAGGTGAGGTTTTGCTGCCACTTAGCCCCGTGGTGTGCCCTCCCAAGCACACTCAGCTCCCCCATCCCTTTTCATCCCTGTTTCCTCTGCCTCCTCCTACACACATAGACATGCCCCCCCCTTTCTTTTGTCACCAACCCCCCGCCTTTCCTCACACCCGCCCCCGTCCCATATGAGAGCCAGCTCCTGGTTAAGAAGTGAGTGCCCACCTCCTCATTGGGCACCTTTCCCTTTCCTTGCCTTGTGGTGGATGGAGCATCATTTAACTTAACAGATCAAAAAATCCAATTTAGCCTCACGGCACCAAGATGGAAAACCAGAGGGAACAACAGGAATCAAACAAGAAGTTCTAACTGAACTTGGTCAAGCGTCACACCTCTGCACTCTTGATTTGACTGTTGTGCAGATCAGATACCTGAGTTTCAGGAAAGCAGGAAGAGAAAAAGAAAAACCTCCAATATCTGTACAAAAACAAGGCACTTTTGAAAGCTTTTCAATCAAATAAATGTAAAAGAATACTGCAATAACATGGGCTAGCTAAAAACAATGAGGAGGTTGGCATGGACAGTTGCTTGGGTCAGAGATGGATGGAAGAAAAACACTTGCTCTCCTGCTTGTATTTCATCTTTGAGTTTTAAGCTAAAGAGGTGACACTGAAAGAGGAAAAGAGTGGTGGAAAAAAAAAAGTTAAAAAAAAAATTTGAATGAGGAAAGGGAAATGGAGTGAAGCATAAAGAGGGATCCTCTGAACAAGCACCATGCCTCTCCAGGGGGAGGGGAAGAGCTGTACCCACGACCCTCCCATCTGTTAAGCAGACGGATGGAGAGAGCGGGAGAGAAAGACTGGGGGAGGATGGGAGAGATCGAAAGGGAGCAGAGATTCAGCACATATATCTAATGAGCATTTTCTCTCCGTGTCTCAGAAGTGTAGCTGAGAGGACAATGAGAACATACACACTCAGAGCACCACAAGGCTTGATTCTAGGTCGCCTCTCTCCCAAGTGTTTAGTCACTAAAAACTAATATACAGCACATGGTGCTTTTTCACATTCAAAAAGCTGTCTGCAGGGTTCTTGTAAATGTGGCATTGAGGACAGATACTGAAGGCGCCTTCTTTCAAAGAAGCGTACAAGAAAGGGGATATTTCACTTATATCCATGCTCAGGACTAATTCATCATGTTGAAAGAGCTTTGTTTGTGAATGAAGGAGAACGGTCTTGAGCCCTAGTTCTAAGAACAAAAGTTGCGCTCGGCCAACTGATGAGACATTCGGAAAATTGTGCTGGAAAAATGCTAAGAACGAAACCAGTTCTCCTGTAAATGTGCTGTGTGCAGACTTCTGCTGATGCTGCTGTTCTCAGACCCAGATTCTACATGTTATAGCAAATTGGGGAAGGTGATTTATCAAGACGGAATTGGCAATGTTTTACTAAGAAAACCCCACCTCGATACACTGTACATCTGTAGGACATTTAAAGTTTGCATATACTGTGAATAGAATGTGTCTGTGCAATTTGTACGAAAACAAATAAACCCATACGCTATACAATAATTTGATCTGATGATTTCTAAAATACTGTGTAGCCATTTTAGTTCCTTGTAAAGGAATTACTTGGAAATTCTTTTTCCCCTTTTGGTCATGTTCTTTTTCAAAGACCTCAAATGCAGACGGATATGAGGGGGAGTCAATGAAATGTAAATACGTGAATCAGATTCCATAATTTTCAAACACTAAATCATATTAAAAACATTATTTTTGTCATCACTGATCAGGTCATGTACGGAATACTGAAAAAACATTACTCTCTTTAAAAAAGATGAGGATAAAAAAAAAGTTTGCCACATTATGGTGCTATAACACTCCTGCATATTGGAGGAGATTTCATTTTCTGGGATATTTAAAGGATTTCTCTTTGTGATTTTTGTTGTCGCGGTGTGTTTACATCTGTGCTTGCTTCTGATTTGGAATTATTGGTAAGCATCAGCGTTTTAGCTCTAACAAGGATGGAGAAATACAAATAGGAGCAAAAGACGGATCTAGCAAAGGCGCTAGTCAATGGCCGAGGAGGATAGAACAGGAAAAATATGTACCAGGTCTCATTGTGCCCCTAATGTCATTACAGGCAGTGACTCCTCTATGTGGCACGCCACACTCCCCATCTGTCAGAACGAGATAGGCAGGGTGACGAATGGCTATCACTGCGACTTCTCTCAGCCCCCACCACCCCCATGCCACTTCAATGTCTGTATCTTTTTTTGAGCACTGGGGGAAAAAGAGTGACCTAAACCTGGGCGGTAGCCCACACGTAGGTGGGCCTCCATGGATCTGAATCTTAGCAGATATTAGGGCTAATTTAACATGTTAGCAGCTAAAGAGATTAGCAACGTGTTCATCTGGGGATTAGAGTGATAGTGGTGGATCATCTTGTAATGTGTTCATTCCTTTTTTTATCCCTGTGTGCATTGTAGCTCAACTTAAATTTCCGAGGCTGCAGTAAGTCTCTGTGTGTGTGTGTTTCTCAGTGTGTGTTGGATATGTCTTCACTTGTCTCCCTACATTAGATCACGGTTTAGTTGGATCATTAGTGAGACAGAGACGGTTTCACGTATATTCTATTTTAAATCTCTATGTGCCCTCAAACTGAGGCACCTGTCTATTGATGAGGAGAAAAGTGAGCCAATAGCCTGTGGTTGGCAAACATTTTATACTTTCAACCAAGCACTCATAAATGTGATTGACATTTTGGAACAAAGTATGCTGTTATAAAAAGCCACTCTACTGCCACTAGATGTGCTCTCAGTTCCTCATCAACCCCAGTTTCTTAACTTCAGACTTTAACTTTGAATTTCCTTCATTTTTACGTGGATCTGATTCTATCTGCAGCGTTTTTACTCCTCTTGTCCTGAAATCTCGCAGCTCTGCTCTGTGGTCTTGGAGGACATGGAGGCAGGAAACATACAAACAAACATACACATAGAGCTCAGGGGAAGGATGTGACAGCAAAAGAAAGACAATCAAAGGTGCTAAAGGTGTTTCCTTCCACTAATCAGTTGGTCCACATAGCATAAATAAGGAATCAAAACTAAACTGACACTTTTTCCTTTATCTCCTGCAGCAGATGACAAAGAAAAACAGAGGCATTACGTTCTCTGGAAACTAAATCCTAAAACATAGTTCTTGTTTTTGAGCATTTGAGAGTCTTGAAGAAAATATATAATTTCTTGTTCAACAGAAATATAAATGGTTTAAATAAATTTAGAACAAATTCATTCTGCAGTTTATATTTTATAAAATATGTAGGTGTTCTTTTTGAAATAAATAAATTTGAAGAAGCAAAGAAGTGTTTTGTATGTTCAATATTTGTAGTATTTTTACAATTAAATATTTTTTACAATTACATTTATTTTTATCTTTTTTAAGTATGTTTAAAATAAAGCAACCATATGATTTCAGTGGAAAAAAACCTGCTACAATTGCATAACTTTATTGTACAAACCCGCCAACATCTTTTTCTGTCAGTCACTGCAAAAACACAGCTTGATTTGGAGATTATTGCTTTTTTATGCTTCACTGGGATACATGTTTATAGATTTAGGCACTGAATTATGGGACGAAGAGTTTTGCCTGCCTGACTGGCAGTGTCAGGTAAACATAGCGATGTGGTAGAAGAGAACGGCCGTCTGCCTTTCGTTTGGTCAGCTGTGTGCTTCACTCAGCACCAGGAAACACAGGCCTTGGGCCGTCAGAGCAGAAACAGAGACAGGTAGCCATCCGTCAGAGCCAGTCTAGAGACAGGTGAGAGCCATCTTTCCATAAGCCAATGCTGACTTCCCCAAGGACAAAATGACTGGGCATAATTTGTCAAAAACCCCTCTTTGAAAGAAGGCCAGGAGCTGTAAAGCTGCAGCTGCTAGACCAGAGGCAGACGAGCAAAAGGCCATAAGGAAAAGTCAAATAAACAGGAATAACTGGAGAGGCTAACTGCAGTGGTTTAGGGGGTGTTCTCACAAATGTGAGCAGCTTGTTGCTGTGACAGTGGTTTTAAGCCATGAGTAATAAAAAAATAAACTCAGATGACCACAACTGCACAAATAACATTGTGCATAAAAAAAGAGAAGAGGAGAAAAAAGGAGAAGCAAATGCGAGCCATGATTTGGAGAGGCCCCGGAAAGGCTACAGTGAATCACCATTTAGAGGATTTTTTCTTACCATGGCAAGAGAGTACAAAAAAGCAGCTGATAAAAATCAAGTGTAAAGCGGAGACTGAAAAGATGATCAAGAAAACAAAAGAATAAAGTGAAAACGGCCTTTCGGAGTGGAGTGAAATTGGAGGTTTTAAAATGGTGTTGAATTTGGAAGTGGTGCTGATTGCGGCTGTGCACACATCTGGTGTTTTCAGCACAAATAACTTGACCAAGTTTCACTTTATCACCACTGTCACAGCTTCTTTCACTTCTGCGTCTCACCCCCACCCTCCCTGTCGCTCGGCAGTCACTGAAAATGTTGCCCTGTGAGCCGTAGGACCCAGGTGGAACCCGACTGCTGATACTGGGGGAACAGGAACAGAAAAATTAACAAACACGTACAAATGAACAGTTCCACTCACAGAAGACAAGGCTCAGGTGAAAAGATAAGTCGTTTTCTGCTTAGCTATGATCATTAAACAAGCAACACCCAAATGAGCAATAAGCCATCGCACTGAGATTGCTGCATGAACCCTTCAGTAAGTGTACCCAGCCCCCACAGGAACAGCCGGGAGTCATGTCACTAAGAACACAAAGCACTGACATATTCACCCAATTATGTACTCTGCCGAGTATGACAATGTCTCAGGATGTTAGCGATGTTCTCCAGTGGGGGAGAAGGGCAGAAAGAGTGTGTATGTGTGTTTGTGTCAGAGGTTTGAGTATGAAGCTAAGACCTCATTGCTGCATGGGCCGCACTTAAACTTCAACCCTGTCGCCCAAAAAAATATCTTCGTATATGCAATTAATTTGAAGCAGGAAATATATCGCGAGAAAACACAAGTAAAGGGGACGAGTTGACATTTTTGTTGAACAAACATTTAAAGAAATTGTTCAACAATATTTTAACCATGAAAAGCCCATTCTTTTATTTCAATTTTTGGACCGAAATGGTTTGTGTTATATTTATATATTCATTTCCTCAAGAGTAACTTGTTTTTTACAGCTTTCTTTTTAAAATGTTTTGTAGTGTCTCCTAGCTGTTTCTCCAAGCCCCCCTTTGACCTGATGGATCACCTAATTGGCACAAAACTGTTGTGCAAGGCAGCCTTTGGTTGGAAGCCAAAATGGGAGCCAAACAATACACTGAGTTAACGTTACGCAAACTTTGTTTCAATGGCAATGTCATGAGACGACGGAATGTGTCAGAGTTCAGGAAAACTGCTGTATGTGGGAGAGACTATCTCTTTTACTTGGGTACTTTGACCTCTGTTTCCTTGCAAAATTTTTGAAATGCATTGCATGAATCTAGGTTATGTATACCATTTGGAAAAATGCTATCTACGGGGGACATCTTGGAATTGTTTAAACCAGACTCTTCCCTTTTTACATTGACAAAATAAGAGTCAATGCAACCAGCCACTGCGGAGAGTTTCTGCTCTAAGGAGGTCCTTCCCCCATGAGTTTAGAAACACAGCCTCCAAAACAGTTATTATGTCATATCTATAAGAAAATGCAGTTTTCTTCTGAAGAGACGCAGATTCTCAGCAAGTCTTGAGATCCGACTTTTCACCCTGCACCATATCCGCACCAGACATCATAGTCGAGACAATCCAGTGATGATTTCATCACTCCCCCATCCTTTACACTTTTTCTTTGCCACAATATTCTAATCACCCTAATTAAAAGCTTTGTTCATTTAGAAATCTCTGATGACAATTTGTTTCACTCTACCCTACAGCAGTGGTGGCGGTGAGGAGAGGAGAATTAAATCTGATCTTGTGACAGCAATTATTAAATGCTCCCTCCTGGCCTCAATTAGGGCCTGCAGGCTAATGCTAACGTGGCTAACTCTGGCCTTTTCCATCCTTAGTTTTGGTTTGTCACCGTTTCCGATGTGTGCACACACACAGCCTGTGAGTGTCTTACAGCTGTGTGGTTATGGAAATGTGGGTTCACTTATTGGCTGTTATTTGCTTTGCATGCTCACTGATGGGAAGAGGTGCACACAGTGATTTCCCTTTTTGTTTTCTTTTTTGTTTTTCCCTTTTTGTAACCAAGTCAGCATATGCAGACTGGCAGATCTAAGAGGAAGTTGTTGAATATAGATGTTCTTTGTCGCACTAGCATCTCCAAGTTTGTATACCGTAATGAGTGTATGATGTAAAGAGATTTATTTTTCAGGTAATGGCAGTCTAAAGCTAACACTGTAACTGATGGAGCATCAATAGCACTCCCTGTTGTAATGGCACTCCAATAGGATTACGTGTCATGGTCGCAGCCTTGCTGAGCTGAAATGAGAGCCACAGCTCTGCTTTGAGTCCATGCATCGTGTGTGGGTAATTTGTGGATAAGTAGAAGGTTGCACACTTCAACAAGGATGTCCTTCATAGATTCGACCTTCTGATTTTCCTTTTTCTTCTTTTTTTTCCCTCCTCCGGTCCCTGTGCTCTGCAAAGAAACCAAGTAACCTAGATCACAGAGTACAGGGAGAGGGGGACTGTGACAGAGAGAATGAGAAGCTGAGCTAGAAGAAGAGTCTGAGCAATAAAAGAAACACCAGCTCTTAATGCCATAGAAAATTGACCCTACCAAAACTAAAAAAGACAAATCTAAAATTTAGCAGAATGATGTCAGTTGGTCTTTTATTTTTTTATCCCTTTTTTTTTTAACTTTCTGTGGTAACCGCAAGATGACTGAGCTGATTATTGGTAAGGATTGTTTCTCTGTTGACGCTGAGCACCATTAAACAGCAATTGTGCCACTGGTAGTGTTTATTTAAGAAAGGCCGGTTTAATGTTTCCCAGCACTGTCTCCTCACCACAGACACACACACACACACAAAGACAGACACACACTTACAGTGTAAACTTGAGACACAAGCTGTATACACTGCATTTATAATTTATGTTACCCCTTTGCCTTTTTTCAGGTTCAATTCAGGTGTCTTCAAACATGAAGTAATCAATTAAAAGGGATATGCATTTGAAACATCAGGGTTTGGTTGTGAAAAGTTATGCTTGAACACTAAAAATATGAATCTTTTTCAACACATCAACAGAGCACTTTGAGTCTCACAGCGGGCTACAGTTCCCAGTGGGGAGCCGGTGGTAGATTGCATCAGGCAGAAGGTTGAATGCAGTGTGGAGGGCGTGTGGCAGCATACGGTACCTACAGATCAGCCTCTGTTTAGGGGAGTGGCCCCACCAAGGCTCGAGCCAGGCCAGACTTGGTCCAAGCCTCTCATTAGTCATCGGCTGGGTGCCGCGCTCCTTTTTGGAGTGGTTAAGGGGGGACTGGTGAGGGTCTGGCAGTTCCACTGTACTCCACTCCCAGCACCATCCCAACCCGACCTCATCAAAGTGAGCGCTCGTAATTTGTCACAGAAAGCAGCCAATTAACATATGTTAGGGGAGGAGGGAGGACGAGAAGAAGGGAGTGAAAAAAGATAGCGTGTGATTAAAGAGTCTGCACAGCTGCAGAACATCAAGATGGCAAAGCGAGGTTTGAAAGAGACCTCAGACCCAGTAATCTGATAAGACATACCGTTACTTAAACCCCATATGCAACAGAGAGTTGAGAAAAGAGAATGGGGAAGAAATATAAAGACAAACAAATATTAAATTACTACTCTAAATGTTTAAGTTTTGGCAAAGAGCCTTTTACTCTCTAGATGTGGCTGCAGCAAGAGCTGCTGTGTAGCACACAGGCGACCCCAACTGCTGAAGTAGTCCTGCTGTTTGACCATTCTCTATTTTTAGCCAAACGCTCACCATTGTGCTTGACGTAACTCACACCTCTGGTAGAATCTCCTTTATTTTTCTTTTCAATGCACTTTTTAACTCCTTTTCTCGAAGAAAAGTTTTTTTTTTCAGTCTTCATTTATTTTTCTGTCACAAAGTCTCAGACAAGTTGCTTACATTCTGACTTGTTTGTTTGCTTTAAAATTCTTGCTCTTCATGGTTAGTTTTTTAACATGCTGCGTGCTTATTTATGCATGTATGCAAGCCCGTGTACGAGACTGTAGGACTGCATGTCTGCGCGAGTGTGTGCATTTATATGTCTGTTGTTGTTGATGTTGTTGTTGTAGGAACATCTTGTGAAGTGAGTCGTGTGATATTCTGCCTTGTTGTTGCACACGGTGGCAGGCTGAATGCATTAGAATCGCACACCGATGCCATTCTGTGTTCTGTCGTCTCTCAGCCACCTCTGCCTTGTCTCTCTGGCGCGACTGATCACACGAGTTGACAAGCAAGTTTGGATTTTTGTATGCGTCGCCATCCTTCACTATGTGGGCTTCAGTTTTTTGGGAGAGGAAAACATGGGAGCAGAGATGAGAGCAAATTTGAGGGATTTTTTTAAAAATTCCATGTGGGGGGAATTCCCCTCATCAGGAACCTGACTGGCTCTGTATTTCTAAAACACCTGTAAATTATGTGATTAAAGATCATTATTATGACTTCTCTCATTGGAAAAACGTACTTTCACCTAAATCAAATAGCAAAATGTAAACGTAAAAACCCCTTCAATAGCAGAAAGCAGAGTCTGCTCTGTGCATAAATCATAACTGTTTCTCTTTTCCTCCTCTTCCCCTTTCCTGCACTCTTATCCTTGCCATCAGAAGTATCGGACATGATTTATTTATTTTCCCTATTTGGGAAATAAAGGGCTAAAGTGAAGGAGCAGAGAAGTGAAGGAGTAGGGGGAGGGAGAATGGTGGACAGAGGGGACAGTTGAATGTGGTTCATGAGACTTGCTGCTTGCTCTTCTCATCTGTTTTGCAAGCTGGTGGTTCAGTGAAGGACCATGTACCCCCCACCCCCCCACCCCATCCCTGAAATCCCACTGCTGCGAGCACAGCTGCATCGTTCACATAACCTCGCCTGCTCCCCTCCCCTTTACTTTAAACCCCACCACCGCCACCACCACACACACGCACACAAATGATAGTAGAGCACGTCTCCCTCACAAGGCAAACAGCTTCTTCACGCACATAGACACAAAGTTGATGTGCACACATGCATGAGCACACCGGACAAACACACGGAGCAGCGGGCACATTGTAGTCCTAGATCTACTTTTAGTTCTTCGCTTTATTATTATTTTTTCTCATATAAATTCCTTCCCCTTTTCTACACGCGGAGGAAAATTCCCCGGCCTTATGACCCACTGTGGGCCTGAGAACATACAGACACACTCACCCACACACACTTGATCACTGTAACTACAAACTAACCGTTTTTCTCCTTTGCAAGTGACCTGCATTACAGCTGTGTGTGGGAATCTTCGGGATTCTATATGGGGACGTGTGTTTGGAGGAGTGTGAGAATGTGCACATACCTGCACGTCATAATTCACACTCTGAATGGAAACATGTACATTTTCTGCTGGTATTATGTATGTACATATATTCTGTTTGTGTGTGAGCGTGTGTGTAAGCAGTGGAAGAGGGAGGTGAGTAGCTTTGGGCTTCTGCTGCGCCTACTGTGCATTATCCCAAATAAACAACTCATTACACGTGTACTTAACCAAGGGGAACCAGAGAGCAGTGGAAGCTAATCCCCGGTATCTTTACCAGCATTTCTCGTCCTATTAGACTAGAGGAGGGAAAAGCCCAAGAAGGTAGGCCGCTTTGTGCACCAAGACTAAGTGGGATGCAAGAGAGAGTTAGAGGGAAGAAATGTATTTTAGTTAACTTCCCACAAGTTCTGCTCTTACTTACAGTAACCAATTTGACTATATCCTTCTTTCCCCTTCTTCCTCTCCCCTCTATCTTCTCTCCTTTCAGCTCCCAGTGGGTTTTGCATTGCTCTTCCTTGTTTTCGACCATCTCTAAGAACTGGGTCATCAACAGATCGTGCGGCAGCATTTTGAATAACGTTAAAGAGTGCAAAGAAAGCATGTTCTTACTAGGAGAACAATCCAAGGTTTCCTTAACATGTAGCCAGCTTATCAAATTAAGCTGTCAAGAGCACATTAATAAAATGCGGCACAATTCCCCGTGCACAGAAAGGGAGGAGGGGGAAGAGGGACCCTTCATTTACTCTGTGAAGAGACAGTCCACCACGGGCAGTAATGCTTTTCAAAGACTCTCACTCGCTCTTTTCTGGTCCACTCATAATATGATTATGGAGGCCATGTTATGAAGTGCTAAGATGTAAAATGTCACTCATTTAGGCGGCAAACAAAATCTTAGGCTTAGATGCAGCAGCGCTGAAACTCAAATTTTCTTTTTTTTTAACTTATAGACTAAAAAGCATCTACAAAGGCTATTATGCGGTTTCTACAGTAAGACAGTTTGGTTCAGAGGTTCGATGCCCTGTTAGAGATAACATGAACAACTAGAAAGACACTTTCCTGCCCCTGTAATTAAAGCAGAAAGAGGAGTTTGACCGCCAATAATCCTTTTTTGAAGCAAATAACTGTTAAAGCATTAAAAGCTTGCACTGCTATAGGTCAGGTCTCCTCTCGCTGCTAACACCTTTTTTATTAAATGCTATGTCAATCCATGTAATTTCCTTTTCTTTCACTGATTTAAAGCTAAAATCATCCATTCAGAAAGCAGAACATATAAGAAAGAAGTGGGGCACAGGCAGAATGTTAGCACTGGCAGCTCTGTTCACATGGCATTTGCTTGAGACACAGAAAGGAAATTAACAATCTCTCTCAACAACAACAACGGAGGAGGAGGAAAAGATAGTGATTCTCTCTCTTTTCCTCCTCCTCCGTTGTTGTTGTTGAGAGAGATAATTTCAAAAACCTCCTTTTGTGTTTCCATCGTAACGCTCCTCTTTAAGAGTTTCTCTTTGTGAAGATTAATGTGATAGATGCGCCAAAGGCTTTGCCTGCGTTACTGCCAGCCCTTTAGTATTTCACTCCAGAAGCGGCATTCCTAGCCCGCTTAATAAGCTTCCCATCCTGTTTTCTCGGCCCTGAAGGGGCTGCTCACCCGTAGCCTGGAGTGGGCCAGCAGTTTGGAAGGATGGATGTGACGTAGAGGAACTGGGACGTTGCTGGAGGGAGGCTGGAGCCACGACAGGTATCCCCCGTACTTCCTTAGCTATTTATAAAACCATGAGTCCGGGACTGGGCCAAAAATAGGAGGGAGGCCATTTTTATCCATAATGATAAGAGCAAATAAAGACATCCTTAGTCACAAGTTCAAATGTGCACACAAACAGGAACAAAGAAGAATAAAATCCAGCTTTGTAAAGAGCAAAAAGTAAAACCGATGTCTAGAGAAAAAGTCCATGCAGACTCAAGAAAAACACAAAAGCCCATATTAAAGGTAATTTTTAGAGTATAGGCTAGGTGAAACTATTCTCCTCAGTATCATTTTTTTTTTTGGCATTGCAAAACAAACTCACCTCTTTCCTCTCTCCCACTCCTCACCCTTTTCACCTTGCTCTATTGTCACTACACAGTGTGTCTGAATGTGAACCTCACCCACACACAAGGTTATTTGTTTTTCCATCGGGTCGAACCACAGTGCCAGGTGAAAGCATCTATTGGCAGGATAAAGAGAGTGGCTGGTGTGAGATCACAAGGCCCCACTCCACCCAGCTAAACCTTGAAGTGAAGCGACGGGCTGGAGTTTCAAACAAAGTGCCCCCTCATTCATTATACATGCAACTGCACTGAAAATCTCCTTCCGCCACACCATCTCTTCTCCCCTCACTCACTGTCTTCTTCTCCCCGTTTCTCCAGGCCTTTCTTTTTTTCACTTACTCCCTCTCTTTTCACTTTGTCCCCCCTTTTTTTAATTTGAGACAAAGCATCCCATAAAGTATGAATAAAATTAATGACATCATGAGCTGTACTTTGAAAGAGCCACTGTGGGGAAAAAAGCCATATATCACATGGCAGAAAGAGCCAGTGATGAAAAAGAGGAGGTAAAGAAAAGAGGGGGAAATCATGAAGAGAGCAGACGAGTACAGTGGACATTGTCCCAGCCAGCTTCACTTTGCTGCTATTTCATTTTTAAGCAAAAGAGTTTGAACGCAATATTTTCCTTGTTTTGTTTCCTAGCTGCAACATCTACTCAATTTCTTAGCGTTCTCTCGACCCTCTTGGACATCCATAGACGTCCTCAACAGGTCTATGATGCACATTCTTTGACAGGCTGGCCTTTGGTGTGGGAACGGCACAGATGACAGTGGAAAAGAGCAGTCGTGTGGACTTTGGCAGTGAAGCATCTGTTTAAGGAGTGAGTCCTGCGGACAAGGGCGAGCTTTGCGCCGGGGATTCTCGAGCAGATCTTTTTCTGGACGACACTGACAGCAATTTCAAAAAAGTGGAATTCCCCTGAAGTCAAATAAAGCGACTGAGATCTGTTGTGCTCAGTCTCTGCATATTTTGTGTTCCATTTATTGACAAAAGCAGCATCCTAGGAAAACCTGACTGGCTGAAATTACTGCAAATTCAGTTTAAACACACACGTTCCACTAAAAATACTCGGTGTCACTGTGACGCGCGGCAGCAGCGGCACAGATTGTGGCAGCCGAGAGAGGAGGGACTTCAGATGGATGTGAGCTTGTGTGAGGCCACGGCACAGAGCTACCTCTGTGTGTCTCACTGGACTCTATTGCAGAATGACTTGGCTATGTTGCAGCTGTGACAAAGATAAATTACAACCGCTGGAAGACATTTTTACATTTTTTCCTGCACTTTCCCCCCCTCAACTCTCTCCTCACCTCTTCTTTGTTGGCATTGGGTTTCTTCCAAATGCGTCCCTCACCAAAGAGAAACGGCAAATGGGGATATAGGAGAGGAATATCTCTGTCTGACAATACTCTACTGTCTAGAGTTCCCCTTTAAGAGTTACAGGTCAGCATTAATGTTTTACGTGGAGCATGCTTTCTGTCACTGCTGTTAAGGAGATGGACAGGCAGAGTTTACCCCTCAAATAAAATGATAAAACGTACTTAAAGTGTCAAACAAAACACTCCTTTCAATGATTTATAAACCTCCTGCTTGACTTTGCTTTAAAATGTCTTAGATTTGATGCCAAGACAACTGTTTTAAAACAGACAAAGTTTAAACAAAGAAGTTCCACTTTAATCCAAAATGTTTCCCTTTGTCTTATCATTTCAAGATTTCTGCTTCCCACGCTCCTTCCAGCCTTCCAGGAACCCTGCCCAAATATCTGAGAGAGCAGGCCTCAAACATGGTGAGGTGTTTTGGGTGTCTCTTTAGGTGGGCTGCAGCTGACGATATGATTGTGTGGTCAGCAGTGCTGAGCACAGACCACCCAGCAGGCAGCAGCTCTAATAATGACCAACAGGGCAAGCAGGAAACAGGAAACAGGATGAAGAAGGCAGGATATCCTGTTCATCTAGATCAGCGTGTTAAGCATGACATAACAAAAGCATCACTCTTTAATAAAGAATACCTGATCGGAGGCCAAAATGTTTGTCGCTTTGCCTGACTAACCACAACCCACACGTATATATTTCTGTCTATACTTTTCACTCTACCTCATTTTTCATGCGTATCTGTCTTCTCACTTCGCCTTTCCAGCCCCTCATATTGACACTGTTTTGCAGACTGCTCCATCATCCACGACATCAAATCCTACCCTCTTCAGTGCGAGAAGAAAGGAGAAAGAGAAAAACAACAAGCATCTTTATTTGAATACACACACATCAGCGACAGCCTCACAAAACCCAGACAAAAAAAAGAAAAAAAAAAGAATTCGAGCACGAACAATCGCACAAACACAAGACCTGAAACTTGAACATGAGCAAGCATTCGCACACACCTCCCAGATGCACGACTGACAGACAAACACGCAGGGAACCAGCAAACACTGAGCACCGCACAGCCAGAAGTCGATTTTATGCAGAAATATTCTATAATGTGTTTTACAATACAATTAAACATCAAAGGCTAATATATTCCGCTGTGATCTTTAACACCCAAGTGAACATACCCCATACACCCCCTTTACAGCAGACTGAGAAAGTTGCTGAACGTCACTGCTAATTACTAGATAGAGACAGAAGAATTCTTTGTATCGTTATGCAGAAAACAGGACATATTCAAATATATGCATTGAAGATGCAAAAAACAAAAACTGTGCAACTTACTGTTTAATTTTTTTGCATTTTATTATTTTGTTTTTGACCTTTATTTAAGTTTAATAAGTAACTAAATGTCTAATAGAGTTCTAAAACCATTTAACTTATATCAGTATTTTTGCAAACGTAAACTGGAAGATGTTTGAAACAAATTTATTTAGAGGTTGGTAAAGTTTTCATTTTCATTATAAAATCTGCAGATAGAAAAACAAAGAGGCCATACAACACAAATAGGACCTTGTGATTTGACCGGGAGATATGAGACCCTGGAATAATTATAGGGCAAAATAAATTGAATTGCTAGCAAAACAAACAATCAAACAAAAACAAACAAAATAAAACAAATAAAGGAAATATCTGTATCCTTATTTTTTTAAATTTAATATACAGCAACAAAAATATTCCAAATTACAAATTAAGGTAAACAGTTATGTTTACACCGTTAAGGAATCTTCTTAAGTTCTCATTTCATATACACATTTATGAGCTAAATATAATTGTCCACAATTGACCCGTCTATTACCTGTTCATTTGAGCCAAAGGGCTTGAAGTCCAATTACAGTTCTTCAATATCTACCTCCAGATCTTGCCAACCGGCAATCTGCAAATGAATGTTTTACTGAGTAAACTCTGCAAACCCCTTCCAAAATATTTGAAACCATTAAAGGAAAAAAAAAAAAAGTTAAAGGCTCAGCAAAAGCGGCTATTAAACTATTTGCTGTAACATAAATACATTTGATGTCTCCATTAAGAGTAATGTTTCCATAGATCTGGTTTCTAAAAAGCAGGGAATCCTAAAATGCATCTTTTGTGCAGTCTGCACTCTGAAGCAGAACACTAGTATGATTTACCTCTTATTTTATTTATTTATGCCTTTTTTAATTATTAAAACTTGAAAGAAAACTTGTTTTTTACAGTACTTCAATTTTTCTTTCTCTATGTCTCTGTATACCAGTAAAATAATGTATGGGCTTTATAATATAAATTTAGGGGCAGCATATTAGACATATAAAATTAAATAAAGTCTGTCCAGAGCTAATTTTGCCTCAACATATTTAAAACACATGGTAGAACTCTCACCAAAGTACACAATGTGTTCCTTCCCCTCACTTAACTAAAGCTTTACTGAGCCCCTGGTGTACAGCAAAGTGCCCTGACAATCGGCTCAATGCCCCAGCCAATCACAGGGACACGTGACCTCCTAATCCCTCTCTGTGAGAAGGGTAAGAGAGTGTTGTCACTGGTGGTTTTGTGAATCAGCATCCAAAATCCCAAATGATTTGTCAAGAGGGAGAGGACTTGAGAGAATAAGAGAAACGAAAGCAGCGCAAAGCAGATTGGGTGTTGATGCGGACAAGGGGTTTAAAACTGTTTGTGTGTGTCAGGAGTGGGGTGGGGGGGGATAACAGAAAGAGGGAGAGTGAGAACATGCTTTGGTCCACCGACCGGTGTGTGCGTTCGCGTTCAGCATGCGTGGATGTGTGTGTGCGTTCGTGAGGGGTCTCTGAGATTACAGAGCTTGGCTGACAGAGTCCTCTGTGTGTAATCGTGGGTCCACATGTGAGCGCTCACCTTCCTCTGAGCGGATTAACCTAACGCTAAATCCCAAGAGAGCAACAGGCCAGACAGGCCACACAAAACAACTTCATTGACGATGGTCAGAACAAGGAAGGCCGTGCCAAGGGATTTGGAAAATGTAAAAAAAATATATTTTAAAAAGTTTCATTCCAATAAAAACTTAAAAAATCTTAGTTTTGCATTTAATTTAAATACACTTTTTGAGTTCTGTTAATTCCAAGCAGAAAGCACTGAGTGACCTCATGAGAGCAGTGCGCCTTGGTCAAGTTTCTCCCCAACAAAAAATACTTTAGCAGAAAAAATAAAACATTTTTTCCCCCAGAATTTTAATAAATCATCCAAATCTCTACTTCAAAAAGCTTTTTCTAACCTCCAAATCGTTTTATATAGAATCCTTTCTTCTAGTTTTCAGAAAACATTGCTGACTTACACAAGAAGTCTCTTGTTTTTAAATTGTGGCGTTCGATTAATTGGTGCAGTTCATGTGTAAAAGAACAGGAATATAGAGATAGACCTTCATGTTAATATTAATGAGCATAAATTAAATGCCATTATCTCATTCTGGTCCACTGTCGGCTCATATGGAAAGAAAATGTGCTGAGGAAATGTTACACTTTCACAGCTCAACTCTCAGTTTTACATGCAAATTTCAACTGTGGCCCTTATGTCTGCAGACTTCAAATGCGATTTAAATATTTTCCTCTCTAAATATGAAGCCTGAGTATTGTTGCCACGAGTTTTTTGTTCTTAAAAAATCTATGCTGTAACAAGTTCAGGTATATGCCAGATGAGGCTTATGCTTGGTTGTAAAAATGCCGCATTTACAAAAAGTCAATCTCATCTGAAAAATCAGAATAAACTCCAGTTAAGCCTTAATAAGCCAAGCTTCCTCTAAAAGACTAAAACACTTTGAGTCTCCGCTCTGCGTGCAACTGCTGCAGACGTCAATTAAACTTCTGAAATATATATATATATATATATATATATATATATATATATATATATATATATATATATATATACATATACATATATATACATATATGTGTGTATGTTTAATTTGTGCAATAACAGGATTATAATTACACTTTAACACACTAATTCGGATCTGGCCAAGCTCCATTGACAGGCATCTCAAAAGTATTGCATTTCTATGCGCAGGAGCTTTTATAAAAAAGTTTAAACTTCCTCACTTTTGCTTCATTTTTTGTTTGTATTTCATTTATTTAAGTGATTTCCAAAATATCTTCCTAATGTGTTTTGTCCTAAGTTATAAAGTAGACTGTTCCAGGATGGAGAAGGACTGCATTTTTAAGTCCTCAAGTGTAACTTTTGAAGGTGCTTTTCCTGAGCGCTCTAAAAAAAAAGGGGGGGACGTGCTGTGTGATGTTGAGGAGCGCGTGCAGGCAGCTCACTCCGTCTCTCTGTGGCTTTGGGACTGTGCGCCTGCATGTGGACATGGAAAAGCTGCACAAGGTCGACTCCGCGCCAACATTCCTTTAAACAGCACGCTAAACGGTAATAAATGAATTCTGGATGTCACCTGATGTAACATTACGGAGCGGCACCGGTCAACAGAGGTCACAACAAATCAATGCACGCACTTTCTGTACGACTTTGTGGACGAGGCAGCGCGCATCTAACGGGACCGTTAGGATTTCTGAAAAACAATTGAACATGTGACGCAAAATACTTTTTATCCCCCTCTACCTCCTTAAGTGGCAAGTGTGTGTACTTACTTCCTTTAGCCTGAAATCTTCTCCAGCTGAAGATAGTAGTGGGGAAAAAAAAGAAACTTAAAAAAAGCGGTCCGCCAGCTGTTTTGGCCCGGCCGTTTGACAGGAAAGCTCGAAGCCGCTGCCGGATGAGTTCGCTGAGGCGCACTTAGAATCCAGGAGCGCAACTTAGCAGGAGACGGTGCTGGGAGGACAAAAAAAAAGTAACGTGCGTGCGTGATAGGAGTCTCTCTAATGTCAGAGAAAACTACTCTCTTTCTCCCTCCCTCCTTCTCTTCTTTCTCCCTCCCCCTCGTTGGTCTCCCCCCCTCCTCCTCTCTGATCGGACAGCAGCGAGGACGCTTCGCCTGTTCTGTTCGCGAGGTGCCGGTGAGCGCAGAGGGTCTCGGTGGAGCGGCTGCCGTGGAGGTGGAGGTGGAGGCGCAGGCGCTGCCAGTGAAGTGCCGTGCGTCTGGGGCTCGACGGTGATGTGGAGAGGCTGCTTCCGTTCCTTCCCACAATTCCGCCCGATTGTTTCCCTAAAGCCCTTCTTCTACCGGCGAAAGGAGCAATAATCGATCCCATCCATCCCACTTTTTTTTTACTCTTAAAAGGAGGGGGTCTCACTTTTCTCAACTCTAATCAACGAGGGCACACACTTCTTTAATCTGATCTCTTCAGCCCAAATAGAGGACTCAAGTCAGAGCAGTTTACATGAGCACACATAGCAAATGTAAAAGTGTAGGCTAATTATTGAACTCATGAGAATATGTTAAAAACAACAATTTGAGTTCCTTAATTATTTATAAACTCTGAAAAAGTGGGGGAAAATAGAGTTAATAATATAACTTTTTAAACGTTTTTCCCTAATTGGTGTATCCAGGCAGAGCTAGTGCATTGTGGGATACAAGACTTTGGAAGGGTGGCCCAGGAAAACAGCAGAATTGGAAGCCATTATGCGGCGTGCACACCTGGCGAGGATTCGCGTTCAAGAACGCGCTAAACGGGTATTCTCAGCCTGGGCTGTTGCTCCCCGATACAAGTGCATGTACTCACAGTTGGAAGAGGCATGGTGCGAAATTTGGACGTGGTGCAAATATTACACATCTTGCTCCAGAATTTTTCTTTCACAGATTTATTCCGATATATATATTTTAAAAAAACGGTTGGCATTTTCATGTTTTGAAAAGGATGCTTCCCTCACGTCACTCTCAAATCGGAGTCCCTGGTTTGTCAAAGTTCAACTGGTTTAGCTTTTGACGGTCGCACGTTTTGTTTTTTTAAAAACTGACTCAAAAACGTACTTTTAGAGAGTATTGAACGTAGAAGCCATAAATATACATATATTTGAGTTTACATTGAATTCTTATTGGAAGTGGTCACTTGAAGGCATGTTCCTGAGCCCAGCGTAAATGTAGCATTATAAATCAAACGATCCAAAATGTGTATTTCGAACTGTTTGATTAAATTCGTGCTTCTTTAAGAATTTGCAAATTGTATTGATCATTTTTTTTTAATATCCGTCAATAATGATACTAATATTGACACAAAAGTTTGGGGTGGAAAAAGCTTTCTGCTGTGGGGGCTGCTGCCCCTCTGCTCTCCTGTAGCTCCGGCTCTGACAGTCTCAATTAGGAGACCAAACTAACTGGAAAATAAAACTTGCAGTTAAAGTGATCTGCTAAAACCTTTTTTGGCCATTTGTTTGAATGTTCCCTGCTTCCTTTCAAAGCATGATCTCCCTCTTAAGAAAGTGGCTGCCAATCATCCTTCAGGACTCTGTTATCTCAGCCAGATAAGCCCAGATACAGACAGTAAGCACCAGGGAATTACCAAGCCTTCATTCATCCAACCAAAAGATTTCAAAACATCCACTCTATTAGTGTGAAGATAACAATTAGAACAGCAAGTTTGCCACTTCAGATAAGACACAGAAAGGCAGAGCAGAGGCTTTCTCTGGAGAGATGTATCCCAGATAGAGTTTGTAATACCAGAGTTTTATTAGGCTCATATAATAGAGATTCTGTATCATTTTTGAGATTATAAGTGGCTGCTGTGACTGAACACAATCAGGACTGATTTCAATCACAAATACAAAGTCACTGGTTTTGCCAAAATGAGTTGTTCTCTCAGCCACCCAGTCAGTAAACCAACAAGTCCTAGGAAATGGCAGGACAACAGTTAATAAATAAATCAAGCTGGCTAATCTGCTTGACGGGCGGACTTTACAGCGTGTAACTGAAGTCGCTGGTGTCCGATGACTCTGGATACCACCTTCACATCACCTGACCTTTTAATCTTTAACAGCATTTCCTCTGGTACACAGGCCTTCTATGATAATCAATAAGGTATAGTCTGTTTGACACCAAAGGGTTCGTGAATGCGGCATGGCAGATATCAGTAAAACGATAAACGGGAGCCACTGTGAATCCCTGAGCATGTAGATTCCACACGAGTTTTCCTCTCAGACCTCTTAGTGCGCTCGGCAGGTAACGGTGTTGACTCCGTCGCAGACATATTGACACAAACGGACGGATTTAGCGATCGTACCACATTTCCCCTTCCTCTTTCGTACGTGTCTTTGCTCTCTACGCAGTCTGCCAGCAGTTCATGGGAGAGCTCCTCTCAGTGTTCACGATGCTTCAGGTTGTCGTTCGCTGGCACCTGGGAAGAGAGGTAAAGCAGGGAGGTGTGAGGAGACAACGGATGAGCCTGCCAGTGAAATGGTTACTTTTTCCATGTGTGAACACACACTTGCATGCAGTGAGCACTATGTGTGTATACGTATGCACACTTCAGGATCGTATGAATTACAGAGGAAATAGAGATAAAGTACGTTGTGAACTGAATACATTTAAATAAGGAAAAAAGAAAAAAAAAATCAGTCCACAAGGCAATGCAGTGAATCATGCATATTCATATGAGACTCCCTGACTTGTCTACTGGGATAACCTACAGTGAAAGCCCACTTGCAGCTTTATTAAATGCATATACATTTAATATTATGTTTCTTTTGAGTGAATATCTTTGAGGAAAACTTGCATAAAAGGAGAGGAAGCTTGAGTTATGGACAGTTATGTGACTTTGTATTAAAATTTCAAATTACAACATGACTCTTATTGCCACAAGCATCTGGCCAAATTATTTCCCTCCAATTCTAACTGCAGAAAAACAGTGTTTTATTTTCAGAAGCATGTTTGCAAGTGTGGGCTGCATCAATGTCTGAAAGAGGAAAAAGTTCTACTTCACAGTTAGACAGAATAATTATGCATTTACAGCATGTCACAGTGTGTAAACACACACTGCAGACTATTGGGTAAATGTAATTTACCATGAGGTTTGGCGCACAAAGAGAACAGGGGTAACTGCAACTGGAGGTTAAGTCAAACAAATAAGTGCGGTTTGCTGATATTGATCTGGCTTGGATAGTTTTTTAAGGCCCTCCTGGCAGTCAGTTCACAGCATGTGTCTCTCACACACTCACACCCACTCAGACAGAAAAGCGCACACAGACACACAAACCCAAAACTTACACGCGTCTATATCTGTACAGTACGGTTTGCCCGAACATGTATGTGTCGCTTTGGTAGAGGAGGGGAAAAGAAAAAAAAAAAGAAAACATGTCTCTGTTAAGCAACAGATAAACACAAACACATTTCCAGGGCAAACCGAAACGGCGCAGGCTCGGCGCAATCTGTTGTCAATCAAACTCACGTGAAAACACAATCTGCCTGTCACAGTAGATGATGTTGTCAAGCACCCTGTCACACTGCTCCTGAGAATTAGCCAGCTAACACAGAAACACCACAAGACACAAGTATGTTTTTGTTGTGTCGTGGTTGCGTCTGAGGATGCTCCCAGCTTTATCTGGTATTTACCGATTTCAGTCATTCTTCCTGCCTTAGCTCCCTAATGAATTTAGGAGGCGTTTGGTGTTTTGCAGTTAGATTGATGCTACAATGATGCGACAAGCAACGCCTTCACAGTGGGGACAAAGAAGACCTGCAGGCCGTTGTTTGACAGGCTCAGCTGGAATGCTATATGTTTAAATTTGCACAAATGCATGTTAATGTGTACTTCCTGACTTATGCACATTTAAAGGCCATGCCATCTCCAAATGTTTTTAGAATTCAGGATCTTGATCATTTAATATGGAAATAGTTCTGATTTTTCTCAATTGTTTTAGGGCTGAAAAAGTGACAAAACATCTAAAATAAGAGTATAGATTCAATATTTGTTCACCTCAGAAACACTCAGGCAAAATATTTTTCTTACAGATAAAATATAAGAATTACATCTATGCCAAACTGCTTTTAATCTTTGAACCAGCTTCCCATGCATCAATTTATGATCGGAGTCTAGCCATTGAAAAGATTTACAATGAAACTCAGAGCTCGGTATCATCAGTAATTATATAGCAGAATTGTAGCACTCCAGTCTAATTAGGAAAAGGAAGGTGAGAAGGATCTGCAGTCATTAATTTAGATCATATTAACTTCATCTTAATATATCAAACAATGGTGCTTGTGAATATGCTGAGGTGCCAATGATGTGTTTCTAAAATTGAGATAGTATTTTGTGTAAATTCAACTGGAATTTGTTTTTACCTGTTGAGTCATTTTCTTAAAATATGAAAAAACTGATTTCATATTTACTTTCTTACAATCTGGAAAAAAAAGACAAAGTTGTCAAAATGTGTTGAATGTTTAGATAGGTTATCTAAATATGTGCCCATGACTAGTTCCACCACAAATTGGCAGTTTTGCAACCACACCTATTTGTTCACAATAATCTATATAGCCTGTATTGCGATAAACTGGTAAAATCAATGTTAATGCAAAATTTGTTTCTTTTCTACATGGTCGTGTTTTTTTTTTCTTACTTTAAATAGTTGAGTTTTCACATAATTACCTGCTCTTCCCAAGTAATTACTTTCACCAATAACATTTTTCCTTGAAGTTCAATCATTGAAATAGCATGAAAACACTTTCTTTGCGACTTTTGCAGCAAAAAACGGCAACCTCAATCACTTATAACAACCTCAACTACAACACTGCAATACTACTGCTGCCCTTAAAACAGTGCACAACCAGGACCACAACAGATGATAGGACATGTGATTTGAGCATTTTGTGCTTACTCGACAATACACCTTTTCTAAATTATGAATGAGCTGAACAACAAGCCTATTTTGTCCCAGATGATACTCTGGTTACATCATGAGAAACTGTGCACACTGACCTGCACTGATGGGAGAGCAGCTGATCAACTTTTTCTGTGCCAATCAAATGCCCACTAACAATTGCTCTATGTATGTTTTAAGAGTGGACAAAACAGGGTCTTGAATTTTAAGGAATTATCTCAAAATGTATTTAGAATAAAGGTTTTATATGTTAAATATATTTTCTCTCAACTCTGAAAATTACACACTAAATAATTTTAAAAATTATTAACCCATATGTAGGAATTATTATCACTGTGCCATATGCTACACGGTAGAGACACATACTGTACATAGTTGCTGCAATTAAGTGTGCTGCCTGCAGGGGAGGTCTGCACCCGTCTTAGCACAAAACAAAGAAGTTTAACACATTCCTTAAGTGGAAGCATTCCACATGCAAAGTCTCATTAGGATCTGTAAATCAATAATAGGATTTTATGGGGTGGTGAGTATTTTGATGTTCCTATTCATCCATTTTCTAATAATTTAAAGAGAGAAATATTAAACAAAGATTAAATGTTAGTCTATAAGCTGAAGCTGTCATTGTAATTATTTTTGTTTTAAATTACCTCCTTGTTTTCTTTTATTTGTGATACTAATGTTTCTCTAGCCCCCATTTCCAGTGAATAGCCAGTTTAACAGGCATGCTTTCTGTCTGTATATCAAGGGCAAAACGTTCTCTTAGTCTCCACTAGATTGGTTTAAGAGGGGAAAAAAGAAACTCACTTTCTGCTAATGATTTTTCCTTCTTTTGAATAGCTGGAGTGTAATTCCCTAACTGTTCCAACACAGGCACAGTTATTTCATTGTTCTTGCAGCCCTTTCTCTAATTGTGGCCATAAAGGAGAGATCCCAGTGTTTTCTTTTCTTTTTTCCTCTTCTTTTCTTCTGTTTTCTTTTCTTTTCCTTTGGCTTAGTTAACAAGATTCCCACCAGTATTTCAGTGTCAAAAAACGAGACCATACCGCTAAGAAACACAGTCCATCACTCATCTGAAAAAGTTCATTAAATATTACATTTTAGAAATACTCTTAGTGTTGCAATTTTTTTTTACAAGATCTGAACCTCAGAAATCCACCCCATTCATTTTTTTGTGGGTCAACTAAAACACCTTTGACCGGTGAGACACGTCTGCTGTGTCTTTGTCCTTTGCAATCTGAATTTGAGACTTGTCCATTTTTAAAAGTTAAGGTCTGCAGATCCTGGTGTGATCCTGCTCAAGGAGGACTGAGTTATGTGAACTTAGTGAATTGAAATAATGTCTAGTGATGCTGAGAGAAATGCAGGATTCAAGGAATCCTGGTAGATTGTTGATTTGCAACAAAAAGATAGAAATTCCTCACTAAAATCTGGTGTTTTTTTTTCCCATTTCTTTGATCCTTTGTCTGAGAAGTGCATATTTTCTATGAGAAAAGGATGTGTCTGTTTGCTGAAACTTATAAAAATAGCTTTTAAATAATGTGCATATGAGATTTTATGAAGACATTTGTGGGTAATTACTAAAGTTTGCATTATTGGGATGTTACCACAAGTTAAAAGCCATCTGATGCTCTGTTTGTTTTATATTGGAGTATAAAATGTTATCTATATTTATACAGTTTAAATGTACAGTTAAAATGGTCTCAGTGATCTTCTTCAGTTCTGACTCATTTGTCTCCATTCATTGACCGTTTGTATTTATCCTCCGGTTCACGGATCAGCAAAGTTCTGCCTGCAGCTGTTGACCTTTGCCAAATCTCTTGGCAATTAAAGATCACTCAGCATGACTATGCGACTTCTCCCACACTATTACCAAGCAGCTGATAGCATCTTGCAAGTGCAGTGGAATATAATGTGTAACTAAATGAGGATTCCTCCACTCAGATGTGTGACTGCGAGGCCTAACGACCACGCACGCGAGCCTGTGCTACAAGTTGGAGCTTGGCAGATGAGCGGCAGAGTCTAAAGCTCTTTGTGCCTTCAGGATCTCCCCGACTCATTCTTATTCATACATGATCAGAGGGGAAGCAGGCAACTGAGATTAGCTACAGATCAAAAGCGCTGCCTAGCACCACAGCTCATGTTTTGTGGATTTAGGCAGCCCCAGCGCAGAAGCATTGTATCGTGGCAGTTGTGCGCCACTGTTTTCTGTCCTCAACAGTGCTCAGGGGGCTTGAAGAAAAGAGTTATCATACAAGTGGGGGGTTCCACGGCTGGAAATCTTCCAAAGTTAAACAATAAAGATTAAAGATCTAAATAAAAAGAAAAAAGGCGCAAGCAAAACATTGCAGAAGTGGGATTCGCACTTTTGTAGGTGAAACAGCTTCCATATGTGTAATTGGTCTTGGGTTAGTATTAATTTGTTTGTTTAAAAAATGGAATGTGCTTGGATTGCGACAAAATTTGTAACACAAAAGGATTTGGAATCAATGGTGATCCGCAAATAACCATAAAATTAAGTAATTCCGTTCATTCTTTAGAAGCTGAATGAAAACCAACACCAACCAATCAGCAACCTGCTTTCATGAAGCCTATTCATCTTCCAATAAACTTATACACATCAGTGGGAATCTCAGAAAAAGCTCAAAACAAATAAAAAAAAGTTTTTTTTTTTAATTTTACTTAATTTTTATTTTACTAGGAAGTCCCTTGAGCTAAAAATCTCTTTTTGAGGAAGATACATTGAATCAGAATGGAAGAAAACCCAAATAAAAAGAAACACAGCTAAGATAAATCTGCTATAAGACCTTTTTCTAACCTTAAAAATTAAAGTTTTTTTTTAACAGATTCCACTTTCTTTTAATACTATTTATAATAAACATTCATGAATAATTACTGAAAACAACAAAAACTACCAAGGCTTGAATTTGTAATAGCAAGATGAGGAGTTTCAAAGGCAGAGATGGAAAGGGCTAAGACTTAGAAAAAAAACGTTCAGGTCCGTGGATCAATAAAAATCAGGATTTTAGGGACAGAAAAGCAAATAAGTGAAGCATGCCATCCTAGTTAGGTTAACAATTCTAATGTATTTGCAAATTTCATGATTATATGCAGCTAATCTAAAAAAAAAAACAAGACATGACAATTTTCACAGAAGTGTGGAGGAATTTTCTTTTTAATTTGTTTTGTATAATTGTGGGGATTAATAAATTGCTCCTTATGCCTTGTGGGGAGCAGGGTGCCATTGGAAATACCCTGTGGCATTTACCAGGTGCATTTTCATAAAAGGAAATGCTGCTCCCAACCTTTAATAAAATTAGCAAAATAAGAAAGAGTACTCGCAGACGCAAGATTTTTTTCTCATTGATGTCCATAAAATACAACTGTATTTCCCTGAAGCTCACAGAAAGTTAAGATTAGTTGGCACAAAGTGTATGTACTTTCTTAATAGTTACCTTAAACAATGCAAAAAAATGATTGTTTTCTCTTTCTGACTCCCCTATAGTCTGTTTTCACATCATACTTAATGATCTGTATCTGTATGATTTGACCTGTTATAGAAAGAAACACCTCTTCAAGCCAATTACAGCATGGTATGCTTGAACATGCTTTAGCCCAGAATTGTGGGACTGTAACTTTAAACTTAAAATGACCTAAATTCAAAACTGAGGTGAGCATGTGTTGACTTTCAAGCTTTGTTCAAACCGCCCTTGACAATCCCTGTTAAAGAGGCCACTTCCAATGAAAAGTCTATGTAAGCGCACGTTTTGGGCTTTCATGTTCAAAACTCATACATTCTCGCATAGCCGTTTACAGTATATGTACAAAAACGCGTAGCCATTGAATGCACATTGCCAGTTAAATAAGGCCAAACTTTGACCCTTCGGGACTGATCAGTGACATATGGATGCCGTTGTTTTTAATTCACAAAAGTGCCACTTGATTAATAATCATAGAGGAGAATCAATTGGGGTTTGTGCCTAGTGTGATTTAAAGTACCGGTATATGACACAAAGTCTTCCATATATTGGAATAGAGCTTTGAAAGAATAAAGGCTGGAGCAAGATTTACGACATTTGCATCACCCTGACATTTCACACCAATCCTCTTCCAACCTTTGGTGTCTGAGATGTGCTAGTAAACAGTAGAAAGGGAAAAGAAGAAGAAGAAGCCCCTCCTTGCTTGTCCAGTGTGAACACCGTGGGCTGATCAAATGTCTGGTGTGTAAAGTAGCTCAAGTCTTTTGCCAGCTGCTGTTGCTTTCAGTTAACCTAAGTTGATAGTGTCATGTGTGCTGGATCAAAACATATAAAGACTAATAACAAAGATTCTATTAAAATGAACATTTCATTAAGATACTTATTATTGACCTCTGGCTTAAAATTATCTTATAGAATAAAAAGCAATGTAATAAATAAATAAATACATACTATATAGCCCCACAGTCTATATGTATGAGTTTTCAATATTGTTGTAGTATTTAAATACTAATTTGAGCTGTTTTAGTATGTTGTTTCATGCAGGAACTGTCCACAAGTGACAAGTTTATTAATGCTTTACAAAATTATGTCCCCGTAATTTACAAATATAGCTGTCCTAGAATTATATTAAAAAGAATCTACAATTGTAGATGTTATGGTAATTGCCTATTATGCTTGATGCACGTACAATGTTTAACGAGATATTAAAACTATGTGTCATCATCCTTATAGATGTCCTTACCACCAGCCCTTAATACATACAGTTACTCATGTTCTTATCTTCTCAAGTACTCATTTACAAAGTGAGAAGTCATAAGTGAAAAGTAGTACACGAAGGGAGATCTTTGGAGAATGTAAAACCCAGGATAGGAATTAGACACATAAACATGGAATGTTTTAAGACCAAAATGATTTAGGAAAAATTAGCATTAGCTAAGAGTTTAACTTTAATATTTAATATTGTTCTAATGAAGCAAATTGCAGATGTTATTAGTTAAAAACACTTTACTTTAAATTTTTTGAAAAATCTGTTTGAAGGTTTAGTGGGTAATTCTCAAAAAGGAGTATAAAGTTAAATTTAAACCTTTTATCTATCAAGACAGATATAAAAATAAAAGTAAAGAAACGGTTATAAAAGCATAGATTTAATGTGGAGCTTTTATCGGTCTCAATCAGCCATTCCTCAATTGGCTAAGAACAGTGATCTTTAACAGCTATGATTTGACTCCACCTTTGACTCTTATGCTCCACTTTGCCACTAGCAGGAAAATCACGTTTAATAACGGTTTGGAATGCCTTTTGGCCTTACTTTTATTGCTACAGAAGATTCTGCATGACAAAGACAGCTTCAAAATAAATTTAAGTACTGTTCAAACTGAGCAGCTCAAATATACAAATTACAGTTTAATCTTTTAAACATGTCATAACTCGCTGTGCTAAGTGAAGCATGAAATCTAGACAGACACAGGTTTTCGAATGACGCAATAAGATCTAGGCAAGAGGTGGAAAAAGGCAGGAAAAAGTGAACGGGAAAACTCACCAGTGCCTTTTTTTTTCCTTCCCCAGGAAGTTACACCCTGCAGCACCAGCTGAGGCCCAGCTTAATCAAATAGTTATAAAAAAGGAAAAAGAAAAGAAGACAGTACAAAAACAAAGGTAAACGGAAATCTACAAATTAAAAGTAGCTTCAAAAAATATTGCCTGCTTTAAATAAAAGCCAGACCAGCTGGCTTTGAATAGAAACCCCTGCTTGGGTAGCTTGTTTTCCCCCCAATCTCTGCTTGAACTGAATCAAGGTCTAGTTCTTTCAGACCACCCCTGACACCCCGACACCACTGTCCAAAGTGAGTCCACCTGCCTCTATCACTCTGGAGTAAATTTAGCCTTCAGAGGGATCAGTGTCACCCCTCCAACCCTTGATGCACACACTCAAACACACATGCCCCAAATGCTGTCATCTCTTGCAATGACCAGAAATACCATCCCCTTCGTGAATCCACAACTACCCTTTGCACTTTTAGCTTTCAAAATTCCTGCCTAAACTATGCTGGCTAGAACCTTTAATAATGTCACTATCGTATGTGCACATTGCTGCATATTTTCTTCACTTTGTGTATAAACGTTTTACTCAAAGTATGAAATATTATATTCCATGTGAAAACAAAGTTACTGCCTTTGCGTTTTTTCCTTCTTTTCTTACATGTGGTGATCAAGCATATCATAGTTGCCAAACCTTAAAAATAACTAAACTTTCTGGCATTTAATCTCCCTTCCTTTCATAAATGCACTTTATGTGAATCATAGATAAATTTGCCACTGGAAGAAATAAGTCAACATTGATACTATCTTTCAAACTATCAAATACCAGGTGCAGTGGTGTACACCTATAATTAGGCAATAATAAGCTTGTTTATCCGAGTAAATCCATGACTAAAATTTGCCTACAGTCTTGTTTTTTAAAGAACCATAATGCTCAGGAAATGTTGATTTGTCATTACAGCCAGATAAAAATCATACTTTTCCATCCAAAGGAAAACTTCAGTTTTCCTAAACTGCTGGCATCCCGACTATACACCATTTTTCTTTCTTAATGATACATCCCGTACACTGTACCAATCATCAAGCTTAATCCTAATATTATTTGAGTGGGGGCACAGGATAATTGTAATTTTTATCAGATATTTTCATTGCACGCTCTTACATTTCATGCCAGAACCCAATACATATTTATAATGACACAGTCTGATACACCCAAATTAGTGTTTTATATATCCCTGGTAAATTAACCAATTTATCTAAGTGGAGAGGGATGATATTAAGGAAAGATGAGTAGGGCATAGGTTGGTGTTTTTCCCAGAATACATCCAAAATCATGGACACTCTGTAGGGGTAAAGCAGTGGTGTCAGTGGCCCTGGTTGAAAGGTACTCATACTCCTGACAGTGAAATATGATTTCGATTGATCTTGTTGTATTGTTTACATGTTCCTGGGAAAAGATAATCAACTAATCTATTTATTTGAGGTAATTTCTATCACCATGGCTACCTGTACTTTCATACACTGAGCAGTTTAGTTTTACCCTGTCTGGCAATCAGAATGACCTCATTGACAGGAATTCGGTGATCCTTTCGGGTGGGAATCCAGTAAATAGGGGATCAATGGATGTTGGTAAGAGTTGATTTTATTATCTCAACATGTTCAGATGAGGGAGAGGCTTCCTTTTGATCAGACACAGTGATAAAAGTCTGATGTGTCGCTGTTGTGACCTGCTAACCTTTCATTTGCAATAGCAATCAACCCTTTGATGAGTAAGTTGGCTAAAAATATGTACATTTTGAATAACCAAAGGGGCTTCAAGCAATGTGAATAGAATCACATATAGGAAGAAGAAAAACACAATCTAAAATGTATATGAAACTCAATTTCACTTTGGCTTGATTCTCAAATAACTTGAATAAATTTGATGCTAAAACACTAAGGCATGATAGTCAAGCCTTAACAATATTACAGTATTTAAAACAATTCATATTCAATTCCATGTATTCATACATATTGGATGGCACTGTCTGTAAAAGAAGTTCCAGGGTTAAGGCCAGTACACACCGGGACGAATATACGCCAGGCGTTATTCGCCAGCGTTTTTCGCCACGTTTTTTGTGTTCACACCCAGGCGATTTTCACTGACGATGAGCAGAGCGAACATGCAATTTCATTCCCTGACATTAGATGGCACTTAATGTAAACAGAAATACTCCTGTACACAAGGTGGCGCTGCGAAACTTTACGCTTCTTAAAGTCGCCTTTCACTCAGAAGAAGAGAGCAAGTATTTACGCGCTTGTCAGAATCAAACAAAGAAAACATGAATATTTCAAGCACCAGTAGCTCCAACTGGTGCTTGGTTCGGGGATATTTTAGAATGTCCGTCAATATTGCTTCGCGGCTGTGTAGACGCTACTTGACGTCTATCTTCTTCGCTGGTATGTGTGCTCAGCAAGGCAGTTTTGTGTTTGAGCGCCCCCAAGTTGTGTTTTACTGTAACTTCAGAAGCTCCAGACACGTGTGCAATAGCGGCATTCTCATTGGTCGAATAGATTTCGACGCGACTTTCGACGTTTTTTTTTTTTGACGCTTTGACGAGTGCCGTTTTTTCGCTTCGGTGTGCACACTAACATTGGTGCCCTTTGTTTAGTCACGAGGCGTTAAACGTCGGAATTCGTCCCGGTGTGAACGGGCCTTTAGGTTTTTACCTGGACCCGAATTCTGACAAGGAACATTCCGTAAACAAGATACACACTTCCCTGTGTCTGTGTGTGAAAATGGATTAGGTACTAATGTGATATCCATGCTGCAAATTCTGCTTTAATTAGATTTATGCAAATTTATTATGCTTTTGATATGTTTTGACTGCAGTGAACTTTGTAAAAATGTGATGCATTTTGAAAATTAAACTTTAATTAGTTGCTACAAAATAGTTTTTTGCAATAGCACAAAATCATGACATCTGTTATCCCCCTGTTTGATTCTCGGTACTGGGAGGAGGCAGACCTTGGAAGTGTACCCAACAAATGGTGCCCAGTGTGGTGACGCAACGTGTTCATCTCAGTAGCAATCAACGTTCCACTAACTGGTGTGTCCACATGAAAATGAAGCATTTATGAGAAGTGGTTGCAAAGACACCTGTCTCAAAATGGTAATGTGGTCATTGGCAAAATGTTACACATCACTGACTCTATTGTTACAAGTCTAAACTGGGAAACATAGCAAAGAGCAAATTGTTTGATTGTGGCTTTGGACCATGATACATGTCGGCCATGTAAGCCCAACCTGCAATAACTGTGGAGTGTTGCTAACAGATTTTTCATACCATTGCTTGCAGATTATTCTTGTTATTGTGTTTATTTAGTAAGGTTTTTTTTAAAGAAAACAAATGAAGTTTTGGTTAAAGTTACTATAAAGAACTTTAGTGGTAGCTTGCCTGTTATGTGACTTCAACATTAGCAAATGGTAAAGATATTTTATGTATTGGATCAACCAACAGATTTAGGTTACTGTATAAATGTATGACGGCTTCATTACTACTTTACATTCATTTGGTACAACTCTTTAGATCAATTTATAACTTTCCAAGAATCATTTGTGGACCCATTCATGTCTATGAGGATTTATTCAAAGAGTAATGTAGCACTTTTACTTGATATAATGTACATAATTTTACAAAAAAAAACAACAACAAACGTTTAGTCATATTTTTTGCCTCAAACACCAAAATTGTTGTAACCAGTAATACTCTTTAAAACCCTTGTGCCATCCTAAGCATTTTAACATTGGGAATTGGGTCATCTAGACCCACTAGACAGTGCGCTGAACCTTTTTTCTTCAATGATTTGTGATCTTCACTGGTGTGCATGGATTACATGAAATCTTTCCACCTTTATCCACTTTTGTCATGGTAGGGAGAACACTTCAATGCAAGAGTGGGGTCATCTAAGATAGCACAAGGGTTAAAGTTTACTGAGGTAAAAACTGAAAGTGTATTTTAGCTCCAATGTGCAAGAAAATATGTCAGTGCCTTTCTGCAAACTTTTTCCAATCAATAGGTTAGATCCCCTCTTGCTTTATGTAACCCTACCTCATCTGATGGTGTTTGTTTTTAATATTTACTCAGTCTAAATAGTAAATGATAATCAATAACAGGAAACTCTTTACTCTGTATCTTCAATGAAAAGGGTAAAAATTAAGGGCCACCAACTCAAATTCAACCAATCAAAACAACATTTGGTTCTTGGCAACTTTGGCAAATAGCCACGAACTCATCACTTACTGTTATGAGGTAATTCAGTGCAGCAGCTCATTCATCAACTCTTCTTTTACAATTTTAGATCTTAAAAGATTTTTTTTTTCAAAGTCAGAATAAAAGAGAATTTCTACTAACGGTAAAAAGGTAGAATCTGTGCCTTTTCATGATTAGGGCGAGAAAAACTTTTGACAGTAGATCCTCCCACACACTGCAGGAGCGTCAGATTTATAAACACCCTTTTGGACAAGCGTCCAGCAGCGACTTTGACGCGGGTTTAAAACAAAAGCAGAGGACGCAGATTTGATGTGCGAATCGCGTTCAATTGATCTTAAATGAAGCGCCCGTATGGATCACGGATCGTCTGTCCACTTCTAGTAGCTTCCCGAGGAATCCAGAGTCAGACTTTGCAAAAAGTGATTAAAATAATGAAGCTCAGAGACGTTAGTCTGTCCGGCATCAGCCCCACTGCTTTCAATACATCTCCCATGATGCACGGGGTTTATGTGACGGCGTCCCCTCCTGTGCTGCTGTCAACTGTCATGAAGGACAACAAACACAAAAATCTGTTCTAACAGTCTGCAAAATTTCTTGATGAATGCAGGAAAACGGTTTAGTTTTTCTTTAAGGTTTGTGTTGGAGAAGAAAGGAAACATTAATAGCCAGAGATTCCAGTGTTTGGTCCAAGTCATCTTTCTAAAAGAAAGAACTGCTTTCTAATAATGTTTGACTTTAAAGAGCAAATTATATTTCAGACTTCAGTAACTTATGACAAATTTTAAGTCAAGTTTAAATATAAGTAATAACAAAATAAAAGAAACAGGATTAAGGTAAAGTGGCCATCTAAAATGAAATAAGTTAATCACCCAAAAATACACAAAAAGTTAGATTTTTGATTTAGACAAAACAAAAACAAATCTTCTGCAAGTTCACATTTTTTGTGTAGTTACAACTAATCGTATAAGCATGATATTATGTTGGTCTTTTTTTGTCTCAAATTTATCAAGCTTGCTGTTATTATATATTTGTTCAAATGATACTGTCTTATTAAGTCAATTGTTTAGTTTTTTTTGGTTCACATGTAATTGCATTTTATTAAGCTAGAGGGAAAAAGAACTAGCTGGGCACATTTTCAACTGATTTAGTTGGAAATTATTATTGAAAACTATCACAACTTTTAGGAAAAACAGTTGCAAGTTCATATTTTTTGAAGGCATGACAAAATTGGACTTACTATAGGACTAGGTGCCTTTGGAGTTTCCCTTTGCAAATTACTCGTGATGGAAACGATTTAGTGATGAATTAATTCATCACTTTAAATCAGATATTTTCTTAAACAAAGATAAGTGGTTGCAAATACCCAACCTGACCTCAGTTGATTAACAAAGATTGACCTTAGTCACGGTGCCCTGTCTTCACGGATTCTATTTTTTTTATAGGAGAGCCTTAATGGCAGGATCTGATAAAGCACAGCAGGAGGAGGGTTTGAAAGAGACTAAAAAGCTGAAAGATTGAGAGAGACAAGGACAGAGAGAACCTGGAAGTGAGAAAGTACCCAGAAGTCTCCATCCAAAAGCAATATTTTTACTGAAACCTTAACTGTTCCATCTGGCTCTTTTGAAGCGAGTAATATTACTAGTGCCGTGACAAGCTTTTAAATACACCCAGGTTCTACTGTAAGTTTTTGTGGTATTTTTCCACGAGATTAAGTTTTATAGCTATATCTTGTTGTTTTAGGCAATTACAAATATTATTATAAAATGAAAATGCACAACTGCTAAACTAAAAACCCCAAAAGATTAAAAAAGGAGAATTAAAAAAGTATTCCTATTGTGGCATTTTTTTTGATTCACTGATTAATACAGATGCACGACCTACCTGTAATTCAAAACTGTCTAAAAACCATCTTTTTGTGAGCATGTCGTTTTTTTTGAGCGTTCGGGATGGATAAAAAGCCCAAGCATTTTCAGGTGGCCATGGTAACTAAACAAAGTCATTTTCCTTGCACTTATTGCACTGTGCTTGGCTTCAAGTCCACATAAATTACTTTCACCTTCCTCTCTGCTGATTTCCAAAAGACTAGAAGTGCACGGAAATAATACTTTTTTTTGTTTTTTGCTTGAATATTTTAGTTTAGCACTTGGAGATTCATTGCTAATACATTTAGCTGTGTAGTTTAACTATAAGCACCATGCATGTATGGTCCACTGAGAATGAAGGCAACTTATTTTTTTCACATTGGTAAAAAAACAAAGTAGCACACATTCAATAAGTAAATCAATTTTGATTTCAGGTAGTTGACATTGGCATTGAAAATTAAATAAAACAAGTCATATAAGTCATGTCCTAGACAATCTTCTTTTTTAATTTTACATATTATTTACTAATGCAAATGAGCATGACACACCCTTTTGGTAATGTCAAATTTATGACATGAGAGAGTACAGTTAAACAGCCACAGTCTGCAGGTTACAGAAGAAAAAAAATCTAGTCCTTTGATGCCCTGAGAAAACAACATCTCAGCCCAGAGGTTTTGGGAGTTCCCTTGCTCCTCTGTCAACTGCATTTAACATGACAGAATACAACTCTGACTCAGACCACATAGATAGAACACATCTCACTTTGTCAGGGGGAAAATGTGATATGCTAGTTGTTTTGCTGTGGGATGTATGACTGCCACGCATGCAGGAGAGGAGTGGAAGTCATAAACGTTCTAAACAATACCTACTTTTAAGAAGGGTTTTGTAAATGTGTCCTTTATAGCATACCCACCCATGCAAAAGTATAATGACAAGAAATGGCTTGGATGATTACATCTCCATTGTAATTTTTGTGTGTTTGTGATGTCTCCCTAGGAAAAAAAAAAAGAAAGAGTTAGAGTCCGTAATATGGATTAACAAAAAACTTAAGTATCTTTGAATGACCAAACAGATTTACCATGGATCTGTCTGTGTTTTGCTAAATGAATTGTGTGTTAAACTGACAATATGGTACCAACAGTACGTTTTGTATGTTTGCCTTTGCTGAATATGCAACACAAACATTTTTCTGGAGGAAGGAACAAAAAACTAAAAGGAGTAGATGCAAGTGGATCAAATGCGATTGAACAAGCTCAAAGCAAGATTGCTGCTTTCGGCCTGTATATTCATACCTCTAAATTGCAGGTTTAAATGTCAATTTTGAATTCCAGGAGATGTTATTACAGCACAAGGTGACAAAGACAGCACATCTTTTCTGCTCATGTAAATATTTGAAAATGCCAGAGGCAAAGATTAAGGAGACATTTGCTGTAGGACATTCAGAGTTTAAATGTTTGAGCTTTTGGATTACTCAAGAGCTGATATGGAATCAGTAATGGCATTAATCATTTACATCCCCCTCCACCCCTTTGTATATGTTCTATTGTGTACAGTCTGCTCCTCTCCTCCATCACTCAGGCCCTCTTTTTTCCCAGGCTCTGGCTACTGCGCTCTTTGACCACTGATGAGACTCTTCAACCCCATCTGTGGCCCATGTTCGATCCCTGCAGTAAGGCACTACAGGCCATCATGAGTGCAGAGACATGTAGCCGGTAGTTGCTGATTGTGCTCTGCAATGGCCTGAGAATCATGCTCTGCATGTCACAGAAAAAAAGCATGCACCTTATGAGATTTCAGACCATTTTTAAGCAAACTGCTTCTCGTCATTGCATTGATATAATGGAAATAATCCATAGCACTTGCTAAGACCTGATTTAGTTGCTGCAGTTTGATCCTGTTTTTCCCGGCACAGTTGGTTAGCAAAACACCAGCTATAGTATCAACAAACATGAAGTCCAAATTGTAAAAAAGAAAACAAATTTCAATCTTAATCAAGGGTGTCTTGACCTATATTAATCCTTTCTCAGAATTAAGGATCCTTTGCTTTGAGAAATAAAACCCTACAAGACATGCCTGCCAGCAACATTGGAAGACAGTTCACATCTTCTTTAAAACATTCACCCATATATGTGCCACAGACCCATAAACACATCCACAGTGGCCTAAACAGAATCAGCACAAGTTCAAAATAATTTGCTTAATCTATAAGAACACTGAAAAAGACAGCGTCATTATCCACCTGTCAGGGGCGGTAATCACTTCAAAATGTTCCCTCTGCGGCCTCTGCCACACACCCTCTGTGTGGAACATTGAAGAACAACCATTTAAATGTCTCCCAATCAGCCCTTTTGCCATCTTCAATTATACCTTACCAACCGTACATTTGTGTAATTTTCTAATCTAGCTGAGGCGTAGGGCTGTCAAATGTGACAGAGAAAGCAGCCAAGTACAAGCAAAGCTGACAGACATTTCCAGAGAGATGGAGGGGCATGTCTTTTGATCTTCCATATGCCCTGGCACTAATGGTGGGATACTGTGGCATCCTGTTCTAGTGGCAGAGAAAAAGCCAGTGGGGATGCATGGTTTCAAGAAAATCATTGCTGAGGAACAAAAAAATAAACACATTGATATAATTGTTTCCAGCAAAAAAAAAAAAAAAAGTTTTTTTGTTTTAACAGTGTTAGGAATTAAGGGGCTTCACTCCAGACAGATTTTCTGTCATTTTGTAATTCAAAAACTCATGTCTGGCCTTTTTTTTTTTTTGAGTTTAGGGGGGGAAAAGCTCTTTTTAAGGGAACTTGGTGAACTTGAACTTGGTGACCTCTGCTCTAAGCAGACGGATGTGGAGTGCAAGGATAACCTGAGTCATAAGCCATTACATGCAAAGCCCCCCCAACTCTTCTGACAAAAAAATAAAAAATCTAAAAAAAAATGAATGATGTGAGGTGGACCCTTTTTTTCCATGTTATATTACATTTCTTCTTTCTTATTTCTGGATTCATACTTAAGGATAAAATTTGCATTGCATATATGCAACCGCTATTAGCATTGTTTACTATCAAAAACTAAAAATGACTTCCTTATGTGGCCTTTAGTGACGTGTAGTCACATAGAGTCATTGAGATAAAACAAGACTGAAAAACTTGAACTCTGTTCTATTTATTATAACCTTATTTTTCAAATTGCTGTTATCATAACACAAACAAATTATGAGTTTGTTGTGAAATAAAACCTTTTGACTTCCTCAATTATGGCATCAATAAACAACATTCCTGTAAGAGACATAAATTGTTAAGCATTTTTAATTGATCCTCCCTCTGGGAGAGAAAGTGGGGACTGATTACCTAAAAAATGTAGGTATTTTCAATTGCCGTCATACATCGTCTTCAATGCATGCAAGCAAATACTTATTTTCCTAAAACATATGTGCTATCAAATTTTGTGAATTGCTCTTCCTTGCATTTTGTTTACCAAAGTCTACCAAAAGGTCAGATATTGATTCAAAAACAAGATATAAACAAAATACTCATTATTTTAGACAGCTGCGAAGCACCTAATTTACCTCATTTGTCTACATACAAACATACACTGTATATGAAGCTTAAGCAATTATAATCCTTGCAGTTATAGGTCTGCCATGTTGAAAACACTTCTATCTGCGGAAATGTTCTGTGTTTTCCCTGTCACTCAAACAAATGTAATACTTTGGTGTAAAATATCTCACCATCCCTGAACCTTGATTGAAAGGAATTTTACATACATGTACACCTACAAAAAATGTGTTTATGTAAGAGATATTGATTTTAGGGGACAGACTGTCTAAAATGACTTCTTTAAAAAAATATACGAGTCTGTACAAATCATACAATATAATCTTTATGTTTGTAGACAGGTGTGCTAAATCCAGCATTAAATGAAGGAATGAAGTGTGCCACGAAAGACATCCTTTAAAACTTCATGAGCACACAAAAACCTGAAATATCCACTGAAGCTAATTTATGTTTTCAAGCACATGACGGCGCTTTAATGCTTTCTCAGTAATGTAAAATGACACTAAAACAGCAAACTTAATGTTTGTCACTGACACTGAGACGAAACATTGTCTCTTACTTGAATTTTACACAGCAAAGGAATCCCAGTGACTCACATAACATAAGTCTTCTGGTGGGATGTACTACAAAGAATTTGGAGCTACACTCAAAATTTGGATATTATGGCAAAATTATGTTGTGAACACAATTTGCAAGCATAATTTCCAAATAACTCCATACATTTTTCTAAAATTGTGTCTCACTGTTGCAGATTTTCTCTTTTATTTTTAGAAAATCAAACTCATATTTAAATAAATGCTTGTTTTTTTAGTGCTGTTTTGTTGGTCATAATGTTAATTCTTCCAGATCCTTCAAATTTGATCTGTCCATTTAGGTTGAATAAATGTGCACAAAATAGCTAAAGTGTGGTCTAGTCTGACACCTCCATGTTTTAAATATTATTGGGAAAGCTTTTTGTTTTATTTGCCTCTGTAAGAATATTTTGATGGCAATAATCTTGATGGGTAATACGTTAGATGAAAAATGTTGTACCTATATCCTCTTTTTTCTACAGTCCCACTCCCATTCACATAAATACTCACATGGGGCCAATGCCATTCATGACTTTAACTTATTACCAGCAGAAGCAATGAGGGGATCAATGTTTTTCCACAGGGACACTTTGTCACAGTGTAACGGAAGGCAGGAATCCAACCTGCAATGTTTCGATCAGAGGTCAGTTATTTTAAACACTTCCCAAGACAAAAAGAACTAAAGTTTAAAGAAACAGTTTTATTTCCCAGACAAATTTTTGATGGTTTTCTTTTTTGTATGGTATGTTAATGGTGCGTCTAACCAATACTTGACATACCAGTAAGTGACACAGACACAGTATGTGGTGCCCAGGGGCGGAGCTACAGGGGAGCAAGTCTGCCAGAATACTCCTTAGAAACACTATGGATCGCCTCGTCCATCTCCTTAAAGAAGGTGTCCTTCTCTAACTCACATCTTACCTGAGAACTATAACCTCTGAGAATATTCCAGATCACACCTTCAACTTTTACCTTCAGACTCATCACCTGACACTCAACTCCAGAACAATCTTAGCAAACCCCTCCCTCAGGATCACTCCTATCTTATTCTATTCTATTCTAATCTATTCTATTCTATTCTATTCTATTATCCATCCACATCACAATTTAACTGCTCCTATTCTAAAAATCTTGCTCCCTTTCTTTTTGGTCTCTCGAATACACTGGAAATCTACCTTTCTTCTTTTCTCCATGTCAGCTAACTGGTTTTCTGATAAGTTTCCTATTTTCAAAAATCCTGCAGGTTCTAAAGTCATGCCTTTCCTTTACTTACTCATCCTAAAAATATTCCTTCCTTCTCCCCTTCCATTAAGAGTAGTCTACTTTCCACCAGCTCCCTGTAGGTCAACAACACCAGTTGCGGTCATTGTCAAGCTGGGCCACAACCAATCAGATACGAAACTTCTCTTTGTGATTGAAATAATCGTTTGATTTGGTTTTTCGTCTAATGCCCTTGATGACACAAACCCACTGTGCCCCCTTTCACCCATATATTCAATAAGTTCTAACTTTTGCATCATTTTATTTAAGCAGCATTTAAGTACGGTATTTAAGGTCCCATAAAGGATCCCATACATATTACCTTAAAAGTTATTTGGAAGACACTAAATTAGTTTCTTTATACACACTAGCCACACAAACAAACTGCAAAATTTCTAAAAGTTTGGGGAAGTAAACAGACAGTAAAACTTCTTTCCTATGAAGAAATTACCAGTTTTGGACCTTTACTATAGATTATGTTTTGTGTGGAGTGAAATAGTCTTTGAACGGTGTGGTAAACCCAGATTAAGGGACTTTATTGATTAAAATTAATTAATCCACTTACAGAGAAAGAGGATTCTGTAGCTCTGGCACGACTTAAACAGTCCATACAAATTAAACAGTAAATTTGCTGCTTTTAATGATATTCCCAAGTAATTGAATTGCAGGAATGTTTCAAAATATATTGCATTAGCATACAAAAACCCTGCATTTTAGCAATGGATAACCCAAATAAATGTTTTAGTAATTAATTTTGGATATGGTTCAAGCCTATTTGTGATTGTAATTATCCACTCTGCAGTGAAGTAACAACATGTGGAATTTAGCAAAGAAGACAAGATAAAGCTAATACATATTTATAGTTCTGATGTCAACAAACAAAACAAAAAAAAAAGGAAAAGAGTTTACCTTAAGCATTTTTTCCAGGACCACATAATCATTTTGGTAAAAAAAAAATCCAACACTACAAAAAACTTTATCCTAGTTTGATTTATATTAACCAGCTAACAAATTAAGTACATGTTGTTTGCATATAATCTTCCTTGTCTTTGTACTTCAAATGTTGGACCTGACAGGAATGTTGACTTCCATTTGTCCCTCTGAATAAGACTTTCTGACAGGTATGCAACTACAAAAGTGGCCAATGCCAACTACAGCATTGAGAACATATTCTGTACCTTTACACACAATTTTCTATGCCCTACATGATGCTGAAGACTGTGCTACTGGCACCAAAAGAAACAAAAAAGGTTAGACTGTAACAAAGTATGGTATGACATAAACATTCCTCTCCAATTTACATCAAAGTGATTGATTCATCCATTTTTTCAAATTTGCTTTTCAATGGTTTACTGGCAAAAAGGTTGTAAAGGAAAGCACATTAGTTGCTTTTCTATGTGGTAATGCAAGGTAATAAAGAACGACAAGGACCATATAGATTAAGGTTAATATCCCAACAAGTCTGCAAATTTGATGCCAAAAACTGATAAACCGGATTTTTTTCAAGAACATATTCCATTCCATGTGCTTCATCTCCAGACAGACAAGCGTTCTGACTCCAACATTGTGTATGGAAAATGTCGTAGTGTATTCAGCCTGCATTCTCACAGGCAAACCGAATTTATGACAACAATTTAAAACTTTTTTTGTCCTGCCCTTTTTCTTCACAACGGAATAACACCAAAATTGAGAAAGGTTTTACGAATTCTGCACATTTACATTTGTTTGGTTTCATGTCTGATTTGATTACAGGCTGAAAATTCAGTACAGCAAACAAAAGTTTCTATACTCTGTCATCATCAAACTTTATATTAAAACCTCAGGTTACCCCACCAGTGCAACATCCCTTTGTTTGTTGATTAAAACCTGCTACAGTGAAAGTGCTTGACACTTTAGCAGGTGTAGCAGCTGCATGATGGTTTGAAAATGACAGGGTGATTGGAGACTCCAACTTGATGGTCTGGTGATGCGTTGGCCTGCTCACATTTTTGTGGTAAACTAAAAACATTTATGGGGGGATGGAAGCAATTATGAAGCTTTTAAGTGCACAAAATAATGAAAAAAATCCAATAATAATTTGTGAACATCACATTTTTGAGAAATGTTTAAAAATATTTTTGAAAACAAGAAGTCTTCTTGCAGCCAACTACACTATTTTTATTTTAAAATATTTTCATACTTCTGTCTTTTGTCATTTTTCTGTGTGACTGCGTGCTTAATAAACGCTGTGGTAACCATTTATAGGAAAATAAAGACATAATGTGGTGATAAAACTGCTCTATTGAATACCTAATACACCTCAGTTGACTTATTAACCAGACCACCTGGTGTCCTGTACTGTCCAAGTTTATACATGTGGCAAATCTAACACTTTCACTGTCATGTCTGAATTGATGCAGAAAGAATACCATCATAAAAGTGGCTAATGTGTGATAGCTAAATGCAGGTGCTTTAACAGGCCGATTAAGTCTTTAATGTTACGTATTTTATCTGCAAAAGAATTTACAAAAATAGCAAACTTCTGTTATGTTTGAGCCGTGGAGACGGTTTTCACTTGTGACAATTGCAAAACCTTTTTTTTTCTTTCATAAATGTCCCCTTTAACACCCTCAACAGCTTTTCGCACATCTACTCAGTGTTTACTCTGGAGATTTTAGCGCATGTGTGAAATTAAAAGCTTTTTTCAAATCCATTTTCATAATTCTTATTGTGGATGTGTTGATGCTTTGCTAATATAATGCTAGGTAACAGTTGCATTGAAGCAGTCAACCGGATGGCCTCTCCAGTCAAAGCTTAGTCATTTTACCCTTCTTTTTACTGGACCCTATGGTGAGGTTTAATGAAGTACAACTCCTTCTCAGCTCCCCAGTGATTAGGAGAAGATTTTTTTTTTCTGATTGAAAACTTCCCGGTGATGTCTTGCTTGGTTTGTGAAATGTTGTAATTACTGCTGGGGGTCTGTTTGCAGGGGGGCTGAGCTGCCTTTGCCTGCACTCCGGGGTTCTCGCCCAGTTCTGCACACTTAGCCCCGTCTAATTAGAGTCTCTGCCACGTCTCCTTACTACATTCCCCATGCACAGCTGGGGACGATCTCCATATCAAGCTGTGGCACAAAAATGTTCACCGACCGAGATTTTGTGTGCAACAACAGGCAACACTCCATACAATTTGAACATCAGCTTCCCTGCCATTTTCTCTTCTTCAGTACACCTTGGTTCTCTTTTCTCCATCTTTCTTTTTTTCCTTGCTTTGTTCTCCCTGTTCTCCTCAACAAGCTTAGGCAGAGCAGCTACAAAGAGCCCCACATAGGAAGATGAGAGGAAGCAGAGAGTGAAGAGGGTTCAGATGTTGCACAGGGCTTGTGTGTTTGTCTGCGTGTTTGTGTTTGTGAAGCTCTGAGAATGTGAGGCGACTGGAGATCGCCAGGTTAGTGAGAGTTGGTAGTACACCCGGAGGCACTGAAAAAGAACAGAGAGAACACTTGCCCCCCTCCCTTCAAGATCAGTTTTTCAGGCCCTGAAGGCAAGGTGATGCAGGCATGGTGGGAGCAACGAAGGAAGGAGAGGTGGCAGGCAAAGCTGCACTCTCCTGCTTTTCTCTTTCACCTGTTCACCTTTACAGGCTTTTCAAACTCTCCCCCACCCAGTCTTTATACCCAATGGGTTCGGAGACGGGTGTGGATTTTTTTTTTTGTCTTGTGATGTTCTGAAAAATGCCAGCTTTCAGAATGATAAACACCAATGTTGGGATTTATTTTCAAATCCTTACATTTGTGTTACAAGTGGGCATTATGACCCTAAAAATTACATTATAGTATATGTAAATCTTTGGAATGAGGAAATATTTACCTTTCATTCGGCAACTAGTGGCTTCCCCTACGTAATCTGCATTTCACAATCACAAAAAAGCTCATTTAAAATGATAACATCAAAAAATAATAATAAATAAGCAGTGGGTATATAGATAGTCTCTTATAATATTAATTGGACTAAATAAAATACTTGATATTGTTTTTAATAGTTTGTCATAGCTTTAGCTTGACTTTCAGGAAAATAGAACAATACAAGCTTTTAAAATACTGTTTTTTCTTTTGGCTCCAAACAAAGCACGCCATTCTGGTCTAGTTATCGGGAGTTTTACTAGATGTTATGGTACTTGTCCCACTGTTGTTGTCCCTTTGACAGGTAAATTCATGTCCAACTATAAAAAAAAAGATTTTTTCAATGAGATGCTAAATGAACGTCAGAAGAGAATTGCTATGATGTGCATTTGCATTAATAGAGGAGTAACACACTTGCTGAGCTGCTGACCCTTGCGTTGAGAAGCACCTTCAAACCATGTGCATTACTTTCACCTATTCCAAATCAAACCCACAAAAAAAGAAATGCACAGCTTCTTATTGGTAACAGGATCTGTGGTTTGGCTAAGCCAACTAGAACCTCGTGTTTGGCATTGAAAAAAAAAAATGCATGGATTGAAGCAAAGTTGAAGACAGCTATCTCCCATCCAAAGTTTCCGCCATGTGTGATCCAAAAATGCTTGATTAAATAATTTGTTCACTTAAAAGCTTCCCAACCCCTGCAGCTTGTACTTCTACTTCTCCTCCATTATTCGTGTGTTTTCCATAAACTACAAGAACTTATTCTGGGTGTTTTTTTTAATATTGTGGTTTACTTGACCATAGTAAATAAACCACTTCCATAATACTGAAATAGCTTTGTTGCAGGAACTGAATCGTCACTCAGTGCTCTCATCTCATATCATAACACCATGGACTGCATGTAATTTATGCTATATATCACTTTTTTTTTATTAGAATGATTTTTTCACAAGTGTTCTAGGAACGATTTGATCATCCCTCTTTTACAATTGGCTGCACTGCTGCTGTATTCACATGTGTATTAAATTACAGTTTGTCCCCTTTAGTTGCCACAGTAAAACACAAAGGCCTTTCCATTATATAATTTGCATAATACATCTGGTATGTACATGTGCTATGTGTGAACTGACTAAGGTAATTTTTATGACACTTTCAGGGCCCAGAGATTAAGGGTGTTATTTTCACAAAGCTGTATTTAACAAAGCCTTATTTGTTTTATTCATTAAAGGGACTGTAATCTTTGAGTCCTGTGGCTTGAGGTCAATTTAAAAAGGGCACCCAGAATGTAAAGCAAAAAAAAAGAAAAGCTTACTAGGTGCACGGTTGAACCGATAGATGGAAAAAGTGATAAACTAGGAACCGTGAATCTCCACAATACCAGCTTGCACCTGGAGAACTGGGGGAAGTGAGCATATCTAGCCTGCATGCTCTCAGTTCTGCTCTGGTTTTCCCTCCTTTTCTCTGTTGCTTGTATTGAGAACACACACCTGCAGTAAGCCTCTAACCACATACCATGCTTCAGCAATCTGCTGACTCCTGATTTACAGCTTCATGTCTGTAGCCAAAGAACCCTGCCTGGTAACATAACATTGAAAACTATTTTTTAGAGCATTTCACAGACACTTTACAATTATTCCAAAGGGAGGGCAGTTGACAGTTTGTGTCATGACGGAGTTTAATAACTGAAAGATGTTTTTGTAAATGTTTAAGACAGAACTGCTGCAATACGCAACTCATTAGGTGTTTTGAAAAGTATACAAACATACATGCGTTATTATCTTCAGTGCAAAAAATTATTGTCTGTGGGTTTAGGCAAAAAGTGAGATTAGCCCTGATGAGCCCAGAAGTTCATTGTGTGTCTAGACAAAAAAAACTTCACATCCTTAAACTCAGTTCAACAAAATATTTAGGAGCACTAATCAACCTAACAGGGTTTTTTTTTTTTTTTTTTGGACAGTGAGAAGAAGCCTTTTTTAATTACATCAAATAAAAACATAAGGACAAAAACATGACAAAGCATTCAATTTACAAAAGAAAAAAAACTTTTAGGGTCAGGGATTGTAGGGATTTAAGACATAAATGCAGGAGCCTTGGCTAGTAAGCAGGTAATATATAAAATAAACTAAGACATGATTTAAAAAGACAAATATGAAAAGAAAAGAAAAAAACAGAATGAGAAGAAGAACATTTAACAGTGACAAACAGAAATATCTGGAGTGAAATACACGTGGGACTGATTAGATCAGAAACAGCTGGTTGATTTGAAACTTAAACCTGGTGTGCTACTGTTGAGGGGAAACGGCAAACCTGGAAGCACAAGTTTCAGGTCATGACATAACTGAGAACAGCATTAGGTTCAGACAAAAAACTAAGCTAAATTAAAGCTACAAGTAGCATTTAGCGGGCCCGAGCACGTGCGGCCGCATGGCACGAGCGACCGCCCCGTGAGCAACGCCCTGCTCGAGCCATTCTCGTCGTTTTTTCTTGTCCATTCTGGAGCTCCAAGCTATTGTTAATACGACAGCAGCCTGGGGGGGGGGGGGGGGGGGGGGCTGTAATCTGTTGCCTTAAGGGACAAAGACTTTTGCATATAGCATGAAAAAAATTCAAGCAATGATGATAATTGCTATCACTGTCCCTAAGGATGAGAACAGTAGAACTCATTCAATTTCCACTACAATGTCTAGATGAGTGTCAGCTATGTCTGATAACTTGGCCAATTAGCTGGACCGGGATCTTGCAAAGTGCAGGTGGTTAACGTCCAGTGTGATGAGTCTGTGGACGGCAACAGTACAGCATAGCTTTTGGTTTCCACAAGAGAAGAACTCCTGACACATCTGCCCTAACAGACAACTACAAGAGGAGTTGAAATGTATAACACGGTGAAGGAGTTTTTGTGCAGAAAAAGGTACAATTAGAAAAGCTGGTAGCAGTGACTGCAGATGGGACTCCTGCTATGATCAATAGACAAACAGGTTTCATCACTCACTGTAAAGCTGACCCAGACTTTCCAAAATGTCTGCATTACTGCTGCGTCATTCACCAGCAGGCCTTATGTGCAGAAGTGATTGGCTCTGGACATATAATGACTCTTATTCTGAAAATCGTAAACAACCTCAGCTGCAAAGCAAAACAGCACAGGATTTTTAAGGTGCTATTGGAGGAGATGTCTGTTGAATATGGTGAATATGAACATTGTGAATCTGAACTTGCATTCTTGACTGACATTACTGGAAAACTAAACCACTTGATCTGCGAGCTGCAAGACAATGGCAAAACTATTTTTTTTTTGACCAGCCTGCCTGAGCCAGTGTTTTTCTTGTGGGGATCTTTTCTGCCAGGGCTTGTCAGCTTGGTCAGTGGATGTTGCTGCAGTTGTCTCCCTTGCTGGGACAGCTGGAGTTAAACACAGCAGCTCACGGCTCTGAAGTGGACCCCGTTGCTGTCCCAGTCTGGATGGGCACTGTGGCGATGTTCCAATGGCCAGGCTGGCTCCTGGTATAAAGAGATTCCCAAATACCATTTCCTAACCGCAGAGCCAAGGATGTGTTTACATGTTTAGGTCAAAAATGTGATGGACAGCTTCATGTTGTCTAAACATGCCACCCTGTTATTAATCCAGTTGATATGGTTCTCCATCTGTGTCTAGGTGATAGAAAAGCATTTTTTTTTATATTTAGAGCTCTAAGCAAACAAACAGTTGTCTATATAAAAGAGCTTTTACAATTGTGCACTTTTAGCAGGTCTCTGAGTTCATGTGACCAATGTATGGTGGATTTTCACAGACCTTGTTTAAAACTGAAGGTGAGAGAGACTTAGAGAAATGGCTTCATTGTTCTGGAGTTCTTTGTTTCATCCACAGAAGAGTAGAATTGGTGATTGATTTTGAAAAGCTGCTGAAAAAAGTATCTTTTTCAAATTGCAATTTCTAACTTGGGTTTTACATTTTGTGTTCCATTTTTTGTGCTTTAATTGGGAAGCATTTGTTATTTGTTTGGTGTTTTTAAGGTTCTGCAAATATACACATCATTTTTTAGAGACATTTGTTATCAGTTGTGTTTGTTGATTTGTAGTTTAATTTCATTGGATGTATAGATGTCGTGTGGGGGGGAGGCTCGAGAGCAGGTAGGACCCAGGCGCAGAGACGGGAGGCAAACGGGTTCAGGGCAAGTGGGTTTATTTAACTAACAAAAAGCGCTGCAGAGCAGGATGACAAAACTAAAAACAAAAACTTACTGTGGCATGGCAAGGGACATGGACGCCAGACAAGAAGACGTGATCAACATGAGCAGAAGTTAATGGACCAGCACAGGAGGAAGGCAGAGACAAGACTTATATACAGACAGGGCAGACAAGACACAGGTGAACACGATTAGGGCAGATGGGGACCAAAGGAAGTAAAACTCAAGAAACATGACAAGACAGGAAACCTTTCAAAATAAAACAGGAAACAGAACCAAACAAGACAGAACAAGAACTAAAGCGAAAAAAAAGACAACAAACTGAAACCATGACAATAGAAAGGAAAAGAAGTTCAAACATTGATTATAAAAAAGGATATAAGAGATAAAAAAAAAGAAAAAGGAAAAGAAAAAAGATAAAATATTGATTTAATTGCATTTTGAATGAATAAAAAACAATGATTAATAGAATCAGAATCAGAATCAGAAATCAGAAAAAGTTTTATTGCCAGGTTCAGTAGAGCGCACTTTACAAAACGAGGAATTTGACTTGGTGTATAGTGCAATTAAGAATAAGTTAAAAATTAAGTTAACAACAACAACACACTATATACAGTAGAGTAAGGTAAATTAAAGTGGGAGCACAGATGGGCTGGGATGGTGGGGCCTGTAAGTGTCACCGACAGTCCTTTGGTGGGCGGGGGGGGGGGGGGGGGGTCACCTGGGGGAGTTGGGGTACTGTTCAGCAGGCTGACTGCAGTGGGGAAGAAGCTGTTCTTGTGGCGCGAGGTCCTGATCCTGATGGACCGGAGCCTCTTGCCAGAAGGGAGGGGCCGAAAGAGATTATGTCCTGGATGAGAGGGGTTGGCTACAATCCTGGCTGCCCGCCTCCAGGTCCTGGAGATGTGCAGCTCCTGGAGAGACGGGAGGTGGCAGCCGATCACCTTCTCTGCTGAGTGGATGACGCGTTGCAGCTTGGCCTTGTCTCTGGCCGTGGCCGCAGCGAACCAGACTGTGATGGAGGACGTGAGGGTGGATTCGATGATGGCGGTGTAAAAGTCTACCAGCATCTTTTCAGGGAGGTGAAACTTCTTCAGCTGCCTCAGGAAGTACATCCTCTGCTGGACCTTCTTAGTGATGGAGCTGATGTTCTGCTCCCACTTGAGGTCCTGGCTGATGATGGTTCCCAGGAAGCAGAAGGACTCCACAGAGGTCACCGGGGAGTCACAGAGGATGACAGGGGGGAGGGGGGCTGGGGCCTTCCTGAAGTCCACTGTCATCTCCACTGTCTTCAGAGCATTAAGCTCCAGGTTGTTAGCGCTGCACTATGACACCAGCCTGGCTATTTCACTCCTGTAGGCCGAATCATCAACGTCAGAGATGAGGCCGATGAGTGTGGTGTCGTCAGCAAACTTCAAGAGTTTGACAGACAGGTGACCAGCTGTGCAGCTGTTTGTGTACAGGGAGAGTAACAGGGGTGAAAGGACACAGCCCTGGGGGGATCGGGTGCTTGTGGTCCGAGTATCTGAGACGAGCTTCCCCAGCCTCACATACTGCTGTGTGTCCGTCAGGAAGTCTGTGATCCACCTGCAGGTGGAGTCAGGCACATTCATCTTGGAGAGTTTTTAATACTAAAGATGTATGAAAGACATACCGAAAAAATATGTCTTTCAGTGTTTAACTGGCTGTCTTTGGATTATGCATGCCTGAGTAATGGCCATTCTTACTCCTCATCTCTCTGTTCACTGCTTGCTAATTTACATAGCAGGGGTCCCAGCAGGAGGGGGCGGGGTTGTAACACGACTGCTTCAGCAGAGCCAGGCTGAGAGAGGCTTTGACATGTAAGATGTTAGATGTTAGAATGCTAGATGTTAGAATGACCAGTTCATTTTATATCTATGAAAATATTCAGGGAGCTATGGGACATGTTCAGCTATAGGTCTGTGAAAATTGGTGTCGATTGTTGAAACATAAGTTACCATAAAAAAATGTTTGTTTGGAGTCTAGACAGATTTAACACAGGTTTTTGGATGAAAAAGGATTTTTTATAAATCGTCTGTTACACTTTTAAGTCTGAAAAAAATATGGAAGGCAGCAAACACAGATCCCTACCGTTTTTAATTTTTTTGTGCTGATATTTGAAAGATAAGTTATGCAAAAAAATAGGTGTTTGCAGTTTTGCCTAAAAAGACGTTTTCGGACCTTTTTGGATCAAATGTTGTCTAAAAGTTCACCTGTAACTTCAATCATTCTGAATTTTTTTAGGAAAACTAAACCACTTCAACTGTGATCTGCAAGGCAATGGTAAAACTATATTTTTTATGGAACAGCCTGCAGTGTTTCTTGTGGGGATCTTTTCTGCCAGGGCTTGCCGGCTTGGTCGGTGGTTGTTGCTGTTACCAATCCAGTTGATATGGTTCTCCATCTGTGTCTAAGTGATATAATCAGAATCAGAATCGTTTATTGTCATTGTACATGGGGATACAATGAAATTGCAGCAGCCTTGGAGTGAAGGAGTTACATAAAATAAAAATAAAAATAGAATAGAAAAAGAAATACTGTATTTACAACTCTTAACAAAAAATGAACAATATGGACAGAAACTGTTAAATATTAAATATTTGTGAATAAAATAGAATGGAATTACATGAGTTGCTGTGAGCACAGCTTAATAAATATCAAGTTATTGCACAGTGACCCGGTTAGACAGTCAGGATATTGCACGCATTGTAGTAAAATTAGAGTGAGGTGTGGTTGGTGGACGTATGTGCATTCCGTATGATAATTGCCTATGGAAAAAAGCTGTTTCTTAGTCTGTTTGTCCTGGTTCTGATGGACCTGTACCTCCTTCCAGAGGGCAGCAGTTCAAACAGAGGGAAAGCAGAATGGGTGGAGTTAGTGGTGATGCTAGTCACTCTGCTGAGGCAGCGAGACTGGTAAATGTCCTTCAGTGAGGGGAGGGGGCAGCCGATGATCCTCTGCGCTGTCTTTACCACTCTCTGGAGACTCTGCCGTTCTGCTTCAGTGCAGTGGGAAAACCACACTGTGATGCCATAGGACAGAATGCTCTCAATGGTTGAGCGGTAGAACGTTACCAGCAGCTCCTGGCTGACGTCGTTCCTCCTAAGTTTTCTCAGGAAGTGCAGGCGTTGCTGGGCCTTCCTGATGACAGTCATGGTGTTGTTTTACACACGGCTTACACATTGATACTGTGACGTCATTTCCGGGTGAGCTATTCCCAGTGCTAGCTGTGTGACTGCTGTCCTCTTGTTTGGCATTAGCCTTACTACTATTGCTTACTCTAAGGGTTATCTGGGTTAATATTCACATCTAGTACCTTTTATTAGCGAATTCACCACTGTTAAACCGCTTGCTGTTCACTTTTCTCATTTTGCTAAATAAACCACTTCTCTTTACTTAAACACCGCTAGCCTTAGCTTAGAACCTAGTATGGCCACCACCACTTCTTCCGCCTCTCCTCCTCTCTCCTGCCCCATGTGCCATATGTTTAGTGATGATCCTGCCTCCTTTAGTGAAGATAGGGGTAGGTGTGTTAAGTGTAGTCTTGTGTTAGACTTGGAGGCCAGGCTGGAGCAGTTAGAAGCGCGGCTCCGCACAGTGGAAGCTAAGCCGGCTAGCCAGGTCGTTACTCGTAGCGCGGGCCGCGCTACCAGGGCTAACTTAGCTAGCACCCCAGCGCCCTCCCAACAGCCGGGAGACAGTCAGGGGTTTGTACCGGTTGGGAGGAAACATAGTGCTAAACGCAAAAACTTAGAGCACCCGAGACTCCACGTTAGTAATAGGTTCTCCCCCCTCAGCGACACACCCGCTGAACACTCAACTCTGGTTATAGGCTCTTCTGAAGTTAGAAACGTGGAGCTCCCAGCGGCTACTGTCAGGTGTTATCCGGGGGCCAGAGTTGGTGACATCGAGGGGAACCTTAGGATGTTAGCTCAGAGTAAGTCCAGGTTCCGTCGAGTCGTGATTCACGCAGGCGGTAATGATGCCCGACGGAGACAGTCAGAGGTGGTTAAGTTAAACGTAACTTCGGTGTGTAAACTGGCTAAGACGATGTCCGACACTGTAATTTTCTCTGGTCCCCTGCCGAACTTAGTCAATGATGAAATGTACAGCCGCTTTTCATCATTTAACCGCTGGCTTTCTAGATGGTGCCCAGAAAACGGCGTTGGTTTTGTGGATAACTGGAGCGCGTTTTGGGGGAAGCCCGGTCTCATGCGGAGAGACGGCGTCCATCCCACTCGGGACGGTGCCGCTCTTCTTTCTAGAAACATTTCTGCTAGCCTTAGTCTGTTAACCTGACAATCCAGAGACGAGACCCGGGCGCAGAGCAGCAGTGTAAAACGCTCCTCTGAGCCTCCCTTAGGGTTAGTGCCGGTGCAAAACCCATGCAGGGAAAGTCAAGCAGGTCCTAGCTTTAGCTTATGTGCTGAAAGACAAATGAAAGGAGCGCGTCATAGAAACCTTACAGTGACAGACAGCAGTTCTCACAAGCAGAATTATGATGTCATTAAATGCGGTTTATTAAACATTCGATCCATTTCCTCCAAGTCCCTCTTAGTCAACGAGTTAATTACTGATAACAATCTTAGTCTTTTAGCCTTAACAGAAACTTGGCTCCATCAGGATGACTATGTTAGATTGAATGAAGCAACCCCCCCCACTTATGCTAACTATCAGAAATCCAGGATTTCAGGGAAAGGAGGTGGTTTGGCAGTAATATCACAGTCTAGCTTACTTCTCAGCCCTAAAGTTAAAAATGCTTATAATTCATTTGAAAGCATCATATTGTCTTTAAGTCACCCAAACAGGAAAACTCGAAAACCTGTTTTACTCATAATTATTTATCGCCCCCCCGGCCCATATTCAGAATTTTTAACTGAGTTTTCCGACTTCCTATCGACTATTGTCTTAGATTCTGATCAAATTATAATATTAGGGGATTTTAATATTCATGTTGATGACCCCAGTGACTGCCTAGGAAAGGCTTTTGCAGCTTTATTAGATGATGTTGGTTTCACCCAAAGTGTGAATGAACCCACTCACTGTCATAAGCACACCCTGGACCTTGTTCTAACCCATGGGATAGAGATCAGCCAGCTGAGTGTCCTTCCTCTTAACCCCATCATTTCTGATCACTTTCTGATTACCTTCCAGCTTACACTGGAACATCCTTCTGCCCCAGTGAATAAGAAACAGCTTAGAAGAATCTTAACTGACCGTTCTGTGTCTGAGTTTAAACACACAGTTCAGCCAGTACTTAGTGATATTCTGAGAAAATACTCTGAGACCAGCTCCCATAGTATCAGTCCTAGTATAAATGACCACTTTGTTAATGATGCCTTACAAGCCCTCAGGAGTACACTCGATGTTGTTGCCCCCTTGAAACCTAAGTTCGTCAGACAAAACCGAGTAGCACCGTGGTTTAACGCTGAAACTCGTTCTCTTAAACGAGAAACCCGTAAGTTGGAAAGAGAATGGCGCCGCTCCGGTTCAGAGCAGTCTCTGGATATCTGGAAACATAGCGTATTAAATTATAAAAAAGCTCTGCGTAGAGCTAGAAGCCAGTACTATTCAACCTTAATATCAGAGAATGGAAACAATCCAAGATTTCTTTTTAGCACTATAGCTAAATTAACTCGCAGTCAGAGCTCAGTAGAACCACATGTTCCTGTTTCTCTCAGCTCTGATGATTTTCTTACATTTTTCGATAGTGAAATCTCAAATATTAGACATAAGTTAAATCAAGTTATTCCTACTATCAGCCCAGAACAGGCTGAAGCGGTAGAAATGGAGGCATCCATAGAAACCTCTGTAACATTAGACTGCTTCACTGCTGTGGATCAAGCGGAAATAACATCAATTATTACGTCCTCCAAATCCTCAACGTGTCTGTTAGACCCAATTCCCACTAGACTTTTTAAAGAAACTTTTCCCCTAATTAATGATCCCATATTAACAATGATAAATGCCTCTCTGGAAACGGGTTACGTGCCACAGTCTTTTAAATATGCAGTTGTTAAACCTCTTCTGAAAAAGCCCAGTTTGGATCCTAGCATCTTGGCCAACTATAGACCGATATCAAACCTGCCCTTTATTTCTAAAATCCTAGAAAGAGTTGTAGTTAAGCAGCTTTACTGCCACCTACAGGACAACAGCCACTTTGAAGACTTTCAGTCGGGGTTTAGACCTCACCACAGTACGGAAACTGCACTAGTTAGAGTCTCTAATGACTTGTTATTGGCCTCAGAAAAGGGACTACTTTCTATTCTGGTCCTGTTGGACCTCAGTGCTGCCTTTGACACTATCGACCACGGTATTTTACTCCATAGATTAGAGCAGGACATAGGGATCAGAGGATCTGCTCTCCAGTGGTTTAAATCCTATCTGTCTGATAGGTATCAGTTCGTTAATGTAAATGGCCATTCCTCTCAGTGCACTCGAGTCAACTATGGAGTCCCACAGGGCTCAGTCTTGGGACCGATCCTGTTTACGCTTTATATGTTACCCCTAGGAAACATAATCAGGAAACACAGCATTAATTTTCATTGTTATGCCGACGATACGCAGTTGTATTTATCCATGAAGCCTGACCAGAATGACCAGATAGAGAAACTGAACGCCTGCATCAGTGACATCAAGACCTGGATGACAATTAATTACCTCCTCTTGAACCCAGAAAAAACTGAGGTCATTATACTTGGTCCTAAAAACCTCAGAGATGCTCTGTCTGCTCAGATAGTCTCCCTGGATGGTATAAGTATAGCCCCCAATTCCACAGTTAGAAACCTTGGGGTTTTACTTGACCAGGATTTATCATTTAAGGCTCATATATCTCAGGCGTGTAGAACTGCCTTTTTTCACCTGCGGAATATTGCTAAGATCAGAAATATACTTTCTAAGAGTGATGCTGAAAAACTCATCCATGCATTTGTTACGTCGAGGCTGGATTACTGTAACTCCTTGTTAGCAGCGTGTCCTAAGAGTTCCTTAAGAAGTCTCCAGCTTGTTCAGAACGCAGCTGCTAGATTGTTAGCTGGAACCAGCAGAAGAGATCACATCACTCCTGTGTTAGTTTCGCTCCATTGGCTCCCAGTTGATTCTAGAATTAAGTTCAAGATCCTCCTGTTAACCTATAAGGCCTTACATGGAATGGCCCCGTCCTATATTAAGGACCTCATAGTCCCTTACCAACCAATCAGAACACTTCGCTCGCAAAATGCAGGACTGCTTGTGGTTCCTAGAATTGGTAAAAGTACGGTTGGAGGTAGAGCGTTTAGCCACCAAGCCCCTGTCTTATGGAATAAACTCCCAGCTCATATAAGAGAGGCCGACTCAGTTTCTACATTCAAAGCTAGACTGAAAACATTCCTCTTTGGACAGGCTTATTGTCAGACTAGTTAGTATTCAGAGATTATTTAACTTAATGTTAGTTTGTTTAAATTAAACTTAATAATAACTATTTCTTTTAAAAGGCTGCTAGAAGTTGAAGCTGGGGTAACTATGGTACACTGGGGTTCTGTCCTCTTTCCTTTTTTACTTCTACCCTTCCTCTCCTCTATTCTTGATCATAATTTATCATTTAGTTCTCCATGCCTCTGTTTGGTGCAGTGCGATTCATGTATTGTCCCTCTTTTCCTCTCCCCTCCTGGGGAGTGGGAGTGCTTCCAGACTCCAGTTGGCTCATCTGTGCTCCAGTTCCTGACCGTTTACCTCGCCTTTGCTCCTGCTCCTACACCTGGCTGTGGATCCTGCCTCTGGCTCATCTCTGGCTCGTCTCTGCTCTGTACCTGACCGAGTACCTCGTCTCTGCTCCTGCTCCTACACCTGGCTGTGGTTCCTGTCTCCGGCTCGACTCGCGCCTTTGACTGTCCCGATAACCACGGCTGGATGAAGCTCGTCTGCTGGACTTTTATATATGTAGTTGTAGATTTAGATAAGTTAATTCTTCTCTAAGATTTCTGGTAAATCGCCTGTCCGTCCTGGGGGAGGATCCCTCCTTCATGTGGGCACCCCTGAGGTTTCTTCGTTTTTTCCGGAATCCGGTTTTTTTGGGAGTTTTTCCTTACCGCGAAGGGGGGTCTAAGGGCAGGGATGCCAGTATAGCTTAGTCAGTTTGTTAGTTCATTTTAGTATTTTTCTATTGAACTCTTTGTATTCGTGATCCTTTTGATTTCATGTTTTACTTCGAAGCCCATCGAGACGACTGTTGTTGTGATTTTGGGCTATACAAATAAAATTGAATTGAATTGAATTGAATTGAATTGAATTGAATTGAATTGAAATTGAATTGAATTGAATTGAATTGTGAGGTCAGCAGAGATGGTGGTGCCCAGGAGGGTGAAGCTGTGGACCCTCTCCACACAGTTTCCATCGATGTAGAGTGGGGGTGGATCTGTTCTGTTTTTTCTGAAGTCCAGGATGATCTCCTTGGTCTTGGTGGTGTTCAGGATGAGGTTATTAGCCTGACACCACCTTGAGAGTTTCAGGACTTCGTCTCTGTAGGCCGTCTCGTCGTCCCCAGAGATCAGCCCCACCACAGTAGTGTCGTCTGCAAACTTCACCACATTGCCTTCTGCTTAGACTCTTCAGAAGCCAAACACACATTAGCACCAGTGTTGTTGCTGTAGATTAAAGTCAAAACTGTCTTGGTATGATTACATTATTTTATTTTTTATCATTTATTTATGTGTGTTGAGATTTAGCAGGTCTCGGTCCCATGACACAGGGGTGCCATTAAAATATATACTGGAATGTGACCGACCTATAATGGTAGATACTAAATCTGTATGCATTGTGATCTTCGCATGTTAAAGCCTCATGAAGCATCATTACACTTGTCCTGCCAAATGTACTAAACTGTCCAAAAATAACATTATATTAGTGAAAATGAATTAAAACAAGAAGACTGTGTTTTAAGCAAACTCATAATGAACATGTCTGAAAGGCTCCAGAGTGTGATAAGTTTAGCAACAAAAAACAAGCATTTTGTATACAAATACTTGATTTTGACATTATTTCAAAATTATATATACGTATACATATTTTTAAATTCATGTACAACTTCCGTAAAAACATTTCATGACTGAAAAATAAAAATAAAAAAATAAAAGCGATAAAGACTCTTAAATGGAGCAATTTCTACAACTAACCTTGCAGCTATAAGATTTTTATCTTTGATAAACTCTACTCTATTGATCTTTGCTAACCCTAATATGATTCACAATTGGTTGAGTTGTTGACAGAAGTGTCAAGAACTGCTGTATGTTCAAAGGTAACTTCTCTACTGTCAAGAATTGAATCTTCAAATGCAGCTTTTCCATTTCCTCTAGACATAAGAATTCAAAGCATGATAACTGAATCAGTGAATAATTTGGGTTGATTCAATACACAAAGAGTGATAAATCTGACATTTTAGAAATGCGTGGCGGTTGATCTGAAAGTTAAGCTTATCATCAAAGTAAACTTTGACTTTGCAGAATTGAGTTGCGTCATCTAATATTGTAGATATTAAATATAATAATGATTAAATATAATTGCTAAAATAAACAAGAAGAGTTAGATTAGTTGTTGAAAAGCTTGTTGAAATGTTTAGTTTCTTGTTTCATATAGGATAAGAAATGTAACTAAACAAGTTAACTTGGTTCAAAAAATAAAAATGCATACACTTTGTAATTTATATAAAAAAAAGATTTATCTTTACAGTGTACAAAAAATGTTTCAAAAGCAATGATAACAGTTCTATATTTTATTATACGTATATAAGGATGACTGCAAGGATTCAAAATACGCTCATTTATGAACGCTCACTGCAGAGCAACAGAATATGTTTCATGATGCCGGCAAAGTGATTGAATGTGGCTGCAAAGCTAAGAAACAAGCCGACAAAGACAGACCTGCATGGCCTTCTTTCTCAAGGAGGGAGAGTAATACGAGAGCAAGAGCATGTGGGAGGCAAATGAGTGGGTGAGGGGTTAAAAGGAGCCCATCTCAACTAATTTTGAAAATCGGAACTTCTTTTCTAAAGTCAGCATTTCGAATTAGAGCGTGTCCCCTCTCATTTAATGCATCATTTTACAAAGTGATAAATTTCTGAATTAGACATACATCCTTTTTTTTTGCTTTTAAGATACTGGCCCTCATAAGGGAGGGAGCAGCTAGTGTGGAGGATTTAAGAGTGTTTCGCCGTGTCAAACATTAAAACCCACAGGGAGAGCATCAGTACAATTAGACAAGGGTGAAGGAAAGAGAGTAGAGGAAAAAAAAATATTCACAGACAAAATCAGGATCTTAAGAGCAGCAGCAGCAGTACCCGTCTGTACAGTAACGTGGTTATCTGTCGCGGGTGATCCTTTTAAACGCTTCGTTTGCAGGGATAAAAGCAGAGCTGAGGAAATAAACTTAGTTCTGCCTCCAATCTGCAAATCCTTGGTGGTCATGGAAGATGATCCCAATTTGCTTCTGAGAAGCACTGTCAGATCTCACAATAATAAATAATTTAAAGCTTTAAGCACCAATTATGCTTGATAAATGTGGTAAGCCTGTGAACCACTGCTTGCTGTAGCCAGACAATGCAGAGGTTCCAGCAAAAATATGTCACTTAGCACTAAGTCATATCTGCTCTTTCCCTTCAGGGGTCACCACGGCAAATCGCCCCACGATTTCTACATGCATTTGGCTTCAATTTTAGGTTGGGTGTTCTCCCTGACCCAACCCTCTACATTTATTAAGACTCGGGATCAGCACATGGAAACACAAAATCCCCCCACATGTAAAATCCTTGATTCACCACTAAGCAAAATGCTTTGATCAACTTTAGGATTTCATTGTATATTTTTGTTTATGTGTTGCAATGTAACACAGCTGTCTATAAGGGATCAAAATAAAATATTAAAAAATGCAGTGGAAACTTAAAAACGCTAAATAAAAAGTGGTTAGACAAGCAACTACTTAACCTTGTGCTTTCGTAGGCATTTTAACATTGGGAGTTGGGTCATCTAGACCCATTAGAGAGTGCGCTGAACCTTATTTCTTTAATGATTTGTGAACTTCACTGGTGTCCATGGATTACATCTTACATTAAATCTTTCCACCTTCATCCACCTTTGTCATGGTAGGCATAACACGTCAATGTAAGGGTGGGGTCATCTAAGATAGCACAAAGGTTACATTGGATAGAAAATTAATTTGGAAGTTATTACCTGCTCTCTTTAGGGGCTGCCACAGCAACACGTTCTCACCCCAACTTGTTATTATCATTATTATTATTATTATTATTAAGACGATATCAGAATCTGGTGAAACTTTACCAAAGTCCTAAGGCAGCACGTAAAAAAAACGATGAGTTGGGCTCACCCAAAGGATCAATACGGATTCATATATAACGAGTTGGGGTGTTGAAAGGAATTTCCATAAAACAAAATAGAATATTAATATATTTAAAAAAATATATCAAAGAAAACAAAATTCATTGATTGAAAACAAAATTAAGTATTAAAAAAATGTAAAACTTTCCGAACAACTTTCATGGATGGCCCTGCTGCTCAGCTGCAACCCTCCTGCTGGCTCCTCCTCCACCCTCCTGCTGGCTCCTCCTCCCTCACCTGTCCCCGGTGTTTTCACAGCTGGTGCTCATGTTCTCTCTGATTAGGTTCCCTTCTTAAGCTGCTCTGTTTGTTCTGTGGTTGTCGCAGCGTTTTCGTTCATGCTCATGGTCAAGTGTGCTCTTGGCATTAAAAGCCTGTTTCCACGTTACGCCGACTTTTTGTCATTCCTGAACCTGGGTTCCTCCCTTGGTTCTCGTAACAACAACAAAGTAAAATGTTAAAAAATTAAAATATTTAAAAAAACAAAATGGAATGTGGGAAAAACAAAACACAATAAGAAACCAGAAAAGGTAGGTAATATGAATCATTCGTTTTTTTAACTCAAAATAAAAAATAAAAAAATGATTGATTCGTAGAAAAAAACAGCTTTATTTGATTATCAATTTATAAACAACTATAGAAAAACAATTTTTTTGAATTTTCCCAATTACACAGTGAATCTAAAATGTAGCAAACAGATAATGAACATTTAAATTCATTTTAAAATATTTTTTTCTGAAACACAAGGGTCACCAGGAAGTAGTTTGTGTAGAGTTTTACTGTGAAATCTGCACATTAATGTCTATAGCTGTGTGGTTCATGCTATCAATTATCGTAATTTTCCAGGTAAGAATCAATTCTTCAATTGTATTTATTTTTTCAGTCACATCTCCCTAAGGTTTTTTTTTTCGCTAAAAGTGCTACTTTGATAAGATAATTGTTGCTATTTTAAACTTGCGCATGCGCAAAAAGAATCCGATGGAGACTTGAAGTGTCTTGGATTAGCCATCTCCTGTTTTCTGTGATAACATGACAGAAGCTGCTCCGAGCCAGCCTGGGTGATTTTTTCATTCATACGGTAATTATTTGGGACTGCTAAAACATATTGAAGATAAAAACCTGTAAACAACTTAATAAGTGAAACAATATCATTGGAGTGCATTGTAAATTTTTGAACCATATACATAAACTGACACATAAAGTGATGAACTCCAAAAATGCATAAAATACTACATTTAATGTGTTATTTCTGCAGATCAAGTTTCTAGAAGCAAAGTTCTAGAAACGTTTGTGCTGTGCCAGAAGAACAGATGACAGCTCCAACAGGGAATACAAAAGTATGGCGTTTTTTCATGGCTGCCATCAACTGAACGAAGATAGATAACTGTTAGATAACTGAGCAAGTGTATTCAGGAACTGAGTGAGAGAACCTTACAACTGTGCAAGGTGTGTTTGTCACTTGGGGGCGGTAACCTTTCTGGTTGGTTTGACTGACTGAAATTTGCATGTCAAATCCAGCGAGGCAGCGGACCTTCAGGGCCACCATAGGCTCCTGTCTCTTTTCTGGGCTACTGTCTCAAAACCAACAATATGGGTGTTTTCACCATTCTTCTATACCTTTATTTCATTTTGGCTGAAACTTTTTTGTCACATATCACAGCTGAAACCTTGTACTTGGCAGTAGGAGTGTGCCAAAAAATATCGATATGGTGATATATCGCGATATTTTGTCCCGTGATTGATTCTCGATGCGTTTTCATCAAGTATCAACCTTTTATTTATGTTTGAAGACCCTGTAAAACGTTATATTAATCATCCTTTGGTAAGATGACTCTTCGGAGGGTAAATAGGGGGCACTCAGTGCGAGATTGGCAGACGAAGAAGAATACACATTCAAACAAAAATGGCAGAGGGGAAAAACAAGGAAAATCTATATATGCCAGGATATATCATGAGTTGTTAGAGACGATGTATATCTATTATCCCATTATCACCATGTCGTGATAGTAACATTATCGTGAGCAATATATCGCAAATCGTATCGAATCGTAAGTACCCAGTGATTTCCAGCCCCATTTGGCAGTGGTCCCCCTCCCATGGTTGCCGTATGGAATAGCCCCCCCCTCGTTTTTATTTGCACTTTAGACATTTAGGACCCTTGGTAGGGGAGGGCGCTTGGACATCACTGCCAGCAAGCAGCAGATGTCCTTTTGGCCCCCTACCTGCCAATTCTAACTGCACCTTAGACATTGAGGGCCCCTTGGTGGGGACGGTGATTGGACATCACTGTAAGTAATCACGAGATGCCCTCTCAGTACCCTACCCGCCAATTTTAACTGCACCCCCTTAGTGCACACACCCTTTACCCCTCAAAATATACACTCCAACACAAACACACATACATGCACACACACACCCTCACAAAGACACACAGATGCATTTTACAAGGAATCCTCTGTCCCATCTGTCCCCTACCCTATGCCTGAGAGGGGGCACTAGGCCCTTGGCAACGGCGGCCGTGTTCCCTGGGTGCTGGCTTCCTGGGCCAAGCAGCCCTCTCTCCACGCAGGGAGAGGGATCCCTCAGTTCTCTGGCAAGACCATGAGCCGAGGATCACATCACATCTGAGCTTGGGGGTGTCCGTGTCCCTGTGGTGTGGGTTCTGGTCCTTGCCCCTGAGAGCTGGGCCTTGCCAAATTTCCAACTGTGGGCGAGCCTGGGCCGGGTGAGTGGCTGCCTGGAGTGCGGGGCGGGTCTCCCTTCGGGGGTCCTGGCTCGTACCTGGGATTGGGGTGGGGGGGGTGCCCAGAACTATTGGGTAGCGGTGGGGTGCTCGTCTGGGCCCCGCGTTGGACCCTCCCGGTATGGGGGGGGGCTGCTCTCCTGGTTGGGCTGGAGTTGCACTCCCTGTCCCCCCATGCCTACCTGCTCTCTGGCTTTGGGGGCCCCCGTGGCGGTCCTGCTGGCCCTGGTCTGCGTAGATGATGTGGTCGCCCGGGGGGCGGATTTTTTCTATCTGCTACTGTGCGGGTGTTGGGTGATTTTGGCTGTCGCTGTTGCTGTGGTGGGGGTCTTGGTGTGGGGATGGCTGGGCACTCTTCCTCCTTCTTTTTACAATCCATCATTCATTTTAGAATAACATAAACACTCACTTGAGCACAGGTGTTAGCTCACCTTTGCATAAAATACTTGGCATGATTGAATGAAATATTTCATACTAGTTGGTTTGAATGCAAAGGTATGCATGTGTGAACATGATCTGTATTGTGTACATGTTGACACTTGAATATTTTTGGAGCCAACAGGTATGTTTGTGACATTTGGGTGTGTGTGGACAGGCCCCGCCCCTATACACGTGTATTACATCTTACCCTAACTGTAATGGGTATAACCATCCAGAAACTTGTTGCTTTATGCTGCTTTATGGTTTTACCCCACAGTTTTCCAGTTACTTGATATAAAATCAGTTTGTCAAATTGTTGTGGACTGCCTCAAGGATCAGTTCTTGGACTCAAATGATTTAATGTATGCGAAAATTGCATGTAGGCGATGTTTTTTTACGTTATTTATAAATATTGTTTTGGCAAACAATTTTTTCTGCAAACACATGCGTGTTTTTGAACGACTTAACACGTGAGTTGGTTTTGTGTTTGTTCCCATAAATTATTTAATGGAAACAGTGTAATGATACATTTTGTAATGTGAAACTTGGAAAATCTAACAAAATAGATGAGAAGATTCACTTCATTTTCCAGAAATGACACTAGCCGACAATTAACTACTTCCAGTTCATAGGAAATAAAGCCAGCTTTTAGGATTGTAAAAAAATTTCTTTGTTCGACCAAATTAACATTTCGAGGAACAATTTAATTATTGTATGGGAACAAAATTCTATTTTTTGGGAACAATTTAAATTGAATTTACCCGTGTCAGGTCACAGGTTCCGTACAAAGATAAATGCATAAACATACCAATAAATCGTTGGTAGATGATAAACAAAATTTGACTCTGGTCACAGCCTTTCACAGGTTCAGTGGAAGGTCATCACAACCACTTAGCTACAAATATTTAAAAATGTTAAAAAACAAAGATGCAACACAGTGATAAAGGAATAGAATTTTAGAATTCAACAATGAATTTTTAAACCTAATAATTATTAGCGTGGTGAGTTTCAATGAAGGGAGTTGATTTGATGACATATTTACTGAAAATCAAGCACGTCAAGTATTTTTGTTTTCTTTAATATAGCTAAATAATTGTCATAGAAAGAGACAAAGTCTCTTTTTCTTTCTCTTTTTGATGTTTTGCATTGAATATTTTGCATAAGTAGTCTTTATTTCTACACGATTATTTTCTTTCTTCTGCTCATTACTATTTTCACTTAATTAGCTTTATTTTTCAACAGTTTTCTCTTTAGGTTTATGTTTTTTTTTCTAATTGGAATTAAAAAAAACTACAAAACAACGTGCTTTTCATTGATGATGTTTGGCAACCACAGGTAATGATTTTTGCCATTAATATGCTAAACAAACAATCCAGAGCAAATCAATATAAACATTGTTTAAACTATAACCATCTGGTATTGCCTTTTTCTTTTGTGAAGTGCTATAGTTTCTGGGTTTTTTTTTCCTGACAAGAACACACCAGGATTTTTTCAGCTTCAATAATTATTTTATGTGAGAATAAATGTATAAGAATACCTACACAATTGAACCCTGAAGGTGGGAAATTGCTCTCCATCTTTTAGCACATTTTTTCTTTGGGAAACTTGGTTACATCAAATAACCTTTAATTCTTGAAAAATGCAGATCTGAAGTACATCCCTCCCTCAAGAGAAAAAAAACCGAGTTCATTTCCTTAAAAAGAAAATAGTACAAACATTGCTTTTCTGCCAACTTGAGGCTTTCAATTTCAAAGCACAGGCTGCTAGATCTAATAAATTTTAAGTTTTAACCTGGTAGCAGCTGCTGGTGGAAACAAAACACTGGAGCACCCAACAGTGAAACAGAGATACTTGAAGAGAAAAGGTGGCTGAATGGTTTATATGTTGGCACAAACCCATGTTTGCCTAGACAAGTCGCTATGTCTGTTTGGGTTAAATGTTCTGGTGGCCACTGGAATCCAGTTTGTGAATGCCTCCATTGAACCTCTGGAGCAGGGGCATGGCTGTGAGGCCATGGACAGGCAGGAGCCACTGGTCACCACAGTTGAAAATTGTGCCCTCATGCTGTTTGCTCTTCTGCCTCCTCTCCTGTATGGTCACCACTGTGTTTTCTCAAGTGTGGATATGAAAAGAAGCAAATAGGATGTGATTTGTGGACTGAGGGCCATCTTGCAGAAACTACGATGCATGTTGACTTTTATTTTATGAAGTTTTTCTTCTGTGTATGTGTTTGCCCAACCCCTGACAAACCCAATTTAAATGAGATGTTTGTATAAATTATTCATTATTGAGTTCTTGTTCTGACAGATTTACTGTAAAAATGTATATTACATTGAGAAGACTGAACTGTTTGAATGCCAACTTGTGTCAAAAACAATCATTCATTTGTTTATTTAACTGTAGTGAATTCTTTCCATTCAGTCAAGTATGGAGTCCAGAAAGAAATTTCACAAATATGGAAAAAAAAAAAAACTAATTGCTGGTTCAATCAATGCCTACATTCTCTGATGGAGCCACAGAAGAGACAATTAGAGAACGATCTGAAATGCTGAATTTATTCTATACACTGTGCACTGCTGAGAGAATCAGTTAACAGGCTATATAACTCATTGACTAAAATATCATCCTCTTTCCCACAGGCTGAGGTCATTCATGCTGAGTTAAAAAGGATTTTTGTTATGATGTCTTGTGGAGGAGAGATGGCATTAACAAATTACCATTTTAACTGCAAAACTGCTTTGCTCCTTGTCTGCATAACATTGAGTTTCCCTTCTGTTAAAGTAAAATAGTAAAGCAAAGTGACAGATGCTCCTAAACACAGCTGGTTCTCACACTTCCAAGTTTAGGACGTAATAGTAAGCTATTTAGACCATTAGTCTGTCACCAAAGTGGAGAAAGGTGCACACCAGGAACAGATTCAACCAATTAGAAATGGAACCAGACTGCCAGTGAGAAATTGTGAAGGACAACATTTGAGCATCACATGGGAAACTGTAGTATTGTAGTCAAAAATTGGCAAAACATAAGCATTGACACAAATAATTTTATAGTTATAATATATGAGGACTTTTTAAAAGCAGAGATCAAGCTAAAAAAAATACACCCAATCCATACTACAACAAACAAAAAACACAAAACAAAAACACAACAAAAGCATAAAATGCAATGAATAAACAAAAATGCTAAAGCTCTTAAAAAAGTATAAAAGTAAAAAGTGTTCATAAAGATACTACTTGCCTGCCCTGACTCCTTAGGCAGATCATTTTAAGAGGTTCTGACTGCAAACTCTCTACGACCTCTTGAAAATCAACTCTGGAACAGACAGCAGGATGTGTTTGTGCTGGCTTACATATGACCAACATTTCACTTAAATAAGTATGAGCAAAACATAGGCATACATTAAAAGTGCTATATAAAATATTGAAACTAAATTCCTTAAGGGTGGTTGGGCTCTTCACCATTCACGCTGATGGACGAGAGGGTTGTGTTATGTCAGGAGGATATGTCTGAATGTATTTTTCACCTTGGAAGAACAGCAGTTTGGAGTACCCTGCCTTTTAGAGTAGGGGGTATTGGATGGTGCCCCAACTGTGGACTCAATTGTTCTCCTGGTAAATTTCAGTGTCAATGTGCCACCTGGAGCCTTGGGTGGAATGGCCGCCCTCATCTAAATATGAGTGGTGTTCTGTTTTTGGGCTGAAGAAATTTTGTTCTTTACGTTTTAGGAAACAGAAGAAATGACAACAACAACATTTAACAGGTTTACTTTTGTCCTTTACAGTTATTTCTTCTTGGACTTATGCGCTAGAACAAAAACAGTTTCCTGGACAGGACAAACAATCAGTTTCATGCTCCCCTCAGAGCATGAAAAACGAAGCTGCGTAGTCATGATCATTCAACATTTTATGTCTCTGCATAAAACTATACCCTATTGTTTTAGAATTAAGCACAGCCTTAAGGTCTGTAATTATAGCCCCACAATAGCTGGTTTTCAGAAATGGGCTGGAAATAGCATTGGACGGTTCCGGCTTGAGCTTCAAACTACAGAGCTTCTAAGAGCCTAACAGGGTATAAAATGGCAGAGAACAGAGCTACTGGCTGCTATCATTTTACGGCCTGTGGAAAAGAAAAGGCCTCTGCCATTGTCCGCCAACTTTCTGACTAGCGTTGTGGTACACAGTTTTATAAAACTGGGTTCAGCACTCTGACAGTTATTACAAAAGGCATTGCTGAATGTTTAAAATGATTACAGGCAAGAAGACCAAAAAAAAAAGCAAACAAAAGAGTTTTGTAGATGCAACAATGAAAACAAATAAATAGAAATAGATGGCAAGAGTGTAGGTTTGTGGTCCTATTTGAAAGCAGATTCCTATCCTGGAATAATAACATAATTAAAAACCAATTTCATTAGTGAGCTGCCTGGCTTGATGCCTAACTACCCAGCAAATAGAGATAATAATGTCATCACATCACATACAGTACAGGGGAATCCCAGCGGTGTGCTGCCAGTGTGAGCTGCTGTCTGAAAAGGACAAGTGCATGTCTGCATTTACATGAGGCAGTGTTGTTAAAGAGAAAAAAAAATCTATGTATGTGTGCTTGTAAGAACATTCATTGACTTTGGCTTTGTAGCTGGCTCGCGGGCAGTGCTTTACCTGGGACGCAATCAGTCAGTGAGTCTCACTGCCATGTGGGACCTCGCAGCTGGAGGGCTGCGATAGTGTGTGTCTGTGTGTGTGCACATGTGTGTCTGCATGTGTGAGAAAGACTCAAAGCAGGGGAAATGAAAGTGAGACAGAGAAAGTCTAAAAAGAGCATGCAGACGGCTGTGCTGACCAGAACGCCTTTCCGGGAACCTGTTTTCTGAATTCAGAGCCCAAGGCTTACTCTCAGACTAGCCACTGTCAAGGTGATCTACTGTCCCACCACACACATGTCCAGAGGTGTACACACCTAAAGAGGAAATGTGGTTGTGCAGAAATATTATGTCATGCAGAGCGAGTGACTTGTCATCCCCACAAAAGCTACACACATTTACCCAAACACAGAGAGCGTACAATTACTATATTTCTATTGGCAAACCTGGTTTTTATCCAGTTTTTAAGGAAATAGCTTGCACAAATTAATCAGCTGTCAGTATAATTCCTAACTGCTTCTGACAGTATTTACGAGACATGCAAGCCGATGGAGCTTTTAGCCAGGCGGCAGTCCTTCTCAACAAGGAGCCGCTGGGTTTCATCCATGGTGAGCTTCAAGAGCCCTTTGGGTTTCTGTCTTTCTTCTGAGGTGAGTGTGGATTTAGGGGCAAAATGTGAAACAGTCAACTGCCATCCACAAGCCTGTAAATGGCAAACTTCCACCTGGAGAATCACTTTTCACTGTGAAAAAGAGGTGATGAGGTGCAGGAAAAAGAAACCAAGGAGAAAAGAACGGTGTCCAGTAAAAGAAACAGAGCAGGTTTCCATGACAAAAAAAGTAAGGAAAAACACACAAACACTGACACACAAAATGCCTTGTGGCACCAGGGTTTTGTGGTGTGAGAGCAGAGACAGCTTTACCAGGAAATTCGGCACATTGTTGCAGAGCTCCCACACGAATACAAACTCATAGTTCCCCTTTCTTTTCTGTTTTTTTTTTGTCTCTCTTCTTCCATAAGATTTAAGAAGATGGAGCTCTTAAATTTCTGAGATGCAACTGTTGACTACAAATTGTGTCTAAGACTTCTGTCACGGGTGTATGCCTTCACAAGATAACAGGTGGACTCCAACGGGGTTAGACCTTTGAAGGGGTGTAGGGCAACTTCCAAGAATCTTTATGATTATTAGATCATCCAAAACAATGTGGGATGCTAATAAAGTCACTTTTTAATGTTTTTATTGGGTTAATTGTTATATCTAACAATTTTTATGTATTTATTCATTTATGTATTTATTTATTCATTTATTTATTATTTGTCTTTCAATGTCTGTTTCAATCTGTGTGAAGGATCTGTAGCTACAGACTGCCATACAATTTCCCAAGGGATCAAAAAAAGTATCCATCTATCTATTAAAAAAATCAATAATCAGAGCAAAAAAATAAAAATTTTCACAAGTATCTTTACAAAAACAAAGTGGATATAAATGGTGGAAAAAATTATGAAATCAATTAACTGGACTTCAAGACTGCTTGTTAATATAGGTCTATGATGTTAATTGTTTATCTCTATGTGTCTTTTGTGTCCGTTGTACACAGGGATTTTTAAAATATAGTTACGTTTTTTGAATTGTCTGCTTTCAGTTTGTCGAGTGTGACAACATGAACATGGTTGTGGAAAAAGCAAGTGAACTCTGGTTCACCTGAGTCTGGATTTACTTTGAGCTCACAAACCGACTGATAAATGAGGAGCCAAAGAACAATAGTTATGTTAAGACAGAAAAGGGCAGAAGTCCCAAGGAATTTCTAATAAGAAAAAAGCCAACAGGGCAGATTCAAGTAAATGGATAAAAACAAAACAAAGTTGACCTCAATTTACAAAATTGCGCATACAAACATCTGCAAACTGATCAAAAAGTTGACGAAATGCTAAACAAAAAGTACATCAAATTGTATCCCCTGTATTAAGTATCTTGGCATATCAGGCCTATAGAATAATGGTGTTTGAGTGTAGTCAGTTTTCTTGGTGCTATTATATTCCAGATAAAGGTTGAGTTTATTAGAGTATAAGCTGGTAAATGGCGTATACTTGTTTAGCGTTTTTGTACCTTCCTCGAAGGCCCAAAGCGCTTTACAGTCCCAACTGTACACATTTACACACTGATGGCGGCTCTGCTGCTGAACACTGGCGCCAATCTTCCACCAGAGGCAAGGTGGGGTTCAGTGTCTTGCACAAGGACACTTGTGACATATGGGCGGGCAAAGCGGGACTTGAACCTGCAGTCTTCCGATCAGAGGTTGACTGCACCTCTGCTGCCCCAAATATGACGGTGTGCACTTTTTCATTGTTTTAACATTGTCAGATGTGTCTGTTTATGGATGCAAATGATGTTCACATATTAGACTGCTTAAGTCTATCAAATTTTCTTCCTCGGTTTACAGATGGCTCTGACGGATCGCGCTAGTAAGACAAAATCAAGAAGACAGACTGTGAAGGCTTGGCAAAACAAAACTGGCCATTTGTAACGTAGGAAAACAAAGATGATATAAGATTTATTGAACCAGCACAGCAGAGCAAATGAACAACAAATGAACAAGGCTCAGTGAAGGATAAAATAACACAGTGGATCGGAGGCGTCCACAAACAGCAGTGAAAGCAGCCCTGTATTGATCTGCAGCAGTGAGCCTGCCAGCTACTGCTGCACTCCTCTTTCCAGGAAGATTCTGTACAGACGGGACTGACCTAAAGGTTTCTTACTGTACCCTGTTTGTGCATGGGTGCAAGAATCTGTGATTATATATAATATCACAACATGTCAATATGGATATCATCTGGTGGATACTGTGTTAGTGTGTCTCACAACCGAAACAATGCAGCATGTCTCTCCGTTTACACACACTTGCTGCTGTACTGTGCAGCTATTCTGTACTTCACAAATGCAAGCAAGCACTTTTTGTCCAAAGTGAATATTTATGTTTTACTGGGTGCACACATGTATTGCTTTACAGACAGTATAATCCATACTACATATGATTAAAGTGGAAGAGGGTCACAGTGACTCAGTTAACCACCTGGAATATATGACACCACATCTCCCTTGGTGAAGACAGGACACCCCCTGCATTTGGGAACTGGGTCAAGGCTGAAATATTCATGTTTCAGGGTGCATCATCCCTGCATATAATGTAATACAGATACACAGTAGCAAGCAGTATTATGGTACAAAAGTGTAAAGAAAAAAGCTGAGCTACTTTTGCTTGCATGTTTATTAATATTTATGCTATAAACTAACAACTGAGTGACCCTATGTTCATTTTGATATTTTCAGGGGAAATTTAGTGTGACAAAAAATATGTTTTTAAGTATTGCTTCATTGCCAGCTGTAAGTGCCTAATGTTTAAAAAACTTCCATCAACTATCAGCTCTGTCATGCCACTAAACTTATAATACTCACACTTTTAATCATCTAGTATTTTGCCAACATTTCTAAACATCTAGCATCAAAACTACAACAATCAACACAGATTATGTGCAGTTTCTCAACTTTCATATTTGTTTAAACGTTAATAGTTGATTTTGGATTATCAACACTTTGATTGGTGATACGAATAAAACATATTACAAATTACTTTTTGACATTTTAAATATCTGCCATGGATGCACAAGCATAGAAGTTGTTAAATATTTTACAGCTATGCATATAATTCATATTAGAATGCAATTTTATGACATGCAATGTAAGATCATTTGATTCGGGACAATAAAGGCCATTTTTATTGCCTCATCTACTTTCTTCTGCATGATTTTATTTCGACATACAATATCTTAAAGGTAACTTGAGGGGTTTAAAAACAGTTGAGATTTAAACTTGAGGAGGCAAATCAGCAAAAGGACTAATCATCTTAACTACTGCAAGCATGCCTGCATTAATGCATTACCACTCACTGATTGTCCGAGCACAAATAAGAGACAAGATTCAATTTTGAAAAGATACTACTGGTAAAATAACTGTAAGAAGTAAAGGACACAGATTATTTTCTCAGTCTATAAAAAAAAGGCCCACCACTGCATGGAAGCAATTATTTAAGTGCAATGGCCATAAAAAAATAAAAAAGCTCTTGCAAGAATCTTGCATATTTCTTGCAGTCAACCACGTCATGCAAATAAATTATTTAAAAAAGGTAAAATCTCGATCATGATCTTTTAATGGTATTGAAGCACTGGAAAGTGACAAATATTGTTTTTTTTTTGGACTATAGATTTCTCCGGAGTATAGGTCTCAGAATCCAAAAAATGCATAATAAAGAAGAAAAAATCATGTATAAGTCACACTTCTGGGAAAATTGATTTAACAATGGTTAAATATACAGGACCAAATTCATAGCGAAACATAGTAACAATTACACAGATAACCAAAGCACAGAGAGCATGCTAACAAGTCAACTAAACTCTTTATCTCTTTATTTCACTTCAACTTATTTATTTATAACATCTTTATTTTTTTAATTAGTCTCACCTGTATGTAAGTCACAGCCCCAAACTATGCAAAAACTGCAATGTATACTCTAAAAAAATAAGGTACATTGGAAAAGCATGTGTTTGTACGTGTTATTCTAGGGGATACCTCACTGCTCAAACTTCTTCTCCCAGTATAGAGTTAGGAAAACACATTATTATAAAGATTATATTAGTTTTATTACAATAATTGTATAGTTCACAGCTATAATTCTAAAAGATTCAATTTTTTATGACATAAATCTTGATTTTTTTTATTCTATTGTTTTTACAAGTTCCAAAGACAATGAAAGAATTTTAAAAACTTTTTTGACAGTGCTTAGAATAAGGTTTCGCTTTTATATTCACTCATATTTAGGTCACCTCTTATTGTTTACTGCCAATAAAAACCGATAGTTTTTGCGAGCACACCTTTGTCCATATTGGAGATACCTATATTAGGAAAGTGGATATGCAGCTAAGTTTCAATCAACACAAACTACTGTACCCTCACATCCGCACATTATGCATTAAGCTTTTTTTAACATCTTGTTGTTTTACTTCGTCCGCTGCTCAATATGTTCGACACTGTAAACAGATGTTATTGTTCTACAGGAATAAAGTTTCTTCTTCCCAAACGCCACAGTGGAACAGAAAGAATCAGACTCAGCACTGTTCCTACCTCTGCTCTACACCCGCCGTGCACACATGCCACACGCACACAAGCTCACACACAGTGAACTGAGAACACAGCCCCAGCATACAGGCACAAACAAACACACTAAAAATACAAACTACGCATATCCAAACACTCTCACTCCTTAATGAGCTAGCACTTTTAAGAAAAGACTCTGCCACAACTCTGTACCACACACTGATACCTTGCGGAGAACTTGCGATCGGAAGAGACGAACAGAAGAAAAGAAGCACTCTGGGATATGAAAGAGGGAGAGAAAAAGGAGGTGAGAGGAGAAATCAAAAAGCGCCTGGAGAGAGGGAGGAGAGCAGGAAGAGGAAAGTGTTGCACCTCGCTCCTCATATCTCTAAGGAAGATGATAGAAGGGATAAGAAGTGGGGGGAAGGAGCTGGAGCACAGGGTGTCTGGGTTGGCGATGTTGATGGAGGAGGGGTTGTGTGTTGTCGCTCTCGGCAAACAAACGGGTGAGTAAATAGACTCATGGGCGTAAAGCGCGGTGAAAGCAGGGGAGCCAAGGGGTGGGTAAGCGGGTGGAGTGTACACAGATGCTGAGGTGCAGGGGGGGGGAAACGAAGCTGATAGGGTTCCATCCACAAACTTGGGCCCTACATTTTGATGAGACTGCCATTTCCGTCTGATTTACACACACATAAGCTTATATCTTAAGATTCCCCATCTTGATTCCTTGCATCGCCTTCCTATCAGCACTTCCCCCCGCTTCCTTCAAACAGCCATAAGAACCAGCTTCTCCATCCTCCTACCCTCTCTCACCCACTCTCATCGTCCCCAGGCCTGCAGGCCCTTAACCTACCTCACATCTGCCTTTTTCTTGAACCCTCCCCCTTTCCTCCATCCTCCAACACCCCCCACTTCTCTGTCTATGTGTCTGTCTCCCTCATTCCCTTTTTCTCCGATCATATCCCTTTGGTATGTGCACTACTGCTCTGCTGATGAGGGGGAGGATATCGCTGCCAGTGCTTTGATCCCATGAAAGCTGATATCCAGAACAGAGCTACAGATCTCGCCACTGGGCACCCTGGCATTCGAACGACATGGCCCCAGTGACGAGACTGTTTTCCGGTACTCTGCCAGTTGGAAAGTTGAAATTACCTAAACAGGTGAAAATGACATTGATAAAGCTGATCCCTATTAGAAAGTTTAATGTTCATTATGACCATGCACAGCCGGTTAGTATCACACTTGTTTTCATACTTTTCAACAGAAGGGATTATAGTTTTTTCACAAGTACAGCCAACCCAACTACAGTCTAAAAATCTTAATTCAATTTTTACTATATCGTACTTTTTGATATTACCAAAAATGTGTGTAAAGTAGTCTAAGTTCTTTCTAAAAAAATAAATGTATATTTTACTAGCAACAAAGGCAAGTCTTGCATATAAAAAGTCAATACAGTTGACAAAATCTGTAAAAAATAGTTGTTAGAAAGTTGTTAAATGTTGAAATAAAAACAACAAGAATGGAAATATTGGAAAAAAATTCACAGATTACAGTAATTATAGTTTTCCCCTTGTTAGCTAAGTTTTGAGCAACATAAATATGATCATTCAAGTTACTGGATTATGACACCTATGCAAAAGCAAAAAAAGAAACAACTCATTGTGGGTGAGATTATATAAATTCGCTTCTTCCCACTCGTTTATAAGAAATAAATACAATGCTTTTTGACTTTAAGTAATAGTCCCTATATTTATTTAATTCAATGTGACCTAAGTGTGTCTTGTATGCAAATCTATTTTTATGATTATGTAATTATAACTATTTTCTTCTTAAATTTAAGTTAATTTTTTCATCGTGTTTTTTTTATCAATGCATGTCATTATTTCTTTAAGAAGTTTGATATATCTGTGTGATTTTTGTAGTATTGAAAATTGTAGTATTTTCAATGCTTGAAGCAAACCAATAAATAAAATAAAAAATCAATTAATCAAGTTTGGCAAGGTGTTCATATGTACCATGGTTTTTTTTATGTTTCACTTATCCAATTACATGGGTCACCTTCTTTGCAGTTGCATAATCAGATTTTAAGACTTTCTCTAGCAGCTTGCCCATTTATTACAACCAAAAAGAAGTAATACAGAATTCTGATTGGGCACGTTGAAGCATAATGTTTCCCAAGGAATATTCAGCCGTCTTAATTAAACAAACATCAATGAGAAACTGAGCTCTTTCCTTTCCAGCTCATGCAAAAAGATCATTTTTGGTTAATTTACGCAGCATCAATCTACATTTAACCCCAATTTGTCTTACTAGCACAATACAAAATTGTAATTGGCAGTAATTTGGAGAAAGGAAATACAATACTCCTAGACATTTCTGATCAGAAGAAACAGACCATAATGTTTTCAGGTGACACTGAAAGATGAATCCAAAAACAACGTGGCAAGTCCTGCAGCAGGATAACACTGATCTAAAATAAACTAGTGAAATGACACATAATAATTATATATTAAAAGAGTGCAACGGAAAATATTCAGATTTCGACAGACTTCTTTAAGTGTCTGGCTGGTTACATCAAAGCAATTGTGAAGAAAATAAACAATTAGCCATGGACTGGGAATATGTTCATAAATAATGGATTTCTTTTTTCTTTTAGAAAATAAGTTCTGCAATGAGTAACCTTATATAGATCTAAAAGTTTCATGCTGTGAATTGACACAGAAGATATTAGCCTTTCCCCCACAGGCCACCACACAAGGAGAATAAAAGAATGCCAATGACATCTGCCTAATGAAACTGCTACGAAAACTTATGTTTCAAGTTTTTTAGCAGCATTAGAAGTTGTGTCATAATTGAAAGAGGGGAGAAGCTACTGTTAATACGAAGGAAAAATGGAATAAAAGGAAACCCTAATTCACATTTCCTATTTGAAGTTCTTTGTGTTTTTAACAGTCATTATTTGGCTCTTTTTGCTACTTTGACTGTCAGGAAAAACGAGCACTTCATTCCAAATCACAATCTTTCTAACAAACGCAGTCATAGGGCAACTTTTACAGCAGGTTATCCATGCTAAATTGGGGGATGGGTAAAGAAGAGCAATGAACAAAACAAAAAAAAGGGGGGGAAAGTTTCCCGCTGTCCATTAGTGAGCTATCAGAGTTTTATCTGTGCCAGACGCCCACCATCCTCAGCGGCGATCCTGAGACAGCCTCCAGGACCTCAGGATGCCGCGGGAAACTCAGCAGGACACTGGGAGAGGTGTGACGGCTTCACTGGATGAGGCAGGCAAAGAACGCTAAGCACACATGTGCATTCACGGAGACACAGAAATGCCTTAATACGTACAGCGCATACACAAGCATGTATCTGGGCACACACAAAAAGACACTCCAAAGGCAGACACAAAGACAAGCACTGACACCATCTGATATTGTAAAACTGTCACGCCTACACAAAGCAGACATTTGAAATGCTGCAAGAGTTATCTATGAACATACCATATTAAAGTCAATCAATTAAAGTTAGCTTAAAGAAAGCTTCTAAAAGAAAGTACCTCCAAGCTAAAAATGTTTACAGTTGTTTAGATAATTTTTCCTGTTTTCCTAACAGATGATTTTCTTGCACAATTGTCAGTGGAGTTGTTGATATTTTGCATGAACAGAGAATAAAGACAATTTTGTAGAGCATAACCAAAAGAAGAAGAAGAAATTTGAGTAGTATTCTGTCTTCAGACTAAAACAAGACGGAAGAAAGGAAACCTAAAAATGATTAAACCATTTGTTTAAGAGTCACATGCACCATCAGAGATAAACAGTACAGATGAAGAGAAAACCATAATGTAGTCCAAAATTTACTTGGAAAAAGAACAACAGACACTGCATGTTGTTCAATATTTGGAAGACTTGCTGACTGTATGCTCAAATATTGCCCCGTGGCTGTTGGGCTTGAGAGAGGAACAGGGTGGCAGTGAGACTGACAGTGAGATCTCTGTCCGAAGCCAACACTCTGTTTATCCGTCTGTCTGTCTGTCTGTTTATGGGACTGTCAAATTATCCCTCTCAGCAAACACATCACTATGAGCTGAATGTAAATAACATAGTCAATGATGGTCACATGAGCCAGCCAGTTGGGAGGCTTCCTGGTCAGCCGAGCCAAACCACTTTCAAAGGAAACATGCTTGGCCATAGCTGAAGTGGTAAACTAGTTTTGTGAGCAAGCAATGGGAAATGTTGTGATTTTTATTGAAGATATTTAATTATAATCATACGTATAAGTGTTGATCCTCTTTCCAGGTTAATTGCGTCGATTATGTAGTTTGGATGAAACATTTAGGATACACTGGTGCGCTTGTCCCATTTTCACGTTTTCAACATTTTTCAACATTTTTCAACATTTTCACAGAATTCTGTAGACAACTTGGGCAGAGAGGTAAAGCTTCACTGTGCTACCTACAAATTTTCATTTATTTATATTTGTCTTGCATTCTATCTTCAAGTTATTCTCTCAGTTTCTCTCATTGGTTGAAGCCCGACCCAGCTTCCCTTTTTTCTTCTAATCTGAACCAGTTATTAGCAATCTTTGAGATTTGCATGAGATTTTCTGATCAGGTCTTAAAGGAGGGACAAAATGCTATGCTAGAAGAAAATCAAACCAGACCAAAATTGCTGAGAACAACCTTTTTGCATTGTGAGGCTTGATCTTTTTAGTGTCCTACAATAAGAGACTAATTTGTTCCTTGTGACATTTTAAATGTTTAAAATCAGTTCTTTGACACTTTGAATCCTGCTTATTATACATGGTTTAAGTAAAAAAAAAAAAAAAAAGGAACAAAAAATAAAATCAGTTCCTTCTTAACCTTGAAAGGTGACAGTGGAGCTCTTAGCCACAGCTTTCCAAAGGTAGAATTGTTGAAGATAACGTTTGAGAAGCATCTCTAACTCAGCTGCTGGGGCCAATGATTTCTATTTAATGTCTTAGTCACATGCTCCTGTCTTCTCCACACCATGTGAGTCTTAAATACTTCCTTGGTCTAGCAACATTGATTAGACTTGTTTGATTTAAAATCATCAAAGTTGCCTTGTTGCAAAATTAAAACATACACACAAGAAAAAGGTTAAGCATTGAGATGGAATTTAAATTGTTATTAACTTGAAAGATGTTTCTGGGAGATCTGTGTTTGTGGTCAAACTGTAATTTGTGTTACTATTGTACTAATATTACATGTAAAGTCATTTACAGCAAGTCTGTAAATGAGCAAAGCCCTTGTGTTACTCTTTACTTAAACAAGTATTTTTGGTCGCCTTGAAGATCAAATATGAGTAAATGAAACAATAAGCAAAAAAAAATATTTGGCACATGTGTTGACGAGATTTATTTGACCTGTGAGATGCTTGACTGAGATGTCTAGGGTACTCTTGATGAAAGGTAACAGTCTTACACGCTCTGTCACACAGCGGACTTTTGTCTATGATGATTGATGTCTTTCTGTTTGGAGCCGCCGGTTTAAAGCCACAAAGTTGGTCCATAGGTTTTAGCACTGTCACCAAGTGTTAGTGAATATTAATTTTAGTCAATATTAATCTGTAAATATTTACTAATACAAAACTTTAAGGCATGGCAACATTTAGAAATTCACTTTTTTATTCATTGCACATCCAGTTTTGCTTGTTGTGTCATATTGGTCTACTTGAAAAAGAAAGTTTGATTTCATTAACATAAAGGAATACAAGTAAAAAACAAGAAAAAGATATATTTGTTCTCTTCCTGTAGAAAAAACAAAACGTATTAACTTCTTCTTTGTATTTGTCAATCATTTTGTACAAACTGCCCTTTGCATGTCACGCAGACAAAGAATTTTTATGAAAAAAACAGGCGTTACACACTTTTAGCTGAAGTTTCCATCCGAGAAAGTTTAAAAAGCTTTGTTTTAATTTAAATTACAAAACTTAGCTTGCATTTTGCCACACACAGTAAGAACAAATGCTGTGCAGATGTCACTTGGTGACACTGATTCAATTATATGAAGTTGCCCTTTAAAATTTAAACCTATTTGGAAATCGAGTCTCAGAATGAGCATGACTTTTATGATTGGAAACAATGCTGGTCCTCAAAGAATACTGTATCCAACTGAGATGATCACCAAGATATCACTTGATGGTAGATTGTTGCTACCACCGCTCAACAATGACAGAGGAACTTTGATTTAAACAGTACAAAGAACGTCTTTGTGTATGAAAAACACAGTGCCCTAACACTTGTCATTATGACAAAAGACAAAAGTCAGCACTCTAGAAGGGGGAAGTAAATTTCCATTGAAATAGAGGAAGATGACAAATTTGCTACACAGTGATTTTATAAGCTCACAGGAGACACTGAAAAACGACAAAATCGAAAAGTCTGCACTGATCAGACTCAGGCAGTGAAAATGTCAGAGGTGGCTAAAGACTCCATGCCATCCAGAATGAATGCCAAAGCGTTGAAAAGGGGCAGAGAAAAAGCAAGCGGTATCTGACCACTTCACAGTGAGGAGCAGGATGTTTGGAGACTAATCTATACTCAACAAACACCACTGGAGCCGAAATCATTTACTGCCACTATGTCTTCAGTATTGGTCCAGACAAAATATATGAATGTCTGGCTACTGTACCCCTTATATGTACATCAACAGACTCCATTTACCAGTGGGCCAAGAGACATGACCTGTCTGTCAATGCCGATACCCAATCATGTTTAATTATGCAACTTAGTGTTTATATACATTGATAAAATACAGATTTGATTTGGATGTGTCGGCATGTTCATTTATGTGAGTTTGCACCCGTTTATTTATCCATATGTGTGCAAATGAGCAAGGAGGAGAAAGATGGCATGTGGAAAACTAACACTGCTCAGAGCTGCAGCAGTCTCAACCTGCGCAGCTGCCAAAGAAAACTGTGGTCGGAAGAGTCTGCTAATAGAGCATGAGGCATGTCACCTGAAACTAGAATCATCTAAAACCCTAAAACCACAGCAGGCAGGCATCTCTGCGGTCCTCTATTAAAGGGCCGCCAGAGATCCTGGGTGTGTGCCACCCTCCCTCTGAAGTCCTCCCATTAGCTAGGCCTCTTTCGTTCGCGTGCCGAGCTGCACCATGGGACATCTAGTCATGTTAGATGCGCTATTAACGCCTTTTCCAGTGTCTGAGCTCACTTCACCACAATTTCTCTTGGAGTAGATCAGGTGAAATCCTAGTAAGTTACATGTCTTCGCATTTGTACCACGTATTAACAGATTTACGGTCTGTGTGCACGTCATTGCTGTAGTTTTTGCAGCTGAAGGCAAAGGCTACTTAGTTGAACAATGGTTCTCTTATCATCATCACTGATTTCGCTATCTCTACCAGTCTTTTACTTGCAGATGCATTCAGAGCTTTAGAAATAGTTAAAATGAAGATTTATTTTTAATGTCTGATATTGATACTTAATAGTTAAAAAATAGACAGTATTAGTTATGATTGTATACCAATGTTGGGAAACTTTTTACATCAATGGCCAAGGCATCATAACAAGAAGTATGAACCTTCACATCACCTCAGTTTAAATTACATGAGAGTCTTAGATGATTAGATAGAAACCTTTATTTCACCAGGCAAAACATTAAAAGCAATTTCTCATTCACGATGTTGGCTTAAAGATCTTGAAAGAAAGAAAAAATCTGATAGCTGTGCTGAGGGTACATTTATGTGAACTTAATTCTTTTATATTTGAAAAGGAAATTGCAGGAGACCAGACTTGATGGCAGATACTTTTACATGTAATACAACTAACTGGAACATAGCAAAAAACAAGGGAGCAGCAAAAGGGTGACAAAACAGATAACCTGGGAAAAAAAACAGACACTTCTGAATTTTCAGCTGTGGATAATCAACCTGAAACTGGTGTGATTGACAGGGGAACAAGTCAAAGCAGAACATGACAAGAACCTACCCATCCATCCATCCATCCATTCATCCATCCATCCATCCATCCATCCATCCATCCATCCATCCATATTTTTTATCGACAGGTTACTTGTCGTTTTCAGCAACTTTCACTGGCCATGTTCCCACAAATGGTAGGTGTGTTTACTACAACGTTTTGTCAATTTTTCTGAAGGACCAAGGCTCAGTGAAATCCTAAACGTCCATTATAGCACTGACTTTGGAGCCAAAAGCTGTTTTAAAAAATATCCAAATAAGTATTTTTTCCAACATCTACTAAATTACTATAGCACCAGGCCTGTCAAGGGAAATTGAACAAAACAGCAGCATTGTTTTACTGAAAAACTTACAGGGGGCTATCCATAAAGTTCAAGCAAGTTAAATAGTTGTGTGTTAACCAGCTATACCTGAACCTATGGCTGTTATTTTACGTTCAACTACTGCAATCATTCGATTGTTGCTTTTTTCACTGGAATTTTTTCTGACCAACAGTTTTTTTCTTTCTTTCTTTCTCTTTCTTTTCTCTTGCTTGGAATTAGACTGAACTAGAATGACATAAAAATAGCTTTGGTGTGGAGTAACATCTGTGTTTGGCCAGATGTCACTCTATGGAAAATAAAGGAATTTATGGACATATTTGCACGACAGTTAACTGACATGTCTGTACAGCCTGCTCTGTTCATCAAAGCTGGTTTTAGCTGGTCAAGCACTGTAGCTTTTCTATCAGCAGCTTTCTTTATGATACTCTGAATGACTTTAGTGAGCTCCAGGCCAAAAACGTTTAGCAAGGTGTTTAATAAAGTTATATTAAAGGTATACCACTTCATCAAAGTGTCCTATGTCATACACTGAGTTGATCAAGTCAGAGATGCTCAGGTTTTCCTTCCGTTTTGACATAAAGATAAATTGCAACTTTCAGTAGGTTCTTTAAAAGCACAGAAATCACACCTTTCTTTGCAAAACTTCTCAGAAGCAAGAATGCACACATCTCGTCTCTGCACAGCTGCAATAAAATGTGTCCCCGCTGCAACAGTAGCAATTTGGTGACAGGCTGTGGGTGGCGGAGAAGACGAATCGTGTCAATGGCAACCATTAAAAAGGACCACACACTCTCCAGTCACTGGCGAGACATGATGGATGATTATCTCAAGGTGTGACAGGTGCTGCAATGGTGGGGGAGCTCTCACTGTATCACTCCCATTCTGTCCCCCTTCGCTGTGTCTTCCCCTGCCTCCCTTGGTGTATCTTGGTCAATGCTTTAACACCCTACTAACATGACTCTATTGACACACTCCAGATAGCGTCTGGTGGTTAATGAGTGCCTGAGTGCCTCTCCTTCTTTCTCTTCCTCACTCTCTCTCTGTTTCTTTCTCTTTCTGCTCCTCATCTCCCTGTTACTCCCTTTTCACTGTCAGAGCAGTACAGTTCAGCCTATCTCACTCGCAAAGCCATTAGAGCTTGGCTGGTCATGCACACAAAGACACATGCGCTCAGCTTTAAACGCACATGCCATGCACAAATGCATACTGGTTTTGCATTTAAGGATAATATTACACGTGACCTTTTATGGTGTCTTTGTTAGTACTGGAGGCCGATGAGGCAACACGTTTGTGGGAGTTTTGTTATTAGCATCTTTTTCTGGTTCACACAAATCCGGAAGTTTTTGTAGTTTTAACATCTGATCCCAGACAAGAATAAATCACAGGGCACTTTATCTTCCTTAAACACAGACTGGGGAGTTTCCCCAATGGAAAGTTGAAGTATTAAGAAGGGAGGAAGAAGAACAACTACGTTTTTTTTTTCTTTTTTTCTTTTTATGATCACAGTTTGTACAGTTCTTCTATGGTTATAATTAATATTGCACTAAAAAATGGTAGCCCCTGTGGGAATTGGAATTTTGTTTTCTTTTAAAACAAAATAAGTTTATCTCCTGGGATCTTGTATTAAAAAAAAGTTTAGCAATGAGTTGCCATTTGCATTTACCTCAGACTGTTTGTCTTTTATGAGAAATTTGATACAAAAAAAAGTGGATTTTTCTGCTGTAAATTTTTCAAAGCTTTCGAAATCTCTCTGAAAAACACGGGAAAGTATGATTTGAAGCTGTTGCAGGCAATTAATTTTAATGGCTTGATGAAGCACTAAATGTCCCTTCTCAAATATAATGCATAATCTCCTCTGTTTTTTAAATTCTTGTTTTTTAATTCAAATTACTTTCTTGTTGATTGAGCTCAAAGTGTGGATTGGACAGTAGCCATCTCTTCCAAGGCTGCCAACAGTGTGCTCACAGTATTCGGCCATGTGGCAGCATGCCTAGATTGCTTTATTTGCCAGTGTTCAAAACATGTTTTCTTTGCTCAAAAAGAAAGAGAAAAAAAATACTAAAAATCTTTTCATATTTCTTAAATTACTGAACCCTGAATATTACACCCTTGGTGAAAGCAACAGAGAGGTAAACATTTTTATAGTTGGTATGAGTGTTTTATATAATTTTTAAACATTTTGCATCCAACTTCTTGCTTATGACATAAAATGCTGACAAGTTGAATTAAATTAGTTACTTAACCTAAGTTCTTGTATAAAGAGCTCCTTTTATCCACTGAGCTCATAACTTTATCATCAGTTGATATTTTCTGTGTGTTTTTCTGTTGTTTTCATATTTACTTATTTCACTATTTTACAATGTACCACATAAAGTATATATTTACAGGTATATATCCACAAGCACGGACTTCTTTGAGGTTCAGACTCCGTCTTACATTTTTTTAACGGTGGAGGAACACGAAAATAATTGCTCAGTTCTTACCTCTTCCACATCTTTGTCGCTCTGAAAGAAAAGTCTGTCTTCCTCCGTGAAATCTTAAGTTTGCAAATGTGCATTGCCACTTTTCATCTGGTGCTATGTGCCATGTTCACGTGCTATGTGCAGCCCTGCATATAATCCAAGACTTCGTATATTCATGTATGAAGGCAGTGAAAGCATTTGGTTGGTTGTACGTTATGATTATAAAGCTGGTCTTGACTTGTATTGAGTGGATGCAGCCAATAGGAAAAAGTAGCTTTAGTGTGACAAGTCATTAATCAACAGGAGGAAAACGTATTCTCATTGCCCATGTTCTCTTAACTTTTTAAATTAATTTCAATGAAACCTGATTCTGTCACTTTCCTAGATTATTTACTGTAAATTAAGCTCCAACTGTAAGATATATCTGGGTTATTCAAACCTTAACATGCACACATTACTAATGTTAGCTCACCTGAGTTCATACAATACACAAACGTCACATACTTCTGGCACATAAATTCATTTTTGACACTGTTCCCCTTACAGAACTCTGAAAATGTAGAATCATTAACTCTAATACTTCGCATTTTTCTGTTTCTGTCAGTCTCATGTATAAAGTTGCTCCGAAATAAACAAATGATTCTAACCTCTAATTATCCAGCAAAAATTGAAGTAATTGCAATGCCCTATTTTGACAAAAAAAGGAAAAAAAAAGAAAAAAGAAAGCAGCCAATTAACATGAAGAAAAGACCAAAAATAACACAAATAAATACAAGACGTTCATTAGTCAATGTTGAATAATGGCTTTTAAGAAAAAGAAAGTGTTGATCCCCAGACAATACGATCCTTCTGATACCTTCATTAAAGACTTCTTCCCTGCACTGTATGCTAATGAGATGTCTTAGTCATAGTATTCTTTGAAAAGAAAATATTTCAAATTCTATATTCTTTGCCCCTATGACGAGGAACAAGTCATGTCTCAGTTGAGAACGTACCTGTCAATGACTTTTATTAATGAGTGGCACAGGTAAATGTGGCGCATTTGGCATTGAACTGACCCCTCCTTATGAATTTCTGAGGAGTCTGTGTACACAACAGATCTTATAGTTTTTTTTATTTTTTATTATTATTTTTTGTAACAAAGGTTTCATCATTTAGGCATAATTGAGCTGTCATCTATAGCTATAAATATATAGCACATGTTAAAAAAAATAGAGATGTGCTTCAGCAAAAACTCTTTTTTTGACTACTTGTTAGTTGGATTAAAGCCATGAGGACAGACTGTGAAATAAGCAGGGCTCCCTACTCCCCACCCGACCCTTCCCCCTGGGCTGATGGTATCTTTCGCACCATATCATTTTCTCTGTTACTGCCCAAATTTCCAGGCTCTGTGAAATGGTCCAAATAGCGTTACAAATGGTGGGAGATAAAAGGGTTAAACTAATTGCAGTTAGATAGTAATAAAAGTGATTCGTTTTATTCTATGTCTACTATGCAGGACCGTCTGCAGTATATCCCAAATAATATCCAGGCTGATTAAACTTTTTCCCTTGTCTGCTCCATTATTAAATAAAATATAGCCCTATAGGAAACAGTGCATATCTCAGAAGGCAGCCCATTCAACATGCTAATTTTGAATTATCACGCTTACAGTAGTGCCTTATGCTCAAAAGACACTTGCCTTTAACTATCTATTTTATTCTCTAGTTAACGATTTTCATTGTGTTCTTGGTTTTATAAATCACTTGGACTAACAGGAGCAGCAAAGTGGCACATATCTCAATTTAAATTTTACAAAATGCTGACAAAGTTGGAATTTTCTTAGATTGTCACTTGCTGCTCTTTTGTGGGGTAAGGTGTCTGTTTCAAGGTTTTCCTTTGTATTAATACAATAGAAATGAACTTGAAATCAGTGAGTCCAACAACAAAAAACAAAACAAAACAAATGAAATTATCTTAATGTTGAGTTTGCTGTTAACTTCTTGGCAACTCAGTATACAAATATATCAAAAGTAGCTTGTTTTGATAATTTTGTCATTTTTTAACAACTGAAAATTGTCAAGATCTCTCATAAGTTGAAAAACGTAATAAGTAAAGGCAGTGACTTGAGTGACAGGAGTGCCGTTAACGCTTTGGGCAAACAAAGGCAGCAAAAATGTAGTAACCTGGTGCCAGTGCTGTCAGTGTCTACGGTGGAGAAAAAAATCCATCATGTCAAAACTCATTTCCTGTACAACACAAAGTAAGCAGCAAAGAGGGAAGAGAAAATGATGAATGTTGCACTTTGATAGATTGATTCAGTCTCCCAGACCACCACTGCGTAATAAGCTTGAGACGTGATTGGGTATTGTTTAGACAACTTTTAGGTGGTACGCAATGTCTGTTCTAGCGCTTATTGTTGTGAGATGTAGACAAAGCCACACATTCTTGAATTTCTGTGCTCTTTTTCTTTTCTCTTTGCTAAATGAAGTTATATTTCTTTAATTGTTTAGAATTTTTGTTTAATTACAGATCTAATCCAGCTGGGGCCTACAACTCTAAATAAAGACGAAGTTTACCATCAGCCTCAATCCAAAAACAAAGGAGCTGTCACATCACAAGCTTTTCAAGAACTTACCCACCTCAAATAAACTTTTCAATAGTTCCCCAAACAGAACTAATGACCTTGAAAGGAGAGCAAATTAGCAAACATACAGAGCCATCTGTGTGCCCTGCAGGCAGGCGAATTATTCCGCCTATGCCAAGGTAGTGTAATGAAGCTCTTACATTTTACATGCAAAACTCTGCCTAATCTTACTCTTCTCCCTGCCAATGTCTCCGTCAAATAAATATATAAAACCCAATTATGATTTAATTAATAGAAATCCACCGTTCCACGGAAATGCTTCCTTGGCTGGGTCGAATTGGGAACATTAGTTGCACCGTTAAACCGCGATGTGGCTTAACAGCAAAGCCTCATCAGCTCTAGCTCTTCAAACAGGCCCCTTGGGCAACAAAAAAAAGCATCCTGAGGACTAAGCACCACAAACTCGCTCATCCATTCAGCAAGAACAAAAAAAAAAAGACAGCACCAAGATACTCTTGTCACTGCTTCCCCAGCTTCATCCGAGTTTTGAAATTATGCTCACTTTGGTGACCTTTAGAGCACTCTTAATCTGCATTACTCTCTCCATGCACACCCTCTTTTTTATGTCAGGAAGAAGAAGGCAGACATGCTTCATTAGACTAGTAATGGCAAGGTGTTATTAAAGCAGACAAAGTTGCAGGCATAGGTTAAGCCTCAAATGCTAACTACCACACAGAGGACAGCCTAAGACTAACCTAAATTCACACACAGTAATTTAAAAACTTTGCTTTCATGTCCAGAGTCACTCAGCACAAGTGAAGTCTGCTTCAGCTCAGACAGCCTATTTCAATCTGCGTGACTCATCCCCTCAATCAAATGCCATATAGGGTGCTCCTCCAGACCCCGTTGGTTATGTGAGTCAGTCAGTCATTCTAATTGACTTAGTTCAGTCATTTCTGGTCCAATTTCTTCACAAAACAAATATGACTCAGTTAAATCCCGGTCCTTCTCTGCTGTAACTCCATTTACAAAAAAGAAATGTACAGCACACATATAATGCCTTTGTGACACATCTCACAAATGTAAAGAATGTATGATTGCATCCTTGATAGTTATTACAGACGAGTGCACACACTTTTTTTTCCAGATTCTGGAAGTCATCCACCATATGCCTGATATTTGGCTCGTCCTGTTTCCCTGCTGATAGGATGCCACGCAGAAGCTTAGCACCACTGAGCTGACCTTTGTCGTGCCAGTTAAGTGTCTTCCCAATTCCCATTAAAGGACATGCCTTTGAAATGCTGCTCTCTGGTTTTGTCCTCCACTGTGCTCTGACCTGACTTTCAGATCCTCTGGCCTACAACATCAGTAGCTGGAACCTCCTGTAGAACAAGAGAAGCAGATAATATGGAACCTGCAAAGACTGCAGTACACTGTTCCCACTTCTGTCGAAATTTACAATCTTTACTGTCACTGCACGATGCAAATAATTCTAACACTTTGTGCTGTGGGATGGTATTCATCTCTGTCAGACAGTAAAAGCTTTGACTTTACTGCAGCTCATGTGCCGCTTCTGATATCTGCAACTGTCTCCTCTGGTAAACAGCGTGTGCCGACTGTAAGACAAAGACTCGCACATGTTTTCTTCCTTTTGTCTTTCTCTGAATTTCTTTGACAGTCTCTTCAACTCCCTCCTAGCTTTTTCCTCCCTGATTTTTTTCATCTTTAACTCTCACTAGGTGTCTAACCTGGCTTTCGTGCTCTTTTTATGTTTGCCGACTTTTGTTTTTCTGTTTTGGTTTTTTGTACGTCTCAAATAAGGGATTCAGTGACTGATACAGGGAGATTTTCCCAGGACTGTGAGGATTACAGAACAGCTATCTTGGCTTTTCAATCTCTTTACTATGGAGGGTGATAGCAGGATCCTAATGGGCCTGTTCTATCAGCTGGTCTCTGCTCAGGAGGGAGACAAGGAGAAAGAGATGGAGACAGGAAGAGAGAGGATGTATACGTTTGCATGTGTGTGTGAGCGCGCGTGCATTTGTGTTTGAGAGTGAGCGTTCTGACGCCTCCATCTGATAGCACTGGAGAGGTCCCTTGTCAAATGATACAGCACAGGCTCCTGTCGTTCTTCCTCGCTGTTCCTCTTCCTGGGTTTCTCTTTCTAGTCAGTTCAGCCCGCCTGTTTACCATCTTGAAATGTGCATCTGCTTTTTTTCTGTGCCTGCAAATATTCCTTCTTTCTCTGACTTCCTTTCAGTTTGCACAACCCACTCGCTGAAATTAGATTGGAATATTTTATTGAGACGTAAAAACAAAAATATGTATTAAAAATAAAATCAGCACTAATTAAACAATAGTTTTTCTTTCTCTTTTAAAGTGTCATGCTGTAAATTTTAAACATACAATAAGTGTCCTCACTGCAGCACACAGACAACTACTTATCCCCCATAAACACCTTCTACTGACTCTTTTCTGTTCTCACTTTGCAGCAATTATTAGGAGCTAATAGATTTGCAGTGTTGCCATTTGGTGATCCAATTACTAGGATCTCCATTAGCAATTAACTTCTAGCTAAAAATAACAATAATGCCAATTACATGCACACTTAATCACATAATCAGCATATTCTGTCAGTACACAGTTATTGTGATTACCTCTGTTTCATGAATTGCCTCGCCAGAGGGACGAGAGCACACATCAATGACAATTTTGATTACATGAGAATTACAAATGCAACATCGTATGCTAGGATAATGAGTGGGCCAGAGAGGCCATTCTCTGGTTCCTAAATTGATTTCTGTGGATGACAAAGGAAAATGGGGTTTGGTTTTGTAAGTGGATGGACTGTAAATTAATTGTAAACACTAAGCTGGCAAACGTTCATAGACAATCAAGCTGTATTTTCACATTACTCTGATTTCCGTTAACTCCTTACATTACTAGTCAGTAAAAAAAAGAAAAAGAAAAAAGGAAAAAAGTGCCTTTTATTCTTGACAGAATGAAACTAAAACACAATGGTTTAAATAATATCCAGTGCTTGTAGAAACAGGCCTCTGTTATCATGCTTTTTAACATCAGAAGATTACGATTGAACAGAATAACTGCAATTTGGGTTTAAGTCTTCCATTGTCCTCTTTAACCCAGTGGCTTTTTATTTGTTAAAAATTTTCCCTAATAAGAACAGTTTATATATAAGGCTTATTTACACCACTGGATACAAAGACGAAACACATCAATAGGTCCCAAGTAGAAAATGTTTACCCGCATTCCTGTTGTGTGACATGAAGTTAGTGTCTGACTGCACCATTCCAGTGTACACTGTGTGTTATCATCCTGCATGGGGGGTGTTCTAAGTGAGGCCTGGTGCACGGTGTCTGGTATCTTTTCCATAATGACCAACAGGTGTATTCTATTGTGAGTATGCAGTGGGGTTTCAAAACCAAACATGGCTACAAGCATTTGCGCAAACATTCATGTGGGTGCATCAGGGAACACATCACTTTTCTGGCCTTCTTCTTGGAGTGTCCCTTAAAAAGTGTCATAAAACGGCTCTGCCACTGTTCTGACCACTTATCCAGCAATGCAACGAGATCAAAAGCTGCCCAACCAAGTAAGGGGGGGGGGGGGGGGGGTGGGGGTGGGGGGTTACTTTTCTTTTCAAAAGTGTGGCACTTTGTCCAGCTTTGAACATAATGTGAATGATGATTACAAGCTTTCGAAGAGCCACCAGGGAATGTGTGTTTTCTGCTCTGGAATGTGGAGATGCTGGGAAAAGCATTCATGGTGGCTAAGTTTGAATTCCTTCATCCAGGCTAGACAAGCCATTCCAGTCTGTAAGGCTGAGTGCATCTGTTGCATCAAACTGTTTGTGGAGGTTCTCTGGAATGCAAATGCACGATCAGATGTACTGAAGCTGTGTGCACAAAGAAGAAAAAATGAACTTTGTGTTTTGTAGCATGACTTTGACCTTCACATTCCTCGTTTTTTGACCCTCTCTGCATAATTTGTCAATCATAGCCTGTTATTACACGGTCATATCAAAATGCGTTTAAATTTGTGTCTGCTTTTCTTAGTGTCAGAAAAATGCTTTGTTCATGTGCTATTAAATCCATGGTGGGTGTACTGTGGTTACAACAAGTGAAGCAGGGCAGGGAAGTGGGTTGTATGACCAATGAGGAAGTCGACACTGCCGGAGTAAATGAGGTGGCATGGTCTGGAGGTATGTGTGAGAGGAACAGTTGAGGCCGAGGCTGCAGCTGGGCACTGAAGCTTAAAGCTGTTGTGGCGATTTGGAAGCTACCCAGACATAAAGGCAAGCAAAACCCATCTCTAAACAGTCTGGGTTTATTTTTTAAAGAACTGTGCCGGCCTCCATCTTTGGTCCAGTCAAATTTCCTCTTTGAAATGTGCTAACTACTAAAGGACACACACTGTCATTTAAACATTTAGTTTATTAATAGGTCCTGAGCAAGCACAGTCAAGTATAAACATTTCCAATGGGATGTGGCTGGAATTTTATAAAGGGCATCTGTGGATTGTTACACATCATCTCTACTTATCTGCATCTTGGCCTCAATGAAACTGTGTCGTTTATCAGGAGTGACAACTTCCAACACTTTCTGGTTTGTCTGCACTACTGTCTTGCCAAACAAAAGAAAGTGTGTTAGTATTTAGAAATGAAGGAATAGAACACCACTTATTAGAATGCAGTCACCCTATCCATCTACTCTGAAATCACCACTTGAACTAAGTTGATACAGTATAGGCAAGGAACGGAAAATCATCAAAAACTCCACAAGAATCAAAAGAATTTCCCATTTCTAGGAAAGCAGTAGTTTTGTTTCAGCTCATATAATTCTGGGATTTGGCCTAAGAAATCATTTTTAAGATCAGATCTCTTTCCGTGCAAACATCTAGTGCCATAAGCATAAGTAATATGAAGTACTGTAATCACAGTTATTTGGTTTGCATCACTTAAAAGTCTAGCTATTAAAAATAATGTATTATTTAAGGATACGAAAAGAAACAGTTTTAAAAATGTCTGCAACACCTGTGGGAGAGTAAAAGCAATCAAAGTTGTTCAGGCTGACAAAAATTACTTGGTGGCTGAATTATAGGGTTATTATTTTGTGAACTTAAGGCTACGGGTGCATTGGCGGGTAAGTTTGGGTTGTAGGAGCCACATCTTAAAGGGAGCAGAGGTGTCTTGCATTTCCCTTAAGGATTGCATGGTCACCTCAAGGGATGTCATGAAAATAGAATGTACGATTGTCTTGCATCAAGTAAATGTATGTGAAATATTTCTAAGCATAATGTAAGTTGCACACAGGACTTACAGGTGATGATCGTACGCCCACTGGCCTCTTACCAACTGTGTGCAAATACTGCACGCACAGAGTGCAGTTGATACATAGGTGCCCGAAGGATGCAGCCAGGATGTGAGCAAGAGATGAACAGCACTAATGGGTCCCTTGCACAGTGCACATGGTTTAGGAAAGTTACAAAAAAGAAATCCATACGAGTGGCCTTGGTCTTACTTATATTCCCCCTATTTACCCTTAGGTATTGTTTAGGTGTTTGCTAAAACTTGTCATCTACGACATGCTCTATAAAAATGTGGATGAACATTTCACCCATATAGTGGCGTTTGTTGTTCATCTTTTCATCCCTTCAAGGGTTACCACAGCGAATCAGCTGTCACTGATCTGTACATTTAGTTTGGCAGAGAATTTCAGGCCGGATGCCCTTCCTGACACACATTTTCTTTGGGCTGGAGACCAGGACAAGGAGGCAAGACAGTGGTTTTCAAATGTCGCTAAAAAATCACAACAGAAATAGTTAATAAATACAAGTAACTGCTACGTGAAACCTGTTTTGTTTTTTACATTTTCTATAAATGTTCAAAATATGTCTTAAAATTAAACCAAAATAAATGTCAGGTTGATTGGTGATTATTACCCTGTAAAGGCTTTGTTGTAAAGACAGTGATTTGGACATGGAGCACATTTTAGTCTTACATGCAGACTTGAAACTTAAGTAATGCAAGTTGTTAAAAATAATCAGTTGTTTAGCTTTATGACAGCATCAGGGCACTAAAACAGTACTCTAATTATTACTAAAACAGAAACATTGAATGTATATTATTGTAATGTTGTAGTTGTGACATTTTGTAACAACACAACGTTCATTTTGACCCTCAGGCTTAAGATTTGACAAGAACTTGTGACCGAGGAGTTCAGGCATAGTTTGAATTACAAAAAGCAAGATGTTGGCATGTTAACTTTGTTCAATGCGAGCCCCCGCCCCTTAACCCTAAAAAAACGACAAACAAGGATACAGATGTCTAATAATTGCTTCCAAATACTGTCAGGAGGTTTACAATAATGATAGAATTCCAACAGCCGTAATGGTTCGTTTTGACGTTGCTATGTTGTACTCTGTAGCCTGTCAGTTTGCAGAAATGCAGCAGACTTCCATGCACATTTTGGTTGAGCTATAGATAGAGCTCGACTTTAATTGGACAGCTGTCCTTCTTCCAATACTAAGCTAAGTATAATGGACTCTATTACAGTGGGTGAAGATACATGTATATCCCCAGTTGGCATGTGGAATTTTTTCCTATTGAGATTGTGTGTCACAAATCAAAACAACTGTTAAAAAAGTTAGCTGTTGGCTAATTGAAAAGTTGTCTGCGAACTGAACTGCATTTTAGTTTGGTTTGCTTTATGCATTCATTGTAACTGCCTTTTTACATATTGGATATACTGTATGCTATGTTTCTCATTTGTTGTGTCAATACTGCTGTTGTGTCTGCATGAACACCGGCTTTAAGAACAATGGAACATGCACAAAACAGGCTCTATGGGATTTGATAGAAAGCATTCAGGGTAGAATTTTTCCACTTTTCGATGTTATTTTACTTTTTTGGTTACTTCAATCAAGGTGACCTATTGGGATGCAAAATACAAAAATAAATAAATCCTAATTTCATCTAATTAGGAAAAATGGCGCTATATCCTCTTGAGATAATGCTTGGTTGTGGAGCATTTTATGTTATAACTAACAAGTCTAAAGCTTGGAAAGTTTGCTTTGAGCGAGTTATCAACAGCCTACCGGTAAACATCAGGCTTTTCTTTTTGTCTTTCTTGCTTGTTTTCTCTTTTATGAAACAGAGGCAAGAAGCTATGTCGTCGTCTGACCACAGGAATCCGTCCGTCCAGCGCTGCGCTCTCTTATGTGGTCAGTTAACATAACCTCATGCATTCCAGAGTGCAAAAACATGTTGACCAAACAGAACTCATCAATCTACACATTTCTAGGACTCGGCTGTTAAACATGTTCCTTAATTTTCTCTTGTCTCTGCAAACCACCTGCTCATCCTGTCAATATGATTCTCATTACTATCCCTGACTAACCATTTTCTTAAATGTTTTGTAATGTATTTTTTTGTTAACATACAGTGACAAATTAAAGTACTCAAAAAATTAAGAATAACCAAAAGAACTTTGCAAAACGTCTTGAGCATATCTTTTTTTTTGTTTTTGAAAACTGATTTTGTTTTTGCTTTACTTAAATGCTGTGAACCGCAATACCAGCCATCTCAGGCTTTGTCAGAACAATTATATTCTGAGTGCAGATGACAGCACTTTGCAGCACAAGTAATATAAATATGTCTGCAATGATGCTGATTAAGGTTGGTGGATAGGGTCAGCCTTCTCTTATCAGCGAGCATCAGAATCCTGTGATGAGTCTCACATCAGGGCATCTGAGCTCCACCATTCGTATTCTTCTACAGTTTGATAGCTAATCAATGAGGAGCCTGGAGGAGGACCAGCTGAGTTCAGACGAAAGGATCCTAATTGAATCTGACAATAATTTTCACATATTTCTCTTGCCCTGTCTCAGATGCCATTAGCGACATTACTGTGATAATAGTTGCCATGACAGCATGAGCAATGCTCATTAATGACCCAACTGGTGGTAATGTTCTGGGCCTTATTTCTCTTTCTTACTTCTCCTACTCTTTTTTCATTACCGGTAGATCTATTTTTTTTAAATGTTGCAAAAGTATAAACCAACACAAGGTAGACATTACTGGAATCAAACTATTGCATAGACAAGCAGTTTAGATCAAAGCGAAAGTAAAAAAAAAAAAAAAAAAAAATGAAGTCACGCTAAAGCGGCCTTGATGGTAAAATGTCAAACGCTACAATCAGTAACATATTTTAAACAAGAGGATAATTTTAGCTGTTGGTATAGTCCACAAACCAAAACCTTCACAGCAAAGAGGCGCATGTGGACAATATCCTGCAAAAGGATTCTATTTTTGTGCTCCACACCCAGTACAGCAAAGTCAATGTAAAACAAACATCTGTTGTAGACGGGTCTGTGTTTTCAGTGTGGTGTGGATCCGCTTAACTCGCGCTGTGGACAATTTCCCAAGAGGCTTGGAAGGACAAACACCTCCTCTTTAACTGAGGACAAACATTTCTGGAGGGGCCTGTGCTCATCTGCACTTGCTGTGAACACGAGGGTGTCAGGAACCAATGTCACATGTGGCTGGTGGTGGTGGGGGGGACTTCCGGTATTGACAGCCAAGAAGGCAACCACACCAAGCCTCCATGGAAAGACGCAAACAGCTGTACTAAAACACTCGAACATGCACTCCTACACGTACAGCATGAGTTCAAAGCAAGACATGGTAAAAACTAAAAAGGCAAACCACAAAAATAAAATAATTGTAACTTTAGTTTTTAATTTGATTAAAACGTAAAAAAACGGGTGAGCAGCAGCTTTACTGGTGCAATATGCGGCCAGTAAAAAGCAAATTTAAGCCAAATTGAGGAGCTGAGAACGTCTGTATGTGCTCCATCACATACCTAGCAATGTGAGGCCAGATCATTAAACTGTAATGGCTGGTAAACCATAAAGCAAAGAAGGGTATGAACAGAAAACAAATTTGAAAAAAGTTTAAAGAAGCGTGCACAGAGCAAACTTAGTTGGTAGAAAAGAAAAAAAAAGAACTCATGTCTGCTTTTTTGAAGCCTCCACTCACCAACAGGTCAGTAAAGATTTGTAAATTGTTGAATTACCTTTGAAATTTAACCAATAAAACTGCCTTTTCATTTAAACTTGAACAAAACAAACATGCAAAATATGAGTGGATAGGAAATCTCCTGCTGCATGAGTGGACGCACATTTGAACCCTTTTGTTAGAGCAGATAAAACTAAATAAATAAATAAACATTTTAAAGTTGGCTGACAAATTCCATTGGTCCTGGGGATGTTTGACGTGCCGCATCCTAGCAAATTAAGGTTAACGCAAGGTAGATGAAATCTATCAGAGCTTGACTCTGCCTCATCAGATGGAACGAACAGCTTCGGGGCATCCCTTCTCTCTATTTTGTCATTATACACATGCAGGCATGTATATGTGCAGGCTCACAGTTTGTTACATGAGCACACGTATGTGCTCACAAAGACAATGTGCCCTACTGTCAGCAACGTTAGTGTCTTCTCAATAGACACGTTTCAGATGATGCATGCCGTGCTAGCACATCGCAACAAAAAAAGGGAACAAAACAAATAAACAGAAAACAATTTGTTGACTGCGTTTTATTTTAAAGCATCAAGTACAGTTAAAAATACTAGAAATAAACTGCAATAAGATATGATACACTTCCATTATTGTTTTGGATGAAATGAGGAAGTGGAGATGTAAGTGATGTTGGAGCTTTAGTTTATTTTTATAGTGACTTTGAGTTTTAAAGAACTACAATAATGAATGAAATAAAAGAAAAAAAACATTTCCCAATTTTCGATCTAGCAATGCCACCGTGTAGATATTGTTATTAGATTGTAACAAACCCGCCACAGGAGGATGAATAATCCTGATCTGTTGTATCATGGGAAGTATTTCAACACTTCTGTCTTCTTGTACAGCAGCTGGACAGACAGTCAAGCCTTGGAGGGGGGTTTCCAGCACAGTCAAAGCTTTCACACACTCATCAGCTCAGAATGAAAACCAGACAGACAGACAAACAAAAATACATTCACAGTCTTTCCAACCACCATATCAACCTGCAGTATTACTGACAATGTACTGGTCGTCCTGTGCAGGCTTTGTTAAAACAGAGCATTGTCATCGACCTACACTAAAAAGCCACTAATACCACATGGTTACTGAAATTACCAATGTTTGCTGTAACCACACAGTTCAGCATAGACTATTAATTCTAGTTCTTGTCTTGCCCAACTTAAAAATAAATTAATAAATAAAAACATCTAACGCAGTCATTCCATTTACATTTATTGCTAATTGTGTTTAACACTTTTTTATCACCTCTTGAACTTTGATGAGTTGCACGTAAGAAGTGGATTAATTGTTAAAGCTTTGCTCAAGGACATTTTGTCTTGGCTGGTTTTAAAGAATGGACCACTTTTGCAAATGTGCACAATGACAGAATGAGGACAAGAGTGGAATAAAGGTTCACTTCTCTGGAATTACATAATTGTGTGTTTGTGAATGAGGACCTGCTCATTTGCACACCAAGAGTAAAGGTTGCGGGGTTTGAAATTTGTTGGTTTAGAGAAGAAATTGAGGTAGCTGTTTCAACAGTTTGGCACAGACTGAAACGATTCAAACAGTAGTAATAGACAAGTTATTAATTTGTCTCAGTCCATCCACAGTTCTCCTCGTTGGCAGTATATTATTTTAGATTTTTTTCTATCTGTTAAAATTTGATTAAGTCATTGTCTGTGATCAGCTAAATTGTGCAAAAATAATATACAGTATATTTAAACAGTCTTGAGACTAATTCAAATTTGATAAGGACATTCCATCCATCCAGTCATCTTCTGAACCCACTGAAGCCAACCCAGCTACTGTTGGGTAAAGATTGGGGAAGCAACCTGAACAGGCTGCCAGTCAGTTACAGGGTCTCACACACACACACACACGCACACACCCACCCACCCACACACACACACACACACAAACTAATCACCAATTAACCTATGAAGCATGTTTTTGAAGCTGGAGAACCCGCAAAAAACCCTTTTTGCACAAAAGATGGGATTTGAACTCATCACTCATCACATCGCTCTCACTGCGAGGTGAGAGCGCTAACCATTATGCCATTACCTGTATAGGTGATGTGAAGATTTTTCTGTTTTATTTATGCACATTTTAAATTCATATTATCATAGAGGTTTTTATTAATTCTGTCTGTCTTTTGATAAGTCTGTTCAAAATACTGTTATTATATTGATTTCCTATCATACCACCTTTCACTGCTGAACTTTGTAGATGTATGGTCCAATGTATTTACCTAAAGTCAATAAATATATCAACATCATGTAGTTTCAAATGACCAGGTCAGCAGAAATATGCATCCACAGTAAATCCTTAAATCTAATTTTACTGTCTTTTGTTTAAGTGAGAAAATTAAATTTTAGGGGCCAAGACAGGAGCAGCAGTCAGTTAATTATGTCTAATAAATCTTGGTCCAAATGGCCCTTAAGGGGTGGAAGCTGCTGCCGGGGGACGGAAGAACCAAAGTGGCACTTTGGTATTTGTTATTTTACCTTTAACAGATTACGCACGCTGACTTGTCATCCTTCATCCCGTTGGGCAAGTGAAGTGAAGGGGGAACATCAACACGCCGCCGGTCACTGTTTCTGTTTACCTCGTTGTAGCCCTGGGGGAAGCACACACTAATCAGCATCCAGCAAAATGCTCCGTAATTGGCCGTGTTTACTCTGTTTTAGCATGATTGCATGCCTGATTGGATTGTCGTATCCCATCTAAGCAAAAACAAAAAAAGAGTTTCCCACTTATTGTGTTTAGTGTTGTGCATTCATGTTGCTGCGTGCATGTAAATATGTGGGATGGGAGTTTTTTTAGTGTTTAGGGAAAAGTTGGTTTCCTTTCCTAATCATACCTTCAAAAAGTAAAGTATTTGATTTTTTTTCTTTTAATTCAAGTCTCAGGTAGGTCTACAAATGCATACAGTAAAAACTCAGATAAGGTAAAAGCAAAATTAATGATAACAATGATAATAGCTAATAACAGAAAAAACGTTGCTGATGTAAAAAATAATCCTGACCATAGGGTTAGGTGAGGTAAGTCCCTTACAGTGGGCACTTAGAACAGTCAGCTCTTTGTACAGCAGCATGTAAAATAAAACTTTGACAAATGCTACAAAAAGCAGGACCTCATGGGTGTTCAGGTTTTGTGCCCGTTGAGAGACAGGTATGTGTTTAGTGCGTGTGTGCATATATATATATATATATATATATATATATATATATATATAAATAGATAAATTCTGAGTAAGTCATCATGCTGAATTTCTGGAATGCAGAGTAAATGTTGTTTTGGCTTACACATAGCAACTCAGGTATAAATACACTTGAACTCTAAGCAAGGGTTAATTTATGTCTTCAGGGATTTCCCTTGTAAAAACTTTTTATGCATAAAATTGCGGATCCTATAATTGCTGCCCTCTGAAAACAAATAGAAAGTAAAAGAGCCTTCTCTCTGGAGAATTTCAAACAGATTATTTCACAAGAGGCGTTGAATGTTTCGCTTCTAACACCCTGTTTTTGGCCAAAACTGATATGTGTCTTCTGGGCATTTTTTTAGCCTGTCTGTTAACTCTGCATTTGAGAGGCGTCTGAGTGGGGGAAAAAAGCCAATCTGCGCCTTTCCAGAGGCGGTCAATGTTTGAATTGGGAGCTATGAAGGCAGAGAGGTGAGGGTATAACTCGGATGGGATATCGCCATGAGGTAAACTGGCACTAAACCAATGATAGGGAGGTGTCATAGAAATGATTTAGAGGTGAGTTTTAGAGGTGCAGTGAGTAACCTAAACAAATCTTTCAGATCTTGAGAGGGACATAACTGCAACAGTTCTGAACCAGGAGAGCTCAAAATCAGATCAATGATTGACTTGAGGCCCAGAAAACCGACCAAAATAGACACTTGGTATCATTCTTTTGAATAAAAAGAAGCTTTTTTTCTTTTCAGTGGGAATACCTTATCATTTTATATAAATAAATAAGGTACTTCAGTAAATGATGATTCAACCTCTTAACCCAGACAGATATACAGATTTACTAATGAAGCATTAGTATCTAACTTGCAATAAAAATTCTAAAGCCATAAAACCATAAATGTGCACTCATGTAGCAGTAAAACTTAAGGGTAACAGTTAAATAAAAGCGTGCCAGTAAAGAGCATTGTTTCTGAGTAGGCCTTCGAGAGCACTTGTGCTCATTATTCAAATTAACCTCAATCAGATAACTCCTAGAGTTGCTTTGGTGCAGTTTGGCAGTTACTGAAAGAGAAATTATTTCCGCTGCGACCCCTCTGTTGATTTTATTGTTTCCTAAATTGAGAAACTTGGCAAAGGTGCCAGCCTTTGTATTTTCGACCTTTTTAGAATATTCAGATCTGAACTTGTCTGTCACAACAAAGAAGTGTTACCAACATTCTGGTACTGCCTCCAGTCCTGTCTCTGTCATGTTGGCACGGAATGGGAAAGACCAGTGAGCCACAATGACCAGACTTCGCCAAACAAGTCATTCTGAATCCCCCTAGGTAAGCTGTGCTGAGCCCTACCCAGGGCCCTGTTAACACTCCAAACATTCAAAGTCACAGACCCGTGTCCCCAGCCATGCTCTTTAAACACTTGTTAAAACTTACAGTTTTGCTATGTCAACAGTCTGAGAACGACCCTTGTGGGACTGCTACTGCACTGTATGCACAGTAGAACGTCAATGCAGACAAGATGGAAAAAAAAGGAGGAAAGGGGGAAGCACCGTGTGCGAGAGAAAGGCAATAGAGGGAGAAATAACTTTACACAGAAACTGCACGGCCCCTGCTTTCCTTTTCCCCTGTCTGCTCCATGAAGGATCTGATTGAGAGACAGACCAATCCAACTCTAGAGCCATTCAACCAAACTGCTCCTGTGCCCCTGACCTGCTGTCTAAACCCCTAAATTAGACCACTGAGACCCCAGGAGAAAGGCTTAAATTACCAGTACCTGTGAAACCTTGGCAGTCCTCATCACCCCGAATGGAAATACTGCGCAAATAAAAGCAGACTGGCCTGTCTGCACACACTCTCTCCCTCTGCCCACAGATGGATGGTGAAAGGCAACATGAGCCTCTATGGCAGAGTCTGGAAGAACATTAGCAGGTTTCTCTTCTGGTCCCTGTAGGTCCAAGGTAATAGCTTTGTATACAACCACAGAAGTATTACCTTTCTGGATTTTTTCGACTTCCAGAAAAATACGGAAAAGAAGTTGAGAAGATGGGGTAAGAATGAGAGCAAAACTAGAACATTTGAAGAAGACTAGGCCACCAACTGAGGGATCTATTTTGATTAGAAAGCATGCATCAGATTCAGCACTGCTATGGAATCCCTGTGTGACGAACAACCAAATCCATCCCAGATGTCCCAGAGGTGTGGGATAGTGCTTATAATTTCCGGATTTAGCCACGTTGGTGGCAACACCATGTTCTCAGCCGCTCAAACCAATCATTTTACACTCACTCGTCAGGGTTTGCTGTTCCACTTCGTCATAGCAACAAGTGCACCCTTAACCGCGTAGACATCCATGTCAGTATGCGCATTCTGATGGTTTTTTTTTTCCTTTCAAAAGCGCTTGCCGTCAGCTAGATCACCCAGGTGGGATCTACAGGTGGGATTTCAGTGCTAAACGCTTCGGCATGTTTTTAGACACTAGCCACATTTAGGGAAAATCTAAGAAAATGTAAAGGCAGGGGGTAGATTAGCGTACACACCACCATGTGTTATCAAAAAGAAAAAGAAATGTGGACATAATAAAACAGACTCAAAATTGCCCTCATTGAAAACTGAGAAATGGTCACCACTTTTCTGCAACTTCTCTCTTTTATTAATACATTTTTTTTCATTCCTGGGGGTGATGAAGACGAAATATAATTCATCTGTGAGTGGGTGAAGACGAGCTTCCTTTCCATTCCCAACATAAGGTGTCGGAAATAAGAGAAATGATTATGAAAGGATAGGGGAGAGGAAACTTAATGGAAGGAAATCATCTAGACTTTTCAGTCATTTTAATGTCCTTGCGGAACATGAGTTGGACAAGTCCGTCTGTCAGGAGGAAGGGGTTTCTTTTATTGCAATTTTGTATTAAATGTGTCTAAAACTGTATTTTTTTCAAGCAATACTTTTTTTTCTTCCAGCTTTAAACAGTAAACAAAAAAATTAACTGCTTTAATTAGATTTTTAAAAAGGCCAACAGAGATACTGTAAAGAAAATATACAGTTTAGGACAGTATACAATTTTCTCCCCTACAACCTTTCTTTTGCACATTAAGCATAACAACCTAGAGTCTGCTTCTTCCTCTGGCTGTTCACCCAGCCTGAGGCCCTGTCTCTTCTAAAGACCTGTTTGTTCACAAGTGGAGCACAGCAGGTGTCTGAGCAAAGTGCAAGGTGGAACTGCAGCTCCCACTTCTGCTGTGAAACTCATTTGCTGAAATGTTCTCAGTTTTACAACAAAACCCTCCACGCTTTCAAGCGGGAAAGTGCAATTTTTCATCAAAAATGAGTAAAAGCTGGTGGCGGTGGGGAAAACACGGAAAGTGTCATCAAAGCAGATTATTCAGCTGCAAATTCAAATGTCAGTTGTTGGTAATCTGCTTACAGCTGGAAAACATTGTTCATTTTACGCCACAATTTTCCCGTCCTCCCGAAACGCATTCAAGATTTCAACACAACCTTTGCCAATAATAAAGTGGGGGCCAATCAAATCAAATAGACCGGATCTTTACCGAGTAATTTGGGATCTGTGTAATCGTTAACCTTGGCTCAGAGTAGGAAGTTAATGAATCAAATCAATACCTCTCTCTGCTGATCCATAATTATTTGAAAAGAGATGAAAATTTAAACAGGCCCAGCCTATGAGGTTATCATGCCATGCAATTAGTTCGCCTGAGGGAGATTATGTTACCTAGATACCATTGGGGAAGTGTAATTTCTCTTGCAGATGGAGTTTTTTTTTTAATGAAGAGTGCAATTACCTAAATAGGTCAGCCAAAGACACACTACTGCTGTTACTGTTGTTGCTGCTGCATGCAGCTTCTCCAGGTACCTGAGAGAAAGCTCCTGGAGAAAGACAAAAAAAAAAAACATGAGGGAAACACTGTGCAAACGTTTCCTCCCCCCTTCACTACTCTCTCTGCTTTCTCTTTTTCATTCACACTCTCCCTCGGATAATCCCTGGATGGCTTGTCCTCTGTTTTTGCTAATTAAATAGAGCGTGCACTGAAGTCTTTGTCTTTGCTGAGATTCAGGAGTAATAACACTTTATCCTAAAAATATTTTTTTCTGGATCGGGTTTAAAGTAATGTGATGTGATTGCTGCACACGCAGCAATTCATAACACAACAAATATCACAGGAAATATCACAACAAATTGTCATATTTTAAAGATAATTTAGCCACATTTTAAGGTTTTCCTGTGCCCGAATCCGTGTCACACAATCAGATCATTTTAAAATGACAAAAAACGACTCATTTTAAATATTGCAATTAAAATCTAGTGTTATTATACAGTGTCGTTTAAAAAGGGATTTTTGCACAGATCAATACATAACAGAATTGTTTATATGCTGAACTTGAAAAAAAAGACTAGGGATTGCCTTACCCCTTCTCAATTTCTTACAACGTCTACAAACCATGCAAATGGAAAAAAATAAATAAATAAATAATAATGATTAATGAATAAAATAATAAGTTGTTAAATGGAATTTGGTTAAAGTGTTTTATTTCATGTTTACATGTTTCTGTGCCATTACAAACAGAGAAAACACACAACAAGCACTGAACTCAGCAGGACACTAATTTTAAAAAGTAGGTAACAGAAAACAGGTATTTAATGAAACACAGCTCCAGATCCAGAAAGATCATAATGAACGCCAAGTGGTGGTTAAAAAGAAGAAAGAAAAATGGGAAAGATTTGCAACTGTTAAAAACGTATTCTCATGCATCATTCACATTGCTAACTTAAAAAACAAAGATGCTATTATCTACATGCATATGATTGAAAGCATATTTTGGCACATCTTCTTTCCTCATACAAAACAAGTGACCTTGTGAACTGCCAAATGGTGTCTGTTTCAGGTTCTCAGTGTGGCAGGTGCTTTGATCACGATTCAACCAATTTGTCAGCATGCGTTGTTTTCCTGAGACTTGGCAGAGAGTCCTTGAAGGTTTCCAAGTTGAAACTTGGATATCCGCATTCCAAAAGCATTTCTTCTTATTTGGTCCTCTTCAAAATATCCATTTATTGTTGTGGTGACCTGCATGTTAAACAGACGCGATTTAGAGATGACGAGAGGAGAGCATCGGATGATGTCTCGGGCCTCCCGGTAGACAGTTATCTGATCCAGATCTGACATATCAGCGAATGATGGAAACGGCACTCTCCTGTCTTTTTTGACGGACAGGCTCGGCCCAACCCTCCTACACAGTGACACACAGGAAATATGTTTCAGGGAATGATACTTGCATACCCTCTTACACTTAATCATTGTCAATCATTCGTCTTGCTTGGCTCGTTGGGTAATAGGAACAGATCCAACATCACATCCCCTCCAATCTGTTTAGCTCTCACACGGGAGGTGCATGCTGTTTTCATGCCTGTGTGGGATGGCTTCAAGCTGTTTTCTTATCAAAAGGCCCATTCAGACATTCTCTTTGAGAGGCACTGCAAACCTTAGATCTCACAGCCTCCGTTCAACCACATGTCTTGATTTAAGAGGCCAGAATCAGATCTGCTGCCACAAAAAGCTGTCAGTGTTGAAGAACGGGATGTGATTTATCATCCGAAACCACACCGAGGCCTGATAACCAGAGACCTAGTGTTTGCAGGCATATGTGTGGGGTTGTGTTTTTCTGTGCTCACACAGAGAAACACTAACTGATCACCCCTTTCACCCTTCAACCTCACATAAACACCCTAAAAACAGATCAACACAAGTGCTAAAGCCCACATGTCTCGTGGCTTTATCAGTCCAATGCTTTTACAAAAAATCAGTTCTACACAGAGGCTGCTGCGTCCCTCCTTCTCTTAGATGGACCGCATGCTTTTTACAGACTGGAACTACATCACCTTACACCCAGAGATCCTCTCTAAACGTTCTCTTTTAAACCTCCACTAACAGGCTCATCATTGATTTTATGTCTGTTATTTCTTTTTTTTTTCCTCTTCCTCGGGTTGTAAGCAAGCAAACACAGCTGAACCATAACACCCTGTGTCCCACTGTGTTTCCCTCAGGGCGTTCTTACCACAAAACAACTACACAGCATCAGCAGTGCAGGCCACTGAAAGGCAAAGGTGACAGGAGAAAGTTCTTTTTCTTTTATTTCCACCATTTCAAACAGTCGTCAAACAAACTTCCATCTTTTTCAACGTTCAGAGGACGGAGCAAAGCTAGCTCCTCCATTTCTTTTCATATTGCCATTTCTCCTGCTTTACTTCCCCATTTTCATGCTATCTCTCACAGTTCCTGTTTTTTTTTTTCTTCTTTTTTGTGTGAATTGGTCACTGTTACCTCAAAGGCTCACCAAACAACAGAAAGAATTGGATTGTCCACTCGACATTCCACTCTCTCCCCGCCCTTTTGCGTTCGCCGCTTCTTCTTTGTCAACACTTGCTGTGTGTAGAGGTTTCGGTAATGTAAATAATCATCAAAAGGTGTGTCGAGGGGATGATGAAGAGACTAAACTTACCAAAAGCTGCAAACCTCGCTTGCTCTCCTGTCCTTGTTAGCTCAGCCATTTTTGAGCGGTCAGGCTGTCTTGCCACAATCACACGCTGGCGCCACAATTGCCGAGCTCCAACTGCAACCCTTTCACTGTGTAATGAATACATCCAGAAATAAACTAACCGCTCGTGCCCCGCTGCTTGCCCCCTGTGCTTATATGTACAGAAACAAGACTGGAGCGATATTTGTGTTGTGCCCAGCATAGTGGCGTGCTCACCTGGGCCCCAGGATGTTGTGTGGTAACAGTTTGGTTAAGGTTAAACACAGAACTACTCAGTTAAAGAGAACTGACCTCTTGCCACTGTTACCAACGTGTTGGTCCATGCTGACTCCTAGCGAACGGGTATTTTGGGTGGGACAGAGACGGCCGGAGAAGCAGAGCGATGACAGTTTCTGCTTGAGAACTGTGTTTTACCCGAAGCTCCGTCCTTGTTCTGGTATTTAAATGGCATGTACGTGAACCCAGGCACATGCAGCACTTACGAAACCACAAACTGAACATGTTTTAGTTTACACTGAATATATGTACGATTTCTCTTCTGATATAAGTTCCGTCTGAGTGTCTGGATGAATGCAAGGTTAGTTGTCACAGGAGATAAATATACCTGCACCGAACCCACAGGCTTCAGTCTTGATTGTGCAAGGGGTGGTCAGATCAGAGCAGTAATTTTCCACATCTACAGTCAGCCCTCTTGAGTCCACACTGAAGGGTGTTTCTGAGGACAAGTGTTGCCTGGTTTGGTGGGTTTGTAAGTGTGCTACGTGTGCCCCGTGAGCTTGAAACATTTGGCTTCTCTGCGTCTTTTTGTGCCGCTCTTTTTTTTTTTTTGTTTCGTTTTTTTACGTCGCCTCAGTTGCAGGAGCAACAGCTTTCTCTGATTTAAATTGCTGTTAGTATTCTTGAGGCTGACTTTTATTTATTTTTTGGTCTTTATTTCATCTCCGTGAGCAAATAAAACCAGAGGTTTATTTTGCTTTCCCATCTGTAATAAATGAAACCAATTAAGATATACTTTTAAATTAGGAGGGAGGAAATCCTAATTTTCTCTTTAAGTGCAGTTTCCACGGCAATCAGAGGACTCTGCAGGGGGTAGAGAATGGAGGCGTTGGGTGGGAGCGCACACAGCAGGGACAAACTGACTGAATGCAAGATCCTACAGCACTCATGGCTCAATCTTCTGCTGGCATGCACTTTCGTCTTCACACACAAACATCTTCAAGGCGTTACTTACACACAAACTTATACAATAGTTAAAGTCAAAGAAGCATTTCGTCTTTTCCCTTCCTTCTTCCGCTCCATCGACAAACTTTGTTTAAAAATATAGTCCTACCTTGTAAGAAAAAAATAAACTCAAATTTTGTAAAAGCGGAGTCTTTATTTTAGTTTGGAGTCTTTTAAATGACCTTTAAACATAGATACATGTGCAGGTTTGGGTTTGTCTGTGAGCTTAAGATCGTAAAAGAAAACTTACGGAGTGGGATTTTGCAGTGATTCACCAAGAGGTGCTAACGGTCTTTGTAATGTCGACATACTACGTCTGACACAGAGATACATAGTCTTGTGTCCTCCCCCTATTTTCCTATGAATGAACCTGTCTCCAGGCAAATGTGGATATGACAGCTTCCTCAATCTGTTTACGAGGAAGTATCTACTATTCCAGTCAGAATCTTAGGGAACTTGGCCCTGCGTCATCATTTCTTGTCGTGTCTGGCTGGATTCTCCCTTGAAGTCTGATGAGTAATTTCTGTTATTTCAAAAACAGACATTTAGTTAAAGCGTTTGACAAAAGAAAAAAAAAAACAGCAAAAGAACAAATAACTGTACTTATACTTGCATGTCTCTTTAAAATGAAGCTAAACCTACAAGCAACAAAGAGGACTATTGTCCGACTATCTGAAAAGACTTGAAAAGACACTCCAATTTATTTTTTGATTAAAAGGAGCATATTGCCACAGCAGACACTTTTATTTAAAACAACTGATGCATGATTCACAAACAAATTAACTTAATAAGTGCAGGGCTGGAGCCTTGACATTGTAAATGCAGAAAGCCTGCTCTGCTGTGAACATTTATAAATGAAGTTAACAGCACTTATAGGAAACTCTGACTCTTTAATTGAAATATCTCTGTTTGAAACAACTGCACTTCAACATATTTTAATCAGCGGTGTGATTTTAAGCTAACTGTTGTACATCCCTTTATTCAATAATAAAGACCATACTAATATTCTTCTAAAGTTTTTAGTAAAGATGTTACCATTATCCTAAAAATATTCATTAAATATATATTTTTTAAATGATTGTATTGAAATGATTTTACAAACATCACAATTCTATTTGAAACTTCCATCCTGACCATGGGCTTTCACATTTTTTTTTTTTTTGCTAATGGAGTTTTTAGTTGGATGTGCTGCTCCTTTTGCTCAATCTGAAAGCTTTATATTCAACTGACAGAAAGGATTTTTGCTCTGACATGTTTTTTAAAAACTGTTTTTCTGTATTTGTGTCAAATAGTTTTACATATGTTCAGAACTTCAGAAGAATTTTAATGCAACTCTTCGAAATAATTAATTTGTACTATATTATTATGCCTATGGTTTAATTCTAATTTGATTTTGATTTTTCTTTTAAATAAATCTAATTCTTTAACTATGCAAGTTGTTGATTTTGGCTTGGTTTAAAAAGAATGAAACATTCTGGAGGCTAAACCTAAACTTTTTTGCTAAACAAATAAAACTTTTGTCTTTTTCTTTGGTTGAATTATCTCTTGTTGCACTTGTCAACTGGGCCTGCTGTTTAGCCGGAAAAAGAAAAGACAAGGAAAATCTGACATTTAAGCCATAACATTGGATCAGACGTACAGTTTGAAAAGCTGAAAATACACTGACGCACAAACACCCCACTTGTTACTCTATCATAGAAGAACCACAGGCAAAGGGATAGAGAGACGAAATGGAAGGAGATGGAAGAAATATGGAGAAAAAGAGGGATGAAAAGAAAAGGGGGAGCACACAGGCCCTCCTCAGAACCGTATTCATAGAGTCTGGCTGTTTCAGGTTCATCTCTCATTACTCCTGGGTGCTCTCTCAAGCCTAACAGACATGGCATCGTGCTACACTAAGAAAGGAATAATAAACCTATTCCCCTCTTCCTTCTCTGATAAATACACATCCCACACAGACGCACGCGGACACATTCACACACAATCAAGCATAAACAAACGCATGCCCTCTCTCAGTCTATTGTTTTGCGTAGACACTGACGTACACGCGTTGAGGGAGCAGAGCTTTGTGTGTCTGTAAGCTGCTGAATGTGGTGCTTGTTCACTCACTGCATGCCAGGGGACTCGTCAATTATCTCCCCAAACGCACCTAGTCCTCGGGGGGAGAAAGGCGGTGAGGGATACGTCCCTGTTTTTGAGGGAACCTGGAGTTTGCAACATTCAGTTGAGTGACAATACATTCACGCTCTAATTCTAGGCTAGCAGATGTATTGTTTTTTTTTTTTTTTTTTTTGGCTCTCTCTGTCTTTTTCTTTTTCCTTTTGTCTGTGTTTTTTTTCTGTTCTCCTTGTACTTCTCATCAATCCAACTTTGAGAAGTTGGAGTTCCTACAGGCTTTAGTCAATGTGTGTGTTTTGGATAGTTTGGAGAGAATTTTTGACTGTGTGTGTTTGCGCTCCACTGTGTGTATTTGTAGAAAAGGGAGTGTGCGTGCGTGTGCATGTGAGAGTTGTATTAAAGGGTGCTCGCATACAGTTTGATCTTTCTTTTTTTCTTATGCAGGCAAGGTGGTACTCCCCAAAGGTTTTTTTCTCTCTCTCTCCAAAACAAATGTAATGTCTGCAAAGACGAAAACACAATAACAAACAAAAGAAAAACAATTTTATCATATTCATGCAATTAATTGTGCAGTGATTAGCATTTCTCTTTTCAAGCATGAAACACAGAGAAGCACCTTGTATTAATATAAACAACAACATGAAGTCTTTCGTGAATTCTAACTAAACTAACCGTAGACGCATAAAAAATATTGCAGTGACTGTGCCAGCTGTGCTTATTTAACAGATGGGATTCATATCTTGACATTTTTGATGTCTTGAATCTGGTATTAAACATGTAATTGCTTTGTGTCTTTAAAGACAACAAACAGATTGTTTCACCGCGAGATTTCATTGAACTCCCCTTACTTGTTTGTCCCTCTCGGCTGACTCACAATTTCTGCGAGTGCCGGGCTGCAGGCCACTTCCACCTGGTTAAATTAAAGAGTATATGAATAATAGATGGAGAGAATGACACTTCCGTCGCCAGGGGTAATGGAAGATCGACTCCCAGCTCTCTCTTGTCATTCCTGTGACTCACGGAGAGCGCTAATAAAGCTGACGCTTGACAGCTAACGAGACCCATCATGGGTGGGGACATGCACAGGGAAGGACTCTTAGAAAGAGGCTGTAAGGAGCAGTACAGTAGAATATAGAAAACGCCACACGCTGTAAGACGAAGACATGTAACTTTGGCTCGGCCAAACACTCTGGCGCTCAACTAGAAACCAACTTGGGCCTTCGCCTGTTTTTAAGCCTATTTAACGAGACAGCCTCATACCATCAGTGAGAGACTTGATAGCAGAGACAGAAGGTGAAGAATGAAGAGGGCTGCTGCTGAGAAATATGCTTTTTATGAAAATAACAGAAGGAAAAAGATGTTTATTAGGTTTTTCCATGAGCTGTGTGTTTGAACAGGGAGCCTGTACCTCCAGCTCCTGCCACAGTGCCCAGAGAGTGGGTGTGCCATTGTTTACTGTCCACTGTGTGGGTAAACAGTAAACAATGAAAAGACTGAGGGGTTGCCAGCTCTTCACCCCTCATGTTGCCAATTTGGGAACTTAAGCACGCCCCCATGCTCCTAACAGCCCAGACTCACCACCCACTCCCTCTGTCCCCCTCTTCTCCCTGTGCCATACCTCACTTATTCAGATCCATCCACGGCCCCAGAAACCCGAAAAGGCGGTCGGCTGGCCTGCCCACTCTGCCCTCTAAGAAACCACGGGAGGGTGTGGTTCCGCCTGGAACAGGGAAGCCATTTATTTTGGGAGCATCTTTGCTAACTGACTCATGTGTTGACTGGAAAGTTGGCTTCACGATACACAAGCCGCTCCTCCAGCCCTGTGGGCTATCAGTTCCTGACCTGCATCCCTCCTTTAACCCCTTACCCATCCCAACTACTCCCCAAATCTCACACCCACTCAAATAGCAAATGCACTAGTGACCCCCCTCCATTCAGTCCTGCTAAACTTCCTTTTAGAAGTTACTTTTATACGTGTTCATTGTGTGTGGGGTCATTGTGTATAGGGTCATGTGTCATGTGAGCTTACAGAGGGGAGTGGGAAGGGTGAAGGGTGGGTTGGTTTTTTTTTTGTAATAATGTGCACGTTTTTTGTTTTTTAATATAAAGCCCTTTGAGTTGCACAAGGCATGAGAAGCGCTTATTTTATGAATAAAGTTTGATTTGATTTGATCAGTGCTCTGTTTTTGTGCCTTCTAAACAATTTAAACTGTCATTGTTCACTCTTGAAAATCTTTTGCATGAACTGATCACATATTTCTTTGTCTAACTTTGGATCTCCTGATAAGATTCTGGTTCTTGTCATGAATGAAAGCAAAGTAAAAAGAAAAATTTTAGTCCTTTTAGCGTGTTTGAATTATATTTATATCATTATATTTATGCACATTAGTCAGTTGTGCAACTTTATATTACTAGAAACTAATTATTTTATAACAAAAATCCCTACAGACTAGCTTAAAATATAAAATGGGCAATCCTTATCTTTACTTCTGTAACCATAAAATCTTCATTCCACTTTTTCAGTGTTCAGGCTTTTGTTAGCAGTGGAGCAAAAGAAATCTGTAAAAATATAATTTTTGTTAATTGCACCAAAACAAAGACAAAAAAATATAAACAATTCCAGTCACACTAGTTTACTCACTTTGCATTGATTTACTCTAAAAAAGAAACACCAATTTACTTATTTTTATTTTAAACAAAAATAAACATTCTAAAGTTAATTACAACTAAGAAGATTTATTTTTTTGTTTATGTAGATGTGCTTTTGTTTCTTCTATGCAGAATATAATTTTTAACAACTTAAATTGGAACGACAGAATTATATTTTCACTACAACAAATGAATAAAAGAAGCCAAACAGGAAACAAAGCCAATGTTTCCAATACAATTATTTCTTTAAATCATACTACTGGTGGTCTTTTTAGGTTTCCAAAAATGCTTTAAATAAAAAAAATAAAAATAAAATAGTTTAGCTTTTTTTTAATCAATTTAAAAGGCTCAAACAAAAATCTTTTACTTTGTTTAACAACTATTTTAAGAGTGGATCCTGTATTTCCAGTTTCTTTAATTCTGTCCAGTGCCATATAAGAAGGAAGCAAGCAGAGCATGCAAAAGATAAGGCACACTCTGGACTGATCGTGAGTCTATTTGGTCAAACTGAAGTAAATGACCTTTTAATGACCTTTTATTTACACCCACAATCAAATCAAAAACAAAAATCAGTCTAACATGTACACAGTGAGACTTAGAAATGCAAACCAAAAAAGTCCTATAGAGGAATTTCAGCATCCCTGATAGTATACTTATTTGATTTCAGATCTAGAGGATTTCAAAAATCTATTAGTCAAATTTATAGATGTTTATATATTTAAAACTGAAAACTGCAAAGATTTACATTGAAAAATTTTTTGGGAAAAGGTTTGAAAGTAGAAGCCAACAACATTTTAAACTATTATTCAAAGTTCTGTTTTGCCCCCCTAAAAAAAGATTATTTGTCTCTATTGATATTTTTTTGAATAAACTAAAAAATTAAACAAGAAATTAAAGTAGTACACCAAAGCATGACAAATTAAGACAAAAGTGCAAAGGGATTGAAATAAACAAATATTTCACAAAATGAGTTATAGTATTTAAACTGAACAAAGGTGGAATTTTCCCACCATTTTTCCATCTTCACTAGAAAACCCAGAAATCTTCCAAAAAAAGAACCTAAAGCAAAACTGCTTTGAAAATAAATCATGAATGAAATATTGTTGCATTTTATAAGTAATCAACTTGGTTTGATTCAATTAATCCGTTATTTACATAAAGGGAAGCAAAAGAACAGAAGCGTAACTTAAGAAAGTCTAACAAATAGAGCTTAAGAAGCTGAGGTGAAGATGAAAGCAAGTTGATTCTAAAATATTTCTTTACAGAGTCATATTTTTTAGTACAACTCATTGTCTAACAAAGTTTATTGTGATTTACACCATTCAACTTAGATTTTCTTTCACATGAAACAAAAAAAAACAGGTACGACTGTTTCTTTTTTTTCTATCTTTTATTACATACTACTTTAAAGAAACTGCTCTAAGGTGTTCTTTATCGTCTCTTTTTTTCTCCACAGTTTTCGTATTGCTCTTGAGATATCTGTGGGCTTCTTGCTGTGGTGTGGCATGCTGACATTCCCTCCACACCCACACTGGCAGCCAATGTGCCAATTAGTGGCCTTCTCCACAGGGGTGTATGAGAGGTGGAGAACACAGAAGAACCAGAAACAGAGGAGAAAGAGCAAGTGAGAGTGTGTGTTTTAACGTCTCTGGATATGAGTGTGTGTTTGTAACAAGACTTCAGACCTCAAACATTCCTTTCGCTATAACCTAGGGTACAATTAAAGGGATGTCCCTCCCCTGGCTCCCCTCTTTGGTGGACCACATCAACGGAAGTCCTGGAGCAGATGGGAGCTCTAATGACGGGAGGGAGGCCAGGTCGCGACCCTGGTGTGCCACCTCAGCGCCACACCCTTCCTCTTTCGGTCGAGACAAAGTTTACACCAGGAAAAGAGGAGGGAAAAGGGTACATGGGGTTGGCAAGTGTTTTAAGTTCCAGAAAATCTGGAAAGCTAATTGAGAAGCAGACATAGAAGTTACTGTCATGCTAAAAAAAAAGTCATATTTTGTTTCCGTTAGTGTGCTGTTTAACTTCCCATAAAAGCAAATGGATGACTTCATTGTGATCTCGGTGGAAAGTCATTCTCTAATGTCCTGTCTTAACTATTTTAATGCTACAGCATTGTTAAGTTCAGACTGAAAAATGAAAGTGCACTATGGGCCAACATTAAAGTCTGAGTTTATGGAGGGAAATGGACTCCACAGAAGGTTTGGGCATCTTTGTGTCTCTCAGTACGTAGTAAGACAGTACCGTGGTCTTCCTGCATCAGACATCCAAATGCGATGGAGAGTCTCGGATAATGATATGTCTGTCTGTCATCCCTCTAGATTTGCTTTCCACTTGTGAGTGAGATACAGCACGAGATGTGTGGGGGTGGTAAAGTGTGTGTGTGTGAAGTGAACGCTGTATCTAGCTCAGTATTAGAATGGCATACAAGTGGGGTGGTCATGCATGCGTGTGTGACAGGGGTCCCCGCAGATTATAGCTGATGATGAGCATCTCCTCTCAGCTTGGAAATGCGGTAATTGTCACTTCGCTCGAGTAGGGGAGGTGGGAGCGGAAAGACATCACTCCGAAGTGCAGCAAGTTAAAAAGAAGAAAAGTATGAAGATGTGCAACAGAGTAAAGAGTGGAGCAAAAAGGATCGAATGGAAGAAAACGGCGGCGCTGATTAACTTCTTGGTAGAGGTTCTCTGAGCTTTCCCAGTGGATTTGGGAACAAACAGAAGTGTAGCAACGCACAAAACATTCTGCTAAGTTTGTATGTGTGTCCCATTGTAATGGTAGCGGTAAAACAACTTGAATAAGGTGCAAAAAATACTTTCAACACTTGTATTTTGTTGGTGTAAAGGTGACCAAATGTTTCATTTCAATACATGATGTAGTTCTCTTAAAAGCTGTTAAGGAGCGGTCTTTTACATTGGATTCTCACCTTCAACAAGGCATAGCCTGATGTAGCCTATTGTATTTTCCCCACTTTTTTGTTTTGTGTTTTTGTTCTAATGAAATCAATGTCTCAGGATAGACTAAACAAACTCAAATGTTCATGCACACAAAAAAATCCCTACCAAAACATTGCATTAAAAATTACTTTTAATATATACAGTATTTGCGACTGAAAAATGTTTTTCCAGATGTGTTTCCATTCGTTCTCCATCTGCTGGATGGCAGTGATGAACTGAAGCTTCCTTTTGTGTTGGAACCATCCATTAGCATGCTATAAACACAATACTGATCATAATGGACTCAAACAAGCCACATCAGTGCGTTTAAGATGTCGCCCTAAGCTTGGAGCTTTATATCAGATTTTTAAGAATGTATAAGAATCAGCCCCAGCAGTGCCTTATCATGTTCATTGCACATCTGCATTCGGCTGAGACGCTTGCTCAGAAGCTAACCCAGTTCTGTGACGCAGCCTCGGTTTTTGGAGTACTTTGGGAGTATAGCATTATGTAGGTAGCAGTTCTTTAAAAAATATTGATTGCCCCCATGAACTCGAGAACTTGTTTGAAAAACGCTTTGCGTTAGCATATTCACAATACCTAAAACCCCCAACCTTTTTTTTTTTAAATCTTTTTATCTATTTATTGTGTTTCTATGTGTTATAGCAATGATTGCGTTTTTAAGTGTGGGCAGCTGGCCACTTAAAATTTCCTTCGGGATCATTAAAGTCTATCTATCTGTCTGTCTGTCTGTCTGTCTGTCTATCCTGCAACAAGTAAAGAACGGAGTGATGCCGCTGGAACAAATCTTACTATGACTACGCTAACTTCCAACCTTTTTAGTAACGTCAAAAAAAAACAAAAAACGCAGTGCAACACTTCTACACATCAGCCGTCTTATCATATTCACAATAACACACAACCATGATTGCGAGGATAGAATGAAAAATAAACAGTGACAAATCGTTATTGTCTCATAGAAATGGAGGGTTTCTGAATATACACACACTTCCCTCTCATGACTTTAAAACGTTTTTAAAATACAACAATATTTATGGGTAATGTTTATGTTTTGGTTCAACAATGGGATTATCTAGTAATGTAAGAACAATCTTGACTTAGTTTAGTGGTATGGCTTGGTGGTACTGAGGACAAAAAGTATATCATGTGACTTTTACAGTTTATACTTAACATAATTGAATTATTAAAAAAGGTTTTTCTCGTTAGCTTTCATTAAACTGCTTACCCTTTACTATGCCCTGGTACTACCAACCAAAGTGACACTGGATCCGCTGGCAAGGTTGGGAGGCCATGAGGTCATATCAATGATGGCACAAGCTGTCGGCCGCTGAAATGTGGGGCCCGTAGGCGGTGGGTGCAAGGTGCCTGTAAGGGGTAAGTAAAAGGAGTGCGCCGGAGAAGTGAGACATTCATTAGGAGAGCCAAGCTGACGCTGTCACCCTCACCGTTGCCTGCTTCTAAGACGCCTGCTCAGACACTCAGCAGCCTCAGCTGCTACCAGACCTTGCTTGTGCTCTCCAACGACATGCCTTTGACACCCGAGTCACAGTTTGTGTGTGCATAAATATATGTATGCAACTGAAAGTTAAACTGATGTTTCATGCTGTGAAATCCTGTCACACAAATGTAACACTATTCCTTTCGAGGAGGCTGATGATAGAGTGAATCAAAATGTAGATGGACGCACAGTGAGATCATCATGAATTGCGCAAAAATGAATTTCATGGTTCATCTGCCGAAGCCTTATGCCTATTTCAAGCAGCTGTGATGACAAATGAGACAAACATGTTCTTTCAGCCATATTCCATGTTTGTGAAAGCAGAGCCATTTTATCGAGTCACTAATGTGATGAGAGGGGGCAGGAGTCAATTACTGTGTACTCATCCTCCCTCTCCCCGAACACAAACTTGTTAACACTTCCTAATAAAGAGCTACAGTGAACAGGAGTGAAACACTAGATCCTTATTGTGTGCCAAAACAATTTCCATTCCCTGTGGTCCCAGGAATTGTGTACCTTGAAACTAAAATGATGTCCTGTCATTTCGTTGTTACTACAAGGGCAATATCTTTTCAATCCTTGCGTGTGGTAACATCAGTATTTTGTTATAGCATTGTCTTTACAAAAGCATTAAAGGCATATTGTGCTAAAAGGACATCAATAATGCTGTTGGTTAAGGGAGAGTCCAAGCAGATACCTTCAGCAGCCTAAAAACCATCACCACTAACTAGACTTCAACAGAACAAACTATTTTTTTATATGCGACACAATAACGCATGCTAGTTGATGCTAAAAGCAGCACTCGTGCACTCCCTGCTGTATTTGCATCATTATATACAGCCTGTGTGTGAACTAACTTACCTCTCCGGTGCTAAAAATACAAAGTATGGTGAGCACTGAAGTTGTAAGTTGGTTGTGTTTTATCTTACTTTTTGCATAAGACTTTGTGAGCTAATTTACAAGTGTGTTGTTGTCTCGTTATCATCATATTACATTTTTTTCAACTAAGAAAAGTTTTTCTTTATTTTTTATTAAATTAGGGCTGCAAAGAAAAAAAAAACATTCCACTTAACAACTTTGAGGTGTATAGAGCCAATAACTGTCTCATACTTTAAACTCTCTAAAAATCTAAAAGTTTAAAAGGTATAATGGTTTTAGTTGAATTCAAAGTATGGTTTAAAATAAGAATATATTCATAAAAACAATGTCTTTAGTGTGCATCTGTCCTTTGTGACCTTGTAGTAAAATGTGAAGGGAAAATGCACTGCCTCACAAACATTTTATTTTTAAACAACTCAGTGCATGCAGGGACCCCTCAAGAACACAGAATTTATGAAAGTTGCAAACAATCGAAGTCAAGATTCTATTTAAAAAAACATGCAACATTTTATCAAAAGATTTTCAGAATAGAACTGGACAAATGATTGCGTGGATGTTCAGATATTTTTTCTTCTGCAAGTTTTTTTATAGGAGGCATATTAAAATGATTTAGAATGCAGGTTTGATCACTTTGTTTATGATGCCGCTTTGTTTCAGTGAGTGACGAGAAGTCCTTAGAGATTGCTGTACATTTCATAAATCAGATTGTGACATGAAGCCAAACTGTTATTATTACTACTTTCATTTTTTTTAGGGCCTTGAAAAATATTAAACTGCATAGTTCACAATATTAAACGTCTACTGCTGGACTAGCATTATAAATAACAATTTTAGATTTTTTTATGTTGTTTGTATTTTCCATTATCTCTTCTCTGTATAATTTGTATTTACTGTATGTATCTATTTATTTACTCACTGAAGTTCAGGTGTTAGTTCAGAAGTTCATATATATATATATATATATATATATATATATTCTATGAAACACTTCGTAAACACAAAATAAAGCTAATCCCATTAGATCATTTTTTTGCTGGTTAACTACCTGTGCAAACTGTCACGTCTCACAAAATTCACCTGTAAATAGAGAACAGAAATTGTTGTTATAATTGTATCTGTGGATGGTGGAGAATTATCTTTGAATATGAAGAACCACCTGTAATGCTTTTTTCCAAAACACGCCTGGTCTTCTATGTGAAGCCGCTGTATATGCCAGAGGTTTGACTGAAAAAAATACCTAAAACTGAGCTGTAAAAGAAGAGAGTGAATCAAAGCAATTAAACAAAACAAAGCAGCAGCAGTCAAGTTATAGAATGTTCAATTTTAGAACTGTTTTTTTATATATACGTTTTATATATGTTTTATATACGTTTATATACTTTTTTTTTTAAACAAGTCAAAATTAATAAACACAACCCAATAAGGCCTGTCCATGGATCAAATGCCTACTTTATCTTCTTTCTTTTAAAAATAAGTTATCGACGTTTAAAAAAAACATTTTGAGAAACTGGTAGTAATACATTTTTGTTGTTGTTTTGATTTATTTTTTTCTTCATTTTTGGCCATAATTCTATAGCACCGAGTTCTGAACTTGCATTACAAAAGAGCTGCACATCATGAATGAATTATGTTGCATTTTGTCACATCCCTTTAGGGCAGCTGAATGTGATGGATAAGTCTTATGGTGTGGGGTGAATGAGTCAAACAACACAAGCAGAGTTTATATATATATAAACTCTGCTTGTGTTGTTTGACTTATATATATATATATATATATATATATATATATATATATATATATATATATGTATTTTTTTTTCTTTAATCTTTTTTGTTTTTTTTAATTAAACTTGCAATAAAGTAAAGCATTTTGAAATGTGCATGGCTATTTACTGAAAATAGCCATTGTTTGCAATTTTGTAATGAATGTATGTATGTTCACAATTTGCAAACAACATGAGCCTCCTGCTCTCCCTGTCTCATATCTTGCTCTGTTCAACTCCTGTTCCCGGAACCATTGGGAAGGACAAGTCCTGGCTGTCCTGGCTCTTGACAGAGGAGATAAATCACTCAGCACACCGGAGGATAGCCTTCGAGTCTGCAAGCTGGGCACTTCATTATCCCGCCCCTGCCACACATTACCATGCAGATCGTCACTGATTGGGCTGGCAATGTGGCGTATACAGCCTACTTATGTCACTACTAGACCAGCCTTAGATGTGTCTCGGTTTTGAAAGAAGACAGGAAGAGAAAATTGTATAATGGAAGGACAAAAAAAGAAAGATGGAACTGAGAGGAGATATTTTAAAATATGTAAAACAAAAATTGTTTTCTTCCTTTATTTTTGGGGAAGCGGGAAAATTTCACTTGTGCGTTCTTGATTCAGGGATATAAGTGTTTTAGCACAAATTAGTTTCTGTTGACATGTGCAAAACTAAAAGTCAGAAAAGTACTTTCTGTGTACATTCCCGTGTGGCGCATTTTCCTCCAAGAGGCAGGCCCAGGAAAACCACAGTTTTACAGTTTCTGCTCATATTATCTTGCATTAACACAATTTCACTAGCTAACACCTTCTGAGTTTCTAATCTTACAAAATTTATTTTTAAATGTTTTTAAATGAGGGATTCTATAAGACAGTTACCAATTACCAACGACATTGAAAGCACAAATACACACACAAGAATATGCACACAATAATACACACACTGTATGTTGATATATATATTTACAAATGTATGAGCTTTCAGTGATCTGTGCTTGCATGTCTGTGTGTGGTCAAACAGAAATAATGAAATAGAATCTCCTGTTTGGACCCAGAATATGGGGGATTCTCAATTTTTCATTGCATAAAGTGTTACACAAACACACGTCTGAAAGGGTGGGGTTATATGTTAAATGTTATAGATATATTGGAGTTAGGGACTAAAACTCATTGCAAAAAATGTTATGGAAGCCCAAGCTTTGAAATACAGAGGAAATGCAGCCAATAATGAATATTATTGCAAACTTGAGTGCTGGATTTTTGCAGCAAACCAAAAAGACTGAAATAAAGTATTAAGCTTTTCCTCAAATTTTAGGAGGCAGAATCAAAAATATGTGTTTTTTAAGCAATATTTTTTAGCTTTTTTCCCATTTTAAAATCTGTTTTTTGTATAGTAAGGCCGTTTTTAACACTTAAGAGGCGTTTTGTTTTATTTTATTTTATTTTTGGCACTTGCGTCACAGCACAATTGGCATCCAAATGCAAGTTGTTGTTTTTTTTTTCTTTCTCATTTGCAGCAAAGAACTCTTGTAACTATGCTGAGCAATACATAAGTGAACCAGTGGATATAGACAGGGGCTTCATGCATCTGTAAACTGTCCCCACAAAATATACAAAAATATGTATAAAACCAACAAATCTAGCAGAAGCAAAGGACCCAGAAAAATGATTGACTGAAACAGCATTTCAGTGTTTTCTTTGTAAGTAAAGTTTTGGCGTCTCCTCCCAGCTGCAGCTATTACCACCTCTGCACCAAACAGTCCACTCTCCCCTTCTTCCAACAGAAGCAAAGGGACCCCCCCAACGACTCACAGCACCAGACCAGCCACCGCCCACCCATCCTCCAACCCCCCTCTGCCACACCCTGAATCAGGTTAGGATGGAGTTAAGGAGAACAAAGGCCAGGAAGGCAACAGGCCCTGACAGCATCACCTCCAGGCTCCTCAGGGTGTGTGCAGACCAGATCTGTGTGGTGATGCTGTTCATATTTAATATGAGCCTCAGACTGGAGAAGGTACCAGTCCTCTGGAGGACTTCCTGCCTGGTTCCGGTTCCAAAGGTACCTCGTCCTACGGAACCGAACCACTTCAGACCTGTCGCCTTGACTTTCCACCTGATGAAGGCTATGGAGAGGATCATCCTCAGCCATCTCCACACTCAGGTGAGCTCAGCACTGGACCCGCTGCAGTTTGCATATCGACCAGGCATCGGGGTGGATGACGCCATCATCTACCTGCAGCATCGGGCCCTGTCTCACCTGGAGGCCCCCGGGAGCACTGTGAGAGTCATGTTTTTTGATTTCTCCAGTGCTTTCAACACAATTCAGCCATCACTGCTGAGGAGGAAGCTGGAGGTTGCAGGTGTGGACCAACATCTGGTTGCTTGGACCATCAACTACCTCACAGACAGGCCACAGTTTGTGAGGCTGCGTGACTGTGTGTCTGATGTGGTGGTCTGCAGCACGGGGGCACCTCAAGGGACTGTGCTCTCCCCATTCCTGTTTACCCTGTACACATCAGACTTCACCTACGACTCCCACCACTGTCATCTGCAGAAGTTCTCAGATGACAGTGCCATTGTGGGCTGTGTATCAGGGGGGGATGAGCAGGAGTACAGGGGGGTCATCACTGACTTTGTTAGCTGGTGTGAAGTTAACCACCTGCTGCTTAACACCAGCAAGACAAAGGAGCTGATCCTGGACTTCAAGAGGTCCTCACCATCACAGTCACTGGTGAACATCCAGGGTTCAGACATTGAGGTCGTGGACACATTTATATATCTGGGTGTTCACCTGAACAACAGACTTGACTGGTCCAACAACACGGATGCTCTGTACAGGAGGGGCCAGAGTCGCCTTCACCTGCTGAGGAGACTGAGGTCCTTTGGCGTGTGCAGACAGCTGCTGAGGACCTTTTACGACACTGTGGTGGCCTCAGTGGTCCTTTATGGAGTTGTGTGCTGGGGGGGGGGCAGTGCAGGCAGAGACTTGAAGAGGCTTAACAAACTGGTTAGGAGGGCTGGCATTGTCCTGGGCTGCACACTTGAGTCCATAGAGGAGGTGGCGGACAGGAGGATGTTAGCTAAGCTGACATTCATCATGGATAACCCCTCCCACCCCCTGCACCAAACTGTAGAGGCACTGACCAGCTCCTTCAGCACAAGACTGTTGCACCCTCAGTGTAAGAAGGAGCGCTACCGCAGGTCATTCCTCCCCACAGCCATCAGACTGTACAACACCGTGTCAAAGTGACACTCCACCGCCCCAGGTGTCAGGTGTCGAGGCCGTCCCCGCACACCTGCCGCTGGTTCCCGCACCTGTTCTACATCTGATTAGTCTGCCTTTATAAGTCCTTCTCTTCCTCCGGCCATCGTCGGTTCGTCTGTTCTCCTCTATGGAAAAGACCACTGATCCCCGCTGGTTAAAGCAAAAGCTAAGCAAAGCCAAGTTAAGCAGCTCAAGACTAAGCCAAGCCAAGCCAAGCCAAGCCACGCCAAGCCAAGCCACGCCACGCCAAGCAGCTCAAGACCCAACCAAGCTGAGCCAAGCAGCCCCGAACCAAGCAAGGTCCAGCCAAGCTAAGCTGCACCACACCAAGTCAAGCAAAGCCAAGCCGAACCAAAGCAAACCAAACCAAGCAGCTCAAACACGAGCCAAGCCCACCACTTCCAGCCTCGCCTTCTGGATCTTCTGCCAGTTTACTCTCTCAAAGACTCAATCCTCTTCTCAATAAATTTGTTTCCTGTCTGCATTTGGGTCCAGCTTATTCAAAACCTGACACCAGGGGTGTTTTTCTGTTTAGTCATTGATTCATTTACTTTTGTTGTAGTTGTTGTTTTTCAATTTTAAATTGTTTTTTGTTTCTGAACAGTTGTTTGTTTTTGTTCTTGGTGTGAACTTCATTAGTTATTTCTGTATTTTGAAAAAACTTGTAATGTTTTTTTACAGTTTACATGTTTTACAGACTGCGTGTTTTTTACACTTTTGCAGCTGTATTTATTTAATATTTATTTCTTTATTTAATAAGAATCTCATTTTTGATAATAATTTTTCATAATAATTTTAGTAATATTTTTAATTATCTAATATAAATGTAATTTGTGATGTCCTTTATTGATGTTATATTATATAGATTATTTCTGAATGTCGTGTTGCTGCCACAGATAAATGAAATTTCCCCATTGTGGGATTAATAAAGTCATCTATCTATCTATCTATCTATCTATCTATCTATCTATCTATCTATCTATCTATCTATCTATCTATCTATCTATCTATCTATCTATCTATCTATCTATCTATCTATCTATCTATCTATCTATCTATCTATCTATCTATCTATCTATCTATCTATCTATCTATCTATCTATCTATCTATCTATCTATCTATCTATCTATCTAAACACCAAAAAATATTTACAATGTGAATAATATTTTGTATATAACAATCAGTGAGAAAACTTGAGACATATTACACCTTAAGTTTAAGAGAGACAGCTTGACTATATAATAACAGTTTATATTTCAATCTCTTCCTTTCTTTCCTGGATCTTTTCCATCCTTTGGGCACAAGGACGGCTCATTTTGGAGGAGAGCTGTAACTTGATCGCATTGATTTCCTTATTTATTATTTACTGTTTTCTCAACAATGGAAAACAATGAGGACACAGATTCTATATTTTTATATTTATTAATTTATATAAATATGTAACCAATTCAAAATACAAGTTGGTAAATATTTAACAATAAAAACTGAAAGAAAAGTGTTTGAAGAGTCTTTAATCACTAAATGAGTAACAGAATGTAATTCTCATGCTTCAGGAAAAAAGATGGACTGTCAGGATGCAGCTAACAAGGACAACACTGAGGACTTGTTACCACAGGGGAGTGTGAGGAGGGTGTAATATGATGGGCAGGGGTTCCAGGTGTTTATAACAAGGATAAAAGTGACATCTGAAATTAACTAACATTTCACTCCATGCCACACTTCTGATCCATGGCGTGAGTGCAAATGAAACTGAGAGGGAGCACGAATCTCAACCACCGGTTCTCACCACTGTCAGCAGATGTAATTTGGCTTTCTGCCCCTCTCTGTTTCTGTTTCTCTTTGATTCGTCTGTGTATTTTTATTCAGATATCAGCGGTAGTGGGTCTGTGCTTTATTTTAAGTCTCCCTCTCAATTTGTGGACATCCTCCTCTGTCTCCTCCCTCTCAAACCTCCCCACCTCACCCCCCGGTTCAGGTCTTATGTGTCAGAGGATCCCCAGGGTGTGTGGGGGCTAATTAGGGTGAGGCAGATTGGAGAGAAACACAGGTGTTAGCCAGACCATGCTCACTGTACAGAGTAATGACTGTACTGAAGCCCCTCATCCCACCAACATCCCTGTAGGGTAATTTGTCGGTACTCTCTAAAACCATGCATCTCTCTGCTCCACTTCTGTTTGCTTTACATTAATTCTGTTTATGTGGTTATCTGTTAGGATTATGGATGGCCCACACAAATATTAGCACCATTAGTTGGAGATCCAACAATGACTTTGCCACTGTGGTCCTCTCTTCAGCCGGCAGGGCTGGAACTATTGATATGTCTTTATGAGGTCAAGGTGGCCCACTAATGTGTGTACCTGTCTGCACTTACTGCCAAGCAGAACACTTGCACTGTCAGTTGGACTATGCATGCAGTCTTTTGTCAGCCTCCCTCAGGTTTTTTAGCTTTGATGGATTTACAAATCTTTCTTACGTCTTTCAATTGTCTTTATTACAATTTGACATGATGTCAATAGAAAAAAAGATACGAAGAGAAAAAGAAATCTGCTTCTTCCTTTCTATATTAAATTATGACTCAAGAGTAAAGTAAAGAATTTATGAGCACAAATCGACAAAGACTTGGCGTAACAGGCAGGAAAAAGGGAGAGCAGAGATGGGGAGTGATAGGAAGAGAGTAAGATGCAAAGAAAAAAAACTGTAAAGACAACTACAGGAATGATAGAAGGAAGAGTGGAAAAGCAAGAGCACGCTACGGTTAAGTGCATAAGTGGCAATATGAGGCCAGTGAGGTGGAACTGGACTGGGTGAGAAAATATTGTCCCAGGCCGGCCCAGGCAGCAATCACTGGGATGACTGTTGCTCACCAGAGCAGAATACAGCAGAGGTAGAAAGAGCACATCGCAGAACGAGTCAGCTTCATCTGACTATTCACTCTGCAGACTTTTTACTAAGAAAGGACTAAAGTAACTGTCACAAAGCAACAAACTTCAGAGAAGCAGCCTCTGGCCACCTCATTTATATGTTTGAATATTGCCATTTATCACCGTTGCAACAATAAAAATGATAAATTCATATAAGTAACTTATTTGTATTATTTTCTTCATTTTGTTAACAAATATGTAAATATAATAAGTACATTTTTGATGAGAAAATTAACAAATGTATTTGTATTAATAAAATAGTTAATTCCAGTTTTCCTGCTATAAATGAAATACTTGTTTTATTGTATAAAACATGAAAACACTGCACCAAGCTCATCAACAACAGTCATCAGTTCCAGTCCAGATTTAGGTTGAATATACGATGCATGAACTATAATTGGAAATCACATTGTCATATATAATTTCCAATAGTACATTTTCATTTGTTATTGTTTACAAGACTTTTTGTCATATAGAAATATACTGGCTTTGAAAAATATAATTTCCATGCAGAAAAGATTGAGTCTTAGGCATTAGTGTCTCGATTGGTTTGGGAATTTGCTACTTTTCATTTTTTATATTTTTGGTTTTTACACGTATTTAATGATTTGAATTAGTTTGGAAGAAAAGAAAATGAATGAGAAATGTTTATAATTCTTTGTACTTAATATGTTTTTTGATGGTCAAAAGCAGCGGTGTAACTAAAACAACAAAAAAAGTTGTAATAAAAAAAAAAAAATTCTCCGTAGACATGGATTGTAGCGAAACGGAGCAGTCAGAGCATGACATTTCAGGAAATCTTTGTTGCTGACATAGGTGAGTGCCAACATGTAACACTGTGCAGATGATTGGATCCTCAGTTAACTGATCACTCCTTCATTTGCACTCTTTCACCTTGGGGTCGGAAGTGTGACACGAAGCGTTTGTTCATTTTACCACTGCTTATGTCAGTTGTTTTTTTTTGTTTTTTTTTCTATCAGTACTGTGTGCAAGTAGAGCAGGTGTGGCTTTGAGAAACAGCAATGTTGAGGATCTGTGAAATTCTTCATTTCATGGGGTTACAATTAAAAATACAAAGGACGCATTTTACAATTTTTGCATTGAGAACTAATAAATGAAGTTGTAAAACTTTGTTTGCTCAGAAACAAGTTTTATTATGGATACAAATCAAACAAATTGTGTACTTTTTTTTAATGGTGATCTAATAGTAAGCTAAAAATGATAAGTTACACTTGTATTTTATCTCAATAAAAAAGTAGAAAAAAGGACACTGCATCGATCCAGATCCGGCCCGCCTCCATGTTTGGTTCGGCTCCCTAAACAATATCAGAGGAGCATAATTGGCAGCATAACGGCAAAGAATCGACAATTTATTGATTGTATTTTTGAAATGTATTGTTATTATTTTTCCTGACTTTTTTTCTTTGAAAATCTCGAGAGAGATTTATTTGGTTATTTTTTATTTCATAAGACCCTGCGACAGACTGTCCAGGGTGTCCCCTGCCTTCGCCCACAAGTTGCCAGGGTAGGTTCCGGCAGCCCTGTGACCCCAAAAGGGACAAAATGGAAGAAAATGAATTAATTTATTTCATAAAGTGTTTTTTATTTTATTAAAAGGATCATGAATGAATAAATGAACGAGTGAATTAATTTATTCAATGAATTAATTAATGAATGAACCCTTTGTGGCCCACGAGTCAAAAAGTTTGCCCACCCCTGCATTAGGCCATTCCAAAATTCCCAAGTCTTCCTGCTTTGATCAAGAAAACAAAAAGAAAGCTATTCCTGTCCAGTAGAAGAACCAAGATTATTGGTTGCAGACTGGGTCAAATTATGTTGGTCTGCAATGTATAGAAATTATAACTAAAGGAACAACAATGTACTGTTTTTTCTTTTTCTTTTAACTGCGTGGATGGATCAGCACTTTAAAAAAAAAAAACACCAATTCATGTTAGATTCCAATATGAAAATGTAAAAAAATCTTTGTATTTGCCAATAAAAAATGAGCCAACCTGAGGAGAAAAGGTGGCATTTCAGAGCTTCTATCTACTTTCTCCCGGAGGTCTGAGTTAAGGTGAGAAACAAAGGAGGCATCATGTGTTATGAATAATTTCATAAACATATGGCATTGTCTTTCAGTGCTGGTTCTTGATAATGAAAAATGAAAACTGGCAGAGTTTTTTCACACTATAAGAAAATGGTTTGATTGGCAGCTTTTAATACATGTTTTTTTGTGTGCTTTTCAAAAGCACTTGTAGTGCACTATGAGATAACGCAATTGTACGTTTTACATGATTTTAACGTGTTTTACATATATAGTACAGACCAAAAGTTTGGTCACATCTTCTCATTCAAAGATTTTTCTTTATTTTAATGACTTTCAAAATTGTAGATTAACACTGAAGGCATCAAAACTGTGAATTAACACATGTGGAATTATATACATAACAAAAACGTGTGAAACAACTGAAAATATGTCATATTGTAGGTTATTCACAGTAGCCACCTTTTGATTTGATTACTGCTTTGCACACTCTTGGCATTCTCTTGATGAGCTTCAAGAGGTAGTCACCTGAATTGTTTTCCACTTCACAGGTGTGCCCTGTCAGGTTTACTAAGTGTGATTTCTTGACTTATAAATGGGGCTGGGACCATCAGTTGTGTTGTGCAGAAGTCAGGGGGATAGACAGCTGATAGTCCTGCTGAATAGACTATTAGAATTCGTGTTATGGCAAGAACAAAGTTAAAAAATATATTTTTTTTTACTTTCTCAAGATGAAAATATTTGGTACAAAATGTTCAGTCAGCCAAAATAAATACAGCAAATGTCCAAAGTTTTTGAAAATTTTATTATTGGTGTTAACACCCTCTGACTTTTGTGTCCATTGATCAAAGATTTGTTGTTAAGCTATAAGAAAAAAAAGTTTTTTTTTTTTAATGCAGGAAGCTATAATTTAGTTTCCCTAAAAGTGATTTAAGGGAATATCAAAACCAACTGCATTTCATTAGATCATTATTATTGTTATTATCATATTAAGTCATTGTAATCAGAGTGTCCTTTTCACACAATTTTTGTCTTCGTGTAGCTGAGTGGCTAAAATGAAAGATCAAATGATTAGAAAACAGGTCGAAGTGCATGAGTTAATAGTATACAATGTCCCTTGTCAAAGACTTTTAGAAACAAATTGATAAACTATAGAAGGACTCATTGCTATGTTTTTACATGACACCTGAGTTGCTAGCAGCAGGTCTTTGATTAGAATGTATCGATGACATTGGTGGGCGCACCAATGTTGACACCCAAATGTGATATTTTTACTGAACAGGTCTTCTTTTGTATTACTAATGATAGATGATAATGTCTGTTCTGCCAGCTTATTACAATGGTGGTCAACCTGAAGTAGCTTTTCTGCACAGCCCTTTAGGCCACTCAACCACCCAGAGACTTTGCTTTATACATCTAGAGAGCCCCTGTTATCCCCTTATCTGCAAGCAGGGACCAACAATCATTTTTAAGAGTATGATGAGGATAAAAGCTTTAGAAATTTGGATTCCCTTCTGTCTTAGCAGTCGTTCTTTGACAAAGATGATGGTTCAACCTTTAGACATAATTACAGAAAAGTAATACTGTTCCTGAGGTCTTTCTTCATGGCTGAGTAGCTGAAATAGAGAGGAATGTTTTTTTCTTTTTTTCTTATTCATTTCATAATCCACAGGTACATTAAAGAAGGCCTCATTTCAAAGCTTTTTAAGGTCTCTTTCTTTTTTACCAGTGTTTTTCTTGTCAGGTCTGATTCTTGTCTCAGTAGCGCTTCTAAAAATCATCAAAAAGTCTTTATTTTATTTTATAAACGAAAATCAAAGACATCTAGCAAAATATTGCTTTAGTGGGTTGTGTCTTCGGTTTACTTGGCATTAGCCTGTGCCCAGAGGCATAGGCTTCCCTTTCGGACACCAGGACTGTCTTTTTGGCTGCATGAAGAACCTTTAATGCCCACTATTAATTTCCGCCAAAGCCATAATATTAGTGTGGTGTCTACATGTCAATGGTATTGGCACTGACACCCATGTTCTCTGACCCTACTATACTTTTACTGTGTTTCTCATCTTCTGGTCACAAAAGGGTTTACGCACTCCAATTTTTTCCCCTTCTCATAAAGCTTTTACTGCCCAAAAAAAATTTCTAGAACATATTCACAAAGATGTGTTCTTTCTGACATTAACCACCCCTGTTTATCACTGGCTCTGCCAGAAGTGTCTTACTTTTAAAGAGCATGCATCCCACTAGCCTCTGCTTGGGGATTCTCAGACTATGCTCGAATCAAAGTCTCAGTGACAACATTGCGTTTTACAACAGGAGTTCTGCTACTCGCTTCAATTATTTGAATGAAGCATAAATAACACTGCTTGCCAACGTAGAATTTTTCCTCTTTTTTTGTTCAAGATGAAAGTGTACGGCATAGTTGTCTGTAGAACATCTGATAGTTCTTGAATGAGATTAATGAGCAGATTTTGCAGAGGCCAGTCTGTGTGTGAAAGTGACATCCCATGCTCCCTAAACCACTTTCTCACAACTCAGAGGCACTGGGAATACTTGGCACAAAAAAATAAATAAATAAAATAAAATAGGTAGGCTATGCTGATGATATAACCTGCTCTTTCAGTAGATCCATGTAGTAACTGGCCCAAACAGACGACATGTCTTAATTACTCTAATACTTTTCCAGCCTCAGTCCTTTAATTCATTTGGTGATATTTATTTTTTCTTTTTGCTTGGGTGATGCATCATTGGCTTGTCTTTATAATGACTTTGTAGACAGTACTTTGATGTATATTTGTGGTTTAGGAACAGACTAAACTGGCAAGATTTTTGTTCTTTTGTTAAACAATGGCAATGTCTCTAAATCCTTTAGGGCAGTGTTCCTCAACTTTTTTAGGCCACAGACTGGTTCAATGTCAGACAATATTTTCACACCCCAGCCTGTAAGTGACTAAAGTCTGTGTCTGCATATTTTTTAGCTTCCAGTTTCCTTTACCTTTAAAGGGTGACTTTTATCTTAATCCTCTGTGAAATATCTGCAGTTAGTTTAAACTTTACAATGGGGCCAAAAAGTATTTACTCAGCCACCAATTGTGAAAATTCCCCCACTTAAAAATATGAGAGAGGCCTGTAATTTTCATTAAGTTGATGCACCGAATGTAAATTGGTGTGTCTAGTCTTCTTGCTAATGCCAAGACATGACCACACACAGCCGATAAAATTATGAATGGGTAAAAAGAACCATAAAGATGTGGGGCCACTTCACTCCTGTCAATCCGACCATTTTTTAAATATGCCTAATTAGGTGGAAAAAAGTACACACTGAAAAAATGTTAGTAACTGCGTTTTACACTGATTTTTTTTTTTGTACATGAGAGTCGATGAGAATGTGCTTCCTTCTGAAACCAGTTGTCAGCAAAAATTTAAGGAAGTGCAACAATTGGTTGGTTTCAAATTCAGGAAAATATTTTAACGACTTCCAGTACCTTGCTATTTAAGTGAAATTTCAAGCTATTTTTTGCCATCAGAGAAACTATTTATACGTTGATCAAGACTTTAGGAGACTCCTAAGTCAGCTTCTCCCAAAACTGAAATAACAATGTGTGAACCACAGACTTACACCACCTCTCTGAGTAATATGTGTTCAACCTTCTGTTTAAGTGGTTTGTTGAAACTCGCACTACTGCACATAATCTCATTAGATTTGAGTATTTTTTCAGAGCTGTTCAGTTTGATGTTGAATTTACACTGTTTCTGTTTTCTCAACATATCATGCCACACAGTGTGTAGTACTGTTAACCCTTGACCCAACCATTGTAGCTTTGTACATTAAAATGTAACAAAGTAGTAAGTAAAGATGAAAATTATCTTATTTCAATTGCAATACAAGCACCATGGAGATTACTCCCCAATTTGAATGTGGTGCTCAGCTTTAGGCTGCACATTCTTCAACTTTCAATTTTTCCTCTCTTCTTTTTTTTTTCCGGGCCAATAAGAAATGTATACGAGCATAATTCATATAGATAAAGTTAAGTGACAAATAAAAAAGGGATTTATACAAATAAACACCTTGTGTGTCAAACCCCCCTCTATCTGACACAAGATGCTTTTGGCTCTATCTTTTCAACTGCTACACAGAAAAAGTTTATAGTAGTATATATATATATATATATATATATATATATATATATATATATATATATATATATATATCAAAAAGACATCTGATGACATTTCTTTTAAGTCACTCACAGGTGACCTGTAATTAATCGGTTGTATTTTGTACTTTTTTGCCTTGGCTGCTTTCTGTAGATGTATCCACAGCAAATCATTTGCCGTCGTTCAACCCTTAAATATTCCCCTTAATCATAGCAACCACCTTTGAGTCAACCTTCAACCACTCGAACATCCTTCTTGGTCTTCCTCTAGGCTTCCAAGCTCAGCACCCTTTTACCAACAATGTTACTGTCCTTCATCTGAACCTGTCCAAACCATCTCAATCTAGTTCCAATCCTCAAAACACCTAACAAGAGCTTCCTCTAATGTATCGATTTCTGATCCTATCCATTCTTGTCAATCTTAATAAAAGTCTCAAAATGTGTACGTCCCGGTGATGATAGAAGTACCCCTAAGATCACAACCAATATGACTAGTATAAAAAGATCTGTATGTCTGTATACTGCATTTGACATTGTGTTAATGTTATTCTTCCTGATACTTCCCTCTGTGTGCCAGTGCAAAGTCAGGGTAAGTCCAAAGAAACTGGATTGTGCCCCCTTGTGGTTGAATTTACTTGACATATCTTTGTCTGTTGTAACAATAAAAAAAAGCAAAATCAATAAATTAAACCAAGGTCCGATGGTTTTGAAAATGTATTGAATTGTATGTCAAGTCACTCAGGTCAACGAGGCCATTGTGATGCTTAACTCTGAACACCTACAGCAATGGCATCCAATGTCACACACAGCATCCAGTCAACGGTGGATGGTGATGTCCATAGTTCATAAATTGATCATGACTCAGTTTCGTCAAAACAATTTCAGATGTAAGACTTTACACTGCCTGATTTAACACCGCGAGATGCTATTATCTATTATACGTTGGTTTATAAGATAGATGCATGTTAAAATATTTCATTGTTACGTCTCAAAGGCAATCAGAGATTCCAACTTTGTTTTTGGATTTGGAAATTTCAAAGTGAAACAGTAAAAACATAGCATCAATTACAATACTAGGTCGTAAAAACGTCAGAGATGCTCTGTCTGCTCAGATAGTCTCCCTGGATGGTGTAAGTATCACCTTCAATTCCACAGTTAGAAACCTAGGGGGTTTATTTGACCAGGATTTATCATTGAAGGCTTACAAATCACAGGCGGGTAAAAATGCATTTTTTCACCTGCGGAATATAGCTAAGATCAGAGATATACTTTGTAATAGTCATGGTGAAAAACTCATCCATGCATTTGATACATCTAGACTGGATTACTGTAATTCTTTGTTAGCAGTGTGTCCTTAGAGTTCCTTAAGAAGTCTCCAGCTTGTTCAGAATGCAGTAGCTAGATTGTTAGCTGGAACTAGCAGGAGAGATCACATCACTCCTGTGTTAGTTTCACTTCACTGGCTCCCAGTTGATTCTAGAATCCAGTTCAAAATCCTCTTGCTAAAAGGCCTTACATGGTATGACCCCATCCTATATTAAAGATCTCATAGTGTCTTACCACCCAAACAGAACACTTTGTTCGCAAAATGTAGGACTGCTTGTGGTTCAATTTGTAAAAGTACAGTTGGAGGTAGAGCCTTTAACCACCAAGGCCCTGTTTTATGGAATAAGCTCCCAGCTCATGTAAGAGAGGCCGACACAGTTTCTACATTCAAAGTTAGACTGAAAACATTCCTCTTTGGACAGGCTTATTATCAGACAAGCTAGTGTTCAGAGAATATTTACCTTACCTTTCCATATTAAATTAAACTTCACAATAACAATAATGTTGTCACTAGGCTGCTAGAAGTTTGAAGCTGGGGAAACTATGGTGCACTGGGGTTCTGTCCTCTTTTCTAATCTACTTCTACTGTCCTTCTCTCCTCTATTCTTGTTCATTATTCATCATTTAGTTCTCCGTGCCTCTGTTTGGTGCATTTTCCCACTCCCCAGGAGGGGAGTGGAAAAGAGGGACAGTACATGAATCGATTTTCAATTTTCTGTGCAAGACTGCAAAAGAAATAAATAAATACTTCGCAGTGAGGCATAAGTTTAGAGTTTTATTGGTACGCGCGTCTGACAGAGAAGCCGGAGCTTACGGACCCACGGCGGCCCTCAACACTGTTTAGCCACAACAAGCAATTTATTGTGTTGCAAACTGGTACGATTTTTTAAAAAAAGTGATACAATCAGTTCTGGTTTCTGCTTTAGCACTAAATTTTTTTTTTCTCAAATTCTTAGAATTCCCAGAGTGTCTAACAGTCTCAGTCCTATTCACCTTTGCACACTTACATTCACACAGCAATGCTTTTAATAATTTTATAAGTAATATTTTTTAGCCAACATCGAGTGACAGATATATATTTGACTTTCCCATCTACTAGTCCTCATATTTTCCCAGGCACTACTTTTTTCTTTTTCTTTATTATTTTTGTGGTTCCAGAGAAATTAGATTTCCTGTGGAGATTTTAAAAAAGTAAATAAATAGGATGATCCTTTGCACACAGATTTAGTGTCAACACGGGCAAAAGTAAAACACAGTGTTTGCTTAGACATACAGTCTGTTAGCCCATGCACATCGAACAGGTCAATATGAGAGACAGTCAGGCTGCTCCAAACTCAACAAACATTGTCACAGCAAACAAATCTGATCCACATTTTAATGTGATTAAACAAATTACTGAAACATATTTCAGGGGCTATATACACTAACTGAGACATCAGGATAGCTACTGCCAGAGAGGAATACTTGCAGCCAAGATATTTCTCTTTTAGCAGACGCTGAGGGGAAGGCGTCCTACGTGTGTGTCTGTCAATGCAAGAGGCTGAGAAGTTTAGCTGTCTCTTAAAGCTTCTCAAAGAACATTTGGACACAGTTAAGGCAAAGGCAACATGCTTATTCGTGTTTCTTCCTTCACATTTCAAAAGGCTTTGCAAAAAAATGACAAGATACCTGGAAAATCTGTGCTGTGCTAGAAATGATAAACCCATATCATCCAGTGGGTATTTTCCGTTGGCCGTTTTTTTTTTTTCCCTCAAAGCAATGATGCCCACACTCCTCTCGTCTTAATCTTACTCTTTGCATGAGATGGTCTATCTGCTAGATTCTAGCAGAACAAAAGCTTTTGAAAAACACAAGCACTATAAAGTTGTGCACAAAAAAAAAGAGGAAAAGCAAATGCATTTTTTTTGACAGATTTATAAAATGCTTTTCTGTATTGAATTTTAGCAACTGTAAGATTTTGGACATAAATATTCTGTTTTACCCATAAATGTGTGCAGAAACTCTTTTATACAGTCATTAATGTAAAAAACTCACAGTCACAACAATGTAAAAACAAAGTTAGCTGATATAGTTAAAAAACAATTTCAAACTTCTACATATATATTTTTCTTGTGAAATTATCTAGGTATTGTCCGACTGTTTGTTCCTTAAGTATTCCTATTAACGTATTTATTTAATGATTACTTGTTACAGGTTAATGATCCTGTTAATTGTTCACACCTGGTATCTGCCTCAATCACCACAGATGTTCATTCGTTCTCATTATACAGTATACATATTACAGTGTATTTATATCACTCTTGTTTCAGTTTTTGTTTGCCAGATTTCCTCCTGCATTTCCTTTCTGCCATTGCATTCTGCGTTAGGCTTTGGATGGTCACTGTGATTACCACTGATTTTCTTTTATTCCTTTTGTTGTTGTTTTTTACAAATATTTTGCCATTTTCTTCATGCTGTAAACAGAATAAGTCACAATACTGGATCACATTTTCTTCAATTGGATTTAAATAGATGGCACGAAAGCAAATTAGCAATCAAAGAATTTTAAGTGGAGTGAGTCCTTTCTTTTTTAAAGTAGCCTTTTAAACCCTCAAATTAAATAATAAATACTTCATGCAATAATCAGAAGTCTTTGAATTTGAAAAGCAACAAAACAGGGGTTTTCCTTTGTTGCTTAGGATGTCATACCTTTGCAGAAACAAGTGAAAGTCTCAAATGAAAGACTAGTTCAAAAAGCTCTTTAAAATCAATTAGAATTAATTTATAAATAAAAAAAAGATTTTGAAGAAAAATTTTTGTTGGTTTCTTTTAATTTTTATATCCCTACATGAAGCAAATTTAAAAAAAAAATGTTTTTATCTACCTTGAAAATGCAGAATTAAATTAATTTTTGCTATTTTCCGATTGTTTTTCATTCATTTGGTGCTTTTCAATGCAGTCTTGATCTGAGGTTGGAGATCAGCTACAGTTGGAGGAGAAAAGGAACGAAACCCAAGTCAGGTCATAAATGGAATTTGAGTCACTGTTTGTGTACTGTCTTGAAAACGTGTTTTTCTATATAAAAATCTGAGTCATCACTCCCATTTGTAATTTTTCTAAGTGTGAAAGACGTATGTCTTAAACTTGGCTGGTGCTTTGACTGTGTCTGGCCCCGCCAGTTGTGATCTACTCCCCTGTCCTGAATGCTGCCTCCCACCGTGCCCCCTTAAAGAGCAAGGGTTCATGGGAATGCCCAATGGGAAGCATTGCACAGCTACTTCCCACAGCCAAAAGACAGCTGTAATGTTTTAACCCTTTCCCCATATGACTTTAAAACTCACACACTGTTTGACACACAATAGAAGTTGTAGGTGTGAACATTTGTGTGGGAATGCATACACATTACACAGCTCCTCACAGTCATACTATGACAGTGCATCTGAATTGATGGTGTTGCTACTGCAGTGTCCTGGATTGCATGAGAACATTCATCACTGGACCCTCTATGGTGAGCGACTGCCACTGCCCTTCAGTCAGACCTCGTTCCATAGCTCCAGTGGGGCACTAACAAAAAACAACAAGCTGCTGCCTACATGGTGACCTTCGGAGTTTACATAATGAGAGTAACTCTGCCTTTAACATTCACATTTCTTTTTCCCTTATTCACTTTTCCTCTGTCCTTCCTCCAGCATCAACCGGCCAAATGCTGGTGAGTTATCTTTTATTTATTTAAAAAAAAAATATATTGCGTGTTCTTTTAGTCCTGTATTGTTGATACTTGAAATCACATTCATGAATCAACTTCCTATGAGTTATCACAATTGTAAGCTGGCATCAGGGTCTCGAACGGGCAGCACCTACAGCACGACCACAGTTTTCAAATGTATCTTGTACCCATTTATGGACTGAAGAGACATCATATTTTTCTCTACCTATACCAAAAATGGGTCTATAAAAATCCAGTGAAAACAGTATTTTATATGCAAATAACCACATTTCTATGAGTAAATTTAATCTGTGAACAAGGAAACCTAAAGAAAGAGACATACTGAAAATTTGTCAGCCAATAATCAAAACATTGTACTTTCAAAGATTTTAAAAGTGTATAAATGCAAATGAAAAAAGATATTTCTGTTCCTTTGCTAAATGACAGTTTGACCTTTCATGGTCTCAGTGTTTCGCCTATTTTCATCAGTGAGATTTTGCACTTCTTTTTTCCTTCACAGCACACTGTGTATTGCATCCTGATTGGCTGTTGATCTTGTCAATCAATCTCCTCCGTGCCGTGTCTCTCGTACAGAATATGTTCAGCAATACTGGAATTATTTTTTTGCTGAACTTCTGAGGGTTCAAACAAGAGAGAAAAGTGCGGAAATGTCTGTCTGAGAAAAGTGTATGAATTGTGCATATTGAGTTTTATGGCCTCAAAACATCAATGATCCTACTTCGCGGATTTGACTATCACATAATGTTGATCGTTGGACAAGTAAAATACCAACTCTTATGACTGCTAGAATACTGGAAAAAACATAAACTGTTATTTTTTTAACCCTATACATATCAATGACAAAAGTATTCATCTATCTCTCTTTGGATACATACTGTATATATATATATATATATAAATGAAATCCCATTTGTAATCCATAGGGTTTAATATAATGTAGGTCAACCCTTTGCAGCCACAATAAGTCAAACTCTGCTGGGAACTCTGCTGGAACAAACATTAGGGGTGGATTCATGGGAATGTTGGACCATACTTCCAAAAGCACTTGTGAGGTCGTACACTGATTTTTTTGCAGAAGAGCCCTTGCTCACAATTGTCCTTCTAATTCATCATAAAGGTCTATTATCTGGTTGAGGTTAATTTTCTGTGCAAGATAAGGTCAAGGCGTTCCAAACTAAACTTTCTCGTCCACATCTTTATGAACTTTCTTTGTAACTGTTAAACAGTCATGATAAAAACAAGCAAGGAAATGTTCAGCCAACTGTTCCCACAAAGTTGAGAAGAGGGAATTTTCAAAGTCTCTTGTTATGGTGAGGCAATAGGAGTTAATTTCATTAAATTGAGAGGCTAAGTTACAATTCTGAAAAACAACCCACACCATGATTCTCTCTCCACCAAACTTCAAACATTACACAATGCAGTCAGACAAGTACCCTTTTTCTGGCAACGGTTAAACCCAGTCTATCAGATTGTCAGATAAGGAAGCATGAATTGTCACTCCAGAGACCGAATCTCCTGTGACAGTGTGCTTCACACAACAGTGTCTGATGCTCTGATTTTGCACTTGATTATTTTTGGGATGGATGCAACCGTTTGCCATAGAAAGCGATTTCCAGATGCTTTTTACGCGCTGTTCTTGATATAATCTGCCCTGTGAGGTTTGAAGGACTAACTCTGCTGAATGATGGGGATCCCTGCACATTGTGTGCTTCAGCATCCACTGAACCTGCCACCTGCTCCCCAGGAGAAAGGAGACGGATAAACCAGCGATCCTCATCAGGTTTGTGAATCACAAACACAAGCTAGCTTTGATGACCCAAAGGAAACACCTGAAAGGTTCGGCTGCTTATCTGAACGACCATCTGACCAGAAGGAATGCTGAAATCTCAAAACATGCACGGCTTCTCAGGAAGCGTAAGCAGATTGAGAACACTTGGGTTAAGGCTGCAGGATTTACGTCAAACCGCTCGGTCCAGAGGACCGGTCCAAGGTTCTGGTTGTGAACACCATGAAAGACTTTGAAAAGTGTTTGATCACGGTCGTCTGAAACAACATGGAGTAATAAACCAAAGAGCCAAATAATTTCAAGAAGTTATTTATTTAACCTACATGTTTTGTATTGTAAAGCCCTTTTTGAACTTATCTCTGAAAGGAGCAACAGAAATAAAGCTTACTTATGGACTTAGTGCCTGAGTTGCTTTGAAATAAAGTTCAGTTTGTTACAGATGTTGTTGAACAGATGAGAATCTCTTATTTTCACACCACCCTTGGCAATGTACATTCAAGTGGTCGCTTCCAATGAAAAGTCCATAAAATCTTGCGTAAACAAATATTTCAGGCTTCTGAATTCAAAACTCTTGGGCTATCATATATGTAATATACGTTTTTAAAGCTGTTTTTGAGCTCTATGTACAAAACATGTGGCTAATGAATGCCCGTTTTGTTGAGGAAAACGCAAATATAATATCAAATACCGCTTTGAGAATGAATAGCACGTATATACATTTATTGAACATGCAAAAAGAAAAGCAGATGGTTTAAACTGGTGGTCATCTGAACCGTCAATCAAATAACTGACTGTAATGGAAAACTGTCCATGAAAAGCCCCTTCCTGCTTGTCCAGTAAACACCATACCATAGGCTAAATCAGTGCTTCTCAATTATTTTTTACCAGGCACCCATAGGAAAAATAAAATGTTTCACGCCCACCCCCATAGCACCCCTCCCACCCCACCCCACACACTAACACACAATATATTAGGTTAGTATCTATAGAAATTGTGTACGTATACCCAAAATTGTATCTTTTAACATTAAAAAAAGAAAAAAGAAAAATGAATCCACTTTTACGACGGAGTATTAGGGCCACCAAAAAAAAAAAAATTAGAGCCACCAAAAAAAAAAAAAGTAAAATTACGAGATTTTATCTCGTAAATTTAGGAGATAAAAACTCGTAAATTTACGACTTTTCATCTCATAAATTTACGACTTAAAATCTCATAAATTTACGAGAAAAAAGTCGTAGATTAAGGAAAAAACACCGAAGTTGTCTGTTTATCGGAACCTAGCTTGAAGATGAAGTATGTGGAGTCTTTTTTGAAGCTTCATTTCCGGATTATTATAGGTTTAAAACAAAGAGATTCTGAACCTTTTGGCGACTCAAAATCAGATTATTTTCCGTGTAGCAGTCTTTCCGGGGTTCAGTGTCAGTAAAGCGGAGTTTAATATGTAAAATAAGGAGCTCAGAGACACGTTTGGGTGTAGACAATCACTGCAGCCTTTATTCTCCTTTTCATTCACATATCCTGAAGTTCATTTGTCTCATTACGTCATGAACCTGTCATGCCAACACCAATGCGGAAGTAAACAGTGTTAGAAACGCCCCCTCCTGCAGATGAAATGTCCCGTTTCAGCATAAAACAATAAAGAGGAATGAAAATAGTGTTTTATATTAGCTTTGGAACGTTGAAAATGCCAAAAAAAAGTGCTCCTCCTTTTGTGTGACGGAAGCGTCACACAAACGTAGAGTCTTGTCTTTGGTGGAGGAAGAAAGGATTCAAGCAAACAGCTGCAGGGACACCGACGATGGCTTCATCAGGCTGCAGAGATCCTGCAAACCAACCATCAATAAATAAAACTTTAATGAATCGTAAATCAAACAAATGAGCTTCCAGACATTTGGAACGTTATCAATAAACATTCAGCTCACCTGTTCAACAAAGTTTAGTCGGTCTGCTCCTCTGCTGCACGGCGTTCACCTGCTGCTCTGCATGCTCACTTCCACTGTAATCTCCTAAAATTACGAGTTTTTTTCTCCTAAATTTACGAGTTTTTATCTCCTAAATTTACGAGATAAAATCTCGTAATTTTGCTTTTTTTTTTTTTTGGTGGCTCTACATTTTTTTTTTGGTGGCCCTAATACTCCGTCGTACACTTTCAACAAATTTAAGAAAATTAATTTGGCCACACAGAAATCCTGTTATAAAACAGAAAAGAGGCTTAAAGTGCCTAAAAATAATAAAAAAAACTGTCAGTCCTTATTTAAACTAGAACATTTTGACCAATTGAACCATTTGATGCTGAGAAAAAAATTTCAATCAAAAAATAATATTAAATGTAAATTGATCTGAAACATTAACACAGCAGCACCAATATATTTAACGTTTTTAGTCTGAAGAAACGGGTAAAAACATTGCGCTGATTTTTTTTCTAAATTATGGATTGTTTATTTATGATCTCATAAAGTGCAGCTGTTGTCCTGCATTACCTGCTGTCTGTATGTCAAATACTGACACCAACTAAACCACAGGTAGACAAAGAATACATTGATGGAAAATAAAGGCACGTCATCAAAATGTCTACAATAGTTCATAAATAACGACATTATTAGCATGAACTGAGGAATCTAAAGGGCTGGTGTTGCGCAATCTAGCGCTCCACGTGCCCCGTTTCACCTGGCAACCTGAGCCCCTTACCCCTCCCCTCCCCTATCGTTCTCACATACGGCTGCGTGTGTGAGAGGAGACGGGAGCGCGCAGCTGCAGGGACGGGAATTCACCGGTTTTAGGCTGTTATAAACTCTGTGATTTAACAGACAATAGGAACTGAATAGTGGCGCAGATTTTTTTCCCATTACTGGTGACTTTTGTCACCACTGCCCCCACGTTAAATTTGCGCCCCAGACAATTGCCCGCATTACCTGTGCCTAAAACCGCCACTACTGTGCGCCCTACTATTTGAGAAGCACTGAGCTAAATGCACCCTCAAGGTCTTGCGTGTACCCCGTTCTTGAAGGCACATCACATGCCCGGCATGTCTGTAGCTTAACAGTTCCAAGTATGTAGTCACTTGGCTACTCTGTGTTTTAACAACTGAAAAACAACAAAATGTTTTTTGGGACATTCAGATGTTCTTTAATAGGAGAGGTCATCTGATTTTCCCTAACAGACTGATCACAAAATGCCCTCATGGTAAAGGTTTTCTTCTACACGTTATATTTCTCTTACTATATTATTGTAGCATATGGGTGTGTGGCTTCTGTTTTATTTATGTATAATATGATAGCAGACATTCAATTGGGCCTGTAACAGTGACAAATGTTTGCTTAAAAGAATGAGGAATGTTGGAGCCCCACAAATCAGAAAATGTGTGAGTTTTTGTTTGTTGCTTTGACTCTTCTCTATTCTGAGCTTTATTAACTTTATTGCCCAACCCGTTATCGTTTAGATGTGTGTGTGGAACATTCTTTCCATAACTATTGTAGAAGCATTCCACTTGTGTATACATAAGTATACATGACTGTATACATCAGTGGCCACAGAAGGAAATTCTAGTATTTAGGTGAATGAATAGTTATTCATTGCTGATTATAATCAGCATCTCATCCAAAGGAGATTTATTACGTTTATTTTAACGTGAAAAACTTTAATGTGTTAACATTATAGTGCAGTCCTGTATAAGTAGAAAGTTAAAATGTGTTTAGTATGAGGACTGTGCTCACACACAGATAAAAAAAGGAGTTGCATATATTTTCCGAAATGTCAAGGACGTTCTATTTGAAATGGTAAGTAATCATCAGTGTGATTTTTTAAAATCACAAAAGTGACCTGTTAGTAATTCACTACTTGTAAAGACGACTTTTTGGATGGATTTCACCATTCTATAATGAAAAATGGCATGTTTTAAAGCGTTTTTGTTTCTTGGATTAAAGCTCTGTGTGACAGAGGCTTTCTGCCTTGAAAGAAGTCACTTTCACTCATGATGCATGTTTTTTTGTGCACATGCAGGTTTGTGACATTGATTCACTCGGTTTCTATAGCCCTTGATCCTGTTCAGATTCACATTTTCAGGGGTGGGGGGTTGAAGTCTATCTTACTTGTCAAGCGAACACTTACTGCCTGGGCAAGTTGCCACTCCATCTAGAAAGACAAGTACCGATGATCAACAGACATTCAAAGAAATTTATAACATCCACACCTTTCGAACAGGGATGTTACAAATAAACTCCATATTTACAAAAACCCACACCACACTTACAACCTTGACTTTTATTGACATTCAGACAATATAAAAGTATACAACATTCATTTTGCTCTCAGTTGTAGTGACCACAGCTTTGGCAGCGACTTTCAATACGAACGGAAGAAAAAGGGAATTTGAGAGAACCACCCTGCTCCCACATCTGCCTAGTTGAAGGCTTTAATGTCTCACTAATCACATTAACAAACCACACTCATCCCGTCATGGGGATAAAACAACAATAATTCTCCCCACAGCTTAGAAATCCTTCTTTTTCTCAGCTCAGACCAAAGCATTATCACAACAGAAGTTAAGCAGTTAAGAACAAAGATTTCTTGATGGGATCAGGAGAAACTAGAAGTACAAGTCTACCAGCTAACTGTAAATATTTCTCATCTGTTTAAGGCTGCTGGAAATTGAAACGAACAAACAATAAAGCAGTGTATAAAATGAAGATTAAAAGACTGCTTTTGCTTACAGTCAAGGCCCGACTTAAAGTAACGTAGGATCAATTTTGATAACTGAGAGGCTCAGTGTGGAGGGGAGATTAGTGGCTGATTGTAAATCAGAGCTACGGCTGCTATAGCCAAAGGGAAAAAAAGAGACATATTAAAGTGATGGATTTATTTTTTTTGGGTGGAGGGGCGAGAGACAGAAGTGAAGTGAAGGAAGATTTAATCGACATTAACATTTAGCATTATTTACTGAAGTAACCCATTAACGTGGTTGATCATAAAATGTTTTCACCAGTTTCTCTCTTTGTTACTTTGCTTAATAAGGATTTATATTTATTTGATATTTACACTTTAGATTGAAAATTGATGAATTTCTAGAGCCTCATTATTAGTTTTGTTGCCCTCTCTTTTACAGTCTATACAATCAAATTTCCCTTTTATCTTTTATTTTGGCAACTAATTCTATTTTATATTTCTCATTCTGCCTTTTTTGGTACTCTTTCCGTCTTTCTCTGTTATTGTGTCTGTTTGATGCCCTCATGGCTGGTCGAATGACTGAAACCACCAGGCTGTTCCACCCACACTCGCAGGCTTGCACACTGCACAAAGCTGTCCTTACCTGTGCTGTTGACTCTCATGTTCAGCCTATGAGAAAGAGAAAGATTAAAATGACTCAGATGCAAAGGTGGGTGGTATGGGCCTGCAACTAGGTGGGTGGTTAAATAGGCTAACTGAAGCTTCTCCAACTATCTCACTTTTTTACAGGAGATATTGTGATAAGTAGCTAAAACGAGGCAGATTGAAGAAACGATCAGCTTTCAAATGTGATTTACAGTTCAAAGATTCTGGCTGTTATCACTCTGGGTTGTTGAGAAGAGAAAACAAGCCTTTTGATTTGGTTTGCGGAGATGATTGTTGCGTGGTAGGATCACTCCTGAGCCTCAGAGTCAAAATGGCATTAACAGATCAGAATTATCATAATCATTCACACCATGCAGCTTTTTGAGTTATTCTCATCTGAACACATAAGAGTTTAAAAGTGGATTCAAATCCATTGAGTATTTAAGTGTATTAACTTTTTTTTTAATGTGATTGCATTAAAGGCATAAACAAAATGTCAAACACATTAACATGAAAGATATGTAAAAAAGTCAAAATGATTGGATTCGCTACTACATTTTTGGGTCAGTATTTCTAAATAAATTCCAAATGGTCCTAATCTTTTAACTTCAACAACATAAACAAAGTTGCCGGTGAGTGTTAAAAGGCTATGATGAAAAACAAAGATGTCTTCCTAATAAACCTTGTTGGCCAAAATTCAATGCAGCATTATGAATCTTATGTGAACTGTTGGCTGTCTGGATACTCTATTAAACAAAATACTTATTTAAAAGAATTAATGATTTTTTTTTTTAAATGCTTGTAATGGGTTTGTTTTCTTACCAATTTTTTTTAAATTTCCATGTTCTTTGGCTTGTCTTATTCAGACTCTTTCCACAATCAGTTCCTCCATTCATCCTTTTTTTTTATTTATTCATTTTCTTCCATTTAACCCTTTTGGGGTCACGGGGCTGCTGGAGCCTATCCTGGCCACTTGTGGGTGAAGGCAGGGGACATCCTGTACAGGTTGCCAGTCTGTCACAGGGTCACACATATCACACACCCATGCACTCTCACATTCACACCAATAGACAATTTATATTAACCAATTATCTTATGAAGCATGTTTTTGGATGGTGGGAGGAAGCTGGAGTCCCCGGAGAAAACCCACGCCTGCATGGGGAGAACATGCAAAGTCCACACAGAAAGGTCCCCATTGATGTTCTGTTTCAGGTACCCCAGCTGGGACTTGAACCCAGGGCCTTCTTGCTGTGAGGCAAGAGCGCTAACCAATGTTCCAACGGGCAGCCCTGTAGTTCCTCCATATCCTTTGTTTTTTTCTTCATTACTTTCTTTAATCATATTTAATATATGATTACACCGTTTACGTGTTTTAAAGTTTTATTTAATTGTTTGTTTTGGGGCTCTACGGTGGCACAGTTAGCGCTCTTGCCTTACAGTTAGACGGCAATTCAAATTCAAATCCCGGTGGGGACCTTTCAGTGAAGAGTTTGTATGTTCTCCCTGTGCATGTGTGGGTTTTCTCTGGGGACCCTTCCAACCAAAGTCCCAAAACATGCTTCATAGGTTGATTTGTTAGTCTAAAGTGTCCCCAGGAGTGTGTGGGGGAGTAATTTTGTGCACTGCGACAGACTGGCAACCTGTCCAAACTGTTCATCGCCTTCGCCCAACAGTAGCAGGAACAGGCCGTGTGACCCCGAAAGGGATGTGACAGGTTAAGAAAATCAATGGATGGAGGTGGAAAGGGCCCTGCAATGACAAAGCATCCAGCTTGAACTGCCTACACCCAATGATAGGCTCCAGCAGCCCTGTGACCAAGAAAAGGATGAAACAGGTTTAGAAAAAGGATAGACAGAACTTGGGTCCATTCTGGGAAAGTTGCTGTTGCAGTGGTCCAAATTGATGTGACAGTTCATGCAGCTGAAGTTAATTGAATCAATGTTAAATCGGAAGATAATTTGCACCAATAGGTCTCTGATTAGCTCATCAAAGAGAAGTTAGTGAATACAAAGGTATTCATGTTTTGCATGTCTCCTGAATACATTAGTTTTAATTATAGAAATAAAATTGTGTTGTAAGAAGATAACAGAGGACAAAGCAAAACCAAAAACCAAACAACAACAAAAAAGCAATTAAATCTCACTCATGAGAAAGGTTAATATAGAAAAAAAATATCTAAGCACTGTCTATCTTCAATTTTGAAGACTTGTCTTTGAAACGTACAATGTTTGGATGACCATAGTTTTTTAATTCAAGAAATAGATTTCCACTTTCTAATTCTCTAAAGGATTATGGGAAATGTTTCTTTTTACAAAGTAATATTTAGTTTGAAAAAAGTTTGACATAATAATGCTTGTAAAGCTGACGTGAAGCTGCCAAATGGCACCAAATTAACTCACTCTGCACAAATATAAAGGTGAAAAATATAATTTCATCGTGCAAAGCCAAGTATAATCGAGTAATTTACATATATGGAAAATTTGTTGTACTTGTATGCTTTTGGTAATAGTCACTTGCAAAAAGTGCAGGGCAAAAACAGGTCAACTTCGTTATCTTCTGGGGTTGTTCCTAATGTACGAAATATGGCCACATTAGCAAACGTACAACGGATCTAAAAAAGGGGAAAAAAAGTGCATTTGCTTTAGTTTTCTGATTGGTCAGATAACCAGGTTCTTTTTAAATGTGTTTGTTCATCATCAAATTAATCTTGGCTGCCATAACAATAAGCACATCCTTGGGGAGCAAGTTCCTTGTTTTATTAATGGGTGTAAAATGAGTTGTAGGTATTAATACAGTGTAGTCTGGAGTCTGTTCACCATGACAGCTGCCCCAGGAGACCACGTGGCGGTAAGAGGTACGTGTCAGCAGCAGGCAATAGACAAAAGGCAGACGTCTTCCTAGTCGGCAGGGGACAGCATTCAGGATCAGAGGGCGTGATATTCTGTCCAGCGCCCCTGCTGAGGATCTAGAGGACCTCGACACACTGCACCTGTCAGGCACAGCAGGTTGGTGGCCTGACAACATCTCTCCTGCAACACAAGATACTACATCTCTGCTCATGTGTACATGTGCACAGTAATCATCACGCTTCCCATTTCAGATGTATAATCAGTCGTTCAAGCTGACAGAAGCACTGTGGTAATGCTTGTATTCTGCGTTGTGCTGATGCTGAGCTGGACTGTTTGGGTTTTAGAATTGTAATTGCTTTGAAAAGTCAAGGAAAAACGGGCATCCTCAAAAAAATTCTTTTTTCTAAAGTAACTTATATGTGCAACAACTAGATTCTGCTGCTGAGGCATTACTTATTCCCCCTCAACTTATTGCACTGTTCATTTTCCAGTCTATTCAACTTCAAATGTGTGGGTGCTGCTCGTTCAACCGGCCCACATGTGTAACCTGCTCAGCAGTAGCAAAATGTTACTCTGGGGATAGCTTCAGAAGAGCAATACCATGCATCACAGAGACCAAATTTAAATACCAAATATTGCCCATTCATTTTTCCCTCTACAGTTATGAAAGGGTGTGCAGCCCTGTGTTTATCACAGGCAAGGGGGATTTGAGCAGCCAAACAGATGGGTCCTGTAAAAAGGTATGGATATGGTACAAATGCAGGGATGGGAATCCCCTGAGAGTATCCTCCTCATCCTGGCACTCACTTTCATGGTGTGTTTAGTGTTCGGCTCTATATGAATTAAGAGCAGACCCAGAGACAGATTATGTAAAGCTCTGAAAACACACTGCGTTACGTTTTGTGTTAGACTTGGAAATTTTCTGCGCTTCAGCAAATTTTGACAGAGGAAAAAAAATTAAGTTGGTCTGGAATGTTCTTCTTTTAAACTTGACATGACTTATACTGTATCTTTTTTACCGCATGAAGTTATTCTAGCATCATTTTAAAAACAACTTAATTCAAAAGCATTAAGGGAATGAATCAACCCCAAACGTCTCTGGAGAAATGAGTATCTCTCCACAGCAATCACAGCTACAAGAACTCCTAATTCAGAATTTCTCCAGACTGTAGACCACTGACAAAACATATGCAGGAGCAGGGCGGACAAATCTGGATACAAGATGGGCACTCTGACCTTCCCCTGGCACGCCGCCCACAGTCTGCAAATCCACTCAACGTGACGGCTATCTGCTGAAATTGTGGAAGGCATAATTGTGCCTCACGTCAAAGTGCGATGAAGATAATACTTAAGGACCTTTTCTCTGCATCTGTACGACACAGCAGAGCAAGAGCACTTGTCCTCATCTATACATCAGTCCCCAAAGGTTCCTTCCTTTAGTCAAATCGTAATGAGACATTTCTACCTCAATTTTCATAAATTTCCAATGAAATGAAACTCCTTGCTGAAAGATTGAATAATATTCCTACCATTTAATAGACAAATGTGGCTTTGACATTTTTAAGTGTTGAAAATATAGTTTACATAAACTATTTGTTCTGTTTCACAGATAGAACATGTAAAACTCTCATAACTCAACACTGTTTTATTTGGATGAAGGTCAATCTCTTTTTCTGTTTTAACTATTTAGATGTTTGTTTGTTTTTCTTTTAGTCAAAACAGCAATTGACCCCGGCCATGTCCTCAGAGCAGTTGGCACCATTTTGACCACAATAAATTTTAAGGACAGCGTCCCATGGTTGTTTGCCATGGTACTAATCATTGTTTTTTTGTTTTTTTTTATTGAAGCTGCTTTGACCATGAAACATTGGTGCTATATTGACTGAATATGTTTCCTCATATTCAGTAAATCTCTGCTCTGCTACAGCATGTTTTCAAAGAATTTGACCATAAGGTACTCCAATGTTAATTTTATTAACTCCATTCACATCTTCCTGCATTTAACATTTAACATTTAACTTTGTCAAGATTGTCAAGAGGTCACAAAGCCAAATTTTGTTTAGTCTAACCTGCATCATGGATGAGTCGTTATAGATTAGTCATATAGAGATTATTGTTGCTGGCCGGTATTTGGTCATTTCTTCGTCTTTGATTCATGTGGCCGATCAGAGGCTATACTCTTTGTGGGTGCAAAGCCTGTGGTGTTCTCCTCAATGTCTGCCTGGAGTATTCAGGTGTTTAATTAGAGATGAATACGACATTATAAATGAATACACTTGTTTTGTGTGACGTGTGGGGTGTGTGTTGGTTGGGAGCACAACTGAATTGCCCAATTCCATTTATTATTTTGGCCTTTTAAAGCGTGACGTAGTGCCTTGCGTGTCTTGACATTTGCACAGCTTTTGTGAATGCACTTCAACTCATGATCAGTCATACAGAACCTTAGTGTTAATCTGAGTCATCGTGCGTTTTGAAAAGATTGGGCAGTCTTGAAAAAATAAATGAAGGGAAGGGGGGAAAAGTTTCTTCTACAAAAGACAGTTCATGGTGTAAGAACATATTGTTTAGGCTCAGGTCAAGTTGAACTGTGTCAAGCCAAGAAAACTGCTGAGTACTTTTTATTATGCCAGCCTCTGGTTACAGTTTTACAAGCATCACTTAGAACATGGTGGCTACGTACTTTGTTGACCTCTGCGTAACTTACAGAAAATCTGAAAATAAAGCCCTAATTGTATGTTATTTGTAAAACTAAAATCAATCCCAGAATTTGAAATTAGCAGAAACATGTCTCACTTAAACCTCTCATGGGTGTACCCCACCTTTGCCCAACAGTGACTGGGATTGGCTCCAGGAACCCAGTGACCCTGAAAAGGATTTTGCAGGTTTGGAGAATGGATGGACAGGTTGACTGATATCTCACAATTCACATTCAAGTAACTAATTGTCAGCAGATGTCAACTCCAGATTAATAGGGCTGGACTTGCACTGGTGAAGACTCTGACCATGGCTTAGGCAATGTTTATCAACCTATTTTGACCCAAGGTACACTTTTTCCTTGATAAAAAAAATCACAAGGCACATCATTAACTGAAAATGTAAAAAAGCAGCAGTAATGTGTGTTAACAACATACAGTAATTCTAGTCTTTAATAAGAATAAATGCAAAAAGAAAAAAAGTAGTTTTTGATCTTTCATTTTCCTACTTATTCAGTGTAAAACCTAGGCTTGCGTGGATGAACACGAAGCTGATGTGCTGGCAATAGTAGAAGTTTTTTAAACTAAAATGTAAAAACAAAAACATGGCACACTGGTTGAAAAACACTTTTTTAGGGTGTAAATTTGGATTTTCTGGACTACTTTAATCTGCCTTTTTTTTTTTTTTTACCTTTTGCGGATACACAAATGAGCAGTTGACTGTTTTAAATGGATTGCATGTTAGCAATTAAAGAAAACTACATCTACAGACTAAACAGATCTGGATGTCATGACTTATTAATTACTTATTTTGTTGCGTTCAAATGGGTTTGTAAGCAGCAACGACATGAGATCGTCCGTACCTTTTATGAACAACAAAGAGTTTGTAAAGGCGACATTAAAGTTAAGCATATTTAAAAGGTTTGTTCGTGTTCATTTTTTAAATCAAGAAAAGGATTAATGATTAATAAAGTATTTTATACAATTCATACATTCAGTGTCTAATCACTGTTCAGTACTTACTGTATGAATTAAAATCTGAAGTCCTAAAATGTAAGAGAAGAAAGAAGTAAGTTGACAGAAAACCCAATCTCTAAAGTTTACATTTTTAACTTTACCAAGTCATTATAATCACTCCCCCCTTGCCCTAAGTCATGACTAAATAACTAAGTGACACCACCAAAAAGCATGCACTTCAGTGCTAATACTGTGAGGGTGATTCGGCCCTGTGGAGATATAAATACCTACCAAATCACAAAATGCCTACCACTAAGAGATGGAGGAGAGGCCAATCAGTTGAGTAATGGCTACAGTTTTTGCACTGTAGTTGCAAGTACCGGTAGCTATCAGTAGTAATGTCCACCTTGAAACACTCTAAGTATGCTGTTTGATCAATGCTGCCTGATGGGAAAGGAAAATCAAGCCCATAAATGGGCCTTTGGATGCTAAAAGAGGAGTGAGACCTGTGGGACCAATCCTTGAAATGTATGGTGAGAAACATATTGACGGCTTGGTTCCGAGAAATAGAAGTGTTTGACCTTCTAACACTTTTCCCTGCTGCAGATGTATGTGGTGCATATGTGGCACTCCGGTGAAGTTTTCAGTCTGACAAGGACCCACACAAAAAGTGAGACTTTTTCACATTTATAGTCATATGTTTTGTTGGTCTATAAAAATATTTTACCATACTGTAAACAGATTCTAACTCCTAAAACCTAGAGAGGTGGAACATTTGCAAATAAAGAAGCCATTAAAATGTTGAAATTAGTTGAGATCCCATTTTTGTTGTAAGTTGTAAGGTACAGTGTTGCCTTCGCAGTGGGTAAGCTGGCTGTACATGCTTGTTAAGCTAAGGTGTCCAGCAGCAGGATGGAGCTGGTTGACAATTTGATGTGGGTGTGTCTCTTTAATGCTGTTTGTATGGTTGAAAAGTGCATCTCCTTGGAGGAAAGACTTTAGCAGACTCTTAAAGTTGCCCAAAAGTGTAAGAGAAAAACAAAGAAATAAAAAACAAGAAGAAATGAGGAGCAGCACAGTTTCATCTTTCTGTAAAGAAGAAGGTATGTTTCTGTGTCACTATTTTCCCTCTTCATGGCAAAGGGAGGAGAGCCAAGGTCGAGCGTGTCAGTGCGAGTCAAGCCTGAAAGTGTGAAGACTCCAATTAGACATAGCCTCGGGTCTGACTCCAAAAGACAAGGATAACGCACACCCCTCTGTGAAAATGTGCCAAACAACGCATAGTGCAAACACATACACACACGCAAACACAAAACACACACACACTACATGTCTTCATGTCCCTGTTTTACATGAAATGCATGTTGATACCACAGCTGTTTGCACCCCATCCATCATCTCTAGCAGGCAACAGGCAGAATTATTAACAAGCAAAATCTGTCATGCCTTATTAGTGCAATAAGGAACCTGCTAAAGCAAGTAAACAATTTAGTAATGTATTTCTGATGTATCTAATTATCATGTGTTTGAAAAAGACAAAATATTTATGATTTCACAGTCAATTTGCACCTAATCGAACATGCGGCAAGGAATAATATCACAGCATTGATTAGTTAATAAGTACTCGGTAGAAAGTTTACAACTACTTCTGAACTTCTTGTTAATTACATCATCACTGATTTTTTTTTTTTTTTTATACATCTAAAACTAATGAGCTCTAAAAGAGAAATGCTTGGGATAAAGAAGAAATAGAATCATTGCCATAATGGGGCCTGTAAACTGTAATCCCAAAATTGCACAGTCTGTCCAAATGTACTCTATTTGTTACGTGACATCCTATATGTTAGCTGCTTCTTTAGGTAAAGGCTTGGAAAAGTCAGTGTTTGGATCAAATCAAACTGCAGTTTAAAGGAGGACATTTCCTTTTGATTGACAGGGGTAAAAAAAAAACTTCAGCCATAAAATATACCATTTGTAAAATGTTTATGCTGTCCATATATCAGGCTACATATCTGATTTTGTATTTCATAGGTTAAAAATAACATTCCAAAGTTTTAGGTACTGAATTTTCTGTATAAATCACACTAGTATAGGTCGAAGAAACCGGATAAATGCTGATTAAGAAGAAAAAAACAAAGTCACACCGGAGTATAATTTTGAGAGAAAAGTGCAACGGTTCGGAACAAATCCTCCAAGCCCAGCGTAACGGTGCCTCTTTTACAATGCGCATCAAATTGAATGCTCAATGTTTATCCACAAATGTGTTTATAAACTTAAACTTTTTTCCTATTCGGAAGTAAGACAACTTAAATTCTGAGGCACCACCTTTCACTCCTTGTCGATCCGCCCATTAAATGACATCATCCTGGAGCAGACCTTGGCAGCATGTCTGCGTTTCGCCCACGAAAACAAACAACATCCAAACTTCTGCAAAGATGGATGTACATACCATAAATCTGCATGGTATCGCTTTTAGCCTCATCGCTAGATGGAAGCATTGACTGTTACAATGCATGGAAGACATTGATGTCATTGAGAGATCAGGTTTATTTATTTTGAAGAGCTCTGCAAAAGCATTGGTAAGCACGTCTCCATGTCTAGGTTCCAAAGATCATTAAGTTTTTCTTCTTTTACAGGTAATCTTTAAACTGCAGGAGCTGCGACTGAATGACGCCGCTATCAACGGTAACTTGGACGGGGGTTCTTCTTCTAGTGGTTGTTGGTGGGAAAATACCAAATACTATATCGTAAAGCTCATGTTCTCAAAATTGTCAAATCTTTTTTTCTTGACAGGACTGAGGGCATTGATACATCATTTGATTGTTTTTGCAAGCAAATTCTTTTAGGAATGCATCATCTTTATATGTGTTTGCTCACACTTCTTCGTTAGTATTCTTTGTTTTATTATATCTAAAGCTACTCTCTCATCTGCTTTCTTCAGCCTGAAAAATGGGGTCCATTAATGTGAGAGTACAGTAATGCTTCCACATGAACAAACAAAAGCTTACAGACGGAACTAAGCTACACCAGTTTGGCTTTTGCCATAGTACATAGAATGTCTACGGAACACGTGAAATGTAACTTTTTTCTGCCAACATAATGTTGAGAATTTTGGTTTTCACACTTTTATTGACATATTTGAAAGTGCTGTTTTCAGGAAACTTCAAATCTACCACAGAGTGTGCTTTTTTTTCACAATGACACGAGGAAAGCTTTACAGCAAAGTCTAAACAAAAAAATCTTGGGAATGAAACATGAAAACGGAGGATGGTCAGTTTCCCTCCCTTGCCTGTTGCTAGCTGTCGGGGGTAAAGATGACCCAAAACCAGAGACTCTCCCTGTCCTCTACCTCCAGAGACCTACATTGCACTGACCTAATTTAGGCTGATTAATCTTCTGCCAAGTCTTCAAATACAAGCGCTCAAGCACTTTTTTTCCTACTAGATAACTGGTAGTGTTTAGCTTAAACTTCTTTTTAGTTCCGATGCATTTATTTATTTACATTAGAAAGGATAAACTGTGTCATAAAATTGGACAAAATCTGTTTTTCTTTTTTCAACTACATTATTTTATTGTCGCTTTAAAATAAAGATTAAAGAGAAAACGTTCTAAAATAAAACTGTTTTAATTTTGGAAAAAATAAGGTTAAGAGGTTATTTGTTATGAAATAATATAAAATCGACTCCCATGTTTATCACCCAATTTATAGTTTCATTTCTACCACTCCCCAGTTCCATTTTGTTTTTGTTTTTTCTGTTGCATCAGGAAAACAATTTTTTAGCTATATATTTCAAAGTAAAACCATAAAATAGCAGTAAAGCAAATAGCAGAACATTTCTTCTGGCAAAAAAAAAAAAAAAAAAAAAAAAAGTATGTATATATATATATATATATATATATATATATATACATACTTTTTTAAACTGTTGCTAGGATTGGGTCAATGTGTGTTAAGTGTTGGAGAGGTTAAACAGCATCAATATTGCTACCAGATCAAGAGCACTGAATTTATCCTCACTAATTTCCTCAATTAATTGATGCATCTAAAAAGGAAAAAAGTCAAATGTGTTTAAAGAGCAGAGGGATAAATCACTGGAGGCCTCAGACCAGCCTCTGTAGTTCCACAGTCCTTTCCTGTCCAGGCAACATCTCAGTGAGCTAGAGTGAGTGGCCCTGCTCCAACTTGTTAAATAATGAATTAGAAGCTGATATCCTGTGACGGAGACTGGGAGAGAGCACTTCCTCTCTGGGCCAGAGCGGGGCTTGAATACCCGTGAATAATACATGGCCAAAAAGTGGGTCTGTTGAAATGACTCAATACTGGGAGTCAAGTGAAAGATTATCTTTCTAGGGTTATGAAAATATTGCAGGCTTTGTAAAACAATAGCCCAGACGGGAAGATAATTGCATAAAGCTAGCTTGTTGTCACGCTTTATGATAATTTGAGATAAATGTATAAAAACCATAAGTTTTTTTGAAATACAAGTTAAAACATGACACCATCACAGTCATAACATTGATCGAAATTTCAGCAACTTGAGGGGTTTTTATTTAGAAAATTATTTTAAGGTCATCATTATAATTATTTTGATTTTTTTTTGCAGAGATTCAAATATAATAAGTGTAATCTGAAATCTAATCAGTAGAGTGTTATGGTTTTATTTGAAGTATTGGCAAATAGAGACCGTATCGAAGCAAACGTTACTAAATCATAACTTATCTACATGTATCTGTAGTTTTTCTACATATTTAAATGTTTGTTCTTTCCTCAAGGTTAACCAGGACCTTTTCTTTCTCTTAACTTCGAAATGACCCTCTAAGAAAGCTAGAAACCGCTGGCTCTTGAGGAGCATCAACTCTCCCAGCTAACCACTAATCCATGTGTTTGATATATGAGACTCTACACATGGCTTTGTTCTGCAGGGGTGAGCTGTCCCTTCTTCTGCCAAGTCTGTCTTTTTCCTCAACTGTATCATTCGCCCATGCTTCTCTTTGCTTTTGCGGCACTTCAGGGATTAGACTACAGTCCATGGGATTTATTTAATTGTGTTTGATTACAGCTGGGTCAAGCCAGTGTCAAAGCTCCGTCTGTAAAAAAAAGGGAGCAAATGGAGCAGGTTAAACCCAGATCCAGGGCTGGTGGTGGGCATTTAAGAGATGAGAAGGAAAGGTAGAGGAAAAAGTGAACAGTATAGAGAAAAATCGATTGAATGTGACAAGAAATAGAGAGATGGAGGGCATTGTGGATTGGAAGAGAAAAATCAGTAAGGCTACGACAGTGTCTATGCTGAATTCCCCCAAGGAGAAATAGATTGCCACATGCGTGTCTGTTCCCCAGACCTCTGCTTCTCCATGCTTTCCTTTTGACACCACATCGTGGGGGGGCACAACTCACTGTGCCCTTGGTCAGAGCTTAAGCAGAGTTGGGGTCGGGGAGCCTGTATTTTGGCATTATACACAGTTTACTGTGCTAAAATGGATTTTACACTGAAGAGCAATAAGAGCAATTGGTCTGTGACTCTTATTTACTGAGCAAAAATAAGGTCTCAAAGGCACAGAGAGATTCAGAGGTGGTGCAAAGGAAGTGAGTTTGTTGGATTTTCCATCAACTCGTCCTCTAAGTCCATTAGAAGCATTTAACCTTAACTAACATTGGTAACTTGAATTTTGCCACATTAGTGCCATGTGGCAGGAATACTCACCTCTCCAGATTGTGCCTTTACAGCTGTGATGGGCTTCAGCCTTCCTTATGTTGCTGATGAAGGAATAAAAATCAAAGTAATATGAAAATAAACAATAAATGCCTGATCAAACATTTCATGAATCTTTAAATGTGTGTTGAATTGACGGGGTTCAAATCCCAGCGGGCGATAGTGTCATCCAGTGTGGGTCCTTGGGCAAGACCCTTCACGCTACTGACTAACTATGTAGCCATGGGGTGCCTGAGTCTGGGTCTCCCTGTGCTGATCCCCAGCCCAAATAAAATACAGGGTTGTGTCAGGAAGGGCATCCGACGTAAAAATCACTGCCAAACCACCTCTGTGAATTTGGGAAAGCTGATTCGCTGTGGTGACCCCTAAAGGGATATGCCGAAAGGTGAACAATATTATTATATGTCATTTCTTTGTGATGTGTTTTTTGGAAAAAATAAGTGGCTTTTTTTTTTGTTTTTTGTCATTTTGGGAGGGCAGGCTAGTGTCCATTTGTCAACTGCACACAGTCATTGTCACACAGAGATAAAGTAAAAACAGACGGTCACTAAAATGTCATAATAGCTGTTGGAGTGCAGACATTTCACTCAAATATTCAAAAGTGAAGCCGAGCTGAAAGTACATCTGACACCCTGGATGGTAAATCAATGGTGCAGTTGTTGGAAATGGGCTGTAATGGAATGTTGCTTCATTCTGTTGTCTTAACTTATTTTATGCCTCTATAATCTTAAAGTAGGATCCCATACTTTATCTGTCTACCCTCAAAATATGTGGGAAACAGTTGACTGACATCTACTCAACACAGGCAGTTAAGATTAAGGTTTTGAATGGAAGTTAAACAGCATTGTTGGGTTTAAAAATGTGTCTCCAAATGAGAGAATCTTATAGGACACTTTTTTAAAATAAGATAAAAGAACAATATTTAGCTTTTGTGAAACAAAAGAAAAATCCCCCCATTTAAACCAATATAACACCCATACACAATGTATCTTGAAATATTTTTGAAACATTAAAAACTGTCAAGAGACAGCTAATGCTATCAATCTAAAATGACTAAAAAAACTGCTATTACTTAATGCTTCTTAATCAAAATGCCACACAAGACTATCAAGTGCTCTCCTCTTGACTCGAAATGGTTCACTGTACAATTATTCAAATCAAAGCTCAACAAGAACAACGGCTGGAAGTGTTGGAATTGAGTAATTATAGGGGCTGCTTGGGGTGTCTCCAAATGCTACGAGCTGAGTGATTAAGTAATAGCTTTGTATCCACGGAAACCTTTCTAAAGGAAACCTTGTACATCTATGTAATGTGTGGTCTTTCTCCCTAGACAGAGATATCAGAGAAAAATATTTGTTAATATCCAGTTAGAAATACATATTTATATATTTGTTTGTTTCATTTTTAATTAAAAAGAGCATAGAGGGATGGTGTATATACCATAAAGTCCTGTTTGACCTCTTCTTTTTGGCTATTTTCTTTGGTTTTCCATAAAAGACATGAAATTGGTCATTTTACATTGATAAAAAGAAAAGTCATTCACTGGCTAGATTATAACAAGCTCTATGATTTGGCTATTATTTAGATAAGGTTGAATCCTTTGGTATCAATAAAACTTGCGGACAAGCTATAAAATTATATAACAGTTCAGTAAAGTTCACTTCAAGAGCTTATTAAACTTATTTCAAATTACCTGCACTTCTAAGCAACTGTAAATAGTTTGTGTGTCATTCTTTTAACAGCACACTAAGGGACTATTCAGACTCAACACATTTAGTCCACTTTAAATAAACCAGAGTTCGTCGCCAGAACAGCCGACATAAACAGAACAGGACTGTACCAACAAATGAGCTGCGAACAAACATAAAGCAACGATTGTTGTGTTATCAAACCAATAAACGGGTCCAAATGTTACTTCGGTTATTTTAATACAGCTAAAAATTCTTCTTCAATGCATGCGCCTGCCAGACGCTGCTGTGATGTCATCCTAAAAGCAACCTCGTATTTCCTTAGCAGAATTCTCTTCTTGTCAATAAGCGCCCTCCAGGATGCCTCCACCAGACCAAAAAGTGAGTAAAAAGTGTTGAGCCTCAAATTGAAACAAACATTCTAAACTTGTGAGCGATAAATAAAGTGTGACTAAACTAAAAGTGCAAGACTTCCACAATTTCTGTCTCTAGTTGGTTTGCCCCGCCCTCTTGATTCCTGACCAATGAGAGAAGAGATTGTTAATCTAGTGGTTTTGTTCACAAACTTTGGTTTGAATCAGGAAAGTCCCCTTGAGGGCAGTCTGAATACAGACAAAACACAAGATTCAGAACTTAATTCAGACCAAATTAAGCGGAATGGGTCCAGACCAAACGATGTTCCCAGTCTGAATTTTGACACCAGGGTGTCAAACAAAACAAAAAATGGGTACAAAATCTGGCTTTTTAACATGGGAGTCAGTGGACTATTGCTCTCTTCTCCCACCATCTTCCAGTGGTCATTTATGGAACTGCAACTTTTTTTTCACACATCCGAGACAGGATGTGTGTGCTTGGGTACAACTGAAATCTTTTTAAATGTTACAGTGTTTTCTATAACTGCACCACCAGCTTGCTGAATTACATTGCCAAAGCATCCACTTGTGTTATTTATTTATTTATTTTGCAACTGCCATGTCACTATTGTTTTTTGTATTGACAATAACCTAAAGCTGGCCTTTGCGACATTAAAATGTCAGCTCAGAGTCACAAAGGTTAGTAGTAAAGAAAGCTGTGTGTCACTAATTTTGATTGATGTGGCAAAACAGTTTAGCAATTTTAAAATATTTTTTTTAAATATTGCATGATGCTCTGTGTCCACTGATTTCTAGTTTCTGTTTCTGTACAGCCTGGCTGTGGCTCCTCCCAGAGGCTCCGCCCACTCACCTGTGGTTTTCTGTGGAACAGTGCACAGCTGCCAGTACTTAGTTGATTTCATCCCTTGTTTTTAAGCAGCACTTTGGTTGCCTACAGTCCTGGGGCCTGTTTCAGAAAGGAGGTTAAGTGTAAACTCTGAGTGCGTTAACCCTTAAATCAGGGAAACCCTGGGTTTTCCATTTCAGAATGGGAGGTTTGTTAAACCAGAGAAAGCAGAGTAAGTCAAACCCGTTTCTGAAAGAGAGGTAATTTATACTCGGAGTCAGTGTCCATGGTTACTTGCGCTGTGAACCTAACCTGGTCGGGAGCAGGTTTTATTCCCTAAACTCAAGGTTTCTGCCGGTCCCCTCCCCTTTTTAAAGACGAAGCGGTATTTTTTGCTTTAACCTTTATTGCCCAAATTTTCGTCACACAGAGACAAGTGACAAGAATGGCTTGTCCTTTTTTGGAGGACCCAATAGACGAGGAGGCTGCATTAATTCGTAGAGAATTACATTTACGTCGTGCGAGGATTTTGAGACCTAGACTCGATTTTTTGTCATTTCCCCATACGTTTTTGTTTGAATGTTACCGTTTTTCGTTGCAGTCAATTGCATATATACAATGAAAACATTAGATATGTATTGCTATGTAGATGTTTCATATGTCAAATATTGTCAACAAAGCTTACATCCATGACATGCTCAAATTTGACCTGATTGAATTATGTTTTTATACTTCATTTTTAGCTGCTGCCATGTTCTTTTAATTCCTGCAGGATTGCATCTAAATGAAAATGAAATCAGGGACATTGAATTACATTAATGTAACAATTACTTTTAGGAAACACAATTTGCTAAAACTGCTCACTTTCTTTATCCCATGTAAACCTATACCAGTTGATCAATACAAGGGTAGACAAAAGTTCACTTTTAAAAACACAATTGCATGTATTAATATTAAACTGACCAACGTTTGCAAGAGGGGAAGGTTAACAAAAAAGTCCTCTAAACATTACCGACGTTTAATGCATTTTTCCCCCGATTGGTTCTGTACACTATGCAGCATTTCATGCAATTACACCAGGAATAACACTTCAAAAGTACACCTAAATATCGCCATTTTTTTATTTCACACCTTACATTATTTAGAAAGTTATTACAGCCAATATTTTATAACAATGATTTAAATGCAAACTTGCGCATTAACTTGAGCAACTATGTTTTCTCACGCTAACTGTCTCTGATTTGCAGATGCAGCGGTGTTGCTTTTCTTCCGGAATATGTGCTCATATTCACTGTAACTCTGCAGCAGCACGTCAAGTTCAGCTGGCGAAACATATGCAGACCTCTTTTTTTCCACGGTTGCCAGGGTGACTCGCAATATCTGCGCTCCATTGATAATGGCTTCTTATAGTCGTGGTGCGCACGCTTAACTCCGAATCAGTCCACTCAGAATTGATTGACTTAACTCCGATCAGCTTCTCTGAAACGGAAAACTCAGAGTTGTTAATCTCTCAATTGACCAACTCAGAGTTCAAGTTTAACCTTAGAGTTGGTTGAACCTCCTTTCTGAAACAGGCCCCTGGTGTGTTTTGGAAGTTCTCTCTTTGCTCTGTTTTTGAGTTATGTGTACTGACACTGTCAATAATTTATTAACCCTGCAGCTTCTGATTTGTAGTTCTTGACTTTTTCACACTTTTTAGTTTACTTTAGTTATTAAAATCTATTTTGAATGTATTCAATCTGACTTATTCCTTGCATCTAGGTCAGCACCTAGTTACCCCCATGTGACATTGCCAGAAGAATCTCTTTCTCTCAATATTTAGGTTCATTACAGCCAGAACCTGTGAAATCATGACCCTTTTGACTTTGAATGAGTGTCTTTTTTTTAAACCTTTCTGACACTTGCATGTATACTTTCATGAAGAAGAAATGAGGTAAAGACACTCCCATGATTCATCACGTGGTGCCAGAGATGGAGAAAATGAATAATTCTTTATTATTTATCTAACGGTTAGCAAAAAAATGGACTAGTGAACACATTATATCCATTTGCGTCGCTCTAATAACTCAGTCCTCTGTCATCTCCATTAAGAATTGAGCTCTATATCAGCCCTCTTCACCTTTGGAACCTTTGCATTCAGGAAACTGTGTGTCATGTGATTGGTGTGATTGGAAGCATCCCAGCTGCCTTGTTATACTTTTGATAACTTTAAGGGATTTACACACAAAAAATATTATACACATTTGAGATTCAGAGAAAAAGTTAAAAACTTTACAATTATATATATATATATATATATATATATATATATATATATATATATATATATATATATATATATATATATATATATATATATATATATATATATATATATATATATATATATATATATATATGAAGCATATATATGAAGCATATATATGAAGCAAAAATAATATAATCTTCTTTTTTCTGGTCTATAAATACTTGGAAAAAAAAAACTCCCTCATTTATCCCAACAGCTTAAACATAAATTACATTAATTTAAAAAAGATAAAGAGTTGGAATGCATTTTGCAGTGAGGCACTGAAAGTAGTAAGGTACATATTCCGCTTTTCCTGACATAAGTTAGCTTATACTTCTGAATGAAATATAGCAGTGTTATCGAGACTACGTGAGCTATAAGTGGGACACAGCCGGTCTTAAATTGGAGAGAGGCACACATAACATTGAAACTGGTTGCCTAGTCACAGCGGAACACAGTGCTGCATCCAGGTACCAAAGAATGAGCTGAGGCTGCTGACTCAGCCAAATCCCTCAGCTGCAGGCTGCAGTTGTTCCGTAGGAGCACCATGTCTGACCCATATAACTCAACAGAAGATACCATACTGTATTTTATGCATTTTGTTTTATGGAACTTTCTTTGTCCTTGAGCATAGACTTTCCAGTGCAGACTCAGTTTTTGTATCCGATCTTTGTGGAGCTGGAATAAAATTGAACTGCACAAAAATCTAAAACAGGACTTTGGTAAGCAGAAATTATCACCTTGTTTATTTGTGAGGTAATTTCAAAAATAGCTTAAAGCTCACTCACACTTCCTCCACACACTGGTCAGCTGCAAGTATACACCCACACACGCACACACACACACACACAAAGGACAGCCAGTTCTGTGGTGGCCTGAGGGGACTTGCTTGTGGCACCAGACTGCATGACCATCATTTTCCATTAACCTTCTTTAAAGAGAGCAATTGGAACTGTAAACAGACAAGATGTGTAAGTTTACCCATGGAAATGTGCTGCTGAGGCCCGGCTACATACAGTCTTGTCAAAAAGATTGTGTACTCTTTCAAGTTTGAGGTCCTTTTTCATATCAAGGATTAAAAATGAGCTTGATGTTTAAATGAGGTTAAGATAGAGTCACCTTGGAAACACTTTAATGAGATTTATTAAACCACAAAAAATATGCAAGAAAAGTATTACTTTTAATACTCAATAGCTTTAAGAAACCTTGAGTCACTTTAAAAGATATCAGTCCTGCGTGTTATCATTGAGGAACCTTCTCGTGCATGTACACAATTTACTTTGGGGAAATTACAATGGCTTTAGACACGTTAAGTAAAAATTGGCACTACTTACCCCGCTCTCCCCTTTCTATTGAATGTTCAACATCTGCAGAGCAAAATAATCTCAAATAATCACCTCCCCACCATCTTGATAATTGGTATGATGGTTTGTGCTTTGTGGATGTTTTGATAATTATGTCATATTTGTTTATTATCTATTTTGTATTACACATCTAAAAGGTGTAGCCCAGCAAGTCTCAACTCAGAATGGGGTCCCAATGATTATATGGTAAATTTGTGGCCAGCATCTAGGTGTTAAATTTATTCCCAAATTCAGTAAATAGAGATGTTATGACTTTCTTTTTAGTGTACTGCTCTCGCATTTTGTTTTTATTTTCTGATATTAACATTGGCACAGTCTGTTATGTGATTTCTGTCATTTGAGGGTTTTATTTACTTAATTTTCATCCCCTCCTGATTACATTTTGGAAATGAAAGTGCTCTTTTTGTGTGTGAAAGTGTAGCTACTCCTTGTTCCTCTGTAGGACGTGTGGAGCTGGCTGGCTGACAGTAACCTGGCAACAGGTCAGGTACTTTTAGCTTGTTTAAAAAGTAAAAACAAAAAAACCAGATGATGGAAAAAAATCTGTTTACTTACTGGCCTGGGTAAAAACATGATTGTAAAAATCCATTGCTGGATTTGATCTTTTTTTTTTAGCTTTTAGAAAAACAAAAAAGGCATTCATTTAAAGTATAAACAGCAGCTTAATTAAAAAAAAAATGTAGGTGTAAAAAAAATTTATGTGTTTAATTTATTTTTTTAATATGCAGTTTTGCAAAATGTTTGAGGTTATTTACTATGTTATGCTTTGTATATATGAACCTTTGTTCATTGTTGTGTGAGAGAAATTTCATTGAAATATCATTTAATTGTTGTGGTTCTGCACTTGCTGGTGGAAATGTTCTTTTTAAGCACCGTTCTTGTGAAGGTCTTCTTTGCCTTAAATCAATAACTCAAGGTGTTGGTTGAACAGTGACTAAAGAGGAGAAAGCCTGATCCATTCACATAACATGACCCCCATTACATTATCATGAAGACAACATTCATTGATTGCTGGAGGATAATAACTAACTGCCGTGCTGTTTCATTTCTGCAATGAAGAGGGAGAGCATCCTATATGGAGAAGTAAGGAGATCAACTAGGTCCTACAGTTTCTAATCAATAATTAATTTTAACCAAATCCCATGAAACACATCAAGAATATTTTGTGCATTAAAGAAATAATGCCTATGAAAACCATTTAATTCCAGCCATTGCTGCCCTGGCTATAAACATTTGCTATTAACCTTTCCACACTGTATTAGATCATATCCCTCTAGAAAATTTTCATCTGGACTCTGTAAAGGAAACGTTGTCTTAATTGTTAAACCAACACACCGGCAGTGCTGTTCTGTGTTCTTCTTGCATTTAAGTTGGCATGGCGGCAGCTGGTTCTTCTTTGTGCTGAGTCCAGGAAGGCAGGGGTGTGGGGGGCAGTATCAACTTGTATCAGCAGAGAGAGAGGACACTTGGTATTATTAATAGTAACAGACTCATGACAAGGAACAGAGAAGAGCCTGTGTGAGCTGCCTTTTATTTCATCCGCCCTCCCATATAACCCGCAACCTCCAACTTCTCTCCATCCCAGCATCTTATGAAATATGTACAAGGCAAACAGAGGTGGGGTTGATGCGCAGACCTTCCTCCTCTATGACTAACCACTACACGTCCAGTTCCATTACTTATTTATAAGGCATGCCTCGCAAGTGCCAGTGGCCTCGCTTACCTCCGCCCCCAACCCCCCTGTGCCATAAGGGCACTTTCATAACCTCCTGTTTACATTTCAACCACCAGGAGAGGAGCGATAACAAGAAAGGATCTCTAATTAGCTACAGTGTCCAAATCATGAAAAAACACAGACAGCTGTGACACCAAGGAGAATATATTTTTCATTTGTCGCTAAGTTTCATCCACTGGTTGGTGTTGTGCCACTTCAAATGCGTGTGCAGGGTGAGGCTATTAAACTTCAAGGTTTAATCTCAAGTGAATTGATCACAGGTGAGTCCAAATCATCACAGGTGTTACTAGATCATAGGTGTAACATATTGAAAACTTATATGACAAATCTTTAAAGTTCGTATAAGATTTTCTTGACGCAAACAACTTAAGTATGAAATGAAAATTAGTTCTGACAGACTTCCTATAAACAAATCAGTGAATTCAGCAATTCTTACCCTGCAAACTACAGTGCGGGAGCTCTGAAATTCACTTTTTCAGGAAAAATAAGGGAAAATCGGTCAACGTCACATGCACAACAATAAGTGGGAGGATTCTTTGTTGGGATTTAAACAAAGCTATGTGAAAAGCCAACATCCCTCCTCACTCTTTTTGAAACGCAATAAAAAATCAGATCAAATCTTTACAAACACAAAAAAATGCCTATAGGACTTTTAATACACTAAATTGTGTCCTTTACTACATATGCCTGCAAACATCATTATATTTCCTAACAGCAAAACCAGTAGCTCAAATATTTGATTAGCAATTCAAACATTTCAGCACATATCATTTACTTTCGCCTGGAATTGAAATTTAGTTTAAATTTTAACTGCTAATCACAACTTGACATTAGGAGTTCAATTACATGCTTTCACTTTATTATTCAGATTGCTTTTGTGTACATTATGAGAGCTGAGCATCCCTTATGGCAATGTAGGTCATCTTTTCCTCCACTTGTTCCTCTGGAGTGTTTCAATATGAAGTTAGTTTTTTGGATGGCCCATACATAGAGCCTCATTGGGCAAGCACACATAAGCGACACCCTTCTCCCTGTCGCACACACACATTCTGACTGATGTCTTGCCAGTCAGACCTCAGATATGTTACCATACTGCATCGCTGTGTAGACCTCCACTGCCACTGTTCTGCTAAACCATTACCCAGTGCCATGCCTCATAAGATCCAGGAACAGGCCACACCAGCACTGCCCAGCTGTTTGTGATTCAGCCCAGACCTGGCTGACAAGTCCATCCTCCATCCATACAATCCTTCTCCACATATCCCACACCCTAATGTCATCGCTTGTCTCTGGATGGATGGTGGCACGGGACTGACTGCAGGACAGCCATCTTCGTCCTTGCCATTGCCATCTGCTTGGTGAGCCCATGGTATGCAAGAGGAATGCTTCACAAGCGCTTGCCAGCCAGCCAGCAAGCCTCACTGAGGGCCGCTGTGTCCAAAAACCCTGCGCCGTGCCGCAGAACCTTAACTCACTGTCACAGTGCCGTCCAGTGTGATTGATCTGGTCCATTTAGTCTGAGCAGCCAAGGCTGGAGGAGGCCTGGTGCTCCTGTAGCCCCCTCAGCCTGTTTCAGCGCACCATTGCCTTGACATCCCAACTAGGAAAACACAAACACTATTGCCCTGCCAGCTGGCCCACAAGCTTGACATGTTCTGCCTGCTTATCAGTTAACTCACCAAAAGGCACACAGATTTGGTTGACCAAATTCTGTTTTTTTCTTATTTTTCACTTGTACCTCTCAGGACTAATTAAACACATTGTGACACTTTATTAGCCTCCAAAATGAAAAGTTGAGCTGGAAAAGGAGACATTTGGTTTAAATGTACCCCACAGTTTTATGCCTTATCAGAGTGACCCTTATTTATGAGCTTTTAATAAAGTAAACAAAATGATTGTGGTTAAGTGGAGATTCATAAAGGTTTAAGTGGAATGTTCTAAAATACATTTGGTGTTTTCGCTGGTAAAATATAACACTGGGCTTTAAGGAAGGCTGAATGGGGGAGGCCCTTGTTCGAATCCCAGCTGAGACCTTTCTGTGTGGAGTTAGCATGTTCTCTCCAGGAAAGCATGGGGGCACTTTGGCTTTTTCTCACTGTCCAAAAACATGCTTAATAGTTTGATTCGTTACTCTAAATTCATAGGTGTGTGTGTGTGTGTGTGTGTGTGTGAGTGATTGTGTGCCCTGCAACAGACATGCGGCCTGGCCAGGGTGTATACTGCCTTTTCTCAACAGCCAGGACAGGCTCCGGTGACCCTGTGACCCTAAAAGGGATACCACACATTGTAAAAATGGATGGATGGATGAATTTTAAGGATATCTAGGAGGTCATCAATCTTGTTCAGTGTTATTTCTGTGACAACACTATGATAATTTCCTGTTAACCATAGTTGATAGACTTGTTTCTTTTACTGTGCCTCTGACTTCATTTACTCCGGGGAAGACACTTCAATAGTGTACAGTTACTATAAACATGAGCTCCATAGACACAGTGGTCATGGCCACAACCCCTGAACCAGCTACTATTTTTGCTCTGTGTATTACATCACTTTGAAATCAGGCTAGTCTAAAGGACAGAGGTCCCAGTGTCCCCTTTGAACTGCCTGATTGGTTTGGGGATTTACCCAAATTTTTTTCAGTTTTCCTTGAAATTCCAGCCACATCATGTGAAGACATTTTTCTTCCTGGACGTTTGGCTGCAGCGAAGGAATTAGTTCATGAACTGCTCAGTTTCACTGTATAAACACAAGATGTGGATTTAGAATCAAAGTCATACGAAGTCCTCTCTATTTGCTGGGATGTACAGTTATCCGTAACAGACAAAGGTTTAGCTGGAAACACCAAGCTTATGACAAACCCAGATCTTTGAAGATCAGGAGTAGATGAACTCTTATGTGCTGCACACATCCTGAGTGATTTTAAGAAACTCAGGAATATTGCATGTCCTCTCACTTTAATATTTAACAAGATGAGAGCTTTTTCTCTGAAACTTTTCAGTTTCCTTTAGTTGTTGTACATTCCACCCATCTAAGCAAGCTACTATTTTCTATTTTTGTATTACATTTGAAGCAGATTGCAATGTTTGCCCTAGAAATTGGGTAAAACATCTAAAAGCAAAAATTGTTCTTTGTTTTTAAAGCCTAAATTGAATCAAATAATATTATATAAAGCTGTCCAAAATGTAAAAAATTAAGTTAAGCACACAAGAGAATTAGTTTACTCTTATTGTGTAGAAGAATGGGTCAATAATTCTCATCTGCATGATCCTCGAAACAAATCTACGGTCACACTAGTGTTACAACCTGAACAGATTGCTGCTCTGACTGAAGGATTGGGTGCAGAAGAGTCTGTGAGCCGTCCAAGGACCACCATGGGAACTTAACGGGAAGGACTGGCTGGAAAGATTGTGGGAGTGTAGTGACAGTTAGGGGACTTTTCTCATGTGAAAAGAGTCCAGCCATTACATAGAATAACACACCAGTAAAAACAAAGAACATCCATGAACTGATAATGAGGGTACTTAAATTTCATGTGGAAGAAATACCCCAGCATTCGATCTGTTTTTTTTTTTTTTTTTTACCTGTCTCTCCACATTTATATTGTCGCCAGGTTAATTACAGCATTTTCCTCTTAATTCCCCAGAATAGAATCATGACAGTTTTGCAAGCAGCAAGGTAATATAATCTCATATTTTCATTTACCGCTGTTAACCGTGTTGCAAAGTAGTTTTAACCGTGTCTCGAATGGTGACATCTCATCATGGCACAGTATGAAATGGTCCTGAAGTTGAATGAGACTCAAACAAAAGCGTGAGGGAATTAGTATTTGCGAGGCACATTTCCAGAAAGTGTTTATGTTCATCTTAAAGCCTTTCTCTGGCAGAAGCGATTACATGAACGTCTCCTACTTATTTGTTTTCATCTGAACATTTGGCTGAGGGGTTTATCCATCTTGACAAGCACATAATATGGCTTTTGGTGATGTGAAGGAGAAAATGGAAGAGATCGTAGGAGAGAGGGGAGAAAATGGGAAAGTTAAAACAGAGCTCTGTGGTGGGGTTTTATCACTTTTCTTGCTCTTCCTCTCCTCTTTATACCAACATGCTTAACTCCCCAAAGATGTGTTGAAAGATCACAGTAATCCCCTCGAAATGACATTAGTCCTCACTCTCTTCTTTGAGTAGGTGGAAATCATCTCAGCCAAATTGCTGATGACACTCTAGGGTGTTGGGAATGATGTGATAAACATATAAAGTTCCCAATGTAATTTGATTAAGTCTAAAAAGTATAAATATGGTATCTGCTCAGCATTCCATGGTAAGCCTATTAGAGGCTCTACAGTAGATGAATTTTGGTCACTGTTGTGCTTTGACTTAACTCCTTAAAAAGTAAAAAGGTACATGGTAAAAGTGTTTCAGAAAGTTTTCTTCACTTTCTGTTGGTCACTGTACTTATTAAGGAAAAATCTCCAAAAATCCATTGACTCATAATTTCATAGAGAATTAAAAATGTTAGAATCCAGTCATTAAAATAATTATTGACAAATGTAATTGTGTAATATTTTTTATGAGTAAATGAAAAGAAAGAATAAAAGATTGCTCAGGTAGTGCAGAAAATATTGTAATTACTTGGTAACCCTGCACCATGAGGTCAACCCCCCCCCCCCCCCCCCCCCTTTTGGTCATTTCTTTGTCTATTTTTATTTTTTATTTTTATGTTTTTATTTTTTGGCTGCTGTTAATTGCTGCTTTCCAAAATGAACAAACAAAAACCACATTTGTTTAATTAACTTTAAAAGCCCTTAAGGGAATTGTTGTTGGGTTCTCAAGGGTTAAAGAAATTAGTATTAGTTACAAAGTACAGTGAAAGCTGTCTAAATTTGGAGAAATGAATCAGTGATGACCTGGCAATAGGTCATACCACACTGTTTAAGTTATTTAATCTTTTTTCTTTTTTTTGGAAACAAATTACTAATTAAGTCATAAATTACATAAAGGTCGTTTGTGTAGTGTGGAAAAAGTGGGAAATAGAAGTAAATAATAACTTGTGACTGTACAATATAAGCAACCACAACAGATAAGTGTGGGTGAACAAACTACAAGTATAAGAAGTCACTTCACATGAAGATACACAAAAAAGGAACTTGTATTGTTTTAATACTTGGCAGTATTTTTAAAGACCATAATTTTACTGGAATTTACAAAAATATTAACTGACAGACTAGAAATAATTGGCACCGTTAATCAAAATCTAAGGTTTTAAGTTCTTAATGGTTCATTTGTTGTTACACGTTTTAAACTGGTTATCAAGTTTTGTTAAAAACCAAACATTTAAATACATTTTTTTCTACTTTGTTTTTAGACTAACCCAATATGACCTAATAACCATTAAGTTTCATAGAGAAAATGGTTTATGAGCTGCAGTGGGTAATGACTAACTACCAATTTGTTTTCACAAACTGGGAAAAAAATTAAAAAAATAATGGCTTGACCAATAAGCAGTATCCATTTTTTCCCCTTTATTTGAGCAAATCCTTGTGTACCTTTTCCTAAAATGTACTTGTATTTGACAATATGACAAAAGTTGGTAAATGGTGTATACTTGTATAGTGCTTTTCTTCCCACAAGGACAAAGTGCTTTTACAGTCACAGACCGATTCACCCAGTCACACACACATTCACACACACACATTCACACTACCACCAGAGGCAAGGTGGGATTCAGTGTCTTGCCCAAGGACACTTCGACTCATGGGTTTGCAAGGTGGGAATCGGACCTGCAACCTTACGATCATGGGTTGACTGCCCTACCGCTGCACCACGGCCGCCCGTCAATATGATAAAAGTTCCTTAACAATATCCTTCAGCCTGCCTAAGAAGAATCTGTCAGAAATCCCTCAGCCACTTGCTTTGTTGTTGGACAAAAAGTGCATTGTATCGCTTGTTTGGACTGCCCTCTAACACACTATCTTAACCACTTGGCTACCACTTGATGGCTAACTCCAAAATGGAGCATTAGCGAATGTGGAACTCTCGCTCCACCGATGCTGCATTTTGAGCGCTGCAGAAAGAGCACCAGAGTGCTTATTTCTGCTCCATCAAATTGGGAGCCCAGGAGGCTGGATTGGAGTGCTCAGCTCCAAAAGTGACTGCCAAGATATGCCACTGATTTCTCAACCAGATTTTAGTCATAACAGCATTATCCAGTTAGAGCGAGATTTGTCTTCTGGTCTTCTTTTTTTGGTATTCGGATGTTCTAGCATTTTTCCTATTTATTTATGTATTTGTGATTAATCTTGAACTTTTGTTTGAAATTGTGCCGGGGTATTTCCCAGTGATGTGCACGCGTCTGTCAGTGTTTTTGGAGCCCATATACTTCAGCATGTGTGGCTGTCTTTTTGCTGATCCACCTCCCTGTGTGAAGTGTTGGATAATTAGCTGCCTTATCAGCCTGGGACACGGGCAATCTCCTCTCCACTGACAGGTCATGGAGCCCAGGACCAGCAGGAGGTTGAAGAAAAAGAGGAGGTGGGATGATAAGGCCACTAGAGGAGAGACAAGGAGGGGAAATCGGCAAGGTGCAAAGAGGAGAAGGAGCTGAGAACGGAATGGAAGGCGAAGACCTGAAAGAGAAAAATGGGATGACGAGCAAGTTTAGAGGAGCCGGCAGAGAGATGGAGCAGTTTAAAAGGAGGGAGACAGTTAGGCCCCGCAAGGACAGAGCAGCTGCTCTGGCCTATCAGCTCTTCCATGAGACCTAGGCATTCATTAGCATAAATTCAAATGACAAATGTGGCCCGCTTTGGCAAAGACTAATTAATTCACAGAGGGGGGAAACTCACCAGAGTAAGAATTCAAATCATTCAATGTCAGAAGACTGTACAAGTGAAGCTTGTTCCCGCATGTTGAGCCCCAATGTCTCCTAAAGTTTTATTTCAGTGTTTAAGCTGCTACTACATTTTCATACACTGATTTACAAACAATAATGCATATTTTTACTTTTTTTCATTTTCTGTTTTCAACGGTAAGCATTCAATTTAAAACAAAACATGGATTGTTTAAGTACAATGTTGATTTTTTTTTTCTTTTGTTCATGCATATTTCATATTTTTTTGGCATGTGTGGGTGTGATTACGTTGATTCTGACTGGTCCTGCTTGATATATTTTCACCCAAAGAGGGACAAACAAGCACTCAGGACTTTCTGATTTAAAGTAGGGAACAATGGACTCAAAAGACTGCCTGTCACTGAAGGAGCGACAGACCAGAAGACATAAAGAAAGCATTATTGCTCCCCCTTGTGTTCAGCTCATACTTTTGCCTTTACTCCTGCTTCAAATTTCAAGAGTTTGTGAATTTCTTCAGATACATTTTTTTGACAAATACCAACCTTTGTTTGACAAATTATGACTATTTTGATTGCTTCCTTTTTTGGATTTTAATAAATTAACAACATTTGCAAATAAAATCCAGATTTTCTTTTTAAATATGCTTCTAGTTTTTTAGAAAATATTTTCCATACTATACAGCGCACCGTCAATGAGTCGTCTATTTTTGAAGTCATTTCCTGATTAAGGCACATTGAATTATGAGGTGCATTAAACGAAACAAGAGTCAGAGGGATTAACTATTGAAATAGTTTGTAACACGCTACATGTTAACCAGTCACATTAGAAGCGTTAGCACATTTACAACATCTGTTATGCGATGTACACACTGGTCATGTGATACACATTCAAGAACACGCTGAATGCGGGTTCGCATATGTTGGTCATGCTGGATTGTTGTTACCCGATACCAGCGCGTGTACTTACAGTTAGGTCCCTGATTGGCCAAAAGTCAACTAATTTAACTTTTAGCGTCAGTTTTGGACGCAGAGCCCAAATATTGACTTAAAAAAATGTTTAGTGATGCATGGATGCTAGAGTTTTCAACTTGGAAGCCCGAAATGCACATTTGCAGATGGCTTGTGTGAATGTAGCCTGACTCCCAACCTTTTTTGCAACACGTAAAAAAAAACAGACTGATACCACTAAAGCAAACTTTACTGGGGCCAGCTCCCAACTCCCAACCTTGTAAATAACACGTCTAAAATACAAAGTATGACACCACTACATGTTAGCTTCGTTAGCGTTTTTACAGTTACAGCCAACCAAACATTTTGACGAAGGCCCATGTACCTCACAGAATTGCTCCAACATCAGTAAGCACAACCAGAATTAATATAAGGTGCTCTATTTTGAAAATAAATTAAGGCTTTCAAGTGCGTCTCATGGTGCAGAAAATAAAGTAAATACTTAAGCTTTGAAGGTGGTTTCTTTGCTTTACTCATCAGTGAAAAACCAAGTAGCCACAACATCTGGCTCCTGTCAGGTCCAGGTGTTGCTCCATCAGTGTCAGTATGTGGACATGACAGTTTGAATCGTCTACTTAGACGGTGTCTCTGTGTCTGGCCTTTAACACCTGTGCCTTTGACTAACAACCAAGTTGTCCGAATCCACTGTCATGCAACCGTTTGCATCACCAAATCTCTCATTACAACTTTAAAGTGGGGTGTGAAAGAGCGCTCCTCACTAAACCAGACTTTTCCTGCACCATAATTACATCAAAAAAGGACATGTTGTTCAGTGTGAGGACTATTTATACATCTACTCTGAGAGCCAGCTTTCGCTCTTTCTCCTTCCAAGGAACATCCTACTGTGTGTTCATGTGTCTGTGTGAGACTCAGCGTGGGTGTTGGGGGAGTTGATGGGTGGTTGGCAGGTTTAGTGTGATTCTCCAGGTGGCCCCAGTTGCCTTTGCCCATTACCAATTGCTCCTAGACACTTACAGCTGCAAAATGCATTATACACTGACCCAAACACTTAAAGGTATGTGGTACTCTTTTTGTCTGACACTGGCAGACAGCTAAAACGATTTAAGGGCAATGCTCTAACCAACTGTTCATTCAAAGGGATCATTCAGGCAAAGCCACAACTATTATGGGTCTACTATTCATATCTTTGTATGAGCCCATCACAATTTCCATGCAAGTTTCAAATGCAGGATGAATGCTCTTTACTCTATAGGCAACAGATCGCTCTTTGTTGGAGAATGGGCTCACAAGTTTGTAGCCTTTTAATGGGCAATGAAACTGCAATCCCAACCATGTATTCATTTTATTTTAATTGCAATTATAGCTTTTAGGTCTCATTCACACAAGCCCTTCAAAATGCCAGTTCATTTTTTTTTTGTATTTTCGACTACATGAAATGAGGGGTCAGTTTGTTTTTGGTAAGATTTCATCAGGGTTTAATCATAAGGCATCCAAAACAGTGTCGCATGTGTTTTTGGATCAAAACCTGGCTATAAAAACTAAAAGTGATATTAAGACTATTTGTGAGTCTGCATGTGGAGTCCTATCTCAGAAACTGAATGTAATCTTTACTCCAGGCCTGCAAAACATTTAAAAAAAAAAAAGTAAAAGACATTTTTCATTTTTCTAAGTGTAACTGTGACAGAGTCTTTCATAATTCAAATGTCATTGCCATTTTGGAAATCCACACCTTCCCAGAGGTTTTTATACAGTCAATTCATTGTGCAATCAACTTTTTTTTTTTTTTCGTCAAAACTGCTTAAGTTCAACTGGCAATCACTGATTCTTCAGTTTATATTTGACTTGATCCAAACTTCTAGCCTTTCTTTGCAATGCCTTATAGGTGAGATGAAAAAGGACAGAAAGGAGTGGAGAAATCAGAGAGGAAATGGTTTCATGGCTAAGCTGACTGTTTGTGTATCTCAAATAGACATCGTCTGCTAGCGGTCTGACATGGTGCTACTCTCGCCCTTGGCATGCATCCATCCCTTCAGACTGACACACACACACACGCACACACACATAGCCACTCACACTAATGTGCACAGATTGACAAACAGAAACGCGCATGCAGGCATTTAGCTTGGCTTGCTCTAACCTCCATGCTGTGTCTGACATAGTGGCCATGATTTTTTTTTTGCCTTGCAGCCTGTGAGATGTCAGAGTGACAACCCATAAGGAGGTTGACATGTAATATAGAAACAAATGTGTCATTGTGTTCTCAAAGACAGATTTATAAAGAGAAGAACTATTTTCTACCGTGGATAATGGGTTTTTGATTTCAATGCTGGTTTTAAAACTATATTAACCTGTTCTTTTGCTAAACAGAATGAATTGGAGGTGGGGGGGGGGGGGGTCTTGTATAGTTTTAGTTCTTTTGGTTATTAGAAAGCTATGTCAAGATAAAACCAAGGCATGTGCATCATTTGCTCTAGCGAAATTACCCTTCCATATTGTTCTTGCCTTGAAAACATATTTTTACCCAAACTGATCAAAAGTTTCATCTATGCTGCTATAAGGAGACTTTACTTAGCAGCCACCTTTTTTTTGGAGTGTGAATCAGAAAAAAAAAATACAGAAAAATATATTTTAAATGCGCTTATTCCTCATGACCAAGAGGTCTCAGTGCAATTTCCTTCTGTTACCATAATAAAATTCCACATAAGATATCTTATGTAAAACCTTTTTAACCAGTGCATTATGGTCTGTTGTCAATTTGAGATATTCATCCACCAAATCCTGCACACGTTTAATAACATCTTAGAAGGCAACCCTTTTGCTTCTCCTACTGGAGTTTTTCTAGATAGTGAGTGACCCCAGATATCCACAACAAACACTTATCATGACATTTGGCCAATAATAAACTCAAATTATTTCTTATGATGCTCCTTACTTTCTTTTTTTGCAGTATTAGATTGTTAACATGGACTAAACTCACATTCTTCATAAAATAATATTCTTAATAATATAAATACTTGTATTTCAATAACAACAATATTTCCATAAATGTGTTATTGAACATATTTCAAATTATCTCAGCAAAAAAGAAAAATAAATCATGTCAGTCTGAAAGTTATCCATCGCGTTTTGTTCATAGTTATTATTTCTCAATATATTTTTTGTTAGTTTTAACCAACAAAAACCATCCTTTTTTTAGCTTTTCTGAAGCTGAAGTGCTTCCTTATGCACCAGCAATGTCCAAAACATCTGAGATTTAAAACAAATATAGTGTTTTTTGGAACTACAGAATGCACAGTTGACTGATGGTGTTTTCAATAACAAACTGTCAGCTGATGGGATGTCAGGAAACCATCAATAAGTACTGCCATTCTCCTTTCATGACTTGATCTTTCAGAACATCTTTTTCCTTAGTGATCGGAAATATGTATTTACATGGCAGTTATTTATTCTGTATGTAAAATACATTTTGAAAAGACCAAAAATATTAGCATGTATGTGAATATATTTATTGTCTGCAGCAAGTCAGCTGCACGGAGGCACAGTGGTTAGCGCTCTTGCCCCCGGTTCAAGTCCTGGCTGGGGGACTTGAAACAGAACATCAATGGGGGACCTTTCTGTGTGGAGTTGGCATGTTTTCCCCGTGCATGCATGATATGTGGCCCTGCGACAGACTGCCCACCTGTCCAGGGTGTCCCCGGGATAGGCTCCAGCAGCCCCGTGACCCCGAAAGGAACAAAACGGAAGAAGATGAATGAAGGTCAGTTTTAGCCTTGTTCTTAAGTTTTATTTTTTTCAATTATGCAGTTGTCAATCCTGCCTTTGGATCTCCTACTTTGGTGACAGTTTATGTTTTGATATGCATGCTTGATGTGCCTAATTTGTTAATCGGTTTAGATAAAAGCATCTGTTAAATTACTCAATGTAGAATGCATGAGGGAATGGAAATTGATTCCATGGTTCTCTCTGGGGTACAGAAAGCTATAACATATCTGGTCCCATGTTATCCTTTGCCTGCTATAGGGCGTCTCCATTAAGCACCATAGTGGTGGTGTAGTGATTCATTTTAACAATTCGATTAATATCATAATTTGTGGCTTCCGATATGATTCATAGTCAAGATTGGTTCACTTTGAATGATCCGATTCACTGACCTAAAATCAATCCAGGACATCTCTAGCCAAAAATTCAACTAGTGTGACTCAGAAATTATTTATACACACCACCACAATAAATACACACATACCACACTGTATGGTCACATGTCTGTTTCCACACATTGGACTGTAATGACAGTTTGATCATTTTTTGACGCCCTCACGAGTGTGTTGTCTGCCTGCGATGCACTTGGTCATTTTTACGTTAAAGTAAAAAAACAAAAAACAAAACAAAACTAAAGTTCCTTAATCCAAATAGTATTTTCCAAGATCTATATAATCCATTTCTTTAATTTTGAAATGTTTTTATAGTTGTACCAGGTTGATTTAATTAACAACTTGCCTCAGACAGCTTGTCTCAATCTGGTTGGAATTGTAGGAATATAATAATCAATTCGTTCAATTATTTGTTACATCCTTACAATGTAAACTCTTTTTTTTTCAGTAATATGGCAAATTTTCTTAAATAGCCCTATCCTCTTGCAACCCTTGTGCTATCCTAGGCACTTTAACATTGGGAGTTGGGTCATCTAGACCCACTAGACAGTGCTCTGAATCTTTTTTCTTCAATGATTTGTGATCTTCACTGGTGTCCATGGATTACATGTAATCTTTCCACCTTTATCAACCTTTGTCATGGTAGGGAGAACACGTTAATGTAAGGATGGGGTCATCTAAGATAGCACAAGGGTTAACTAGGTTTGAGAACAGAAAGCACATCACACTTATAGCAGTTTTCCACACATCTCTGCAACCTTTGCCCTGGTACAATCTTCTCAACATTTCAATGTACAAAAGGTTTCAGTACCTCAAGGTTAATCCATTGAAAGGAATTGGATTTTTATGTAAAATTACCAATTAATTTGAATAGAAAACAAAGCAGTGCTCGAATAAATGTCTTTTTTTTTCTTTTTAATGTTCATGCAGGTTAATGTAATACTAAGTGGTTCTCACAACGAATTATGTCTGACAGATACCTGGCTGCATGTGGAAGATTATATTAGTTGTACACCCTCCCATTCATTTCCCTATCACTCCTGTGTTAGTTTTCACTTCATTATAAGGCCTTACATGGTATGGCCCCATCTTATATTAAGGACCTCATAGTCCCTTACCACCCAAACAGAACACTTCGCTCACAAAATGCAGGACTGCTTGTGGTTCCTAGAATTAGTAAAAGTCCAGTTGGAGGTAGAGCGTTTAGCCACCAAGCCACTCTTTTATGGAATAAGCTCCCAGCTCATGTAAGAGAGGCCGATTCAGTTTCTACATTCAAAGTTAGACTGAAAACGTTCCTCTTTGGACAGGCTTATTATCAGACTAGTTAGGATTCAGAGATTATTTAACTTAATGTTAATGTGTTTAAATTAAAACTAATAACAATAACAATTTGTTTTTAGGCTGCTAGAAGTTGAAGCTGGGGTAGCTATGGTGCTCTGAGGTTCTGTCCTCTTTTCTCATCTACTTCTACCCTTCCTCTCTTCTCTATTCTTGATCATTATTCATCATTTAGTTCTCCATGCCTCTGTTTTGTGCAGTGCGATTCATGTATTGTCCCTCTTTCCCTCTCCCCTCCTGGGGAGTCGGAGTGCTTCCAGATTCCAGTTGGCTCATCCGTGCTCCTGTACCTGACCGTGTACCTTGTCCCTGCTCCTGCTCCTACATCTGGCTGTGGTTCCTGTCTCCGGCTCGACTCGCACCCCTGACTGTCCCCCCAACCCTGGCTGGATGAAGCTTGTCTGCTGGACTTTGTATATATAGTTGTAGAGTTAGATAAGTTAATTCTTCTCTAAGTGTTCTGGTAAATTGCCTATCCGTCCTGGGTGTGGATCCCTCCTTCATGTGGGCACACTTGAGGTTTCTTTGTTTTTTCCGGAATCTGTTTTTTTTAGGAATTTTTCCTTACCTCGAAGGGGGTCTAAGGGCAGGGATGCCAATATAGCTTAGTCAGTTTGTTAGTTCATTTTAGTATTTTCCTATTGAACTCTATGTATTCATGATCCTTTTGAGTTCATGTTTCACTTTTTCAATTACCGATACGAAGCCCATCGAGACGACTGTTGTTGTGATTTTATGTGTTTTTGTGATTAGTACAGACCTTTCCATGTTCCTGAGCACACTTACTCTTGTTCTAATTTGTGCTGGTCTCCTCCAAGTAACATCATCTTTAATTAAAAAAACAAGTTCTTCCAAAATTTTGAAAAAGAATCAACCATATGTCCATTTAAAGAGAAAGGATCTTTAAACAGGTTTGATTGTGCTTGATTTGAAAAATCTTGCTCTGCATCCCTGAAGGCCATGATACAACTCTGGTAAAGCTTTCCTTGTGTGTCTCAGTTGCATCTGGTTCCTCAATTAAACATCCTTCCAAAACTTTTTTTTTGTTTTATTGTAAATTACTTCAGCAAGTTCCTGTTCAACTTATAGTCTCCATTTTTATCTTTATGGCAGTTGTTCTCATGTCATCTGCTTTGGTATAACTCACATTGCTGGCTGTAGCAACAGCAGTATTTTTGTCATCTATCTTTCTTTGCTGTTGTGTCTTCTTCATCCACCTTTTTTAGTTTTATCAGATTACAGCACAGATGCTTTGGTTACTTTCTCATAGTCCTTACTCTCCAATCTTCAGCCCTCAAAAATATAGATCAACATTAAAAAGCTAACTTTGATGTGGTAGTTTTAAACAGTTGCATCACTGTAACATTGTATTAAATAGACTAAAATTTAAAGTTGATTTTTTTTTTTTTAATGGACATAATACAGCATCAAATCCTTTGGGAAAGAAGTCATCCCAAGAAATTTCAACTCCTAAAAAGTTAACATCATTTTCATCCTAAATGTCTTTCAAATGCACCAGTTGCATTCAAAACTGTCTGTGCTTTCAAAAACTTTACCCTTGCGCTGCACGACAATAGAGCTCAGTCTGTACTGTTATATGGATTAATTAATTGCTGACCTTTTGTGCAGATGTTTTGGCACCATCCCCACCGCCCGGGTAGGGAATAATCACCCAGGTAACCACCGTCAATGTTGGAGAAGCCTATTTATTTTTATGAGACAGGGACACGTTTAATGTACATGTGCTACCATTTCATAATAATGAAATGAAAATCTGTGTTCTTTCACGTCTCTATGAAACCATTCAGTCTTTACTAAATGAATAAAAATCCAAAGAAGCAATTTTCCAATCTTGCTGGTTATTTCTAATCTGTCATAGGCTGTTTGGGTCTTTGCTATGACAGAAGACCACCCACCCACTGCAGCCTTTCACTGTTCCTTCCATTGTGGTTCTGCAGACCTGGTCTATGTGGCACAGTAGGTTAGGAAGTCATGACCAATGGCTGCCGGCTCTATGATGGCCCCTTCATATTTGACATCTGTATGCTCAAACAGTCGCTCATATATTATCGCACTCATTGTGTTCACCACATTTCTCTCGCTTGAGAGTACCCACACATACAAATGTGATAGGCAAGCCAAACAGTAATCAAAAACACACTATTTCTGTGCAGCATGTCAAGTACATTTAGAAAAATATACATGCAACTTTGGAGAAACTGGAATCTTTTCAACCTTCAGAAACCAGATGTTGAATTTACTGAGAAATGATGGAGTGTTCCCTTTTGGAAGACATTAGAGTCCTTATGGAAGCAAATTTTAATTTAAAGAAATCCAGCTGAACTGTTAATAAGGCTGACCATGATGTTTTTTATGTTGTCATCCTACTGTGTTGCTCAGAAAACAGCTGGAGACCGCAAGCTTTCATGTGCAGACCCAAAGAGGGGATACAAGCCCTATTGTTGAAAGATGAGCCAATCTACATGGTATGTCTGCAGTACACATGTTCATTGGGGTTAATTAGTACCGGTAAGTGGGATTTTCTACTGATATCTCACTGGATTCAGTTTGATTCAGTAGAGTAAGTATTCCATATACAATAGTATGTGTAAAGGAATAGAATATAACAGAACAGAATTTTCTTGCCGCACTGACAGATCTTCACTATTTGCCACCCATTGCTGTCAACCCACATAGTCTGATCCTCCCACAAATGCTCGTTTTGAAATTATAAACAAAGCTGCCACTATGTTTCTTCATTGTTCTTTACTTTTACTAAATACTACTCTACTTTAAATGGTAAATGTGTATACCTGTTTGGTGCTTTTCTACCTTGATTTAAGGCCCAAAGTATTTTACAGTCACAGTCCCAATCACCCATGCACACGTATTCACACACTAACGGTGGCTCGGCTCCACTGATGCCAACCATCAGGAGCAATGTGTGAAGTGATTTATACAAATCCAAAATAATTTATAAATGAATTACCTGTACTGCCACACCCATCGACAAGACATAAATAAGTCATTTTTTGTTGGTGAGTGTGGAATAGTGTGGAAAAACTAAAAGAATAGGAAAAAAACCTGGTTGTAAGATTCAGACCTGCACATCTTCTCTACAGCTCTTAAGGGGTCATTGGCGTTTGTCCAAACAGTCAATGTTCTGTTTACATTTGTATATTTTGGAAGATCTTGTAGAGCATATGGGACATTATTGGATCTCTCAATTCATTTACAGCATCAGAACTTAGTTTGTATTAACTGCAGTCAGTCGTACTTTTTTCCCATTGGGTGTTTTTGAAATGTCAGGACTGCCTTTGGCCACTAATTCTTTTCAGAATTTTGTCAATTTATCTTTGTGCAACCACAAAACAAAAATAGCTACAGCTGCTAATCTCAACATTTGATTTCCGGTTTTGGCAGATGATGTGTTCTTGATTAGCTAATTGAAGAATAAACTTTAATAAACAGTCTGCAACTAACAATGAAGTTGCTACGATGAGAAGTAAAGTCAGTTATACTTTTAAGGGAAAAAAGAAACACGGGATGCCTTCTTTTGGTTGGGAGTGGGGAACTTTGCCACAGAAATTGTAGCCTTTTGAAGTTTTATTTATTAGTAGAGCAAGCTGCAGTACAAAGATGAGGGGTGGAAAGTTGGAGCAACTATTGCTAGGAGGCAGTGCTATTAAAGTCTAACCCTCACCTGTGGTTTTGTGTTTTAGCTAGGAAACAAAACTAAGGGCAATCATAAACAGTTATATAGATTATGGCAGTTAAAAAAAATGCTGGATTGTCCCTCTGAAATGGCATATCAGGGATGAGCTTGATGTTTCTGCAAGTGTTTAAGGCCAGCCAATTAAAGTTGCATGGGCATTTTGTCAGGATACCTCCAAAGGCTTACCTGGTTGTGTCCAACCAGTACTACAACTTGATATGTAAGAAAAGCTAGGAATATTGTCTGTTTTTCCTGCCTTGGGAAACAAAAACTGAAAGAGTTTGTAGGAGGGTTTTGCGATCACCTTTGCATAGAGCTGAGTCTTGATACTGTATGTGGCTAGATTGATGAAAAATGTGTGTCTGTCATTCCATTATCATACAATCAAGGAAAAACTCAAAATAGAAAAAAATAAATTTGAAAAATCTTTTACCTGACACTGTGTGAGTGTTTTTTGTTGGGTAATTGTGAGTTTGTCTGTAATAGATGCCTATAAATTTTTAAATCCGTACACAGTTATTTTCTAATGAAAAGCAATAGTTTTTGATCAAGTTCCTGTCTGTTTCTATAAAATTTCATCTTTAAGTGTTTCCTCAGCCTTTGTAATCACAGTAATAACTTTGCGCTGTTTGCTCTCCATCGTGAACCTCCCCCGGGGTGGGCACAGTGCCCAGTCTGCCAGAGCTGGTACTGGGTGTCTCATCTACTATAAATCTGCAGTTAACATTACAGTATTGCAACAGCAATCCAAATATCAACACATGTGATTTAGGAAGAAAATGAACTAGTAAGATTGATTTTTAAGTTGCTTTAACTAAACTTGATTTATTGAACAAGCTTTTTTCATGGCTAAATTTTTTACACCAAGAACTATGTGCCTTAATCACGTAGTTCAGCCAGAAAATAAAGACTCCGTCCCCAAAGGCTTAGCCTCACTGGTGTGAGAAAAGATGTCTCACATTATCCTCCTTGGTGTCCTTAGGCCAGCCTGGGAATTAGTCTCAACTTTATCTGATCTCATATGTGTCCTTTTCTCACACTGCCAACAGCATATCTCCATCATTCAAATACACCCACAGACACACACACACACACACATACACACATGGTACATTTGTCTCCCTCAAATACTACCGCTGGCATCACTCCTTCAGAGATACTTGTGAAAGGAATTGTCTGAGAGAAAGTCACAGCATTTGGCAGTGATTGTGGTGCCCCAGGCAAAGTGTCTGAAACACAAAGCTTGTGTGTGTGTTTGTCACCCAGGGGAGAAGTGATTCCAACCCTGTTAGTCTTTAGGGTAAGAGACAGCTCACCCCATTTATGACCTCCAGTACCTTAATCACATTTACATGTTGGCTGACGACTTCTTACGAAAATTTCAGTTGTCAGCTAAAAGGCCATTATTTTCATATTAAATCATTCATCTCTTTAGTTTTTAGTCATAATTAGCTATTAGTCATAATTTTGAAAGTGTTTATTTTCATGCGCACCATTTATGTCAAATCTTTAAAATTCATACATTGGAGAGTAAGTTTAAAAAGTTCCAAGATTGAGCTTTTTTTAAATAAATTATCTCTATCGTAGTTTTGCTTGCTTTCTCAGTTGCCTAACAGCTGTAACCACAGCCTTGGATGGCAATTCCCTTTCTGTCAAGTTTAATCTTAGTCATAAAGCCACATTATTTTAGCAAAGCTCATTTTGTCATTTGACTGAATGGAAACCCAAATTATTTGTAAGAGCAAAAGAAAAAAAACTGTGCAATAAACCTAAACCAAAGGAAGAGTAATTTCCTCTGGAACCATAATGGAATTAATAGAGGCAAAACTTGAAGAAAAAAAGTTTTTCTTTGTCTAGGGTCATGTGATTGTGAAGTAAAAGCACAGCCAGCCTGTTTCCAGATTCAAAGCATATTTTTCTTTCTTTCCTTTATCTTTAAATTCAGGAAAATAAAGCATGTGTAGATTCTGTTGCATTAATTACCAACTACCAATGTTCCCCTGTGGTTTCCATCCACTTTGAAGATTCCTTCACAATAGACCGGCAGACTTAACCATTTCCAATCTGAAGGGGGAAAAGAAAAATCTCTGTGATCCAATGACAATGCCACATTTCAGCTAATTGTTAGCGCAGGAATTGTATTATAATAGAAAAAAAAAACACGTCAGGAAAAATCCTGGGGTGGAAATGCTGCCAGCTGTGATTCACTGACAAGTGGAAAAAAAAAGACTTAAAAAAACATCCACTTTTGCATTTTCTTTTTCACTCCAAGACAGTGAGACGTCGTAATCCTTGGTTCATTGTCAGGGTTGTGTGGGACTGGCCAATGAGAATAGCCTTTTGATGGCAATGGAGAGCACATAGGGAGCCTTGCCAAGGAAGGCTTCAGAAGTTAATGGGCCAGTCTCAGCGCTAGAAGTAAAATCCTGGCTGGAGTTATCCGTGGATTCCATGGCGTTATCTACTTCAGCGGTTTTGAAGATTATCTTTAAAGAAAAACATGACAATGTTAAGCACAAGAGAGATGTTTAAAAGCTAAGGTTTTATCAAGACTTACAGCGCATGGAATTATCTCTGCGCTAAAGCTGATTTGTATTAGATAACAGTTTCTCGACATGCTGCTGTAGACTTAAGCATTTTCTTAAAAGCATTGGATTTAGTTTTTGTGCCATGTTACCAGTGAAGCTTCTTTTCATTGTAAGAAGTGATCATATGTTTGAAGTGTGCCTCATGGTTACACAGAATAAAGAGTGGAAACAAATACAGCCTGATTTCTTATATGGTGCTTGTTAAACCTTGTTTTGCAAAAAAAGAAACAAAAAAACAGGGAAAAATGGAAATCCATACAATATATTGGAATGTAGAAAGCACAGGCAGTTATCTGACCAAGATTTCTTCATAAGCAAAACAAAACCTGTAAGAAAATGAAGACAAGACGTCAAATCATTTAAAATAAAATAATGATTAAAAAAAACTTTATTTGTGTGGCCCAAAAAGCTGCATTAAATGGATATTTATTACAAAAAACAAGATGGTTGGAAACAGAGGGAAGAATGCCTCGGAGTAGATGTTGTTTTATTGATGGTTTTTGGGCATGTTTGCATTTTCAAGGCCCACTACGATTATTTCTGGATCAGTTTTAAAAGCATTCTCAGTTGTTGTTCAATTACGATTATAGCGTTTTTAGCCAAAATCAAGAAATCTGTGTCATTTTCTGGGACATATTTTCTACCGAGTGGAAGGAGTTCATTAGAAATTCACCTCAAATTTGAGGACAGAACTGTTGGTCTGGAGTAAGCCCGCTCTTTCTTCCCATCATCCGTCTGTTTACATGCGCTCCCGCTGGCTTACAGCCCCTCACAACCCTACATTAATATAAGAGGTGCAAGCAATATCGGAGCTATCCAGTCATACAGTTTTGAGCCAGATGGCATCTTTGACAAGGAAAATCTAGAACTACATGGATCTATTTGTCTGCAAGTGGATGCATCAAAATGGAGCGGAGCAGGGAGCTTGTGGCTTGCCATAGTATCTTCAATGTCATATCAGTTTTTTCCCTTTTTTCGTCTGCTCCTGCTTCACAACAACTAGAATAAATAAATACCCATGAAATGCAATTTTAAGTTTAATTGTATTTAACCATCATGAGAAAAATGCCACAAAAACATGTTTAAAACACAATTTTCATTGGAGAGGATCTTTAAGCCCCTACTCACATAAATCTACCTCTACCCTTCTGTGGAAGGATCTCCTTTAGAGCAGCAACTCAGCCAATGAGCCCCATGCCATCAGCAGCCAGGATAGATTAGGTTTCTGTCATTGGCAATGTGCTGATAACACTGCACTGAGTGGCACTTCCTTACCGCCATTTCACCTCGGCCATCCCACACTTGTCAGACCTCTACAGGTCAGATAGGGTCTGTCAGTTAAATAAGAGATAAAGGGTAAGTCAAGGGGGGTGGTCCTCTCTGTTGGTTTAACACGACAGTCTGAGGGGTTTTGTTACTGATGAGGGTCACAGGGCGAAGAAACAGCTCACAGACAAACGGAGAGGGGAAGTGAGAGTTGACTGGCACATTTGCTGGCGCCTTGCTATCACTCTAGTTAATCTAAAGAGACAAGAGATCTCCTGAGGTAGAGAGATGACCACGGGAACGGAGAGCGGACTGAAAAGAGGGACACAAAAATTGGGATTATTTGATTTCTCTGTGCACATATGCTGTGTTTTTTATTCTGTAAACTTTAAAACTAACCTGAAAGTTCACCTTGAAGTTCACTGCAGCTTCAAAACTTTTTCTTTTTACCTCCTAATTTTGCTCCTTTTAATTTTTCTCCATCGTTTTTTTCTGCTAAAACAATTAGTATTTCATATGAGAGGCACCACCTTTTCACACATATCACTGATGATTAACCTTCAGTGGTAACTTTGACAAAATAGTCTCCAGGATAGATTTAGTCAGTCTGTCAAGAGGCATCAGTTCAAGCAGGATGAGACCCATGTCAAGTCTTACCTCTGTACTCCAGAACAGAGGCACATCTGCCAAACACTGTTATTGAACTGGCACCAAAAGAGCGTAACCTAGCCGCTTCGTAAGTATTACAGGTGCATGGTGAAAATATATTAATGTCATATTTAATCAATCATTCTTACCCCAGGGGAAAATCCTGTTTAAAGTGTAGAAGTATTAGCAATTTTTAGCTTTAGAAACGTCAGGATATCCCGCTCAGAAAATCAGTGTAACAAAGAGCCTCCTCTCTGCCTGTCAAAATATTTTGCCTTTTGTCCTCAGGAATCTGTTCATTTCTGTCAGCAGCGGCCTGCAATGCAAATTGGGAAAGGCGATGCCTCCACCTAAGGGTCCAAACAGAGCACTACAGCGGTGTTCTCTGTTTACTGAGCACATCAGAGGCAGGAGCATCAATAGCAAGTTCTTCGTCACAAGGAGATTTTGAACTTTAATATCAGCAATGTTAAACTAATGTAAATGAAATCACAATTTGTTTGAATATCAATGTTTTTTTTAGAAAGTAATCAATCAAACGTTATTTTTTCTACAACTGCCACATCCAATTGGAGCTTATTTTAAAAGTGGCAAATTTTTTTGAATTATGGTAATTTAAAAAAGGTCTAATGAGCACTTATTATTATTATTATTATTATCTATTTTTTCTAATGCGCAAGTTATAACAAATATCGCAAACAATTTGATATCCGGTCAGACAAAATAACGGCTTTCTTTAATTATATTTTATCCCAGGTTTTTTGGGTAGATGAAAACCATAAAAATATCAAATAAAGACAGAGAAAATATATTTTTAAAATAGTTTTTAACTTTAGATGAAACTGTTTGGTAAGTTTGGAGTAGATACAGAGAAAAATACAACACAAGTATAAAACATACAAACTTCTGACCCCAAGGATACAAAAAGATAGTTGTTAATATTTTTTATACATTCTTATATACAGTGTGGACTACTTTTTCTTTTTCAAATTATATGTGTGCTGACAGAAAATGCAGTAATTTGTAAAATCCATGCAAAAATAAGACAAAAGCATGTAAGGACAAACACAATCAGAACAAAGATGGTCCCAATGTATGCATCAAATGCATCATGGTCTCATTTTCCTCTCCTGTTGTTCTCAATATTATTATCTTTTTTGGGGGGGGATAATTAAACTGAGTTGTGAAGTGCACAAATACAAAATAAAGTAGGTAATGTAAAAGGATGATTATAAGGTGATACCTGGTACATGGTTACAAAAGGTGAGCACAGGAATGCTTGTTAAAGGTGTGAATCAAAAGGAATACTTTTTGCTTGGAAGAAAATGTTTTTTTTTCTTCTTCGAGTAAATAAAAAAAAGTTTAAGATGTTTTTTTCTTCTGCCAACAATTCTGCAGTATCTCAAAAGGAAATAAGTTATTTTGGTCCAGGAAAAAAGGTCTTTGCTACGTTACCTATGAAAATGAGGCAGGGTAATTTCTACATACTAGTGTTTTCCTCCAAAACATCAAAAAAGAGTCACACTTTAGTCTATTCTTTCTACAAAACAAGGAGTCACGTGTGTCTTTATTCTTCCTACAGAACATGGGGAATAAAGTTACAGTGGGAGGATTAAGGTGAAAACATGCGGAAACGAGGGGGAAGAAAGAAAGTGTCCCTGAGTGTAGGTTTGTGTGTACGTGATCCGTCTTTGTCTGCCTATATGGTCTCCACGTAATTAGCCGGGAATAAGCCTTGGCGACCATCTTTGCTCCAGCCCCTCCACCAGGCTTTGTCCACCGTCTCCACGTCCCGGATGATGTCACCGGGTTCAAAGGAGATCTCTGTTTCGTCCTCTGTGGGAACCACGAGACAACACAGTGAAGACCAGGTAATCGCAAGGTAATTATTGCAATTGAAAGGCACTTCATGTGCACCTGCATGGTAATTATCCCCCAAATGGCATCTTACCTGCCTGGTAGTCATAGAGCGCTCGAACGCACATGTGCTGCTCGACTGAATCCTGAAATGGAGAGAAAACAAGGTCAATGAAAAAAAGTATAACACTCTGCTAATTACGGTTCAAGCAAAAACAATTCAATACAAATTCTAAAAAATATGCACTCACATTTTCTTTTAACTTTATAGAACAGTGTTCTCTTTCTTCTAAGAATTTCCCTAAATCCAGAATGTTTAAAAATTGTATTATTTTTAAATGTCATTTTTTGTCTCAGTTATTAATTTGTGGTTTTAAAAAGACATACCTCTGCTGTAATTAATGTAAGGTATTACCTTTATTTTCCACTAATTACCACTGGGTAAATGCCGTTTTTTTTTTTCCGGTTTGTCTGCTTTTCCTGGTTGTTGCTGTCTTTACTACGTGTGTAACTGATCTCTGATGACCCCCTTCATTATCATTGTTTCCATTAGTAACGCACTGAAAGACGCACCTCCTGTCCATTCTCTGAAATGCCCTCATCCTTATCCTCTGTAAACTCCTCTTCCTCATCAGCGTAAGGATGGCAGGACACACTCAGCTCAGACATGCTGTGCTCTGTGTCAGATGGGCTCAAAGATCGCTCTGAGGAAAAGCAGAGGAAAAGGAGTTTATATTCATTCAGGAAGAGGAAAAAAAGACAAATGAAAGCTTCATTTTTGAACAGTTTGATGCCATACCTGTCCCATTCTGTTCCTGTCTGTTTGTCATCCCATTGGTTGGGAGGATTAGAGAGTCACGAATCTTGTCTTGACAAATGGGTTTGGTGTCTGAAATAATAACTTCATAATGACTAAAGATCACATAAAAAAGGATGTAATAAAAAAATTGGCATTCTGTTTTGCAACAGTTTTAATTGAAGTTCTGCTAAACCAAAACAGGAAAGTGAGGATACCTGGAACTGATGACACCTCTGTCTCCACAGGCTCAGCAGGAGGCTGGCTTTCTCCGAACTCCTTTCCATCTTCCTTAGCCTCATCTTCATCATATCCCACTTCTGGAATTTCCTCCAGTAACGCAGTCTCTTTTAATCCATCCACCTCCTCCTCCTCCTCCTCCACCTCTTCCTCTTCCTTGTCCTCTTTCAAATGCTCTTCATTCACCTTCTCCTTATGCTCCTCTTCAGTCTCTTTTGTCTCAATCTGTGCATGTTCTGGCATGGTTTCACGCTGCTCATCAGTCTTATGGTCCTCAGGTTCCTCCACATCCTCTTCCTCATTCTCTTCAACCAGTACAGCTTGTACTGTGTAGGCAATGTCTGGAAGCAGCCCATTGTGAACATCACTTGCAGTGCTGCAGTCTGTTGATTAAAAAATATATATAGTTTCAATCAAACTAACAGTAGCAGTGATTTATTTTAGAAATTTGGATATGAATGCGATACACAATGGAACATTTAACCATGCATTAACCTTTCCTAAAGTTTCCTTTATTTCAGAACCGTAAGTTCCTTTTATTTTTGAAGGTTTTATTCTTTTGCCATTCTAACCTACCTGTGCTCAGATGTGAAGTCTCAGGGAGGGGACTGGCTAGAGTATTTTCAGAGCTTGAGAACTCTGTCTGGTTTAGGATATTTGGGGGTGTGGCTGGGGGAGTCTCTAGGCTTTTTTCTATCAAACTAGGCGACAAAGACCCCAAGAATCTCAGGGAGTCAGAAGGCTCTGTGGGTGATGGCGCTTTGGGTTCATAAATAACCTGGTTGCTGGTTTGTGAAACTCTGGGCAAGGCTGAAACAGGGGGAGTGGGTCGGAGAGGAGACAAGGGAGGTGACATGGGAGCCTTGGGCATTTGCGGGGAGCTTGCTGAGCAGAAATCGGGGCTCCTGGGGGCCGATGTTGCATGAAATAGCGGGGAGGGAGGAGCCCGTGAGAAGGGGGACACCAGGGGAGAGCTGCGTGGAGAGGATGGGGCGCTTTCTTCTGCTTTCGAGAAGATGAAGGCTGTATCTGTCAGGCTGCGCTGATATCTTCTGAATGGTTTGCCTGGAGAGAAACAAAACAGTTTCCTGTCAGTTCAAAGACAAGCACACAGTGAGCATAGAAAATCTTGAAAATGCATCCACTGCAATCCACTTTGGCTTTCAAGTGAATACAAAGTCACTTCACTGTTTATTGAAGATCATACCGGTACGGGAAGAGCCAGGGCTGGTGGGACTCTGCGATGATGACGATGACAGCTGCCTGAAGAACTCCCTGGGGTTCATGGAGCGCTGGGACACCAACACTGCTGCCTCCTACATGTCAATAAATGCACAATTAGAAAAAATAAAATAAAAAATTGACCGATTCTATTTAAACAAAAAGATGTCATTCCCGTCAAGGTTTTTTTTTTTATTCAGCACAAAGTAAAACCTACGGCTGCCTTCTCTATGGATTCGCTCCTGCGCAGACGAGCCCTCATGTCCTCCTGGTGCTCCCTCTGAAGCTGATCCTGTCAGTGCAAAAAACATTTGAACTTCCAACAAACATTGAAAAAGACAACAAGCCTACTCTTTAGCTTGAAAGTTAAGAGCTAATTGCAAACCCTTTATGGAAGGGTTGTCCAAACTGTTTTGCAAAGAGCGCCAACCATTTGCCCTGCATTTTTAAACCCTTATGTTGAATGCAAATGAACTATTCCATAAAATTATTTTTGCAATGGGACACTTTTTATCTCTTCAACTCTATCTCCTGAACAGAAATATATTTTAATAAAATCTTTACCAAATTAAAGTAGAATTTTGTATTTGAATGTCTGTCAGAAAAAAAGATGTTTGGCAACATTAAATCAGAATAACATTAAATGTTATATTATTCATTATTAAATGCTCACTGTAAACTTTTAAACTGAAATCATGTCAACAGGAAAATAACACAAATAGTTTTCCTATTCAGAAGTACAAAACACTGGGGTTTTGATCACAGACACAAATTTGTTTATTTTGTTTACAGTTGACATTTTAGAAATAACCTAGAAAGTGGAGTATTGCCACAGGTTTACAATGGCGTATACTGGAATTTAGCCAATCACAACCAAGAAATAGTACACACAGTATTATTAAGTACTGGGGGCCTATTGATGTTCAGACAGAAAGCTGCAGGCCAACAGAAATTTGAATGTGGGCTGCATTTGGCCCACGGGCCGGACTTTGGACATGCCTCATTTAGTGTCTGTCTCCAAGTTAGAAAACTATTTTTCAGATTTTGTCTCTTTTCTTGAGGATGTTTCCAACAGAAGATGTGTTTTTTTGATGCAGTGGACAGTTATTCTCGCATTAAAAGTCCATCAAAAATGCAAAGAAATCATGCACTCACCCATTTCAACTTTTCCTTTCTTTGCATTTCTTCGTCTTGCTCTGCTTGTTTTCTTCTGCAAGACAGACAAGCAAATGAAAGCATTTAACAAATCACAGTAAACAGTGGGAAACATGAGCTGAGCTTATGCTTTCTAAGTAAGATTTGGTTCCAACCTTTGCTCCTCGATCATTTGTAGTTTCTCATTCATTTTGCGGTCTCTTTCCTCTTCTTCTCTTCGCTCCTTCAGAATTCTTTCTCTTTCAATGCGACGTCTCTCCTCTGCTGCTTTTCTCCTTTCTTCTTCTTTCCTCTTCTCTTCTTCCCGCTTCAATGCATCAATAGTCAATCATTTAGTCCATGAGTTTCAACATTAACACCTGCCTCCCATTTATTGTTTCTATTTTTGTTAAGAAATAAAAGAGTATTTTTGCATACCTCTGCATGTGCCCAAAAGGAATCTCTGTTTATGTGTCTCATCTCCATTGCTGCATTAGTTTTCCTGTAGTTGGTACCCTTTATGACAAAACGGGAAATAAAATACAAATGTAAAAGCACTTTTGTTATAGTATGATATTTTCTTTTTAGTCTTGATTTAAAACAGTAAACATGCCCAACTGACTTGTCCTTGACAATGGGGCACTGCTAAAAAGTTAAGTCTGTGCTGCCATCTGATGGACACAAGAAGTACTGCAGCGCACTCACCACTATGTCCTCCTTTTCAGTGGATCTCGAGCTCCGTCTCGCCCACTGCGATGGAGTCTGAGCTTGAGCCTTGCTGAGCTCAGCTTGTACCTTCTCTTCTGTCACATCGTCAGCCTTCTCAGCACTAATGAAAGCGTGCGCTTCCTAAAGCATGGAGGACAGGGAAAGAGGAAAAGTTCGGGAGGTGGAGGGGGAGAAAGATAGATATTCAATTGAACTTTGCCATGCAGTTCGGCAGACACACACACTAAGACACACAAAGATAGTTATACTCATATCCCCTCTGGTGCTTTTTTGGGGCTTGGAGTTATGAAAAGTTGGAGCCAAAAGGTTTTAGTTGTAAGAACTGAGAGAGAACAAAAACAGCAAAGACCTCAGTGTGGGAACACAAATGGTTTGGGTTGGAAAATTAATAACTAAAAAACTGAAGCGGGAAATGATAACTAGTAGCAAATCTTTTTATGTGTTTAGTGGGAAGAAAGACCTAATTTAGCCTAATTTTAAGATGTAGTAACTAAAATGCAAGAAATAGTTGTGTTGTTGTCTCACAAAAATGCTTGTACACTGTAGAGGCCTAAAAGGAAAACATTCTGTGCTGCATATTTTTACTTATTACCACACACACGATGCTCCCATGCTTTTAGGACTTTAAACATGTTCTTATGGTTTTAGGATCTTAAAACTACTTTGGAAAAAAAGGAAAGTCTAAAACACAAATGCTCCACTGTTGGAGGTGTTAAACATGAATTGAACTGTGGGTACTTGTGCGCGGCCAAGACCTCTGAATAATTTCCCCTTCGAGGATTAATAAAGGCTTCTTGACGAAGGGCCAGGTCTGCCAGCCTCCAGCAGGAAACCACAGCTTTGTGAGACTGACAACACTGACACTGACACTGAACAGAGCATTTGGTGTGCCTTACAATTCATGTCAGTGCCGTGCACAATCCATATCAATCTGGTTGTCAATGGCAGCTGCACACAGTTGGCCAAGGATCAGACAAGTAGTACTGCTATAGTGACACTTGGAAAACCACAATCTGCAGCTAAGACTCACAGTAGCATGGTGTTGTTTTCAGTTCTGAGAAGTAGATCTTTTTTTCCACTAGCCCTGTGTTTTAGGCACTGTAAATAATTTAGTGCGGGGCATATGGGAACTGTCAGGGTTAGTCCTGGTATCTTAGTCAGTAGATATATTCCCACAGCACTGCTTAGCTGCACATGTATGTGACTGATAAACAGCTGATAACAGGAAAAAAAACAGTCCATATATTCCTCAGTGACAGATTTTCACACATTGCTTTCCTAGCTCTAAAGGATCTGCTCATGCAGCAATAATAAAACATCATAACACAAATTGTATGTAAAATATTATTTATAGATGATATATTTATGATTTGCCCTAATCATAACCCTAACTCAAAAAAATTCAAACCCTATTTGACTGTTTGACTTAATTTGTGACAGAATTTACTCACAGAAAAGCTGCAGGATTTTACTTTAATCTTTACTTTAAAAAAAGAATTGCACAGCTAAAGATTCCCTAAGCTTTCAGCACGGGGGGGGGGGGGTCATAATGCAGCTCCAACAGTAAACTGCTAAATCCTGAACAATGTGTCACACAGCAGGTGGATTCATGGGAGAGGCACAAAATGGGATAAAGTTAGGATGATGCATGGGAAATAATCCTGCTTGGGCTTGTGGTACTGATGACCTGTGCCAGTGTGGCATGAGAATAAAACCTGTCTAAGAAGAAAAAAAAAAGGCTGGGGCAATGTGACAGGACTTTAGCTATAATTGGGCTCAACTCCTCTCAAACTGTCCTTCTAGTATGGAGTCAAACAGTCTCTGCAGTCTCTGTCCTACTAAGGCTGTGGGGAGAACTCAAGTTTCTCCACTCAAACTTTGGCCCAAATGGCAGGTGATTACAAATGATACATTTTATTATTGGTGTGTAGAGTTAAAAAAAAAAGAAAAAAGAAAGTGGTCTTTGTGTATCCGCTTCCCCTCATTTTATAACAAAGAGAAATGTCTGAATGTTCAAGACACACTGGCACTGCAACACGATTGTTACTATCGGAGCTATAGCGAAAGCTCATTACCCTAAATACAAAAGAAAAAGAGATCCAAGTATTGACAGATCACTGAGATAAAAGTATCTTTCCTAAAGTGTGTGCCACATCAAGAAGACAGACGGCTGAGCGAGACTGCTTGGGGGTTTAATGCCTTGACCTGAACATGTTGCTTCATATCTTCTTCACAACTCAGGGATTGTTCTGTTTTAGTAATCCAAATCTCCTGCTCCACTATAAAAAAAAAACAACATTACGTTCTCAGACGCTTATCTTTGACAAACATAAAGCTTTTCTATGGCTCCACTCATTTCACTGGGCTTGCAGGTCAATCAAAAACCCTTTGCCTCCTGCTTCTTCATGTATTTTCATAACTCCAAGCACTTCAGTACAGTTAATACCACACTCCACCAGGCACCTAAAGCTCTCGTTGACAACCCCTCCCACCCCACCCACCCTACACCAGCTGAGACATGCAGCTTAGTGAGCCCAAAAAAAGGAGAGTAAAAGAAAAGACAGCAATAAAGTCTGAAAGGATCAAAAGACCTGAAAGCCACAAACAAATAAGGTGCTAACAGAAAAGGTTTCTCCATGCAAACCTTTCATTTCACCAAATCTGTTACCAACTGTGTGCTGCCTCATGAAGGTTATCTTTTTTTCCCATTTCACTGCAAGGTCATGTAGGAAATTGGCTGGGAAAAAGATCTCTTCAAGGTTAGGGAATCTGTTTATTTGCTCTGTAAAAATGGACAACAAGATGGAAGGAATGTTCCTTGCAAAGTTGTGAATGTTCGTTATTTTTTGCACAACTCCATACACTTTGAATGCATCTAAGAGCCTAAAGAACCAAACTTTCAATGCATTTGGAAGATGTTTGGTAAGTGTGCAATCAAAAGAACAAAAAAAACTTTAGAACCCTGAAAACTCTTCAAATCTAAAGTTTCAACTATTTTAAATGAGTCCACAAAGTCCAACTATTCTACCAATTACCATTTAGAGAGTATGTAGTTATCAAGGCAAAATGGTTCTTAATTATAACTCAAAGAAGCAAGTAGCAGTTGTACCAGTGGTTACTTTAATTTACTGCTTACAAGTGTAGGTATGGCACAGGCCCAGCTGTTAATGTGTGTCTGTGTGTTTGCTAGGGTTAAAGGTCGCATTTCTGTCAAAGTTCAAAGCAAGAAAGATATTGTTCTTGCATTGATTGGTCCAGGTAAAATATTCAAATGAATTCTTGACAGTGTGTGTCTACATGCACAGTGTACAGGCATCTGAGAAACCCGCAATACAGTTAAGAAAATAAAACAACAACAACAAAAAAGAGGCATTCCATGAATGCCACTGCCGTTGCAGGGGTGATGCCTTTATATGGTCTGGGTAGTTAAAACTTGCTCCTGCTTGGACCAAAACATTAAACACGAGTCAGGAATGTAACTTAAAGGTTCCGTTACAAAAAAAAGTTTAGTTTGAGCTCCAAATATAACGGCATTCCCGTGGTAACTGCTAGCAGATCAAGACCAAAAGGCAAATACAGCAGGAAGAAGCCTGAGAGCAGGAAGTTTTTCTGCAGGAAGTTCTAACAATACTAAGTAAACTTTGAGTGTAAATATAGTTTGCAGCTTAAGTTGTAAAATGTGGAGGGGAAAGCAAATAAGATGCATCTTTTTTTTTTTAGTAATTTAGAATCAGAACTAATGTTTACACTGTTTATTCCTTTGTATCTGAGTCTAGAAATAGCAAAAAAAATGGCTTAGCAGAAAAGCCAAAGCGGAGAGAAGAAGGTGTGCATCACTCTTTGTTGAATGCAAAAGCTGGTCACGGTTAAATGAACCACAATTCCAGCACCTTAAAGAAGTTTTTGATGGCTGGAATGTGGCTGGCACATTCTGTTCTCCAGTAGTCATCCACCTTTTGGCCCATCTGTGGACAAGCACAGGATGTAAATAGGATGTAAATTCACATGAAAAGTTCTCATGAAGCTAAAAGAAAAAAAGAGGAAAAACTATTTCAGGGGAGGACAGGTTGAAAATGATGCTCTTTTGATGACTTGTACCAAGTTTTTTTTTAACTTTTAAACTATTTTAAAGCGCTTTTTTATCAAATAAAAAAAGGGAATAGAGAAGAAGAATAGAAATTGAGGTGTGGTGACAGAATCCATTTTCTTAAAAACTGAGCTGTTTAATGTATGCCATGTTAGAATTCAGCTGGATTTTAGGTTTAGGAGTCATGAAAATGAGAGCATTCACAGGTCAAAAGTAATCAAAGATGTACTTTCATCATGGGCCTTGATAAGATCAGTTTTTGTTCTTCTTTTAGCTGATAAATGCTCATTATTTCCAGTTAGTGATTGTTCAACATGATATAACAGCGTATGAGATCTCTCCTTTCCACATCCCACTGCGCCTTTAGAAATCTGACATGATCTGACATGATCCAAAACTGTTCATCTTGCAGCAACGCTGGCGGCCTATCAATAGTGATACTCAGAGATAGCATAAGGCTGTGGGGCAAAATGCCACCTGTTGATCCCAATCATCCATAAAAACAGCAACAACAAAAAAGTTTGCTTTATTTTATTTGATTGACTTTTATCAGATCTCTGACAAAAATCACAAAATGATCAACTAGTTATAAAAAGTGCTGCCCTGCAACCCTTTTTTTTTTTTTTGCACAAGCGCTGTGATTTACTATTGATTTGAATTTGATTTGGTTTGAAATGGTTTATTTCAAGCAATTAAGTAGATAATACACAACAGCAATATAAACATCAGTTATACATGCATACAGTAATTAATCAAACTTAGGATAATTAGTTATATTAATAAATATTGCTTGAAAGGGAGTGGGAGGAAGCGAACTTATATAATCCCACCCCGTTATACTGTAACCATTTTATTACATAATTTATCAATATCCGGTTCCCAGTTTTTATCAGACAGAATTAAAGTCTTCGTATTCCTGGGGTTTCTTCGGGGGCATGGTCAGCTCTCTTTTTTGAAAATCAACCTTTTAAGTAATTTGAAGATAGTTGTATTCGCAGAGAGGCACGCCACGCGTCCTGCCGTGTAACCCGGAACCGGAAATCCCCCATGCTAATGATCCTAAAATGTTCATTACTAATATGAAACTAGATCACTGACATTAAAAACTTGAAATATGACTTGCTCATGTATACATAGACTTCTAAGCAGTTTTGCTGGCATGTGTGTTTAGATATGCCACTCACCCAGCAGATCATAGCTATCTGAGCTGCTCCAGACTCTGTCTGTCCTATGTTAACCAGTCCATATTGAGGCTTTGAGATGTGAAACTTTTCTGCCAATTCAGTCACACCACCCACTGTTGAAAACAAGACATGGAAGAGATAAAATGGCGGGGGGAAAAAACAACATTTCCAAACAAAAATGATAGGATACAGAATGCTATTTGATCTTTAAATACATCTAATTCATTCAAATGAATTATGAATCTCACAAGGTTTTTTTCCTTGAATTTTTCTTTTAAATTTATTTTTTAAAGTGCAGAAAATAGACGTCTTTATTTAATATGTCCACTCTACCTCCTGAGTCTGCCAGCTTGAGCTTGTTGGTGGCCCCCTCGTACGCAAACAATGCCCTGCAAAAACACAAACGGGTTACTTAAATAGAACAAACAGAGCCTTCATGACTTTAATGGTCATAAAAGATTGGAAAAATAACAATAAAAATCATTTTAAGGATGCAATGACACTATCCTAACTCGTATTTGCCTTGTTATCATGCACAGAACACACAGTGATGCACAAAAATAGATGCATCTATTCTTTTTTGTGTAATGTTTTTTTAAACACACTTTTCTGTAGTTACAGTAACATCACAATGGTTTTTTTTTAAACCGCGAAGCCGATTTGTTGTTTATTCCTGCCTTTTTCCCATCCTGCTGCAAACTTCTTTGCAACTCCAAAATTAAACAGGAAGGAGAGAAGCAAAACAATGACCACCCTCGAGTTTCTGCATATGTGGATCTCTCTTCAACGTGAAATCTAATGTAACCATACTGTTCACAGCTATTAGGCTTTTGGCATTTTGCAGGTGAAAACCTGTCCCACCACACCCTTCAGACGACTGTCTTTGTGGCAATTTAACTACTTGTGATGTTTTTGTGAGACTGTTGAGTTAAAAGCACTTTTCCCTACTTATTTTTTATAAAAAAAACAACACATTGAAAGAAAAGGACAGGCAAGAAAGATCACAGACAGTGCTTAGCAAAATCCCTGATTCATCCCTAAGACAACACATTTTACGCCGTCATTTTACAAAGCTTAGTTTAAGTGCAAGAAGGGACTTTAGAGGGTTGTCTATAGAGAAATAAAACATACAACCTTCATTTGGTTGTGTGCACATGTCTGTGTACAAGTATGTGCATGTGTCCATGTATGCATAGGTGTAAATCTGTCTCTGTGGGACTGTGTCAATAACATCTGGAGCTGGGTAGCAAGAGGCCATGAACAGCTATTACAATGGGCCAAAGGTGAACAATCCTCTGGTCTCTGTATGGGTGTAGGTGAGCACGAAAGGACAGCATTTTACGCTAAAATGCTTTAATTTAAAGTTGTTTTACAGTGGTGTGGTCAACAGAGCACACACCGAACAGCAAATAAATGCGATTCAGCAAAAAAAGCTGTTTTGCAGGCCTGCCGCCTCAGTGTATGTTACTGAATCGCTCTGTTATGTTTCTCTTCTAATACAACAAATGTGCTTTTGTTTGATTCCTCCCTGGCAAAAGCCCACAAAAAGTCAGTCAGTACGTGAGTGGCAACAATAACCAGATTGTGAAGCACATTCTGCAAACTGGATGCTGGACTAACAGGGATTTTATTTCATTTTTGACTAAGAAACCAACTATTCCGAAAACAAATTAATCGTTTAGGGGTAATCTAATCAGATGAAACAACAAATATGTTTAATATCCAACCATTATGCATTTTACTGTCTCATACTAGACATTGCAAAGGTCACATGACAATATTGGATTGTTTTGGTCACACACCAGTCACTTCTCCTTCTAAAGTGGATTTTCTTTTAAAGGCAAAAAGTATGGATATGACCTTTTTGGACTCAAAAAAGCCCAATATATGACCAATGTTTGACTATTCATACCAAAAATATTCATGCAACAGAGCTATTGCTTCCAGACTGACAGTCACTGGCTTTACAAAAAATGCAATAACTTTGTCATTCTAAATAATTTTAAAAATGTATACACTATAAATAAACAGCAGACATTTTCTTTAAAAAAAAAGCAGGAAAAAAATATTTTTTAAAATATTTAAAAAAAAAAATAATATTTTGAGTTTATAACAATCAAAATGTGTGTACAAATAATACAATTTGTAACAAGACTGAATGAATGAATGAATGAATGGCAAGGCTGGTGAAGAAAAAAGAAAATACTAAGCTCAAAAGAACAGACTGGGAAAAAACTCACTTTTGGTCTTGTTTTGGTTTTGTTTCTAAAACTTGAGAAATGATTATGAGTTACAGGTCCAAAATAATCAACATTCAGAACAGAAGCACTCTGCTATAATTGTTGAGTTTGGGTCTAGAGCCTAGAGCATTTTAAAGGTCACCATTCCCAAGAAAAAAGGTCACTTTGCTGCTGAGTAGTAATTGCATGCAAACTCTCCACGAATGGGGAACAGGCTGGCACTTGACAGAAGTGCTGTAGGACACCACCGACCAAAGTTTAGACATTTTTCTTACCTCAGTATTGAATTCAAAAACTGCCAAGAATTACATCATTTGTTATTGGATCAACAGTCTATTCATCAACACATATTTATTAAGTCATTTGTAAATTAAATGTTTTACAAAGGTGCATGTATAGTTACAAATGTACGTCTAATTCTGTTGTCAGCCAGTACAGGATAAAAAAAAACATGAGACAGACAGTAAAAACAATAAATATCCTTTATCCCTGAATGTTCCTTCTTAATTTAGGAAATGCCAAGATCTCAGTCAGGAAATGTTTCATATAACATATTTGGAGTTATATATATATTTTTTGATTTGATTTCATTCTTCCTGTTATAAAATAACTCAAACAGTAGGATGACACAGCATTTTTTTGAAGGGGAAAAGCATCTCCAATAATTTGACCTATTTGAAGTGATGTATTATTGGGAAAAGTGATCAGGAAACATAGTGCAGTAAGTTCTGATACATCAGGACTATGCAAGAGTAAATCAAGTACCGGTATCTCTTCTGAGTTAAAATTAATCAAAGTTTAGTGGCATAGTTTATAACTGTAGCAAGAAATCCTATGGTCCACCACCCTAGCTATCTTTGCCTCATTTGGAACTGGTGTCTCGGATCAGGTGTGTTCAGTGAACCCGAAAGTGGATTCACCTGATCCGGCTAATCAGCAACGAGTAGGGCGGGAATAACTGGGAAACAAAGGCTGGAGAATTCAAGAACCCTGGCCGGTAACACTTTCTTTTACAGTACAGTACTTACAGTGTACTTAAGTGGTATTTACATGGTACTTATTGTGTAACTACTAGGTACATTCAGGGTATTTACATGGTCCTTTTTATGGAATTTACTGGGTACTTAAAGGGTGTTAACATGGTACTTTTTATGGGACTTACTGGGTACTTTTTTGTGTCTACTCGGTACTTACATGGTACTTACTGTGTATTTATGTGGTACTATTTGCTTCATACTTATGTGGTACATACTGGGTATTTATAATATACTTACTGGGTATTTACATGTTGTGCAAAGGTGTCTTTTATAATTTATCAATTATCCTTATTTATAAACATGATAGATTATTCACAACTTCAGTTTTTTGATGAGTTACAAAGGATATTTTAGTAACATTAAAAGTCAAGAAAAAAGTCAAAAATGCCATAAAAAAATCTTATCTGCTTAGACAAAGAATTACAAAAGTAATGTTTTAATAGGCAATTGCTGTGTGTATTTCTTTTCTATAAATATTATTTGCACCTACAATTTTCATTAGCATAAAATACATGCCACTGTAAAAAGAAAAGGAATAAAAGAAATAAAGAGGCAATTTCAACACAGTTACTCACAAATATATGTTTTGAACTTACAAACAGTGAGTTACCTTCACTGTTGGGTGGTATTGTTGTCTCTGTCATACTTGAAAAAAATAAAAATGAAATAAAATTAATATTAAAAGGAGAAAGAAAAGACAATGGGGAAAAGGCAGTTAAAGTGTTGATTCATGTAAATTATATGTCCACTTGATGGATTTAGCTTACTTTAGCGTACTTCACCATAGCTGCTCTAAAGCGGTAAAAAGACGGAAGCACGTCATCATTATTTTTTAAATAAACGCCTTTCTTTGATTTTCCCAGATAGACATGCGCTCAAACGAGGCCTGAACAACAGACTGTATTATATAGGCCACGTGCTCTCCTGGTAAGTAACAACAATGTTTGTAGATTTTCGTTACAAACTTTGAAAAGTTATACATTTCGAAATAACTGAAATTATTGCAGTTTAAAGTAGCAGACATGCTTTAACGTCACTTTTTAAACACAGAGAGCGGCTTGAAATCAGGAGGTTAGCTTTTTTATAACGTTTGATCAGTTTAAATATTTATATATTATTTATCCAATATTTTAAAAAAATGTCAATTAACATGCAGAGTTTAATAAAAAGCTTAGTGACCGGTCATGCCAGAATCATTGATCAAAGGTTGTGAAAACAGTAATCATTGAGGTAAAGGATGCAAGTCACTGTGCATGTATATTTTTGACAGACTCTTTGGAAAAATTATAGATATATCCAGGGCTCTATATTTAAAACACTGGTTTACCTGCCAAATGAAGAGAAATTCAAATTGTTGCCCGATTAATGCACTCGTTAACCTTGCTACATTCAAGTGCACTGAGAATTTGCAGATTTGTTCATCCCGACCCACTAGTAAAGTAAATATTTAGCCTTGTTGTTTTACATCAGGGGTGCTCATTACGTCGATCGCGATCGACCGGTCGATCGTCAAGGACATGAGGGTAGATCGCGGGACAGAGAAGATAAAAAATAAATAAATAAAAAGTACTTCTTAAAAATCCACCAGCCAATCAAAATCCTCACCGACAAGTACGGGACTTGATTGACATGCAGAACGGCCAATCGGACATCCTCTGATGCATACGTCGCTGCAGACGCGTGTTTAAAAACACTGAGCGCGAACTCTCTGTCATAGAGAGTTGCTCTCTGCCCCGCGTCACGTCAAGTTCCCGGCAGAAGAACGCTCCGCACAACCGGAGTGTTTATTGAAGCCGCCCCGCGTGTCTCCTCCTGCTATCAGCCCGCCTGATAAGCTCATATGGAAGCTGGTATGTCCGAGGCACGCGCTTCATACGGAGCTAGCAGCCTTTGAAACGCCATGCAACCATGATGCTCCCCCCATTGCACGATTTACAGCATAGCATGACATACGATGGTTGCTGCTTTCTGTCTTTATAAAACGCCTCATCTGTTAATACTAAAGTATCTTTGTGTAATCTCACTGTGTAGTTTTTAATCATCAGTACATAAACAATAATGTTACTAATAAACATAACTAACAAACATTTACTAATAGTACTTTATATATATATATATATATATATATATATATATATATATATATATATATATATATATATATATATATTTATAGATCTTCAAGAAATTGTCGATTCAAAAGTAGTGAGCACCCCTTTTTTACATCTTTTCCCGACATTATATTAAAACAAGTTCATGTTTGGAACAATAGTTACAAAAAAAAGTGAATAATTTCTCATGTTTATAAATCAGGATAATTGATTAATTACAAGCATTGCAGTTAAAGCAATAAATAATTCACAGAGATTAATCAAACTCAATACAGAAATTATTAAATGAGAAAAATATACTTTGTACTTCAGTTTTATGTTCATTTGAGCTTGTGTTGTGATTTTCTTGTTGTCACAAACCCTGAAGAAGTCCTGCAGTGTTACCAAACTGCTGAAGGAATTTCGACAGACAAAAAGCACGACCCCACATATCGTCAGTGTAATATAGACACAAATACAATAGATTTGACTGTAGAAATGACTTTGGCTGGAAAAAGTGAGGATCTGGGGCCATTTCCTGTTTTCATGGTGGGTGACAAACTCATAAGCTATGCAAAGGAGTGCGAAAAAAATCTGTTCTTTGGAATGCTCCTTTTTACTGTTTTGTACTTAAAACAAATTTTATTGTGATGACACTTTGCATGCTGTAGAAGTGTATCATATTAAAGATTGTTGTTTTCCCTGCTGTCTAGTTTCTCTCTAAATTTGCCACATGTTACAAGAAGTAATCAGGCCAGAATATGTTTTAACAATGCAGTTACTTCACCTTTACCAACAAGTTAGCATTGTCTCATTTGGTAAGGTCAGGAGACCAAGAGTGTATGTACACTGTAAGGGAAGGTGATACGTAAACATACCCAGCATTTACTACTAAAAATACCATGTAGTTGAGTGGAAATAGGCCTGACTTTCTTTTACAGTCCAGTTTCATTGTACTTAAGAGGTAAGCAAGTAAAATTCAAGTGAACATACCCAGTATTTACTACTGAAAGTACCATGTTGTTGAGTGGAAATAGGCCTGACTTTCTTTTACAGTCCAGTTTCATCGTGTTTAAGGGGTAGTTTCTGTGGTAAATTCATGGTAAATGCCATGAAACATACAGGGAGTGCAGACCTAAAGGTCAAGGTACTTTATTTGTACTTACCTTGTTCTTACATGTGGTAAGTACTACAAAAGACACCTTTGCACAACATGTAAATACCCAGTAGGTATATTATAAATACCCAGTAGGTATATTATAAATACCCAGTATGTACCACATAAGTATGAACCAAATAGTACCACATAAATACACAGTAAGTACCATGCAAGTATCGAGTAGACACAAAAAAGTACCATGTAAGAACCCAGTAAGTCCCATATAAAGTACCATGTAAACACCCCATAAGTACCCTGTAAATTCCATAAAAAGTACCATGTAAATACATTGTAAGTACACTGTAAGTACTGTACTGTAAAAGAAAGCGTTACCCAATAGCTAAACATTGTTCATGAGTCTCACAAGTTCAATGTCTAACTAAGGTCAGGTCTGATATCACAGCGGGTGTGGCTTAAGCCCAAACCACACACTCAAGTCTTGTACAATTATTACGCAATTTCTTCTCATAAACAATACGATTAGAGTGATCAAACTGTCAGATTAAACATTGCGACCTACATGAATGGCAAAAAAGAAAATTGCTGTCAGATTAGTTTTCACATTGCAGTCTGTGTCAAATGGTTCAACCCTTGTGCTATCTTAGATGACCCCACCCATACATTGACGTGTTCTCCCTACCATGACAAACATGGATAAAGGTGGAAAGATTTCGTGTAATCCATGGACACCAGTGAGGTTCACAAATCATTGAAGAAAAAAGGTTCAGCGCACTGTCTAGTGGGTCTAGATGACCCAACTCCCAATGTTAAAGTGCCTAAGATAGCTCAAGGGTTAACAAGCAGATTATAAAAGGTCCCCTTAAAACCAATCTTCTTTATCAGGATTGGGAAAGGAATTTAACTAGATTTGTTTGAATAATAACCCCAAACAAATGCTTCAAATCTTCTGCAGGTTGTGGAATTGGCCTGAAGTTACACGGACACAGAGACATGCCAAGGCTGGATCTGGAACCCCAGAGCGTTTTAACTTTTTCTGGAACAACGTTGCCTGTGATGCGAGGGAGGTCTTGCTGCCTCTACCCCCAAAAGAAAATGACTCTCAAGCAGACTAAACCACTTTGCAACTTTTTTTTAAGTGGTTGTGTCCGTTAGGTCAAGTCAAATATTTTTTAGTTCAACTATGTTTGTGTTCAATTGTGAATTCAATTGTGTACCAGCAGTACTACTTTACTTTTTTATTTACCGGTAATTCATTTTTTTACTTTAACTAAAGCAAATCCTCTGTGTCTCTTCTGAGTAGCTAAATGTGCTAAATTCTATATCCATCAATTTTTTATGAAAGGGGCAAGCAAAAATGACATGAACGAAAAGTATCTGCATGTAAGTTTAGTTTTCTCAGAAAAAAGGCATCAGGTTTCTAGAAATTGAAAAAAATATATAAAAAGCAAAGAAAAAAAGCAAGCCTTGTAAGCAGGCTATGTTGAATGCACCTCTTGATTTTTACAATGTTTTAGTCACATACTCAACTTGAGAAGCCCTAACCCAACCCCCCCCCCCCCCCCCCACATACTCACACACACACCTCGTCTCCTACAAGAAAGCAGCAGATGGAAAAAACAGACCCTCTTGTGTCTTTTCTCCAGCCCACCTCCAAAGCTAGCCAGCTATGACTTCACAGGGAGGAGAAGAAAAAGCATGAGGGCCATAGAGGGGCATGACAAAAAAAGCAATTATGTCATCACATCAATTATCAAGCCAAACACTTGGGAGGATACCTCTCTGTTTTTTTGTTTTTTTTTTAACCACAGCCAACCAATTAACATAATAAAAACACAGGCTCAAATTTGCCCATGTCGTTTAGACATGGAGAAATGCAAACATGAAGGTGCACACACATACTGTAATGGAAGCCAGAGCCAGAAACAATAGAGCTGGTTTATTTTGAACAGTCAGAGCCTTCAAGCATGCCAGACGCCGTTCTGAAGATGATCATAACAGAAGCAGATGGCGAGCTGTACTGGAGAAGGTTGCGTCCTCATTTATGTCGATATTCTTCCATGCCAGCATTCTGGACCATGTTAGTGTGGTAATATGCAGGAAATACTTCCCTTGTGTTGTCATTCTTAAAATGATCCTAGTGATTTATTTTCCTCCTTTATGCAGTTTTTGCCCGGACATATTCTACTTACTGTCACAGGTATAAAACACTTTTGTTAAAAGCTACACAGCAAAAAAAAAAAACACTTTTAATTCACATACATTCCTTCTATGTTTATTTTTTTTTGAATATTATATAGAATAAAAGATTTACAAGTTTCTCCCCTGTGCTATATTTTTATCCTTAACTCAAGCAATATCTCATTTTCCTCATCTCTCCCTTGATTCCCACTCCCTGGCCCCTGTGCCTTGCTAACAAAAAAGCTCTTATGAGCTCATAGGTCATTTATTCATTGCATTGTAGCAGAGGAGATAAGACCGGGTCTTGGTTCTGCGCACTGCTGCAGTTTGATAAAGAGTGCTGGAGACAATGTATATGAAGTAAGATCAAGATTTCAGACCCCATCAACAAATTAATATGGCCTTTTTTTTCTTCCCATATGTCCTTAATGATCCCACCAACTCTTGCAGTCGAATTCTTTCAGTCCTTTGAAATTTTTACTCATGATTTTCTACAACAGGTTTCCAGACTCCATGAACCTATCTCAAAGATCCATTCTCTTCACCGTTTTTTTACATCATGTGTTTTTCCTTCGTTTCCCTCTCAGCTCCCCAATTCCTGACCTGGGCTCCCATTTTCTATTTTTAGCCCTTTTTTAGTCTACCTCTCTGTGTTTGAGCGTGGAGCTCAGAGACGTCCCCAAAAGCCCAAATTACTCATTTCCTCTCTCCAAACATGGGCAAAATAAGTCTCGCAAAGACTTGACTGCTGAAAAAGTCATCCATCCTCCCCCGCAAAGCACGTTTGCTCATATAGTGTCCATCCACCAACCCCTGTGGTACACACATTCCTCCGGCTGTCTGGACTGCACAGACATGTGGAGGTTTATGGATGGGGGTGGGGGGGGGGGACATTTAAGCAAGAAGGAAGTGAAGGAATGAGAAAACTGATGGAGGAGGATGGGAAAAATGAAGCAAAGTTATGCTCATTTAATGCTGTGAAGCCTCATGTGCTCTTGGGTGATGCACTGCAACTGCCATAATGCCAAACCAAATTCCAAACCAAAACAAAGGAACTTCAACATTTTAACACAAAAAACAAGTATTTTGAATGAACAGAACACTGTATACAAAACTGTCCAGATTCAGCATATTCCCCTTTTGTTCCAGTTCAACTGCCAAAATGATGTTTATGCGGTAGAAACCCACAGCTTTCAGCACACCCCACAACAGAGTTGACCCAGATCTCAGGGGGATGATCTAAAGAAAAATAATGATCCATCAAGAATGGGAAAGCTGCGGAGTCACATCAAGAGATTAATTTGAGTTTTAGCTCTCATACGAGCAAGTTTGGTTAAGGATTTAGTCCATTACTCAGCAGGGTTGGCATTGTAATCTTTATTAAGCTTTTAATAAGAGCTTCTGGGTGGTACAAGGTAATAAACCAAAGACTTTAGGCTTAATAAGACCAAGTCACTTCAAATTGATTTACCAGTATGTTTACTAGCATTTTTTTTTTACTTATGTCCATTGATTGGTGGAAAATAGCACGGATTTGTGTAAAATCTGCAGTATAAATCACATCTTTGATTGACATTGAATGCATTTCAGGGGAAAAAAACTATTTTCAAACATTCTAGAAGTAATCCTAAATAGAAGAGCAGGATAAAAATGTGGAATTAATATAGTCAGCTCCTGTATAACTAGTTTTTTTAGATATGTTTAATTAATTTGTACTTCTATGAGTTTTTCTGTATATTTGCTTTTAATGGTTTTAGTTTCTTTTCAGAATTTCAATCAAGAATTGTTCTATTCCGTTGGTGGCAGGAGATAAGCTAAAGGATATTTTGTGGTGGTGTGTGGTCAACTCCAATGGCACAACTGTGTTAGAAGTACGCTTGGCTCTGAAAAGACCTTGTGCAAGTCTTTGGCAGAGGTTTAACTTGTGGTTGTCAGATCCTAAAACCTTAACCAAATACCAAATCCTGCTCACGTTCAAACAAATTGTAACTGAGATAAATAACTTCTGGTGTTACTAGTGCAGAAAGACTTTTTTGTCCATCTTTTACTGACAGTAAATTACAAAAAAAAACCTTTTGAAAAGTCAAATTACTCTGTATTATGAAGAATAAAATGTATATGGATATTATGGATGAATTTAGTTGAGCCTCCTCCTGGAAACAAAAGCTGGACTTAAATCAACATTTTCTGTGAGTTAAACTGACTAATAAGCATACTCTTTGACTGGGTGGAGAAGAAATCAGACTCCCCTGGAGACTATTACAGACCAGTGAAGCCTTTATGCCTGTGGAGATTTGAAAACAATGCAAGAAAAGGACTAAATTGCAAGAGATCGCAAAGTATAGCAAAACTAAATACAGGGAAGCTTAGGGATAAATGTAAAAAGATTGCAAACAATATCAGGCTGTGGGGAAGAGGGAGTGAAAGGCAGATTGGACCGGATGGAATGCTAAAAGGAGGAGGGGAGGGGGAAAAAATCCCTGTTCTCAGCAAGACAGAGAGCCAAAGAAGTTTGGAATATGAAAAACTAAACAAATAAGTAATTAAGTCTGTGCCAAGGACCAGAGAGAGAAAACAGTCCTCCCTGTGCTGAGGCAGATGGAAAAGAGTGGGGGACGGACAAAGACAGACAAAAAAACTGAGCTGCTTTGTTGTAAATGTCAATTTAAAAGGAGGTCGTTAAAACAAACTGTTAAAATGAGTTAAACTAAAGTAATTAAAACTCAGATGAGAGGCTGATACAGCGAGCACGGGGTTATGGAGAACTTCCGCTGAATAAAACTGATCTCATGTTACAGCGATGCAACGCTCATCCACGGATTACAGCAGCATCATTGAGTTAGCACATTACAGGTATTGCTTTGTGATCATAACAATTCATTAGGGGTAGTAGTGGGGAGATTCATTATTAGATCATCTATTATGATCCATAATAGATTTTGAATCACTTTATGCTTTTTAAATAATCAAGAATCCAAAAATAATGTGATTTCACACAAGCGGAACATTAACACGCAGTGCGTTTTTTACTCTGACATTTTTGAAGAGCACACAAACATGGCTGACCTTGCAGACCGTGTGATCCGACCAAGAGAACTTGGTTGCAGACATCAACAGCTAAAAAAAAGACTTTGTTTTAAATGGCGAGTTTTTGTTTTTCCCTTTTTAAACTTTTATAAATGTTTTTATTTATTTTTTCATAATTCTAGTTAGGTAGGTTAAGTTGTATATTTTCCATTCAGGCTGATGATTTAAGCCGCATCTTATCTGCAGCCAGGTCCCTCTTTACCCAACTGGCCACCGCCTTACACTTAAAGCTAAAATTTGGAAGCATTTTGTCTTTTTCAACATCGACGGCTTCAGACAAAAGTCATCCAAGAAGTTAGGGAACACAACAAACATCCAAAATCATATTATGCACTTTCACACTATTATTAACACCATTAAAATATTACAGTATGTTCAGTACAGGGTAACGTTAAATGTGTTTGACTTGAGTTAAAGAGTATTGTGTTAAAGTTGATCTTTTGATAAAAAAGTCACATTATTATGTTATTTAAGGTTGTTGAGTTCAGGGGAAAATACCTACTTGAATATTTTTCTGTTGTTGATGTTCTATACGTTTTTTGACAACCAAACCAAACATTTTTCAAGTTACAATTTTTATTTTCTTAGTAAAAGGAATACAAGTATATTTAAGATCTTGTCTTTACTTACAAATACACTTTGGTGGATAAAAGTAAGTATTATTACTCAATGTCTTGTGGTAAAGAGAAAAGATTTATAAAATATGAAAAGGTTCAAGATGCATTGATGATCGTTTCATAATCGAATCGTTGCTTCCTAAATAGTAACCAAATAGAATCACAAAGTGCCTGAAGATTCCCTCATCTACACATGATGCTGCAAAAAACAGTAAGCTATAGGATTTAGACCAATTCCTAGGAAGTAATATCTGTATTTATATTTCTGATTCTGCCTTCATAATTAACAGTTTGGGATAAAATCCAAACACAATGAAATGATGGCTATTTTTTAAGCATATATTACAGGTACCAGTATACAGTGGCAGAGCTAGAACATTTTATATGGGGGGGGTTTGAGAGGTGCAGAAAAATTTGGAAGGGTGGCAAATGAGAAGGATCAAAAATATGTATTTCTAACAGTATAGTTATTGTTATTAATATTAAAACAGCAGTTACATTAGCACAACAGCAAATAGAAGTTTTTAGTCTGTGCAACAGAATGAGAGGGAAATGGGGAAGCAAAATTTTAAAAAAAGTTCCTTTGGTGTAAATGGATGTGATTCAGGTTCCTGAGAACTGATGGAAATATTTTTGAGTGGATGATATGGAAGAAGAGGAAAGCCCTATGATAATTTCCCCAAATCATGGCGCACTGAGATTATTGTGGCATTTCCTGTACATGCTTCCCCCCCACCACCATTCACACACAGCAACACAAACACACTATACAATATTCATATCACAGTAACAAAAAAATGGAATTTTATCTCTAAATACTTATTTTAATTAACCATTGTGCTATCTTAGATGACCCCACCCTTACATTGACGTGTTCTCCCTACCATTACAAAGGTGGATAAAGGTGGAAAGATTTCATGTAATCATGGACACCAGTGAGGTTCACAAATCATTGAAGAAAAAAGTTTCAGAGCACTGTCTAGTGGGTCTAGATGACCCAACTCCCAATGTTAAAGTGTCTAGGATAGCACAAGGGTTACAGTGAGGTAATTCTCCTATTTGACAATCTTTGCTGCAGCCTCTCCCAGTCTGATGAACTTTAACAATCACTGATCCTCTCATCTAACCCTTAAGTTGTAAATGCTTCATGTCCTTACACCAAAGTTGGGCTTATCTTCTCTTTCCTACACAAAATTTTTCATCTCCATCCTTATTTTTATTTCTTTACCTTCTTCTGGAAAGTGTCTGTAGTCTCATATTTTCAGCTCCTTTTCAAACTTTTCCACCCCTTTTCCTAATCTCGCTCAATTCCCTCAGCCCCTATTGGCAAACAACCTCACTTTCCCACCAGTGTCGCCACGACAACCCATTACCCTCAGCCTTCCACAAGTACCCACAGCCCAATCCCTCCACTGGCCGGTGAACAAACATGCCAGGAGAAAGGCAACTGAAGTTCCCAGTCTTGGCTCTGCATTTAGGGCTTTTCAGCAATTGGTCATGCCTTTAACAAATGAGCGCATTTTTTTGGCCAATGTAAAGTGGGAGATATTGCTTAGCAAACTATGAAACCACATAATATGGACGGAAAAATTACATTTTTTTTATCAACTGGTCTAACGCATGTTGAAACTAGCACTTGCAAATGTGAGGATTTTATCATTGTGCAATCAAGGAAATGGAGCAATTTCATTTTGATGTATCCACTGTAGTCACTAACTCACTGTGACTCTGTCTTTTGTATACAGAGACCATGCTTTTGTGGTGATGTTTTTATTCATAAGCAGTTAATTTTGACTTGTTCCACTTCTACAACAAATAAAATATACAGTCATATCTAGTCTATGAACAGATTAAAAAAAATGATACAAAACTTTTCAAACAACTCCCCAAGTCATAACACGACCTCAATGGCTGTTGATTTTAAACATGAACACAGAGCGGAACATATTCAAAAGTTGCTACAACTGGTTTTCTTTAATACACAGGTCAAAGAAAAGAGGAAAAGTTTCCAAAAGTCCAAATGCTTTAAGCACCTCAAACACTTCTTTTTTTGCAAATTGTATGCCAATATGTAGGAAAGAGGTTGATAATGTATTTTCTTTCTTTTCAATTAAATCTCACAACTACACCCAGTGAACGGAGCTCTGAGTGGAGGTTGTCCATCAAACTCAATAATTTCATTTTGCAGAATAATCTTTTTTGTTTATTATTGTAAGAAAACCAAATCTCAGAGGAAAGTTTAGTATTGTTTCTCTTTCCATTCCTTCCATTTCCAAACAAATTGAATCCTTTTAACATTTTTTTTTTGACAAATACAATCAAAGTGAACCAGGCAACAAGGTTGGTCCAAACAAAACCGACTTTCTTTTTGTTTCTTTTTTTTCAGAAGAGGTCGGTCCCATGACAATATGCAGACCTGAAAGATGTGTTATCGCATTTTTCTATCAAGGTTAAAATGACATCAAATATCTTATCTGTGAAAGCTCTTTTTGTACTCAGTGCTCTTCCTGATACTGTTGGCACATAAACACAATTTTCCATCATGAACCTACAGTTGATGTTTATACAGTGTTCATTAATGCTCTTTATGGTCAAGCCTCCTTATTCCAGAGAAGTCATGAAATTGAAATGCTGAAGACCGATGGACTTAAAATGTACCTAAACATTTTCACATGGCAGAATATCTTATAGCCTATAAGATACCACAAATAACAGTCTGAAACCAGATTATCATTTGAACTGGACTAATCATTTCAAAGAAAATGTGCATTTTGAATACAGACTTTTGGAAAATCCATATTCTTGTTTTGAACTTGTGATGATGCTAATCCAGAAAAATAGTATTTTAGCTGTGGATAAAAACACACGATAGAATGTTAAGCTAATGAGAAGATATATGCATCATTGAATGAGATCTAACATAGCATTTCTCTGATCAAAGACAGTAAAAATTCATTAGTAATGTTGACTACAATCTTAAGAATGTGTTGGAAAGAATCCAATAGCATTGGATCTGAACACCAATGATGACTAAACCAAGTAGAATTGTTTGGTATCTGCTTTCTTGCAGTGTTTTGCTTAAGTACTTTTGCAAGTAAGCATAGATCTTTGAGGTTTCAACAAAATTGAATCTGCATAATGAATAAATGGTGTTATTAATTTTGCACAACAAAAGTTGCCTTCAAGATATGTTATAAATCTGCAGGTCACATTACTTATGTCTTAAAACAAGCAAATAGATGCTAAATGCTAAATTAGAGGATAGAAAAGTACACTTTTAGTGTTATGGAAGTATTTTTTTAAGTTATTTAACTAGAAAAAAAATGTTATTTTTGAACATAAGTCACATGGAATCTGGACTACATTTTTCCATTCTATTAACTAGATAAAGCATTTCAAGAACTTAGAATGTGGATCAAGGACAACATAAGGGACAACCATTGACTGTTTATGACAACTAGACCGAATGAGTGTGATGTCACCCATAGAAAATGAGTTTCAATAAAATTAAGTTAATTCAGTCGTAATTTTTCCACGATACAGACATTGCCATGTTGGAACCAGACCATGTCAGTAAGCAGTGATTGGTCTGAGTCGGGCTGTGTCAACATTTCTAACCCGGGGCTCACACTGCATCCGGTCCGCTGCGGTGCGGTTGCCGCAGTCTTATGTGACTTGAAAAGTGTGAGAGGCAATCACGCGGCATCCAGTCCAGTCTAGCCTCTCTGCTATAGTCCGCTGCAAATCAGTTTTCTTGGCTTCAAATTTTGACGCCGAAGCGACCCAGGGCATTTTTTGTGAAGTTGGGGCAAATGACATGACCTAAACCAGAAATCATGTGAGCGAGTGTAAATTGCATCAAATACATTTTTCAAAATAAAACCTATTTCCCGCTTTACTCAATTTTTCATTACGCCATGTCTGCTGACACAGGGTCCCAAAGTGTGTGGCAGAGCGTAATATCGGTCATTTCACACCATTGATGACGAGAGCAAGGCAACCAATCTAACCAGTCAGGAGTGACATTTTTGAAAGTCCACACCCCTGTCACTTAAAAGTGGCTTATCTGTCAAACATTTCCAACGATCAATGTAAAACCACATTATTGAGGAATCTGATTGGTCAGTTTATTACTTGAATAACTTAGGTAAAGAAAAATATAATGAAAAAAGAAAAATAGAATTAAAAAGAAAATGTTAAAAATATGTATTCTGACGAATTTAATGATTGAGTAATATGTTGAGACCAGCGTGCATTTCCTGTTTGAAACGTGAGTGGGGAGGGATCACTCAGTCCAGTTCTCATATACAGTCAATGGGGACAACAGGAAAACTCTGTAGCAGCAAAAAAGGAAACCAAACTAATTAGAAAAATTACCATATGTCAAAAATAGGACAGACAAAAACCCAAGACTTCTTAAAGTACTTCCTTATTTCTGAAAAAGACCTAGCTTGACAAGAAGCTATAACAGTAAAAACAATATGAAAGGGTTTTATTATGGTTATAGTCCTAAAATCACATGACATTTCTCAGAGTAAAAACCAGTTAACTACCTGTTGATTAGCTATGAACCTTCTTTGACTTCTATAACAATAATGTCTACTGAGGATTTCCACAAAATGTATCTCTAACCATAAATTCCCTATGGTGATGTTATTGGCATCATGACCACTTCATCCCTTTATGTATACACTGTGATTTTCTTCCCACCAGGCTCCAAAGAATTTAAGCACCAAGACCAAAGTTGTTCTGAGACAATATTGTCCCACAGCCTGGATAATGCCACTGATTCTGCTACACTCTGGGGTTGTTGATTCAAATAAACAGGAAATATCCCTCTGCAGCTTCTCTTTTCCATAAAATTTGCACGAAGGAAAAGAAAAGCTCTCCAAAGTTTTCCAGCTGAGTTTCTAAGCTTTGTATCTTAAAATACAAAAAAGGAAGCAATAATATATTTGTTATGTCTACCAATATGGGAATAGGAAGAACACATACAATGTGCAATGGCATCATGGATTGTGATCAACGGAAGCACTTCAAAAGACAGATGGTTTGATAGAAGGTCAAGGGTGAGAAAATAAAGGCCCAACAATCTTTATTATAACAATAGAAACATAACAACATGAAGCAAGGTCTTTCATTTTCTGCCCAAAGGACAGTTGACACCATGAAGGCTAATAGCCATGGCTTGCCATTGCATTTTAATTGCCAATTTTTTACATCTTCTGTATAGTGATAACATATGTATCCTTTTAATGGGTCTACATTTACATTTTGCAACCTCCAGACATAAATAGTCAAGCAAAAACACATGTCTTCTCATGCCTAAAACCTGCCATTACCATGCAACCTCACTACGGGCTCCCAGATAATTCTAAACAACATTTAAGAAAGGTAATAAGCTGTTGTTAAGCAATAACTTCTAAAAACTTCTTAGCGTTTTTGCTACATTATCATCATTTTCCAGAGTGCCACCCACAGAGTTGCTCATACAGGTGGTAGAAAAAGCTAAGACTTTTGCAATACTCTACTTATCACACAGTTCAGTAATCCTTTAATAGGGGCATGTGTGTCTTGATGGGACGTGCTTTTTTTTCTTATTTAACCTTGCTTTCGAGACAAAAGAATTGTGAAATTACCCATTAACGCAATACACCAGAACTGGTCCTACAAGTGTTTCATGGAAAAAACAAGTCAAAGGGTGGACAGTTCTTTGTAAATCTGTGTTTATCAATGCCACTCACAGTCACTGCAAGGTAAAACACAGGAAGCAGAGATATAGGCAGCAAGAGAATGGACTAAAAATTAGTTCAGTGCACAAAAGCCTTTGACAACCCCATTTATAGTTCAATACAATTTATCTGAGAGATCAATCAATACATCCTGTTGGCTTGATGACAAGTTTTTGGTGGCCTTAAAAGTCTTATCCTGGTACGCAGGAGGAAACTAACTTTAGACTGCTAAGTTTCCTTTTGAGTTTCCCAGAATCTCAACGTGACAATTTCTTTAAAAAAAAAAGAGGATTTCACAAAAAGATAAGCCAAAGGTGGCAATTTCATCAATGTGGGTCTTTTTACCATGTGGACCCTAGTGAATTAAGTAGATGAATAGAGCATAACACAAAGCCCCACATCTGATCTTCCTACCCCTGCCTTGTCTATCCACACCCACAGGTGTATTCCCTCTAAATCTAACAAGTAACTTGAGACCCTAGAACTCTTGCGGTATCAGTTAATCATGCTCGAGTCTTTGGGAACTTAGGAGCACTGCACTGCAGACATCATGGACCTGTGTTGAAACAGAATGTCTTCCAACTTTCATCAAGTGAAAAATTCCTGCAGATCAGAAAACCTGAGTAGGGAAGGCATACAAATTGATGTGGCTGAATAAGATCATTGCACTTTCAAGATAGTCAAAAACCTGACAGAAAAAGTGCCTTCATTCTATATACCAAAACTATTAATCGCAAATTTATCATCATCGTAATTTCAAGCTGTGCAATATCCATGTTGCAAAATTTTGCGAAAATTGCAATAAATGGTAAACCTTAAATGTTAAAAACAATATTATGGCAACTTGAATTATTTAATGAATTAAATAAATCCCTTCATGCATTTGACCAATCAGATGGAGCCCTTCACATTGTTGACCAATCGGATGGAGCTTTTATGTTAGATGTTGCCCTCCTAATTAGACGAGAGTCATTTGGAGAATAATTTAAAGTATTTTAACTCTTGTTTAATTTAAACTTTCGCAGTGAAATGGAAAGGTTTTTGTTGTTTTTTGCCATCTGTTCATTTATTGCAAGTTATATCATCATCGTAATATTGATCACTAATATCACATATCCCGAGTTTTCCTCATATCGTGCAGCCCTAACCAAAACAAATGCCAAATGTTATTCCTTTTTATATAAATGTGTTTGTTTTTTAAACCATGTGGCATTTATTAAGTTAATTGTAGATTTTAAAAGAAAAATTTATTTTTAGTTACTAATTAATTGCCAAATAAAATATTGAAAATATACTTTATAATTATTCAAATTATCCAGTAAAGCCATTTGACAATATAATAAGAAAATTTGAACAACCTGAACATAAAACTGTAAAAGACACAGAAAGATGACACTTTATGAATTCAATGTTAAAAAAAAAGAAAGTTATATGGTTTTGAATTTTCCAAAGCCCGAAAAATATAATCTTTACAACCTTGGTAAAAAGTAAGTAGCCAAGGGTGTTTTGGGGGTGTGGCCAATGGCATCTTTGGAAGTCATTGACCATCCCAGAAGAAAAGTATTATATATGATTTGTGGTGCAACTTATGCTGAACTTTAGTGAAATATTCAGTATTGTTTTTACGTACTCTAGCCAAGTTATAAATGTAATTTAATACACATATTATTGGTCAGGATAACTTGTGTACAATCAAATAATGAAAATGTCCCTTTTGGCTTTTCTTCTGAATATGCAAAAATGTGTCTTGATTAAATTGAATTTAATTTAAGTGGCTGGGGAGACGGAAGTCTGGGCGTCTTTGCATAGACTGCTGCCTTAGCGACCTGTTACCTGATGAATGGAAGAGGATGGATGGATGGATGGATGGATGGATGGATGGATGGATGGATGGATGGATGGATGGATGGATGGATGGATGGATGGATGGATGATTGAAAATTAGCTACTGTATGTCCATTAGCTTTTTGTAATATTGCAACAATTTAGTCAAGTGTGTCCTCAACATGCCACTACACACATCAGTAAAGTCATCCATAAGAAAGATGCATTTGAAAATGTATTCCACTTTTTCTTGAAATAAAGATGAATTTCTTAACAACTGGATGTTAAAAAGGGCTGCAGTGGTTAGTGCTCTTGCCTCACAGCAAGAAGCCCCCTAGTTTCAGTCCCGGCTGGGGGACCTGAAACAGAACAACAATTGGGGACCTTTCTGTGTGGAGTTTGCATGTTCTCCGTGTGCATGCGTGGGTTTTCTCCAGGGACTCTAGCTTCCACCCACTGTGCCAAAACATGCTTCATATGTTAATTGATTACTCTGAATTGTCCCTAGGTGTAAAAGGTGAGTGTTGTGTTCATGTGTGTGTGTGATTTGTGGCCCTGCGACAGACTGGCAACCTGTCCAGGATGTCCTTTGCCTTTGTCCTCGAGTGGCCGGGATAGGCTCCGGCAGCCCTGTGACCCCAAAGGGGACAAAACGGGTTTAGAAAATGAATGGATACTAAAACGTCTCTTTAATTGCTTTGCAAGGCTAAATGATACTGTGAATGTACGCCCGCACTCCTTTTCTTGACATGCTGATTTAATTTGGTATAGACTTTCTACATCATTGGCAGGACGACAGTCTCACAAAAAAGTATAGACCTTTAACCTTCGCTCATTGTCTAAGAAAAAATGAAAATTATCTGAATCCCTGTTGTCAGAAGATGTAAGTTGGGATTCATACTTTGAAACGTAATCTTTCTTCCCATCTCTTTAAAAACACACAACACAAGCAGACAGTAAAGGAGTGCCTGCCGACAAGTACACTTGATAGTGTGCAGTGGCCTGGGACTGAGCAGAGACCTCCAAAGCCCTATGCAGATCTGAGAGGTCTGAATGGAGGATGCATTGAAATGGCTTCTCTTTTCTTCAGTTTCCCCTCACAAAGGCTGTTTCCCAGTCAGAAAACAAGGTCAATAGAAGATAATACACACAAGGACCTCAAGGCCACACGGTGGGGGTGGGATCATTAAACAAAACAACCATCCAACTGCGCACCAAGGAAACGCCCCAATGCCTTCAACTCATTTCTCTCAACAGGATACATCAGGATGCTGAAATCATTGTACTCACAAGCTTATGCAAAATCCTTGCAAAATGCTAACAGAGTGGGCCAACATTCTGTCTTAGCTGTTTGACATCTCCATGTCCCCTCCCACCTTTCTTTTCAAGTCACTATTTAGCTTTCTTTGGTATTCGCAGTGAAACTTAGCGGGTGTTTCCTCCTGCATCCAGAGACCAAGTGTTATAATGAAACAATAACACGATACAATTTTTGTATGCACAACCATAGATGTATGACAAATCTTCAGAGTAATTTTAAATCTGGACTCTTTCAGTGCACAATTGTCTTACCACCCGATTCATGAAGATTTCAAATTGTTGGAGGGGTTTGTGTGGAGTAATACTCATTTTCCTATTGATGGTTAAAACCAAAGCCAGGAAGTTATAGGAAGAAAAATAAGAGGCATGTGAGGTTTATGATGGCACAGACATAAATAAAATCAGCGTCTGTATTTGCCTGCAGGTTTATCAACAAACAAAATGCAAAGGAAAAAATTGTGGTGTGATTAACTTATCCTGCAGAATAAAGTATTTACATTTTGAGAGAATACCAACACAAGGGTTGCGCACACATGCACTAGATATAAGATATTTATAAAAAAAAGTTTAAAAAAGAAGAATTTAAGACAAGAGATCAAAAAGGCTGGTTGTATATAAAAGATAAATTAGATCATCCAAAACCTGAAAGTGAGCAGCATGAGCCAGCTGTCTGATGCTCGGGTTACACCAAGTGCCAAATGGGACCAACTGTGCCTTTTTACCCGTTTTGTAAAGATCAACCTAAAGTTTGTGCTGATGTTTTAACAGCTGCCTGTCAAAACCTCTTACTTTCTTGCAGACCAAAGGCTCAGGCAGTGCATTGTCCGGGTGAGGCCGCTGGGCAGTCGGCCAGCGCCTGCGCTAAGAGACGCATCATTCGTTCGGTGTGCGTCACGACCTGCAATTACAATTAGTGCGCGACCTGGTTGCCAAACCTGCCTGCAAACTCAACCAACGGTAAAGCCGGACTTATAGTAAATATAGTCCTCTGTGCGTGCCGTGCCGTGCTGTGCTGTGCTGTGTTGTTGGTGGTCACCTCTACATCCCTGACTGGATTAATTCAGATCAGATTACGCAACCCGCGCTGCTTCTGCAGGACAGTTAGTATGCCAAAATAAAAGCCCTTAGGAAAGTTCATAGATTTTAATTGTCATGCAGCTAAGCAACGTAACTAAGCCACACAGTTCACACCACAAACAAACAACTTTTAATTTGAGAGAGTTTGGTAAAGTGGTTTACCAGTTTGTGGAGGAGCGAGGGTTTAGGATGTCCTCCTTGGCTGTAAGCAGCGACAAGCTGTAAGTGTCAAGGTTGACTCTTTGCTTGCTCATGATGGCAAATGTTCCCAGGCCACTCCTGCAGCTTCAGTCCTGAAAGTTGTTTTTTTCGGGGGTCACGTCAGTCTTCGTCGGGAAATCAGAAAAACGAAGACGCAAAACCTGCAGTCAAAACGCGCAGGTTCATGCAACGCACTTGCAAAGTGGATAGATTTGCGCAGGCGGCCCACTCTCAGCGTGGAGAAAGATCCGGGACTGCACTCTGCTCTTTGTGCAGCTTGGCTAGAAGTTTGCAGCGTGAAGCTCCACCTCTCGAAGAAAGAGTGGAAAGCATAATGACTTCACGAGGCTGCTGGGTCACTTGAAGGGAAGGTGTTGCTTGCGCGCGCGGCGTATCACTCCGCAGGACCAGAGGAAACACATCCTTTTCTATTATTCATACAGCTTGCTGCTTAGTTCGTAGTTTTTCCAATTATGAACCTACTGCATAACAGCAGTACATCATAGAAACTGCAAAAAAGCTGCTCATCATTATATTTTATTCTTTTATTTCCCTTTTTTTAAGATTGATCTTGAATAAGAGAATAAACTTTAACTTAAAACACTTGTTCTGCAGTAGAACCATGAAGTTGTGATAATATATTTTTCAGACTATTCCAACACACAAAAAGAGGGTGGAAAAATAAGTAGTTGCCAGCAAATGCCAGTCTTACTTTGTCCTTTTGTCTTTCAATTGGCCCCCACTGTCCTTAACTTCTCTCAGCAAGTCTGAGAAGGGCCAGTTTTGTGGGAACCAAATCTTCGGAAGCACAATCTGCAGAGGCTGTTGAGATTCTATCCATTTGTGTTGCACATACATTGCACACTCATACTGGCATTTACTCACTGGCACACAGATGAAAAAAAAGAAGCCAGGAATCGTCCTGAGCACTTTAATTTGCCTGTCTCGGATATTCCAGGAAAGATGCAGAGGGTTGGAGTCACATTTTCTTGTCTGAAGCCTCAGTCTCAGGTTTTTTTTAACCACATAAAACTCAACTTTTTTTTTTTTTTTTTTTTTACCACTTTAATGGTTTATGACGTTATTCACCACCAAGTTTGATCTGGAAACAGTACACAATGGCTGAGTAATCCTCTCAGGAACACAGGATTGAGGCAGTCACCCAATGTAATCACTCATGGGAGGCAACACTTCCTTGTTAGGTATACTCTCCATCGTCCTTTCATCTTTGTGTGCCTTTTCCCTGGTTAAAATTTGCATTGCCAGGGCTGCAACCATTCGTGTTTTGTTTGCATTTTTTATTACTTCAGAGAGAAAGAATCTAATTTGTGTTTAGATCTGAGTTCTTGCAGGTTATTTTTGCGTGAATACTGTCCCCTGTCACACTTTTCCATCGTTTTACTGACTTTTGTGCCACATGCTCAAGTTTGAAGAGCTCTCAGTTGTTTTTACACCAGCAAGACAAGAGGCCTGATATCCTCATACCAAAATTATACTTGCAGCTTCCTGCTATTAGAGGCTGTCTTGCTCTTTCAGTCTTTCTGCTCTTGAACACTGGAAGTGAACTGCAGAGCTGTTATGCTCCACTTCAGAAGACTTTGGCATTTCCTCTGCTGGGGTGCGGTGGCAGCTGTTGTTGTAAATGGGGTCTAAATGTGGGAGTTTTGTACGTCCAGAGGGGATTTGGAAATGTGTCCCTGAGGGCTAATGGGGATTTTCTCTTCATTTGCAGACACTTCTTCAATTGTTTTAGGCTTTTTGTACAGTTTCCTGCCTTCCTGCCTTTGCCTACACTAATGGCTGGAGTGTGCACGACAAGCTGCTGAGTGACTCAGTCACACACAACATCCTTCAAGCCTGTCTGGATCACTCATAAGCAGAATTCATCAGTAAGGGTATCAGTGCTTTTGGTATGTGTGACTAGATGACAAACATATACTCCTTCCGAATTGAATAAATAGACCTTTATCGCTGAATTTCCACTTCTTTGTTAGTTTGATGCATGTCAGCTCTTACCTCGAAGGTTTCCACGGCAGCTTTATGTGCACTCAGATATGATGTGTGGTGTTTAAAGTTCATGCTTGTGTTTGGAGTTCATGGGTCACAGCTCGGGCTGTTCCGTTTTGTTTTGCTGCACTTCTAAAATGTGTTTTTCATCATTCTTCTGTGTGCACACAGAGGAAAGGCCCTGCCCACATTTACCGTGTAAACAGATGTTGTTAAATTTTATGTGATATGTGGAGTGCTACATTTTCACTAAAGCCACAAATACAACATTTGCTGTTTGAAACTTGAGATTGATAAAAGCTCTGTATTAACCAAGTTGCACGGACTGCAGCACAGGAATGGAGCATAGAAAAATAACCCTTTGATAATAAATGCCAATAGTGTCTGTATAGTCCTAGTAAGTTAGCACAGGTATCCAAAAGAAAGAAGAAAACGTCTTTGGAAAATTCTTTCGAAAAGAAAGAAATAATAATAATGAATTGGATTTTTCTGCACTTTTCCAGACGCTCAAGACGCTTACGATGTGCATCCATTAGTAGTAGCAGTAGTAGATTTATGCTTTTAATGCTGATTTTGAAATAACTTGTGGTTAAATAATTACTACTATCACGAATGGTTACTGATTAATTTCTGGATACTTTAAATAATATGTCTCATAGACATGTCATGTAAATCAATCCGATTTTACAAAAAGTGCTTTTTTAATGAATGAAGGAAAATTAGAAGTTGTTTTTACTACTTTTCCAACATTCTTTGGAATGCTGTGGACTGGAAAAGTCTCCTGTATCATTCAGTGTTAGAGTCATTCTGGAGAAGGCTCTTAATGACTGTTACTGTGTAATGCAGAGGATAGTAAAGGTTTTCCATGATACCTTTGTTTTTTAAATCTTTTACAGCAAGTAAGTTAAGGTAGTAGACAAATACCACTGGTAGGCTTTACATGGATAAAAGGCTGGACTGGAAATGCACCAGTGATTCTATTTTTTAAGACAGAAGAAAGCAGACATGAGACATGTCTAAAGTCCAGCCTGTTGGCCAAATGTGGGCCACATTTAAATTTCTATCGGCCCGCAAGCTCCCATCATTGATTGCACTTTTAAAGAACTGTGTGTACGATTTTTTTGATTGTGTTTGGCGAAATTATAAGCTGTTAAAAACCTGTGTTAACAACTCAGTAAATTCAAATCAGAAATTTACTACCATTGTTCACCTTTCGGCCCATCCCGTCAAGGGTCGCCGTAGGGAATAAGCTTTACCTGATCTCCCTGGTTTGGCAGAGAGTTTTTTTTACACCGGATACCATTCCTGACTCAACCTTGTATTTTTAAGGCAATGGGAGACCCAGATAGGCAGCTGGATTTTTGGGTCACTGTACGCCCTGGGGATCGAACCCAAGTTTTAGGAGGGGCAATCTTACTGTAATTTTAGTCAAATGCATTTAAATGTATTTCTCTTTTATGAGGAGAAATATAAAGTATCTCATTAAAAATAAAGTTAAATGTTCATTTGCATGTAATGTTATTATAAGGGTTCTAAGAATGTAGGTCAATTGGCCCTCTTTGTAAAATGTTTAGACACTCCAGCTGTACATCTTAAAGAAGTTCAGACCTTCAAGGCCGATGTTTGATATCTTCACCAAATCCTCTGTGAAGAATGCATTCACATCGACAGTCATCTGTTGTGGGAGCATCACAGTAAGTGACATAAAGAGGGTGAACAAAGTAATAAAAAGATGGCTGGCTCTATTTTAGGTTCTGCTGTGGAAGGAGCTGTCCAAAGAAAGATACTTCCTCTTCCATGATGGAAAGAGTTTGACATATTGCTGCAACTCCTGAAAACTACAAACATCCATCTCTGCTCTTTTTGTTTGCAATTTAAAGATACAAACAAAAAGAGAATGTGAATGTATTTCACAGCTTCAGCTCTACTGTTCTGCTCAGTAGAGGAGCGACATGGTGTTTTATGAGGACAAAAAGGTTAATGTTGGAGTGTTGTGGAACTGAGGAAAGTTCCACCACTCCCAAAAGATGATCCTGTTATGTTCACCTATTCATCTGACAGGGAAAATCACAAATCTGTCAGCAACTTGTGGCAATTAACTTAAAGATGTTCCTTTGCAAGACAGTCAAGATCAATTACAGTGCCAGACACCAATGATAAAAGAAGAACACTTTTGTAGACATGTGCCAAAACTGGAAAAAAAAATATTAGTTTAAGGCAGAGAGATTAGGCATGGGCAGAGTACAGCGGCACATTGTGCCTGAGCATGTGCACGTTTGCCTTTAAGAGACAGAAGAAGTCAGAGATTTTCACATGAGTCTTCCCATCAGACTCAGGTGAGGTCACTGCTCAGCTATGTGCCTTCACAACAGCCTTGAGATATCTCTCCTTTGGGCTTGAGTGTGTGTAACAGTTCACACACGTGAGTCACTGTGTGTGTCTATGCACTATGTATATATGAAGTGGGCATTCTCAACACTGAAGACACAAAAGTAATTGCGTTTCTCAGCAGATTGTTCTTTTATTCTTTAATTGCATTGCAGAGACATTTAAGACAAGATAGTTTATTTCTTTTAAAAGACATCCGCCTTTTTTAAGATATAAAATAAACTTTAATTTGTGTCTTCTTGTGAACGTTTGTGCATTTGGTCATTTGTGTAAATTTAACATATAAGTTTATGTGTTATTATGTCTTTGAGGCTTATGAAAACTTTAGTTTTTTTATTTAGTATGACTAAAAAGTTTAGTCAATGGTAAAATAGGGCCATACTTGCCTCTTTCTCGTTCCTAAAGCTTCCTCTGACTCTTTTGTCTTTAACTCCAAACTGAATTCAACACATATGATGTTCACCCAAGAGAACTTTGGGGAAATGAGACCCAGATGTGGTGATGTCAGTTCGTCTCTGTCTTAAATCGTGCTCCATGATGTTTTGGCACAGAGACAGGGGCAGGGTTTGTGGGAAATCTGAACACAACCCACTGCTCAGACCTACAAAGTAGCTCTATAATCAGCATTCAAACCAATGCTGGTGACCATTTAATTCCTGATGCAAAAAGCTTGTAAAATTAATTCATCTCACAGGTAATGAAAGAAAACTCTTGTGTACCACAATGTCTATTAAAAGGATGCAGGCCAGATGTGTGCCTATCATGCTTTTCCAAAAATGTAAGATGAGTGGGACTATAACAGACTCACATTCGTCATAAAACGGCGTGTTTTATGTTTTACTCTTTGCAGTCGCCAGCTTTCCTTGGTCCTCCTCCGCAGTTATCAGTCACTGGCCACATTGGAAAACTTTCCATGGCAACCCCCACATCACTGTGGGTTGCTGTGATCCTTTACCACACTTTTAATAAAAGAGTGAGCTCACAGTGTGTCGATGGAGACGATGCATGAAGAGCCACGTGGAGATGGATATAGGTTAAGTCTATAAGTCCTTAAATATCTTAAGAGGATGTAAAATCATAAAACAGAAAGAAAAGTATTTGTGCAATTTTTTCTGGTGTAATCAGCAACCTGTGAAGAAATGTTGCCCTCTCCCGATATTTTTCACATGTTAATGTGTAAAATACCACTAGGTGGCGCAGCTGCATCAAAGTTTAGGTGATAAATTCCCCATAAGTCATGATGAACAAGCAAATCTGATCATGGCTTGCTCTTTTAAATAAAATCCTAGATTAACTTTTTCCAATTTACATTACCTTGTCATTTCTATAATATCTGCTTCTTCCATCAATCCATGCATCCATCTATTCATCTTCTGATAGTCTAACATGGGGCTGCTGATGCCTGCCCAGCTACTGGAGGATGACAGCGGGGTACGTCCTGGACAGAACACCAGTCTATTGAAGGGCAACTCAGGAAAAATTGAAGTCCTGCTTGTTTTGTTTCATCAATCCTGTTTGTATTTGTATTTGATATAAATCACTGTTTATACAGAAGAAGTCTTAATACCTTTTATTCAAGACATTTTAAAATAGGAGATTGTCTTTTGAGCAAGTAGCGTAAATGAAAGCGACTTTTTTTGCAGTGACTCATGCTCCGCATTCTTTCCTGTGATAAATCATTGATGTTGTATAGCAAAGAACATAATTGTAGAAAAATACATGAAACAACTGTGGAAATAGTTTTGGGTATATATGCAAAATGCCCAGGAAATGGTTGCAGCAACATTCCTTCTTTGTTTCAGATGTTGACCCTCCATCTATTTTCTAAATGGTTCCCTTTTAGGTACATGAGGTTGTTGGAGCCTACCCAGTTACTAAAGGCCGAAGGCGGAGTACACTCGGGACATTTCGCCATTCCATCACAGTGCAGATATTGAAAACTTAACTAATGTAAAGTATACAAACAGGCTAAAAAAAAAAAAAAAGCAAATTTGTGCAAAAAATGAGACAAGAAGTCCAAAGGATTAACAATTTTAATAAAATTCAAGTCCAACATCAAAATACTGAAATGGCAAAAAAAAAAAAGAAAGTCTTTACATATCTTGTTTTTAATTTTGTAAAAATCACAGTGGTTGAAAAATATTACAAAATCTTAATTTTTAAAACTTTTTTTTCTTTTTTTTTGCAACAGCAGCAAAACATTCTGATTGTTTCTTTTAAGCCCTTAATAATTTGTGAGTGTAGTGTGCTCTTTCTTTTAACGTTTAATAAACACAACTTTATGAATAACACATTATAGCAATAAGACAGTGAATATAAAGAACACTCTAATAAATCAAAGAAAAATAAAAGCGTAACAGTATTATACAGTTTGTACGATCCACCTAAAAATTACAGTACAGGCCAAAGTATAATTACACCTTATGTGTTAAATGACAGCCCGTGCATTCAAGCTATTAGCTAAGTTTTGTATACACTAACATGGTAAATAGGTACAATGTTGTGACTTTTTAGCCAGTGGGGGGTATTTCTATATGTGTATATGATATTTTTCAACACTGTGTTGTTTGTAATAATTCCTATTTCCTTAAAAACATCAAACCTACATCTGTCACAGGTCATTTCTGCCTTTAAATCCAACATGTTCACAGATTCAGCTGACAGTACTCTGACTCTGTGTACGATTGCAAGATAATAAGTTGAAGTAGAAGCAAAAAGAAACAATAACAGCAGAGCTTGGCTTTGAAAGAAAGAAACAACACGATAAAATTGATATTTCATTGCTGCTCAAGAAAAAGAAGTCAATATGAAGACAGAATAAAAATATTAGGCTACATAATAAAAGTGCAGGCACCTGGAAAAGTGCAGACAGCTGGTTTGCTGGGTTTCTTGGTCATTTGAAAACTCATTCGGTCTATTGCGTAGCTTTATCATAAACAATGCTAAAACTGGACTAGGTAAAGCTCAACATGTTAGCACTGGAAGTATTATCTAGTCAGTGACTTTAGATCCTAAAAATCGAAAGCCAGTTTACTGGAAATTTAAGACACTCTGCATCGACAAAAGCTAACTGCTTTTATTTCATTTCTTGGCTTAACTGACATCTGAATTTGAGCCCAGACAGCTACACACACAGCAGTGCAGCCAACCAGTTCCAAGCTGAAACTTCACTGAAGGCACAGGAGAGAAGACACCAACGTCTTCAAACAGCGTTGTTTTCTCAGTCACTAGGCCTCACAAATAAGTAAGAATATCAGGCCTGGAAAATAAAAGAAAGAAAGGAAGAACAGCTCTGTCTAAAGTAATAGGGCAGTATAAAAGGATGACATAAAAAAACACTATAAAAATGCAATACCTATCCCATAAACCTGCGTTTTACATTACAATGCAACAAGATGTAACTTTGGCATATTCGAGTAAATGTGGATCAAATACTGAGAGTTGGAAGAAAAATACTTTTTTTTGTCTTTGTTTAGCAATAAATCAGGGCTTTTTGATTTGTTTTCTTTTTTTCTCATCAGTTGTAGACATTTTCTGCATTCTAAACACTCAAGGTTAAAAAAAAGTTTCCTGGACAGGATGCAGCCGTGCTTTTTCCCCAATTTCCAGCTGGTTTGTGCAAACTAAATGCCAACAAACTTCTCTGTTAATCATTAAAAACATCACTTCAAACATCAGATTTTTACTGCTTCTAAAAATGTTAGTTATGGACCTCATCTGTTGCGTTAGCTACATAAAGAGCAAACAGTGCGGTAACAAATCCCTATCAAGCTAATGTCTTTAAATGTCCCAGCAATAATGCTACCTCAAGTGGTGCTGAGTTAAACATGCATAAAGCCACTCAGGATAAAACAGCTGCTGTGAGGCTCGGCATCAACAAGGCCTTAAGGAAGCCTGGTGAGGCCTGTTACTCTGGGAAAGGAAAACATACTTTCAGGAAGAAAAGTCATGCTACGAACATCAGCTTCAAGAGCAGACTGACGTGAGGATAAAAATTCATGCTAACAACAGGAAGCTACCACAAAGAAGAAAGTGCATAACAACACCAATGCCACACCAACAAAGTTCGACCACCATGCAAGTTAACCCCGTTCCCAAAATAGTTGCACCTGCCCAGCGCACAGGCCACCCAGTGCAAACGAAAAAGTTGGGCTTTCACAGAACTGATGATTCGAATTTCACCTAAATGGAAAACCCTGCCCTCTTCATCACCCACTCAGTAGATCATTCCAGCCACAATGTAAGTCCCAATCTAAGGTTATATGATCAGAAAACCATCAACAACCCTATGAGAAGGACTTGAATTGATAGGATTATAAAGTTAGCCTAAAGCGTTAAGCATTACTAAGGTTGTCTTAAATCTCCTTAAGGAGGGTTTATGTTTTAGAGTGGATGATGCAACACAGATTTATTTTTTCCTCCCAGATGTGGCATAGTCTGTCACATCAGTCACTGCAGAACCTGCCTGCAGGCTTTAGGCAACATGCTGCCAAAATTCCACCTTTTCTTTAGTGCAAATATAAGGCACAGGGACTAAAAATAGAAGCTTAACCATTAGAAGGACCAGGAAGAAACAAACATCAATCCTTTTTCCTCTCTCTTCTCTCTGCCTTTCTTTCTAAATTAGCAAAGTGCTTCACTCTTAATAACGGCTAATGGAATCCTTCCAGAATATGTAGGATGCACCTAATGTTAACTGGGACTTGTTTGCTTTCTCGTCAACCTTACTGTTTTGAGAGATGAATCAGCTCAGTCCTCACTTGGGCCTCAAGAGATGCTTCTATTCTGGTAACTGAAAATTACTTTACGCACCTCCAATGGAAAACTGCGGAACACACCACATGTCTTCACACAGTACGCCTCCTCCATTTGCCTGAGTGAAGCTGAGGGGCCCAAACCCACAAATGGAACAATAGAAACTTTTTCCACCAAACATCTTGTGTTTTTTGTTCACATTCAGTATGAAAGCCCAAATAAATTAGCACCATTAAAATACAACGATAAAATAATTTGCTTAAATTGCTTGTTGTAAAACACCTATTGAAACACACCTGTGCTGTTTTCTGTAGGAAAAAAAAAAGGAGAAAATCAAAAACCCTCATCTAAGACAAGAAATGTACTCCTACCGACTGACTAAAAATGATTCAAACAAACTCAACAGGTAATCAGCGAGCAACTAGAAAGAAGATGTTTAAAGACTCAATACTATACTAAGCATGTTGATGAATGCTCATTTAAAATACTATGTCGACGCATCTTAAGCACCACTTTCAACCCCGGCTAACAGGGAGGAAGGCAATGTCTCGCAGTGACCCATTTCTCCTGACACGACTTCAAATATGTCCTCAAACTGCTGTGTTCTTCTAAAGGTTACTCTCATCTTTCCTCACACGTCATCCACAACTGAAGACAGAAGATATATATATATATATTTCTTTTTAACTTAAAAGAGCTACAGCTTTGGTGTTTAGAGTCCAGTAAAAGTTGTTTTCTGTTGTTATAAGCTTACAGTATGTTTTTATTTTTATCCTTTTTTTTTGCGTATTTGTTATTTTTTGTTGTTTTTTTGACACTGCGTGGACTTAAGGTGGTATTCTACGTAAAACAAATTTTAAAAAATTGTTATCCAAAAAAATAAAAATAAAATAAAATAAAAACTCCTGTTGAATTAGTGGCAAGGCCCTGAGCATTGCTGCCCCTAGAGGATACAGGGGTGTAAAGGCAGGCTGGCTTAGGTGCTTTGAAGCAGCCTAGTGGTTGTGGACGTTTAATACTGGGCCATCGTCGTCCGTGGCAAAAAAAAAAAAGAAAATCAAGTAAGGCTTGCTTGCCTGTTTAACCCTAACATTATAGTCAAGTGGCTATGTGAGAGAAGTTTGTTCTAATCAAGTCACTGAGAACAGCTTGTGTTTTGCTCTTTTTTCTAGCTAGTGTGTTGTATGGAAGGAAGAGGAGGTGGCAGGCCTGAAAAAAGTGTTAAAGTTAGCCTAACAAATTCATATTTGTGGCTGCAATGAACATCATTCACTTCTTACTAGTAATTCATCTAAACACAATGTCAAAGAATACAGACAAATGTAGTTAAAAACATTGAATATTAATGCAATAGGATCATGTCAGTTTAAGCTCTTGTGAGTTTAATGCTGGCTTTAAAATAGTGGATCATGAGCATGGACTTGTGTTTGTAAGCTAACAGTCTTTGCAGAAGTGAAGGCAGAGATAAGCCCCTTCAAAAGGGACCTGCAGTGGTCAGTGTGTAAAAGTCATTAAGGTCAATGTGAAGAATGGAGACTAGGGGACTGAGAGAGAATTAGAGCCCTTGCTCCCAGTCCAATCACTCAAAGGTTGCAACCGTTTAAGTACTGGTGGGGGGACAAAGTGCTACTGGAGGGATGAGGAGTTGCACTGCAGTGTTACAGGCTTTTATGGATCGGGGCATCTGGGAAGCCCACAACTTGGAAGCATCACTCGAGTCACAAAAACACACACTTACACTCACACACCTTTTGCACATACCCTCCAGCAGAGTTTACATTAGTTCACACAACATAGCAAATTGCACTCAAGTGGTGATCCATGCTATCAAAATTTACATACACACTCCCAAACATGCTAACATTCAGGCATCTTAGCACTGAGAGCAGTCACTCCAGCACTCAGGGCCATCCTCAAATATATATATACATATGTATACATAGATGAGGAGTTAGCATTTTCTTTATGCAATGATCCAGAACAGGGTGAAGACGTCAGTGAGCAAAAGCTTTTTAAGAGATGTGTGGAGAGGAAGACGGATGCCTCCAGAAACACCAGCCTCGTTTGGTGTGTTGCTTGCGCAGGATCTCTTCCTCCCTCTCACGCTCCTTCTGAGAACGAAGATACCGGTCTTCCTCCTTCAAGAACCACACAGGAGGCCATCGATGCTTTTCAAAATGCTTCTGGTTCTCTGTGGAAATGAGGAAATATTCATGCAGAGGTTAGTGCGGGTGAATCTTTGTGAAATATTCGGATGTATATTTTGTACCTGACAGACTCTTTGGTTTAAAAAAAGAGGGGAAAAACACATTTGATGTTGATGATTCTGCTTTATCTTTTTTCTTTTTTTTTAAAAATACCTGGAGACATGGCCTTCATGTCTTTGGGAAACTTGCGGCAGATGCTGTTATAATTAGTGCAGATGTGGTGGAGACACCAAGCTGAGAGCTGTTTGGAATTGTGGAACTGTGAAAAGCAAAGTAATAATAATAATATGAGTCACTGCTGCAATTAAGAAAGAAGACAAAGCCATTTAGACCCAAAAGAACATTTTCAGAAAAAAGCGATTAAAGAGTGAATGCAGTTTTATTGCCTGTAGGTTACTATGAACAAGCATTATCTGATATTTTCATTAAAAGCCAAAAAAGTACCAACCAACTTCAATATCAGTACAGTTTAAAAAAAACAACAACAATGGACTGGAAACAAGTTAGAGACAGACCTGTGCAAGCTCGAGGTAAGCCAACACCTGTCCATCAATGTCAACACCTTTAACTGCCAACTGGAGAAGCTCATCCACAGCATGCTGTTCTGAAATATCACAAAATCATAGAAACATTTTCAGTTTGCGTCATTTACATAAACTGCTGTGTCAGTACATCAGCATTCCTGACATTAATTTATAGTAATTGTTAGCCTTACAACTAGAACGTCTGAAGTATTAACAGACAGATACTTTGGATCTCCACATTAACATTCTACAAAAAAAAAAAAACTGTGTTCCATCTCATTACCTCTATGTTTGATCTGTTAGCATTTGCTACAGAAATTCTAATGTTCCCTAAATAATTCCTCACCAGTGAGGGCGACAAGGCGTGGTAAGCACAGGCGGTTGGCCAGTACAATTAGCTCCATGGGCTCCAAACCAGGACAGGGAGTCAAAAGACCACAGTAAAGAAACTCCAGCACTCCGCGCATACAGGCTGTACTGGTGTTTGGAATGGACACCTGAAGAGTCAGAAAAAAAGAGAAGTTTGGAAGAAGAAAAACTATTTGCTTGAATTTAAGGCCATGTGTGTAAGAACAGTTAAATCAGTAGAGGTAAATAGAGGGGATAGTCTTCTGGCCCCACTGCGATTTATGCTGGCTAAGGAGAAAGCACTTTGTGGGGACAACAGACGTCGTCACTGACTCAAAATCTCACAACATCCCGAGTATGAAAAGACGCGTGCCTCACTTGAATGTGTTTCAAAGAACATTAGGAACTGCCACACCTGAGAAATCTTAAGATTCTCACTTTTATTGGTTATGTTTTAATCACAAAACTCAGATCTACACAAACCAGCCATAAAATGTGATGGAATATGATTTATGGGTAGCAGTTTAGTTTTCACCACCACCAATAAAAAAAACTTTAAACACCTACCAACTTCAATGAAAATTGTGTTTTTGGTGTTTTTAGCTTGTTTTGTTAAAAAAAGTTTTATGATGGACGACTTGTATAAAGAAAACTAAGACTAAATTTGCATTTCTGAGTATTTCTTTATTCAAATTGTGGTGAATCAGAGGTAGAGAAAAAAAATGCAGTTTGAAAAAGCTTGTTAATACAAACTGCAACCGGCAGGCCACAAGCTCCCAGCTCAACTCCATTTTAGTGCATCCACTTGTAGACAAATAGATCATGTACGTCTTTGTTTTCCCTGTCTGAGCTGATATCTGGTTCGAATCCGAATGACTGGATTGCTCCAATATTGCTTGTCATTTTTGTTGCACCGCTAATGTTAGCTTGAGGTTGTGAGGGGATGTAAACTAGTGGGAGAGAGTGTAAACAAAGGGATTTGGGGAAATGAACATAGGCTTACTCCATGCCCACAGTCCCGCCCAGAGGTGAATATTTAATGAACTACAGCTCCTCTGCAGAAACTGTGTTCTAGAAAATGACGCAGGCTTTTTGATTTTGCCTAAAAATTGAATAATCATAGTTGAAAGATCACTGGGAAAAGATTATTGGAGAGGGAATTTAAATGAGGCAAGACATTAAAAATTGGAAAATTTTGATTTTACTACTTCAAAATTTAGTATATGTCCTCCTGGCTATTAATTTTTTTACAGTTTAATTACTGTACATTTGGCCGATACCAATGCAACAGCAGGTCCGGAAGTGGAATCCACAGAAAGAAGGAAGCTAAATGTTTATGACTGTAATGACCTGACCCCTCCAGGAGCACTTTTGAGTTACCCCCTGTGTACTTTCTAGCTTCCACTCTCAAAACCAATTAGGAGAATGTCAACTTGCCCTGACCTCTTGTTAGAATAGAAAAATTGACACAACACCAAGACAAGGGGGGTCTCTAGGGCTTGGAGCTCCAGCTGGAGACAGGAACTGTTAATGAGTGGACACAGACACAGTGACAATGCAGTACACAGATGAGGCTTATCCTTTGCAGTGATATATGCTCTTCGACTTTCAGCCTGCAATCATTGCGGTTCAAATGGTTATTGGAAGTTTTGTCTACATCACGTGTGTGTTTGTTCAGAGCGAAAATTCCTGATGAAATTTGCTTTAAATTCATGTGACATGTAGTTGGGGTAACTAACAAAGGCAATGTCCAGAAGGAAGAAATAACTGACTGTAAAAACAATGGGCAGCTCAACCCCTCCCTTCTCATGTTCTCAAATAGGAAGTACTATTGCTTCCTGGTATGGGCTCCGCCACTTAGATACCAGTGATTGGTCCGAGTTGCTCTGAATCATTGTATCTATGGCAACTACTGTCGCCATTGCCATAGATACGATGATTCAGAGCTACTCGGACCAATCATTGTCGACTGGTTTCAACATGGCGGTGCCCGTATCAGGAAGCAATGGTGAGGGATTGTGCCTCATTCCGTAAGAGCCAGATGTAAGGCGTTTTCTAAGGGTGACGTTACACCTTGATTAGTCCATTGTTTTTACAGTCTATGGAAGAAACAAAAAAGCATCCATTAGGAAGTAAAAATTATAGATTAAAAAAAAACTGGAGGAAGTCTACAGCAAATGATTATTACAGAAAAAAGGCATCGCTCAAGAGAATGCTTGCCAATACCTTCTTAACATAAAGAAAACTTGATCCAGATCATTTTGTTTCTGTACTCTAAAGGAGAAGCATGCACAACCTCTTTTGATATCCAAAGAATACCGGGTACTCCCCTAAGAAGCACAGTTACATGGTGACAGCATACACACATTACTTACTTAATCCTGATGCTCAATACGACATAATTAGTCTTTCGTTGCCTTGAAAATGTCCACAGACAAGGTTTTTTTAAAGCTTTACTTGCTTCAATAGATGAACCATATGCTTCATGGAGGAAAAAAACTCAATTTTTTGAATGTTAGTTTAAAAGATATTTGAAAAATCTGATAAAAAATAAGAAAAAAAACTATATAAGAAAACTTTAAGAATTATTTTTATAGTCCCTGCTAACATCAATTTGAGCTGAAAAACTTTAAAGAAAAATGTTGATATTATTTGTGCTTTTTTTGTTCCTCAAATCTTCCTCATTTTTTGACGTTGTTCTGCAAAGATTTTCTGTCTCAACAAGCTGAGTTTGTTTTAGGCCGGATTTTGTAAAATCAATCTTATTTTAGCAAAATGTTTTTGCATTTGCCACACTAAAACTTTCACTTCCCTTAAATTGAAGTGGGGCGGCCGTGGTGCAGCAGTAGGGCGGTCGACCCATGATCGTAAGATTGCAGGTTCGATTCCCGCCTTGCACGCCCATGAGTCGAAGTGTCCTTGGGCAAGACACTGAACCCAACCCTTGCCTCTGGTGGTAGGCAGGCGCCTGTGTTTGGCAGCGGAGCCGCCACCAGTGTGTGAATGTGTGTGTGCATGGGTGAATGGGTCTGTGACTGTAAAGCGCTTTGTCCTTGTAGGAAGAAAGGCGCTATATAAGTATACGCCATTTACCAAGTGTAAGATGGTGTTTCTTCTGGCATATTAAACCAAATTTGCTAATTATCACTGAAAGAATTTTGTAGAGTCTAAAGAGCCAGAACCATTTATGGATATACATTTGAACATTAAGAAAATAAATCTTAATCTGTTTTTTTTTTACAATGTGTCATCACTCTAAGGATTTTTATCCAGAGCACCTGCTTTCTTAAGCATAATAAAAAAATCCCATAACAATTACTGTTTACAGTAACCATAAAAATAGCAGCCCAACTGCAAATTTTACTTCTCCTCCAAATACTGCTAATATTTTATTTTTACCATCAGCATCATTGAACTGCAATGGACATTTAAACTCCCCCTTGCGGTTTGTTCTGGAGCTAAATCCCTTCTCGGAGGAAATGCTAACGGAAATCCAGTTCTTCTAAGAGCTTGATCCTTAGTAACCTAAACCTACACGCCCTGAATTTAATCTATGGGATCTGGTTGTGTAACAAAGTCCAAAGAGCCTCAGCTTGGAGACAGACTATGAGTTCCTTTGTGGTCAGGTCAGATCCCCTGCACATGCTCTGCCACAAGAAACGGAGTACATCTGAAGTAACCAAACTCACTTCCTGGAAAAAGTTGCTAAAAAAAGGCCCTTCTATCTTGCAGAAGGTTTTAGCGACAATGTGGTTAACACATTGAAGCAACTCTGACGATCAACAAAAAGCTGGTCTCAAAAAGCATTTGCTGTGTGGTTGAGGTTGTGCACATGACCTTCCTCAGTATGCACTCCTGTAAGCAGATGTATGTGCTCATGCAAGTAATGCACCAAGTAGCTTGTACATGCAGAGCTTTTATCAGAAGTAGAAGTGAAACAAGAGGTATGTAGGCCAAAGTGATAGGAGCGCAACCTTTTGACACTGTTGGGGGGGGGGGGGGGGGCACAGCACGTAAATGCGTGAGATGATTTTATAAATGCATCACCAAAGTCATAAACCTTATCTAACCAACCTCCACCCCAATTTCCTTTTTTTTCTGAGACCAATAGATGATGCAACAAGCTTAAATCTATCTTAAGGCTCTATTAAGTGTGTCTAAACTCACCTCTTCTATGTAACTTTCCCTGAAAGACCCGCGAAACATGGCAGCCATCCAGTCACAGCTGGAGATGAGCAGGGGCTTGTGGGCTGGGAGGAAGCCGTCATCCAGTCGAAACACCACATCTAAAACCGAGGTGGGAAAAGAGCGTTCATCTCGTGGAATGCCACAGAAGCCCAAGCTACAGAAGGGGGATAGACAGACGAGGCAGACGACCAGACACGCACAAGTAGACAGAAGGCCAGACAGACACGCAGACAGACACGGACACAGGTAGACAGACAGAGAGATAAATTGACAGAGGGACAGAGCATGTGACAGGCTCAGAATAAGGGAAGAAGAGCAGATGGAGAGTTGGGGGTCATGATGTAATTTTTGTGTGCTTTTTTTCTAAAAAGTGGCAATATGACAGAAAAAAACTGTTACTGTGTTGGTGAATTATCATATGTGAAAGCAAAACTTCACATCTTTTTTTTTTATCGTTAAAGCAAACAAACTTGTGGTGCACATTTGCAAGTGGTAAACAATGAAATACATACAAATAAAGAACTAAATCCTTTACAGTTGCAATTAGAAAAGAGAATGAGTACAAAGAAGCCATTGCGATGTTTGGCTCAAAAATCACGCTGACAATGACACGACAACATGCAGACAGCCAACAGAGGAACACAAAGCCACACTAGCACAAAACAAGACAGACAAAACAACAAGCTTCAAAAATGTAACAAACAACTTATGCAACAGTAAAAATAGCTTTGAAAAAGTTTCAAAGTCAATGTAAGATTAATAGACATGTTTATAGCAGTTACTCAATGGCAAATCAAACCCAAATGTACTCAGAGAGTACATCTCCAGAGACAGAAAGAATCTGTAGCATATAAGACTAATATCAGCCTTTGAGGCCCACCACAATTCTCACAGCATGCACGCAAAAACACTTAAAAACTGATTCTATCAAATTTATTGTGCAGAATTCACAAGTGATGACAACGATGTTTCTGAGATTTCTGAGGCACTCAATGTTTGGCTCTGTGATTTACCAGCGAATGTTCCTTTATTGAGACACTCTTTGATGCGGTTGGCTCTGCGAACATGAAAGGCCTTGGTGATTTCCTGGTTCATGAAGCTCTCTCGGTTCAGAACATTGGCCACCATCATGCGCAAGTCAAACACCTCAAGCAGCTCTGCAATGGTTGCCACTTGCATCAGATCGCCTCTGCCCTCATCCAAGTTTCCTGTGTATAAGTATTGCAGCACTGCCTAAAATTGTGACATATGAAGAGGTCAGCAACATTGTTGAAAAAAAATCTTTCAAAAATTGTGATTTGATTGTCCATTTACTAATAGTTTTTTCACCTTAAATGGTTCCTCCTGTATAAGTGCATCCATCTCTACCACAGTCATGAGTCGTGGCCGTCCAGTCATTGGATCATCAACATGCTCCAGACACACACTAAGGAACCCCCTTCCCCATCCTGAAAGTGCTCGCCCAGTCCATTGCGCCCCCAGTGAATACTGAGCACGAGATGGGAGCGCATTATCACTCTGGGAAGTCCTCAAAGAGCCCTGCTGCAGAAGTTGGGGTCTGTACAGGTCCCTCACTCCTCCATCAACCCCATCTTTATCAATATCCAAGCTCTTGGTGCGCCCAGCTTGCTCCTTGGCTCCACGTCTGCTCTGCTCCTCCTCCTCCACAGTCTCCACATTTTCTCTGTTCTCCTGTTCTTCTCCCTGTGAGTTTGCACATGACCCACCAATATCAAGAGTGAAGAGGTCGTAGAACTTGGAGCAGGATGTTGCCAGATAAACCTTGTGTGCAAAGACATGAGTGGAGCCATCCTGCAGGATGAAAAGAACATCTGCACACAGAGGGTGGCAGAAAAGTGAATCCGGTCCCTCACCGTTGGTGAGGGGAGGATCAGGGATCCCCACTATTGGGCGTGGGGGACGTGGAGGTAGGAAAGGGGCTTGGAGTAAGGGTCGTTGAACTTTTTTTAAGTGTGACTTCCAAAACTGTAGATGTCTGCGAGCAATAAGGGCAGCACGGATGGCATTGTCAAATACATCTTTGACTCCAAACTGGGCAACAATACTGGTTTCATAATAGGGAATGCCAAGTTCTTTTGCCACCTCGTGGCCTCTCTCCGGAGGAAGAATATCTGTAGGTTTGATGGGCCTGTGAGTCAAAAAGAAATAATTATAAGATGACTGACAAATTCAAGTGCAAAAAGAAAGTAGAAACTGAGATTCTAGCCGTCCTTTACAAAAACTTTTATAGAGGTTTTAAAGAAAAGACTGTAGACAAAGGGGAAATAATGGGCAAAAAATGTGTCAGATCCTCATCTATAGTTACTCAGTTACAATAACAGACCACTGATTAACTTGACACACCTATGCAGTCTGAACTGAAACCACAGGTGCTAGTATTACATAAGTGTCTTTTATTGCCCGATAAGGAACGCATCTCACTTTGCTAACGGTCGTCGTGCACGGTTTACTGCATCCAGGTCAGCATAACGCAGATCCAGCTGGCAGCCAACCAGGATGATAGGTGTCCGGGGACAGAAGTGCTTGATCTCCGGGAACCACATGGTGCGAACATGGCGAAGGGAATTGGGATTAGCCAGAGAAAAGCATAGCACCACAACATCAGACCTACAGAGAAAAAAAGAAAAGGTGTAGAAAACTTTTTAGTTTGTGCTAATTGAACACTGGGGATCACATTTAAGAAGTCAATTTATTGTGTCACGAACAGGCGTCAGTCAAAAATGTCATATTGTCTTTGATGGGTTAAAGAGAACAGAAATGATTACAAAAAAACAAAACCCACAAAAATCAGAATTGACTCACTGAGCAAATTGTCAGTTAATGTTAAACCTTTTGCAATGTGTGTGTGTTTAAGAGGCTTGTTCATCTAATTCAAAGCCTGGACAGTGCCAATGCAAAAGCTATGTGCGGACCTCCGGGCTGGTTATTTGTGTGGCTCATCTTTCTTCCACTCTTGCATAAATCTTTCTAAACCCTCAAAGGCAACATAGACAACAAAGGAAAAGGCTAAGAATAGGCCAGGGTGGACAAACACATACACAAACACACCCCAGCCCATCTGATGTGTTTGAGCAGGAAGATAGCAGCTGTTCCTCAAAAATTTAAGTAACAAGTTCGTGCATGTGTCTGTTTTAAAGTAATGCATTTCTGGGTACTGTTTGATCTTTGTCATTAGAAAAGATCTTTTATCACCAAATCAATACTGACAAGATCAAAATAAAAAATCAACTTGTTCTGCAACAATGCAGCAAATCACAGGAAATGTACGTCTTCCAGAAAGGCTTCTCACATTATTGAAGTGCTGCTCTAGTTATCAACAGTACATTGTAGGGCTTTTATTTTCTAAAACTGTAGAGCGGTTTTTAACATTTCTGTGTAGGATGCAAAAAAAGGCAATAAAAAACTAATCAACTTTTATTCATGGAATGTTGCACAATGACAGAGAAATCATTATTGCAATTTTCTTAGACTGTTAATTTGAATATTTAACATTGGATTTAGGTGAAGCTTAACAAACACAAACAACTGTTTCAAAAGAAAATCTTCTAAGGCCCTTCTATCACCCCCTCTCAACTTTATGAACTGCATGTGCCGTTCTAGTTTTTAAATCCTAATACCAAAAATTACAACTTTTGCCTAACAAGAACAACTTTACTACAAGCTGGCATTACATCACAGCACTGTAAACAAAAACTGCCATTAACACTCTGTAAAAGGATAATTACCATGGCTAAGTTTTCACAAGTTAAGTTTAAATACTTCCCCCTGGGTGGCAGGCTTAGTGACAACATAAACTGCACTGTTTGTGAACTAACAAGTAATACTATTTAGCACTTTGCATGGATATTAACATGGATGTAAAGCTGAAAGCTGAAAGCTAGACATGACTTAGAACATATAATATGGAAGTGTTGACAGATTTGTTTTATCCAGAAGGACCTCTGCAATGTGCATGAAAAAAATACCATCAATCAGCATATTTCTAAAGTCCACAGGTATGCATATATATCCAGGTGGACAGGTTTTGCATCCAAGTCAAGTCATTGTGTTATCATTGATAATTTTATACAATTAGCAAAAATAATGGATTCTGCAGCTTACGTTGACCAGTTGTTTGATATTAAAACCAATTTCCACACACTGCCTGTGAGCCAAATTAACTCTGACAAACAGATAGCGTTGGAGCTGAAGAGGAAACTAATTTTTTAAATGTTAAAACAACAACCAAAAAACTCGAAACTAGAATTTTGTTTAATTGTGACACTGATTGATGGTTGAGCTGTAAGCGGCCAGTCTGCGAGAATAAAAAGCATAGCTTTTATTAAGAAGATGAGAATTGTGTCCGTAAAGATGGAAATATAAATCTGAAAAACATGTTAGGATTTATGAAATCTGAAAGCATTCATTCAGTGTGTTTTCCTACTTGAAAATTAAACAGTAAAGTTGATTTTGCCAGGTTGGTGTCATAATACATGTTGTGCATTCTTAGCCTAAAGGAACCTTAAACTTTTATAAACTGAGTTCTGCTCTTTAGGACAAAAGCTGGCTCCAATTAGGTTTAAACTGACCTACAAAAGCCATTATTGCTTTTCCCAAAACACAATGTTCCACTTCTGTCAAAGCATCTGACAGTCTTGAAACTATGATGTTTTAATGTTAAACGGACGTAGACGCACACAGGTGAGGACAGCAGCAAAGTTTCAAGGGTAACAGGGTGTTGAGGCACAGCAGAAGAAAAAAAGGTGAGGCAAAGTCGAGCAGCAGAGTCCGAAAGTTATTTAAAGAGGGCACGACCCAGTTTATGGATGAACAGAACCGGAGGAGGAGGACGAGCAGGAGAGGCAGATGATGCCTAGAGCTGGTGACGCCAGAGAGGCAGCAGGGGAGAAAACAGCTGAGCTGGCACCATGCTTTTATCAGCTGACTGCAGGCTGACTGAGTGGACAGACACACAAACACACCACAGCACGCAAGCACCAACTACAACATGCCTCTGTGCAAACATGGAGACATCAGACAGGGAATAAACATAACAGAGGTGGAAATTTGAGCCACAAACTCAACTCGTGCAGCCAGCAAGCGCATAAGGTACAAAGAATGTCACGCAAAAACCTTTTGCATAATGGTGACAAGGTGACAACTTACACAACAGGTGCCCAACCAACCTTGACAGAACTCGCAGAGGGTACACTTTAATTTGCACATGATGACTGTGCACTTTTTGATTAAAAGTGCAAATGAAATATAAACAATTTTTAAGTAAATGCATATGAAGATAAGAATAACACCAGCACAAAAATTGGGAAATAAATAATTGATGAATTATTTATTTGTTGCTATAATTCTTGGCTATTCCTTTTATTCTGCTTCAAAGGTCGTTGACTTCCCAGTTTGTTTGTTTGTTTGTTTTTAGTTGATCCTTTTTACTCTGCATTAATTGTACATTCAAATGTTTAATAGTCTGTTTGGTTTTTGTCATTAAAGGTGACATTTTTTGACAGCATTTAAGCAACATGTATCACCAATAAAGCAGCTTCTTGCTTTCATCCAGCAACTCTGTTATTAGGTCAATAACCAAGTTCTAGCAGTTGCTGTGTGTGTGTGTGGGTGTGTGTGTGTGTGTGTGTGTGTGTGTGTGTAGGTGTGTGTGTATGTGGGTGTGTGTGCGTGCGTGTGTCCTACCTCCCATAAGCAAACCGCCTGTCTTTGTGATGATCCCCAAATGTGTCCCACAGTCTCAAGGACACGCTGACCTCATCCACTACATCGCGAGACCTCTCCAGAACCTAAAACAGGGATGTATTGCTGTAGTCAAGACAAACATCTTCACTTTGATGCAAGTTTTTAACAAACCTAATTGTAAATAATACAAGAAACGTAAAGAATGTGTTTTAAGATACATAAGATAAGTTTATAAAGAAATGCTTTGTTTAAACAAAATGTCAACACATTACAAGAAGTGCGCCCATATTTATTTTTAAGTGGGTTTTTCTACAGTGTGTGTGCTTTCTCCCACCTCTTGGCATACACGATACTGGTCGATGGCCCAGACGGTTGGCACGTGGGTGGCAAGCAGCTGATACTGTGTGAGTGTGGCATTGCAAGCCCGGGCACAGATTAGTCTGGTCTTGCCTACTGCATTATCCCCCACCACCACACATTTGATGGTTTCCACATTGGGCCGCTCATAATCTGTGTCTATATCCATGGAGAGTGCCCTAGAGAATGGGGGGGGGGGGGGGGGGGGGAGATAACAAACAAAAGACAGTAAGAAGTAATATATACGAACGACAAACGGACAAAGCACTATCAGTGACACTACATTTTGACCAGCAATCGACACTTGGTACAGACACCGCTTACTCTCCCACTGTCCTAAACGAAGTTATACACTGTTGAGTCTCTAAGCCCTCTTTTGGCTGCACTGCCTATTTTTTAGAGGCCTTTGCCAAAGCCAGAAACAGAACACAGGGTTCACAGGCTGAAGAATACAGGACCAAGGATCTATTTTTGTAACAGCACACAGAGAGAGAGACAGACAGCGAGGGGGAGGAGCAGAAACCCAAGCAACCTATTCTGAGGTCAATGTCCTCTTCTCCCTTTGTCCATTTTCTGCCCTGCCTGTTCCCCTTTTGATGCACTCTGGCCATATTTAGCTCAGAAAAAAACTCTACAAAAGATAATCAAGTGTTTTGGAAGCTAAAATAGGGTTTTGACTATGCCTTGTCCTGCTAAATTATATTAATGTGTCTAGTTTACTTTAAATGTCCCTACAAGCTGGTTGCATGATCAGCCACCTGCCACTGACTTTTCTACAGCACCAAAAAGAAGCACCAATGTAGAGCTGCACTAACTTCTTTTTATAATAGTAAGCAGCGAAAAGTCACCATGAACTCCTTGCAAACATTTCTGACATGTTCAAACCAACGTTGATAAACAGAGAAAAACACTCCAGAGGGAATCTGCTTTCTTGCTAAACCGCATCATCCCACTAAACACCCCTAAAGCTGCATTCAGCTGATCACTCTCTGTCACTGCTACTTGATCCAAGAGCCCCAGCAGGGGCCCGTAAATAGAGCATCTGAAACATTCATAAAGGCCGTCGCTTGTTATTCCATTGACGTGGATGCCAGAGCAACACTTCAGTCCAGCAGTGACAGACTCCAGCAGATAAAAACGGCAGACACTTCATCAGACACGTGAGCCGCGTGTGCTTTTCGGCCCTGACCCAACTATATAGTCCACATAGTGATAAAAAGATATCCATTTAATAATTCGTTTTACTTTTTCAGAACAAAAAGTTTCTTATTGTTGAAAAGTTTTCCAGCAAAGATAAGACAATATTTCCTATTCATGAAGGGAACAACCTTACAGTTTTCCATCAGCAATTTACCAAATGGCAATAACAGCTTGCAAAGCAATGTTTCTGTTTGTATTGTAAAAGAGGTGAAAATACCATCTATGAAACCCAACATGGACTTATCAAATCTACTATATGCATAAGAGCATAATCATGTTCAAACAGAACCATTATTAATAAAAAAAGAGAAGATTCTCATCTAATGCTTCCTATGCAAAGCTTAATAAGTAGAGAGAGTTGCAAGAGAGAAAAGGCAGGAAGGAATTATTCATCTAACATGGAAAGAGGGATCAGTATTACAATCAATCAGTGATGCCAAAAGGGATCAAAGGGGTAAGATCAGGCTGCACAGATGAACAAATCACAGCTTTTTCTGCTGAAGCGTCCCTTTGCTGTCATTTGTGTCTAATTCCAAAAGAAATAGAGATGCACAGAGAAAAGGTGACATGAGGACGTCCTGAAGTCTAGTTTATAATCTTCCAATGCTGACCCTTGATAGCCTGGGGAGTCAGTGTATGCCTGCATGCATGTAGAGAGCATGCACGTGTGTGCATGTCGTAATGAGTTCAGAGCGTTGTGTGCAGTGATGTAACCAGGAGGCAGCGCCAGTGAGGATGTGGTCAGTTTTTCAAAGGGACACCAGAATGCCCAGCTTCTAGCTATCATTCCCCAGCTGGGGTTGACCACCAGGCTTGAAGCAAGTCAACTCATGCATCTGGCTGCATACATAACCTGCTCAAAGGTGAATGCTCAAACTTCTCTCTGCTCTCATGGACTCCTACAATGAATTGCCTAGAATGCATGACTTAAATGTAGGCACACACAGGGCAATGGAGATCAGTTCTATGAAGATGTCTGGATTTCTGTTCAACAATGTCTCTTTTACATGGCAAATAACACATGCCAAAGAAACCATAAGACATAGAAAAATTGGCACATGCGCTTGTGTGGTTCTACAGACCTCTGTGTGGGAACATTGTGACAAGAACATCATTCAAAACACAAACATGACCCTTTTTCTCAACCCCCAAAATGTCATCAATTTGGAGTAGGAGTGTATTTATGTCAGTGACTGGGCTAGGCAGGGGAGTTTTTCCATCAAGGGCACATTCGCAGTTCTTGTCCTCATACGTCTCTCTTCTGCACTGATATCCCTCTTATCTTACTTGTCCTATTTCTTAGAAATACCCATTGTCCCATTTCTACACTGCGGGTGCTTGGCCTTTACACCTTTCACCCACCCTTAAACAAAAAGACACCAATAATCAACTATTTTATACTTTGGTCACAACTTAATTTTGCAAAGGAATATTATGGACAAACATTTTCTTAGAGGTTTCTATCAGTAAAACTTTGGGATTCTCAGGTGAATTTGAATTTGTGTTTGAGAAGGATTAAAAAACTGGATGTGCAGTTTTTTTCTTTTTTTATGTATGAGACAGAGACTGCTGCAGGCACAGCTGAAACAGACTGGTTATATAACATGGTTTGTAGTCTGCTTAGCTCCCTGGATATATGACAGTAGATGCCAGAGTCAAACATACACACACATTAAAACAGACATGCGTACATGTTTTTGCGCCAGCATGTCCAAGCCTTAGCTAGAGCAGATGTTGCTGGTTCTAACATGAAGCCCATAGAAATGTCATGAGCAAATTTATTTCCTAATGACTGGGAAGCCACATGTCAGTTGGGGTAAAAAAAAAAAAAAAATAGTGTCCCTGTCATTTCCCATAGATGTAATCATGCTTTGTAGACACAGAAAGGTTTTTCTTGATGCGCTCATTTTATTTTTCTTTCTCCATCTTTCATCACTCCCGCCACTCTTTCCACTCATACTTTGCTCTCATCCATCTTTCACTGTTACTGTTACTCTGCCTTACCACTACTCAGTAAAATACTTTATAGCATCAGTTCGACTAATTTTTGTGTTATTTTACACAGACTCCCTGTAAATATAGAAGCCTTTCACTTTTCAACCATAATTTATTTAAAGATACATCAACTTCCCAGTGAGTTAGAGTTCATAGATTACAAACCACTCCTTCTGCCATTTTTCTTCAACAATTGATCTGTACTGAGATAAAGGAGAGTGGTAAAAGAGTGGAATGAATTAAATGAACCAATGGAGACCCATTAAGGCATCATGGCAAAATCTGATGTCCTACTAGCTCTGAGAAATATTACCAGTAGTTCAAACAAACTGATGTTACAGTCCTAACTCATCTCATGTGGTACATTATTTTGATCTGGACAAACTGGTGATGACAGACCAACCCAACCTTATTGTGGTCAACAAAGACAGCACCAAGGGTTGAAAAAAGACAATTTCAAAAGTTGTGGAATCTGAGAACAACAGTACTGTGGTACATCATTTTGTGGTATCTTGAGCTGTGATCCCTAAACTCTTGTACAAAGTTCACACCAGGGACAGAAACACGCTCGTGTGACCACTTACAATTAAAGCCTATGTAAACGTGCATATGCCCATTTTGGGCTTCCACATTCAAAGCTGTCACTGTGCAAGTTTTCGTCCACTTTCGGGCTCTGCATACAAAATGCACAGCAATTGAACACACGCTGAAAGTTAAACCAGTTCAACTTTGACCAATCAGTCTTTGGTTGTGTCCTTTTCAGTATACGGAAGTACAAATTTTGTTTTCTACGACAGTCCGCTAAGTGGCAGTGGGCCATTAGAAATTCTCCTCTGAGTTGTGGCCGGGACTGAGGGCATACAGCAAGCCCACCACTACTTCCCATCAACCATCTATTTACACTCTAACATGATAGCTTACAGCCCCTCCCAACTGCAAACTAATGTTAGCGGTGCAACAAAAATATTGGAGCTATCCAGTTTTGAACCAAATACCAGCTGAAATGAGAAAAAGAACATGTTTGGATCTAGTTTTCTACAAATGGATGTTTCAAAATGGAGTGGAGCAGGGAGATTTTGGCTTCCCGTTGTATCCTCTATGTCACCGGTCCCCAACCCCCAGGCTGCAGGCTGGCATTGGTCCGTGGGTCATTTTGGTACCGGGCCGCAGAGAAAGAATAAATAACTTACTTTACTTCCGTTTTATTCTTTTCGGAATCTGAAAGTTGTTTTATTTTGAAAAATTGCCCGATTCTCTGTTACATCCGTCTATTTCATTCTTGACGCATGTCAAGGCGCTCTTCTTGGTCACGTGATAGGTTACCGCTAAGCTAGCAAAATGAGTAAAGAACAAACATCTTTGGAAAGTTTCTTTGCCAAGGGGAAAACACCCAGCCAGGAGACAGAAGAGGAGCCTTTGACTTCCAAAAAAACAAAGCTACATTTATTACACATTTCTTCTTTTTTGCACCATGAGTGTGGGAAGGGGAGAGGATGATGACACCTTCACGATGTACAATGTCATGCATAACAAAATAAAAGCTCAGGGTCGTCTTGTTACGACTCTGTTCTTCCTTCATCGTAGCGTATAGCAACAATAATCATCCGCTTGTGTCTTGAAGACCGGGTCGTGAAAGCTTTGTGTGACGTCATGGCGTTAAAAAGATTGGGTACCACTGCTCTATGTCACACATGGCTTTTGCCACCGTCATTTTTTTCCCCGTCTGGTCCTGATTTGCGATGACTTGAATTCATTAATACTTAGAAATTAAATTTTAAGCTTAATTTATTATAAATTCTCTATCATGGGAAAAATGCCACAAGAACATGCTAAAAACATGATTTTCATCAGAGTGGGTATTTAAAGATGATTATGATTACGTTATATTTTTGTTTATTTGTTAATTATAAAGAAACAAGTTTAATATCTACAAAACTGTTGTGGATTCTTATATCCACATCTTCCAGCCAGACTTAAAGTTAGAAATGGATAAAGCCAAAATGCAGGCTAACTCCTTCATAGGGGTTGGTCAGTGATTCACCCCGCCTATCACTGAGCTACTGACATGGAAAGCCACAATCTTCCAAATATTAACAGACTTGCTAGAAAGTCTAAGGCCAACATTTAGCTAGATTAAACATATCTCATTCACAATAATTGCATGCTTATCAGTCTTATAGTGTCTGTGTGCATGTGGTTAAGAGACACACAGTGAAAGAGACTGAACGTTAACAGGATCATGGGTCATTTTAAAAGAACAACAGTCCGATAGGTTGGATAGTAAATGTAAAACAAAAAAGAGATTTTCCACGAAAGTAGAAGACGTAAACACCCTGCGATCATTAACAGACATCTTTTTTCAGGGTAAAATCTATTGGCCAAAAGACAAGTATTGCACAATGTGTTGTGTCTGCCAAATGGATTATGCAGCCCTACTTTGAAGATACAATCGGCTGGTAAGAATACGGGCGTAAAAGGCAAACGGTGCCTCTCTGAAACATTATTTATTTATCTCCAAGTGGAAGTGAGAGGCTTTTTCATTAGCCTCTCAGCTACCTGCGTAACACAAGATCTGTGGTGACGCCATGACCATAGGATCGTCATTACACGGTGTGTGTATGTGTTTTTAATTGACACATTGGTGGTATTATGAGCTTTTTTTTTTTACAATTTTCTGATCGACAAGCATGTAGCAGGAGGAAGGCTGCTTTCATCAATGAAACGTACTCTGTGAGCTCCCTCTCCCTGCAACCATTCATAATCACCTGGCCCATTCATTTTTTTTTTCTTTTAGTGTATGTGTGTGTGTGTGTGTGGGGGGGGGGGGGTTACAAAGCAATCGGCTGCTGTTTTTGGTCTACAGGTAAGAAAGATAAAGCATCTTCACTACACTCTCCGCGTTACAAAAGGCAGGTGCATACCAGTCCACATCCCACATGATGCTGTTGATAAGCCTTGCGTAATACACCAAGCCCATCCGCTGCACAATGACAGTGAATTAAAATGCACAAAAGCCGCCTGTGCACCACATGTGGAATCTGATTAATAGAAAAAAAATGTGGCAAATAATAAATACATAAATCATTAGGGCTTTAACATCACATGCAATCTCACTAATATGGGGAACTTACATAACGATTGGCGGAATTTTTAAAACTAGTCTCTTTGGGTGTCACAGATGGGGAACCTCTCAGCATCTCTGCAGTCACGGTGGGGTATATAATGAGTGCCTTTGTGTGAACGATCCCAACAAGGAAACCATGTGACCCAGCATGTCTGCAGGAGGGGTCCCTACCTTCCAACGGTTCCGGAATTGACCCACATGCCACTCTATAGTGGTTCAGCCGGTCACTCGAACCGGTCAGAGGCGCGCAGGCAGAACGACGAGGTAAATCGCGAAGATCCCGTTCTTTGTCAACGAGCGCATACAGCTGCAGAGAGGACGTGTGCCCTGACACATCCTCCTCCCCTAACTTCCTCTCCGTGCCTCTTTAATCCAGCGCTTCACTCAGCTCAACAAGTATCGCCGCGCTGTCTTGCATCAGACGTCAACTGGTTTGATAATACTGCGGCTACTTAGTTTATGTTCAATATAATCACGATTTGCCAAAAGCCTCCCCCCCCCTTAGTCTGAGCCGTCCTCTTTTGTTTTGTTGTTTCCCCCAGCTGATTTCATTCAAGACACGCCCCCTAAACGGCACGTCACAACCTAAGACGCCCAAATGATCTTGTGTTGCGTTCATGTCTGGCTCGAAAATATAAATTCTTCTGACTTTTAACGTTTAAATGTGACATTAATTAGCAGCAAATACAAAGAAAAGGAGTATAAAAAAATGCAGTTATCTTACACATGATTAAAAAAAAGAAACAGCTTCTATAGGAGCTCTAGCATGTGCAGCTAAGCGATTAAAGCTTTTTTGTTTCTTTTTACATGTTCAACGATAATTGTATTTATATAAAAGACTAACTCTAAACAGTAAAAAGAAGTGTGTTGAGGTTGGAACAAACGAGGTTTAAAGTAGTAATTCGGGGATTTTCGAGCTGGAAAAAACACTTGAACGGCTCATCAGGAAAAACGAGAACACGTGCCAATGGCATTCCTGAGAGTTGACAGTCTATCTATCCACCTAAAACATGCTACTTCTCTCCATTCCTTAACGAACAACAGACACGTGCTGCTGCCTCAACTCAAGCCCTCAAATCCACCTCTAAAGTCCTTCTACTGCCAACGTCTTAAAATTAAAACTGAAATGAGTAAAATCAATGTTTAGCAATTACATAAAACTCTAAAACAATCTGATTAATTAAAAAATAAAGCTTTAATTTCTAATTATCTCTCCAATAAAACCCCAATTAAAAAAAAACGCTTCATTTACAACTCATTAAAGAGAGAAGAGTTTGCTCTGTGGTTATTCTGGGTGCTCAGGCATAGCAACTAACACATAGCAACTGTGCTGCTACCAAAAAGGCAGCTCAGGAGAACAGAAACAGTAGATTATTTTGGCTACGTTTATGTACACTACCAATATATTGCAAAAAATATTTACAGAAATATAAGCTTTATCAAGGAAGATGGATGTCGCTATCTGAAACTATTGTGAATTTATCAAATGTATAACCTTATAGCTTGATATCTGCAAGTTTTAAATCTTCTCTATGCAACTTTAGATAGGAAAGGAGCTTAACACTTGCATATTTTACATCTCTGTTGATATATTGGTGTACATGCATGTATTTTCTCTCGCAGCATCATTTCACTATTTAATAGAATGATTAAATTATCATAAGAGCACATGGATGTATGGTCTTGCTGTCTAGCTCAGTAATAAATGAGCTGACTAGGATGTGCTCCACTTTTCACTGACTGTCATCCGGGAACATCTCCTGCCCACTTTAAAATTAATGGTAAGACACATGTATGGAGACTGAACTAGCAAATTATATGCTGTAATTCTTGGGCATTTGTTTGTTCTGGATGGATTGACTAACTTGCCTTCAGGTTTGCAGAGAAGAATGAAGACAGACATCTACTGGTAGAATTTGGTATTGATCCCCATGCAGAACACTGTTTTAAAACTGTTATTCTCATTGTGAATTAGTAGTTTTACTCAGAGCAAAGACAAAAACATTCCACCAGTGAATCATTAGGACATACTTATCAAAATACCTTTTATTTGCTATCAGCACAACCCATTACATTTATATAAGATGTCTTTTTTTTTTTTTAGAAGTTGCTGCATGCAAAATGCTTAAATAGTTCTCTGCGTGACTATGGGTGCCCCTTTTTTATTTACTTGTCTAATATTGTCTTGGAGTCCTGAGAAAATGCTGCCCCCTGACCTGGTTGGCATAGACACAATGAAACAGCATGAGAGATGGGCTGGAATGCTGTTGGACAAAGCAGGAGTTCAGCACCACTGGCATCAAGAGGACTCAGAACTGTGGAGAAGGAGCCCCTTTGCTGGAGAGGTAAGCTTGTGAGAGAACTTTAAAGTAGCACTGTTTCCAGTGAAACCTGAATACAAGAGGTATTTATCTAGTTTTTTATCAGGTTGATCACTCTTTTATGGACTCTTTACCCTTCTCAGCATTTACACCTCAGCTTGATTAAAGGGGGAAGCCAAACAATTTTACTCCCCCTGACTACTTCAAGAAGGAGATTTTTGCTCCATAAAATACTTTTTTCTGCCTTAAATTTTGAATTAAGTCAACAGTCAATAGCTTTCAGTCTTTTTCATACTTTTTTGTCATTTTATTTATTAATTTGGCTGCAGGTGACATGCAAACGTTTGCAGACTTCTCTTTCTCAATGCAAGAAAAAGTTGTTCCCAACATGATAAAATACCATCCATCCATCCATCAATCCATCCATCCATCTTCTGCTTATCTAGCGACAGCAGTCTAAGCAGAAATGCCCAGACCTTCCTCTTCACAGACACTTCTTCCAGTTCTTCCTGCGTCTAAGGCGCTCCCAGGCTGCCCGAGAGACTACAGTAAGTCCCTCCACTGCACCCTGGGTCTTCCCTCAGTGGGACATACCTGGAGTACAAGGGAGACATCCAGGAGGCCTCCTAAAGAAATGCTTGAGCCAGCCCTATACTGTTCCAAGCCATCCATTGCCACCCAACTCATTGTAGCCCCTTGTTTTTTAATCCTAATTAGGCAAAAATAGGAAGTCTATTTTTACTGTGTAATCACACCGATTCTCTATCCTTATCACATGACTTCAAAGAAATTCCTGCATGTGTTTTAATAAAAAAACAACAAAACTAAATGAAAAATTGAAAATGTTTTAGTAACACCATGCAAAGATGTTTCTGGTAAAATAATGCAGATTTCAGTAAGGACAAAATCTACAGTACACAGGTCTTTGAATAAGTTTTTAAAGACCAATGCACACATATAGGACCAAGAGTCTGACAGAACTGTTGCTATTACGTAAAAGACCAAAACCCTCTGCACAAAATGCAAAATGCAGGACAGGATTTGACCAAATACTGTCTTGGAGGGTGACCACACTTCATTTTTCTCCCTTGTGCAGCGTATGTTGTTGGAGGTTTTACCTTTCTCATCCACTCCTGTCCACTCCCCCACTGACCCTAATCTAAACCCCACAGCTCACCCGAATATCCAGCAGGACTGCTTACCCCCTGCCTCAGCTCTGTACTGGAACTGCTTTAAAGCTGTCAAAACACCCAGCTTCTCACACTCCCCATGTGCACACACAGCTCGCTTTCAACACACACACACACAACATCACCAGCTCTGAAAAACACACACAACAAAAACAGTCTATTGCAACCCCTTGCCACAAGTAGGTCAGAGCTGCAGTGGGTCTTTTAAACACCTCCTCGATCACCATGAAACTGATAACAATTTCAAAGATTAAATTCTGCCTCCAGCTCATGCAAGCATAACTGACATACCATACTACAGGTCACATCTGTGTTTAGTAGGAGAGGGTTGGTCCACATGATTTCTTTTACACAGAAAAATCCAAAATGTAGACCTGAATCCAGAGTTGGCTCCCTCTAAGGAAAAATGATAAGGGTCAAAGATGATTCATAAGTAAAACAAGCAAAGACAAAATACTCGCACTTTTGGACATGGAAAAGTGGTCGGGCATTGCCGGAACTAGCACCCTGGCACGAAGCAGAGTGTGTTTTGTAACACTCACCCTGTTTTGAAGATGGGTGATGGCATGAAAGTCAAACGTGAGTTTAGGTGTAAAACTTTCAATGCTCAATAAGACCAAGAGGAGAAAATGTGAGCGGCCGAGAATTTTATTTACTTGCTTTGCTATCAGTAGTCTGTTTTATCTGGGTTTCTGTTGGTAACTTCCACATCTGTGAGCTGTTGTTTTTCCCCCATTTAGCACTAATGAACACATTGCCCTTTTTGTTGTAAAAGACTCAAAAAACATCAAATAAAAGAAAAGCTATCTGTGAATTAAGGCTAGTATAGGTTAACCATTAGACTTATGAACCATTGAAGAATCAAAACATTATATTTTTAAAATATTTAACAAGGTTGAATCCATCTCAACAGACATTTGAAGTCCTTAAATATGCTTTTAATGCTTACCTGAATGTCTCATTGCACAATATCTGGACTGGACAGCAACACAGTACAGCAGTTTGCACTGTCTAAACCATCAGACTCCACAATCATGTTAATTTCAAGGTAGGGCATCAGAAATCCAACCGACCTGGCATTTCTTTAAAAACCAGCTATGCCACTGAGCAATACTCCTCTGTAGTTTGTGTCTGAGTTGTGACCTTATAGTTCTTAATAAAAATATTGGAAACATTTATTAGAAAGTAAAACATGGTTTTCATGGGTTTTGTGGTTGCTGATTTGTTTTATTCAAAAACTTTGGCAGTGATGCCAAACAGGACTTTTCGGTAATACCAGCCTGAGGTAGTGTCTGGGGTCAGATAAGAACACAGTAGGGTTTAAATGAATGCTCCAAATTCATGTGACTAATGTGTTGCAGAGAAACAGAAACAATTGATACATAAATAATCGCAGGACCTCATGGACACTGAGGTCACTACAGAAAGATGTGGCTGACAGGTGACAGACCTAAGACTCTCTTTATCTGCTGCTCCACGCATCCAAAGTGAAATATGAGCAGTTTTAGATTGGAAATTGTTTTTTCAGCATAAAGAACTTCATTTGAGCTAGGAAAAATGTTTGTAAGCAAGGTAGTCGCTTGATTTAAAGGAAGACATGTGTTCAAGAGGATTTGGATTATACTCTAGCAAATAAAAGATCACTTGGGAAATAAGTGCTGAGCCAGAACTATTCTAGTGGATGTGCTGGCAGTGCAAGTTTTAGTTCTTTATAGAAGTGTAAAAAATAAGTCAATGAATCAAGCCTGGTTGGACCTGGCTTTGGAGAAAGCAGTATCTCAATATTTGAAATGTTAAGACTTCCGAAGCAGCCAAATAAAACAAATATCAGCAGAAAATAGACCATAAGTCTGATGTGATCTCATAAGTACCAAAGAGAGCCTGCAGTAGATTTGTTTGGATAAAATGTGAATGTTGTTTGGGTTTGCATAGGACAGTTGTTTGACAGAAAAATAAATGATGACAAGAGAATGCACAAAAGAATTTACAAGTCTTTAATGTCACTAAATCCCTGGTCATCCAAACAACTGTTGCCTAAATATTTTTAAGATCAACTTTCTCTGTTTTAAGTGTAATTTACTAACTCTCATTTCAGTTGAAAGCCTAAAGCCTTTAAATATTTGCCCTTTGAGCTATTTCATTCTTGGCATTTAAGAGTTAGTGGTAGTTGAACTTTTCAACACTCTGTTGCAACGTTAAATATTGGATGTTACTCATATAGGGCAAAACTGGAGTAAAACAGCTCTAATGTATTTAAAGACATTTTTAAATGCCTTTCACGGTTACAGTATTTACTTTACATGGACAATGGAAGATGTTGAAAAGGTGCAAAAGGAAGGAAAAACATGCAATTCTTTTTTTAGAATTTAACATTTATTTTTCACGTAAACCTAATTGGTTCAGCAACAGGAAAAGTTCATGCTTGTGTGAAGACAAGCAATATCTCCAGTTTAAATGCATATTTCTGCTACTTCTATCATAAGGGCGGCAGTGGCTCAGGCGGTGGAGCAGGTTGTCCAATGATCGAAGGGTCGGCAGTTCAATCCCCGATCCCCCCAGCCAACTGTCATTGTGTCTTTGGGCAAGACACTTCACCCTCCTTGCCTCCTGCGTGGCTCCACTGGCATGTGCATGTGTATGAATGATCCCTGTGATGGTCAGAGGGGCCGTAGGCGCGAACTGGCAGCCACGCCTCTGTCAGTCTGCCCCAGGGCAGCTGTGGCTACATCAGTAGTTACCATCACCAAGTATGAATGAGGAGTGAATGAAAAATGGACACACTGTAAGCGATTTGAGTGTCTGGAAAAGTGCAGATAAATCTAATCCATTATTATTATTATTATTATAACCCTCTAATTTTCAGAATATTTGTTGAACCTTAGACCAAACAAAGCTGGGAGGGGGGGGATTTAACATGGTGCCAATTGTGATATAAGCATCAACAGAAAAAAGCTTAGGGCCGCCAAAAAGAGGGATAAATTATGTTAAATATACTTATGTAGCACTTTTCTACCTTCTTTGAAGGCCCAAAGCGCTTTACAGTCACCGTCCCATTCACCCATTCACACACTGATGGCAGCTCCACTGCCAAACACTGACGCCAACCTTCCACCAGAGGCAAAGTGGGGTTCAGTTTCTTGCCCAAGGACACTTCGACACATGGGCAGGCAAAGCAGGAATAGAACCTGCAATATTCCGATGGGAGGTCGACCGCCCTACCACTGCACCACAGCCGGTCACCACAAATGCTCACAAAGTGTAGCAGAGCCAGACCTGTTTCTATCATCCAATTGATTCCCCCTCTCATGGATATACTCCTGAACAGAGACAGCATCAGATAGCTCAGCTGAGCTAAGACTGGAGTTTGACTAAATCATGAATGGAAAAAAAATGAACTGAAAGCTTAAAATGGATTAACATTGAAGTCAAACATGCCTTTTTTGCTTTAAAGTGAATATTAAGAGTGGAAAAAAAGCTCATTAAAGTACCACAATTGAAAAAGGGTATTTAAAAGGATATTTAGATCTGTGCAAAGCTTAGATTTCTTTTCAGTCTATAATAAGGTAAATAGAAAAAGTAATGGGTTTTTATAATGTCGTCTACTTCTACGTAACTTTGTAATCAGATAAAAATAATAAATTATATTAAACCAGTCAAAAATAAAATTAGTTTGCTAGATGCATTAAAAAAAAGGTATTTGCTGAAAGCCAGAAAATACCCCAAAAGAGTGGCTCAGTGGAATAATGGCATGTAAACTATTGCATACTAGTACATTTAGGATTGATTAGTGAGTTAATGGTAGATCAATGGATGATGTAGACATTTTTCAGTTTACCAGAATATCTGTCTATCAGTGCATCAAACCAATAGTAGCATTTCACCTTTCAGTTGTATCTTCTGTCTGTGCAGCCCTAAAGCCAGTGCATTTATCTTTCTCTGACTCATACAGGATTAAAGATGGCAGATAGAACGTCTTTTTGTCTGTCTTTTAATAACCAGAACTCCACATGCGAGAGGCATCTTTTGGATTTGAGAATCAAATATAGTAACTGTGTTGAATGGCTGAAACCAACATGAAAACTGCCTTGAGGAAGGAATTAAGCAAAAATAAAAATACTTCAGTTTTGAGAAGGGCAACACATCAGGGCTCTAACAAGTCAGTCAGTACTCTCAAAACAGCCTGATTAAACAGTCTGTAAAGCCAAAACAAACACCTCTGAACTTCATTCTGGCACAGAAAAGTGAAGTGAGTGGCCTCACAGAAATCACACTGCAAACATCTGAAAACTGCTGTTTATCAGAGGCCCCCATTCAACTAGGTTGAGAAAAGGTACATGGTACTCAGTTGTATTCAATAAGTAATCAGCTAATGTTATCTGATAAAAGGCCTTAAAACTACTTTTAAATATTTTAATTATTGCATGTCGTTTTACATCCATGATGAAAGAAAATGAAGGGATATGATGGGCATCACGGAGGCCTTGACCTTCCACCTCCAAAGAGAGGGGTCGTCGGGTTTGCTATCGAGTCGCTTGAAGTATAAATATTGGTTTTGTTGCTCTTTTTCAACTGTCTACTTCCTGAGTCTGAGATCTCATGAAAAACCAGCAACCATCTGCCTCTGTTTATACAAACTGTTGCTCACAGATACTAATATAGAGCAGTAAACAGAGAGGAGGGGGCGCATGTGAGTGTAAAAAGACAAACCTGGAAAAAAAAAACATAAATAAACTGCTTCCCCAAGAGTCAAGACATAACAGGAAGGTCCTCTGTTGTGTTTACTTTAAAAACATGAAATGTTGGTAATCTATTTGTGCTGCTTTGTGGATTTCCTCAAATTGTGTTGCACTTTAGCAAACAAAACAAAAAAAGCTTCAGCAATGCAAAACATTTTTTTTTTTGCAACAAAAGCTATCCGCTTTAGATTTTTTTCAATAGGGATGGGAGTGGATTTTTTAATCCTTTGTGGTCATTTTCTCATTCGCACTGAGGAAGCACGTAATCCTTTCATTAGTGTGAAATCGTATGAATGCCAAATGCAGAGATACATTTTTTTCCACCTTCAATGAAAATGCAATAACCTCCGCTTGAATTCATGCTGCAGAGCGCATGCACACGCTCACAGCTGATCCACTATGGGATGGAAAAATCTATACTAGTGTTCTGTTATTTCCGCTCTGCTGCGCTGTGGCCTGGTACACAAACAGCATGGTATAATCTCAGCACACTGTGACCACATGTCCTTTATTTGCCAAGCTGCAGCCTGGCCACCTGGGTTTTAGTCATTCGAACAAGGGCAAGGGGCAGGAGGGTGCAAGTTGTTAAGGATGGAACATAACTGTTGATCCTGGCTTATCCTTAAGACTTAGGAGCCAAACTCAGTGACCGCTGATAAAAATGTTATGGTGAAGCATGTGATGATTTGTGCACCAAATAAGACTTAAATTAAAAGGAATCATGAAAGTCACACAGCCCTTTCTAGCATTCTGTTAGCCGTATCTCAGTAAAAGAAAAATCATTTTGCACAGCATCTGTTGTGGTCTCCACTGGTATTAGGTGTTATGTGATATTAAGAAAGAATAATGACGGAGATAATAGAGAACCTAATCAAATATTTATGCTGAAATAGGAGTAATGTCTTCTAACGGGACATAAAGAGAAAAACAAAGACAAGGTGAATAAAAATGTTAAACTGTCTTCTTAAATGACCAATCATCGTTTGCGTTATTTTAAAAGCAGTTCTAGTAGTATTTTAATTATGAATATGCTGGTTTTAGTCAAAATCTTTTTCTAGGACATAGTTTCTGCAGAGCGGTGGGAGTTTATTATTGAGTTGTGGGCGGGACCCTTGGAAAAGAGCAACCCTCCCTTTAACCTAGTCATTGCTGAGAGCTCTCTGTTTACATTTACCCCCTGTTTGCTTACAGCCCTTCACAACCGCAAACTAACACTGGCGAGCAATATTGGAGCTTTCCAGCTCGGTTGTGGGAAATGACGACGTACATGGATCTAGTCGTCTACAAGCATATGCATCAACGGAGTGATACACCCACCCAGTGTATTTCTTTTTACGTCACAAATACGATCTTTTTCAAACAGCATTTTTTTCGTCTGCTCCTGATTCACAACTATTGGAAGAAAGAATTACTCAGAATTTCAATCTTGAGCTTAATTTTCTTAATCTATCACCTATATCATCAGAAAAATGCCACAAGAACATGTTAAAAACTACAAAAACACAATTTTCATTAGAGTGGGTCTTTGAATTACCCAGACTCCCTAATTTCTATTGTCTATGGTGGTTACCTCTCAAAGTGTGATGTTCCCCCTCTGTTAGATACCACAGAAAAATGGATGAAAACTGTCACTACACCCAAGTGTCACATCACCTTTGAAAAGGTGTAATGTAACAAAAGATTGATCAAAGCTAAAAACATCTAACCAGTCCTGCTGATTGCGGTTAATCTATTTCACAGTTTAATGGTAAACCAACCCACAGAACCAGACAGGCAAAGACTAACTGTGATGACGAGATCTGTCATTTGCAGACGTGCTACCAGTTACCACATCTGACTCATCCCATCTGTTGTAAGTGTGTGTGTTGTAAAAGGGAGGTTGAAAGACAAACAAAACGGGTGAGGTTGCATCAGCATTGTAAAACCGTAAAAATAGGGCGTCCCTGACGAAGCATTTAAATAGTTGTGAGGGGAAACACCTTGAAGAGATGCTATTTATAGAGTCTTGAGACACAATTGCACAATAAGAGATTGTAGTTTTCAGGCGTGAGTTTGCAAAGATTAAAACTGTCTGACCCTGTTGAGCAGGAATGAGACCCTCAGGTGTTTCTCTTAACCCTCCAACTCTGAAAGAAGAGCACAGTCAGTAGACGTGTATAATATCCCACTAACATCTTTAAAGTAAGAAAGATTTTAGTGGAGTTATATCCCCCCAACACTTATGTATATTCCAATTTTCACATGGGTGCAGTGCCAATATTACCCAAAAAGGAGCTTCTAATTCCATTATTCATTCATCATTCATCCATTTTCTCCCATCTTTTCCCTTTCGGGGTCACGGGGCTGCCGGAGCCTATCCCGGCCACTTGGCCATTATTATTTTTATTTTTTGTGACTGTACTGCATTTTGCCAGTTTTCTCTATTAGATCTACCACCAATATTTAAGTGCAGATGTCAAAATTCTAAGCTAGAAAAGGCCACATTTGAAAAATAAACTATGTCTAAAGTGGAAAAAATGTAAATCCAAGCAGAAATATTTAGACTTGGAGCAAAAACTAAACATGTAAGAGGCTGCCACTGTGTGAACAGCACAGAAGCTAGACATATGGGTCTGTTTGGGCTCATGTAGACGTGTGAAGTACACGGTGTGTGGGTCAGCCGCCAAGGTCCTGCAGGCAGGGGATGCAAAAAGACGACCACACCTGTCCAACTGGAAACTTATCCCACACACTAAAGAGGCCAAAGAAGCCTGCTATGCTGTAAATTGCAAACGGTTTTTGTTGAGTACACACACACACATACCTAGTTGGCATTGCCTCAGTCATATGATTTTGGAGCCAATTCACCCAAAAGGGACCAGTTATCTGCCACAAACGAAGGCAGCAGATGCTAAAAAAAGAGGCACCCGGGATCAAATTGCACACACGGTTAAACAAAAATATGAATGCAATATGCACACAAGCACACAAGAGCAAAGTTGAAGGCCATAGCATATGGTGGAAGATGGTAAACTAATATATGCACTGTCAGGATGCACTGCATGGCATACTGTAAAGACTGCATGGCTACAGCCAAGTGGTGCTACTTGGTGTCTGGAGCAAAGCATGCACACATATAGAGTTAGCTTTGAATTTAAAAGATTAGAGTTACATACATGTAGAAATACATTTGCTTGCATTATGCAAGCAGTGTTTTTATGCTTATCTTTGCTAACTAATGTACACGACTTTTAGTTTAAAGTTCCAAGCTGAAAGCTTAAAACTTATGACAGCTTTTTTGTATTCAAGTGCACTAAACTGTCCTCCTTAGAAGTTCGTCTTCAACTGTAATTCCCAAACCATTCCTGGTATTTTGTAACGATGCATGTATTGAAACAGAAAATTTTTTATCACCTTATCTTTGGCGTCTTAGGTCAATATTTAAGTTAAGTAATATGGCTTTCAGTGCAACCATCTGGACACAGCCCTCTGTCAGACACTGGCCTTACTCCAGCTTGAATTATCTGAGCGGCCATGACTGTGCACGGATGTCTGCTCTTAAATGAACTGGATTTCTTATCATCTCTTACCCACTCAGTCTGGCCCTGTCCTGTCTTCGCCCATAAAACAACACTTTCTTATCCACAGCTCTCACCACAGAAACAACTCCAGCCCTCACACCAGAGCTCTTGCTGTGGGGTGTGTTTTACATTATATATCAAAAAAGTATAGATAGGGCAGTGGCAAGTTGTTTTTGAGTTTTAATTGACACATGTTCTGTTGGTCGTTTGGTTGTTGGGTTAATAGATTTTTGTCTTTATTTAATTAAATGAGTTAAAATTGGCGTGTATTGTGAAAACAACAACTACTGGACGGCTCAGGACTGCACATTTGGACAGGAAGCTCAGACAGATGTTTCACATGTGGAATCAGCTTTTGGAAGAGCTGAGGATTTGTTTTCATTTTGGGACCAGAGAGGCCAGCCGGGCCCTTCCTCTTTTCCGGATCATATTGCTAACTGCGTATATTTGAAGTTTTATCTTTTCAGTCCCTTCACCGATAGTTTAGATGCAAACAAGATGAAATAGAAGTCTAAAAGAAGAACAAAAAGCACTTGTTTTTCATTTCATCCATTTTTTTTTAATTATTTTTATGTATTCAGTCTAGCACCACAGTGCCTCTGCTTGATTCCCTCTTTACCCAAAGCCCCTCTGTGTCCCTCTTCCTCAAATTCTTCAGTCTTTTCTTCTCCCTTCCTTCTAACATGCACAGACCGGGTCGTCTTTGTTTTCAAACAATCTGTTTCTATTCTCTTCTTTTAGCACACAAGGGCTGTTTTCTTTCTTCAACCTTCTGCTCCAGCTTACACATTCTTTGTTCATGGACACCCCATTTTTGAAAAGTGCTAATGGAACAGCACACAAAAAAAAAAACGTCTCATCAATTTAATTTTAAACTTAGCTACAACACAGACTCTTTTAATTTGGATTGTTTTGTGTTATAGTGTCACTTAAGGATTAATATATGTGTTCATTGTTTTCTGATTTGAAAGAAAACAGGGTCAAACTTTGAATCTTATAGTTTCTGCCTATACAAAGGACGTTTCTGAACTTACACAAGAGATTGCTTTTTGTATAATTCCCAGCTGTGAAGACTTAGCCCCAATGCTTGGCCATCTAGCAGCCAGAAATGCTTGGTGCGTAGCTCAGCTGGAAAGCCCCAGTCATACCCACCCACACACCCTGAAACACACACACACACAACAGGCTCCTCCAAGACAACACACTCCTATGAGCAGGGGCAGACGAAGGAATGGGCCTCACCCCTATGGAAGAATGGTTCAAATTCCACTGCTGATAAAAAAAATAAAAAATTTAAAAGTGGCTAAAACCAAGCAACTGATGTCAGCTCTGTTAGAGTGTCCCCGCCTGGACAGTCTTCAGTGATAAAGATGAGGAAAATAAACAGGAACTGAGTGTTGCCATCACTGAAGATAAATGGTTCCTTCCCCTGTGAGGCCATAACCTGTAATAACTCTTCTCTCAGACTGTGTATCCAAGCTGAATCTACAGTATTTTTTCAGACTATAAGTCCCATTGATATATAAGTTGCACTTTGGGGAGAAATTAATTTAGGAGAACAGAGAGCAGACTTTTCTACTTGAAAGGTAAATCATAATAACGGGATAGTTAACAATAATAGACTGAATATATGCATGCTTTACTGCCATAATTCGTTGATGCTTCTTTAGCTTTCTGAAACATAGTAGGAATCGAGTACATCAGCGCAACATATGAACAATTATTCAGAAAACCATAAAAAACATGCTAACAAGTCAACTAAACTCTAAACTATCGCTTTAAATCACTAAATCCATTGAATTGTGGTGACATAGAACAATTCAGCCAAGACCAGCTGAGTGGCGCTTCTTCCTCTGTGTTGTAAAAAACAAATAATACTCACCTACGGTGCCCTCTAGTGGTTGTTGCTGTTTATTTTATTTATATATAAGTCACAGCTGAGTATAAGTCGCATACTTGGCCAAACTATGCAAAAACACTATTAGTTTTTTTTTTTTTTAAAGACAAATTATTTTCAGTTTAGAAAAAGTTAAAATCACAAGAATGCATCTTTTACTTTTTAAAATAGAAAATATTTTCTGGTGCATGTGCCCCATGAAAATTAACCAAACTTACCACTAGATGATAAGAAATTGCCCCTTCTGGACAGATGCTATAAATCTCATGCAAAAGTTGTTTTCTTTTTGTTTTGTTTTTTTAAACCGGCAAATTAAAACAAAGTGAGGTGACCTCTGACATCCTGAAGCCCTACTTTTTTCTCAGATGAGACATCCTCGTTTTGAACAGAAGTTCAGAAAAGCTGTGTTTGAGGTTTTGCTAAGTCCTCTGCGGTGACTGAACCGTTATGCAACCCCGTCGCTGTCTATCCGTGCCCCTGCACTCTACTCTTCAGACTTTATTTTCTTTCTGGATCGAGCACAGAACCGAACCGCAAACGCGCTCTTACTTACCTCTCAGACTCTCGCCTCCGTGATCAGCTGCCTGAGCTCTCTTCTCCGCCTTTTTCCTCTTCGGTTTACTCTAAGCTGCGCTCGCTCCTCTCCATAAACTGCAAAAAGCAAACACATGAGATCACCTCCTGGGCATTCCTCTGGATGACAGCACCGGATCAAAACTCACAGAAGCGATCGCTCGAAACTCTTCAAACCACGGGGCTTCTTCTCCTTCTTCGCCTCCTGCTCGGTGCAGATCTGCCAGAGCGGACACGAGAAAACATAGTCTAGTAACCGAGAGACGCCGGGAGGAATGCAATTACACGAGGACTGTTGCATATTGCAAAAGCTACAGACAGCCCCCTCCGACCCCCCCCCCCCCCCCCCCCCCATCCGCCTCCCTCGTCTGAGTTGTTCGCTTGTGGTCCTGATGCGAGTTTTTCCACGCACCCTTTGTTGTTACCGTCACACCTACCGGGAAGGAGCACATGGTGGAGGAAGGGGCGCGTGCTCTTTTGTCTGCTTTCACGCTCTTTTCCCGATAAAACTGATTGTGGTTTCATTGTCACACCTTATTTTCTAGTTTGTGTGTATTTAGCGCACTAAAACCTGAAAGCTACATTTGCATTTACAGTCAATGGGATTAGTTAGTTTGCCTCCTTTTTCTTACCCCTTTTCTCACCGAAATGCTCCTAAAAGTTGAGTCGTCGGTGAAGAGGGCAGCTGCCTCCTTTCTCCTCCCCTAAGTTTCCTTTCTTTGACTCCTGAAGCGGCGGTAGAAGCACAATCGAGCTGAACTCAGAGCTGAAGAGCATCCTTCATCCCTCGCGGACGGCAGCTTCTAGCAACCAGCTCCCTGACGTCAGTCTCGTTATAGCCGCGCGTGCCACACCCATCCATTCATAAAGTGGAGCGCGTGCCAGCCTCCAGGGCCGGGCTCGAGGAGACTGAAAAGTTTTTGCTGTTTTTTTTTTTAATTAGCAACTGAAATCTGTATTTATTTAGCACATGAATTCAATCCATTTGACAACCAAATGTTTGAGGTAATATCATCAATAAAAACAGTTTATCCTAAAGTGTAAAAAAAAAGATATATTTGAACAAGCAAACGCTGTTCATCAAATAGAAACAAGTCACCAGACCTAGTTTACTTTGAAGTTGTTCATGTATGAAGAGTTGTCACATGATGGGGTTAAAGTTGACTAGCCTAAAGTTTCAGTCAAAAGGAGCACAGATGCTATAACAAATGTTATATTTCTCTAAAAAAAGGGTGGGGTGGGGTGGGGGATACAATTACATAATCAAAACTTACAACATGCCAACCACAAAAGAAAATATTCTAGAATTCCTATTAACAATCAATATACTGCACAGGTGGAATCTTTTGGAAGAGGCAGAAAACTTTTGTTATGGTTTGTGATTTTAGCTGAAATATACTGACAAAGCAGTATTTACACTGCTGGTGTCAAAGTTATTTTGGCCATCTGGAATCCTTCTAAACTTTAAAATTTTTATCTTTAAAACGTTTTTTTTGTTTTGTTTGTTTAAAGCCCCACTCCAATGAAAATCATGTCTTTGTTTTTTTACATGTTCCTTTGGCATTTTTTTCATGATGGAGGACATATATAAAGAAAGACAGTATGTTTCTTTCTTGATCCAAATCATTGTGAGTCAGGGCAGCCGAAAATAGGCCGTCGTAAAAAGCTTGCAGCAGTGACATAGAAGCTAAACCGGCTGGCCACAAGCTCCCTGCTCTTCTCTATTCCGATGCATCCACTTGTAGATGACTGCATCCATGTACGTCTTTGTTTTCCTTCTCCTAGCTGGCATCTGGCTCAAAACTGTAGAGCAGATAGCCACAATAATGGACCTCATTTTTGTTCCACAGGTCATGTTATGTGTAAACTAGTGGAAGAGCAAGTAAACATGATGGGAAATGGGGGCGGGCTTTAAAATTCTTTTTAAACAAGGTTTAGTTTTTTTTGTAAAAGAAATAAAAACCATAAAGTTCAAGTATTCCATATAGTTTAGATCCATGAAAATGAGCGAATCTTGATGGGCATTATAGAGGCCTTGACCTTTTGGCAAAAGAAATAAAAACATAATTAAAAGACCAATGGGAACACTTTTACAATAACTCAATAGATTATTAATCTGTAGTTATGGATAATAGAGCCCAAACTAATTTGTATTACTCAAGGCTGCGATGCCTATTTTAGTCCAATTTGTTTTAAATATTCTTCTTTCTAATGCTGACAGCTTGTGGTGCACATGTGAAGCAACTTTTGAAAAATCAATGAGCAGTTCTAACAAAAATAGACTGGACTTTATTCTCCAGATTTTACTATTTAGTTAGACTTGGCAAAAAATATTAAGCGTAATTATTTATAAACTCACCGAGACCAGATTTTATTTTTAAAAATGTGTATCAACATGCTGGTTCCAAAATAATACATACTTTATGCACTTGTCCTTCATTAAAAGATGTTTTGACAAAAATATTTTTGATTTTTCAATTTAAAAAACAAACAAACAAGGAACCATTCCAGATCAAAAATCAAGTTTAAAAGTCATAGATCACAACAGCTCATGATTAAGGAAGCATCTCACTTTTTATGTACCGGTAATCAGTTTTTTTGTGTGTGTGGCATTTTTAGATCATATTTTAGATGCTTTTTTGCTCACGGCATTATGGAGTTCCTTTTTACCTCAAATGCTGATGATCTTTGCTCAGTGGCTCTGGCTGCTGACCTAAACATGTCCACCTGAGCCATTCTTTACACAAGGGCTGTAGAAATTACCCAATGTGTATTCAGCTGAAAGCTTCCCTAAACCCTCAGTTTCATCCTTTCCATTACACACCCAGTACAATTTTAAACCTGGTCGGATGGCAAAGACTGAAAAACAAAAATGTAGTAAAGTACAGGTATGACCTATTTCTTGTATGATCATGGTCATTGTTTGGCAGAATTTCTTGCAAAACAGAATCAAGCTCGCACGTATGCACGCACACACATGCAGACACACAGGATGTTCTTTTTAGCAATTGTTAAGTATATACTTCCATATAAAGCTTGTAATAATTCACACAATGATGCCTGTGACCTATGAAAGCCACAGACAAAGGAAAACATTTGGCAAAATAAAGCATCTTAATTTTTTTCACAAATGTACCTAAAAAAACAGTTGGTGTCAAATGTGACAAAAATCATCTGATATTTAGTCCTAGATAGTTAGCTGTGACATTATTTTGTGTCTTCTATTTTTCTCATCAACTTTGTGGCATCTTTTTAAGGGTGTTGTCGTTCAGGCTGTTTGTTTGCCCTTCCAGTGTATTGACAACACTTTCTTAACCATTCACTGTAAGGGAGAGGTTAAAACTCAGTCCAGTCTTAGTCACAAGCAACACCTTTCTTTTCTGCTACGTGATAAAAGTCACAGGAGGTATGATGCATGCCGTATATGCAGTATAGTTTTAGACAAACCCATTGCTCAGCATGCTCCACCTTTGTTCTTTCACAAAAATGTATTTGTCTTCTATAACCAATCCTTCTAGTTGGTCATAGAAACTCACCACAAACAGCAAAAATCCAAAAACTTGTTTTGACACTAAGCAACACAAAAACAAAGGTTCAGTATGATGACAACAGTGTAACATACTGTAGAACTTTATTTTTCACCTTTTTTGACACAAAGGCTGTAAAAGCAAGGTGGGGAAAAAGCATTCATTGTCTGGAATAAGTTATATTAAGTAGTGGTATGTATATTTCATTGGCTGGCCCTGTGACAGGTTAGCAAGGGGTGCATGTGACCACCCCCTTCTCTTTTACTATATGAATACTTGTATGGTGTTTCTAGGTTCTTGGTGCCTGTTGAATTAAAAAGGTCAATTTGATGGTTAACCCCAATTTGTAGACAACGCAGCACCACAAAATTACATTTTCCAGATGTTACTTTACCATTGACCCAGAAAATGTACCTCTTACAGACACTAAGTTGCCATACACAACATGACTTGGTAAAGAGCTGATGGACTCCTGACTAATAGGTGAAAAGTTGAGGATGGGTTGAATCAGCACATTAATCTCTTTCAAATACATTTCAAAGCTCATACGGATTTTAAAACATCCCCTTTTGGGTGAGAAAAAAAAATATGCAGACAACATGTTTCTTTAGAACATTCATATCTCAAATGCAGGAATCCTGTTCAGCTAAACCTCAAAGTCATCATCCTGTGACGAGAGCAACTTGTCCAGGCTTGCTCTAACCTCAGTATGTGTCGAGTTCTAGGCAACCATCGTCAAGATGTGGCTGGCAGGCCCTGATTAATCGCACGTACACACAAATGTGCACACTCCACTGTGGATATGTGCTGGAGAATCATGCTGCAACTAAAAGTGTACCTTTGGAATGAACTGAAATAAGACAAGAAAAAAGTAGATACTTCTCTTTCTTTCCCACATACAGCAGTTTTGCTGATCGGCTAGACTGCCTGTCAAAGAGTTGTCGAAGTATTCATTTCAGTCAGTCTCTTGGTTTTCTTTAGCTCTTTTTCTCTGCTGTTCTTCATTTAATACATGGGCGGGCTAAAGCTTTATAGCAAAGTCTCTTGCGTTGCACATTTTCATTGTTGGGCTGTAATAGCACTATTGATGCAGCCTCATTGGCACAAAAGAGGTATAATGGGAGATCCACATGGTTCACCCCCTTGCTGTCAGTCTATTTTTCTGAGGGGGCAAATTGCTGATCGTTGTGGTGTGAAAGGCCCATGGCACCAACCCTTCTGGAAAAACACAGCTGCCATTGAATTTCCAACCCATACATAAACAAACAATGCACAAAGACCATCTTTGCCCCACACAGTTCAATTTCACTCAGCAACTCTGGGCCGCCAATGTGGTGTGTCACAATGGCTTTTGACACGAGCCATCAAATGACCACAATAACATAACGCTGGCTGCAGACAGACTACAATGGGCCTGAAAGCCTCAGCTTTTCTTCTGCTCCATCTGTCAGACAAAGCAGTTTTATGGATGTACCAACTGAGCTCGGACAAGTGCTCTCAACAAAAAAAGGCACTCACTGTTTCATTCCAGCCATTGATGCCTGCACTACAAATATCAGCGGCGTCTAGAAGTTTTCTTTTCATGTTGACAGGTATTGCACACGTCTGGCTTGACACATTTTATTCAGAATAGATTTGCTTGTGTTAAAGGACTTTGTCACACACATGTAATTCTCCATGGCTCAATTCTGTCAGAGGAGTTATATCATCTGACTTTAAGAGGGAGCTACTTATAATCTTTAACAATCATCTGTATGCCTTTACATGAACATTTCATACTAGGAAACTGCCTAGAATGACCTGTTAAAATCCCTGCTCAGATGAATGTCATTATTCCAGAAGTATCAGCTTTGGCCAAACCGGGTGACAAACCAGCTGGACCTGCTAGGAGAAATACGTTTTACAGGCGTTTTTTTTTTTTGTCAGGTTGCCAAAAATGAATAAACTAAAAGAGCACTTTCATATCTGTCTGCATTGCATTTTATCTATTTACCTATTTGTCTATTCCACACATGTGGTAGACAAACATTTAGAGGGTAAAAAAAAAAGGAGGGATTTGCAAGATTTTTTTTAAGACTGACATGCCGTGTGTCACTCTGTCAGTGAGGACAAAGATCAAAGAAATAACATTGTAGCCCCCACCAAGAGTTAATCCCCCACGCCCTCCATGCACACAGACACCTCCATCAAGGGGTGCGTTCTCTGCCAGTTGGGCACCTGGCCTCTTTTGCCCACTGTCTGAGCTGCCTGCGTCCCCGAAGGGTGTCAGTTAGGTGCTATGAATAGACAAGCGCGGATGCTCAGTGCTGTCAGCTGGGCATTGGCACGTGGGGTTCATGTCAGCATGACTGCAGCGCAATACTCTCAATTGGCGTCACCGCTCCGACTGCACATTGGGGTCACCATGGAAACAGGGATGAGTAGAGCTAAAACTGCCCGGACATCCATTGGCTGCCTTTTCCCAGACAAACTCTGATGTCTTCATTCGTCATTTGTCCTCTTTCCTCGTCCCTTCTGTGTTTCCTCTTTACATTATACCAATATGATGCTTTGCATAGATGTATGTATCATGGTCCTTCTTTTTTTTCTTCCTTTTTTTTTTTTTACCAATAAGATTGTTGTTTTTGTGGTCTAAATTAAAATATAAAATCAATGTTAATGCAATCCAAAATGTATTCATGAAGGCCTGGAGCCTCGAATTTTGAAATGCTTCTTTGTGTTTGCCATCATTGGAAGGTCAGTTGTTACAGCAGTAACTTCTATTTTTTTCTCTGCAAGCCTAACCTCCTGCTCTTTTTTGTTGGTCCATGCAGTGTGGAAGTGAAAGCCCATAATGGAAATGCGTGGATCAAGTTATTTCTCTTTAAAAAGAGTTTTCCCAGGACAAATACGCAAGTTAACGTGTTTATACTTTCGCTTCATTTACCACTTTGTGATTAATCACATCATGTGTCCTAGGTGACAGGCCAGCTGGCAGGGGATGGTCGTGAGTTAATAAACAAGAACAAAGATGAGTTAATCAGCAGCTAGCTGTTTCCTTCCTGTCCTTCCCAGGTCTTTTCGGTTGTTTTGCTCTGAACCAGGACTGCTTTTTATTTAGAGGCACTTAAAACAAAATTTTTACAAAATTGACCTTTTACTCAACTTTCATCTGACATGATTCATGATATAATGACATACGGCTATGTGAGAAGTTGTATCGCATAGAGAAGTTAAAATTCCAAAAAACAATAGAAAAACAAAAAGTGAAGTGGCAGGCAGTTGGAAAAAGGTGAAACAAATGTAACCTTTGACTACATCAGTGCTCAATGTCATTGTTCCTTTATTTCATTGCATAGTATTTTACAGTTTTTACTAATACATCACAACCTTTAGCCAGAAAAAAACACATTTTACAGAATGACAAAAAAGGCTTTTGCTTTACACAAATTAGTTGTAATGGACAAAAGGGCATACATTTAAGATATGGGATTTTTAACAGATTTTTCATCTTTTTCTTTGGTTGAAAGAAACGAAGAGTTCAAGTTCAGCTCACTGACTAGAAGGTGGCCCATGCAATTCAATGGGTATGCAACAAAAAAAAATAATCTCTTCACCTTGAAGGTCCTTTATGGGGGATATGAGAGATTCACACTGAAATGCTGTCTTTGATTTTGCCAAGCCTGAAGAGATGTAATATTACAAACATTATATATTTGAACTACTCTTTTCATACACATTATGAGGACATTGTTCTAGAAGGTTTTAAAGACCCACTTAGATGAAAATTGGGTGTTTGGTGTTTTTAACATGTTCTTTCTCACGATGGAGGACATGTATAAAAGAAATTCAGCTCAAAATTGCATTTGCTGAGTATTTCTTTATTCAGATTGTTGTGATTTAGGAGAATACGAAAAAATCCTGTTGGAAAGAGTTTGTGATGTATAAACTACAATTAGCAGGCTGCCTGACCTGCTCCATTCTCCACTTGTAGACGACCAGATCCATGAACATCTTTGTTTTCCTCGCCTAAGCTTGTACCTGACTCAAAATCGTATGACTGGATTGCTCCAATATTTCTCACCAGTTTTGTTGTACCTGTAATGTTAGGTTGGGGTTGTGAGGGACTATAACCTTGCATGAGACTGTGTACAGATGAATGTTGGGAAGTAAGGGCGGGCTTTCTCAGTGCCAACCTTCCGGACGACAAATTCTAATGAACTGCTGCTCTACAGACACCATGCCCTAGAAAAATAGAAAATTATTTGGTTTTTTTTTGCCTCAAAACGCATAATCATAATCAAAAGACCACTTGGAACGCTTTTAGAATGAATGAAAAGATGATCAGAGTGGGATTTTAAGTCATTTTTTAAACCCGAACTATTCTAAAACTTTCTTCTTGGATTGAAAATCTAAGGAAGTGTTGACTTGTATTTGGACAATTGTTGAGATAAACTTCACAAACAATAATAAAAAAAATTTTAAAGAGGCAGTGAAGTCTGAGATGAATTTGTGCGACTTTGGAGTAAACGGCAGAAGTGTCCAGTTCTGGGACATTTGCCTTCAAACGTCTTTTTGTGTATATAAGGAAGAATGGACTCCAAATCATTAGTGAATACCTAGTTCAGCCACACTAGAATGTACCTGCAATATGTTGGCTTTTAAAAGGGAACAACTTGAAAACAAACATTTGGTCTTTCGGCAAAGTATTTCAAAAACACTCGTTTGTGGTTTCAAAAAGTTAAAGAAGCTTTTTAACAGTGGAAATATCTTCAATTTTCTTAACTGTTGATCCGATTTTTAGTTTTCCATTTTTATTCTTCTTCAGCAAACAGTTGAAGATATAAACCTTTAGCAACACAATAAAAATCACGGCTTAGTCGACCATTAAATGGAATATTTTTTGACCAAGTGGGAAATCATGGTTCTAAAGAACCATGACAGAGCATCATTGTTATTGTGAAAGATGAGGTAACTAGAAGAAGGCAATATTGAAATGAGGGAAAACATGGAACTGTGGATTATTAAATGTGTAAATGGGACATTTATTGTCAAACATTAAATTTGAGAGTCTAACAATCAACACCTTTAATGAAGGTGTTAATTTTCGATAAACCATCATATTATGAAAGTTAATTAGTTATGCATAAAAAATGAATTTGAAAGAGTTTGACAACTCTAACATAACCTTTTTTTCACACAGTTTCCTAATATCTTCATGAAACATTGACATTTATACGATACAGTTTCCAGTCAGCATTACAGTTAAAATTGACTAAGAATGATATCATTTTTAATGAATTCTTTCACATTTTCATTGTCAAGCGTCTGGGCCAGACAACAACTTTGTTGACAAGAATGTGATGAGTTGGTCATCATGCCTGTTTAACACTATCTCCTGCCAATGCAACAACTGGAGAAAGAAATGCTCCAGTTTTAAACCAAACCGTGTGTAACACCAGAGAACCGAATCGTGTGGAAAGTGAATTGTTGCATTCCTACTGCACATATATGACACAAGTGTCAAACACAGGCTTTGTGCTAAATTCAGTATTTAATGTTTTTGAGTATATTGCACTTAGCTTAGTAAAAGCCAACGAGGAAGGCTTTTTGTTATTGTCACTCGCTCACTTGCAAATCCAAAAAGGGATTTTTCTGGATTTTTCGCATTTTGTAGTTGTTTTGTCAGACACAAATCAAAGATCGAACCGAAACAAAACTGTGATCCAAAACGGGAGCTTTGAAGTGATTCTTGGAGAAGGTAAGTACTGGCATCCCCAGTAAAGAAAGAATGTAAAAAAAAGAAAATTAAATTAAAAGTTTTTTCTATCTTCCTGTCACCCAGCTCTCAAAAAAACTATAATAATTCCAACATTTTCATTTATGTCATTTGTTTTATATATATATATATATATATATATATATATATATATATATATATATATATATATATATATATATATATATATATATATATATATATATATATATATATATATAATGCCATAATGGCAATCCTTTGGTAAAATAACCAATATAGTATCAAACTTTGTTGTACCTTCATTACAACTAAAGTGATTGGAAGATGGTTAATTAAGAAACTAAAAGAAATGGGCCTAAATGGATTTTAATGCATCATTTCCTCTATTTGATGCATCTGACTATTCTATTATCTTGTATTGGGATGTTTTCTTTACAGGAACTGTAATTATTTTACTTGTTTGTGATGAGAAACAATAGCGAGTACACGGCTTGACGTTTGAAGGAATCGTCTGCATCTCCTGAAGATGCACCACTTGTCTCTTTCATATTAACCCCATTAGCAGAGTCACTGATGAAGTGTCACAGCAAGGGTTTCCAGGATATGCTTGTTAATGCTCCAAGTCTGTTTAGAGGCCCACTAAGTCTATCGCCTACACAGCAGAGGCCATAAGATGGGTATTTTATGTGGGAGAGCAAGAGCAGTTAAGAATTATAAAAAAGTCTTCACAAGTCCAAAGATTTTGTTTCACAACCGAAAATAAAGAAAGAAAAAATGAAGGGACCTTTGTCACAAATTCTATCATTACAACACAGCAATTACCAACAATAAAATACACAAAAACACATACACGATTGCACACCAATGCAATTTATAAAAATGAGAGTCTGACGTTATTTGGAAGAGAGTCAGGAAAAGGAATCCATCATCATCTGAAGGGTGCCATCTGCACATACAGTACACACATACACACACAAATCAGCAGCGTATAAACGTCAGTCAAGCCAAACAACGCCCTGTGCTAGGCAACCATGCCATCCTGGGGCAGATGGCAGTGTCTGATCATATTTATTTGACTTTAATCTAATGCATTTGAGTCCTGTTGCTTATCCGTGCTCTCCAAATGACATTACAGGGATCATGCAAGGTGTGTGTTTTTATTTTTGCAGATGAGTAGGCGATTGATTTTTTAAGCAACAGTGCATTTATAGAGGGTTGGTATGAGCTACTTCCGGTACGAGTCTAAACCTTCAGTATTTTTTAAGTCTCTATTTTTCTATTTCAAATTTAAAACTAATTTTCAAATTTAAAATCCATATATGTAAAACTTTATTCAGCCATGAATAAAAATCCTTATTCAATTTACAAAACAGCAAACTTTCACAAATTCTCAGTTTAGATTTATTTTGAAAATTAAAAATAATCCCAAAACCCAAAATGAATTTGAATTTTCAAAATCTGAGTGAAAGGCAAACACAGCAATAAGAAATCAAGATGTTTTAATTAAAAAAAAAAATCTGAAATCTTATTCTCATAATGCATTTCTGTGGCCTAATTATTTTTTTATAACTAACAGTTGATGTGTGTGGTGTAACGATGTCGTTCTCTGTGGTAAAACCCTGTGGTACAAGTTGCTTTACCCACATTCCATTGTTTAACAAGGCATAAATCGATCCACAATAACCTGCTGACCCACCCACTTTTGTCAAAACTTCGCTTCTTTTCCAGACCTTCCCAAGTCATCTTGTTGCTCCTGTCACTCCACATTCCAATGAAGTTCACCAGGAAGACAGGAAAGTTCTAAACCAACGACTCTCTTCTTATTTTGTTGTATAATCATTTATTTGTAAATTTATGTTACGAGTTAGGAAAGATGTCGGAATTTTCACTATGCCTTCACAATACATCAAACCATACATATACATAAGTTGGGCTTTTTGGGGGTTTCTTTAAAAATTGTGGGGTTTGCATAACAGAAGGAAGTTTCTCAGATGTATTGACACCACCCACCACCACTATGAGGTGAAGAAGCTTCAAATATTGTAAGCAGAGGGTTCTTTCATAAAGGATGTTTCAATGCTAAAGGTGATTGAACAATGTATTGAAACTTCTTTGGCTTTTTTTTTTTTGCTATTGTGGCTGTCACTTATATATTTTCAGATAAATCAGGGTGAGGCTCCCTCAGGCACTTCCACTCCCTCTTGAAAATGTAGCGACGCCTTGAGCACCTGTACATTCACATCAGAGTAAGTCTCTGCTCCCCAGACCAATGCACTCACCTGCTATCCCTCTAGCACCGTGCCTTGTGTACAAAACACAAGCTACAGATTTGTGGAAGATACAGGCCACATAGAAGATGGGTCACTCGATTCCTCCCAGGAAAAAGTACCGGTATGCTTGCCAGTTCCTTTGTCTGTTGCTCTTAAGCAATCAGTTCCCCAGCCGTCAAATAGTAACCTTGATTACAAGCAACCTGTTCAGGGCACAGCTATTTCTTCCAAGGGTAGCTGTGAAATTCTCCCCTCAGACTGCTGCCCTGAAAAGCATTCCAGCTCATTAAGCTGCATTAACTCCAGATTCATCTCACTGAAATATGAACATCTGAGCAAATTGTCTTGTAACTGCCTATTAAGTAAATTTGAATGGTTGTTTTCCACTTTCCTAAATGTTAAGATGTCACTTTATTTCATTTTACTACGACTTGACACTAATTTGAAACCAAAATTATTGCAAAACACTTTTCAAAAAAAAATTAAAAAATAACTGCTGTTTGACGCCCATCTGTTTGTTTCTCCAACACTGACAGCAACACATTTCCAAACTTCAAGGTCTATTTATACCACATATCTGCTGGAGATGGTTTCCCAATGGCTGCTCTGTCTGGGGTGTCAAGCTGGGGGGGTTTAGAGTCCTCATCCCCCTGTTGAATCTATGTCCCAGAAGGCTTAGTGACACAGGCCCAGGCAGCTGCCGCAAAGCCGGATGGGTAAGGAATAAATTGCTTTGTCTCCTCCAGAGGAATGAAGACATACAAATAAACACAATCAGAGACAGGTTTCTACCACACCAGAAAAGTCACCAGGTTTTAACTGGCATGGATGGACAAACCTGTTTTGGAGCCATGGAATCTGATGATCCGGATTTGGCCAGAATGGATGGATGGCTCAACTTAATTAATGAAAAAATGTTTTCCTATGAAAAATAAAACACAACAACAATGCTGCAAAAGAAAATGTATGCATTATCTGAGAGGAGGAAAAAAAAACATGGTTTCTTGCTTTTTGGATTTTATTTTAGGGTCAGTCCACAAAGATGGACATCCAGGTCTGAGAGCAGCTTGTGTTGAGATGTTTGTGGGCACAGCTGTTTCCAACACCAAAGAGCCAACTATTGACAAGCGCTGTGGCAATGCACAGCCTGAGTGGCCCTGAGGCTATGCATGGGGGCAGACAACAGTTCAAACAGGTACCAGAGAATGACAGGCTTTTGGCTTTTTCTGATTATGAATCGTCCTTTTTTTTTCTCAGCTGCTTTTCTAACAAGCAGTTTTGCTTCATTGCAAAGCCTCCATGTTTTCAAAGTCCTTCGCTTCACCTATGTGTCACTTTAAAGCATTTTTTCTTTCTCTGCACTCTTCCAGTTATGTAATCTCTGTGTCTAGGTCCCTTGGTCCCACATATTGACACTGTCCCACAATGCTGGCTGACCAGTTTCAGGAGAATCTATGGAACAATAACCATGAACTAATTCATCAAACATGTTTTAGAGTGACAGCAGTTGACCTGGCTAAATTATAAGCTTCACTATTTTTGGAACCCACCAAATTTAAGTTACATAACTTGCCATGTGTGGGTTCAAAACAATCTTCTCAGCTGATGTTATGTGATCTGTGTTGACAACAAACCTCAAAAGGCATGGCCTCTGGGATTTGATACATGGTTAGCACCTGACTGACAACCACCATACAAGTCTTAATTGACCTGATTCCTATCTTGTCAGATTGATACTTGGTTGGTAAAATAAAACATACAGTTAATTTAACCTATGAAAAAAACTTTGAACTGTTTTTTTTTTCTCTTCTAAGGATAATAAATATCCCTATACTTGGAAATCTTTTTCTCTGAAGGACTCTGTCATGTGCAGTCTTGCACTGGTATTTGAAAAATGTTCATGATCTTATGAAGCATTTTCTACCCATAAAAACTGCTAAACCAAAACTACAGAATGGAATTTAGATTTACCAAAATAAAATGAAACTGTTAAAAAACAAATAGCTCTTTAAATCACTCTTAATTGCCAACATTTTTGGGGCTGTAAACATCCCCCAAAAGTTAACCAAGAATTAAAATAAAGTATGAGCTCATTTTGGGACTTGTGATGTGCCCGTATTTACAAGCTAATGAAAGAGATATGACTCTGTCCGTGACACCGAACCTCAATGTGGGCTTTCTGAAACAGCATATTTACAATCTTTTAGGTCACTCCAGCTCATACTTCATTGAACTCTGTTTGGGTTCTACTAAAAGAAATAAGCTCCACAGCCCCCTCTACTGTTGGACTGGTAAAATTGCACAGTCAAAACCAAATACAATCTTTCATAAATCTTTACTGGTGCAGGTTTTTTTAACAATAAATTGTGTGTGACATAATACAATTGGTACTAAAAAAATGAGATACATTTGCACGTGAATAAAAACTTTAAATACCCTGTTTCAATGCATTACTTATTTATCTTTATCTAAGACAATGTATGAATTGCTTTAATCCCAATCTATACCAAATACAATTTCATAAATGGAAACATAAAGCTATGTTTGGGTGTAGCGGATAATTTCACTCAGATCGTAGCCTGTCACTGCAAAGGCATATCCATCGCCGTCACAGAATTTGGCCCCACAGATTTGTGTGTCCGTCACGCATTCATTATGTAAATGTGCAACCTGCAAGGAAAGTACAACAAATTGGTAAGAATCTCATTTCAGGTCTGAAAAGTGAGTAATAATGGGCCAAATATGACTCATTCATTTACCTCTACAGAATTGGTCTCTGGTGTCACAGACAGGTGCCACACCCTGACAAAAGAGTCCTCAGCAGCAGAAAGGAGCTAAAATAAACGTTTAAAAGAATATCTTCTCAAACGGTTTTCACTGGTTAAGAAAAGGTATATTAAAACAGAAAAGTTCTGCGTTCAAATTAATTTAAAATTTAAAATACATTGATTCGATTGTGATTTAGAAATCTGACTATCACACAAATGAGAACATTTCAGTAATTGATCTGGCTTGTTCCATGTCCTGCAGCATATCTTTGTTCTCTCCTTCTTTCAGTAATTTTCTATTGTTAAAAGTAGCCAGTGTCAGAATTTTTTAGAAACCCGCTCCAATAAAAATAGTTTTTTGTGGGTCCCCGTTGGTGTTATTTTTTGATGACGAAGAACATGTATTAGCAAAATTGAGCTCAGACAATTGCAGACAAATAGATCCATGTCTTTGATTTGCTTGTCTGAGCTCAGAATTGTACAGTTGGACAGCTCTGATATTGCTTAGCTTGCTTACTCTGCATAGAGATTCATTTATCAAACCATTCTCAAATGGTTTAAGAATTCTAGTATACAGTCATTCCTAGTGTTCATTTTTTAACTTCAGATTCTTAAATTAAATACCTAAGCGATGATGGCATTTCTTTTACCGGTACCTTTTTTTAAAAAAAATTATGAAACAAAATATAATTCAGAAAGCTCACCAGTCCAGAAAAGGGAGCGATGTCCAAGGAGTATATCCAGCGGGCGTGAGCGTTAATCTCAGACTGCAGAATTCCTGTCACTGCTTCATAGATGCGGATCTGGCCCGAGCCATATCCTGCCACTACTGTACCTTTCCACAACTTGACAGATGAGCAAGATATGCTGAAAGCAGAGAGAAGCATAAAGGATCAATGCCATCCAGTAACAAGGAAAAAAGATAACAGATTTTAGATTAGAGAAGCACAGGAAATAAAAAAGAATCAAAGGATGATAGAAAAAGTCTATCATTTAGATAGACATACATTCTGATGTGATAAACATAAGGAAAAAAAACATAAAAGGAAATGAATGATAAGAAAGCATCTCTAAAGTTTAAACTATAGTGGCCCTGAAGTGCAAATCACATCAACACAAAAACATAGTGAACATCATAATGACAAATAACAAAACAAATATTAAAAACACAATATGAGCTTTCAGGAATCAAAACATATTTCCAAAAAACCAAAACACAATTCCAAAAAAAAGGAACGTAATAAAAATAAAACATTTTGGGAAACAGAAGTAATTTCCGGAAATCAAAATGAAATGCAAAAAAAAAAAAAAAATGAAACAAAAGAAGAAACCGCATGCGTTTGCAAAAACTCAAACGTCAAGTACCTTTTAGGGTTTCATATTGCGTTTCATATTTTTAATTTCCTTTTTACAGCCACCGTATGAAACAAAGTATTGTTCTGTTATTGTGCAATTGTAATTAGTACTGTTCCAATGTAGGCAAAAAACAAAAAACACAATAACTATAACAGAACTTACTCCAAACCAGCAATCTTATTAAGAAGTTGAAATTCCTCTCCAGACTTCCACACACACAGGCTGCCCCCGTCATCAACAGTCACCAGGTTTGCTACACACTCCTGAGGACCAAAGCATGTAAAGACATGGTTATAGAATATCTGTAGACCATCAAAGAATACTATAAAATATCCGTCATGAGGAGATTAACAGACCAAACCAACAGCTAATGGTACCTGGCTGCCAGAACACTCTGCTGCTATGTCAGTGATGGATTCCTTGTGCTCCTCGAGGACTTCAGACAGCGTGATGTTACTTCCTTTACTGGGAATGTCAAAAACTAGAATAGCGCCTGATGAAACACCTGGAGAAAAAGTAATCAAATAAACTCAAGACTTTTGGGATACATGATCAAAAAGTGTTTCAAAAGCCGATACTTACCCACACAGACGTAATTTTCAGAAACGGCTGCTATGCCTCGAGCAAACACTGCCTGTGCTGGGACAATCAAAATAAAAGCGTTACGCCACAAGGCTAAATGGAAGAATCATCTACTCACAAAAAAAAGAGCGTCAATGTGCAATCATGGATTTAGCAAAAGACACTGCATGTTTTTGAAATAGACTCATATGCTTATATCCGTTTACCTGTGGGGGTTTCAGGTGTGTCAAGTGCATGCCAGTACACCATTATGGAGCCATCAGATTCATACATCTAAAACCAAAAATGTAAACATGAGAGACTACAGAAAAGACAGTGACCACAGTGAATCGCACTTTTTATTGACATTTACTGGGATTATAGCAGAATAAAGCCCTTTTTTTCTTTTATGAAGGCAATAATTGTCAGCAGTCGAATCACCTGAATGCCTTTCTGAGAGGTCACCACCAGCAGCTCACGAGAGGGCAGAACACAGAATGCAGCCTGTAAAAAATACATGTATATTAGCTCTCAGCTTTAAAAAAAGATCTATCTGTATTAATTCACAATGTTAACTTCAAATACATAATGCATCTTTTCAAAACTTAACAAATCTATTTTTTCAGAGTTTTCTTCTATCTTATCTTAGTACCATCAATGTCCATACTAAAGAAGGAGGGATGATCTACCTCTAGTTTCTAAATCTAGTCATTTTTGCAGTGAAGTTAATAATAATATTATTAACTTGTAATAATATTTACAAGTATAAAAAAGGGTTTTAGATACTATCTTCTATGTAGGGCATCATATACATTTGTATGCATGCAAGTATAAGCTGGAACATCACAGCAGTGTACATAATTCCTTAATTTTTCTGTCAATATTTGTAATAAATGTATTTTTATCCAAATATGCTTTAGTTAGACATGCTGTAAGTTTCTATTTTGTACCAATAACATCCTTTCAAGATGAATAAAAAGTACATTTCCTGTTTTTAGTCTAAATATGTGGAGTCAATCTCCAATCGCTGCTCTGCTTCTTTTCCAATCACTCATCTTACTGCTGATTCTGATTATCAGCAGTTAGGAGGAAAAGGAAATGTGAAAAAGCCAGCAGGACAGTGACCCTTGAGCACTAGAGCTTGATAATCCCAGGCCTAAATAGTGTTCAAAATGTAACAGAGGGTATGTAGAAATCAAATCAGATGTTGCTTCGCCTGAAGTTAAACCTACGTGTTTGTACCAACTTTAAGGTACATTCAACGTCCATTGTTTTGGGTTCTTTAAGCCCATCCTATGAGTAAAATGGTTCCAGTTTTTCTTTTCTGAAAACATGTGCATAATGTTTAAAGACCCACTCCAGTCATCTTTTGGTCTATCGTAAATGAATCCCCAATGATCGTTTCATTACGATTATGTAATTTTTTAGTCTAAAAAAAAATTCTAGGACAGTTTCTAGGATATAGTTTCTGCAGGAGTTCATCAGAAAGTCATCTCTGAGTTGTGGGCAGAACTGCTGGCATGGGGCAAGCCCATTCCCCCTTCCCATCACCCAGAACTAAGCTCTCTGTTCACTCCTGCTAATTTCCATTTAATTCAAGCCTTTTGCAGACCATTACATCTAATTATCACATTTCCTGTGATTTTTCACACCGACGTGGCTTGAAGGAAGACTGACCTGCATTATGAGCGACGTGCTTGTAGCAACGTTGGGCTCCTTGGACTGCAGCTGGCGGTGGGAGTAGTTTAGCCCGTCCCAGGACGCGCTGACCATGTTGACCACGTTGGCATGGACCACTGTGAAATAGGTAAGACGCCTCGGTGCGATTCGCAGCACGCTGAGATTATTGTAGAGCGCCGACGCGCTGTTTTTAATCTGGATGCTTTTTTCTTTGTGAAACATGATGATGGAGGAAGCTTTGTCTAACAGGACCCAGACGAAGAGCGGGAGACTTGACCAATCTCTAAGACAAAGGGGAGCAATTGTTACCACGGTTTAATTAACCAAACAAATGAGAGAATGTAATTACTGAGCAGAAAACAGCTCTAAAGTCTAGTACTACTAGCCGCGAGGGGAACATGTTAGCTAAAGACGATTGTCGTGAAAGTACGACATAAAAAAATAAGAGAGCACTTAACATACCTTTATCTCAAATTACACAAATTGGTGCCTTTCTTCCATTAGTTCAGTTTTAACCCCTAAACATAGACGAGGACGGAGCACTTTCTGCATTAGCAATAGGATTACCGATGCGTCCTCCGCAGCCATAGAGACAACGTACTCTTACGTAATACGTCATCACAGCGTGCTCTGTTGCTGAGCAACCGGAGACGCTTGGGGCAGCGGTCGCACAGAACAGTGAGTACAGCTTTAAAGACCTTTTCACGACATATATGTGTTTGAATGTCATTGCAGTGAAGTGGATTGTGAAGTTTGATCTGCTAAAAATAATATGTAAGTGTTATTAAGGAAAAATTAAACGGATTGATGATTTATTTATCTTTGAATGCTCATGGCAAAGCTTAATGTTTACATAGGAGACTCAAACAAAACAACAGTGATCGCAAATTATAATAAAACCTTTCATTCAGAAACAGGATGCAATTAATTATTAATTCAATTTAGATCCAGAAAACAATACAGAACTGTATTTTGAAGGATATTTTTTTAACAAAAACATACAGTTTAACAGCACGCAGAAATCAGAACATTTTTTTAACTTCCATGTCCCTTTAAGGCTCCATATACGGTACGTGAAAAAACCACAACAGTAATGATGTTCAACTAACTCTACTAACTCTTCATTGACTTAGTTTCAAACCTGACATGTGATTCTTCAATTCTCCAGAGAATTACTCAGAAAAAAGGACATCAGGCCATTTGGACCTAATTGTTGAGCCCAGGGGATGCTGATGATGCAGTATGGGAGATTATGGATGAACTAGTAAGCAAACTATCAATACATGTAAAGATAATAAATGACAAAATCTGGATAAAATTCACATTTGAAACACGTGCTATGACCGTTACACATTTAAAGTTTTTGTGTTTGTGTTTGCAGCATTTATCTTATTCTGGATTATGGGCCAAAAAATACCTCACAGACACTTTGAAGTGCCAGATTATGTGCTTAGACAAAGGAGACGGTGCAGGGGAAACATCTAGAACAGAGGACTATGAGCCTTTGCCAGCAACTTTAGATCCCTGGGCTCAAGGATGCTTGCCAGTCGTGAATTTTACACACGAATTTCCCTGCATGTCACCACAGGTAATATTACATCTATTTCATGTTACTGCATTTTGTCTGTTGGACTGCTTGTAATCATAGTTACTTCATAAAGAAGACTTCTCTGTCTTTGAACAGGAGGATGATTCTGACTCTCATCAAGTCCAAGTCAGGTCAAGATGGCCAGTCAGTGAAAGGCTGACGAGCAGCCTTTTGTTGACCAATGAAAAAGGCATTATCTCCTTAGGAGACCCCAGTGGGAGAACATCTCCCACTGGTTGCACCCAACCACAGGTACCAGGTGCATTCTTCCTGCAATTATTTTTCTGCATTATTTTATAATTACACTTGTTGAAACTAAATATCTTTGTATATTTTACCAGGGTGTTCAGATGGATCAGATCCAAGTTCAGACAGATCCAAGTGAGAAAAAGCTTTCTAATGCTGGTTTGTTGTGTTTAACCAATAGTCCACTTTCCATTGAAAAACTAAAAAACACCATGAAGCATATCAGTGACACACAACATCATAAGAATAGTCAGAGTCCCCCACAAAAACGGAATCAAAAGAAAAAGCAGGGCACAAATCTGTCTCCTCAGGCTGATGCAAGCAGATTATTACCACTAATTTCCCACCCAAGTCAAAGAAAAGATGTGGAGGTGAAGAGAAAGAGTACAGGGCAAACTTTTCTGAAACATAAAAATGTGTCAGGAAATTTCCTCAAGGAGAGCAAAACGCCTTCAAGGTTGGATCCTTCATGTTTGCCTCAAAAATGGATTTGCCCACAGTATGAGATTGTTGATTATGTCCACACAAAGCAGAAATCAACCAGAGAAACCAGACAGGAATCAACATTAAGCAAGCAGACAGACTGGATTGAAGCACCACTAAAGCCTTTAACCAGCTCCAAGAATCCGCTAAAAACGACGAACAAGAATACTTTGGATTTTCCCCATTTGTCTAAAATTGAAAGGGAGCCAAACCAGACGAGCAATGTTGGGAGGTTTAACAAAGGTGTTTCTTTCATTGATTCTCAGGGTGTTGAAATCAACCCTCAAGCATGTAAGAGTCCAACAGAACCTACCAAGTTAAAGCCGATCCAAAACCATCCATATGTGCCTTTGTGTTCAGTTGACCAGGTTGCTATAGGTTCACCTCAGGTCTCTTCATCATTTCAGTCTTTGAATGTGACATCTGCCAATAATTAGTGATGAAATGTTATATTTGGCGATGAAGAAGCTATCCGCATACTGTATGAAATAAAAAATATTAATGATTACAACTTGGTTTTTTCCTAGTTTTATCTGGTAGAAGAAAAGCATTGAAAAGGAATCAAACTTTTTAGGAAAGAGGTGATTCTATATTACCGTGAGATACTTTGTACTGATTCATAATCAATTTTAGATGCTCCTGATTGGTGTGTGAGGCCAGGAAGGGTGTCTGTATTATTTATTATTTTTTCTTCTTCATTTAACATAAAATTTTCTGACTTTTATAGTGACAATAGGAACTTTGTCAGTCTATAACTGTAGAAGCTGTTCTTGTGTGTCAGCATCTTCTTGGTCAAACAGCTGATTTGTGTGCTGACCTCCCGCTGGGTGTGGTGGCGTGCGCCTGTAATCCAAGCTTCATGGAGGCTGAGGCTGGAGGATGGTTGGAGCTCAGGAGCTCTGAGCTGCAGTGGACTATGCTGATCGGGTGTCCGCACTCTGTTCCGTATCAATATGGTCTTCCTGGGGGAGCCCGGGACAACCAGGTCGTCTAAGGAGGGGTGAATCGACCCAGGTCGGAAACGGAGCAGGTCAAAGCCCGCGTGCTGTTCAGTCGTGGGATCACACCTGAGAGTAGATGCTGAAGTTCAGCCTGAGCAACACACTGAGACTCAGCCTTTTGACCTACTCTGTGCTCTTCATCACGATCCACCACAGCATAGTTTCACATTTTACAGTAGATTCTTTAAACCTTCTGTCTTCTCTGTTCAATCAAAACGCCTTTGTTTTTCTTCTTCCTACACTCCCCCCTACTGGACAATATAAGCATCAATGTCAACTAAAGTAAAACAATTTTTTCGGGGGATTTTTTGGAAATCCATATGGAATCGTATTGAATTGTTTCAAAAATCATTTTAAAAAGTGTGTTTTTAAAAAGACTGAAAAACTGTCTTGAAAAACACTTTTTTTAAACTGTATACACTATGCTTCCATATTCCACAATGTACTATGATGCTCTTAAATATAATTAGATTTTACTGTGAATTATGACTCTTTCACTTTGCAGTTTTAGTGGCTCATTTTAGCTGATAAGGTGGCCCATTTTACCTATTACCTGTGGCATATCTCTAAAATACGAGACAGGAGATGGTTCAACAGCTGCAGAATATAAACAATAGCATTGTATTCCATAAATTCAGCACAAAAACATTCAAAACAATTAAGAACACAATCAAATGTCATAAATTATTTTGTAATCCATTTCCAAAGAAGTTAACCAAAAACTGACTTAATTGATGTCAATTGATGTCACCTTGATAAAAATAACATACAATCCTAGAATTAAAACAGTTTATTTGTAACAGTAATATTTTAATTTTAACAATATCTTTTGTTTTTCTTTCTGTTTTTTAGTTTTAAAGTTTGTTTATGTTGCCCTATCATACTGAAAGCACTGTAAAAAAGAAAAGGGGTGGAATCTAGTTTTTCTTGTAAAATAATGCTGTCCTGTATGAAATGAAGACTCAGTGTAAATGTCAGACTCAACTGAGTCAATATAGTTGGTCAAATTGTCTCAAACAGTAGATCTGCAATATGAATCCCTCCAGAGCTGTTTTAAAGAAAACAATGAATGTTTGAAGATATGCCACAAAGACATTTAAATTCCTTAACAAAGTAAATAATTCTCAGATGTTTTCACTAATCCTTGTTTCCTTAATCATTCGGTTTTTACATGACCACTTTTTGTGTCAAATAGTAAAAAGCTGCTGTTATTGAGAACCCAATATATTTATATAATCATTTAAATCAAAAACCAGATCTTTTGATTTTGAAGATAAAATAGAAGTGAAGAACATCATATTTTATTAATAAAATCATCCTTTACAAAAGCTGGTAAAAAAAAGTAAAGTAACATAGACAATAAAAGGATTTAAACGAACTTTGGACTTCTGTGTGTGTAAAGAGCAGAGGGTGTGGATAGCATCCTTTGTGACAGTGGATTTTTTTTGCATCTTATATGTCAGGAGAGAGACCTGACTGGCACCTCAGAGAAAAGTCATCCACAAACTGTCACATAAAAAAGTGGTAAATAAAAAAAAAGAAAAGTTTATTAAAACATTTTCCAAGACTATGAAGATTAAGATTTTATATTTTTCCTGTAGTAAATCATTATACCGACAAATATTATGACAATATGTGTGAGACTTTAGTTAGAGAAGCTGTTCTTGTGTGTCAGCATCTTCTTGGTCAAACAGCTGATTTGTGTGCTGACCTCCCGCCGGGTGTGGTGGCGCGCGCCTGTAATCCAAGCTTCATGGAGGCTGAGGCTGGAGGATGGTTGGAGCTCAGGAGCTCTGAGCTGCAGTGGACTATGCTGATCGGGTGTCCGCACTCTGTTCTGTATCGATATGGTCTTCCTGGGGGAGCTTGGGACAACCAGGTCGTCTAAGGAGGGGTGAATCGACCCAGGTCGGAAACGGAGCAGGTCAAAGCCCGCGTGCCGTTCAGTCGTGGGATCACACCTGAGAGTAGATGCTGAAGTTCAGCCTGAGCAACACACTGAGACTCAGCCTTTTGACCTACTCTGTGCTCTTCATCACGATCCACCACAGCATAGTTTCACATTTTACAGTAGATTCTTTAAACCTTCTGTCTTCTCTGTTCAATCAAAACGCCTTTGTTCTTCTTCTTCCTACACTGCCCCCTACTGGACAATATAAGCATCAATGTCAACTAAAGTAAAACAATTTTTTCGGGGGATTTTTTGGAAATCCATATGGAATCGTATTGAATTGTTTCAAAAATCATTTTAAAAAGTGTGTTTTTGAAAAGACTGAAAAACGGTCTTGAAAAACACTTTTTTTAAACTGTATACACTTCTTCTTCTTTCTCTTTCGGCTTTTCCCATCAGGGGTCGCCACAGCGAATCATCCTTTTCCACCTCACTCTATCATGAACATCTTCTACTCTAACGTTAGCCAACTTCATGTCCTCTGTTAAGACATCCATATATCTCCTCTTTGGCCGTCCTCTTGCCCTCCTGCCAGGCAGCTCCATCTCCAACATCCTTCTACCAATATATCCACTATCCCTCCTCTGAACATGTCCAAACCATCTCAGTCTGGCTTCTCTGACTTTGTCGCTAACACAGGCAACATGAGCCGTCCCTCTGATGTACTCGTTCCTTATCCTGTCTAACCTGGTCACTCCTAAGGAGAACCTCAACATCTTCATCTCCGCTACCTCCATCTCAGCCTCTTGTCTCTGTCTCACTGCTACCGTCTCTAACCCATAGAGCAGAGCTGGTCTCACCACTGTCTTGTACACCTTTCCTTTGAGTCTTGCTGACACTCTTCTGTCACACAACACTCCTGACACTTTCCTCCACCCGCTCCAACCTGCCTGCACTCGCCTCTTCACCTCTTTTCCACACTCCCCATCACACTGAACTGTTGACCCCAAGTACTTAAACTCCTGCACCTTCTTCACCTCAGCTCCCTGTAACCTAACGCTTCTACCTTGATCCCTCTCGTTCAGACACATGTATTCTGTCTTACTACGACTGACCTTCATGCCTCTTCTTTCCAGAGCAAACCTCCACCTCTCTAGCTGTTCCTCCACCTGCTCTCTACTCTCACTGCAAATTACAATGTCATCCGCAAACATCATTGTCCAGGGAGATTCCTGTCTTACCTCGTCTGTCAGCCTGTCCATCAGCATAGCAAACAAAAAGGGACTCAAAGCTGATCCTTGGTGTAGTCCCACCTCCACCTTGAACTCCTCTGTCTGACCTACAGCACATCTCACCACCGTCATACTTCTCTCATACATGTCCTGAACTACTCTGACATACTTCTCTGCCACTCCAGACAACCTCATACAGTACCACAGCTCCTCCCTCGGCACCCTGTCATACGCCTTCTCTAAATCTATGAACACACAATGCAGCTCCTTCTGACCATCTCTGTACTTTTCCATCAACATTCTCAAAGCAAAAATGGCATCAGTGGTGCTCTTACGGGGCATGAAACCATACTGCTGCTCACAGATCTCCACCTTCTTCCTAAGCCTGGCTTCCACTACTCTTTCCCACAGCTTCATTGTGTGGCTCATCAACTTTATTCCTCTATAGTTGCTGCAGTTCTGCGTGTCACCCTTGTTCTTAAAGATCGGAACCAGGACGCTTCTCCTCCATTCCTCAGGCATCTTCTCACTCTCTAAAATCCTATTGAACAACCTTGTTAGAAATTCCACTGCTGTCTCTCCTAAGCACTTCCATACCTCCACAGGTAGGTCATCAGGACCAACGGCCTTTCCGCTCTTCATCCTTTTCAGAGCCTTCCTAACCTCATCCTTTCCAATCTCGGCTACTTCCTGCTCCACAACAACCACATCTTCCTCCCTTCTTTCCCTGTCATTTTCCTCGTTCTTCAGCTCCTCAAAATACTCCTTCCATCTTTTCTGTACACTCTCTTGGGTTGTTAGCACCTTTCCATCTCTGTCCTTAATCACCCTTATCTGTTGCACGTCCTTCCCATCTCTGTCTCTCTGTCTGGCTAGCCTGTACAAGTCCTTCTCTCCTTCCTTTGTGTCTAACCTGTCATATAGTTCATCGTAAGCTTTCTGTTTGGCCTTTGCCACCTCTCTCTTCACTCTACGCTGCGCTTCCTTGTACTCCTGTCTACCTTCTTCAGTCCTTTCTACATCCCACTTCCTTTTAGCCAACCTCTTCCTCTGGACGCATTCCTGTACTTCCTCATTCCACCACCAAGTCTCTTTACCGTCTTTCCTCTTTCCAGATGACACACCTAGCACCTTCCTACCTGTTTCCCTGATAATTTCTGCTGTAGTTTCCCAGTCATCTGGAAGCTCATCCTGACCACCCAGGACCTGCCTCAACTTCTGCCTAAATTCCTCACAAGTTTCTTCATTCTGTAGCTTCCACCACTTGGTCTTCTTTTCTGTTTTCCCTCTCTTCTTCTTCCTGACCTCCAGAGTCATCTTACACACCACCATGCGGTGCTGTCTGGCTACACTCTCTCCTACCACCACTTTGCAGTCATTAACCTCTCTCAAATGACCTCGTCTACATAGGATGTAGTCCACCTGAGTACTCCTACCTCCACTTCTGTATGTCACTCTATGTTCCTCTCTCTTCTGGAAGTAAGTGTTGACTACAGCCATTTCCATCCTCTTTGCAAAGTCCACCACCATCTGTCCCTCCAGATTCCTTTCCTTCACACCAAACCTGCCCATCACCTCCTCATCACCTCTGTTGCCCTCACCAACATGCCCATTAAAGTCTGCTCCAATAACAACTCTCTCTCCTCTGGGAAAACTCTCTATGACCTCATCCAACTCACTCCAGAATCTCTCCTTCACTTCTAACTCACAGCCAACCTGTGGCGCATACCCACTGACTACATTCACCATCACCCCTTCAATTTCTAACTTTAGGCTCATCATCCTGTCTGAGACTCTTTTCACCTCTAGAACACTGTTTACAAACTCCCCCTTCAGAATCACTCCTACCCCGTTTCTCTTCCTATCAACACCATGATAGAACAGTTTGTATCCTCCTCCAATACTACGTGCCTTGCTGCCCTTCCACCTTGTCTCCTGCACACACAGTACATCTACCTTCCTTCTCTCCATCATGTCTGCCAGCTCTCTGCCTTTCCCTGTCATTGTGCCAACGTTAAGAGTCCCTATTCTCAAACCTATGTTCCTGCCTTTTCCCTTCTCTCTCTGGCCACGGACCCTTCTGCCTCCCCTCTTTCTTCGACCAACAGTAGTCAAATTTCCACCGACACCCTGTAGGTTAACAGCATCGGTGGCGGTCGTTGTTAACCCGGGCCTCGACCGATCCGGTATGTCTAAAGTGTTGTGGATGATTCGCATGGTTATTTTGGCAATTTTTACGCCGGATGCCCTTCCTGACGCAACCCTCTCTATTTATCCGGGCTTGGGACCGGCACAGAAGTAACTGGCTTGCAACCCCTGTGGCTAGATTTTTTAATCTAGCCACAGGGGTTGTTTAAACTGTATACACTATGCTTCCATATTCCACAATGTACTATGATGCTCTTAAATATAATTAGATTTTACTGTGAATTATGACTCTTTCACTTTGCAGTTTTAGTGGCTCATTTTAGCTGATAAGGTGGCCCATTTTACCTATTACCTGTGGCATATCTCTAAAATACGAGACAGGAGATGCTTCAAGAGCTGCAGAATATAAACAATAACATTTTATTCCATAAATTCAGCACAAAAATATTCAAAACAATTAAGAACACAATCAAATGTCATAAATTATTTTGTAATCCATTTCCAAAGAAGTTAACCAAAAACTGACTTAATTGATGTCAATTGATGTCACCTTGATAAAAATAACATACAATCCTAGAATTAAAACAGTTTATTTGTAACAGTAACATCTTAATTTTAACAATATCTTGTGTTTTTCTTTCTGTTTTTTAGTTTTAAAGTTTGTTTATGTTGCCCTATCATACTTAAAGCACTGTAAAAAAAGGGGTGGAATCTAGTTTTTCTTGTAAAATAATGCTGTCCTGTATGAAATGAAGACTCAGTGTAAATGTCAGACTCAACTGAGTCAATATAGTTGGTCAAATTGTCTCAAACAGCAGATCTGCAATATGAATCCCTCCAGAGCTGTTTTAAAGAAAACAATGAATGTTTGAAGATATGCCACAAAGACATTTAAATTCCTTAACAAAGTAAATAATTCTCAGTTGTTTTCACTAATCCTTGTTTCTTTAATCATTCGGTTTTTACATGACCACTTTTTGTGTCAAATAGTAAAAAGCTGCTGTTATTGAGAACCCAATATATTTATATAATCATTTAAATCAAAAACCAGATCTTTTGATTTTGAAGATAAAATAGAAGTGAAGAACATCATATTTTATTAATAAAATCATCCTTTACAAAAGCTGGTAAAAAAAAAAGAAAAGTTTATTAAAACATTTTCCAAAACTATGAAGATTAAGATTTTATATTTTTCCTGTAGTAAATCATTATACCGACAAATATTATGACAATATGTGTGAGACTTTAGTTAGAGAAGCTGTTCTTGTGTGTCAGCATCTTCTTGGTCAAACAGCTGATTTGTGTGCTGACCTCCCGCCGGGTGTGGTGGCGCGCGCCTGTAATCCAAGCTTCATGGAGGCTGAGGCTGGAGGATGGTTGGAGCTCAGGAGCTCTGAGCTCCAGTGGACTATGCTGATCGGGTGTCCGCACTCTGTTCCGTATCGATATGGTCTTCCTGGGGGAGCTCGGGACAACCAGGTCGTCTAAGGAGGGGTGAATCGACCCAGGTCGGAAACGGAGCAGGTCAAAGCCCGCGTGCTGTTCAGTCGTGGGATCACACCTGAGAGTAGATGCTGAAGTTCAGCCTGAGCAACACACTGAGACTCAGCCTTTTGACCTACTCTGTGCTCTTCATCACGATCCACCACAGCATAGTTTCACATTTTACAGTAGATTCTTTAAACCTTCTGTCTTCTCTGTTCAATCAAAACGCCTTTGTTCTTCTTCTTCCTACACTGCCCCCTACTGGACAATATAAGCATCATTGTCAACTAAAGTAAACCAATTTTTCGGGGGATTTTTTGGAAATCCATATGGAATCGTATTGAATTGTTTCAAAAATCATTTTTAAAAAGTGTGTTTTTAAAAAGACTGAAAAACTGTCTTGAAAAAAACTTTTTTTAAACTGTATACACTTCTTCTTTCTCTTTCGGCTTTTCCCATCAGGGGTCGCCACAGCGAATCATCCTTTTCCACCTCACTCTATCATGAACATCTTCTACCCTAACGTTAGCCAACTTCATGTCCTCTGTTAAGACATCCATATATCTCCTCTTTGGCTATGCTTCCATATTCCACAATGTACTATGATGCTCTTAAATATAATTAGATTTTACTGTGAATTATGACTTTCAATTTGCAGTTTTAGTGGCTCATTTTAACTGATAAGGTGGCCCATTTTACCTATTACCTGTGGCATATCTCTAAAATACGAGACAGGAGATGGTTCAACAGCTGTAGAATATAAACAATAGCATTGTATTCCATAAATTCAGCACAAAAACATTCAAAACAATTAAGAACACAATCAAATGTCATAAATTATTTTGTAATCCATTTCCAAAGAAGTTAACCAAAAACTGATTTAATTGATGTCAATTGATGTCACCTTGATAAAAATAACATACAATCCTAGAATTAAAACAGTTTATTTGTAACAGTAATATTTTAATTTTAACAATATCTTTTGTTTTTCTTTCTGTTTTTTAGTTTTAAAGTTTGTTTATGTTGCCCTATCATACTGAAAGCACTGTAAAAAAGAAAAGGGGTGGAATCTAGTTTTTCGTGTAAAATAATGCTGTCCTGTATGAAATGAAGACTCAGTGTAAATGTCAGACTCAACTGAGTCAATATAGTTGGTCAAATTGTCTCAAACAGTAGATCTGCAATATGAATCCCTCCAGAGCTGTTTTAAAGAAAACAATGAATGTTTGAAGAAGTGCCACAAAGACATTTAAATTCCTTAACAAAGTAAATAATTCTCAGATGTTTTCACTAATCCTTGTTTCCTTAATCATTCGGTTTTTACATGACCACTTTTTGTGTCAAATAGTAAAAAGCTGCTGTTATTGAGAACCCAATATATTTATATAATCATTTAAATCAAAAACCAGATCTTTTGATTTTGAAGATAAAATAGAAGTGAAGAACATCATATTTTATTAATAAAATCATCCTTTACAAAAGCTGGTAAAAAAAAAAGAAAAGTTTATTAAAACATTTTCCAAGACTATGAAGATTAAGATTTTATATTTTCCTTTAGTAAATCATTATACCGACAAATATTATGACAATATGTGTGAGACTTTAGTTAGAGAAGCTGTTCTTGTGTGTCAGCATCTTCTTGGTCAAACAGCTGATTTGTGTGCTGACCTCCCGCTGGGTGTGGTGGCGCGCGCCTGTAATCCAAGCTTCATGGAGGCTGAGGCTGGAGGATGGTTGGAGCTCAGGAGCTCTGAGCTGCAGTGGACTATGCTGATCGGGTGTCCGCACTCTGTTCCGTATCGATATGGTCTTCCTGGGGGAGCTCGGGACAACCAGGTCGTCTAAGGAGGGGTGAATCGGCCCAGGTCGAAAACGGAGCAGGTCAAAGCCCGCGTGCCGTTCAGTTGTGGGATCACACCTGAGAGTAGATGCTGAAGTTCAGCCTGAGCAACACACTGAGACTCAGCCTTTTGACCTACTCTGTGCTCTTCATCACGATCCACCACAGCATAGTTTCACATTTTACAGTAGCTTCTTTAAACCTTCTGTCTTCTCTGTTCAATCAAAACGCTTTTGTTCTTCTTCTTCCTACACTGCCCCCTACTGGACAATATAAGCATCAATGTCAACTAAAGTAAAACAATTTTTTCGGGGGATTTTTTGGAAATCCATATGGAATCGTATTGAATTGTTTCAAAAATCATTTTAAAAAGTGTGTTTTTAAAAAGACTGAAAAACTGTCTTGAAAAACACTTTTTTTAAACTGTATACACTATGCTTCCATATTCCACAATGTTCTATGATGCTCTTAAATATAATTAGATTTTACTGTGAATTATGACTCTTTCACTTTGCAGTTTTAGTGGCTCATTTTAGCTGATAAGGTGGCCCATTTTACCTATTACCTGTGGCATATCTCTAAAATACGAGACAGGAGATGGTTCAACAGCTGCAGAATATAAACAATAACATTTTATTCCATAAATTCAGCACAAAAACATTCAAAACAATTAAGAACACAATCAAATGTCATAAATTATTCTGTAATCCATTTCCAAAGAAGTTAACCAAAAACTGACTTAATTGATGTCAATTGATGTCACCTTGATAAAAATAACATACAATCCTAGAATTCAAACAGTTTATTTGTAACAGTAATATTTTAATTTTAACAATATCTTGTGTTTTTCTTTCTGTTTTTTAGTTTTTAAGTTTGTTTATGTTGCCCTATCATACTTAAAGTACTGTAAAAAAAAAAGGGTGGAATCTAGTTTTTCTTGTAAAATAATGCTGTCCTGTATGAAATGAAGACTCAGTGTAAATGTCAGACTCAACTGAGTCAATATAGTTGGTCAAATTGTCTCAAACAGCAGATCTGCAATATGAATCCCTCCAGAGCTGTTTTAAAGAAAACAATGAATGTTTGAAGATATGCCACAAAGACATTTAAATTCCTTAACAAAGTAAATAATTCTCAATTGTTTTCACTAATCCTTGTTTCCTTAATCATTCGGTTTTTACATGACCACTTTTTGTGTCAAATAGTAAAAAGCTGCTGTTATTGAGAACCCAATATATTTATATAATCATTTAAATCAAAAACCAGATCTTTTGATTTTGAAGATAAAATAGAAGTGAAGAACATATTTTATTAATAAAATCATCCTTTACAAAAGCTGGTTAAAAAAAAGAAAAGTTTATTAAAACATTTTCCAAGACTATGAAGATTAAGATTTTATATTTTCCTGTAGTAAATCATTATACCGACAAATATTATGACAATATGTGTGAGACTTTAGTTAGAGAAACTGTTCTTGTGTGTCAGCATTGTCTTGGTCAAACAGCTCTTTTGGTTGGAGCTCAGAGCTTTCATGTTATAAATTTTATTTCAAGATTATTAACAGAATGAATCACAAAAAAGATGGATTTTGGTTGTAGTCCCACAATTGAACAATACATGACTCTAAATGTGTTGACTAGAAACTGAAGGCAAAACAGTCTCTTCCTACATGCAGGGGACATTTGTGTCAGTGATCCTTAGCTGATCCAGGGTTGTCTGATCTTCAGTCAAGCCATGGTTTGATGCATCTCTTAAATACTTGCTGGTTTGAATCCCACTCACTGTGTTTGACCCCAGAACAGCTGCACATGATTATGTCACTGCGAGCGTCCAGAGTTCTGAGTCCAAATGTGTCTTCCCTGTAAAACTGAGGCAGAAACATAGAAAATTCTGGTTTATATGTTAATTGATGATGAGCCGTCTGCCCTAAGCCCAGAGGGTTTTTGGAAACAGTCATCATTTAGGTAAGGGATACTGCCTAGACGAAGAGTCCGTTATCAGAAAGTATCGGACGACACAGAAGCCTGAACTGGCTGTTTACATGAAGTCTGTTTATTTCTGATAAACACTTCGAAGGGCATTACAAAAGAAATAGATATTCAATCATTTTTTATGACTTTATTCTTGTTCCTTTTTTGGTCAAAATTATTTTTTTATGAAAAGCCGACTATTTGACACGTAGTGTCTTGGTAATGGTTGAGCCGGCACCGACTTCAACTGCAGTGGCAAAGGACAGTGTTATGCAAGATAAACTGATCACACCAATACCTTAAAATAAAACATCACTTCAGAGAGAAGGTTCACCTGTTACTGCTTGTTTTTTTCCCAGATGGTGAAGCAAAAGTGTTTCAAAGAAGCCAGCGCTGAAGAATTTGGACTACTTTACCAGAACCTCTTTTTTAGGTGTACATTATCACTGTCCATGTATTATCGTTTTTTAATCCACACCCAACAGCCAATAAGCATTGAGTATTCACCCAGAAACTCTTCCATAAATTTACAGTGCAATCTTCTTTTGTAATACACCACAATAACCTATAGTTATTCCTATATGATTAAAACCTGTTGCAACCACCTACCCTCTGTTACAAACATATCAGTGGAGGCAGGAATTGTTTTTTTATTTCTGTAGAAAAAAATGAGATTAATTGAATTGAATTGAATTCAATTTTGTTTGTATACCCCAAAATCACAGCAACAGCCGTCTTGGTGGGCTTCGAAGTAAAACATGAACTCAAAAGGATCATGAATACAAAGAGTTCACTAGGAAAATACTAAAATGAACTAACAAACTGACTAACAAACAGCTATACTAGCAGCCCTGCCCTTAGACCCTCCTTCGCGGTAAGGAAACACTCCTAAAAAAAACGGATTCCGGAAAAAATGAAGAAACCTCAGGGGTGTCCACATGAAGGAGGGAGCCTCCCCCAGGACAGACAGGCGATTTACCAGAACTCTTAGAGAAGAATTAACTTATTAATTTATTAACTCTTATTAACTCAGGAACTTAATGCTGTGTTTCCTGATTACGTTTCCAGGGTAGCATATAAGGCGTAAACAGGATGGGTCCTAAAACTGAGCCCTGTGGGACTCCATAGTTAACTCGAGTGCACTGAGAGGAATGTCCATTTACATGAACGAACTGATATCTAGGCAGACAGATAGGATTTAAACCAAAGTGGCTTTTGTCCTGTAGGTGGCAGTAAAGCTGCTTAACTACAACTCTTTCTAGGATTTTAGAAATAAAGGGGAGGTTTGATTTCGGTCTATAGTTGGCCAAGATGCTAGGATCCAAACTGGGCTTTTTCAGAACAGGTTTAACAACTGCATATTTAAAAGACTGTGGCACGTAACCCGTTTCCAGACAGGCATTTTTCATTGTTAATATGGAATCATTAATTAGGGGAAAAGTTTCTTTAAAAAGTCTAGTGGGAATTGGGTCTAACAGACAAGTTGAGAATTTGGAGGACGTAACAATTGATGCTATTTCCACTTGATCCACAGCCGTGAAGCAGTCTAATGTTACAGAGGTTTCTATGGATGCCTCCACTTTTACCGCTTCAGCCTGCTCTGGGCTGATAGTGGGATTAACTTGATTTAACTTATGTCTAATATTTGAGATTTTACTATCGAAAAATGTAAGAAAATCAACAGAGCTGAGAGAAACAGGAACATGTGGTTCTACTGAGCTCTGACTGCGAGTTAATTTAGCTATAGTGCTAAAAAGAAATCTTGGATTGTTTCCATTCTCTGATATTAAGGTTGAATAGTACTGGCTTCTAGCTCTACGCAGAGCTTTTTTATAATTTAATAGGCTATGTTTCCAGGTATTCAGAGACTGCTCTGAACCGGAGCGGCGCCATTCTCTTTCCAACTTACGGGTTTCTTGTTTAAGAGAACGTGTTTCAGCGTTAAACCACTATGCTACTCGGTTTTGTCTAACGAATTTGGGTTTCAGGGGGGCAACAACATCGAGTGTACTCCTGAGGGCTTGTAAGGCATCATTAACAAAGTTGTCATTTATACTAGGACTGATACTATGGGAGCTGGACTCAGTATTTTCTCAGAATATCACTAAGTACTGGCTGAACTGTGTGTTTAAACTCAGACAGAACGGTCAGTCAAGGTTCTTCTAGGCTCTTTCTTATTCACTGGAGCAGTAGCATGTTCTAATGTAAACTGGAAGGTAATCAGAATGTGATAAGAAATGATGGGATTAAGAGGAAGGACACTCAGCTGGCTGATCTCTATACCATGGGTTAAAACAAGGTCCAGGGTGTGCTTATGACAGTGAGTGGGTTCATTCACACTTTGGGTGAAACCAACATCATCTAATAAAGCTGCAAAAGCATTTCCTAGACAGTCATGATTAGACAAATGCAAGAAAGCAAAAAGACTTTCTCCTGACAATGTTGTGTGTGCTGTGGTTGGAGCTTGCAAAAAAAAAAATAATAATAATTAACAGCAAAAATAAACCAAGATGCATCTGCAGCCAAAACATGACCTTTAGGCAGGACTGAAAACATGCTTCTAGCACAATTACTGTCAAGTGACTGTTTTATATTTTCTAAAAATAAAAATGAAACATTCTTAGGAGGTTATTTATTTTATGAAATATGAATCCATTATTATATGAAGAAAACCTGCTAACATCTGGCTAATTGCTTAAATATTACAGGTCTTTGTAGGCCTCTTCCATTCATGATGTTAGAGATACATAAGTGGGATCGGAGATACCTCGACTGCCATGGGATGATGACATCATCATCTGGTCCACCAATCAGCACCAGTTTCTTGATGCGCAGGAAGTTTTTTCTCCATTCTATATAGGAGATACGATTTTTTTCATTAAAAGTATTCTTTTTTTTAATATCCACAAAGCAAGGAGGAGGCAACTAAAGCCAATACCTGCCATTTTGCTGTGTGGTTTTCTACCATTCAGTAGTGGAAGGAAGTTGTTGTGTTTCAGGTATTTTACCTGTTGATGAGGATCTGCATGGAAAACAAGTGTAGCATTTTCTATTCGTCTGCAATCAATTAACATAACCACTCATTATGATTTCTGATCTTACCATTCCAAAAGTTGCAAAGAGAAATGCGCTTCTGCATAAATTTGTTGTAGCATAAAAAGTACACGGAATCCATTGCAGAAGATGGATAATAGCTTTTCATGACTTGAGACACTGTGGAGTTGGAGCACACATTTCACTTTAACTTCACTAGCTTCCATCAATGACACAATTATCACAAGAAGTTTTCTGACCTCCATACTGTCCAGCCAGTGGCGAAGCCAGCGCAATGAAAGCGTGCACGTTGTGGTTTGGGAGCACGGAAAGAACTCCTCTGCAAATTAGACCCCCTTTACATTAAAGGAAAAAACACATGCAAGAAGCTCAGGAACAAAGAAGAAGAATTCTATTTCTAGTAACTATTCTAGTAATTATGCTAGCAGCATCTGGAATAAAAGAAGGGTGGTAGGATCATGGAACTGATTGCAGAAGCAACAGATGCAGATTTATGGAGACATTTCTGTGTAGAATTTCAAACTTCAAGATTATCCCTCCATTTTCTTGAATAAAAACTGGGATTCAAATACTGCAGAACCAGTTAAAAGATGAGCTGCTGACTGAAACATTTGGCATGACCTAGATGTTCTGCAATGACATTCCTCCTTCAGTGAGGACTCTCCATTAGCTAAAACCAAGGACTGTGTTAATTATATTCATTTGGCAACAATTAAATCTCATGTACGGTTCTCCTTAGTAGCTGCTGTAGGTGCAATCACATTTTGAACAGAATTATCTCACTGGCTGATAACATGACAACAAAAAGCCACAGAACAATGTAGCAAAAAGGAAAAATTAAGACAAAAAATGTCAACATCATGGAGAATTTGCATTATCTAAAATATGGAGGAGACTGCTGTTAACTTTAATTCATGAACAAGTGCAAGCAGAAACACCCTGAAGAGACTCTTAAATCCTTGACAGCAGTGACAGCAGCTTAAATGAAAAATAAAAAAGTCAAGTCTTACCTTTGCAAGTTGTGTTGATGTCAAAGCTTCTACATCTTCTGTTTCGAGATTTTTACCAGCTGTAATTTTATTCTGTATTTGGTTTTTTATCAATTATTGTTGGTTAAATCACCAGTTTAAGCGGAAATTGGCCCTTAAACACTGTAGCAGCTGTGTGTATTTGCCAAGGGCACTGAGAAACTGTTTTGCATCCTCAAATTCCTTTTCTACCTATCAACCAAAGACCTTCCTATTAAACCAATACTGTCTTTGCAACATATGGGGAAAAATCCCAGACAATACAACACAAAAACAGGCCTCTTAGAATTAAGTCCAAATTCATACTTTTTAGGAAGATTTTCTTTGAATCAAAACAAAAACAACAACAAAATCTGCCAATAGGGTAAGAATAATGGTCCTACTAAGAATTCTTATTTAAATAACGATGTTCTAGTCAATAAGACAAGTTTTCTCTATCTTTGATTATAGTTTGCTATTAAAAAACTTAAGATAATTGTCTTGCAAGACAGAAAATACGACATTTTTTTTTCAAACAAGGGTCATTTTAGAGTGAGACATTTTTCATAGTCGCTCACAACCCCAAACGGTGCAACAAAGATGGTGAGCAATATATGAGCTATCCAGCGGTGAGTAAAACAAAGATGTACACGGATGCAGTCGTCTGCACGTGGATGCAGATAACTCAACATGTTATCAAGTGAAGAAACTGTGACCGTCCATTACGGTACTCATGAAGATTGCTATGTTGCTGAATAAATACTGTATGAGTGTTTGCAAACCTTGAGAGAAACACAGAAGATGAACACCACGTGGAGACTTCTTCATGATTCTTTGGATGACCTTCCCAACGCCGTGGACCTGCTTCCACAAGGGCTTAATGCTTTCCATATTGTTGAACAGATCAATCACAGTCACCTTGGTACTGGGATGCTCCTGCAGGGTTTCAGAGAGAAGAAAATTGATGCTTTACAGTCAGTGACACACGCGTTAAAACAAGTGTGATAACGAACTGTTTTTATTTTTTTGATCAATATACACTAGATCCTATAGATTTGCACACAAAGGCTAAATTATATATTTTTTTAATTATTATTTTTCTAAACTTTACATATTTAACCTTAAATATGAGAAAAATGCAACTATTACTAAAAACTAGAGTATATGAGTGTTAATACTGTTCATGTACAACTGATTTTTTTTTATTTGAAATGGTTTATTTCAAGCAATCAAATAGAAATAATACACAAAAGCAATATAATCATCAGTTATACATTCATACAGTAACTAATCAAACTTAGGATAATTAGACATAATTAATAAATATTGCTTGAAAGGGAGTGGAAGGAAGCGAATTTATATAATCCCACCCAGTTATACTATAACCATTTTATTACATGATTTATCAATATCCGGTTCCTAGGTTTTATCAGACAGAATTAACAATCATAAGGTATCAATAAAGCACATGCCAAAGATGAATTACTTAAGTACTACGTCAAAAATAACTATTTTAGAAATCAACATGGCAAATGCAGCATCTGAAATATATGCAAATTATGTTACTTTTAAAAGTCATCCATATGCTTTAAAACATAATACTATATCAGTAAAATAGACAACACTGTTTCAGGAATTTTCATAGCAAAATTTCATCAAGTATCAAAAGTTAAAAACATGTGCAAAGTTATGCTACATTAGGAAAGATTTTTGAATCAATTTATCAATTTTAGGAGCTAGTGAAGTAATATCATCAAAAGTCAATCAATTTAACAATTTTCAAAAATGATTAACCATTTGTTTTACTCTTTTTATATTTTTTTTTTGTATTTTTATTTTATTTTTTTATATAATAAAGTAATGCTGTAGGGGAAAAATAAAAAGGGTCCATAAACTGTTGAATTGTCCAAGGTTGGCATTTCTTCTTTTACTGATAACAGCCGATTTTCTTGGTTTAAACAGTTAATAGTTTTCTTCCATGTTATGTCTGCAGACATTAGATTCAGGTCCTGTTGGAAAAATATAATCTGTCGCTTTGAGATTACTTTTCCTTGTTGCATGTTCAATAAAGTCGAGAAGGAGAAACCACGGAACTCGGCCGGATTAAAGATTAACACATTTATTTCCCTAACAATATTTCTAAAACAGAGTAAAACAAAATAAAACAGATATCCGGTTTCCCAAAGTTTCAGAGCTTGCACAGCGCCAAATTACAAACGTCTTAACGTGTCAGCCTGTTGGGAACAAAGGAAAGTTCCTCCGTCCAGCTGTTTTAACATCTCGGTTTCAGCCGCCTCCTTCGTAGCACAGCATGGTGTCCAGACTCCTCCTCTGGACGCTCGGATTGGCTGGCAGGGAGCCTGCCTACCTCGTCCGTCCATATTAGGAGTTACAGCATTTGGTCCTGGCTTCCTGCTTCAAACGTCCAGGGGGGTTATTTCAAAGACGGACCACTGTCCGACGACCAATGGTGTCCCCATGGGGGTCCAGCACAGCCGCCCGGATCCCTCTCCGCAGGCAGTCAGTCTCAACCCTTTGTCCTTGTCATGCGAGTTGACACCTCCAGGGTTTCCCACGATTGAATCCTAGAGACAATTTAATTCTGGTCCATGTCAGATCTACAGTTAAGGCTTCCAGATGGTCTTAGAAGATCAAAGACTGTTTTCTCCTGGAGGGGGTTGGAGGTTGGAGCTGCATTCCTGAAACCTCTTTACATATGCAATTATCAGGAAGTCCCTTTTAATTGAAATGACTGAAACCCACACACAGTAAACCAGAAAGAAAACCTTCAATGAAATAAAATGAAGATAAAAACCTAGGAGAAATGAGAACCACAAAAAATAAATTCCTTCAGTCCGTATCCTTCTTCAACTGATATCAGCTGCGGTGAAAGTTGAGGTCAAGTTGTCTGCAGGTCAGAACTCTGCTGTTATACAGGTGACGTCAGACATACAGAGAAAGTGATGATTCCAGGTGTCATATTTCTTGAAATTATTTGGCTCTTTGATTTATTACTCCACGTTGTTTCAGACAACCGTAATCAAGCACTTCTCAAAGTCCTTCATGGTGTTCACGACCAGAACCTTGGCCCGGTCCTCTGGACCGAGTGGTTTGACGTAAATCCTGCAGCCTTTAACCCAAGTGTTCTCAATCTGTTTACGCTTCCTGAGAAGCCGTGCATGTTTTGAGATTTCAGCATTCCTTCTGGTCAGATGGTCGTTCAGATAAACAGCAGATCCTCTGAGATTTTTGCGTTGATTCATCAGAGCTAGCTTGTTGTGTTTGTGATTCACAAACCTGATGAGGATCGCTGGTTTATCCGTCTCCTTTCTCCTGGGGAGCAGGTGGCAGGTCTCGATGGTATTGAGATCCGGGGAAATCCCTTTAGATGTGAGAAATGAATGTATTTGCTGTTCCAGCGACGCTGCACCGATCTCCGTATTAGAACTGCTAGCTACGCTAGCGCTAGCATTAGCAGTGCTAGCTCCAGCTGCATTCAGCTTCGCTCCGGTTTTGATTGGTACTCCAGTGACAATGACATTATTCATCCTTACTTGCTGTTCCACATCGTCCAGTCTTTTCTCCAGAATCTCGACCCGGTTTTCTCGCTGCTCGTTTTGAGCCCGAAATCTTCGGAACTCTTCCATCATATCCCAGAGTGGTGTTAGCTTAGCCGACACTTGATCCATAAAACTTTTCAGTTTTTCTTGAATAATGTCAAGAGACTTTTTGAGGTCTTCGTATTCCTGGGGTTTCTTCGGGGGCATGGTCAGCTCTAATTTGAAGATAGTTGTATTCGCAGAGAGGCACGCCACGCGTCCTGCTGTATAACCCGGAACCGGAAGTCTGTGTCACAGACTGCAGTAAGAAAATCACAGTTTTCAAGAATTTCTCTTTTTTAACACATTTCATATATATGGAGAACTTCTCCTGCAGTTAGAGACCTGCTGTCCAGCATTCACTGTGTCTTTTTTTTAACTAAACATCTGAAAAGGTGAAATCAAAACGTGATCTGCAGCCGTGGATGATAGTAGACTGTACAAAGGCAACAGCTAAGGTGGATTTTTTTTTCTGTTGTCAGATTTTTTGACTCTTCAGTCTGGGTGATCTTCATCTCACTTTTCTTTGAACATCTTGGAACAGCTGCTTAAAAGCGACAATTAAAAAACAAAACAAAACGTGAAAAAGGGTTTTCAAAAGCACAATCTTCACCTGATCTTTGTAAAAACATGTGAAGAATAGTTAGAAACTGCCTTTAACTTTTATTAAACTAATGGTTTAAACTTAATTCACTGAGCATGTATTGTCATCTCAAAATTATATTACATTTGAAGAAAGCACAGCCAAACTATTGTTCTAACAGTTTATCCTCATCCTCCCTCTTTTTCTGTACATGTGTGATCTGCTGAGCAGGCCTCAGACTTATCTTCACTTTAGCCTTGGAGCTTCTCTCCAGCAGTAACCTGTGGGCGTGATTTTCACACGAGGTCCATCGGACGAACTTCTGAATATGCAAATGCAGGGTTTTTATACCAACCCCATCCCTGAGCTCGTTGGTTCGGACTTTGAATGCACCATGTTCATCTGTCTTTGTTTGTACGAAGTAAAACCTCCACAAAAGATAAGTTTTGTCTCTGAGTCATTATTCATTATTTCTGTGTGCAAGAAACTGACGGGGTTACGAACTAATACAATACAGTCCTTTCTAGACAATCCAGTTTCTTCACAAAACATATGGAATATTAGAAGCAGTTCAGTGCTGTAGCTCTTGTAGCAGACTTACAGATGGCATTAAAGCTTTAAAAACTTTATGACACAGACGTGCTGTAGGTAAGCAAATACATCTTTGAGATGTTTTAGCTCTATTTTTTTATTTGAAATGGTTTATTTCTTGCAATTAATTAGAAATAATAAACAAAAGCAATACAATCATCAGTTATACATTCATACAGTAACTAATCAAACTTAGGATAATTAGACATACTAATAAATATTGCTTGAAAGGGAGTAGAAGGAAGCAAACTTATATAATCCCACCACATGTTTCAGCTCTATAAAGAGGACTTCCTATCCTGCACTTTACAAGCACCTCACAGTGAGAAGTCCTACCTCCGTAATGAACCTGGAGAGTGTTTGTAGATCATTTGGTCCACTTAAGATGCCGTGCACGATGATCACATGTTTGTAGGAGCTGGTGCAGCCGACTGCCAGCAGCACCATGAGCGCAGGGGAGGTTAGGATTGAGCTCAAAGTCTTCATGCTAAAGCGCGTTGGCAAAAACAACCTCAATTGTCTTCTCTCAGCTTTTACATTCGGAAAGCCACACTGACTTCTTAAAAGAGCTGAGAATGCTGAGCTCCCAAAACCATTTCTGATTACTCATGGCTTCAGAAGCAACTTTCAAGAGTGATGGCAAAGTCCAGAAATAAAGGGAATCATTAAGATTGATTTAGTATTATAACCACTTTAAGCCTCCTTTGTGTATATATACAGTCAGGACCATAAATATTTGGACAGAGACACATTCTTTTTAATTTTGTTTCTGTAAATTATCACTGTCAATTTTAAATAAAACAACTCAAATGCCATTGAAGTGCAGACTTTTAGCTTTTTAAAGATAAAGATACTTTATTGATCCCAGCTTGGGAAATTCAGTAGTTTATTCAGAAATTCAGTAATTTATTCCATGGGTTGAATAAAAAGATTGTATAAAAATGTGAAAAACTAAAGCATTTTTTAAACACAATCCCTTCATTTCATGGGTTTGTAAGTAATTGGACAAATGACTTCCATGCTATTGCATGGGCAGATGTGGGCATTCCCTTGCACTGAACTCAGCAACACAAAAAGGTGTATGTGGGGGAGTGGGATATAATCATGGTATCGATTTCTCATCGTGTTTCGTTTTTTAACATTTCATTTTGTTTTTTGGAAAATACTGCATATCTTCCTGTAGTGGCTGGTCTCTATACACGCCGGGCAGGTAGCCAAACTTTAGGAATAAAAAAGGCTGGGCTACTGTTACAGGATATGGTTTTAAAAATGCTTTGGTTTTTACAATTTGTTTTGTTCTCTAAAATGTGATGTTTTTCAAATATATATTTTGTTTATTTATTGTTGCTGAGATCTTTAAAAAAATATTTTCGTCAAGAGATTTGATCTGATTTGCAGTTCAGGACCATCACTAACATTATTCTATCAGATTTCCGAGTCACACAACCTTTTATGATTCTTTTTGTTTTTGTAATAGTTACAATAGTTACAATAATGCAAACATTTCTCTTTTTAAGTCCCAATAGAAGCTTAAAATCCCATTCCAAGGAAAGAAGATCTGTCATACTTAATCTGCTTCAACACAAGACACACTGACGCGGCTGATTAAGATCAGTCAAATGGAAAAAATTCAGACATTCTGTTCTATTTCAGCTCAAGATTGTGAAGAACTTTAGTGTTCTTTCATGTTGTTTCTGCTTGGTGCTGTTCTTTTCAAAGTTGCAAGTTTTCTGTGGTATTGCACTAAGATAATTTAACTCCATAAGAATCCATACGAAAATGGAGTTTGAAATTCTAGGCAAGGCAAGGCAAGTTTATTTGTATAGCACAATTCGTACACAAAGTAATCCAAGGTGCTTCACAAAACAGAAAAATGCATTAAAATCACAATACATCATAGAAATAATCAACGTAAAATTTACTTTAAAAGAGAAGAAAAAAATTTGAAAATTTATTTAAAAATAAAGGAAGGAAAGGAAGAAAAGTGCAGATAGGACCTTTCAGTCATATACACGGCTAAACAGAAATGTTTTGAGTCTAGGTTTGAACATGAACACAGAAGAGGCCTGTCTTACGACTTCAGGGAGGCTGTTCCAGATCTTAGCTGCAGAATATTGAAACGCTGATTCCCCTTGTTTAGTTCTGACTCTGGGAATCAACAGGAGGCCGGTCCCTGAGGTCCTCAGAGTAAGAGATGGTTCATATGGCACTAACATGTCAGAGATGTACTTTGGTGCGCGGCCATGGAGAGACTTGTACACAATCAGAGCTGCTTTGAAGTCTATTCTTTGAGGTACGGGGAGCCAGTGCAGAGACCTGAGCACAGGACTAATGTGATCATACTTCTTGGTTTTGGTCAGGACTCGAGCAGCAGCATTTTGGATGTACTGAAGCTGTTTTACAGCTCGTTTGGAGAGGCCGGTGAGCAGGCCGTTACAGTAGTCTAACCTACTGGAGACAATGCATGAATAAGTATCTCCAGGTCTGGCTTTAATATTATGTTTTTGATTTTGGCAATGTTTTTCAGATGGTAAAATGCCGCTGATGTTACTGACTTGATATGGCTGTTAAAGTTCAGGTCAGAGTCCATGATTACCCCTAGATTTCTGACTTGATTTGAGGGTTTAAGAGACAGAGAATGAAGGTAGCTGCTGACACTTTCTCTTTGTTTCTGTGGGCCAAAAATAATAACTTCGGTCTTGTTTGAGTTTAGCTGGAGAAAGTTGTTCTGCATCCACGCACTGATCTGTTGAAGGCAGTGGCTGAGTGAATCCACCGGCCCATATTCACCTGTTGTCAGTGACACATAGATCTGAGTATCATCTGCATCGTTGTGATACGAAATGTTATTACTGTGTATTAACTGCCCTAGAGGCAGTATGTAGAGGTTGAACAGAAGGGGTCCCAGGATCGATCCCTGGGGCACACCACAAGTCAAGGTCATGTAGTCTGAGACACAACTCCTAATTTCAACAAAGTATTTCCTGTCTTCTAGATAAGACAGGACCATCACTAACATTATTCTATCAGATTTCAGAGTCACACAACCTTTTATGATTCTCTTTGTTATTGTAATAGTTACAATAGTTACAGTAATGCAAACATTTCTCTTTTTAAGTCCCAATAGAAGCTTAAAATCCCATTCCAAGGAAAGAAGATCTGTCATACTTAATCTGCTTCAACACAAGACACACTGACGCGTCTGATTAAGATCAGTCAAATGGAAAAAAATTCAGACATTCTGTTCTATTTTAGCTCAAGATTGTGAAGAACTTTAGTGTTCTTTCATATTGTTTCTGCCTGGTGCTGTTCTTTTCAAAGTTGCAAGTTTTCTGTTGTATTGAACTAAGATAATTTAACTCCATAAGAATCCATACGAAAATGGAGTTTGAAATTCTACATAAATTCTACACAAAATGTCTCCATAAATCTGCATCTTGCTTCTGCAATCGAAAGAGACTATTTGAACTAAGGCGCCAAACCATGGTCCTATCACCCTGCTTTTATTCCAGATGCTGCTAGCATAATTACTAGAATAGTTACTAGAACTTGAATTCTTCTTCTTTGTTCCTGAGCTTCTTGCATGTGTTTTTCTTTTAATGTAAAGGGGGACTAATTTGCAGAGAAGGTCTTTCTGTGCTCCCAAACCACAACGTGCACGCTTTCATTGCGCTTACTTCGCTACTGGCTGGACAGTATGGAGGTCAGAAAACTTCTTGTGATAGTTGTGTCATTGATGGAAGCTAGTGAAGTGAAATGTGCTCCAACTCCACAGCGTCTAAAGTCTGTAACAACTATATTCCATCTTCTGCAATGGGTTTAATGTACTTTTTTATGCTACAAAAAAATTGTACAGATGCAAATTTTTATTTGCAACTTTTGGAATGGTAAGATCAAAAATTTTAATGAATGTTTTTGTTGCATATAAACGGTAACAATTGAAATACCTGAAACACAACAACTGCTGAATGGTAAAAAAGCACACAGCAAAATTGCAGGTATTGGCTTTAGTTGTCTCCTTCTTGCTTGGTGGATATTAAAAACAAAAATACTGCTAAAGGACAAAAAAACCTTATCTCCTATGCAGAATGGAGAAGAAATGTCCTGCGCAGCAAGAAACTGCTCGACAAGACGTTGATGATGTCATCCCATGGCAGTCAAGGTATCTCCGTTTCTACTTGTAAAATCATTCAAAAACGTCGTGACTGATAAAGGCCTTAGGCCTGTGATGTTTAACCAATTGGCTTGATGATACCTGCTTTGGGATTTTATAAAGTACAGTAGGGTTTCTTCATAAAGTAATGGATTTGAGTTTTGTAAAAGAATTACATATTTATAGAAATTTCTTTTTATGTTTCATTATTTTGTTTCTTTTATTTATTTTTTTGGCTAGAAAATATAAAACAGTCACTTAACAGTAAATGTGCTAGCAGCATGTTTTTTTGACCTACCTGAAGGTCACGTGTTGGCTACAGATGTATCTTATTTCATTTTTGTGGTTTGATATATATATATATATATATATATATATATATATATATACTGTTTTGCAAGGTCCAACCAATTAAAGATTGAATTAGAATATAGAAAATGACTTCTATTGTCCAGTAGGGGGCAGTGTAGGTGCAAGAAAAACAAAGGCGTTTTGATTGAACAGAGAAGACAGAAGGTTTAAAGAAGCTACTGTAAAATGTGAAAGTATGCTGTGGTGGATCGTGATGAAGAGCAGAGAGTTGGTCAAAAGGCTGGGTCTCGGTGTGTTGCTCAGGCTGAACTTCAGCATCTACTCTCAGGTGTGATCCCACGACTGAACGGCACGCGGGCTTTGACCTGCTCCGTTTCCAACCTGGGCCGATTCACCCCTCCTTAGACGACCTGGTTGTCCCGGGCTCCCCCAGGAAGACCATATCGAAACCGAACTGAGTGCGGACACCCGATCAGCATAGTCCACTGCAGCTCAGAGCTCCTGAGCTCCAACCATCCTCCAGCCTCAGCCTCCATGAAGCTTGGATTACAGGCGCGCCACCACACCCGGCGGGAGGTCAGCACACAAATCAGCTGTTTGATCAAGACGATGCTGACACACAAGAACAGCTTCTCTAACTAAAGTCTCACACATATTGTCATAATATTTGTCCGTATAATGTTTTACTAAAGGAAAATATAAAGCCTATATCTTGGGGAAAGTTTTTAGTTTCCTATTTTTTTTAATCTCAAGTTTGATTTTAAAATGTGCTTTATTATTATTTTATGCTAAAAACAGCAACTTTTTTTCAATTTAAATAATGAAAATACTTTGGCTGTTTTTTAACAAGAGCAGCTTTTTTGACACAAAAATTTGGTCATATCTAACTGAATAAAAAGATGAGGAAACAGAAATTAATGAAAACATTTCTGAATAAATTATATTTTAAAACACTTTACATACTATACATGTGGCTTATCTTTAAATATTTAACATTTTCTTTAAAAAGAAGAAAAAACAAAAACAAAACCTTAATTTCATGAAAAAAAAGTATTCAGTTATTTTTATTTTTTATTTAATATTTGAGATTGTAAATTAGATTTTAATAATAAAACATGTTCAGCACTATTATTTACTATTATCTAGAAAATAAAAAGTTGGAGAGGCTGATCAATGCCTATGCCAGAAAGTGGCTTGGCCTTCCCAGGTGCCTCAGTACCATTGGACTCTATGGCAGGGGGATGTTAGAACTACCTATATCCAGTTTGGTAGAGGAGTACAAGTGTGCCAAGGCAGTGGCGGTTCTACACTAACTTACTCCCTGGGCGTGTAACACCCCCCCCCCCCCCCCCCCCCGCACACATACAAAATTTGACAACATCCTGTTGTGTTCCCTATCTTCTATTTAGCCATTTTACTCAAAAAATGCATGGATTTTCTAGACTCATATTACAGGGGGGTCAAACTCAGTCACACAGGGGCCTAAGTTAAAAACACGCTTAAGGTTTTGCCTGAAGAAGATAAACATTTACTGAACACACTAAAGCTAAACTTTTAAACCTTTTAAACTGAACTTTTTGAACATAAATATGAATAAAAACAGGAACATTAATCCAGAATAACTCAAGTTAAACCTTAAATAACTTGTAATATTTTGTTCTCCATTGAAATATATTCTGTCAAAATTATACAAATATGAACATGCTGCAGGACAAAACAAAGAAAGCCTGGAAATATTAATAAGAAATTACATATCAAATAATTCCATTTTTATGCTCTTTCATCCTTCTTTAGAGCATTTTTTTTAGAGCTGGACTCCTGCTTCATTTTTAGCAATAATTTCTTAATGTGTGACGTCCTGTGTGTGTCTTTGTGAAACATATCAGAGGGATTAGATCTAAAAAATAAAACTTATTGTGATTAATATGTTTAGGTCTTATAAAACATTAAAGACTAAATCTTAGAACTCATCAGTGGGATTACTCCAAAAATATTTGGCATTTCCCTAAATTTGTGCAACACCAACAATAGAAATCCTCCAAAAAACCTCAATCTATATAAAATGGTCTGCGCTCACCCCCCCCCCCCCCTTCCCCTTCCCCTTCCCCTTCCCTCTCACACGCGGCTCCGTCTCTATGACGGGAGGCGCAGCTGCGGCCCAGAGTTGATTGTCAGATAGAAAAAGACTCCCCTCACACCTTTTAGTGTGATTCAGCCAGCCACCGGCGAGTTGCGCTCCCCTCTCGAGTTTTTTTTACATATGTTCCAAAGACTACCGCAAAGAGGTGTGGCCGCAAGCGTCTTGCAGCAGAGGGCGGTGGTCACGTGCGCATCGGGTCTGCTGCCTGTGTCGGAGCAAAGAATTGTGGGAAATAATCCCCATTGCCTGCTTTTGTCGAAATTGGGTTGAGCACGGATGTTTGTTCTGCCTAAATCCTTTTCATGTGCCTGTTTTACATTGTTTCACTCTAAATTATTCTTTTTTTTTTTTTTCTTTTTTTTTTTTGCACCATAAGTGTGAAGAGGAAACAGGAGGAAGACATTATTAAGAGTCTGATGTGTCAAATTAAAAGTATTAAGTGTAAGTAATTTCAAATTAAAACTTCAAGCTACCTCTTTGAATATTGTATGTGGCACATTACTCATCGGACACGGCCAATGCTCCTATGAAGTGCCGCCCTGGGCGACCGCCCACATCGCCGCCCATATCAAAAACCGCCACTATGCCAAGGTCAGGTTAGAGATGACACTCCAAGATACCTGTGACTCACTGGTTGCCCAAGCAGCTCCCATCCTGGCCACTGGGAGGAAGTGGGCCCCGAAGGCAGCAACTGATCTGGCCAAGACAACACTTAGGCCGCCTTTACACTGCACAATTCAAGTGACCCAATTCCAATTTTTTCCTCTCACGTGGCACAGATCAGATATGATCGGTGAAAGTGTAAGCAGGACAAAAGCGCATGGATTCCGTTTTTCTCAGATCGGATACAGGCCTCTCTCATATGTGGACATAAATCGGAAACAAATCGGATACGTGCATTTGCGTGTGCCATGTAAGCAGACAAATCGGATATTCCCCAGTAAATGCGAGTCGTACGTCAGTGACGTCAATTCAGGACACCACCAACTGAGATCACATGACTTATTAAGGTGCTTTTGTGCGCTGATTTTGCTGTCAGCGTGTTACCTTTCAGCCTCAGGCTTCAGACCATAGTTGGAAACCGCTGTTATGTCCGGTCCGGTCCCGTCCCGGTCGGGACGCAAACGGTAACTAATGAAGCAGGACACCGTTGTCATGGAAAAAGCTAGAAGCCGTTAATTTCTTTGGGGGGGGGGGGGGGGGGGGGGTGGATGATGGGGACCGTGTGTGTGTGAGCGCGCGCGTGCTTGCGTGTATGTGTAAGGAGAGAGAGGGGGTGTGAGCGCGGAGCGGGGGACTGTCGGAGAACCGTAAATTAAAAATAAGGTGTCTCCCCCAAAGGTTTTGGAGTTTTTCTTAGCCCACTCTGGAGGCTAAGGGTTCAGAACGGAAAAGTGAACACTTGCAAACACTTCCTCATTCAAAACTCAGAGAGAGCCGAGCAACCCTCCTTCTTTACCTCCCCCGTGCATCCACTCAGGAGCGCCCAAGCAAGGCAACGCCTCCTTCCGTCGCCGCCTTGCCTCCATGACAACCACAGTCACAAAAGTCTGAAGGAGGTCCGCGGAATGCGGAAATGCTGCTACGTAGTCCTCAGAACGTCTACGTTTGATAGTTTCAGCATTGTATAGTGTAAATGCAAAAATCAGATACGGGTCACTTTTAAAAGATGATGTAAGCGGGTCGTCAAACAAATCGGATATAGTCAGAAAATCGGATATGGGCATCAAGACCTGCAGTGTAAAGGCGGCCAAAGACACAAAAGACATTGTGGGATGCGTGCAGGAGGGGAGGGGTGGTCTTGGTCTCTCATCTAGCGCAGCTTCCTGGAGGAAGGCAAACCCAGCTGAGAGGTGTAGACTGGTGGTCCAAGAGATACGCTGGGAAGAGGAAGCAGCAACATGTGCTCAAGCCGTGGCCCAGGCAAAGCAAGGTCAGTGGATAGGATGGGAAGGAGTGGAGAAGAGGAAGTTCTCCTGGAAAGACCTGTGGGAGATGGAGGCGTCCAGGGCAAGCTTTATAATTAGGGCTACCTATGATGTCTTGCCTTCTCCTGCAAATCTAAAACAGTGGTAATCTGGCAAATCTAAAACAGAGGAATCCCTGAGCTTTCTGGCAAGGCCAGATGCCGGGGATCACATCACACTTGAGCCGGGGGTGTCCGTGTCCCTGCGGTGTGGGTTCTGGTCATTGCCCTTGAGTGCTGAAGCCAAATTTCCAACTGTGGCTGAGCCTGGTCGGGCCATGTCTACAAAAACCCTTGTGGGCCCCCTTCTCCCCAGCGTTGGGCCCTCCTGGCGCTGCGGGGGGGCTGCTCTACTGGTTGGGCTGGGGCGGAACTTTCTTTCCCCTCATGCCTCCCTGCTCTCTGGCTCTGGGGGCCTCGTGGCGGTCCTGCTGGTCCTGGCCTGGGTGGCGGATCTGATCGCCCGGGGGGGTTGTTCTCTACCTGCTGTCGTGTGGCATTGGGGGGTTCTGGCTGCCGCGGCGGCGTTCTTGGGGTGGGGATAGCTGGTCACTCTCCCTCCTTCTTTTCACATTCCACCATCCATTTTAGAAGAACAAAAACACTCACTTAAGCACAGGTGTTAGCTCACCTTTGCACTAATAGTTTGCATGATTGATTGAATGAAATATTTCACACTAGTTGGTTTGAAGGCATAAGTGTGCGTATGTGAACACTATCTGTTTTGTGTACATGTTGACATGTGGACATTTTTGCAGCTAACAGGTGTGTTTATAACATTTGAGTGTGTGTGGACAGGCCCCGCCCTTTGAGATTTGAGATTTGTATTACATCTGAACCTTACCGTAATGATGAACGCCCAGTAGCTTGTTGCTTTATGCCGCTTCATGGTTTTACCCCCCCCCCCCCCTCCTATGATCACCCTACTACCCCCCCCCCCCCCCCCTTCTAACATCCCTCGCTCTTCTTACCTCCTTTCATTTTCCGTCCGGTCCAACACAAAAGATCATCCAAAACAATTAAAATGAATAAAGTTTTTCCTCGATTACAAAAGGGGTTTATTCAGACATACCTCTGGTTTGTTGGAAAATGCATAACCCCTGTTGTTAAAGTAAAATATGTCCAACACAAGAGGCCCTCAGTTCTCATCTGTCTGCCCAGCTGTTGGACAGGACAAGCTAAACAAAATACATTATGGAAGATTTTACTTTACCTTTTTGCATTCACCTCATATCTCTGATGTTCAGATGTGTGTGAAAAATAATAAATTAGCGTTAAGATCTGATACAAGAAGTAAATACGCTTTTAAAGGGAATTTACAAACTTTATACCATGTAATGTTGGTTTGCTCTTTGTAAAATTGCCTCCCACCACAAGGACGGCGCCAAAGATTGAAACCTTGTTTTCTCAACCGAACTCGCAAAAGAAGGCGGTATTTATGAAAATATAAGCCAATGAGAAGTCCGCTATTCAGCCTGAACACCAATCAGTGAAATATCATCATCATTAGCAAGTTAGTTTGTCCCTCAGCACACGTGAGTGTAAAAAGAAGGCGCTGTGTTGGTTATTCATCTTTACATTTCGTTTTTTTCCATTACTTTAACTCCTTTCTGTAATGAAGACGAAAAAGGAGTCAAGTGAGGAGGTATGACCGACATTATTCGCTTTTATTCCATCACTATAACTTTTAAAATGTTTCCCCCGCGGTCGGACGGATGTTTCCCCTAAACTAAAACGAACGATGTCTGTAATAATTAGCAGAAACTGCGTTGTTTCTCTTGTTGAACGTGTCCAGAATGTATTTATTTATTTGGTAGAAATGAATTACTCCCGTAAATAATTTACATGTTAAGTTGAATAGTGGTATTAGACCAGATGCATAACGGTTAACGATTAAATATGACACACACATATTTGTATTTTGTCTGATGTTGCAGATGTTTGTCTCTGGCTCATGTCATGATGAGGATCAGCCTGCTTTCCCAGCCAAAAGGAGCAAACCCGAGGTCCCGTCAGAAGAGATTGTCTATCACCCAGTGAAGCTGTCGAGAAATGACCTCTACAGGCCTCCGTCAGCAGAAGAGTTGAACCAGTTGAAAGAGGCTGAAAGCTTATTTCATTGCAGCCTCCTTAAAATGCAGGTGAGACTTCTGACATAAATTTATAGGAGGAAAAAAACAGTTGAGACGTTTATTTTACTTGACCAATTGCTCAGATGTTCCAGCCTTCTTCTTAAAATCCCTCTCAGATAATCTATTCATCTTTTTCGAAATTGTTCCTAGTAGTCTTTCAATTATGATAATGCCGTTTGTTTGTTTTCTCTAGGACTTAGTTTCTGCAGAGCGCCACTAGTTTATTAGAAATTCCCCTCTGCGGGCCAGTGTATTTTCTATGTTTCAAATAAGTTATATTTCAAACAGCATTTTTTTCCAACTGCTCCTGAGTCAGGAGTACATACTCAGAAGTGCTATTTTGAGCTCAATTTTCTTCATATATGTTGTTCCATCATTAGATAAATGCTATAAGAACATGTTTAAAACAAGATTTTTGTCAGTGGGGCTTTAAAATCCTGGAATGTCATCTCTGACAGATGGAAGAGCTGCTAAAAGAAGTGGTCTTGAGTGAGCGGAGGAGACAGCAAATTGATTCGTTCATTGAAAAAGTCACCAAGTGTCTTCAGGCTGTGCCGACTTTGCCAAAAGTAGAGGTATGTAGTAATAGATTCAAGTCCTTTACTCACATCTACAACAGCAGTTGTAAAATTATCTGACGGTGTGTTTACAGGTAAGCGACCTGTCTTGGCTGTCTGGTCCAGTGAAAGTTCCTTTTCTTCTGATGCCCAAAGCAACAAAAGGAAAGTTCTACATGACCCCACCAGCTTCCATCAATGTGATTGGTAGCTACCCTCTTGGGACATGTATTAAACCCCACATCAAGGTAGACCTGGCTGTCACGATTCCTGCTGTAAGTCTACACATAAAGTCTTAAATTAATTGTTATTAGTTAACTGCAGTTCACACATCCTCTCAATTGCCACCTTTCTTTTTTTCTTTTTCAGGATGTTCTTCAACCAAAAGATTTTTTAAATCAAAGGTATCCAAGGAAGAGAGCTCTTTACCTTGCAGGCCTTGCCCAGCATCTCTCATCCTCCTCTGAAGTTGGTACCTTGCGGTATTCCTGTCTTCATGGGAACCGCCTCCGACCAGTACTTCTGTTGACTCCTCCAGGTACCTTTATTAAAATGTGTAGCACACTTCGCGCATTTGTCACTTTGAACTTTGTGTTGCTCATAAATTCTAAACTTGGTTAGAAAATTTGAATCTTGTTTAAGTTTGATTTTTGGATGCTCCGTGTTGTGATTTTTTTGATTTTATTCAGGTAAAGACTCCAGTTTTACGGTACGTGTTCACGCTTGTCCTCCTCCTGGATTCTTCAAGCCCAACCGTTTCCACCCCCAAAGGAATAATGTCCGGACGGAGTGGTACACTGGAGTGCAGACCGCCCAGCCTGGTAAGACATAAGGTTCTACCTGTTTATCTTTGTAATCTGACTGGGGTGTTCAACAACATCTTTGAATCAACTGTCTACTGTGAGCAAATGATTAGTCTCAAAGTTTCTGTTTAGCTTGGTGTTTAATGAGAGGAAAATTGTTTATTTCAGAGTCCAGTGGCCCTCCCACTCCTCATTACAACAGCTCTGTTCTGGGAGATTTACTGCCCAGAGCTCACCTCCAGTTTCTGTCTGCTGTAAGCTCCCAGTGCTCGGCTTTCACCGACGGCGTGGCTTTACTCAAAGTTTGGCTTCACCAAAGACAGCTTGACCAGGTTGGGAGCTTACTGTTTGGACAGTTGCTTTTTGTATGTTTCTTTCCACTACATACATGTTCATCTCAGACATGACATTTCATTGTCTTGAAGGGCACCGGTTGTTTCAGTGGTTTCCTTGCCTCGATGCTGGTGGCTTTTCTTCTGAGCACTCACAGAATCAGCAACAACATGACAGCCTATCAGCTGCTGCGAAACAGCTTAAACTTCCTTGGTAAGATAACAGCAGCATACATTATTTATGCTATTTACATTTTAACAGTTATAATTTACAAACTTAGCTGTATATAAATATTTCTATTTAGCATCCACAGACCTGACAGTGAATGGAATCAGTCTTGCCAAGGACCCTGACTCTTCAGCTGTGAGTCAACTTTTGCAGGTTTTGTTTTACTTAAAACAAAAAAATGGGGAAATCCGTTCATTTTGTGTTCTTTTTCACCTTCACAGCCTTCTCTGGCTGAGTTCCACAGTGCTTTCCAGGTTGTGTTTGTCGATCCTTCAGGACATCTCAACATGTGCTCTGATATGACTGCTTGTGCTTACAAACAGGTGAGTCTCAGGAAAGCAGCGGTTTGGGTCAACGCTGTGATTTGCTTGATGTTTTGTGGTTTTGACCTGTTTTTTGTTTTGTTTTTGTGGTTTTTAGCTGCAGCATGAGGCGTCTTTGTCAATGCAGTTCTGGGATGAGCCCACTGTAGACGGTTTCCACTGCCTTCTCATGACCCCTAAACCCATGATAAGGACAAGTGACCATGTCTTCCAGTAGGTTTGCTTTAATCAACTAATATACATTAACAATACGGATATATTTTCTGCAACAAAAGGCTCAACACTCCGATCATCTTTTGATCTATTTTAAAAGCGTTTCCAGTGTTCTTTTAATTATGATTATGCTGTATTTAGCCATAATAATAATTTTAAAAAAGTGTCCTTTTCTAGGACATAGTTTCTGCAGAGCAGCAGTAGTTTATTAAAAATACACTTCTTAGCTCAACGTTTTCTTTATTCATTCTGGCATCATCATCACAACAACGTCACAGCCCATCCCACCTGCCCTTTCACAATAAGAGCACATATGAATAATTTCCATTAAAAAAAAAGTAAAGAAGTATTTGTTATTTAACTTTTAAAGGCTGATTCATTTCCGGCTAAGTACTTTGAAGACTTTCCCTGGACAACCTGGAAGTGAACCAAAACTCCAGAAAGTGTTGAAAATGCGCAAATGGAGTCAGAGTGATTGAGGAAAGACCCTCTGGAGCAATTTGAATAAATGTGAACATTTGCTTACAAGCAAAAAGATCTCAAATTTAAAGGTAAAACTTTGAGGAAGGGTGAAAGTATTTGGGTGTTTAACAAATATTGATGCCATGATATTTGAAACACATTGGTCCTGTAAATGTTACCTCTGTCTTTCACATTTCTTTTCAAGACTTTTCCATTGATGCAGACGTAAACATTTGATAGTTTGATTTAAAAAAAGCTGCTAGCTTTATTCTCTGAGCTCATTTGGTTTGTCTTTAAACTCCCGTTCAGGTTGTGCGACCTTGTGAAACTTCAGTCCACCTGCAAGAAACAGAATCTCCTGAATGACCTGATGGATCTCAGTGGAAACTACATCCAGGCGGCGCTCCCGTTTGTTCTGTCGCTGCTTCAGCAAGGACTTGGTCAGAGGATTCACCTGCTCACCCACTCCCTCGCTCCGGATCTTGAGGTTGTAAGAATGGTGTTTTTGAGGGAATAAATGCAGTCTTCTGATCATTTTAAACTATTTTGTTGCCAATGATAATGGAGAAAGATGATCTTTTTGTTTGCAGTGGTCTGTTGAGAGTGATGCCCCAAAATATAAAGCTCAGCCTCCTCTCTCCTTTGGTTTGCTCCTTCAACCGGAGCTAGCATCTTGTATCCTGGAAAAAGGTCCTGCTGCGGACAACCCAAAGGTAGAATCTCTTTGTTTTTATTTAGTCAAGGATTGAATTAGTTCTTTTTTCTATCATGATTGGAGGCGGTCGATTCATATTGTTGCTTTTCCGACTTTCGTAACATGCAAAACCCCATATTTTATTCATTTTCTGTTATTATTAAAAATTCCCTGTTTCTTTTGGCAGGCGGTTGAATTTCGTCAGCTGTGGGGCTCGCGCTCTGAACTGCGCCGCTTCCAGGATGGTTCCATCACCGAGGCTGTGCTGTGGGAAGGAGAGAGCATGTGCCAGAGGCGACTGGTCCCCCAACAGATCGTCACATATTTGCTCCAGGTGTAAGTACTTCAAGAGTGGACTTTTAGGAAAGATTTGATGTTTTGTTTTTTTGTAAAAATATAATATAGAAGTATCATTACTGGTGTGTTTAATTAATCTTTATTAAATCCTAACTTTTAAACATAAGAGGCAAAACAAAGTCTGCAGTTTACTGAAAATGTATGGCTTTTTAATCACATGTTCTATGTATCTTTAAAATACATCAATTTTATATTTAAGTCATTTAACATTTGATAATTTTTTAGCTTGAGGTTTATATATTTTTCTGTTCAGTTTCATCTTTCTCTAAATGATCCTATGGGATATTTTAACTCTAATTGAATTGATTCAGGCCAATGTTTATCTTCAACATTAGCTTGTATTGTGTTTTAGTATCTTGAAGCTTCGTTCCTTGTCTGAAAGCATTTTTTTTTTTTAAATAAACCAAGCCTTCAGTCATCGGGACTAAACAAAATGTCTTATATGTAAAGAAATGAAGATTATTGTAATACCTGACACTGATGGACAAAATTGTTGGTACCCCTCAGTTAAAGAAAGAAAGTCCACAACAATGCTCACTGAAAGACTTGAAATGTTCAAAAGTAACAATAAATTAAAATTTATTGAAAATTAAATAATAAAAATCAGCCATTACTTTTGAATTGTTGATTAACAGAATAATTTCAAATTATGGGAATTGAAGCCGTATGAAGCTATATGTATATGTGCATGGATGGATGGATGCATGCATGCATGGAAAAAAAGATAAAACTGATTTGTTTTTCCCTCAGCCATGCGGACATCCCAGAAGCCTCTGTGCGGCACATTGGAGGGATTGATGACGTTGTTAAAACAGGAAGTGAGGTAATGTACAGTCTAGCTCATCCTCATCTAGAGTGTTTTTTAAGTTTTAAATACCTTTTTTTCTTACTCTTCAGGTGCCCACTACTGGCGAGGAGGAAAGTTTAGTTGTGGTTCAGGCTTATGATGACCTGAGCAGGAAATTGTGGAACCTGGAAGGGCTTCCTCTCTCTATAACTGCAGTGCAAGGCGCCCATCCCGCTCTAAGATACACACAAGTAAGGCTTCTTGGTCACAATGATGCAATGCTCTTTCCAGTGCTGTAGGAAACTGTACAGTGCTAATTATTTATCCTAAAACATGTTTGCATTTGACTTTTTAAGAGTTGTAATACGTCTGCTGTTCCTCACAGGTATTTCCACCTCGGCCACTAAAGGTGGACTATTCCTTCTTTGACAAAGAAAAGATTTCCAGATCCCTGATTCCAAAGGAAGGCAAACCTTGTCCAGCATACATCACTCCCATCACAGGTTATTTCTTCATCCATTAGCCACTCGAAAAGTGTTCTGGTCTTACTTTGGATATCAACTTGGTGTCTCTGGATCAACATGGAGTCTTTTTATTTTTTTCTGGTTTTGTTCTTGCAGTGATCTGTCACATGGAGGGAAGTGGAAAATGGCCTCATGACCGTCTGGCGATCCGTCACATCCGAGCCGCCTTCCATATCCGACTTGCTGAGTTACTGAAGAAGCAGCACAATTACACATGCAGAGCCTGCCCTTCACATCTGGACGTCTGGAAGGTGTGTTTTCGTACTCCTCTCATTTTTTTGTGTTGTTTAAACACATTTTAGGAGAGCCAGGCTGAGGAAAGGGACAGAATCTCGATAAGGTGAGATAAAGAGGAAAACGGATAAAATCGGATGATTACATGAGCGCGGGGGGGTGGAAGTAACTACAACTATGGTTATTAAAAGCCCACAATCCTCAGGTTGTGGGAAATCTAATCAGCTCAGTAACGGCCCAGTAACAGACAGGCTTTGTTTTGTTTTATTTTATCTTATTTAATTTCGTGCGTGCATGAGTTTGTTTTTAAAGTGCTAGATATAGTTGTCGTCTACTTCAATGAAAATCCAATTTTCATTGGTTTTTACCAGTGCTGTCATGTGACAAATTTTTTTGTGTGCGATTAAGTAATCATGATCCGTAATTCATTAATCAAATTAATTTATTTGTATTCTAATGGTTGCCGTGAAAAGTCTCATTTTGGATGCATTTTTTATTTACATTTGTGACCCAGTGGCACAGCAAAAGATCAAAATATAATTTATATGTTATTTTTTTTATTATTATAACAGACTTTCAATCTTTACGTCTACACCACGGATTTCTTTCAATAAAAAAAAAACAAAAAACCTTAAGGTCCAGACTTCTGAGCAATCCAAAAAATATTAACAAGCTTCTTATTAATAGCTTACCTTAATACATATGTTGACACATCTTATTCCACGGTTTATCATCTCATGCTATAAGCTCTCCACGTGCCCCATTAACTTATGATGACAAACACCTCGTCAGGGTTTATCTTTTACATAAAAGATAATATTTGTGGCATATTTATGGCATTGTTTTGGCTTAATTCTGTTAAGAAACTACAAAGTCGCATCACAGCAGTGACAGGCGCTTGTTACCTAAAGGGACACCGACAGTGAAGTCAAATAACAAATAAAAAGTTTATACAAGTAAACAGTTGGACTCTTGTTTTATATTTGAGAACACAACAAGAGTTTTAGACCAAAAATGAGATTTAACGCAAAAAAATAACGCGCTAATTTGTCTGTCATAATTTGTCTGTCATTAATCACGATTACTTTGATAATTTGACGCCACGCCCCTAATTTTTACACCTGCATGCCTAATTCCATGAACATTTTTGAAGTTAAAAATGTCAAAATATTAGCATACATTTATTTCAAGTAGATCAATAAGATAAGGGGAAAAGGAAGGAAAAGTGTTGAACTAGAAGAGAGCAATAAGAATGATCAACCATAAAAGTTTAGAAAAAACCACTGCAACGGCAACACGAAGGAGGCTGTAAGGGCAGAGAGTTTAGTTTAGTTTAGTCTGTTTTTAGTTAAGTTTAGTATTCTCCAATTGAATAAATCCATTTATGGTCCTTTTGATTTTATGTTTACTTTACAATTATTGCTACGAAGCCCATTAAGACGACTGTTGTTGTGAATTTGGGCTATACAAATTGAATTGAATATAGAATATATGCTTCTGTTACAGACTACCGTAATTTCCGGACTACAAGCCGCTACTTTTTTCCTGCGCTTACAGCCCTGCGGCTTTTTCAGTGACGCGGCTAATTTATGGATTTAATTGGCGGCCGCCGTGTACGTACTTTCGAACTCAGTGAATAGTTTGAACTCTCTATCCAACTCCAAGCACGAGGCATTTCTTTTCAACACACCTCTTGGCAGCCAAACAGCATGGACTTGACTTTAGGTCTTAGACACTTCAGTCATGCTTCAACAAAACGAAACACGCATGCCCGGCCGCATCCCAGAATCCTTTGGGGCCATTAGACCCAACGTGCACGTGATCGCCGCTACAATATGATGAAGCTTTCAAGTTAAAAGCAATCGTTAAAAGCAGCGTAAAAAAGTCCACCGTCACCAACGGGTTTTGAATAGCCGGTTTGCTGCGTGACGGAGAGAACAGCGCATGGAGTGAATTTACACTCCATTTACGGTTTCTAAGGAAACCGTAAAAGCGGAATTTTGCTTTGAAAAGCTCACAGCCTCCGTGTGAGTTGGAGACATCTTCTCCTCCTGCTGCTCTTATAGAGCTGCGGGGCCGATGGCAGTCTGATGGCTCCCACACGTAACAACGCATCCGCCCCTCATACACAAAACGTACAGTATTAAGTCCGATTGCTTTGCACAGACACGATTTGCTCGGTCCACCGGCGCAATGGGGACGAAGTCCTCCTAATTGAAGCCGCCCTGGCCAGAGGTGTCGGAGTAGATAGGAAGGGGAGACAAGGAGCGCGCGGGGCGGGAGCGGAGCGCAGAGGCGTCCGCGGAGTGCAGAGGCTTCTGAATTCTGACGCACGCGCCACGCTGAGGCGCGCGTATCGCGCTGAGGCGCGCGCTTTTCAGTCGCCGCTGCTTTATTTTACCGGTGTGTTTTTTAACCAGCCCTGTTACTCCCATAACGCTGCCGCGACACAAGCGGAAGGAGAGCTTTACCCGTTCACCCCTCCATGCACTGCTGATACTTGCTCATTCTTAAACACATACAACAGTATGGCGAGCCGTGCGTTGGCCCCGCCTTTAGCCCCTAAAGGCCCGTACACACCGGGACGAATATTCGCCAGGCGTTATTCGCCAGCGTTTTTCGCCACGTTTTTTGTGTTCACACCCAGGCGATTTTCGCTGACGATGAGCCGAGCGAACATGCAATTTCATTCCCTGACATTAGATGGCGCTTAATGTAAACAGAAATACTTCTGTACACAAGGTGGCGCTGCGCAACTTTACGCTTCTTAAAGTCGCTTTTCCCTCAGAAGAAGAGAGCAAGTATTTACGCGCTTGTCAGAATCATACAAAGAAAACGTGAATATTTCAAGCACCAGTTGGAGCAACTGGTGCTTGGTTCGGGGATATTTTAGAATGTCCGTCATTATTTCTTCGCTGCTGTGTAGACGCTACTCGGCGTCTATCTTCTTCGCTGGTATGTGTGCTCAGCAAGGCAGTTTTGTGTTTGAGCGCCCCCAAGTTGTGTTTTACTGTAACTTCAGAAGCTCCAGACAGGTGTGCAAAAGCGCCATTCTCATTGGTCGAATAGATTTCGACGCGACGCGTCGAAAAAAAAAAACGAACCGGAGGCGTTTTTTTTTTTTTTTGACGCTCTGACGCGTGGCGTTTTTTCGCGTCGGTGTGCACACTCTCATTGGTGCCCTTTGTTTAGTCACGAGGCGTTAAACGTCGGCGAAAATCGCCGGCGAAATTGGTCCAGGTGTGAATGGGCCTTAAGACTCATGGGAAATGTGGAATCGCGGATGTAAATTTCCTCATCATAACTGAGGGATGTAATGTTGATTATATGGTTACTGTTTGTAATTTTATGTATGATACCTAGATTGTCAATAAGTAAAAAAAAAAAAAAAAGAATGAAATAAAAACACCATAACTAAGGAACTTGTGAACAGAATACAGGTCCATGCTGTTTGACAGATATCGATACACTCAAATGCATGAGCCAGAGGCAAAGCTGGTTACACCCACAACGTACTAATGAACTGCACTCACTCTGGGATGCTGGCCGTGATCTGTCAGGATGACAATATCGCCTAACACATGCGCGGCTTGTACTCTGACGCGGCTTGTGTATGTATAAAAGTAGTTAAACACGTAAAAATGGGTGGGTGCGGCTTGTAATCGGGTACGCTTTGTAGTCCGGAATTTACGGTAATCAAGTTCCTGTCATTGTTGGAGAAAGCCTCATGTCTGGGTCGTGTTTTTTAAACAGAGAGCTAGTAGTGAAGGATAATCAAATGTTGTTTCACCTTTAGTCTTACTATTTTTATACCCTAAATGTTTCCATTAAAAGATGATTAGACTTGAGAAAGCAGTGTTTTAAGTTTACCGTATTAGTTTGTTGAAAGTAAAAATGTGTGGGTTACAAATGAAACCTACATAAAAGTGAGTTGTTGCCAATCAGTTTGTCTGAATCTACTTTGATGGAGGTCCATGTTCATTTTAAGATTGCAAACAACAACTCTGTTTATCTTGGAATAGCTGTGACAGGGGAAATCTGCTGCCTTTATAGGGAAAACTTTCATAAATTAAAGTCAACAATACAACCGGAGTTAATAAAATGGTCTCCCCTATACCTCTCACTAGTTGGGAGAGAATATGCAGTAAAAATGTCAGTAATGCCTAGATTTCTGTATTTATTTCGGTGCGTCCTGGTATGCATTACTAATGCTAAAAAAACAAAACGCGTCTTCCAGAAGAATATTTGCAGAGAAGAGAATGAGATGGTGGGCTATCTCTTACAAATTTTTGTCAGCATTATTGGGCTGCTAATTTCTGTTGCATGTCTTCTTGGACACACCACTCAACACGGGTAGAGATGGAAAAGCTGTCCTTTGGATTTCTATCATTGTCATATGTAATGGGTGCATTACTTCCATTATCTAAACCCCTGGCAGTTCATAATCCTGTTGTGCGTGACTCAATTAAAATAGTTCATCAATTTAGGAAACACTTTGGGTATTTAGGAATCAGTCTATTTACCTAAACGGCATCAAATCCTTCCTTTCCACTCTCATTGTCAGATGCCACTTTTCAAAGAGGCCACCAAGCAGGTCTGAAGTGCTTCAACGATTTATTTACCAAACCAATTTGCATCTTTTCAACAACTAATTGGTATAATCTGCCAGCATAACACTTCTTTAGATATTTAAAGGTGTGTCATTTTAATGTGACCTCCACTTCAGGTTTTCCAAACAAACCTCTCAAGAATGTTTTGGATGACATCCTTAGAAAGAAGTCTTAACATGTTTCCATACATATCTCTCTCCGTGCACACCATTAAAACATCTTGGGAAAATACTATAAATATATTAAACAACGAAAGTAAATGGGAGCTGGTTTAGCTCGTGCTGGTTTGCGGTGCCTTCCGTCCGTGAAACCAGGGTTCAACTCCGGGCTGCTCCCTGTTCCCTTCTCTACTTCTGTGCCGGTCCCAAGCCCGGTTGCTTTGAGAGGGTTGCGTCAGGAAGGGCATCCGGCGTAAAACATTGCCAAGTTTACCGTGCGACTTGATCGCTGTGGCGACCCCTGATGGGAAAAGCCGAAAGGGAAGCAGCAAACAACGAAAGTAAAAATGTGACTGAAGTAGGTCATGTAAGGAATTTCAGGTCATCGCTGGTGCCCTGTGAGGTTTGTGTGGGTCAGTGAAGTGGGGTCTGGATAACATTTTGTGCCCATCTGCTGCTGGCTAGGAGGGCTTGGCGTTTCGAATCCAGGTGGCGTACCATCGTGAGCCTCAGGTGCTGAGGGAGAGCGTGACGCCAGAGGGCCTGCTGGTGCTGAGGGACAACGAGGAAGCTCAGCAGCTGGAGGTGGCCACCATTCACAAACCTCTACTCACCAGCACATTACACGGGTAAATTAGAGAAGAGTTCGTCTTTCCAAATGGCTAAAAATGCACGCTTTTACAAAAATGCCGTTTTTTTCTCATATTTTCTTTGCTCTGCTCCTCTCGTGGTGGTTCATGCAGGCTCCAGCAGGAGTATTCGTGTTTCGGCGCTGTTTGCCGCCTGGCTAAGCGCTGGCTGGCAGCTCAGCTCTTCAGTGATGATATCACAGAGGACACAGCAGATCTGCTGGTGGCGTCACTGTTCCTGCAGCCTGCTCCCTTCACTCCTCCAGGGTAACCACTTCCTTTAAATTTTTAAACAAGGTTCTAATACCAGGAAACTACTTTCTCCCAGATTCCCTGTTTGGCCCACAGATCATGTGACCCAGTTTGTCTGTTGTCCTCAGTTCTCCCCAGGTGGGCTTCCTTCGTTTCCTTCATCTGCTCTCTTCCTTTGAATGGAGGAACAACCCGCTGATCGTCAACCTCAACAACGAGCTCACAGGCAGGGCCTTAACACACACACAAACACTCCTGACCCCCTTTCTATTTACACTCTCTGCATACTTTAACATCCTGCTCTTCCAACTTCTCCGTCTCTGCCAGTTACAATGATTGTTCTTGTCTCTGTCACGTGCAGCTGCAGACTACACAGAGATCAAGAATGGCTTCATGGCCTCCAGGGAGTCTTTGCCTGTCATGTTCATAGCAACGCCTAAAGACAAAAAGTCATCTATGTGGACCAAACGAGCCCCTACTGTGCAGGTCAGTGCACACAAACACAGTCGCAGCTCCAGACATTAAAAAGTAGGAAACTTTCCAGTGCTGATTATTTATCCTAAAAAGCTTCAAAAATGCAATCAGAGCTTTATTTGCACAGTATATTTAGTAAAAAAAACAATTGTGTTCAAGAGTTACACCATCAAATATCATTTCAGGCATCCAGCTTATATATTATTTTTACATAACTTGTTAGAAGTGGAGAATCAGAAGCATCTGTGGAGAAAGGAGTTGCATGTCCGGGGCAGAGAGCAGTCGCACAGTTTTCCAATCCGGGAGCCTTTTCTTAACGCACACTGTTCCCCTGGCTCACACTGAAAATACACAAACTACATTCATCATTTATAAACTCATTTGAATGAGTGCTCAAAAAATTCTGGAGAAATCCTGATGCATTTCTAGAAACAAATTCTATTCTCCTTTAAGATTTTGAGGTCCCTAATACTTACCACAGGGAGATACCCATGCTTTTTTATCAGAGCAGGAAATTGAATGCTTTGAAGTCTTTCCAAAACCTGGTGTAAATCACTGATCTGGAAAAAAAAAATCTGATTTCAGTAAGATGGAGAGTTGGTTTTGTTTAGGTGGAATGCTGTAGCTCACCAGCTGCTTTTCATTGCCGTCCTCTACTGTGGCCAAATCTTTCAGGTATTTTGTTTTGTACTCCTCTGTCTGGATGTAACCGTAGCTGGAAAAGCCTCCAGTGGCTCTTAATAGAGTCCAGAAGAGAAGCACAACCCAGGCTTGCATGGTGCGCAGCTGACCCAGATAAGTTTCCTGCAGCAAGTGCGACCCCAGACCATGCGGAGGCTCTCCCAACATCCTCCTTTATATTGGAAGCACAGATCAGGAGCAGTGCGTTCTGGGATGTCCTAACCGAGACGTCACCTCCAGCTTTGTTTACTCTAAAGTCACTTCTAATTTTTTTTTTTTTTTTTTTACCGAAAATAAAACAATGATAAAATTTATAACCCCACCTTTACACATTTTAAAGGTTTGAACTGTTTATTATTGGATTATTTAATGTCAGTAACCTAGTGAAGAGACTTTGTTTCAGAAAGAAAACGATTGATTGGAAAAAAAAGTTTACGGTCTCCTGCAATCCTCTGAATTACCACTAGAGAGCAGAGAGTTTTTACCTTGCCTCAGGATGTGGGCGTTTAGAAGCTTAAATGAGGCATCCAACTGCATGACACTAAACCCTATTTTTGTGCCAGATTCTTGTTTATTTGCAAAGTTGCAGCCAAAACACTCAACTGGGCTACGATTCATCATTGTGTCGAAAATGAAGGGTTTGGAGTAAAATCCAGATCAGATGGTAGCTTTGTAAATTACACAACAAGTCTACGGACAGTAACAAACAACGGGGTGTGACTGTCCTGAAGTCAATTTATTGGTCTGTTTTTGCACTCTGTACTGGCGCTTTACTGGAAGACAAAGGAAATCACAGAATTCAGGTTATGCAAGATCTTCAGTCTGAGCAGCAAACTGCTAAAATCCTTTCACGCTTTATTTTCCATCTGCTTTTGATGTTTTTGTAAGATAGTGAGTGATAGAAGTGACTCAGTTGGGCATTTATTGTGATAAACCTTAGCATAACAACTAATAATAAACCTATAGAGCAGGTTATAAATAAGTTGTATGGTTGTTTTTTAAATCAGAAGCCCACATAAATGATCTTGAGTATTTTTTTTTCTTTTTTTTTTTCTCAGTTCCTAAACAAAACTGTCAACAGCGACTTTCTTGGCCTGATGGAAGCATTCCTCATTTGTTTTTCATTATACTTTCTTCTTGAAAAATCTTTTTTGATTCCACACAGAGCTTAGTCATTAGTTCCAGTTGGTTATAATTAGTAAACATTGTGTAAATCTAATGAAGACAACGTCAGAAAGCGGTCAAAGAAAGGCCTTCAGCCGGCTGGTGTTGTTTCAGATGCTGCAGCGAGTGATGACAGTGGCTGCAGAAAGCCTGAAAGTCCTGGAGCGTCAGCTGATGGATGGCAAACAGTTACAAGATGTCAGGGTGGGTAGAGAGCTGTGGTTTGATGGTAAATGCTGAGTCTAGTAGAAAGCTTAGCATTTGGACAAACACGTCCCGCCTGTTTGTCTCTTTAGGTTGTGATGCGTCCGCCCCTGGATGCCTACGACGTTTTGATTCACCTCAACCCAAAGCAGGTGCCCCTGCTCAGCCAGGCCGTCGACCCCCCGTCTGTCAACTTCAGCAGAGGCGTCACGGCCCAGAGTGCTGCCCAGTCTGGGGGGTCTCTGCCAGTAATTGACTACAACCCTGTGTTCCTTTACCTGTTAGAGCTCAGAGTAAGTTTGGAGTTTTATTAGTTGAAAGGATACTTTACTGTGACAATTTTATTAGAGAATTTTTTATTTGTTTTTAGGAAGCGTTTGGAGACCTGGCCCTCTTTTTCTGTGACCCCTATGGAGGAACAGTGATTGCAGTTTTATGGAAACCGAAGGCCTTTGCTCCTGCACCTTTTAAGGTGAGGCCTTTACTAAAATGTGCTGATTAAAACCAAAAAAGGTTTGCTTGGTGGATTAAAAAAACAACGTACAATTGTTTGTATTTGAGCTGACATGTCCTCATCCGTCACTCATCAGACCTCGCAGGTGTCTGCCAGGACCGTGAAGGTGACCGGCAATGAAGCAAAAACCCTCCCCAACGTTGAAGCTATACTGGAGGACTTCCGGGTGCTTGGAAAGGATTTGGTCAAATCAGTGGAGGCCAAAATGGACAAATGGTCATTTTAGATGCTTGAAAACCTCCATATCAAGATCCGTGTGTTAAGAAGAGGATTTTGTGACTTGATGACACCTCACTAAAATAGAACAAAGAAATATACATGAATAATCAAAGGACCTTTTGTTGGAACTTTTCTTTTTAAATAATAAAGATAAAAAATAATGTATGTTAATACAGAATGCAAATCTTGACTGCAAGTTTTAATTGAAGTTGTTTATACGTTTTAAAAAAATAAATGCATTTTTTGTCGCTAAATTCTCAACGTCTTTGACATCTTTGGCTCTACATATAAAATCATATTTAATGTGTATAAACTATATGAGTGACATCATCATGGAAAACGACTTCACCTTTTTTTTTTGTTTTTTTTTTTGCGATATGCCGTGTTGGAGTCAGATGACATCACTAAACAGTGATTGGTCTGAGTTAACATTTTTATGGCAACCACTCAACCTAATCATGAGTAAGTTTGTTGGAAGTCCACACCCCTACCACTGAAAACAAGAGAATCTGTCAATCAAATGTTTTGAATGACTTGAGACCACATAATTTTTTTGAGGCACCTGACTGATTAGGTTATAACTTGAATAACTCCCTACAAAAAAGTTAAGATTAGCCAGAGCATGTTAAAAAAGGTTGCAGAGCAATGATTATTCTGACAGATATTCAATTCATTCAGAATCATAATAGCCTAGAAGATTTTGGCTTCTTGGAGCCAGCGGGTACTTCCTGTTTGGAACAAGAGGGACAGAAGGTCACTCAGTCTAGTTCTCTTATCCCTTGTGCTATCTTAGACAACCCCACCCTTACATTGACGTGTTCTCCCCACCATGATAAAGGTGGAAAGTTTTCACGTAATCCATAGACACCAGTGAGGTTCACAAATCATTGAAGAAAAAAGGTTCAGAGCACTGTCTAGTGGGTCTAGATGACTGCAACTTTTTATGTTAAAATGCCTAGGATAGCACAAGGGTTACACAGTCTGAACAAAAACACGAAAGATATAAACATAAAAAAAGCCCTACGATTACATTAGTTGGCTTTTATCCACCCCCTCCCTCTACTGCAACCTTATTGTGGAGGCCCAGGGAAAGACCCAGGATGTCCCGCAGGAACCATGTCTCTCCACCTGCTTGGGAGCGCCTTGGGGTGACTTCAGCAGAGCTCCGAAAAGTTTCTGTGAAAGTAAATCTAAACATCTCTTTCAACTGCAGCCCCTGTGACTTGCCTTTGGATAAACAAATGATTGATGGAAGTTTTCAACACATCGTTCCCAACAGTAGCTTGAAATTCCTGTTTTTTCCAAGTAACCAGTCTTTTCTTGGGTAACTTTAGCTCATCCTTGTTTCCAAGACTACATAGGCTAATTGCTCTTCTTAGAAATGTATTTCATCATTTTAAATGGCGTGAGAGCAAAACTTGGCCTAACAGTTTTCGTTCTTTTCAATGTGCCCATCATTTAGCATTGCTTTTATCAAATTTTCTAATTTGTTAAAATCTAAGTTATTATTATTTTTAAGTTATTTTGGTTCAGTTGTTTTTGCTAATGTCACTTTCCTCTTTAGAAGAAAACTCCTTTTTTGGTCTTCACCAATGTCACAAATTTTATTTTATTTTATTTTGAAAAAATGATCTTGCATGGCAAATTTGCATGCTGTGACTTTTTGGTAAATTTCCAAGCATCAATTTCTTGTTCTACTGGTATTTATTTATTTATTTATTTTTTTTTTGGAGTTCGGCTCATAAAACCCTTCTCAAAGGACTGTTCTTTTCTTTTTCTACATTTTATTTCCTATGCATGTGCCCATAAACCTTCAAAATGTTCAAATTCCACCCCCTTTTTTTATCAGTTCACAAACAGGTTTGCATTAAATTGTGGATTTTTTTCTTCTTTAACAAAAATAAAACACAACTTGCCCTCAAACTGCTCTTGTAGTCTTAAAACACCTGAGAGTTCCCTTTTTGTTCTGGTTTGTTCAGACACATCACTTGCTGCTGGCAGTTGTTTCCTAATTCCTCGGCCAGACTTGCTGTTTGATAAAATCTATATTCCTCTGCATTTTGCAATATGTCACATTAACTCTTAAGTCACCCATAAGGTCTAGGATTAATTCTAAGAAGCAATCCCCTCACGACCAAGCCTAATGCCACATTTTTGGATTTATTGTTTCCTGCAAACCACTGCTAAACCACATGGATTATTTGCCCAAAGTGTGCTAGACAAACATGGAGGCGCTTGTCTCAAACCCTTTTAAAAAAATATTACAACCTCTCTTTGGAATGCACTTAACACAGTGAAATGCTCTATCCCTCTAAGTTACTTTAAAAGTTCAACTCAAAGAAAGAGACACTTTTATTCCCTACTACTTTTATGTGACTTCTTGTCTTGGTTGATACAATTTTGCAATTGTTCCTTTATTTTTTGGATATAGTTTTGTTTTAATGTCTAAACCTGAAAAGTTCTATTTCCAAAAACAGGTGATTTATTTTTATTTTTAACAAAGTATTTGGTTGATGCATGTGCAACGACTATTGCTTCTTTTAAATATACTTCCTGATTACATGTTTTTTCAAACCATAAAATTATTGCAAAAGAATACACAGTATGTAAATAAAACGTGTTATACTGAGCTCAACAGCACTTTATTTTTTATTACCCATAATGTAACTGAAATTTGACAGAAACAGCGTGTTCCATATAACTTCAGTCAAAACTGCAAGCATTTATTAATGGTCTGAACACTAAATCTAAGGCTCTAAATGCCTGCAGTTTGACACTCGAAACTCTAAGGTTACATTACATTTGTCTATTGATGTACAGGCTACCTTGTCACCACCTGTCCAAAAACCTCCAGGAAAAGAATTTTGAGATAAAAACATGTCAAATTTATCTGCCTATAGGTAGAAATGTGAGCATTCCTGGAAAGTATTACTTCAGTTGATGTTATTCCTAGAAGTGAGAAGTCTTGTTTCAACAGGCACAACCACCAAATTACCTGAACAAAGATGTTTTTTTTTATCTTAATCTTGAATGTCAAAAGGTAGCTGTTGCTATGCATCTGTTACCGTGTTATGTTATGAAAGCATTGTGGTGTAGTTTCAGTTCAGTGAAAAGTAAAAAAAACAAAACAAAGAAAAAGTCATTTTATGAAAGTCTCATAAAATGAAAGACCCGAATATTCTGTTTTTTCCACTATTTAAAATAAATGTTTTTAATAGATAAAAAGGGGAATGAATGAAAATGAAAAGCAAAACACACCAAGGTTAAGTTTGGACTGTTTTCCAATACAGGCAGATTTTTAAGGGGATATAAAGAGGATCACTGACTAAATAGATCATCCCAGGACCCAGACGGCGAACACTATAACTCTGCCTGTGTTCCTAAAACACCCCGAATACATCTGTTAGAGGATTGTGAAATATGAGAGAAGGCCAGGCAGGGATTGGGGAATGAATGCTAAAAATCACTCAGAGCCAGGCTTAAAAGACTAAAATGTTAGAGATAGTATGGAATGTCTTGGTTTAAGATAAAAGCCAGTCTAAGTTCTGCATCATCTGGTGTCTATAAACATATGTTCCTGGAGCTGGCAGCCCATAAAGTTTTCTGTATGCGATCCAAGGGTAGAAAGATAAATGTTTTTATGTTCTATTTTCTAGAAAGAAAGAAAAATTTGCATTGCTTGAATATTTCAAGGTGGTAAACATAGTTTTTATGTGAAATCCTTGGAGACAGACTGCTCAAAACAGAGATTTTTCTTTGGTAGTCCAACAAGCTAAAAAAAAGTGGTTTCCCTGTTTATAAGCTTTTTTATGCCATTATTGATCCATTCTGCATGCAGGTTATAGTTTTGTATGAGTAAATATCTCAGAACTGTTGTATTAGGTGTCAACATTAAAAAAATAAAGGTTTTGTGGTAAAAAGTTCTGCTTTTGTGCTGTACAGAAATCTAAAGTTTCTCTGAAATCCTCAAGTTCCCGTCTTCATTCCCTCGTCTCTAAGAAATGATGGTTTTATTAGTCACTAAATTTTATAATGATGACAGAATTCAAAGTGAATTTTGTAACCAGGAAAATGTGCTTTCAAGTGATCGTTGTGGGTGAGCCAGTGAAGTGACAGTTGGGGTGTGTAGCAGACAAACAAATCTGACGCCAGGTTTGCAGGATCTTATTGACACCAATATTCTGTACTTTGATAAAGTCAGCCCAATTAGGTTAGATAAGGGATCTACAGCACTATCAGGGAATCAAATGTAGTTTTGGTAGCAAGATGCTCGAAGTCCACCTGTTGTGTTCTAGTCAGCCCTCAGATTAAGGCTGATCTGGCCCCCGTGTGCAGAGAAGCGTTTGGGCAGCTGTTTGCAATGCAGAGACATTCAGAGTTGTTGAGTCCTTAGAAAATAACAAAACCTGAACTCATGAGTCCAGACCTTGACTGTATAAGAGAACTGGACTGAGTGACAACCTCCCCACTCGCAATCCAAATATGAACTACCTGCTGGCTCCAAGAAGCTGAAATCCCATAAGTCTATGGGATGCCCAGTTTAGTTTAGTCTGTTTCGTTTAGTCAGCTATTTTTTGACTGATTCTATGTGTTGTACTATTATTGAAGCCCGTTGAGACAACTGTGTTGTAATATTGGTTTAAATAAATAAAACTGAATTGAAACAGATTAAATTGTTGGAGTTGGGTATATTTTGAATTTTTGATCGCCCGATGTCTTTCACGAGACAGAACAAGCTAAACAACTCAAATAGAGCAAACTTGCCACAAAACTTCCGGTAAACAGATATTTTTAGGATGCATTGTTTTGATCCTCTCACCTTGAGGGAGAAATCTATTAAAAGTGAGCGTATTGAGACAGATAATCAACAGATCACCGTCTAAGCAAAGCTTTTAATTAAAAGGACTCAAAGAGATTTAGACCACTTTGCAAAGGTGAGTTAGATCATTTCCGAAACAGAACTTTATTTTTTAATTACTTTAAAATAGTTTGACATTTTTAATTTCTGTTTTTCATTGGATTTTTTTTAAATGAGACACCATGTCAACTAATCTAATAGAATATTCCAGAAATTAAATAAAATATTCAGCAACTCAATTTTCTTCCATGTTAAAATATTTTTTGCAATGAGTGGACATTTGAAAGGGTATGGGAGTAGTAACGGGTGTTTTGTGACCCTTTCCATAACTCTTTCCAATAGCTGATGGCCTTGCCTGAGTAAAGGTTTTGCAGAATCTTTTGGAATTGATTTTAAAACTTTTATCCACACAAAGCAAAAACTCAGATGATTTATATCTCATTTATATGCAGAAAATCTATAAACAATTGTGTTTCTTTTAAAACTCAAAATAGTATGTTAAAAGTGTTTATGTGCTAAGAGCGGTAGTAAAAATGTTAAAGAATCATCTTTTTGTGGTAATGTTATTGACCACAGATTTTTTTCCCCCTGAGGTTCTAACATATTGGGTTCCCTGCTGTTTGAGGGCTGTAAGCCTGGCTGTGGGCGTCGGCCATAACGCAGAGCTTTTTTTAAATTCTATTTACACTGTAAAGCCTTGCATTAGCGTGAGACACGCTCTCCTGTTCCAGCTGCAAAATAGTAAATGAAGTGGAGCCTAAAAGAGAAGAGTCTGACTGGTTTGTGCAGGAAGGAGTACCGGTACACAGCCGTTACACATACATGTGTGCAACTATGATTCTGGAAAAACGACACTGAGAAATTCCTGGAAGACACCAATTAGGTGTGCACTCAGGAATGTTCTCTTTCTTCTTCTCCCTGTTTTCCATCATGGATGTTTTCTCTTCTTAGATTAGTTTTTCAGTTATTATATCAGTTTCATCTTAACTTTAAAGTAAATTATTTTAACATTGTTTGTACAAATTGTGCACTGTTTAAATCACTATCTGTAATCATTGTGGTATCCTATAATCATCAATGTGTGATTTTCTTTTAACTTTAATATTTTAAATGAGACTTTTTGTTAAAAATCTTTAAAAGTTGTATGCACATAGCCACCAATTCACAGATTTTCTGCTTCATCACTTATATTTTCAGTTTAATCACAGTCTATTAAAGCTAATAAGATGCATCATCTGAAGTCAAAGTGTTGACTTCTCTTCAATTGTGGGAGTATGACACAGTATCGGTGTTGTTAAAAGCCCTCAATGGGATTCAGTTCAAAGAATGATCCATGTTTTGATTTCTCAGAAACCAAAGCAAGTTGAATTCTCAATGTGAAACCATGATCTGAGTTTGGAATCCTTTCTTTTTGTCAGAACTTGTCTTTACCACGAATTGGCTTCCTGTAACTTCCAAAACTCTATAATGACTAAATAAACACAGGAAGCAACCCAGAGTGAAGCAGGCAGCTTTAAAAAACAAAAATCACATTTATGATGCTAATCTGTTTCATTTGTCCTGTAAAATTATATCTTTTTGACTTATCTAAACCCGAGATGGCCCCATGCATCATGTTTGAGCGTGTTGACTCTCCCATTCCATTTGTTAGAGTAGAGTTTGACAGCGTCTACTATTCAAAGAAAAAAACGGGCGTGCACACGCCTACAGGGAGATGGAATCGGCCTCTGAAAGTAACAAAAAAGTGTTTTTAACTTGAAAATCCTCCACTTTATTTTCCAGTAACAGAAAAACAAAGTGGCCGGGATAGGCTAGGGCAGCCCTGTGACCCTGAAAGGGATAAACAGAAGAAGATGAATGAATGAAAAAAGAAGAAAGACTAGTCATGTAGTAAAACTAGTCATGTAGTAAAACACTCCATGGTCTGGTCTGGTATGTTCCTTAGAAAAAAACGTTTTTTTTTGCATGTTCATGATGAGCTGGATAAAAATGAATGGGTTTATATATGTATGAATTCTACGTGGATTTGTAAGAAAATGAACCCGGTGCATGCTTCTGCAAGTCCTTTGGTGTGGGATTTTCACCTGGCAATGAGAAATTGTCAGCCAAGGTTATATAAAACAAACTTAGACTTTAGAGTTGCACAACCTGAACAGCTGTGTGGAACACAATAATGAAAGGTAGAAAACAAAAGCTGATGTTTCCCCCAGGATTGAGTTCAAGCCAGTGTGGGGTTTGTTTGCTCCATCTTTTGATCACAATATCTTTTTGTTAAGTTTATAAAGTTAAAAATGTCTGATTCTGTGAAAAGTAGTACTTTCTTGGTTTTTACATCTTTGACTGTATATGAAAACTGCACAGAGTGAGTGTGATGCCCATAGAAAATGAGTCACTTTTGGCTTGAACCAAATTAAGTCAACTCAGTGGCATTTTGTTTGTGATATGGGCGCCTCCATGTTGGAGTCAGACAATGTCGGTAAACAGCAATTTGTCCGAGTCGGACTGAGTCAAAGATTCTATGGCAACCACTCTCGACAATCAGAAGTGAGCTCGTTGAAAGTCCCAAACCCCTTATCACTTGTAAGTGGGCTCGGGAGAATCTGTGAATCGAACATTTTGAACGTTCATTGAATTACCAGCAGGTTATTCAACTCATAAAACAAGACTGGTTATCCTGAAAGGTATAACAGATATTTTGGCTTCTTGGAGGCAGCAGGCAGTTCCTGTTACGAGCGCCAGGAGGGAGGGGTCTCTCAGTCCAGTTGTCACATACAGCCAATGGTTCACAATGAAAATACAAAGTGCCAGTCAGGGTAAGGGCCACTATATCTTAAATAAATAAAAACTAAACCTAAACAAACATGGAGAGTTGACTTGTGAGATTTACTGGGCAACAGATTAACAGAGGGCTAGCAGAGTATGTGGTGCATAAATAACCAAACCTAATAAATTATAGGTTTCGGGATCTGGCTCTGGACACACTTCTTTTGTAAAAAAAAAATTTCCAGTATTTTTCTAGTTCCTTAAACTTCTGTTTTCCTGGTTGGAAAACAGGCAGATGTTTGGGCTTCATGCTGCAACATTTCACACTTTGCCCTCGGGGTTTTAAAACTCTTTTTCTTTTGTTCTGGAAGTGAACACCTGCAGTTCTGCTACGCATGTCAATTGAAGGACTTTTTTTTTTTACCTTTCTCAATGGAAAGCTACAGCCACTTAGACTCATGTTGGACACATTTTTTCAAATTTCACAAAAAAGAAAAAGAGGACACTTTCAAGTTCATGGGCGACAGTGGCTCAGGCGGTTGAGCAGGTCGTCCAGTGATTGAAGGATCAGCGGTCCGATCCCCGCTCCCCCCAGCCAACTGTCATTGTGTCCTTGGGCAAGACACTTCACCCTCCTTGCCTCCAGTGTGGCTCCACTGGTGTGTGAATGTGTGTTAATGTCCCGGTGATGGTATGAGGGGCCGCAGGCGCAAACTGGCAGCCACACCTCTGTCAGTCTGCCCCAGCAGCTGTGGCTACATCAGTAGTTACCATCACCAAGTATGAATGAGGAGTGAATGATTATGAATGAATATGATTAATGGACACACTGTAAGCGCTTTGAGTGTCTAAAAAAGCGCAGATAAATCCAATCCATTATTATTATAATTATTATTAAGTTAAGACAGTTCGAATTAAATTACAATTTAAATGACCACATCAGATTTTTTGTCAGTAGATCTAACACCATCATCTGCTTGAGAGCCTCTGCAGAAGTTGTTCAAAACCATGTGGTTTGCAGATGATGCCCCTCCCGCTTGAGTGATGGATCTCTTTAGAGGAGGTTATTCAAAACAGAAGGAGAAACACACTCGGCACGGACTTGCACAACTCCACTATGTCTTCAAGTATCACTTAGTATCTCATTTATTAAACTTTTACAACCCCTTCATGCATGCCTGAGTTAATTTTAAATCATAAATCATATAAAACATATTCTTAAAGGTGAGTGTAAATAAATTGAGATCCAAGATTTCAAAGTATATTGCAAATTACCAATACTGATACGTGGCAAGAAAGGGTTAAGTCAATTTAATGAAATAGAACAGAAATCGACACATGTATTTTGATTTTAATTGCACTACGTTATATTCAAATTGTTTTCTTACAAACATGATATTTATTTTAATGGCGTCAGTAGGAGGTTATGCAATAACAAGGCATGACACAAGTTGACAATGTGTGTTTTCCATGACACAGTGTAGTTTGTTATGTAATGTGGTGGTTTTTTACACAAGAGGAATTACCCCCCCCCCCCCCCCCCAAAAAAAAAAAAAAGAGAAATTAGTTTGTGAAGTTATTGAGAAAAATATGTGAGAAGCAAAATGTAAAGATAAATGAAGACAAAGTCTGTGATCCACTCAGATGATGACAGTTTTTGAAGCAAAACTAGCAAGAAACATAGAGAATCAACTGTAAGGCAGCATATACTAGTAGTAGTTGGAACTGACGTATGTATTAAAACCAAAAGCAGAAGCTGCTGCAGAGAAACTAAGAAAGAAAACCAAACAGTTTGGCTCAAATGTAAACAAAATGTTTTAATAGCTTTCTTTTTGGATTCTGTTGCAATTTATCTTTATATAAAATGTTGAAGAACACATTTCAGACTCTGTAGAATGGACAAAAGTAAGTAATTACCGTAAATAGTGGTCTTTAAGGATTTGCTACTGCACCGGCAGACCACAAACAAATGAGCAATTTGAATTCCATGTGGAAATGTCACAGATGAGGATGAGGATGCCTCACCAATCCTAAACCTAAACCTGTTAAATAAGACTATCTGTAGATGCTGTTTGGCACCAGACTGAAACTCCTCAAAAAATAAAATTTAGTTCCGAAAAAGAACTTTAACTGCTTAAAAACAACATTTTTGAACTTTGATTAAAAAGACAAATTGGAAACAGGTCTAAATTGAGCTAAAACAGAGTAATCAAGGTGAGGTTTATCAATAAGAGGCTTAACCAAAGCATTCTTAAAGGCAGATGGGACAACTCCAGAACTTAAAGAAGTGTTAATAATAGACAGATAATCTGACAAAGATGAACTGAAAACCAGACTTTGAGGTGACCCCAAACTGCTATGGATTATTACCCATGAAACCATGTGTAGAGAAAACATGAAACCTTCAAACAGAACATCAGTTGGATCAGATAAACAATGTTGTGGAGCAAGAGCAACCAAGCCTCACAGAAGTGAGTTAATGTGATAAAAAAAAAGCAAGAATGTGATAAAAATCTAATCTGGAGGCAAAAATGAGAAACAAACAATGAGGGAAATGCTACGCCAAGTATCATGTCAGACCAGTAACTGCTAATGTACCTGATGTTCCCCTTTTCACACAGTCTTTTGGTTATATATGCACCTGTTTTAAATACACATTTATTTACCTTGGTACTGTATATGCTTACAGATACTTCACTTTTGTTACTGGTGTGAACAGCATCCTGGAGGAACCCAGAAACGACAACAGGTGATGAGAAAAAAAAAGTTGCACATCTTATGTTTGTATTGTTAGAGACAGGTCCTGCAAGAAAATCAGTCTGGAGTTGATTAAGCATGGAGAGGCGTGGTGCATAGGGTTGGTCCGATTCTAACCTGGCAAAAAAAGAAAAAAAGTCCTCTCATCTGAGCTATATAAGAAGAGCCCCATCCTCTCTGTCTCACAGTATCTTAGGAGCGCTGCATACCTGATCTGTGTGTCTCCTCTCAGCAACTACAAACATGAGTCGTCAAAAGATCATATTGGACAAACTAGCGCGGACCTTTCAGATCCGCAACAAGTTGCTTCGTCAGTCTCTTGCAGAATGCCTCGGGACCCTCATCCTTGTGGTAAGTCCATGTGATCCAAGATCCCAGCTGGTAGTTAAACTGTTGGAAACCACTTTGTTCATAGACTTAGAACTTTACTTCTAGGATCAAAACTTACTTGTATTTCTTTTTTCTTTTTTGTGGTAAACATATATGTCAAAATAAGAACAGAAAATATTTTCTGTAATTAGGATCTTTGTTACACAGATGTGTACATAGAATGTCGCCATCCTACACATCAAATGAAAGCTGTAGAGAGTTTAGAATCTCCTGAGTGTATGCAACTTCTGCATCCTGGGGGTTTTCCTTCCTTTTTGCAAATATTCAATTAACCTTTTGTTTTTTATTCCTCTTCATGACAGTATAATGTGATGTCACGTTTGTTTGCACGGGCAAAATGAATGGAATTTAGCAGCAATACAGACTTCAGAGAGAAACCTTTGAAAAGTGAGCAGGTTCTCTGTCCGTGTCTAAATGCACTCTTGCTGAAACTTGCTGAGAGAGAACAAACAGCTTCAGGTGGCTCCAGGCTGTGAGTGATGTGAAACACATTTAAAGTCTCCCTGTTATTTGCAAAAAATATTAGATGTAAGATCCTAAAGGGGAAAACAACTGTTTTCTTGACATGGCAGGAAGCATGCTTGTGAAAAATACAAATTTTTCCATACCATAAATAGATTTCTTTATAACTTATAAATCCTACAAACAAAGTATTGTTAGGTTTCATCATGTATCTTTTTTGTTTTTATGAAAAGAACTGTGAAAAGCGTGCACAAAAAGGAACTGTGCTCATCTTTCACACATACACCACAAAGAGGATGTTTTTAAAAGGGCTTGTGGGATACGCTGAGTTTTAAACAAAAAAGCTGAAATTCTAGAACAACCATTAGCTTTGTGTAAATGTCCAGAAGCTCAGACACAAGATGACAAAGATTTATTACGCAATGGCCAACGCAGAAACACAGCACGTCAATCCTCAGGGTTGAGCCTTCACATAGCTGACATGTTAATAACAGGGAAAGTCAGTAGCAGAACAGTAAGTATCACATTGCTGACATACTTTGGCATGTTCTCACTTCCTCTGTCACAAATGCCAGAGGTTGATCATAGACTGAATTATTGTGTGTAGATGTGTTTGTTCTATCTCTTTTTTTTTTAGCTTTGTTTTAAATGAAATTGGTAATTCTATAAAAAATAAAAAAAACACTTAATGCAAGTGTCATTGTTCAGGGTGTGTGCGGGTGTGTCCATTTAGACCTGCATTTTTCTGACTCACTTATTACATCTAAGAAACAGATCATTGACATTTTTCTTATAAGGTTAAAGTTGGGAACTGGAAGAATAAAGAATTTGAAGAGAACATTTTTTAACACTCTCTTTTTGAAACAAGCATGTTTTTTTTCTGCTTCAGAAGAGAGAAGCTTTGGGGCGCTAGCACCTCCTATTCTGTTCACACAGATTAGACTTTTAAGTCTGAGACAACTGTGAAGTGTGTCTCAGTGGGCTGGCTCAAGGTTTCTTTTTATAAGCTCTCTAACTGAGCTCAAAGTCAGTACAAGCTGTTTGTGACAGAACTACACTGAGAGATTTGTCGCCAGCTGAGGGAGAGCCTCAAGTAAAGTTAAACTAACTACAACATCATGGCAGCCTCACAGCAGGCCTGTTCTACAGGCAACCTCAGCAGAACAATACATGAACTTTAGATTTTATGACAGATTTAGGAACCTTTCCAGTGTAACATAATCTAAGTAAGAGGAGAATTAGTAAATCCAGGGAAATGGACCTTCGTCTGTAATTTAACACATCTGACATGATGAACTGGAGTCACTGCCCTTTACTTGAAAGCCTCTGTGGGGACAAAAAGCTCCTGTTTTTATCAGTCTCTTCTACGGCTCCGTACTCTTCTGAGTTGCAGGGGCTTAAAAGCTTTTTATGTGTTTCTTGGGCAGGAATTTTTACCAACTTTATTTTTGTACATTTTTTCGGTTGGTCAAATTGTTGTTTTATCTTTATTGCACAAGCAATAAAGTTTTGGCATGACATTACTGTTATGACCACCAACAGCTACCCAGTGCATCCACAAATCTGAGCAAATGTTTGAGGCACATCTATCCTCTAGGCTTACACGGGATATGTTTTTCATAAAAAAGAGATAGATGGACTTATGGACAGATGGACAGACTGTAAACAACAGGATTTATGTTTTATTTTCTACATTTATAGTCTAACGTGTGTTTCGTTGCGTGACACCTCAATCCAAAAACCGAGACAGACAATCCAACTTAAGATTTATTTATGGTCCTTTTGCTCAGTAAGGGCCAGTTTTGGCTTGGAATGGTCCAGGCTGAGCCTAGATCATAAACAGCCCTCAGGCGCCGGGCGTCCTCAGTGTGGTTGCCTTAAGCTTAACCTCAACATATGACTTGTGTGGTCTAACTGAAATTCACCCCTACTTTTTCAATGCGGACAAAGAAAAACTAAGAAGGATTCACCTATTTTGACTGTTGACAAAGAAAAGAGCAAAACATTCAATAATTTCCCACCAAGTATGATAATTCTGTTATAGTTCTGCACTCAGAAACTGTGGTGCTGTCTGATTGTAGACACAGACTTGTTTACCTCTGAATAAAGCAGTCCAAAAACTATTTTGAGCTTTTTTATATTTCAAATTATTCTCAGATTAGGTGCTGTTTGATTTTAACATAAAATATTTTTAAATTTAGCAAAACTGAATGTATTATTAGATGGAAAAAAATGAACAAAATTTGCTATTTTAGCAAACAATTGCTAAAACAGCTCAGGATAACTCCAGATTTTTGTTTGACAGAAGCTGTATTGAAAGCAGAAAACACTGTTAACATTATTTTACTAAACCCATTTGTTTTGTCTTCCAGATGTTTGGCTGCGGTGCCTGTGCACAGCATGTGCTAAGTGAAGGCAGCCATGGCCGTTTCATGACGGTTAACTTTGCGTTCGGCTTTGGGGCCACCTTAGGCATCCTGGTGTGTGGCCAGGTGTCAGGTATGCTAAGATGATTTCTTTGCCAAGACACGACCTAGAGTAACAAGAAAGTAAAAACACAATCCAGTACTGTTATTATTATAATATTTTGGATGAATTTTAAACAATATCCTGTATTTATTGACATCCTCTCATCTTTGTTGCAGGCGGCCATCTGAATCCTGCAGTGACCTTTGCCCTCTGCTTGCTTGGGAGAGAGCGCTGGAGAAAGTTCCCCATGTATTTCCTCTTTCAAACAATTGGAGCTTTCTTTGGGGCTGCCATCATTTTTGGCATGTATTATGGTAAGGACAAGCTCCAAGGGAGGAGTTTTTAGAGGTCTTGCAACATGCAGTTTTAAAAGTGTTGCTGTTTTGCACCTGTTTGCTATGCTTCGTTCTTTGTGTGTTTCTAGATGCATTGTGGGACTTTCCTGAGAGTTTTAACATGAATGTGACCAGTCCCACTGCGGGCATCTTTTCCACTTACCCAGCAAAACATCTGACCCTGCTTAATGGCTTCTTTGATCAGGTAATTTGAGATAATGACATGAGTTTTCTCTTAAAATGTAACATTTACAGCGGTAGATCATAAAACACACTGTGTCCACCACTTGTCTATCTTTTCAACAGTTTATTGGCACATCAGCACTGATTGTTTGCATTCTGGCTATTGTGGATCCCTACAATAATCCCATCCCTCAAGGGCTTGAGGCCTTCACTGTGGGATTTGTGGTTTTGGTGATTGGGTTGTCTATGGGCTTTAACTCTGGCTACGCAGTCAATCCTGCCAGAGACCTCGGACCTCGTATTTTCACCGCCATGGCAGGCTGGGGGATGGAAGTTTTCACGTAAGTCCTCACAATTGAAACATATATTTGTTTTATTTTTGACTTACCATTCCTTGATGATCACCTTTTTTTTTCTTTTCTGCCAACTCCACAGAGCCAGAGATGGGTGGTTCCTGATACCGATCTTTGCTCCTTTCCTTGGCGCCATTTTTGGTACGATGATCTACCAGTTAATGGTTGGTTTCCATGTGGAGGGAGAAGTTCGTGACAAAAGAGAAAAAATGGAGGAACAAAATGTCAAGCTAACAAATGTTACATCAAAGGAGGACAACAAAGAACTCTACTGAGTTTCACCAAGACATACATAGACGATTGAAAACAATTCCATGTAAATAGTTTCACAACCCTTTTTAAATACTTTTTTAAAACCACTCAAACTGCCTATTTGTCAGATTGATCATTTCAACTTCTGTATTCTGTTAAATATCTTGGTAACATACACTCTTGTTGAAATTGTTATGTACAGTATAAATAGAAAACCAAAATACGAAAAAGTTGAATAATTTTTTCTGCTTCACAGTGTCTGTAAGTTTAAATAGCAATTTGCAATTCTTATTATTTGTTTTATATGGAGTTATCAATGCATCATACAGGTGTCTGTCCCTGCAAGGTTATTTTAATCCTTATCAGGTAATCATTTTACACATTTGCAATAGGTTTATTCATTAGAAAAAAATACAAATAAAAAAATCAAATGTTTTTTAGAAATACAAGAAATAAAACAAAGAACTTTAAAAAAATATATTTTTAAAAGGTCCCTCTTTAAAAGAGGACATCTATCCCTTTTGATATTAATAATGAAACCAAAGTGAGAATACAAAATAAATCAACTGAGCTCTTATAATAAAAGTTTATTTTTAAATATAAAATGTTAACCATTTGACATACCTTTTTTATCCATACTTGCAAGCCAAATTACTTAAAGTTGGATAAAAAAAAGAGAAAAAGGTAAAATAGTTTTAGTCCTATCTGGGTGATGTAATTAGCTCACCAAGTGCTAAACAAAGTGACAGAGTAAACTATGTTGTTAATGAAGAAATCTGGAAAACAGCTGAAGAAGACAAGAAAAAGCTTGGATTTTTGACTACATTTACTTATGGACAACTAAATCTGAGAGGCCGCATGACAACAGCATAAGGAAAAAGAAAGGGGTTGGATTAATTGAGAAAAAAGTCTGAGAGATAAAGTTATTACGATGCAAATACTATGACAACTAAAAGCAACAGGCAGTCATGATAAAAATGAATAGTTTGGAATTTGTGTGTATTGCTGTGTTCATTTGTGACTTTAAATTTTCATTACCCGATAAAACGACTTCCTGTTTACTTTGGCTTGTTTTATAGCTTCCGGTGCTTTTTTAGGAGCTTTTGGTTTTTGCTGTAGTTTGTTCTTAAATGCGCTTTGTTGCTCCGTTACATAATTTGTGCTGTTAATTTTGTAAAAGCTTTGCTTTTTTACCTGGATCTAGACATGCCCCTTTTGTGTGTTGATGCTACCTTAAATGTTTATATCTCATCAGAATATGTAAACTTTTATAGACAGTTTCAAACTTATTGCGACCTATTGACATACTTGCTAACTGTAGATTCATGGTTGGTTGCAAAACTGTACTGTGAGAGCTTGTGTTTTGTGCAAAGGCTATGCTTTTTCCCCCAAAAAATAAACTTCTGCTCTTTTGTTGTACCATGAATGGACCTTCCATTACTCTTTTGTAATCTGATTTTCTCTTCTTTGTCAGAACTTCCTCTTGTTAGACCTTTGTATTCAGATTACATCTGATATTAAAAGGCTTACCTATCTTTTTGCAAGATATGTTTTCTGACAAGGTTCCCTTCAAGAAGGGTTATGTAAAATAAATAAATAAATAAATACATAAAAAAAATGAAATCTTGCAATGGAACCAAAAGTGTTTTTTAGAAACAGAAATTCAGATGCAGGTTCAGTTGAAAGGAGGATTTCTGATAACCTGACGTTTGTTGGCTTTTACCAAGCAGCAAGCCCAAACCAGAGCTGGCTTCAGTGAGGCTCATAAATCAGATCAAATCTAGGACTAACATTAATTCTAAAGCAATTATCTGCCCATACCTTCCATCATTCATTGACAAAGAGGAATATTAACATGTGTTCCCTTATCCAGCTTCATGTGCCTGGTCATGTTTTGCTATTCACTATAATAAGTACCTTTTAGTGGGACAAAGTTAGCTGCCAAGTTGGAAAGTACAGCTCTGATATTATTCAAGCCCTTCTCACAGGTCTTGGCAGGTCAACTTGACTGCTTTACTGCTTACCTGGCAGAGTCTTTGTAATATGAACGTCACTTGTTAAAAACGTGTCTTTTCCTGCTACTGCAGCTTTAAAAATCCCAGCTGTAAGAATAAGTTAGGGTATTGCCAAAATTAATAATGTGTTTTGTCAAAAGTATAGTTAGAAGTGGATCCATTTTTTTTCTTTGTTTCTGTTTTTTCTATTTTCCACTTGTTCTGTCCAGCTAAAGAACATGCAGATTTTAGCTGAGTGCTTCTTCTGATGGACCTGTTTTACTTTTACAATCCAAGTTGTGTGAAACTTCCTCGAGTGTTTGATAAACCCCTTTTGTATATGGAGCTGAACATTATTGGTTGAGATTTTTTTAATGTCACAGGTAAATTGCATGACTTAATTCTCACATACACACACACTGACAAACGGCATATTCTCGACTATTTACAGCTTTTACGTCTAATGATGGAGGACTTGTCTCACAGGGCACACTGACCAAAATTAACTCATGCACACAGATGGGCACAGACAGGATTTCCATATCCAACATTCTTGGAGAGGCATGTAAAAACATTACCCATGCCCATATTTGTGCCAAAGTGAAAAAGCAGGTGGGTTGAATGTATGTGCTTCTTAGAGTTGATCACACTGAATGCTCCAGCAGAAGCAGGAGGCCCGGCACCCCAGACCTCAGAGTCCAGAGTCCATGGCGCAGCGGCCCGGCCGATTCAGGCATCCAAGAGCCCCCCCAACAGACAAGAGCCTCAGGAACAACTACCCCCCCCCCCCCCCCCCCCACTAGACCCCCACAACGGAGACAGAGGACAGGATCTGGCAACCCCCTGGCCGAGGATCAGGAAGAACAGAGAGCGTGCAGAGCAGGAGCCCCACCCCGAGGTGCTCCAGGCCCAGACCCAAGCCCCAACCACATGAGACTCATGCCAGCACCCAGATGAGAGGCACAGCACCACCCAGGAGTCCTGAGCCCACACCTGCTGCGGATCTAACTTGAAACGAACAATATGTGTGAATGCTACCTCAGACGTTGTGTTCCTCTGTTGGTCACCTTACCAGGTGTTGATAGTTCGATTGATGACACTTTCTTTTTTTCCTTGTTTCTTTCAGTGGCTTGGCGTTTAGCATCTTTTATTTTGCAGGTTTGAGGGAAGTCTGCTTTTTTTCTTTTCATTCAGGGGGTGTTTTGTTTGTTGTGTTGCCATTGGCTCTCCCTGAAGTTGAGATGCTAATAAATGAAACTTTTTTATTTACCGGTATCTCCTTTATCTCCAGTTGTTTATTGTATTTTTGTTTAAACACATAGTTGTCCTGTCACCTGCACGATGGGGCCTAGTTTGGGGGAAACAGTGAATAATGCACATATTGCTGAAAACACCGTCTGTGCCACACCTCTCTGTTTTTTTCCCAATAACAAGCCTGTAATCTTTACATCCTGTGACAGTGGACATGTCTAGACACCATGCAAATGTCATGTATTAAAAAAAGGTTTCTGTTTTTCAAAACAGCTTTCTAAAAAAATTAAATGCAGCACCTTGAAAGCTGTAATGATGAGTAAGCTTGTTGGCACAGAGACCTAAAACATGTAAAAACTTTTACTCTGTCCCCGAGGCCATTCTTGTTGGTTCTAGAATTTTATCAAAGCATTTAAACCTGCACTTATATAAGAACAAGATGACTGATAGATCAGCGTAGACAAGAGAGCATGGTAGAATCCATTAATTAAGAATCCATGTAAATATATTTAGCTAACAAACTGATAATCAGTGTTTTTTAACAAAAATAATTGAGGATATCTTTGACAAGATCAAACAGCTTCCAGCCTGTGTCTTATGGAGTAGTAAAATGTTTCTCGCATGGCTGTGTGGACATAATTGAATGTTAATAAACACTTCAGGCAACAGTGCCATGTGTGTGCCATGTGTGATGTTACGTCCAAAGCTTTAAGCCGCTTTCACACCTTGCTGTGAGTTTGTTTCCTCAGATAAGCTTCTTCATGTAACAGGAGCTCCTCTGAACCCTGTGTGGGCCAGAAAAGACAACTCTGGTTCACTAGACCATGAATAACCCTTCAAATACAAGTGAACTCTGGTACAGTTAACTACAGTGTGAATGCACACAGACATTATGTAGTCTGTGTGAATTCCCCAACTTCATGTAGTCTAATGAGAGGACAGGAACATGACAAATCCCACAATGCAAATCTGAAGAAGCACAGTCTATCAAAAGGTTGAATAGCCTACGACAGTGTTCCCCCGTTTATTCGTGTTTAAATATTTGCAGTTTCACGTATTCGCAAACTTGAGTCCTCCGGTTCATCACAAAAAATCAGCTCAAGACGCATTTATGAGACTTTTTGCGTCTAAAAGAAGGTGGTGCGGAGGAGGAGGGGAGCTGAGATGAGTAGCATGCTGCCCCGTCGGCTTCCTTTTCGGCTGCTAAAGAATATTTCACAGCTATTTCCACCGGTTCCTGACTTGCTATTACCAAAGTTTCTGCCCCTGCACAGAGAATTGGTTTCAGCTGACTCAGAAGCAGCTGGAAAACATCCTGAAAAGCTGAGGAAGATGATTTGATGATGATGTTTAAAATGGAAAAAGTACAAGCTCCTTGTTTTAAGACACAGAGAGACACTCCTAATCTGTGTTATAAATTACACTACAGTACTCTATTGCTCTGAATAAAAAAAAAAAAAAAAAAACTCTTTATGTTAGGCAACATTCCGATGTTCTTTAATAAATGTTTAAAAAGCATCAGAAGTGTTTCAGAAATGTTTTTGATGAGTAAGGATCGGTGACGGACATTCTTTGTGCGGGGATGAGGTGTGGTTCTCTGTATTGGCGAATTCTGCATTTTGGCGGGTGTTTGGTCACTATTCCCTGCAGGGGAAATACTGCATAGTCACAAAGCAAAGGTTCCTATCAGGATAAGCAAGACCAGCAAGACTAGTCCTTTTTTTTTCCTTTTTACATTTTTTATGTCTGGAATGGATTTATCGGTACTGTATACTTCTTTACATAGTGTTTGACATAGGGAGTAGACTCCAGGAAGGCAAGCGTGTTCCTGTTCGCACTGCATCAAACCTTTGCTCATTACTTATCCCAGTAGATAAACAGACACATGGGTGTGTCAACATAAACTATTTTTTTTTATTTTACACATTTCCTCAGAATGTACTCTAAGGTTCAGATGGTTCACACACGCAGATTAAAGAAAACACTTCTGGACAGGTTTATTCATTTTCTAATGAACATTAGATTTTATTGTCTGTAAAAAAACACAAAAAAAACACTCAAACTCTATTTACATCAGTCTTATTATTTGCAACACTATGTTAAAAAGGGCACGGATTACACTGCAGTTCTTTTTTTAAAGGCGTTTTTCCCTTTTTACATGAACGTTTTTACAAGATCAGATTTATCAGGAAAACCTGATTTATGTCCGTGGGGAATTACATCATATTCTATTTGGTGCTCGTATACTTTTGACGGGAAAAACAAGTGCCTACATGATAACAGAATGAATTCCTTGGTAATTAAACAGTGAAAGACAAGAAGCCAAACTTTAAGGAACACAGGAATCTTCATTTTGCTTTTTTATTTCACCCAAAGCCACAGAAATATTTTAACTTCATATGATTGATAGCTCCTACTTATGTGTAATTATAGTTGAAACCAGATACTCACACAAACTTTTAAACACAAAACTTTTCTGTTGAACCCTAAATCAAAGGGCTGCACGGCAGTTTGATGATTAGGACTCTCTCCTCATGAAGAGAAGACCCTGTTCACATCCTGGTTGGGTATTTTCTGTGAGGCATTGGCATTTTCTCCACATGTATGCATGTATCTTTTGGACCCAAGTTTTAACTTCCTGTCGGATGTCATCTGTTGTTGCTTCAACTTAATTTTCTCATCTGTAGCAATTATACCTCACAGCATCATACCACCTCTGCCATGTTTCACAGCTTATAAATAGTGTTCTGAGACTTCAATCCCCCCCTTGAGAAGAGATTTTCCAATTACCATCGTGGTCAAACAGTTAAAGGATTTGGTGTAGGATTAAAGTTCTACAGACCACAATTAATTACTTCTGAAATTGAGGGTTGTCACCATGTGCAAAAGCAAACTACGGCCATCCTTTTTTAAAGAAGTTTTGTTATTATTGCTTTCTACTCCCAGAATAACCTTTAAGCAACAACAATACAGGACTATTTTCCCTGTGAATCATTACTGTCAATTTCAGCCAGAACTTTCGCAGACAGTCATCCTTGGGTTTACTGTATTTTGCACCTTAATTCATTTTCCCAAGGGACTCAGAATCCATCTTTATCCTGAGGTATTTGATGGTTGTACACTCACGTTTTATACTAATTGTCTGAATGGTTTAAGTATTTAGGATAAAGGGTCAGAAGCAACAGAGAGTGAGGGAAAAAGGTGAAGAGCTGAATTCAAGCAAGTTGCAACAGGTGAAGAAAGGGAGCAGCCGAAAGGCAAAGAAGAACACTATTATTGACAATTGCATCTGAGGATGAGCCACACTTGTGGAGGTGGCCAACTCTATTCCTGATGTTGTTGTTGCATTCTCTTGAATTTCCTTTGACCTCAAAGAAAGGGTCTGTGTATAGGTTTAGGGTATAGGTTTATATGCATCCATTGATGTGCCACCAACAAACGGTAAGTGGCATATATTAATATAGTGCTTTACTACCTTTTTAGAAGGCTTGAGGTGCTTTACAGACACAGTCACTCACCCATTCACACAATAATGCCAGGTTCACTTCTTAATACTGGCGCCATCCTGTAACTGCCAGGAGCAATGTGGGGTTCAGTGTCTTGCCCAAGTACACTTTGACCCATGGACAGGGTGGACGGGAAACCTGCAGACTTCCAGTCAGAGGTCAACCACTCAACCTCTGCACCATGGCCGCCCAACCATTCAGAAGATGATTTTTTTATTTAGGGGTTACACACCCTCTTCTTTGTTACCTGCAGAAGTGAATGTTGGTGCACATTCAGCCAGTGGGATGAGATGAGACATCTTTTAACGGTTTTGATCAAAGGTGTTTGAATACAGGGCTTGGCAATGTGTTGTTTTTCTAATACCTTTAGTGTTTTTTCTTACATAATCCTGATTCACTATATATATCTCAGTGTTATGAAACTTTAAATGGTAAAATAAGTATTGCAAAGCTCAAAAAGACTTAATAGGGAAAAATCACAATAAAACTGATTTTAATAAATGTTTTATGTGAAGGCACTCCTATGCTTTAAACAGACTGAACTAAAAATCCTACAGAAAGTCCATTAGTAGCATTCAGATATTTTTAACAGTAACAAATCAACTAGAATCTGAAATATACTCCAAAACCATGCAAAATGAAGCACATTCTCTCTGCTTAAATGTAGTGTTGATTTCTTTTCTTTAAAGAATGCACATATCATGATCTGTGGTGGGTTTTTCTTTGCTTGTTCTCCATTCTCTCCACCTCACCTAATCATTATCATTCATCCCATCTGTGAGCCACAGTTTTTAGGACTGACAGTTCCCTACACTCTTTGCCAGTTTTTTGTGCATTAGTTCATAGTCCAGCATTTCAGTTTTTGCTCGTCTGTTTGTTTGTTTTTTAACCCTTTTTCTATCCATTGTTAAGATTAAGTCTGTGCCTTTGGTGTAACAACCTGCCTTTCCTTTCTCTGAGTTTTTTTGCCTTTGGACTACAGATTTGTTTGCCTTCTCTGACTGGATTCCTCCTCGTTCCATGACATCTCCATCATGTCCTGGTTCCTTTTCTAGTGAGATCTCCGTTATTGTCAAGTTTCAGTCAGACAACTCTTGCAGTAAGAAATATTTATTTGACATTTTTCCACATTCTTTAAGTTGGCATTCACATATTTTCGTTTGGCATAAGGCTCCGTTCAATTCCATAAAACTTCCATAAAATTTCCATAAAACTTTCGGGTAACAAAACCCCCTTTACGGAGCCCACAGGTGGAAGCCGGGGAGGAGGGTGGGGCGAAGAATGAGCGCTGAATGAATGAACAACTGCGCACCTGGCTTAAATAGGACGCTGAGCAGGTGAGTTAATTAACTGAACCGCCCTAGGGTATTTACCTGAAAAACACTGCAGCGAGTATCTGCCCGAAATACGATAAATCGTCATTTCAGTCAGACAACTCTTGCAGTAAGAAATATTTGACATTTTTCCACATTCTTTAAGTTGGCATTCACATATTTTCGTTTGGCATAAGGCTCCGTTCAATTCCATAAAACTTCCATAAAATTTCCATAAAACTTTCGGGTAACAAAACCCCCAACACTAAAATCATCCAGAAGAGAAAATGTGAATGTATAATCAGTGTGTAATAAAATGGGGTGTGTTTTCGGCAGCATTCCATTTTCATTTCATTTCCCAGTATGACTGCTATGTGTGACCCGGCACCATTGACCGTTTGGGCCGCCCCCGTTCGAGTACAGCGCCACGAAGGGAACATGCTATCTAGTGGATCTGCTATGTGTGACCCGGCACCATTGACCGTTTGGGCCGCCCCCGTTCGAGTACAGCGCCACGAAGGGGACATGCTATCTAGTGGATCTGCTATGTGTGACCCGGCACCATTGACCGTTTGGGCCGCCCCCGTTCGAGTACAGCGCCACGAAGGGAACATGCTATCTAGTGGATTTGCTATGTGTGACCCGGCACCATTGACCGTTGGGCCGCCCCCGTTCGAGTACAGCGCCACGAAGGGGACATGCTATCTAGTGGATCTGCTATGTGTGACCCGGCACCATTGACCGTAGGGTCGCTCCCGTTCGTGGAAACCACTAGAGGAACATACTATCTGAAAGAGAGAGGGAAAGAAATAAAAGGGGAGCTTACATAAAATTACTTATACCTGATCTTAGAACGTAAGCTCACTTCCGCAAAACGCTGTGCAGAACTATAATTTAAACCGCCAAACAACCCGTATGATACACTAACTTAACATCCAATCCAAAGCTTCCAATGGCGTATGACATGCTTAACAGCCATTATTCAAACTTCTATTAAACTAAGAACAAGTTTGATGGCCATAAACTCTTCCATTTTGGCAACTATATATACACGCGCTTAAGTAACATCCATTATTTCGAAGCTCCCAACGACAGTACCACGAACGAGCTTAATAGCCATAATTTTCTCCATTTGGCATACCAATTATAAGCGCTCAAGGAACATCCATATAAATGAGGTTCCATCCCAGTATTAAGAACGAGTTCAATGCCCATATATACTATGCTTCATTGGCATACTACAAACAAATGAGCTTAAGAACCAGATTCGAGCTCCGCGCATACTATGATACAACTTAGAGCAACCTAAATTTTGAGGCTTCCACCTGGCTATAATTTTCTTTTAACATCTATAATCGAAGAATTTACATTCATTCTGCGGTTGACATTGATTAATTAATTCAGTCAGAAGAGTCATTGGAATGCAGTGGAGGTCCAACGCCCCGTCACTTTCAGTGCAGCAATAGGTACGTCGAGCAGTCATCGTTGCAGCACCGGGATCAAGGAATGCATGGGTGACGTCATTTCCTGGAAACGGAGAAGCTGATCGGGGCGTAGGGGTTCGCAGGCTCAGGATGCGATGCATAGATAAAAACAAAGCAGTGTTAGTCTTGAAAAGAATATATAAATAAACCAGAAACTGATCAGTTTCAAAATGATTGAGATAAATTAAATAACAGTGCTTTTAAAAAACAAATCTGAGAAAGTGAAATTTAGTAGATAGTTAAGGTAAAGACCCATTGTGGATTTATCGCACCCTAGAAACCACCATAATTACAAATTCCAACAGTGAAATGATAGTGAAATATATGACCTGCACGAAATCTTAACACCAATTTTTTTATATATTCCAATGATGAGAAAAGTAACCTTTGACAGTTTCAGAGGGACGCACCTTCAGGAGGCCATCGAGGAGTAGTAGATGGGAAGAGTAGCCAAGGAGATTTGTAGATGAGGAAGGTCAACATCCCACGTAGCAGAGGATTACAGCTCGGCTGGATTTGATGCCTTGTATTTGATATTAGTGGTTCTCAAAATTTTTATTTAGCCAAGGGCGACTGGATACTGCAAAAGAGAACTTGAGAGCCATGAGGGATCATAGGTTTTGATAGTATTTTTGCTAGACTGAACCTTAAGCATTTAGAGGCGGAGTATAACAAGCCTCTAAATGGGGATGCATCTAGCAGAGTGTCATCTGCTTAGAAAAGGCAGATAGAAGACTGACTTGTGGACACAAGATTTAACTCTTGAACTAAGCTTGAGAGCGCAAGTGATACATTTCCTACGGTCAGGGTAGAAGTTGCTCAAGGTGTTATTTAAACATTAACCAAGTCAACCTATGACACAATACTATCATTCAATATTGAAACAGCCTTAATATAATCTCCAAGGATGAAATAACCTGACGACCCCTTAAGAACCATCAGAGCTGTAGATTCTGGCGGCCGGACAAACACAAACCACTCTTCTTAAATCCTTTTCCCCCAAACCAGAAGGCGCAGACTCAGGAGAACAAGTGGAGGGAGCCTGAAGACACAACAGGTATCACAAAACCACTCCAGGCAAAGAGAGGGAAAGATCAAACGCAAAACACGAAAATCCAGAACAGGAACACGTGGCCCAGGATCGAACTACCCAGGACAAGAACACAAGATGAACGGATGACCATAGGACCAAAGCTACAGCAAATGTCAGGTGGGCCAATCATTGACGAATCATATCCAACCAAAATTTGAATAAACGACATGCTGCACAAAAGCTAGAGATGACATAATGGGGAGAGACAAGCATCAATGAACCACCCAAATCTATAGAAGAAAAATAAATCCGGACGGGTGGAGGACCGTACATTATAGATGACGTGGAAACCCAATTTTGAAAATAAAGTTTTTCCACAGAGATTCAAAAGACCAAGGATACAAAGGAAAGTTGGCCACCAAGAAATCATCAATAACATGCAAAATGAAGGGCACCAAGCGCCTACAAATATCCAGTACAGGGCGATAATAAAGTCGATTTTATGAGGACTGCCACGACAACGGAAAGGCAAACCGGCAAACACCTCGAGCGCCAACTGAAGGCCAATAGACGCCACTGAGAGGCATAGAGGCAGAACAGGGAGACCATCAGTGACAGTCATCCTCAGCCTTATATCGCGCTCGGAGGAAAATCGTGGAGACAGCATGGGGAGCTGAAGAAAATGTATACTAATCCTGAAGGCGCATGGGGAACCAGGCCACTGATGCCCAGAAGATTAACTGCGAGGCGCTAACAGGTCCAGATCAAGTCATGTCAACCTGAACACTTCCTAGGGGCCACCCTCAGTGGCGGCTTTGAAAACGATGCCCCGGAAGAATCCATCACATAGCCCCCACAAACCTCCAACCAAACTAGAGAGAGAACAACAAATTAACTGTCCAGCCGGGAAAACAAGGCCGCGACGAGACCGACACACTCACTAATGCGGCCGACGCAAGTCCCTGAGGACAGGGCAGGACCCACTGGGGTACACAGAGCGGGGAAAAACAGGCGAAGCAGAACCAGATGCAGAATGTGCGGGGGCAATGAACGACGATCGCTGAGTGAATAAAATGAGCCATAGACGCTGCATAAGAGAGACCAATCATAGGGAAAAAGTCCATAGAGCAGAGACGGGTCCAAGAGACACTGATTCACATTCTAACTAACCAGCAGCTACAACAACGAAGAAAACAAACAGAAGAACCGCCATAATAATAAAGCCAGCATCAAATTAAAAATAAGATTTACACACAGCTCCCAAAGAACAAAACAGCAACAGAAAACAAATGCTAAAAGCCACGATAAATTCAGCCAGCATGAGAAACCTGTCCAAGTGAGGACTGCCAGCCTTCACAACCACAGAAAGGACCCCACAACCCCTGAAAAAACAACCGGACGACGCAGAACTACGCAGCAGAAAAGGAATCAGAAGTGCATCATGAAGGACCCGGAGTCAAAACTACAATTCCCAGAGTCCTTAGGGGCGTGACGTCACCGAAGTAAACAGGAAGTGAGACGCAGCCATAAAAAACTACACGGGAAAAGTACCGCATGACGCTCACCGTGGATAATTGGGGTGACCACGGCAGACGAGAAGACCCGGACTACTCCTGATCGGGGGGCACGGACATCCCGAACATCGCGGAAAGCACACCCCTTGCAGATGCACGCGACCGCGGCGAAACGAACGCGCTGTGCGCCGTCAGCCGCCCGCGGATCGGAGGAGAAATTAAGGAGAGCAGACGCGGCGAAATGAAAACCCCACATCAGAAAGATGGGGATCATCCATCCGAAGGACGGGGGAACACAGCAAGATGCCGAAAGAGACGGAGACCTGCGGCCTCGGAGACCGGCGAAGAATGAGCGCTGAATGAATGAACAACTGCGCACCTGGCTTAAATAGGACGCTGAGCAGGTGAGTTAATTAACTGAACCGCCCTAGGGTATTTACCTGAAAAACACTGCAGCGAGTATCTGCCCGAAATACGATAAATCGTCATTTCAATGTAAGAAAGAGCTGGATTAAGTTTTTTGTTTGGAGCTGAACACACATAAACTCTTGTTTTTCTTCAGGCTCACTCATTTAACTCTTCAAAGATCTTCAAATGTTTATTCCTGTGTGTGTGTGTGTGTGTGTATGCGCTTCTAGCTTGGGTTGAACTTGAAACCTCACAGCTAAGACTACAAAAGAACCACAAGAACCTAAAGATGACCATGAGAATGGATAATTACGATTAAAGCACATCAATTAAAATGGAATCTTTTTGTTTGTTATGTTTATTGAGCTGGTTTTGCACACGGAAAGGTCAGAGTTACTATGTTTGTGGCTGGCTTCTTTAAGTTTTTATTTTTATCTTTTCTATGATTGTGGAGATTTGGCCCAATGGAATTTGAGGCATTTCATTATGCTGTACCGCATAAACCTCCTGGTGATGGAAATAATCAGTGGAACTGCTGCCTTTTGCGCATTGTTTTAGTCTTGGAGTTAACCACATTTTGTGAAGGAAACCAGCTCCAGATAATGGATCACGGGATACATTTCTTGTAAATGAAATCGTCATCGCATAAATCAGCCTGCAATGCTCACGCCAGCTGATAACACAACACGCATGCACACTGGAGTTTTCCAGATTGGCAGGGGAGTGCGCTGCAGTATAGGCACGAAGGGAGTTAACAAGAGATAAGCAAAAATTAAATGTTGCAGCTAAATCTAAAAACTATTCCTAAATCAGGCAACACTCAAAATCAGTAGAAGTTAGTAGGAAGACACATTTTTACTATGGCAACCTTTAAATACTCATTTAAAAGATACATCATTATTTTTTTTTTTTAACAAGCAAAGATTGAAGTTGTGAAACTGTAAATTTAAATGTTGTCATGTGGCTGACATTTAGAGACATGTGGGATGCCACAGCATTTTTGGGCTTCAATGAGCTCCTCAGTAAGCTTGATGCCCTCTCATTAGAAGTCAGCAGTATGTCTTTTACACTTTCTGGATTCACAGGAGGAAATGAACTGGTTTAGTTAAGCCCAAAGGGATATCCGCATCATTTTTCTTTCTCTGGCACTGTTTTGACTGGATTGAGTAATTGTCAAAACAAGGAAAAGCTCTAAAAGTTCAGTGTTGCAGGACACTCAGGGCAATTTCCTAATGAAAACCCCTTCTGCTTTTCTTTAACACCTTCTCTATTTCGATTTAGCCTTTTCATAAATGAACACCCCAATATTTGCATTGTTTCTGAACAACTGGATTGTGTGTAACATTTATTAATCTCTGATCCGTGTTCCCCCCAATTAGGAGACAAGTCCTTTCAGTTCAATTTGAAAGACTTTATTAATCAAACAATGGAATATCTCTGAGATAGGAAGAAATACAACCAACTCAAATTAGGTATAAAACTCATTTTATTGCTTGTTTACAGGCTAGAAAACATTAAAACAAAAACTTTTCCTGTGATTTGTTGTTAGTTTTCTTGTTTTTAAACAAACTATTATTTCTCTTTTTCCTGGGATAACTTGTGAAGCAATGCGGATAACAGAAGCTTCCCGACTGATAAAAGGAGAGGGCGTGTCCCCTTTCACAAGATGCCAGTTGTTACCCAGTTATTGTTACCCAAAAACAAGCTCCAGAGTACTTTCACAGTTACAGATAATTAAGATGTTATTCTGCAATTTCCTAGATTACGTCATGACAAAACCTGCTTTTCTGGTTTGATCCTGAAATGGCCCTGCCTTATTAGGTAACAGTCCAAAGTACACAGTTTCCCACCTATTCTGATTTTGTGTTATCTTATGGGGTCCAGATGACCCCACCCTTACATTGACTCCCTACCAGGACAAAGGTGGATAAAAGTGAAGAGGATTTCATATACTCCATGGACACAAGTGAATCTCACAAATTATTGAAGAATAAAAGTTTAGCGCACTGTCTTGTGGGGTCCAGATGACCCCACTCCAAATGTTAACGGGCCATGGATAGCACAAGGGTTAAGATATTTACCAGCAATGTCACAATGCTCTCAATTCAATAATCCATTAATCTCCTTGTGGTCAAATCAAATTCAGCTGATCCTTTCTTTAATTTGAGTTTTGCTCACACTTTTACCACCAGCAACTAAATCCAAAGGTTCAGTTTATCTTTCAGTTGATCTCTGAATTTGGCCTGTGATGTTCTTCACTCTGAAATCTGATGATCTTTAAAGGCAGTTGAGGCACTACCGAAAATACTTTTAAGCCAACTGAGAATTTGTCACAACTAAAGAAGAGCCCTCATGAATGGACAAACAAGTCAGTGTACATGCAGGACTCAACACAATTACAAAAGTTTGCACTTAATAAATGAATTTAGTTAGCTTTCTACCTTTAAAACATTGGAAACAGTTTTCAACACCACCAGACTGCAAAAAAAAAAAATCTACAAATCAGACAAGAAATCTGGATTCTTAGTAGTAACAGGGGATCTTAATTTTTTTTTAAACAAAATTAAGTTCACAAAATAAAGCACACATAGCACTGCCAAACAGTTAGCACAGCAGTGTTTGTCATGAAACAGAGACTAGGTCAGCTGGTCATAATGGTTCAAGTAAATATTAATTTTCTATTTACTGGTGCAAAGGTTGATACCAGATGACAGATGTAGTGGCTTTGCTGAACTATTTAAGTGCTTCTAAAGTGGTAAAGTTTGTCTTCCTTGGAGTCTGTCAAATCACAACTCAGTTAAGAACTTTTCTTTGAAAACTAACATTCTACTCTGAAAGCTTCACAAAGTTAGTTCTAATAATGCTGAGGCTGAGTTTTCTTTTCACCTCACTTTCTCAATTTTGTTTTTTTTTGCTTCCAGGAGACACTGGGAGAGATGCTGGTTGTGGTGGGGCAACATGCCAAATCACACACAAGCTGCCGGCGTGCTTTTACAGAAAACAATCACATCTGCACTGCCTTCATCGACATTTAAGCCTCATACAGGGGAGTAACAGTGCCATCTTTCCATTCTATTAGAATATCTCCTCGCTGTAAGTAGGGGGAAGAGTGGGAGAGATGCATGGCGTGCTCCGTCAGTGGGGCTCTTTCACTGAGCAGCGGGGATCCCGGAGCACTCATGTCTGGTCTGGGATTGAACGACTTCACGACACAAACCATCTTCTTCTTTCTGGCACAGAAAGAAAGGAAAACACCCAAGGGTTGGTGGTGCCACATCCATACCCTTCTTTAAACAAAGTTCCCAGTGCTTGGTTGCATTTTTCTTTAATTAAATGTGTGGATAAAGCTGTAAGCTTGCATTTCTGTATTATGCATTTATGTGATTTTGAAACCAGACGTTTATTAGATACTATGGACTGATGCTAACTTATTCGCAGCAAAATACTAGCCTCTTTAGTAGATAAAGGATCTTTTTTTATGAATCCACTTAAGTGGAGCTGTGTAAGTCTCACCTGTTAGAGTAAACACTGAGGATGAGGATGACGGCTCCTAAGACCAGAGCCAGGGAGGTCAACACCAGCATTGTGATCTTCCAGCCCATCCCTGCACATATTTACACACGTATTTTCAGAGAATATCAGGGACATTTACAAAAAAATCATTCCAGTTTCTATGGGATACATCATTTGAACATTTTGCTCAATAAATTTGAAAAAGAAAATGCTTGTTTAATAGGGATATTTTGGACTAACTTTCAAAGTAAGGCAGCGCATTTATTGCTGCAGCCTCAGTCAACTCTGAACTGTATATGTGTGTCTGTTGTATGTCTGATCTTGTTCAGGTTGTACTGGAACTAATTTCGTATGTCGGTGTAAAGCTGTGCATATGACAATAAATTAATTCTGATTCTGAAACGTTTTGGAGAACTAACAAACAGTTACTCTTTTTCTGCAACAGTGTTGCTGGTAATGCATTGTTTGCTCAGTTCCAAAAGAAAAACAAAGGAAAACACATGACGGAAAGCAATTATTTGTTGTGCACTTCGCACACAGGGATCTCAGAATATGTCCTGTTGAGGAAGTTGTTGTATTTTTTTAGTTTGTGGGCAAAAGGGACAACATCCCACTGTGTAAACTGAAAATCAATAACTCTACTGTAGCTGCCACACCCACAAAGGAGAAAAAATAAATACACATACTGCTGCCTACACAATAGATCACTTTGAATTAATCAAAGATGGACTAAAAAGAAAAAGTCACATAAAAAATCTAACAAAAAAAAGTATTCTAATAAACATTAAATAAAGTTATGCTAGTTAGAGTTCCAAACATCATGTGGTATTAGTGTACAGGGTTATCTGGCATTTCTACATCCATAACAGCTCATATTTGAGATCTTTATTAATACCAGTAAATCAAAACAGCAAGCATGAAATTGAAGCAATCCTGCATTCATATCAGTTTACAAAATAAATCATTTTCTTTGTATCTGTGGCCCCCTTGTGGCGAAAACTTTTAACACAATTAAATATTAACTAGTTTAAATTTTCAAACGCCTTCTTTAAAAAAAAAACATCAACCAATCTTCAGATTAAAACATTATTTATGCTAATGGAAACCAGCCTAACCAGTGACGGTTCTCACCGTAGTCTATAGTGAAAAAGATCATGGTTGGATCTTGAGGGGATTTGGTACTGAGGAAGAAATGAGTCATATTTCCTGCTTGATAAGAATCTGTCCCAGCAGTACCCACTGTAGCCGCATCTGGAAATGAATAGAAAACAACATGAAATGTTTAGGAATTCATTTTCTCATCTTGTTTATTTCTTCCCTTTGAGGCCTTGTCCCCACTCTGATTTTTTTGTGCAGTTCAATTCTTCAGTGTGCGCTAAGGTTTGGGTCAACTTCCTTTTTTCTACATGAGGAGCCTACTGAGAAGACGTAATAGAAACCTGATCTGCTCCAACCCTAAGTGGCTTTACAGACGGAGTAGCTGTTTTCCTGGATCAATAAATATTTGCTCTAAAGTGCACTTACAAAAATTAGATTTGTTTGGCCTGAGCCACAGCAGTATGCATCACGTGGGCACAGTGGTTTTAAAAAGCCTTCTGCAAACTGAAACCATATCCTTCTATAAATGAATGATGGTATTTTATAAATGAATGATGGTCTTTTATACTGAAAAAAACATCTCACACTAAATGAGTTCTGAAAAACATTTTTGTGTAGAATCGTGTAAATTTGGGACATTTTTTGAAATCTCATGTGATCACAATGCATGTCATTTCTATAGAGACACATACCTCTATCACTGCAAATACAAACCCCTTAAAAATAAGTCAAAAATGCTTACCCTATTGGCAGGTTTTCTTTAAATAGTCAATAAATTATATTAATGGGGTAAAAAAAGGGTCTTACCTAGAATTTCTGTTAAAGGAAAAAATTCAAGTCCCCAAGACATATTTTCTGAAACTGTAACATTGAAAAACCTTCTTAGAAAGATTAATTTTATTCCAAAACAGAAAATATGACAATATTTCTTGAAACAAGATTCAGTTTGTGTAGTGTAGACACATAGTTTAAAGAAATGAAATTCGTATGGAGTTGTCGTGTTATGTAACTTTATACTTATACAAGCAAGTGATGAGAAAGAAAACAGTTTTAATGTTAATATCTTTTATACTAATAACAAAAAAAACCAAAATTTCAAAAATTGCACATGAAAAAATATAAATTATTAGTGAAGCATTATCTTGGTTTAGGCTCTCACATGTGTCGGCGAGTCTCTTTGTGTCTGAACCATCACTTGGAGAGATGACTGGCTTTGTCTTTCCCAGCTGCTGTTGGGGTTGGCTTATGTCCTGTTTGATGCCTTTGCCACTGCAAAGCGTCTGGTTATCCAGAGATCGCCACCTACTACCTGGCTGTTATAAACAACACAAGATCATTTCAATAGAGCCCATAAAGGCGTTAAACAATTTCCCCCGATAAAATAAGTCCTACCCTCTTATGTTCCCCTGACAAGAAGACTAAACTGGATTCATGAGAAGCAGTCAGGTGTCGCTCACTGCCCTTCAAAGTCAGGTGTCCTTTCTTGGAGCAGCTCCATGCCTGGCTGCTAGCTTCTCCTCCCACATCCACTATGACCACTCCACTTGTAAAAATGCAGGGCTGTAGGCGGACGCCTTCGTACTCCGCATTCGGTGCAGTCAGGCAGTCCCCGGTGTGGTGACTGCGCAGAGCATGGCCCTCAGGCAGCCAGAGCCACTCCTGCAGGGGTGAAAATGGATCGCAACCCTCTAGAGAAACTCCTCCTCCTGCACGTTCCTCTGACACCTGTAGGCATTTACCCAGCAATTTATTACGAATCTTTAGGGAGGACATATCTGTAAGACAAACATCAAAAAAGAAAATTCTTCATTAAGTTGTCACAATCCCGCATCATTTTAATTTGAAAACAAGCAAAAAACTCATATAAGGACTTTATTATCCTGATAAAGATGATTTCCAAGAGCTGTAAATGCATATATAACAAGGAATACTTGCAATAGTTTTTATGCTACACTTTCTTGGTAAATTACTTTCATTTATAAATAATTTTCAATCAGAATCCTCCAATCAACAACTTTTGATATCAAAACTTTTTATTTTAGAACAATTAAAACACTTGAGCTAAATCAGCATTTGTCTTGGAAGCATTTGTCTTCCAAACTACTTTGATTTTCTCTACACTTGCTTTTCATTGTAAAATTTGTGATTGGTCACTTTTAGCCTGTAAACAATTTAAAAATTTTTAAACTTCAACAATAAATCCATCAACGGTTCAAAACTCTACACTGAAGAACTGACAGGTCTTTGTCCTCATTTAAATCATGTCAATCTCTCAGTTTACTTCACGGTTGACATTTTTTTTAACACATCCATAAATGTCTCATCAAAACAAGTCATCACTTGGAAAAGATTCCCCAGTAAAATATAAAAAACATTTTACTCTTAGAATTGTCTTATATATCTTATAATCTCCTTAAAGTAGGCTAAAATGAAGCACATTTTTTAAAGACCCTTTATTGCAAATGGTTGGAGGTAGGCACAGTGTTTAAATGTTAGATTTAAAGGGAGTTTATGATGGTTCATTAAAATGCCTACAGTTCTATTTTACTACGCTTTCTTTGTTTGTAGTTTTTTTCAAGTTATTGGTCAAATTCAACCAATTTGTTTAATAATACTTTAATAATAAAACTAGTTTAGCAGCATCGTGGGTAATGCATCTACATTTTCAAAACAGTTTTCAAAACAAGTTTTTAAAAGCATTATTTTACTTTTTAAGTTATATTTAAAAGTAAAAAAATATTTAAAATATCCTTAAGTTTCTATTCAGTATGAATAATGTCAAAATAATAATTAATAATAAAGTTTAAATGATGTTTGTTGAAATAATTTAGGGTACGTGTGGAAAACCTCATGTCCTTGTAAAAGCCTGGAGATTTCAGCAGATGCTCAGGATAACACAGTTTAAAATAAATATATCACCTCCCTTTCCTCTTTTTTTCTTTTAATGTTCTCAGTTAATGATGTTGCATCTGAACAATTTCTTTAATATTAAATGTTCAAACCCACTTAAAAGACAAATATAAACACTGCAGGTCCTTCTGCCCCCTTGCTGGTTCTCTAAAACTCAGTGAAGCCTTAATCTCTTTAAGTTAGCTCACTTTCTAAGCAGCAAATGATATTACCTTTGAAAAAGGCGAGAAGAAGCAAACAAACTTGCAGCAGGCTCCTTCGTCCCATGGCGATGGCACACTCAGATAATTGTGGTTTCAACCGCCTAGTTACATCAATTTAGCAACGAGTGGGAGGAAACAATGTTTCCCACACAGACATTACACACACCCTAAGATGAGCTGGAAGAGCATTACTCTCTTTAAGTGTTTTGATGTGCAACAAAGCATTTGGGAGCGGAAATAAAAACACGCTAACATGATTTAAGGATGTTAGCTGACTCTTGACATAAATTTCAGTATAAAAAAATAGGCAATGAATTCATGAAACAAAAATTGTCTGATGGGGAATTGTTTTAGTTTTAGCAGAAATTTAATTCAAATATTTTTAAACCCTGGTATTTGTTTACCACTTTACTAGACAAGAGGAAAAGATATGACTTCTGTGGTAGAACTGGGTGGACTACTAATGAGGACTAAAAGCATAAATCTGTTACAAGGAGAATGCATTGCTGTCCCTTGAAAAGAATAGCTGGACTCACCATGGTAAAGGAATGACACTGGTTCTAGATAGAAAAACTGTTGTTGACTGCTTAAAAAATGCCATCTTAGAAAACTCTAAGCTTGTTCAAGTCAAAAACATTTCCTGCAAGGGAAGTTTCTAAATTAAAAGCAAATTAAAAAGTTTTGTACATTTAATGTAAACTTTATTTAACAAGTTTTGCAGTATTTTTCTGACTAGTATTACAATCTGCTTGATCTTTGAAAATTGAACAACTGTTTGCACACAATGTTACAGCATACTGGAGGAAGTCGAACTTTTGTAATATTTGTCCAAAAAAGTGCTGAAACTTTTCAGGTTAAGAAAGTTGTACTTTAATTAAGAACAGAAATCTTTGTAACACACCTGTTGTTTGGGAAACATTGTCTTTCTCTACCAGGCAAGCATGAGTGCAAAAATGCTTCATTTTACGTTTCACTGTGTTTTAGATAAAAAGTTTATATTTTGATGTATCACTTACCACTTCCTCTTAACCCTTGTGCTATCCTAGGCACTTTAACATTGGGAGTTGGGTCATCTAGAACCACTAGACAGTGCTCTGAACCTTTTTTCTTCAATGATTTGTGATCTTCACTGGTGTCCATGGATTACATGAAATCTTTCCACCTTTATCCACCTTTGTCATGGTAGGGAGAACACGTCAATGGAAGGGTGGGGTCATCTAAGATAGCACAAGGGTTAATAGCAATAGACTGACTTGACACTCCATCTTGCGGTGGAGGTCAACTTGCAGAAAGAAAAGAAGCAATCATCACACATTTGAAGGCTCTACCTCAACATAACATACTGCTTGTGTGCATATCTCTGTGCACATACCTGTGAGTGTCTTTATTTTTGTGAGAGAGCATTACGAAACGTACTTTTCTGTCTCTTAATTTACCAGTTTGGAAAAATGGTCTCAGAGCCAGACAACAGGAAGGAAGAGGGGAAATCAAAACATGAGCTTAGGAAAGCATTGCATCTACTCTGTAAACAGGCCTCATGGATTTCCCCTGTGTGTTAGTGCACAATCACACATAATCAGGCCTTGATAGAGACGTTTTAGGTCTTGTGGTTTCTTGCTGATGTTTCTCAGTCTGCCTGACCTTCTTTCTGAGAAAATGTACTGTAAGTACCATAATGTGATACTATTCTAAAATGTCCTTGTATTAAGTTAGAAACAGCGATGAATATCTGTTTGACTTTAAGACATTGTTTGGATTTGGATTTAAAAAATTGTAGACTACAACTTGTACAGTGATTAGTAGTCCCTACAATCTTAATCTATAGCTGTGTGTTTTCACCACGAGTTGATTTGCAAACTGCTGTGAGAGGTTTGTTAGTTTGAAAACAAAAATGAAAAAAAAAATCTTGAAAGGTGTGGATGTTTGAACTTGGCCACTGTCTTGACAGTGGATTTTATGTCTAGAAATGTTGCGGCATTGACAATAAATGCAAAAAGCTTTCTGTTATTTAGACAAGCCTCACCGGACAATCTAATTAGGGAGAGGATAAAAGAATGTAATTAGTCCTATAGTGCTGGGACTCAGTACCAATGCCTTAAAGCTTGCTTTCCCAAGGCTAGCAGTGCTAATTAGAAAATGCATGTCTTCCAAAGAAAAAACCCTCTAAGAAATGGTTAAAACTATGGAGAAAGTGATTTCCATTTGGCAAGTGTGGCTGTCTCATGGGTTTGAACGCTTCACTGCAAACCTGTTAGCAATCCACATCATCTTGCAAACACCAGATGAACTTTGCTTTGAGAAAAGTCTGTAACACAGCTGAATCCCAAACTGTAGGAAAACAATTGTCACTGTATAAATCTTCACCCTGAACTTTAGAACCTCATAAAAACAAACATAAACAGAAATGCACACAACAAAGATGTCAAGTGAACTGTGAATAATTAGTAATGTAAGACATTAAAAAAACATGACCATACTTTTTGTATTTAAATGGGTGTTATAGTGTTGGGGACAAGTAGTTTAGGAGTCTGGTAGTTTGTTCTATAATGGAACTTCTTTCAGGGTAAAAATGTGAAAAGACCGCTATAAAGGTCAGCTAGGGTGTTGTTTTGGGACTGGAATTTTAAGGAAAGGCAGGGAGGGACTTGTTGAAGATGTTACTCACTGATAAAGCCAGTTCCAAATGCATGTTTCTACTGACATCTTATCAGGCACAGTAATGTTCCCTAAAGATCCATTCCAATGAAAATGATGTCTTTAACATGTTCTTGTAGAATTTTTCTGATGATGGAGGACATACTGTATATAACAAAGATTAAATCTGTGTTTCTGAGTATTACTTAATTTAAATTGTTGTGGATCAGGAGCAGATGGAAAAAAAAGACTAAAAGCTTGCAGTTTTAAAATCAACAATCTCCCTGCTTCACTCCAATCTGCAGCATCCACTTGCAGACAAATAGATCGATGTACGTCTCCATTTTCCTCCTCTGAGCTGACATCTGCCTAAACTGCATGGCTGGAGTTAGCTTGGGGTTGTTGGGTCTGTAAACTAGCGGGAGAGAGTGTAAACAAAGGGGATGATGGGAAATTAACACAGACTTACTCCCCACCAACAGACCCGCCCAGAAGTCAGAGGAGAATTTCTAATAAACTACTGATGCTCTGCAGAAACTATGTCCCAGAAAACAACTCAGATTTTGCCTAAAATAGTAAAATCTTAATTATAAGACCATTGCAAACACATTTACAATAGAGCAAACGATGAATGGTGGGTCTTTGAAATAACCAATCCGAATATCTGACTTTGCTGTGCTTTGGTGATTGTGTGTCAAAGTCCTTTTCTTATCAATCTAGTCAAATGTCCTCTTTTGTTCTGGTAAAGCTCAAAATCAGGTTCCATCAAGTCACATCAGTGGTCTATGTGTGACTGATACACTAAACAAAACCTCACTAAGAAGTATTTCTGCAGACAGCATGATTGATAGGCTGTAAAACCATCATGAGAAAAAAACAAAAGAAAACGCTTTGAACTCTTCACAAAAAAGTGCAGCAGAACAATATCTGTATCTTCCACTCCCATTTCAGAACTGTCAGCAAACTAAAGTAAATCCTAACGGGTTATATGACATTTAAAGAATCACTAAAACAATTGGACTGTGACATAAACAAAGGTTTATTTTGTTATTGAGGTTTATTTGAGGCAAGTTAGATATTTAAGAAATGCATCGTAGATAAAAGTGTGGCTTTAATTAGAAATATACAAAGCACACAAAATATGAGGGATAAATATTTATTCCGACCTATATAACTGTTAAGCAAAATTAAAATTTACTTCTTAGCTAAATGCTTACTTTATTTATTTCACCATCATCAACACAAAATGTCACACCCCTTTTCTCCTGCCCTTTCACAATAAGAGCGCATGTGTGAAATAATCATAAAACAAGTAAAGTATTGTGTTACTTAACAGTTCCTGAATTTATACCCAACAATGATCACAAAAGATACAGGCACTCAGGGAAATCAACAGTTAAAAAACAACTAAATAAAAGGAGCACCTTTCATATAAAGTTGTAGAGACAGATAACTCTTGGAGCATTACAAATATGGAGTGAAATGTAATGTTGAATACATACTTTGACAACATCTCTTGTATAAAACTTTCTAGTAATCTCTTATCTTTCATAACATACTATTTTTGCCTATAATATCCAACCAGTACGGTAAATATATTTCTGTTATGAAAAACCTTGAAACGATCATCCTATTATGTTGGCATGCATTTTACATCCACTCTTACACCAGCGAGGTACAAGGCATCTATGTGATACTGTATTGAGGTTATTGGGTGTCAGATACAAAGAGTGGTTGAAAGAAATAGATTACACAGATGGACCTTTTTCTCCTTGAGAAAGGAAATCTTCATTCGTCAAAGGTGCAGAAGGCAAAGAACTGTGGGCTGTAGGTGCTACAAATGGGGAGGAAAATTGTGGCACCGTGGGTGGGGCTGATGGTGGTTGGTAAATTGGTGGGGCAGTCGGTGACAGGTGAGGTGTAGAAAACACAGATCCGTAAGGAGGAGGCTGCTGTGGCACTGCATTGCCCCCGTACGCTGGGGGCATAGGAGGGTACATAGCCGGTGGAGCAGCATATGGCTGCGGCTGACCTGGGTATTCCGGAGGAGGTCCTGAAAATCCCTGAACTGCAGGGTATCCGTAACCACCTGCTTGAGGAGACGCTGGGTAAAGACCCATTGAGACAGCAGGTGGAGGAAAGTCGCTATGGCTTGGGCCACCAAAATCTCCAGGCGGAGCGATGCCACGCTGAAAGTGGAAAGCTGAGTCGGGATGTAAAATAGTTATGGGGAAGATGACCTCTGGATCGAAAGAAAAGCTGATGTCCAGGTAAGCCTAAGAAGAAAAATACCAGCCACCATAAATGTCTTACTTTTTAGAACAGAATTTGAAATCTGAAGGACAATTCATTTATTTATTTGTAAAAAGCCACAAACCTTTAAGGTGTACTCCAGTTTAATTATATCACAGCTCTGAATTGATGGTATCTGACCAGCAGGAATCTCCATCACACACTTCAGTTCTTCTTTGTTATTTTGCTCAACTGGGTCAAAAACCATCTTGCTGATTTCTTCGGTGGAACTCTTGGTATTCCCTCTGGCATAGTAGGTGATTTTCTTGCTTAAACTTAACTTGGGTTTAACTTTTTTGGAGGAAGAGTTGTTTACTAATAAAACAAGTTCCATGTTTTCACCTGAGAATGAAAAACACGGTTCAACATATTTTCACAAAACTGCTCAAATGCAACACCCAAGTCATGGAAATCACTTGTGTCTTTTGACTTTATCAATCTGATATCTTGTAAGATTAATACAGAGTTCGTAAACTTTTTAGAAATGGTTTTTCTTAACTTTTCCATAACCTTTCACAGAATTTCCAAAACCAAAAATAGAAACTTTTTTATCATCAAGAGCGCAAGGCTGAACTTCTGCCACAATTTAAATTTGGATCTCATGTTAAACTATTTGATTTTTTATGATTTTTTTCATCCAAAATATTAACATTTCATGACTTTTCCAAACCTTTACAGAAGATTTTGTTTGGATGCTATAATCAACCAGGTTTTTAAAAAAAAATCAGATACTTGGTCAACTATTGAACAATAACCAGCAAACTTACGAAGCAGCGGAATGTTAACGCTGTTTGCAGGATGCCAGTCTGTAAGTCCTGTTATTACAGTTCATCATACCACTGCAAGAAAATGATTTAACTAATATAAATTTGCTTAATAGTTAAAAGTTTTACTAACAAATCTGTCAAAGACATTCCCTAAAAGTAGTGGCCAAAATAATACTAATATTTAACTTTTGAATTATAAAACTCTACTTATGCTGGTCATTTACTTACCTGGCTTTCTGAAAAGATAATTTTTTAAGTCAAAAAATGATACAAAAAAAACTTGCTGTTGTTAAAACTAGGAACAATATCTGCAACTACTCAAACACCAAGACTTTTTAGGAAAACGAAGGTAACGTGTCATTGTTTACTTTGGAAATACAGCGGGGAAAATAAGTATTGAACACGTCAACATTTCCCTCAAAAACATATTTCTAATCGAGCTTTTGACACGAAATTTTCAACAGATGTCGGCATCAACCCAAGTAATGCACACATAGAAAGAAATCCAAACATATATGTTCATAAATGAAGTTATGTGTAATAAAGTGAAATGGCACATAAGTATTGAACACATGAAGAAAAGGGGGGATAAAAAGGTCTGGCAAGCCAAGAAAGCAGCTGGATTTTGTCAGTATTCAGAAGGTTAACCTGCCCCCTATTACAAAGTAATATCAGCTGGTATAGTCCTGATTGATGCCTTTTAAAATGTTTATCACCAGCAAGTTGTTAGACAAGAAGGACCACAGGACCACTCGTGGAGAGCTTCAGAAAGTCCTGGAATCAGCAGGTACTGTTGTTTCAAAGAAAACAATAAGTAATGCACTCAACCGCCATGGCCTCCATGCACACACACCACGCAAGACTCCATTTTAAAAGAAGAAGCATGTTGAAGCTCGTTTCGAGTTTGCGACACAACATTTGGATAAACCCATGACATTCTGGGAGAAGATACTCTGGTCATATGAGACCAAAATTTAACTCTTCGGATGTCATAAGACACATGTTTGGAGGAAAAATGGCACCGCACATCACCCCCAAAACACCATACCAACAGTCAAGTTTGGAGGTGGGAGCATCATGGCGTGGGACTGTTTTTCAGCATGTGGTACTGGTAGACTTCATATCATTGAAGGAATAATGACTGGAGAAAAGTATCAAGACATTCTTGATCAGAATCTGCTGTCATCTGCCAGGCTGCTGAAGATGAAAAGAGGGTGGATCTTTCAGCTAGACAACGATCCCAAGCACACAGCCAAGGTAACACTCAACTGGATGAAGAAAAAGAAAATAAAGCTGCTAGAATGGCCAAGTCAATCACAAGACTTGAATCCAATTGAAAATCTTTGGAAAGAACTGAAGATCCGGGTTCACAGAAGAGACCCCCGGAACCTTGAAGATTTGAAGGCAGTTTGTGTGGATGAATAGGCCAAAATCACACCTGAACAATGTATTCGACTGGTTTCTCCATACAGGAGGCGTCTTGAGGCTGTAATCACCAACAAAGGTTTTTGCACTAAGTATTAAATAAATTTCAGTAAGCGTGTTCAATACTTATTCCCTGTGCCATTTCACTTTATTACACATAACTTCATTTATGGACATAAATGTTTGGATTTCTTTCTATGTGTGCATTACTTGGGTTGATGCCGACATCTGGTGAAAATTTCTTGTCAATAGCTCGATTAGAAATATGTTTTTTGAGAGAAATGTTGACGTATTCAATACTTTTTTTCCCCGCTGTACTCTGCTCAACAGGTCACCTTAGTGCATCTCTTTGGTGACAGTTCTAAAGGAGTAATTGCATTTCCAAACAGCAGAAAAGTTTCATAACTTTAGCTTGATATTGCTTGAGGAAGACTTTCACAACCTGCACAGAATGCTTTCTTGTTAAGGACGGCCTCCAATTCCACAAGTCCTTTGGAAAAAAGGCCCATCTCTTTTCGAGTTGAACCACGCTGTGGTGTCTGTAAGCAAAAAAAACAACTTTCGTTTACAGCCTGCATGCTTTGTACACGTTTGACTGTCACTATAGCAAGTATCATTTTTAATATCCACAAGATAAATTGTAAAAATACAAGAAAAACTCAAAACGAAGTCAACAGACCAGGAAAGGCCGTTAAAATTAGGCTGAACCCAAGCTAGCTAATTGTGTGTTGTTTTTTGTGTTTTATTTATCTATAACTATATTTAAAATATATATACATGTATATATATATATATATATATATATACCGATATACCGATATATACCGATATATATATATGTATACATACATATATATGCCACAATCTCTCTGCTCTGCTCCATTCTGAGACAAATAGATCCATGTACGTCTTTGTTTTCTTCGTCTGAACTGGAGCATATATCTCAAAACTGTATGGCTGGATTGCTCCGATATTGATCGCCATTTTTCTTGCACCGCTAAAGTGAGGTTGGGGGAAAAAGGAGCCATATGCTAGCGAGAGAGCACCTAAACAGAGAGCTCTCAGTTATGGGTGACGGGAAGGAGGGACAGAGTAAGTTACATCTTAGAGGTCCTCAAAAATTACTTTTTTTTTTCTTTTTTAATTTTAATTTTGGGTAAAAACGGCATAATCTTCAATTAGATCAAAAGCTGATCAGAGTGGGTCTTTTCTAAAAAAGTATTGCTTCTAATTGGATGCAACATAATATAGGCATGACATGAAAGCATTTTGATTGCTGGATTGGATGTTTTGAATACCATTGGTGAATCAAGAGCGGGGAGAGACTTGGATATGAACAGCAGTTCCTTTTCTGCAGTGGTGTTCATTCTCCAACTTCTACACAGCTTGGCCTCGATTTTGTAGACAATTTTTCCATGGGACCCCTTAAACGACGACGGCATGCATCTGTTACGGTAAAATAAAAAAAAAACACAGAATTAACATCAGTTAAGAAAACAATTACAGATTCCTCTTTAGGATGAAGGGGCAAGTTTGATCCTTCAACTAGGGTTTCTCTTCTATTTTTTCTTGAAAGTTTTATTAACACCTAAGAAAGCTTGAAATAGTCGTTCCTTCTCTTTCAGGGATTAATTTTTAACAATAAAACATAAATTAAATAACTCGTATTGTATTTCAGTACTAGTATAGACTGAAATATATTTTCCAACAAGGATGATGGGAAACTGTTGAGGTTGATATTAGATCTCATGGTCAGCTGACTGTCATCGAAGATACTGAAAAAGAGCAAAAGGATGCTGCACGTTACTCACCCTGGTGGAATCTGAAAGCGGAACTTGTAAACATGGATCCCCTGAGGCAACACGGTTTCTGTGAGGTGAAGGAGAAATGTTTTACATCCACAACATATTACATTAAACACGCGTTTCCTTTCGATCCAAACAATATGGCACCTAATGCAGTTTAAACGCATTTCCAGCCAAATGTGTATTTTACTCGCCGTCAGAGTCCTTCGGGATAAAACACTGCTTCAACTTGAAATATCTAGTATGAGCGGAGTACACTTCATCATTATGGTCTTGATCAGATTCGGTCCAATGTACATTTGCGTCTCCCTTCACTTTCACAAATAGTAACTTAACTTTAGTTTTCTTCGACAAAGTGACCGTTACAGTTCCTGTTATAATGTCTCCTACGGAAAACGTTCCCTGCTCATTCAGGGAGTCGTGTTCTATCGTTACACTTCTACTTGAAGGCATTGATGGGCCGGGAAGTTACACTAACTGCAGGTGAAAGGTTGCACGTCTGCCTCTGATTTCTAGACATACAAAGTGGGCGGATGCCTTCTGACGTCACCCATAAGGATCCAGTGGGGCCTGAAGTACGGTCCCGCCCCAAATGGCCATCATCGAGGAACCTTTGGATTGTCACCACGGACTGTAAAAACTATCATTGGCTGTAAAAAAAGTCAATGATTGTCCACCCCTCCACACACACAGAAAACAAACACATGAAAGAGTTAGTTTCCCCTTTTTCCTTTTGTCTGCATAATTTGTAATTGGTACGACCATTTTTTATTAAATATATGTAGTTCAATCTAGTGTGCACATCAGTGTGACTGCAACACTATTCTGGTTTCTGCTTTTTTTATTTTTCTTATTGAGGTTTATTTATACCTGTGTGATGCACCAACAAAAAAAACAAGAAAAGAAACACGGTGTTTATGATAAGAGTATAATGTTTAGATACAAGGCTGTACAGTGGTGTAGTGGTTAGCACTGTTCTCACCTCACAATGAAAATGTCCTGGTTCGAATCCTATCTGGGACCGTTTCTGTGGAGTTTGCGTGAGTTTTCTCTGGATACTTCAGCTTCTTCTCACAGTCCAAAAACATGTTTCATAGGTTAAATGATGATTCTACCTTGTCCCTAGGTGAGAATCATTGCCTGTGGCCTATAAGAAGACTGGACCAAGCAAGGGTGATGTCATAAGGGAGGTCCCGATCAGAATTTTTGGTCCCCATTCAATTACAAGTCATTTTATTTTGAGTCCCAATCCGATTTTTTTTTATAAAACATAAAAATATAAACGTAATAAACAGATCCAGGTTGGACCATATTTTTATTTTCTTTTATCATTTAACATTTGAACAGAGCACTTTATGAAGTAGCTTAAAGAATCAAGTAAAAATACTGAAACTAGAAAAGATTATTTACTATAAACTAGTAAATATATGTGATAATTATTCATGTGAGAAACTGTAGCACTTTCCAGCCGTGTCACAGCAATCTCTCTTTCAGCAGTAGGAGAGCGCCGCTCTCATTAAAAAGAAAAAACAATCTTTTTTCCTGTTGAAATGTCTTTGTGCATCATTGTTTGTGTTAAAACAAATAGCAAGAGACACTTGCTGTCAGTTTAAAACATTTATCAAAAGACTTTTTGAGCCCCGTAATCGGAATCTGGGAATATCTTTCTAACTTTACCGACATGTTTTTTGTGTACCTCCTGTTGCTGTATTCTGCTGTGCTTAAAAAGTCCTGATCCGTTCATGATAGGCATACTTCTACTAGGGCATTTCTTTGAAACAACAAGCTTCAATACACTGATCCAAAAAAAGAAGAAAATAAATACAAGTGCAAGAATGCATTCAATGGCATCTGCGGCATGCAAAGCAGACCCCCATGTCCAGGCCAACCCGTGCACCATGCTGCAGGAGCTAAAGAAGCACACCACCCCAGCCCAATCTTTACAGCAGCACAAGTGTGCAAAGTAAAGGTGACAAATTATAAGGTTTTCTAAATCCCCAACTGGAAAGCAGTAAAAAGAAGAAAAAAATATAATAACTTCAAAGTGATACGAATAGGAATGTTGCATTAAAATTAGAGATGGTGGGAGGCAGTAAGTGAACCTAAGCACACGTCTAATCTACAACCTGTGAACTGCAGGGCTTCCCATCAGCACATCAACTCCTCAGACCTATTGTGTGTCCTAGTGGGAAAATGATCTTATAATTTTAGAGTTCCCTTCTCTAGGGAGTGCACAAAAATGAGACATGTTCAACTCCAACTAGTTAAGGAAGACAAAGGGAGTTGGAGTCAGCACACCCCCCAAACAAACATCCATACACCCCCTAAAGGCAAGGATGGGGAACTCTAGGCTTCGAGGGCATTCCTGCATGTTTTGCACACATACCCTGCATATTCTAAATGGCTGAACACACATTAACCAGGTAATTAGTCTTGCGTAGGGGTTGAATATCTGGAGATCATGCAGAGACACCGGCCCTCGAGGCCTGAGTTCTAAGTCAGAGAATTGGCCAACTCCCTTTGTCTCTGGTAATTATTTCTCAATAGAAGTCTATGGGGTTTTGGCTTCTTGGGGGAGGGATAGCTCAGTCCAGTTTTCTTACACAGTCAATGAAGCATCAAACAGGATGAGCTGCATCAACCTGTACACCTTCAACAACCTGCACAAGTGTGTGCATGCATGTTGTTGAAGGTGAAAAATGTGTGTAGATGTGTGTGTATATATTCCAAACCAAAACCGACTCATGTGTGTTAGATACAAATCATTGAAACAAATCGTGGGGAAAGTGCTTCCCTGCTACAAACCAGTATGTTTCCAATGAAAGTGTCAAACATTGTGCAAAATAAAACCTAAGTAAATAATTTATCGTTTTATTAAATTACATAAGCCAACTGAAAGGATTTTTATTAGGGCTGCACGATATGAGGAAAACTTGCGATGTGCGATATTAGTGATCAATATTGCGATAACGATAAATTTGCGGTAAATAAACAAATAGAAAAATAAACAAAAACATCATTCCCATTTCATTGCAACAGTTTCAAAATTATACTCCAAATGACCCTCATCGACATGGGGGACAAACGTCAGGGTGGCTAACCCTGGTCCTCAAGAGCCTCAACCCTGTCTGTTTTCCAATTCTCCCTAGACTGCTCGATAATGATAACCAAAATCAGGTGTGTTCAGTCAATCAGGATGTGAAATCACTTGAATCAGCCAATCAACAGCAAGCTGGTTAAGGAGAGCTGGAAAACAGGCAGGGTTGAGGCTCTTCAGGACCAGGGTTAACATAATAGGCCTCCATCTGATTGGTCAACAATGGGAAGGCGTCCATCTGATTGGTCAAAGCATAAAGGGATTTATTTGATTCGTTAAATGCTTCAAGCTGCTAGAAGATTGTTTTAACACATTTTGGGTTTGCGATTTATTGCGATATTCGCCGTCTTTTGCGATATGCATATTGCAGAGCTGGATATTGCGATAACGATAAATTTGCGGTATATTGTGCAGGCCTAATTTTTATTGTTATCTGCTGACACGGTGGTGGACAAAATTGTTGGTATCCCTCAGTTAAAGAAAGACAGTCCACAATGCTCACTGAAATGACTTGAAACGTTCAAAAGTAACAACTTAAAATTTATTGAAAATTAAATAATCAAAATCAGCCATTACTTTTGAGTTGTTGATTAACAGAATTATAAAAAAAAAAAAAAAACTAATGAAATAGGGCTGGACAAAAATGCTGGTACCCACAACTTCATATTTTGTTGCACAACCTTTTGATGCAATCACTGCAATGAAACGGTTTCTGTATTTGTCAATGAGCCTTCTGCGCATGTCCACAGGTATTTTGGCCCACTCCTCATGAGCAAACTGCTCCAGTTGTCTCAGGTTTGATGGGTGTCTTCGCCAAATGTCATGTTTCAGCTCCTTCCACAGATGTTCAATGGGATTCAGATCTGGGCTCATAGAAGGCCACTTCAGAATAGTCCAACGCTTTTCTCTGAGCCATTCTTGGGGGTTTTTGGCTGTGTGTTTTGGATGGTTGTCCTGTTGGGAGACCCATGACCTGTGACTGAGACCAAGCTTTCTGACACTAGGCAGCACATTTCTACCCAGAATGCCTTGATGATCTTGAGATTTAATTTTACCTTGCACAACTTCAAGACACCCTGTGCCAGATGCAGCAAAGCAGCCCCAAAACAGAACTGAGCCTCCTCCATGTTTCACAGTGGGGACAGTGATGGGACTTCAGACTGCAGTGGTGTGGTCTCAAAGCGTGAGAAGAACACATTCAGCGCTTCCGCTAGTGCAGCTCTGGAGTGTGCCTCGGTGCTGGTCTGTCCCCTGAACTTGGTCAGGTGCTGTAGTCCCTTCCACACCTGCCGAGGGTTGTTGTTGGAGAGGTGGTCCTCCATTTTTCTTTTGTAGTCCCACTTGGCCTTCCTGATCCCTCTCCTCAGATCGGCGCTGGCGGTCCTGTACAGGTCATTGTTCCCTGACCTAAAAGCAGAGTCACGACCTTTTAGGAGCAACCTGACCTCCTTGGTCATCCAGGGTTTTTGGTTGGGAAAGACCAGGATGTGTTTAACTTCCGTGACAGTCCCCAATACAGAAGGTGATGTATTCCATTACTGCCTCTGTGAATACTGTCAGGTCCTGGTGTTCAAACATACTCCAGTCAGTGTGTTCAGAGCCGTCCTGGAGCTGGAAGAGTGCATCCTCGGGCCAAGTAGTGATGCCATGGTCTTGACGAGTGAGGTTGAGCTCCTTTCCAGAGGTGTGTAAGCAGGGGTTAAGAGCAGAGAGAGGTGGTCTGACTGGCCTAGGTGTGGAGCTGAGTGGCTCTGTATGCATGTTTAATGTTTGTGTAAAATTGATCTAAGGTATTTTTCCCTCTGTTTGGTCACTTAACATGTTGGTAAAAAATTAGGCAGGACAGACTTCAGATTGGTCTGATTAAAGTCGCCAGCTATATTACGTGAAAACCGTCAGGGTGAATCCTTTGTAGTCTGTGTATTGTGTATGTTAACAGTGAAAGAGCTATGCTAGCGTTAGCATCTGTTAGCTGTGAGAGACCTACGCTAGCGTTAGCATCTGTTAGCAGTGAGAGCGCTATGCTAGCGTTAGCATCTGTTAGCAGTGAGAGAGCTATGCTAACCTTAGCATCGGGTAGTATGCAAACAGCTGTGATTAGCAAGGCGGTTAGCTCTCTGGGTAGATAGAATGGACAGCATTTAAAGCCTTCTACGTCTGGCGAACAGTGTTTGTGGATTATTTGGCTGTCTTTTGACCAGTTAATGTGTACATACATGCACAGGCCTCCCCCTCTGCTCCAACCCGAGCCTTCTTTGTTCCGGTCGCTGCGGTGAACAACGCGGCTAGTTAGCTGGATAGCCGCGTCGGGAATCTGCGGGTGTAGCCAGGATTCTGATTTAACCAGCACACAGAGCAGTCACGGACGTAGCGGTTTCCATCCATGAATTAGTTCCAGCTCGTCCATTTTTTTGTTCAGCGATCGTGCATTGGCAAGGAACACTCGGAAGAGGAGGCCTGTGGGGGGTTTTCCTCAGTCTTTACAGCAGGCCTGAGCGGCAGCCCCGCTTCTGCGTCCTGTCTGTCCCCCGTCTCCGTCTCCTCCCGGAACCGAAAACAATCCAGGGGGCACACGCTGGTCTCGCTATCTCCGTAGTAGGAATGCCATGTGCGCGGCGAAAGTCCTCTCTGGCTCAAACAACGACGAATGGTGCGATCTGACACTGATGTACCTTGATCTCGGAGTGCATCTTTAATGTCTTTGCAGGTTGCTCTGGGCTCTTTGGATACAGTTTGAACTATCCGTCTCCTCAATTTGTCATCAATTTTCCTCTTGCGGCCACGTCCAGGGAGGTTGGCTACTGTCCCGTGGGTCTTAAACTTCTGAATAATATGTGCCACTGTCGTCACAGGAACTTCAAGCTGTTTAGAGATGGTTTTATAGCCTTTACCTTTACGATATTTGTCTACAATTGTTTTTCTAATGTCCTCGGACAATTCTCTCCTTTGCTTTCTGTCGTCCATGTTCAGTGTGGTACATTTGGAAGCGGGAGGCGGGGCGATGACGTCAGTGCTTTCTCTGTGTGTCCAGCTGCTAAGAGACACAGACACACCAGGGGGGTATTCCAGAAAGCAGGTTATGCAACCTCCCACGGTAAGTTTGAGGCTAAAGGCCCGTACACACCGGGACGAATATTCGCCAGGCGTTATTCGCCAGCGTTTTTCGCCACGTTTTTTGTGTTCACACCCAGGCGATTTTCGCTGACGATGAGTGGAGTGAACATGCAATTTCATTCCCTGACATTAGATGGCGCTTAATGTAAAACAGAAATACTCCTGTACACAAGGTGGCGCTGCGCAACTTTACGATTCTTAAAGTCGCTTTTCACTCAGAAGAAGAGAGCAAGTATTTACACGCTTGTCAGAATCAAACAAAGAAAACATGAATATTTCAAGCACCAGTAGCTCCAACTGGTGCTTGGTTCGGGGATATTTTAGAATGTCCGTCATTATTGCTTCGCGGCTGTTTAGACGCTACTTGGCGTCTATCTTCTTCGCTGGTATGTGTGCTCAGCAAGACAGTTTTGTGTTTGAGCGCCCCCAAGTTGTGTTTTACTGTAACTTCAGAAGCTCCAGACCCGTGAGCAAAAGCGCCATTCTCATTGGTCGAGTAGATTTCGACGCGACGCGTCGAAAAAAAAAAACGAACCCGAGGCGGTTTTTTTTTTGACGCTTTAACGCGTGGCGTTTTTTCGCGTCAGTGTGCACACTCTCGTTGGTGCCCTTTGTTTAGTCACGAGGCGTTAAACGTCGGCGAAAATCGCCGGCGAAATTCGTCCCGGTGTGAACAGGCCTTAAGGAAGTTGATAACCTCAGCTTTCGGTTCCAGAAATGGAGGTATGTTTCAGGGTATGTCAAGTTGCCAAAGCAACTCATGCTCTGAACATAACCTGGTCTGGAGTAGGTTTAGTTGAAGGTTCCTTTGTTTACAGAGAGGTGAAGTAGCATGCTGTGTCCATTTGAAGATGATTTAGTGGATGAAGAAGCTCAGATAATACTTTTTCCACCATGAGAGGGTGATAAGACCACATATGGATGTTGGAAAAATAAACTTTTTTACTTTGATCTAACATAATTATTTGCTTCAGTCAAAAATAATTAATCTTTTTTTTGTTAAGTCAGTTTAAAAATAACACGTAGTTTTCAGACAGTTATTTTGCTTTCATTCAAATTAATTCAATCAAGTAGGTGTAACTTTGGTGCTGCTGTTAGATCGGCACCGCAAGGGATTGTGGGATATCATTCCCTTTGCCTCTCTGGACGGATTTGGGTTTAAGTGTGGAATTTTTGACCAAATGTGTTTAGTTGTTTTACTGTGTTTTACCGTGTTTTGCCGAGTTACTTTGTCCCACTTTGCTCAAGTCTTTGCACCATGAGGGAGAGGGAGGGAGAGGATGTTGAGTTTATATAGCAGATTTCAGCCAGAGTTCAGGCTTAAAGTCAGGCTAGTTTAAACATGCTTCCTGGAATACCCCCCAGGAGCAGTGGAGCTTTGTGTTAGCAGCAGAGAAGAGGGCTTTGTGTTGGTTGTAAACTTCTGATGATTACGTAGCAGCATTTCCGCCTTCTGCGGTCCTCCTTCAGACGCATCGCAGAGCAAGCTTTTTTCTTCGGAAAATGACAGCTGGAGCCCCATCAACAGCTAGCAGATTTCACCTACATATTTACCAGAGAACTTTTTGAAAATAAAATGTCAAATACCATTTTCATTTTCACATTAAGTGACAGAATAAGCAGTGTTTAAGTAGAAAATGAAAAAGCATTTTGAAGTATTGCTTTTTAATTTTAATATTAAGTCATTTGAAGCATTTCTGCATTTTGAAAATTAAAAAGCATTTCTGTTCATCCATTTCAATTGTCAGATTAGACATCTCTAAATGAATTTTGCTACACATTTACTAGAGAATTTTTGAAAATGAAATGTCAAATACCATTTTCATTTTAATTTTAATTAAGTGACAGAATAACCGCTTTTGAAGTAGAAAATGAACAAGCATTTTGGCGGATTGCTTTTTCATTTGAATTTTGAGTCAAAAAATGTCATTTTGAAAAGTCAAAAGCATTTCTGCTTTTGACTTTTATTTTTAATTATGCTACACTATCGCTTCCATAGAAAACAGCTTTTTTTTTTAAAAATAATTCTGTTAATCAACAACTCAAAAGTAATGGCTGATTTTGATTATTTAATTTTCAATACATTTTAATTTGTTACTTTTGAACGTTTCAAGTCATTTCAGTGAGCATTGTGGACTTTATTTCTTTAATTGAGGGGTACCAACAGTTTTGTCCACCACTGTGTGTGTGTGTGTGTATATATATATATATATATATAGGCTATTTCTTTGTCTCATGCAAATCATGTATCAAAGCTCACCTAGATCACATGCTTTGTTTTTATTTAGATTGGTAGCATCATCAAAAGCAGAGCAATAGCCGAGTGATAAATGCACAGTAAAGCATGTAACATTCATTAAAATCAGTAGTAGGGGAGTTAGTATTTTCTTTTAGTGAAAGAATACATTAAAATAGGAAATTTTCCAATATGGTTGATTCATCATCCTCATAGTTGCATTACAATGAATTACAGGCACATTGTGTTCCATGAATCCCAGTTTCAATCCACTTCCGGCTGTAGCGGTGATCTTACCATCTGAACCCTCTGCGGTTAAGAACTGCTTCAGCTTAAAGTATCTGGTATGAGCAGAGTACACTTTGGTTTTGTCTCCTCTTTTTTCTGACCATCGCACGTCCGCGTCTCCTTTCGCCTTGACACACAGCGACTGAACTTTAGTTTCCTTCTCCAAAGTAAGAGTGACATTTCCTGTAATTATGTCTCCTCCGGAAAACGTCCCCTGCTCATTCAGGAAGTCGTATGCGATTGTTAGGCTCTCAACCGAAGGCATTGAATGGCCACGTGTGAGTACCGGCTGGAGAAAATAAAGTATCGTCCGGTCAACCTCTGTTTACTTTGAGGTGAGTTTGGCAGAAAACCTCTCTCGTCCTGTCGACTAGTGTGGGCGTGGACTAAAAAACCACGCCCGTCTCTGTTTGTCACTCCAGTCCAGTGGAAGCGCACTACCACCGAGGAGCAGCGGACACCACGACCACGCGCGCATCCAGAGAGGTATACAGCACACCCTAGTGGCTAATTCAGGATGGTGCACCGTAATGAAAGCTCTCTCCTCAGTATTAAATCTACTGATGACCTCTCACCTTAAACATCAAGAAGCTTCTAAAATAAACCCCTCTTTAATAATTGATGGTATTGATATTTTCTATAAAAAGTGCAACATCAAACATAAACGTAATACTTTAAGTGAAAAACGAAGCATTACAATTAAAGGAGAAATTTTTCATTTTTTTTAAATGATCTTAATTGAAAAAAAAAGCATGTTTACTGCCAGATACATTTTGTTTAAATATTAAAATTAAAGAAATACATAAAAAGATTCTACATGACATTTACCCCACAAATATGTTTATATCCAAATTCTCAAATATAGAAATAATTGTAGTTTTTGTAATGATTTCCCTGAATCAGTTCTTCACCTTTTCCACTTTTGTAAATTCTCCTGTGAATTTTGGAACCAATTCGAACGTTTAGTAAACATCAAATTAAACAGTAACATTGTTATAAATTTAAAACAAATCCTCCCATATTTCAATTCTGATGATAAAAAGTAGAACATAGTATTAATTTTTTACTTCTCCAATCTAAATTTTACATACACAGGTGCAGAAAACAAAAAAAAAAAAAAAAAACAACTCCCAATTTTACTAAATATATGATAGAGATGGTTCAATTTTATGAATAAGTTAAAAAGATGAGCACAGCCAAGGTATGTAACACTGGTACAATATGTTCTTATCTTTTTGATGATTAATCCCCTCCTCTAAGAAAACTTTTTGTTTTGCAGAGAGAGAGAGAGAGAGAGAGAGAGAGAGCTTGGGTGAAAACCACCCGCGGAAGGGCGAGAGGGGCTTTTATATATACATGTTTTTATATATATATTATAGAGAGATAGAGAGAGAGAGAGAGAGAGAGAGAGAGAGAGAGAGAGAGAGAGAGAGAGAGAGAGAGAGAGAGAGAGAGAGAGAGAGAGAGAGAGAGAGAGAGAGAGAGAGAGAGAGAGAGAGAGAGAGAGAGAGAGAGAGAGAGAGAGAGAGAGAGAGAGAGAGAGAGAGAGAGAGAAGAGAGAGAGAGAGAGAGAGAGAGAGAGAGAGAGAGAGAGAGAGAGAGAGAGAGCCTATCCTGTCTCCAAATATTTTGTATTTGTTTTAAGCAATTTTATTTCTTATCAGGATACTTTCTTTTGCTATCCAGGTTCCTGTTATTTCTATTATATACTGTAATTGAAGCTGTTTGGAAAAATAACATTGGTTATTGCATCTGATGATATCCTTGATGATGTGTTTTGTACCTCTTTTATTAGGTGTTGATTTTTTGAACATAAGCTATTGACAGCTCAGTTAACACCATGACAACTTAAATCCTGCCACCAATCCATCTCCCATGTTATTTTTCCATTTAGGCTTATTCATGTTTTTTCGAGTCAATTCAGCCAACTCCTTAGTTTTCCCCATCAGACTCCCTTTCGAAACCCTTCCCCATTCAAACTTCCCGGAGTCCTACATTAACTTTTTTTTCTTTTTTTAACCAACACACCTGTCTCCTTTCTAACCAATGGTTGTCCAGTTTCCCCTAGGACCTAGTAGGCCAGCAGTATCATTGGAGCATGGGAGTTCTGTTTGCTTTAGCTGTTTGACTTTAGTTTTATGTTGAAAGCCCTTCCTGACCCAACCCTTTGCATTTACCGTACCTGGACTTGCATGGGATTGTACCTCACTTGTGGTTAATATAATGCCTAATTTTTTAATATTGACTATTTTTTTTCATCCATAAATTCTGGACTAGATTGAAAAGCAAGATAAAGCAGGAGACTGAATAAAACATGGAAAAACAGAAGGTAAAAGTGAAAAGGGGTTCATGTAGTGAAAGGAGTTAAAGTACAGAAAACCAAAATTATAAATAAGAGAGAAAGCAAATAAATAGACAACAATATTAAGTTGATATTCAAGGTTGTCAATGTCAGAAATACATTTTCACAGAAGGGCTGTTTTTGTGCATAATCACACACATCCACACACTCAATTATCAACTCAAACACAGATAGGCATACATAAAACCAATGTCTGCACAAACCTGCACCCAGACACACAGTCATGATGATCCACACATTTAATGGTACACACTACACATACAGACTCACACATTTATGTGTATATTGACATATACAGAAACACATTCATATTTCATGGATCAGGCAAACCTGCATGCATACAAATATCACATTTGTCCAGAAATGAGCTGGCAGGTGAGTTTCGGTGAGTGCTTGTTTACCAGATTGTTGGTAAAGAACCACAGAGAGTATTAGGCCCAGGGTTGGCAGAGACCAAGCTCTTGGGTGCCCAAAGTTTAGTTCAAGGTCCCACATGCTCAAAGACCCCACCAGCCAGACGAGAGGCCCACTAATTGAGAATTCTGAGCACTCACCCCCATCCTCCCTAGGGCCCCACAGCAGTGCACCTGTGAGCCCTGTGTGAGGTCCAGTATAGAGAAAAACAAGAGGTGACCCCTCACCTGTGAGTTTTGCAGTGGAGGAGGCAGAGGCTCTCAACAAGAAGAATGAATGGCCACCCAGAACTCATGAGGTTTTAGATGCAAAGATTATGTAAATTTAAAGAATGGCCTGACACACAACCCTGCACCAGACATGCAGTGTGTAGGTGTGTGTGAGGGTGTGTTGTGATGGAATTGAGTTTGCATTGTCAACTGCAATTCAACTTTGTGATTCTTGAACCACACATTTAAAAGTAGCATTCAATTCAATGCAATTATTTTTTACGAGTGAGCATTTTTCATAAAATTATTATACAGTGTATTTGTTAATTGCGCCTCACCCTGCACCCCTCAGTGGAAGTTCAGCAATCTATGTGTGTGTGTGCTTCCAGTTGTATCAGTTGGCTGTATTGCATTGGCAGAAAGGGTAGTTTGGTCAAGTCCAGTCTTTATGAAGATTAATGAACAGCTTGACATTTTTAGTCCTCTGTCTGAATCGATAATTTTAATACTCATAAGGCCAATGGGGAGCCAAGCTTGTGGAACACACACTGTGGCCACAGGGTGCATGTTAAATGTCCAAGTGGTAATCAATGCAAAGAAATTAGCTATCGATTTCTTATACCTTTGTAATAGCTTATCTATTGGTTTGCTCTTTCTAAAAATTCCAATATCTGTCGGATGGAAATGTGCTAGTAATATTGCTTCAGGGACTGTGCTTGCATACGTTTGCATGCACACACACTGCTTCACACAGGTTTGCTTGTGTGTTCAGGGGAAGACATAAATAGGAAAAGCCGTGCGATGTTAAAACAAAACAAATACATTTAGGAACCTACCTTCTGTCTTTGAATGAAAACCTTAGTTTAACCTCTTTACAAGTGCATTAACAGCAACATCTGAATAAAGGTGTGAAAGATTGTTGCAACTTTTTAGGAAGCGCATCCAATAAAAAAAAAAAAAAACTTTGATCCGGATCCAGATTCACAACAAAACTACACAAATTGAAATTTAGCTGTCACTTGTCATTTTCTAGAGGTTTACCTGTGATTATTTTCTACAAAATAATACTGAGAACAACTAAGCAAGTAAAAAGAGTTTAATGTATTTTATTTTCATTCAAAATCCATTTGTGTCCGACAGTAGCAGTTCTCACTGACACATAGTTAGGTTGGAGCTTCCTGAGCTCTGTTTTTATTCAACTGTTTTTGTTTTGTCTTACCTTATCAGACGCCTGAAATATTTGTGCGTTCTGACAAAATTGTGAAATAAAATTCAATATTTGTATGTGTTTTTTATTATTTAAGTGGTACCTAATAAACTTGCTGAGTTTGCACATCTCCCATTTCAATATTGAGGGAAACCTGAAGAGACAACACATTGAAACCATAAACACATGCCTCACCCCTGAATTGTGCAAACCCTCACAAAAGTTCTTTGGCATACACTATTTCTACTTTACCGCATGTGTGCACATATTATTTTTAGAGGATGCATACAAGCTTGTTACATTTTGATGACTTTATACAACTGGCTTAATTTTATTCATTTTTTTAAAAACTAAAAAGTTAATTGACTGTATGAAGTATTCCAGAGAAAATTCAGGAGGTGATACAAACAGTACTTTGCTACTCTCCAAGGGGGCACTTATGAGCTAACTTCAACTACAAGATTGGAAAACAATTAGTGATATATTTTTCTATTAAAAAAATGGATCAACTTGCTCTAAAGTTTATCAATGTTAGAAAAAAATAGCTTGAAACCAACCAAAGTCTTTGCTGAGAGACAAAACTTTAAAATTGTGCTTTTGATTAAAATGTGTATCAGTTAATAGGTTATAGACCCCATTGACTGGGTTAGCTGCTTTTTAGTTCTTGCAGATGTAAAATGTTACAATGTCCAAAAAAATACTCTTTCTAGTTCTAGAAATTATAAATCGAAATCCATAGTAGTCAGTGTATTCAAAGCCATGAACTTAATCAATGAGTTGAAGCTTTGGTACTGTGGTACAATGTGAAAGAATTTTTTTTTATAATTATTTAAAAAAAGATTTGACCTTTTATTTTAATATGATTTTATAATGATTACATTTTTTAGGGATGTCTTCAGTTTTGGTAAGAGTGACAATGAGTCTGTTAAAGCACACAGAAAATATGTTTTGCTTTGACCTTAAAGAACAATTAGCAAAAATGACTAAACTGAACTTTTGGTCTTTGTCCTTTTTTTAAATCCAAAATCTATCACACAACCTCTCCTTGTTCTGCTGTTAACCTGTTATCTTTTGCTGTTAATGGCGGCAGTGTTTGTTTATTTGCATAATGCTATCCAACCAGATTGCTTTTTATTATATTTTTGACATAATGCTTTGACCAGGACACACCTTAAAAATCCACTTTACCTGAACTAGTTTCAAGGCTAGATTTATGACCATGAAAAATAAAATATGCTTTTCATTCTGTCATCATTACAGCTCTATGAAATACGTCACAAACATGTACAACTCCAATGGCTAAAACTGTTTTCTGGTACACAGTATTGCAGACTGTTTCAGGTTTGTTATAACTAACTTGCAGAACCATGACTGAGTCTTTATCCAGTACACAACTAACAGGTGGAAGGTTTACCCACTGCATGAAGTGTCTTCCAGTTCCGGCCCATGAAGCAATACCATCCTACTTATTTGCCAATTTGATAGAAGCCCCGATGACAAGAGGAGAGGAGACTCCTTAGTACATTAGCTGGCAGTAGTCATAAATCAGCAGGTTAGATAAGGCTTATGGATCACCCCAACACAGCGATCCATACCTCTACCATCATTACAGTGGGAAAACGTGACATTTGTGATTGATTAAAATAGTGTGGGCCGGCTTAGGCTAAATCATGTTAAGTGATGTGACATTGCAGTTTCACATATCATAATTCTGTCAAGACAATGATGGTGGAAGGCATTGTCAAGGCATGATATCTGACAACAGTAGACATGTGGAGGGACCGGGGGAGATTTATGGGAAGGTTTTAGTGGTTTAAGGAAGATGAGCGAGAGTAAAAAGTGGTGATTTTCTGTGCATTGTCACCTCCAGAGTGACTGTAAATTTTAGCCCTGCACTGTTGGGAATTGGGGACATTTACACATCCTGACAAATTGCCTGTTGTAAAAGTATTTATCGGCCTTGTCCTCCCTTTTATTCTCACAAACACACACTGCTTTTATTCACACAGAAATATTTGTCCTAAAAATTTATGTGACACAGTTATCTGTGGTGTACCTGAACTATAGCCAGACACACGCCATTATGTTAGTTTTCATGTTTTAACCCCTTCTTGCCGTACGCCCCTAATTCGCAATACGTACCATCAAATGCACGACTCCACTTAATTTAGTATCACATTGAAAGAAAGAAACCTTGAAGAACATTTTTGATGTAATTGCAAATAAATGAAGAGGTTAAGAAAAAACTTCTAGTTTTTAATTCAGTAAAAATTCCTTATCTATATCTCAGCAATTAATCAATTGAGACTTTTTGTTGCAGATTAATACTGTTTGTGCTTGTTTTGCTTGATTGCTAAAATGTGAAAAAAAATACATTTTAAAATATTTATTTTTTTAAAATAAGTATTGCCACTAAAACATCTCACTTTTGGATAAAGGTGAAGTGTTCTGAAAATATTTTTCTTTCTTTTATTTTACGTATGAGGAAAAACAATTACCCATTTTTACCACTAGGTGGCACTGTTAGACTACCAAAAGGAATCCACATTGAAGAAGACTTGTTGGTGGTGGGGGGATAGGGGGTAGGTTGGGGGGAAAAAGAGCCTCACACTTACCTCACACGCAGACAGAGCTATAATTTACTAATAGTGTGGGAGCCGCCATTGCTGTTATCTTTTAATAGATTTGTACGGCGGAAAGCAGGTGCCTGTTGTTAATGTGTCCAATTGCCCAAGTTGCCTACAGAATTTAGGGCATCCATCACTGTCGTCAGCGGTGACACCCTGTCGTTCTACTTCATGCAGTGGGCAGGCTGGGCTGGGCTGGTAACAGATGAGGCTTCTCGCTCCTCCAGACGCCTATAGTCACACAGACACAACCACCTTACGTGCGTGCACACACACATTCTGAAACGCACATACTACCTAACTCTTGAAAGGGCAAAGTGAACTCACTCTTTTGAGTGGAAGTTTCTGTACTCATGGAACATATGGTCCACAGATGTATAAGATGTTAGAGAGTATGTTACGAGTAATCATAATACAAATGTAAATGCAGTGAACCTTTTTTTTCATTCTGAACAATTTAAAACACAGTTTAACATATATAGTTTTTCTCTCTTCACAATAAGACCTTATTAAACAAGCAACAGCTTCTATAGAATTTTGTTTATTTCATTTTACAGCATGACTAATTACTTTGAGGGCTTAGACATTTCTAATATGCTCACTCTTAACACCAATTGACTGTTTTTATTAGTTTTAGTGACTTTTTCTGAAACAACTCAACACTGGAGCCTCTTTATTTTTGAATGCATTCCCTTCTGTTTACTTAAAATTTTAGTATTATCCTATTGAATTCTATGAATTTATGATCATTTTTGATTGTATGTTTACCTTACAATTAGCGGCACGAAGCCCATTGAGATGACTGTTTATGTTAATTTGGGCTATATAGATAAAGTTAATTTGAATTGAATTGAACACAACTCTTTTTATATGAAACAAAGGCAAAACTGAAGAGTGATGGGAGCTTGAAATGTGCCCACCACGGCACATCATTGCTTACAGTGATGAAAGTCTTCCGGGAATTCCCGGAAATCCGGGTTTTTGAGCAAACCGAACGTACTTTCCGGGAAATAAAGACCTGATCTCTACGGACAAATCGCTTTCCGGATTAAAAAATGGTCTGAAATCAGCTAATTTTAGCTTTATTTTCTATATTTCTCCGCAGATCGCTTCCTCTATGGTCGTGGCCATCTCTCGTCTTCCCGGCCTAATTGACCAATGACGGGACGTTTTAGTTGCTTTCGGATGCGTCGACGGGTCTGATTGGCTCTGTCTGCACCACGTGGTCAGCGTGACTTGCTTCCCTAGAGACCAAAACTGGCGGACCCACGCTAAACTTTCACAAACACATCTGAAGAGTTTGCGATCAAATTTGTGTTAAAATAATGGCAGGCATCGTCATTATTGAGCGTGGTCACGACCTCAGTTGTGAGAAGACGATAAAAAACAAATTGAAGTGGTCTTGGCTGGAAAAAAAAGATTTTTAAGGTAGTGTAGGTCAAATACTTTTTTGTGTAAAATAATCTCAAAACCACATTTTGAAATAATTTCAATTTTAGTTTTGAGTTTCAGTTTTTATTTTGAATACGTTTCTTTATCTAATTTATTAGTATTTCCTAATTACCATGATTTAGTTCAGTATAGTTGACATTAATTATAAGTATTTGATGGTTTGGACCCGCACTCCCTTAAAAAATAATGTTTACAATGTTTAGCTTAGTTTGTATGTTTGTTTTGATATTTCCCAGATTACTTAGTATTGGTGTTAAAGAATTGATGTATTATGTTATAGAATTATAGTTTAAAGCAGATCCCATATTTTGATGTAATTATAGTTTGAGAAAACAGTGCAAGTGGATGTTGTACATCAGTCATTTCTAAAGCAGAAATAATGTATAAATAACTGAGGTATTTTCATAGAATATCATAGTTACTGGTGTTCTTTTTGCCATTTGGGGCTTTGATGTTACTATATTTTAGCAATTGTATGTTTTCCAGCTTTAAGGAAAAGCGTAGATTGTAGGATTGTGTTACTTTGAGCAATTTTCCAAATTCTTTTTTAGGACCAGCAAGTCCTTAATGGAGAGTCAAACTAGGGGTTTGAATGACAAATCATGATGCTCCAATTAGTCTTAGTTTCTAGCTAGCTGCCAGAATGCACCAGAATGCATCTAAGACCACGTATTTTCCCAAAATTTCGCTCTGTGCCCGCCATATCGCTCAAAGAAAAGTTCAGGGATTTTTTCCATGCCTGACTTTCATCACTGTGCTTAGTGCAGCTAAGGAAATTGGAGTTTAGGATGAACTTTCATCCACAAAGTGACCACAAAAAAGGTGTCATTAATAAGCAGACGGGAGGAAGGTCTTCCAGTTGTTTTTACGAAAAATGCTCACACTACTTCATGGGTAAGCAAAGCTTTTGGGTGAAACTTTTGCTATTTTGACCTGTCAACCAGGCACTTCTGAGTAAAAATCCATGTCAAGATGCAATTTTTATCCAGTAAAAGTTCCAAAAAGTCGAACTGTTGAAAAGTTAAAAGTAATTATTTGTTTAGTGCAAATGTAATCTTTTCTCAAACTTTGGTTCAATATTGCAACTTCTTGGAAAAAAGTTTCACAGAAGAACTTAGCATATTTTTATTTCATGAGATGACCAAACCTTAACAGGCTGTCCAATTTTCAAGTTTTAGAAAATACCTATAAAAAATTGTTTAAAATGGGTTATAAACTAAACAAATGAATACAAAACATGTATGAGCATTTAAACATCTAAATAAGTTTAGAAGATGCATATAAATACAAATCATTTTCTGAAATGTGAACCGTTCTTACTTTTATTATTATTATTTTCAAAAACTAAAGCTAAAGTCAACACGAGGTAAAAAATAATAGCAATTTGAACATTTACCAGTCATCACTGTTGTCCCTTCCTTCCCCTATCTTCCTCTTCCCTTTAAACTTATGTGCTATTCGGGGGGGTCTTCTCTGAATAAAAACCTCTCTTGAACTTCATGCAGGTGGTACACCATGAATGACCCACATAACAAAGAAGGAAGGGTCAGAAGTAATGTTGGGGCAGCTGGTGTTGTGAAAATGCCTCTATCTCATTCCCTTCCTCTCAATGTTCAAACCATTTCCTTTTTGAATAACATTATTACAAATCTTCCGTAAAGTCATGTTGGATCTCAGGTCTTAAGATGCACCTCGGTTTAAAGATGTGGAAAAGCAGAGCAAAGTGCAACCTTAAAACTGTAATACATCTATAATTACTAACACTGCAATGTTAAAACATGATGCATTTTATGTGGAAATAATTTTAAAAGATTTGGGGATAAAGATAAATGCTAAAAAAATGCAAAAAAGCTGTTGTTGCAGTGGACTTGAGACCTGCTCTGTCATATCACAGCCTATGTTTATTAAAACACATCTTTAACTTTCTGCTGTTGCACAAAGTTATGTTAAGCTGAAACTTCTGTTTTCTTGTATCTTGAAACCATATCATTTTGTTTCATTTATAATTACTTCCAATGGTGTAACTAAAGAATACTACAATTGACAACATTTAATGAACCCCTGCACATGGTGTTCTCTGTGATGAAATAATTAACATTTTCCATATTTTAGAAAACTCTATGAAAGATGGCGCTCCTCCAAGCTTTAAGTTGTTGACCTGGCTGCACTCTTGAGCCTAGCCAGGGGCACCACGTTGCTCACAGGTTTGCCCTCCACCCTGGAAAACCCTTTGAGCAGCTGTGTTTCTTTAGACCCAGGCTGAGAGTTGGATGGTATACAGAGGTGCCTGCTAATACCTTGTTAGGGCTGTTTCAGTTGTTGGGTCCTGGTGAGGTCACTGTCAGCACTACTTTAGCTGAAGGTGCTTGATCTGCTGCATGTTGTATGAAGCCAAGGGCTTATGTGCTGGCCGTTTGTTACCGACTCTGAATTTATTTTTATTTTTTTGTGCCTGAGGCCTTGTTCTTGTGACTCACTTGGAGCATGAGCAGTCCTGTAGCTTTGATCAGAAATGACACATTTTGCTTTACAGAATTTCAGTCAACAAAAGGGAGGGAGCATAAATAATGCACATCTTCAGCATTGTGCACTGATTCTAGAACATTTTTGACAGAAAGTTAGTGGGATGTACAGTCCATCTAAAAAGTAAGTCAAGTTTTGGCAAAGGAATGCTTCTTTTTCTTACTATTCTCTTCTGTTTAATTCATTAACTGTCGATACATTTAAGTTTCAGAGATTAAAAACCCTTCAGAAGAGTGGTACAGCCTCTGCACCCTTTCTTCTTCTCTGACATACCTCTTTACATTAAACAGAACCTCTTAGTCATGCAGTAATTGAACCATCATTTTATTTTGCACCATTTTCCTGCAGATTCTCTTTTATGCTTTGGATAATTGAAGCAGGTTGATGCCTTTCCCAGATCTTCCCACACTTCTCAATTTATGAATAGTGTTGTACTGCAATGACATCAGGTTATAATTATTTAAAAAAACCCGCCTGAAATCTTCAGAAAGCCTTAAATAATTATACTCAGCCACTAAGTCAATGTTGCTTAAACTCAAAAAAAAAAAGAAAAGAAAATCTTTATGCACATGCAGACACAGTAATTTTTTGTAAAACCTAATGGAGTTAAATGTATTTATAGAGCTACAATCTAAAGTGTCTTATCTTAACTTGAGTTTCTGAAATATTTGAGCAAAACAAAATACCTGGAAAAATATTTTATCTACTGTTTTTTTTAATTTGTTTATTTAAAAATAACTGAAGTACAAACATAGAGTGGTTAACCTTAACATTTTGAAATCAGCATGTGTTTTTAAAACCAATTTTTTGTTCTGTAAGTATTTTTAGCTTAAAGCATCATTTTTGTATTTGTTTGTCTTTTTTATTTCTCAAAGAATGTTGTGTCATTCCACCAAGTGATTGATTATTGCAAAAAGAACAGATCCAAGCTGACTGTGATGAACTGATCAGTAGGAGGAGCTTTGGTGATCATTTGTGTTCTTTTGTACAAACCGGTAAATAGTTTAGCTTGTTGCAAGATATATGAAAAATAAATAAAAAATGAAATGTAAAGGGTGAACGTTGCTTCGGTGTTGTCTAAGTTTAGCAAAGCTCGGAGAACCAGAGGGTCATCTTTCAGCTTCTGTCTTTCGTTATTTCTCTCTTTTCAGCTTTCATCTTGGAACAAGTTAAGCGTTAGAGGGGACAGACTTGCCAGCGAGCAGCTAATATTAAAGACAAGCTTTTTGACGAATTCCAACTCCTGAATGTGTTATCGTTTACAATCCAAAACCCACTCCCACTCCCCCACTCCATCCCTCTGCTGCCTCAACCTCTGCCCTCATACCCAGCCTTTTGTGAGGAAGGGAGGGCACCTCCGAGGCTCTCTTTGTGATTATTCACACATGGCAGTGGCCCTGTATTTTTTATTTTTATTTTTTCATTTTTATCCACAAGAGGAGAACAAGGAAAGAAGGGGCCACATATGTATGGATATGGTAAAAATATTCTACTGTAATATGTACAAGGCTGCATTTTTCTTGTTTTTGATTCGATCCGAAACGCTATTTCACTATCCTAAAGATAAATATGCTGATGCAAAGAGAAACTCTGTCCCACACCCTCCAATCCTAAATTTTTCTTATTATTCTGAAGATAAACATAAGCTTGATAACAGTTTTGATGTTAACAAAAAAAAACAAGTAAAAGGAAGTAAGCATAGAGAGGCTGGATACAAAAATTAGCCATATTTCCCCTTTTCATGCATTCTGATTGAGTTCTTTTTGTTAAATTCATTTAAAGTAAAAACTACTTTTGTAATAAAGATTTTTTAAAAGCCTTGAATGAGTGCCATCACTCGTTTGTAGACTTTTTTTCCTGCAGTGTTTATTGGGTATACACTTGAAATCTCAGTGGGGGAATCCAATGTTGAGCTGGCCTGGAAGTGTTGGAGTAAACAGTGAATGAAAACACAAATTAGGGAATATCACAGCATAGTATTTGGACAGACACTTGTAAAGTAACAGCACACGTTTCAAGAGGGAATTTGAAAGATCCTGCTGCTTTTTCAAAGAGAAATTCTTACTTTAGAACTATAAAAACCTGATTCTGTTTTATATTCATTCTTCTGTGGAATAGCCAGCCTTTTTAAATTTTTTTAAATTTTATTTTATTCCATAAATGTTGTTTCAAAGCAACTTTAACCTTGACTGAAAGAGTTAAATAAAAGCAGAGAATCGACAGAAAGGTTTGGGGAAAAAAATAATTCACTTATTATGTTATTTGTCAGGGGCAGTGCATTTGTGCATGTTAACTAACTGTGCCATTGGTCTTGGCCTGCTTGTAATAGGGTTCCAGCACAAACATTTTCTCTGAGGGACTTTTATTATTAATTCTCTCTGAACACATCCATAAATGAATAATGAAATAAATAATAAAAATGTTATTACTTTTGGCAGCTGGGTCATTTCCTGCATTTTCCTCTGCTTGTTTCTTTACTAATTAACTTTCCAAGGAGTTGTCCTCCTTTCATTGAAAAATAAAATTCGTCTGTGGGGTATGGAGTTTTGGGCAAGAAAGAAACCACAACAAAAGTCCTTCACACTTTTTTCTTTTCTTTTAGAAAATAAATATATGGCTTGTCAGATTCAAATTTGCAAATTTGCCTTCTGCAAACAGGATCTCATAGGGATGGGAATTCTTATAAACTAGAATAAGATGCGCTTCACTTATTTGGCAATTCCTTGCTGCTTTACAGCTCCTGATGAAGGTGCTGAACACAAGAATAAAACATGATAACTCAATTACAATAAGACAAAGACACAGCATGTGTTTTTATTGTAAAAAAAAAGGAAAACTTTTCAACATAGCAAGAAAAGTCTAGGCTCACTTTAGATTCCATACAATGATGTCTTCCAAATTTTCTCGATCAGTTGATCTATGCTTCAAAGTCATTCTATCGCTGTACCATGTGTATTGTGGGTTATTTATCGCTGATCATGTGACGTCACAATGCAGTGATTCCTCCCTTTAACTGCAACATTTAACCCTACATACCTATTTGTACTATATTTGATTTATGCATTCCTAGGAATCTCATCTCATTAATATGATCCAAATGTTCCTTATAAAGTCATTGTATATAACTTGGTTCATGTTTTCTGCCCTGTAGTATATCATCATTCCACTAGGGGCAGTAGAAAGCCTTTTTTTTACTGTTCATTGCAAAGGGCTGCTACCACGAAATCTCAAAAACACTTGGTGGAAAAAGACATTGTGGTTTGAATAAAACAAATTCATCTTTTGTGATTTTTTTAAATCACTACTTGATGTATTGAAAGAGTGTAGAAGAATGTACTGATTATTAATCTTTTATAATACAGATACCATTTTACACTGCATGGATCAAACTTAATATAGTGAGTAAAAAAGGTGCGTTTTTCCTAAACACTCATATCAATATTTTTGCATCTTAAATTAACATTGTTGAGAGCAAAAACTTACTAAATCACCCAGCACATCTTAACTTATACTGTCTACATCTCATTAAATAGATGATATTGCTAATCTATTTTGGTGGATTTTAAAGGGCTTAAAAACATTGTAATTCGGAAAAAAACAAAGTTCTGTCAATGATTTGATTCAGTGAGCTTGACAGGGTTAAATTGTGTGAGTAAACATACCTTATCAACCCGGGATGACCCAATTTGATCATGTTAGGCCTTTCCTTAAGCATCACACATGAAGGACTTCAGGCTACTGTATGTCTAATTTAGCAAATAACTGCCTCTCTCTTGTCCAGTTCCTGCTTTCAGATGCTTGCCCTGTGCCCTGGACTGTGCTCTTAAAAGGTTGGTAGGCTGGGACAGAGGAATGGCGTTAAGTAGCACTCATTTAATTTGGATCTTAAAGAGGGCAATAAAGCTAAAGCGTCAGTAAAACCGCTCCCTCCACTCCCTCCGGCATTACTATATAGATGACTCTTCTCCCGCTTTTCCTTCATTATAGTCACAGCAGCTCTTTCAAACTGCTCCTTCCTTCTCGCTGCATTTTACTGTTAATTGGTTTGCTTTGTAAGGTTAGACGTGCGGACAGAGCAACTTTGGGAGTGTTTGGTCGCCATCTGTGTGCATGCACATCTAACTATCTGCAGATGGCGGGTGCTTACAGACAGGTTGCCTCTAGTTGGGGAAGAAAGCGTGAGACGCGGTTTCGGTTATTTTAACAAGATTTATAGCCGCTCTCATAGGTGACTGTTTTAGCTCTAACAATAATTGTTAGTCAGCTGTCAAAAAGGGTGATTTAAGGCAAGAGAGGGGACGAGGAAGAGAATGTGTAGATCTTAATTTGTGCATTCCTGCAGAAGAATCATTTTGAAAAATGTTTGAGCTTTTGGATTTTTAGCTTTCAAACTGTGAAACATGACTTTATTGGATTACTCTGTGGTAATTGAGAAATCTGCCTTTGTTAAAATACTATTAGTCACTCGGTGAACCAGGTAAGTAGAGAAAGAGGTAGAAATGGCTAAATAATTATTTGACAAGGTCACAAAGCATGATCAAATAAACACCTGACTGACTTATATATATAGTTTCCTGCATTGTTTTGATGGGCTGAAGTGAAAATATCCAGCTTAAATTAGGCTAAAATGAGAAATGCATCTTTAAAACTAATAAACGGAAAAAATATATATTTTTTGCACATTCCAGTACAGCTCTGTTTTTTGTTTGCTTCCACACAAAAGCTTTGATTTTTCTACTGTATGCCAAATAGTTTTCTCCGCAATAAACAGAAAAAAAAACTACTAAAAAGTTAATTTCATCAAGACAATTACCAATAAAAAAAAAAAAAAAACAACAACTATGTTTTCTATCTCCTCAGCTTTATTAGTGCAGCATGGTTACCTGAACAGTATTGAGAGAACATCCCATCTTTAATTTATTTGGTACAAATATTTAATCTTGATAAGTTGGTTAAGAAACAATTAGGTTTTGGTAAAAGTTAAACCTTCTATTTCCAATACTCAAGATTGTTCTAATTTTAATCTATTCTCTCCTTCACATTAATAACACATTAGTTATTATTGATGTTAAAATACATTTTAAAAGAGTCAGAACTATCATCTGTAACTTTATTCTAAGTTTTAGAAAAAATCTGAGACTCAAATGTTGAAAGCCTTCAAAGAGAAAAATATTTGTTATATAAAGTGAGATTTCAAGCTACATAAAGGAATGAAAGAAGTGTTTATGTGTTGTCATAATGATTTAATCCTAAATTTACAACTTTTCTTCATTCGTGCTGATAAAACAGTTTGTTCAAGCTCGTATTCATTACAGTGTGTGGTTGTCAATAAAAATGAAGTCAGAATCTTATTCAATAATCTTGCCTTGTTTGTTTATTACTGTGCATTGATGCATATTTTTGATGAGACAGTTCCCAAATAACACATGGATGTTTTTGCTGCTTGTCGCTTTTCTTTCGAGATCCCCGTTTGAAATTTCAGAAAGGTCAGACAGAATTAGAAGATGCCAAACACTTTTAAAGATTATCCCGTTTAATGCTCACCTTTATGAAATCTATACACACATAGCATTCATTAAAGTGTGTCATAAAACTGCTTACTAATGACTATAAATCAATACAGCAATTAAAGTGCATAAAAGTCTCATTAGCCAGATCCATACCACACTTTTAAATTAAAAGCACCTCCTTTGGTTTTCCCCTTTCAAACCTCAGGATCTTCTGAGAATGACTGAGAATGCAGAAAAGATTGCTTTGTTCATGTATTTCCCCCCTTCTTTTTCTCCTTCCCGCTCTCCCCAAGGTTCTACGCGGAAATAGATCCCAGGTGTTCGATAAGCCCGTAGTGGACATGACAGCAGTGCAATCAAGTGTATAAATTTAATTGCAGGCTCATTTTGTGCCGTTTATTAGCCATTTAGGGGCACATCGGTCCACTTGAACCTTGTTATTACCAGATAGAACAGCTGTTTGGTTCCTTTTGTGTCGTTGAAGGTTTTTCCTCTCTCTTTTTTGAGAACAAGGCACAGAAATGTTGCATGTCGTCAATAACGCTTAAAATACAGAATATTCTGCAATGGAAAGCCAAAGGAATATAGATAAATGGACCTGTTGACAAACTTGCACAAGTAGGTCTAATAAATCAACAAGATACAAGATAATAAAAAACCCACAAGTAATGCAGTCTATTTGGTACTTAGAGAATTTAGTTGCTTTGTTCTTTATCACGACGGCTGGACGCTACGACACAAACTGCAGATGTACAGGCTTTTTGGTGAAACCCTCTGGTGCGACACTCCCATTAATAAAAGGCTTTGGAAAAAAAACACTGCTTAATTGTTACCATGCAATTGGCTTTACTATTCCTATAAATCATCCAACTAATTGCAACAAATTGTACCCTGACATCAAGCTATGATTCCAAACCAGCAAATATTCATCATCATTGCAACTGGCCTCATAAAACATAGTCGACAGTTTCCCAGCCTGTATCTACCAGCTAACTCTACTATTGTTTCCTGTCCTCAGCATTTAAGTGCATAATTGTGAGTAAAGGAAATTTTTTATTTATTTATATTTTTATTGGCTAAAACCCAAGTAGTGAATGTGTTTTTTTTTTTATTTTCACTTGAACATGTGTGTTCTATGTACTTCACTCAAATAATTAAGGTTCCATGTGATTGGGGAAAAAAGCCCTTCAGCCCTGTGTGAAAAATTAAAGGGTAAAAAAAAATTATTAAAGAAAAACAAAGAATTCTATATATCAGTTCATTTATCTGAAGGGTTATTTAGAAAATAATAATGCCAACCTATTGCTTAGCTTTGCACAGTTTTCAGCATTATTTAATAAATGCTCGTTACTGCTGTGCGTTCTTGGAAACTGCTTGAATCATCAGCAAGCAGTCATATGATGGAGCATTTAACCCCCCCACTGCAATGTTTATTTCATGCAGACAAAAGGCTAGTTAAATCTCTTTCTCTGGGCTGACAGTGGCCATAACTGTCACTGCAGTGGATCTATTTCACAGCCCAATGCATTAACACTGCTGCTGTTTCGCAATGCTGCCAATTCACCCTGGTACTGTTAAAAAAAAGCAGCACTATGTGTCAAAACTCCACATAATAGGCTTTCCCCCAGGTGTGCATCAGCAGCTAAAGATGTTGAGGCCAAAGGTCGGGATCTGATTTGTTATGAGGGAGTTCATGGGGAATTCTGATGTGAACTGATCAATTCCACACCCTCAGCATGCACATAAATCAATGTGCATCCAGGGAGAGGGTACGCGTATACGTGCACACGCTGGATGAGACTGTGTGGGTGTGCACTCGCACGTGCACGGTCGGATTCAAGCAGACTACAGCGCAATTAATCATAAATCTCCTTTGGTATTGTGTGAGCATGTTCTTATCGCTTCGTCTTCCCTTATTGCGTTTTTCCTCTTGTTTATCCCTCTGTGTAAAATTACCGAGATCCTGGCTCGCTTGATAGTCTGCAGTAACTGGCTCCACCATGGGGATAACAGTGATTGGCCAAAGACGGGGGAGCAAAAACATCCCTTCTTTTGACAATGTTAAGCATTGACGGGCTTATTACTGTGTTCTCTGATTCAGCTGGATGTGTTCAAGGATCTTCTCTGCGGTGAAAAAGGTCAGCTGCTCTTAGTTGTGCTCAGCCAGAATACTAATACTGTCCTTATTCAAATGATCTGCTCCAGTGCTTACTAAATTGATGGTCCAGGCGCGCTAATTTAATAGTGTTGCCGTCCAGGAGAGGGACACAGCTGCAGTCACCGATGAATTAGGTGCTTCTGAGGCAAAGTTCAAGCAGGAGCCCTCTTTGCTTTTGGGGTGCATTTTTCCCAGCAAATTAGCAGTCAGAGGCGCCGCACAATTAATTAGAGCAAACCAGGGAAAGCTTGTCATTTAATAAGGTGCTTTTTTCCCACTCACACCTCTCCCACACACAGAAAAAACACTCCCCATCTTCTCATACATAACTCCCTCCAGTCTTACCCCCCCTCCCCTCATCTGTGTCTGTGTCTTCCAAGCTCTCCTCTACTTTATTTCACTTTACATAAACAGAGGGAATTGATTCACAAAGTGGTGGCCTTACTGCCATTTAAGGTATGTCTGGTTAAGTGAAAAGTGTGGTTTTGTATATGTCAGTGAGTTTGAGAGCTCCCTCCGGATTGGGCAGAGAGCACACAAGGGCCATTTGCTGTTTATTCCATCAATCAATAAATTGTGATGGATCCACTGTTTAAATGGCAATGTATAAATGTGGGACCTTGCACTATTCCTGTATGTTGTAAAAGTAAAAATAAAAGCACTTTTTGGTTTGATTGAACTACATTTCCAGGAATGTTACATTTTACATGACATTATGTAAAATTAAAGCATGTGGCTTTTTTAGTTTCACCTTGAGGGAAGAAACCTGCTTTCACTACGATTCAAACTTATTTAATTTGTCTAGTCAAACATGCAGGTCTTCAACTAGACATATCTGAAGTTTTGTACAAAGTACAGTTTTTAAACTTTAAATAACCATTTTACAGAAAAGGACTATAAATCTTGATGTTCAAAAACATCAGGGGGAAATGAATTAGTTTTACTTTTTATAGAGTTTAGAATACATGCAATATCAAAGGTAAAAACATGTTTGCTGAAATTCAAACAAAAAAAAGACATATATTTTTTATTTTAAGTTAGTTTGCTCAGTTTTTTTTAAGGACAGCTATTTGGCATTACAAAATCTTTATTCAAGTGCACAGATATTTGAAACATTTTGCGTAGACCATCCCACAACCAGACCATTGTTCCTTTAGTAAGCTGAAGGTGGAGTACACTTCATCACAAATGAGGACAGCAGAGCCATATCGGTGCTGACAGAGGTATCTTTCCCCGTATGCCCGCACAAGCAAGGCGGCTGGCTCGGTGCCTGCTTGTTTCCCCTTCAAGTAATAGACTGTAGTGAAAGCAGTCAGCATTGTTGTTGTGAGATTGATGTGACCTTGATGCCATTTAGTGCAGTGATTTGTTTATTGGCACTTATTTTGATGCATGTGGAAGAGAGCTTTAAAAGGCTCATACAGACACACACACAGTGAGGAAGATAAAGATGGGAAAAACAGCTTGCTAGATGGAAGGGAAGAAAAAGTAAGGGAGATGGAGCCTAAGAGATATACTCCTGGGGCAGATTACATAATACATCATTCACAAACCATTGTTGCCAATATGTCTTTTATACTCCTTAAATTGCTGTTGCCTTCACGGGGCCCCCTCTGCGCTTTGACAAATGCATCACATCTCAACACACACAAACATATTGTATTCTCTCTGTGTACAGTTTGTGTACAGTTAGTGGAGTCTATCACAGGCCTCCTGGGACGCTTCTATGTGAGGAGAGAAGCTGGTGTCGAGGAGTACTGTTCAGTATTGATGGAGCTATGTTTCTGTTAGGCAGTGAAAACAAAGTCTCCCTGATGCACAGTGGAGTGTAGGGGGATCAATAGACGGGGAGTGCTTCATTTCCTCGGGCTTCTACTGAAGAAACGCTCACTGATGTGTCAGGGCTGCTGCAGTTGTTGCTTTGACATAGCAACGAAACAAAGCGTCAGGCTGTACTGTCTGAGAAATGTAGACACATTCTCCACTGCACAGATACAGAAAGTTGGGATATGAACATGTGTGAAGTAGAATATTGGAAAGGGAGAAGGAACGGTCAGTGTGGAGAGTCACATTGTGCTGCTTAAAAATAACAAGAAACAGGCCTGGTCCGAGGTGAAAGGGTTTTAATGACACAGGATATAACAAGAAGTAGACTTGAGTGATGGGGAAAGGATTGGTCACAGAACAGGATGTAACCAGACATGTGACTTTATGCTGAGGAAAAGTTTGGCTGGTGCATGGCGGGATGAAACAAGGCCAGAGCCTAGGGCAGCCAGGGAGAGTGGAAAGCCCATCTGTCTCTTTAGTCAGCCTCTTCTCCTGGGGGCAGCTGTCAATCAGCAGTCCCTCATATCGCCCCATCATTGAAGCTAATAGCTATTGTCACCCTGAGAGACCAACAGGACGCTAATGCTAATGCATTTAGCCTTTTGGATGTAGACAAGAGGGGAAAAAATGCAGGGAATTAAAATCAAAGCTGCTTCAAGTACAACATTTATTAGAAAGAAATTGACAAAAGAATAAAAAAATCAAAATTGGCATACCTTCAGGTCTACACAAACCTAAAATATAAGTGCAGGTGACAGTTTGGCTGCATGGAGTGATTCAACTCACATAAATAAACATGCAGTTACAAATGCTACATTACATACGCTTAAAGGTGTAGTACTCACACAGACGAGCACACACATGCACACACCAATAGACCTAATGAAAATAAGATGGATGCTCTCTGAGAGACGGTTGGCTCTGTTATTAATTGCTGTCTGTCCCCTCCCACTGATAATGATGGGCTGTATCCTGGAGAATTTGCAGGGAGCAGATTTTATTCGCAAGGATTATTTATTGTCCTTCTCATTGGAGGAGTGGTGTGTTTAGGAAAGTGAGGGTTTAAATAATGACCTGTGTGAGATAAGTCCTCATACTAATTCCTCTTCTGCCTCTTTTTTCTCTGGCATGTCCTAAACCACTTCACTCTCATAGATTTGTGTCCTGCAGATTAAGACTTTAAAATTGATACTCAAGGCTTGAGTTTTAGATTTTTGTAAGTTCACTGTGTTTATGATCAAATATTAGCAGTTTTTATTTTTTACAATTTTCTTCAGAGACTCACTCTGATGAAAATCATGTGTTGGGTGTCTAACATGTTTTTGTACTAATTTTCCCATGATGGAGGACATATAGAAAGAAAATTAGGCCTAAAGTTAACATTTTTCTGTATTTCTTTATGAACATCACTGTGAATCAGGAGCAGATAAAAAAAATGACATTTAACAGTGACAGAAAATACAACGGCAAGCCACAAGCTCCCTTCTCTGCTCCATTCTGATGAACCCGCTTAGAATTATGGATGTATTCATTTTCCTAATCTAAGCTGGCATCTGGCTCAAAACTGTACTGTTGGGTGGTCCAATTTTGATCGCCATTTTTGTTGAACTCTTAATGTAAGGCTGGGGTTGTGATGGGCTGTAAGCTAGTGGGAGAAAGCATAAAGAAAGTCTTATACTGCTCCAACAGTCCCACCCACAACTCAGAGTTGAATTTTTATCTACTATATCCTAGAAAATGACTACATTTTTTTAAAAATTTGCCTAAAAAAGGCGCAATCATAATCTGCATGATCATAATTAAAAGACCACTGGGAACACTTTTACAAAAAAGTCGAAAGATGATCAGTTGTACTTCAATACCGCTGGCATGGATTAATGAAAAAAAGGTATTAATATGAAAAAGCATATTTATACGACAACACGATGCCCCTCCCTCACCTCCATTTCCATTGCACTCCCACAATCGATAAATCAGAATGCTTGGGTCAGGGCGGCCGAAGGTGCGGAAGCTGTGGTGACATGGAGGATGCCGGTGTAGGTGTGAAATCACTTGACCCTCCGCATTAACCTTTCTAGAGTAAAAGGCTGCGGCTGCTTTCCTCAGCACCCTGAAAGCACAAAAGACTGGGTTCTGATTAAACCGTCCTTGCTCACACTTTACATTAAACACTTCCTTAAAACCTTTCCTTAACAATCATTGCATTTGCGTAACTTCACTTCTGTGAAAAAAACAATTTCAAGATGCATCTTTCACCACATGCAGAGCTTATGTGCCATAAACTGCTGCTTATAAATGCATGAAGACGCACACATATAACCTTTAGATGTAAAAAATGTGAGGCTTCAGCTTTGGATGGCAAAGGTCACAAGAAATGATAGAGAAAGAGAGATCACGGAAGGTCTGGGTCTCTGGGGTGATCAGTGTTTTGTCATCTAGTGCGGTGTTTACTTTTTCTCAGCACAGGTTCTCCTCCCTTCATCTCCTCCCCATCCTCTGGATCGATACTCTGCATCCACAAACGCCTGGAAGGAGGCATACAAGTGTGTGAGTCAGTCAACACTTACTGAGCTAAAGGCAATGGAGTTTGAAATCTCCCAGGCTGTGGCTGCTCCTCTAACAACCTTTTTCTACACTTTACAAGCTCAATGTATCCAGGACGTGCATTAAATGTTAGTGTGGAAACTTTCAAGCAGTGGCGCAGAAGGTTAATCAAAGCATCCAGTTATAAGAAACAAATACGTTCAAATGTTTGATAAAAATTTTCATCAAAGAATGAACAAACATCTAAAAAAGGTAATTAGTAAAAAAGGTGCATTCTGATGTCCTCAGTAAAGTACACGTTTACAATTCATGCTCAAATATTTAAGAAATATTGACTAAAATTAAAACTATTTTTAGAGGATTAGTGTATATTTTTTAAACTGTTTTATTTTACAGTTTCATTTGAGCAAATAAAACCAGAACATTTATGATCCCCCCCCTTTTTTTTGTGTTGGACACCTGCTAACCGCAGAACAAACTATGTAAACCTCTGTGTGGGGTAGTAAGAAGAGAGCCTCAGATCTATCACACACAAGCCACAAAAACGTTCCCCATAATGGTGGGCAGGACTTGAACAATAAAAAGCATTCAGCTTCTCAGACAAGCTTCACTGGCCTTACAGGCGTACTCTTTCTATGGCTGCCCTTTGATAATAAATGGTCCATCACAGGGCGGTTAGTTCGTTTAGAGGCAATGGTAACTCTGCTATGCACACCTTAACCTCAGAGGCTGGACAGGGTCGCTTTTCACATGGAATGCCAGCATCTGTTCCAGGAAGTGCCCGTCTCGTTCAGGCCTAATTGTCGTTCCTCTATGAGAAGGCTGGAAAGTGAGAGCAAGAGGGGGGCTGTCACGTTCCCGTCACATCCCAATGGTCCGGTAAATAGAGCGTGTGAGAGTACCCCCAGTTACCGACGGACGAATAGCCAACCATCCCTCCCCTTTGCTCCTCCATCCTCCTTTTTTTTTGCACTCCTCTGCCTCCCCCCGCAATTTTACTTTAGCTTTCCCCTGCCTTATTTATCTCTACTCTGTCATGTTCTTCAACACACATGGAAAATAATTAATTACTGCACCCAGTGATGATTTATGATATCACAGACGTAATTAATGATACACATCAATTTTCCTGCTAAACTGAAGGGGGCTGCAGAGAGGTGCGTCGATGCCTGTCCTGGCACTGAGAAAGGCCACTGTTCTGAAAGAGGGAAAGCGGCGCTCCAAACTCTTAAACAAACCCTCAAGTTACTGCCCTTCCCATTTCCCTACCCTAACTCTTTCTCTGATTCATCCTAAAGTAATGCATGGCTGCAGTTCCGTCCACTTAACACCAAGTCCCAACTGCTCAAAATACACAAAAAAAGAGATACAGTTGTCATGACGTCTACGTCGACATGCTTACATATCTTAATCTTGCTGTGGATATGTGTGCTTTTGGATTCCATAATGGGCACGTTGAGTGTGTGTAGGTATACAATGATATATGATTCATGAAGATGCGTGTGAGGCATGTGTAATTCCATCTCTACCCTCAGGAGTAGAGACAACAAGGTAGAGCATGAATATTTGATTTGCAAGGAGAGGGTATAGGATCTATGCACAGCATTTTAAACAGACAGCCTGACATATTCCTTAAATATATGTATACATCCACACGTTTCATTTCATGCAAAATTATTTTATTTTAATTGTCTTTTCCTTCTGCTTTAAATGGAGAGGTGCATTGTTGAATTTCTAAACCTCATGAACAGTACTGCTGCTGTTTAGGGGGTTTTAGAGCGTGTGAATAATCCAACTGGAAGTTTGTTTTAATAATTTTTTTTTGCCAATATGTTTCTCTTGGAGAGCAGCCTAAAGTTACAAGCAGAGAGTATAGGCAGAGCCGAACATTATCATGAAAAAAAATGTCAAGGAAAAATCTTTTAAACGTTTTTAACCAAGGAAACATCTTTACAAGCTGGTGTACTTTCAACTTCATTTCAAGCCTTCTTCCTGTCTCCACCTGCTTCTATAAATGTGTGGTTATGGACTTTAAGAACTGCCCAATGATGTCAACTTACAGAATGTAGACAGAGAAAGCAAGCAAAAAGATGTGGACTCGGATTAGTCTCCATAGCAACAGCAAAGTAGTGTAGATGGTCACATTTTTCTACATGTGAAAATGATTGACAGGTCTATTCCTCTACAGCTGACCCTTGGAAATTAGCTAGTAAGCGTTATAATACCCAGTTGCATTGACGAGGTCTCCATACTTTTTAAAGTCCTCTTGTAAGTGCTTCACTTTGGCATTTGCATAAGAAACATGGCATGCTCGGTGGAGGGGGTTTGGGGTTGTTGTGGGGTGCTTTCATATCTTTAGCTTGACGGCTTCTTTGTGATCAAGGGGATTGAGGAGAAGGAGTGTTGCCAGATGAGAATAACTTAATTTACAAAGCTCAAAGATGAGAGAACAGTTAAGGGGTAGAAGTTCAACATAAAGGCCCTCTCAGGCAGTGGTGACGGGGAAAAAAAAAAAAAAGCTGCAGTGTCTGAGCATATGAAAAACGGTCACAGTTATGCGCATCAAAAGCCTGCAGCTATTTGCTGAGACCACACATTATGCCTATTTTTTTAAGCTCTATAAAATTAATGTGATTTTCAAGATGACATAAAAAGTGCCAAAAAATTACAGAATGTTTTGTTTTTAAACAAAAAAAGTCATATGCATTCGTTGTTATTTTTTTTATTTTTTTTTAACATCATCCTAACGATGACTGCAGAGAAAGATTATCCATAAAATGTAATATTAAAACTCGTTGCCATGGAATTGTAAAGCAAGTGTGACAGCAACAAGTTCACACCTATTGGAAAATCTGAATTTAAGAAAGCCTTATCAGCAACACACACACAGAGACACGCAAACACAAATACACTATTATGCTAAAACAGCATAAAAAAAGCCAATTTAATTGGCCAGATTTTTAATAAGGATATAACAAATGAAAAACTATGTTGATAAAATAAAATAAAATAATAAAGAATCTCAGAAACTACATTTTTAGTGATTTAAGAGACGCACATTTTCTTTCTTCACTTCGGTCAAGCAGAAAATATTTAAGCAATTTATAAATAGTGGCATTTAATTTTTTAAGAAAGTAAAAATAGTTCTAAAATATCTGAAACTGATTTTAGTTCCTAACAGCTGAAATTGAATAGACCTTATTCTCTAGTGTCTTTTCAACCTAAATTGCATCATATTGACACTAGGAGGCACCAGTGTACTACAGAATGTTGCATTTCCATAGTGAATACATCAGGTAAGGAAATTGTCCTTTGAGTAAGAAAGAGCATTTAATATTACAAAATGTGTTTACCAGCGAGAGGGATAAAAAGTCAATTAATAGATATTTCACTTTTTTCTGATGAGCCTATAGGAGTAATTTGAAAGCATTGTGACACAGGAGAAGTATTTGATTTGTCAAATCAGCTGAAATATCTTCATTTGAGAAGAAACGACTGAAGTCAAAGTAAAAACTATGAAAGTATGATTTGAAAACAATCATGTAAAATTAAAAGTTATAGTCATGAAGATGAGAGAGCAATTAATAAATCAGAAAAAAGAATCAAATTGATTATTAGTTAATAAAATACGAAAATACAAAAACACATGTACAAAAAAAATATTTGTAATGTAAAATTAAACGTATGAAAAGATGTTTAATTTTCTATTGGGGGTGAAAATTTGGTCTGTCTTTCTTAGCAGTTAAAAAGTGTAAATCCTACTTTCTACCAAAGTGGCAACACTAACTTTTTTCTTTTGTTTGATTCTCTATATTAACAAAATATTAAAAGTGAAAATTCCCATTACCTTGAACTGTAGATTTAATTTGTTAAAAGTGTTTTTAAGTTCACGCCTTGCTTTGATTCTAAAATCAATCCAGTCCAAAAGCACTACATTCATTATTTACAATTATAATATAGCCTTAAAATTGTTTATTTGCTGTAAATCTTCCGACAAGCATCATTTCCCTTTTTACTTTATTTTTTTTTATTGTATTTAGCAAAGCCAATAAAATAATGTAAAAGTCCTTAAAGGACTTTTGAAAGATAAAATACAGTGTAGTCAGGAAGGCCTTTTGTCCAAAATCAGGAGAATTAAAAGTATTCTTAAATCAAACAGAAAGGAAAGTATAAGACCTGGACTGGCTCTATTCCTGTTTGGGTTGAGTAATGAATAAAAACAAAAACATTTGGTTAGCGTAATTTCTTTTTTTTAACAGGACTCAGTGTGGCAGCATACTGCTGTCTTCAAGTTATAACTAGTCTGTGTCATTGTTTTTATGAAAGTAGTAGTTATTGACCACAAAAAGCCTTCAGCGCTCATCTGTTTTGCTCAGTTGTTGGACAGAACAAGCGAATAAAAAAAAAAGAAAAAAAAAAGAAAGTAGTTGTTGAAGCTAGTCTCATTAAAAAAAGAAAAAAAAAAGCATTTTCTTACTATTTTGTTAATTTGGCACTAATCTCTACTACAATACAGAAAACTATACACTCAAGTTTTGACCTTGAACTGGTACAAGGTTCACTGTGTCTCTCCCTCACTGTCTGGTAAACACCAATAAACACGCGTACACACACGCACACACACACGCACACACACACCGACCACCAGCACCCTGAGTAATCATTGTTCAGTGGGTTTGGTCAGCATGTTGTCACCTGTATCCCATTAAGAGCATCTTTGGCATAGCACACAATCACCCAGTATGTCCCCCTCCTTCTGTATCTAAGTCACAAGCGTACCTTGTCTTCATCTCCATTCACCCATCCTCCACTCCTCAGCCAGTCTGCTCTGCTGTGCTGTCCTTTTTTCCATCTATGATCTTTACACTGCTCTTTTCCCTCTGTTTAGTTATAATAATAATAATAATAATAATAATAATAATAATGGTAATAATAATGATAATAATAATAATAATAATAATTATTATTATTATTTTTTTTTTTTGTGAATTTTGTTTCTTTTTTCTCAAAAGCAACCTTTGTCCACAAATTTTACATATTTTCTCTTCAACACTTGCCAAAATAAGTTTTTAATATTCACACAGTTTTGCATTAATGTCAGGAGATGGGGACAGAGGAGCAGTAAATTTGCTCCTTGGGTCATCAGGAAATTTAACTGAAAACCGATTCAATTCTTCTAAAGAATAACAGAGATTATTTAGAGATTATCATTAATAAATTCTCTTTATTTTATTAATTTAAATTTTACAGAACATTTATTCTAATGTCATTGGTTTGAGAATTTTATAAACAAAGTGACATACATATCAGTTCATTTTAATAAATTAAAATGTAAAAAGATTTTCTTTTCATGTGTATGAAATTAATTATCTGTAACAATCTGACAAAATGTAGTGCTGTAAATTCTTTTTTTATTTTAACATTTTTTCCCCACTTTAACTGTTTTATTATTTTTTTTATGCACGAGTATCAAAAAAAAGTATGAAAATGTGTCAACATCCATGTGTGTTTATATTCCCCTAATGCCCTAGTTGCACCCATACCACTGCTGGGCTAGTGGGAACTCTGTCCCTATCATCTGGTCGTGACACCTGCTCTGTGGGACATGGCAGCTCCCTTAGAAAAGCGGCACAGTTCCAATCATCTACATGCCATAACCTTACGGCCGCCTTTGTCCCCACCTCGGCCAAGATTCATTTGTGTCGCCCCAGCAGGTCTGACCGCTGAACAATTCCCAGGCAGAGCAGGAGAAAAATACATTTCACTGATTAAAGATATCTGGTGACCGCTCTACATGCTGTCAGGACAATGTTAGTCTACCCTCAGCTTCAGTATCCACAACCCACCCCCCGCGCCCCCCATACTTGCCTCCCTTATCACTTACTTGCCTCATGTATTTTTTTTTAAATCTTTTCCACTCGTGACATTTTTTGCCTAAAGTATTTTTATTTACTGTACATAAATATACACATAGCAAGAAGTTTTTTTTTTTTTTCCCCTTTAGCATCTCAACGTATGTGTTGCATTTCAATTAAAGTGGATTGGGTCTTCCCTTTAGAAATTCTCATGAAGGTACGTTACAGACAGAGACATCCACATGTGGATACTTAAGGGGTGTACTAAAATACTAAACAGTACCATGACAGATTTATCTTTAATGTTTTGCACATTTAGGGACATGTAGGCGAAGCTCCAATAAACTAAGAATTTGAGGTATCAGTATGAGTAGAAAATGGAATAATAGACTGTGATGCAGTTGAAAAGGTAGAATAATATAGGGAGGAAGCAATAGGGCAGAGTAAAACAAGGATTGATGCGGGATTGGTACAAAAAAAGACAGAACATGTGTGCTTTATTGTGAGTACGTGTCTCATTTCAATGACTGTCAGGCCTGACCTTGGTGCTTTTTGTGGTGCACTCCTCTAGCAACATACCAGCCGCTGTACAATAAAATGGAGGACAGCATGCAGATAGTAAATCAGAAATAGCAGGGCTACTGTGCGCTGAATGTGTGTTAAGGGTCCTGCACTGCAGTAAAAGGGCCTTGCAACACGGGCCTGAGGCAGGATAAACTTTCGAAGAGACCTTTGCTGTGGCTTAGCTTAACTGTGATCAAATATCAGAGTTGACAAGTTGTATACAAAGTGTTTATTGTTTGGAAGTTTGTTTCCTCCGTCTGCTTAGTAATGTTTGTTGAAGGGTCTTCTCTTTTTCCCTCATTTCTTCTTCTCATCATGCTTCAAATGATCAGAAATGTGTACTTTTATTTTACATGCGGCATTTCTGCAGACCAGCAGGGGACAGTGTTACTCGATTTATGAACTGATAAAATCTAACAAACACGTATACATGATTAATTAAAAGGGAGACATTCCTATCTTTGTTCTCGTATTTGTTCCTGACTTTGTTCACATGCAAGTTTTATTCCATTTTTACGTTGTTGGTTTGACTCAAGCGCCCTGCCTCTGTTGGCAAAAGCACACAGATGCAGAATGGCCTATAACTTCAAATGACTTGATTGTTCTACTTTCTTCATTTGGTACATGTTATATGGGTCACATGTTTGGGAAGGTGGAGTTGGAAGGGATGTGGGAATTGGCACATCTTTTTTTGATCATTTTGCCCATTTTCATTTCAGGAGTCACCTCCAAACCCTAATTAACAAGGAAAGCTATCAAATCAAACTTTACCAATCCCAAAGGTGCTGTCAGCAAGCAACTGGCACACACTTTCTCTGTGCCCTTTTTCATGCCACCTTTGGCGTTAGCTTTCACTCCACTCCGCCAATAATTGTGTGAGTCTATGTGTGAGTGTATGTTTTGGGAGGAGAGCAGGGGTCAGAGTTCAGGGGGAATGACAAGTGCTGCCGTTATTACGAAGGGCAAAGATCTGGAGACATCAAACCCTCCACAGGCTCATCATCCGCACGTGGATTTGTGGCTGTGTGCCGCTAATTTGCTGTGTGTGCGTCGGCAGCCCTCACTTGCAATTGCTCGCATTTGTCTTTTTGTGTATGTGCAGTGGTGCTTGGGAGCGTGTTTGTATGCATGTGCGCATGTCAGAGGCGACAAGCGAGCGTTAGATGTCAGCAGAGGTGAGAGACTGTGGAATATGGAGAGCAGTAGAGTGGTGCTCCGTGTGACACTAGTCCTGTAGACAAGGGTTAAGCAGGGAATAGGGAATAGTCCTGAGGTAATAGCATGGGGGTGGAGGGTTGATGAGGAGTGAACAAAGGTGACGCAGTGTTTCACAGACATGACACCCTGATATGCTTTGTTGACTCATTGGATAGGAGCATGTGAGTGAAAGAGTGCACTCTCGGGGGAAATTTAAGAGCAGTCAACATCAGACTTTATGCTATGAAAGTAAAAAATAGGGCAAATATACCAGCCTACGATGGGAAAATAATTCAGTTGTGCAGACGTCAAGCTGTGATGTCAAACATCTCTTTCTTTTTCAAGCCAATATGACTTAGCTCATCATGAAAAAGATGTTATTTGAGCTATGATTCAACCTGTGCATAAATATGAAACCCTTCGTTTTCACATCGCAAAGTCATTCATTATTAAATGCTGAGGCTGTGGGTTTTTTGCGGCACATCTTTTGTCATATTCCTGCAATACGTATAGCCTCAGAGCTATGTCATGCTCTCTTGATCTAGCCAGAAACCAAAGGCTACCTTACACTAAGGACGACGGAGGTGACTTTTCCTCCTGGTTAAGTCTCTGGTGCCATTGTGCTCTGAAGTTCAAAATCTGCTTCTCGGGTCCAATGACGTCTAGAAAGGGTACCTAGCAAACACTTGACCTTCCATTAATTGTCTCGCATGCATAACCACTTGTTAATTACTGAAAAAGCCAAATTGGCTTCCAAAGCAAGTTTGATAAAGGTCACTTACTTCTGGGTAATGAACGATCTCAGCAGCTTTCAAGTGTGCTGGTCTACTTCTATGTGGACTTGTTCTGGCAGAGAATGTATGAGCTATGAGGAAATTTGTTTAGACACAAATTTTAGGGTTTTTGGGGACTTTCCATCAATTAGTAGCACAGAAATCCAATTCCTGACTGTAGCTTGTTTCAAAGGGAGTTAAGGATTACTAATTAATAATCTGTGTATGTTTAGTCCCTATTCACCTCATTGGCCTCTTTACCTTTCCTTTATATCTTTGTCAACTAGTGTACATCAGAAAAACATGTGCAGTCTTTGTAGTGATTATCAGGAAGTCATCTTTCTTTTCTTTTTAATAAATGATAGAGGTGTTATTTTAGAAAACCTGTTAAAAGAGGGAGAAGATCACATACAGAGGAAGTCATTGAACAGAAAGACTATTATATGATGCACAGTAACACTTTTGTCACCTTTAATGTCTCAGGAATGATTACTGTTAAGTATATCTTCTGCTCTTTATTGCAGCTTATGAAAGCATGTGAATGGCAGCCAGCATTAAGGAGTGGACCTTCTAGGCTCCTCTCTGCATTTATGATTTGTCTTAAAGGTTTTCCCGGTGTGTTTTTCTGTCGTCTTTCCTATCTTTGAATTGAACTTTTCCTCATCCCTCTATTTCTCTGGGTCTATTGCCTGCATGAGATGATATTTAAATGTAAAGGTCTGGTGGTATATTGTGCTAACTACACTTAAGTCTGTCTGCGTAGGCCTCAAATCCAAATTACATGCGGATGTCCGGGCTTCAACCCTGCTCTGTAACCTTTTGGAATGTTAGTTGATGTTTACAGGTATTCCAATCACTTCCATTCCCCTTCCTTCTTTTTTCTACCCCCTTTTTTTAATAGCTCCTGGTATTGTCTTGGTCCTTGCTGACAACAAAGGGGATAAATGCAATGCCTACTGTAAGTCCCTGCGGTTAGGCCTTGGACATGACACGTGTCAGCCTATGATAAATTGGCTGTGTGTCTGTTCAATTTCAAATGCAAAGCTCTACAGGGAGGGGAAGAGGGAAAGAGAAAAGAACATGATGGAGAATTGGGTGAAAGGGAGCGAGGGAGTGAGATGCCGGCATGTTTCTGGCACAGTGAGAGGAGGATGCCTCAGATGCTGGATGTTTGTGTGTGGGGCACAGATAAGGCAACGCACAAGTTTGAGGACGGGATGTCTGGGTTGTCCACGTCCTTGGACTTGGACGGGGGGGGGGTCTTGGCAAAAGGACAGGTGCTAGAAATGGGGGGTTGGTGAAGTCTGAGTGTGTGGGGAGTTGAGAAAGAGGGATAAAAGGATAGACAAGGAATGAAGGATGAGGAAGCTCTTTCTCACAGTGCTGATGAATCACTTTTTGCCTTTATGCACTAAAACAAATTAGTGTCACCTTGTTGTCTACTCTGCTTGTGTGCAATTGTTTTATTTAAATTGGGCTTCACTTTTGTCTTTTGTATATTTCAATGTAATAGAAAATGCCTGCAACTCAGAGTTTAAAGGGAAACAAAAAGCTTAAAGGAAAAGAGCTGCAGTGTTTCCCGGAGATGCCGGTCTAATAATCGTCCTGTGCTAATCAGTGCAGCTGGGTTGGAAGAGTTGGCGCTCTGACACTCAGCAGCCATGCGGTGTTGGGAGAGAGAGGCAAGGATGTGAGCCAAATCCATCTTGCATCTCCCAAGCAGGGCTATAGGAGGGGGTTGCTATGTGAAGAGAGCAAAAAGCAGCTTCTGCACCTTATGATGCTTGCACGTCGGCTCGAATCCCTCCGGGGATGAAAAAGTAAGGACTGGGCTTTTTTCTGAACGAGGCCTGAGAGGTGACAAAGCCGACATTATGAAAATGTGAGGTTAAGCACAAAAAGACAGACTCATAGAGGATCCTTGGCAAAAAGGCTGTCTTCCAACTCTATCAGGGCCTCCCATGGTGGCTCCTTCTCCTTCCAGGATCCCAATCTAAAATTAACCTTTTTTAATAATTGAAAGGGGAGAGGATTTCCTAGAGTTAGTATGTTTACTCGCTACTATCACAGTCATCTGTTTTGCAGTTTCTGTTTTTACTTTTAGATGTTACGTACTGGGGAGTAGAATTATCATGCAGCTAAAGCAACAACTTTGACCATTTTTTTTTTTTTTTTTTTTTTAGCTCAACGGCCCCTGTGAAGATGTTTAAGTGCTTGAATCCATGCTGTACTGACACTGCAGAAAAGCGAAACACATTTGGATATTAAAAAAATCAAAGACAGGGCAAAGAAGACAATGGGATAATGGAAGAAAAAAGGTTCAGGAGTGTGACTGTGCTGAGCCAGGAAGTGATTTTTTTCTTTTCTCCTTGTGATCTATCCACAGATGAACTCTCTGACACTTCATCTGCTGTGCTGAAGAGACGTCGCCGTGCCTTAATTGAAGTGGGTTTGTCTCATCCCTTTTCTCCCATGATCCTGTTCTCTATGGGTCAGTGAGAGGTGGGTGGGTGGGGACCCCTGGAGTACGAGGCATTGGCCGGATTGCTATTTGCCTCCTACGGTCCCACTGAGAGGATGTTAGATTGAAGTTATTTTATGCTTGGCTTACCTCTCTCCTTCACTCTTCTGCATCGCGCATTCTGCTCTCCGCTCTTCCTCTGGACAACTTCTCCTTAATCTCACCATTCTAAAAACCCCTCATGCAGCAAGATGGGGGGAAGGCATCCGTTACACTGTAAAAGTACCATTTTTTTGTCCTTTAGTTAAATATATTTCCCCCTTGGAGCTCAGTCATGTCAAAAATGGCTATCATTTCTTAAAATGGTTTCTCTTAAGTACAGGTGGAGCTTACCTGCAGGTTTCTGAGAATATTTTGTCCAGTTTAACAATATTTCGGAAGAGTTCCTGTAACTTTTACATTTAAGAAAAAGTTTTTAGACACTCCGCAGAAAGTTTTGTTGCTTTGGGTGTGTGAATGTGTGGGCAGTAGAGTGTTTATTCTTCCACGAGGGAGTTCCTGTGTGAGCGCACGGCTCAGTCGATTCGTGTGCTCACATGTGTGTTCTGGAGTCAAGCCCGTTTGTAGCTCTAAGTGTTGTGCGCATTAGGGGAATGAGGGTAATGATGTGAAAGGCAGTTGTGTTTGGTGCCAGGGCGACCCTGCGGCTTCCACCCCATTCCCAACCCAATGTGTTTCTGATTCTCTCCATTCCTCATCACAAGTGAGTGTCTTCTGACAGCAGACACATGCATATATGAAGGTAGCCCACAAGCATGCGCTCCTACTAGCAGTTATGGACTGGGTTTATAGTTCACAGCAAACATGCATGCGTGCGTGCCGCACCTTGTCTAGAAACTCCTATATTTGCAGACAGATCGATATATGCATGAACACTATTCTTTTTTTAAACAGAATGAAAAGATCACCAAGGTACCTATTACTTTTTTCTCCCGCACATGCAAACAAAGGAAAATATCCAACCTCATTCCAGGGGTGAAATGATAGGGTCATTGCATAAGTAAAAGTCAACCTTGATTCACTATTTTGAGATGCAAACATGTGGAAAGAGTCACATTCACCTATATAGACGTATTCCCCAAAACCTGCCAGAGACATGCCTCTGCATATTGATTCCTCTGTTGTCATTGTGATTAAAAAGATGTCTGACATTCCCTGTATTTCCCCCCCAACTACCACTGTGGGGGCCTGGCCGGGACACAAAGGCAAATATATGACAAAGCTTTCTCAGCGCTGCTTACCTTTATGGTTCACTGCAGTAATTGGCCTAGGGTGAACGTACCCACTCGACACTGGCAGTAATGTATTTGAGAAGATATTGAAAAAGCTGATGAGGGAGACACAGGATGTGTTGTAGAATACAAAAGTTAATAATGGAGGGGATTTTGATGGATGGTTCTTTAAATGTACCCTGATACGGGTCTAAATTGCATTCTTTTTTGCTCTCAACTTTTTTTTCTTTGTGTGTGTGTTTTTAATTTTCACATTTTCTCATTGACTATGCAAGGTGATTTTGCCTTTGAGAAGAAGATAAAGGATAGCACGCGCACGAGACGTGCGTTTTCAAAAACTCATGAATATCAGACAGTGAAGTTTCGGACAGCTCACTCCTGCGCGGGTCGTCAGTAGATGCGTACAAAAGTCATTGACTCAACGGTCCTACAATGTGCTTTTGAGTACATACATATCATTTTATTACTGCATCTATCACCCCCACACTGAGACATGTAAAAAGAGAGCATGATCTGTACCAAAACATTAATCATCATTCTTTGTATGTTAATAAATTCAGAATTTCTCCATTTACCATGCGGACGTCCATGCGTGCTGGAAATGCAACCTTTCCAGAGCTCATAAATCACACACAGTGAGTCATCTGACAAAGTACTCCAAACACAGGCTGAGGCGCTGCGATCCCTAGGGCACAAACACGCCATCTAATGTGGCGGATTCAGAGTGGGGACCACAGCTTTCTTACGTCTCTTGCTGATATTCCGCTGCCAACCTCTACCAACAAGAAGTGTTTGCCGCAATCTAAGAAAAATAATAGAATCAGAGGGGATTGTGGGATGTCTGTGACCTCCTCTGTAGTGGTTTAGGGCTCAACAAAGTCGTCTGTCTTGCTCCTCCGAGTTTTCCCCTCTGATTTTTTTTTTCTCACAACCTCATGGGGTTGAAATTCTAACTAGCAACACCCAACGGGTTGGCAAGCACCAGGTTTAGTGGGAGCCTCTGTCTTATTATACAGATTTGATAGTGAAACTTTATCAAAGAGTGTGTGCGGCTTCAGATTCTCGCCATCTCCTCCCCGTTTTAAAGTTCACGACCAAAAATAAAACACTAAAGCAACAGACTGATTAGGCAGCAACACAGATACCATTTTAGTTTATGGCAAATCAGCAAGTCTTTGTGCTACGTTGTCCTTTAGAAGAGTTTGTGGAGCACTTGTCGGACACAGATGTGATGTTTGACAGCTATTGTTAACCTAGAAGTTAAAAGATTTAACCATACTGGAATCATTTCAGAAGAGGAAATCTGCAGTTATCCTGAAAACATACAATTTTTCCAACAGAATTTACAGTAAGTCTTTGAGTCTGCTCAAATCTGTTGCTCTGCTGAGATTGCCTTCTTCCTTTGTAAAAAAAAACCATAACAAAGGCTTCTCCTCTCTAACCCAATGAGGAAGAAACAGATTTATTTGCCATTGACTTCTCAAGTCCAGTAATACCAGCTGCTTTTCAGGTGTATGGGATCTATTTGTGTGTCTACATGACGGATTAAACTATTTTTAGCCTACAGGGGAAGGCTGTCCTTTGTGTTTCCCCTTTATGCACACCAATCATGTGTCTACCTTTTAGCAAAGTGTGCTGTATACATTTGCTGTATGCTTCAGATTAAAAGATTAAAGGCTTTGTGGTGAGGAAGAATAAACACAAACAGTCTGCTATTGAACATCATGGTGTCGTCAAAAGGATTCGAGTTCGTGTTACACTTGTGTTGTATGCATTATGAAAGGAGTCCTACTGTTGTACCATTAGGAAGATAATGTCATCACATGTTAATGACCGTAGCGTTTCCGGCGTGCAAAACCCAGTGTCCTCTGATATGCAAAGTGCTTCCTCTGTGGGGAAGAAGTGTGTGTTTGCATGGAAATCCGGAGAAAGTAGAAGCTTTACTCTTAGCATCATAAAACATACAGCATTATTTATCCCCTTTTCTCTCTCTTCCTCACTCTCCTCCTTTTGCCTCCTCTCCTTTAGGACTCTGGATCTATTCCCATCTATCCTCCCTTGCCTGGGCCTTTTCCTGGCTCCCTAGAGACAGAACAACGAGTGGTTATTTCTGACTTTGGAAGACGGTCGTGACTAATTGATTCGACATCAGATAGAATGTGTGCAACATCTCTTTTCCCCGGCCGCTCCAGCCTTACCAGCAGAAACTATTAATGTACTGTGCATACAGTATATTTATGTACTTTGTGGGTGCGATTGATATGAGAGCTGTGTTTATGCCAACACTGACTGTGTTCTTTTGTAAAACCCCATGTAGTGTTGTCCCTGGTAATCTAAATTATTACTGGACTCTTTGATGCCGTCCTCAGAGATAAGAAATTGTGCATCCAAGTACGTTTCCATTGGTCTCAAAACAATGGACTACGTGGCCAACAGTCAAAACACTCACATTTGTGTTTATGGTAGATCACTTTGTGTAGCTTTAACATGTTATTGAGATGTTGCAGAAAAAAACACAATTAGTCCCACTGGTTCTTTAATGAAAGAATGGTTGTAATTAATTTAGTAAAGTTTTCTTTCCTCCTTTTTTACTCTGCCTGCCTCCTAGTTTTGTCTTTGTGTGGTAGTTTTGGGTACAGTCCAGAGAGCTAATGATGCAAGGCTGATGGACTGAGTCCCACAGGTCTGAAGCAGTGGCAGGCCGGTGTTGATGCCCACTCGAAAACACCTAATTGATCTAATCATTTAGCCGATTGGTCAAAGTAATCAGTCTCTGGTGGGACACACATGCGATGAACAATGACAAATGTTTAGTGGCTGCAGGCTGCTTTTCCAATATCTATTGTAAGATGCTATGGTTGAGAATGGCTAGTATGTCGGAAAATTGTGTTTTTTTTCTTAACTTGCAAACTTTTTTTGTCTATAGCTTTTTCAAGAAATTTCAATACCAAGAAAATAAAGTTCTCATTCAGCCTCACACAGAGAAGATAATGTTTTGCATCTAATTTTAATGACCGCTCTAGAGTGTATTTTAAAGCAAAACTCTTCATTTGCATCCTCAAAGGATCCTGCAAAGCAAGGCACAACTTTTTTTTATTTATATATATAAAAGGGAGACACATTCAGTGTTTGAATGTAGAGAAGGCCACGAGGGAATGATCAAGTGTGCATCCCATCGACCCGCATCCTCTCCCCCATTACCCTGACATTTCATCCCCACATTTAATTCCAGGCCTTTCTAAAGAGCAGGTAATAGTGCAGAGGGGTACGGGGACCCAGAATTAAGCAGTTTTACACCGAAAGGTAATTTGGTGTGATAAATGTGCCGTCGTTGGTAACTAATAATACATATTTTAAGCAGCAACGGCACAGCTCTGTGGCCCAGTAAAGGTAGCATCATTATTAATGTGCGAGTTGCTGCGTGTTTAAGTCAGGGTTACGGCACCAAGGTCAGAGCAACGTTTCACTGAATTAAAAGCCATTTTGAGCTATGGCACTCCTAATCAACTCGGACCTAAAGGTGCATAGCTCAGTTATAATGAGGCACCAATGAATTTAAATAAACACCAAGATCCAGTGATTTATAAAGGCAATGTGCTATCCTTATAGCTCGTTAGCCATGACGGATATTCTTTATTCTCTGGGCCTCTTTACCCACAGGACCCTGAGCTTTTAACCAAGTAATGTCTGCAGCTATTGTCAGCAGATACGCATTCAGAGCAGGACACTTATCCCTGTCAGTATGAAAAGTGGAGACACAATACAAGACTAATGGTAATGTATGCCATCCAAATAGGTGATTTTTCTCCTCCCCTCCTTTGCTTTTTTTTTTGTCAATGTAAAAACTACCCAAGAGTTTTAGGCCCATGAATTCATCATCACATTTTCTCAAAGGGGTTTTCAGATATCCTGAAAGGAAGCCTAATCCTTGATAGTAGAAATGTTTTGCATTTAAAGGGGTACATTTGGATGGGGAATTGATGTTTGAGGGAGCTGTGGAGATGGGAAAGTTCTAGTTTTTGGAGTGATCACTTACTGTATATAAATTATAATTTTTTTCATAAGTGAATTGAGTCGTGGTGGGGGGGATGGGGGGTGTTTGCCATACTTTGCTGGAAAGTAATAGAAACTTTTGCAGCAGCTATTATGCTTATTATGAGTAGTCTTAAACAATGATGTTTGATAGTCTGCCTCTATCTGTCATTTTGTGAATAATTTTTAGGCGTGCACATCTGCTTGAAAGATTTACTTTTTTAAAATCAGATTTTGTTTTGCATCTACTTCTATTTTAATCTGGCCCGTTAAATGCACTGGTATTAAACCTGTTTATTGCGTGTCTTAGTCTAATGAATTAGGGAGAATGACTGGTACTTCAGCTTGTGGCAGATGAGACAGTGTGGCCTGCAAATGTTGGTCTGGTCCTTCTTTTTTTTTTTCTACAGGGATCTGTTATTGCATTAGCCTCTTTATTTTCTGTTTGGATTCTGCTTTTCTTGCCTGAGGACCTTTAGGATAAAAACCAATTCTCCAGTTTAGTGAAGGAGTTTATACCCTAGTATGGAACTTTATCCAGGCTGGACTCTGAACAGGTTTCTCATTTTTAATCACACAGCTCAATTTGACCTGAATAAAATTTACACAAAAACTGCCTCAAAGTTCAAGTGGGCACATGGTCCGTATCGTGACACACAGTACAAGCCTTTCCCGTCTTTATTTGGCAATACCCCGGGCCATTCCGTATTTAAATTGAAATCAAATATTTTCATTTTGGAAATGACAAAAGTGTTGACTTTCCTCCAAAAAACCCCACTAGTTTGATTTCCCATGTGAAGGTGGTACACAGCGACACGCAAAGCGTTCAGACTCACTCACTGTGCCTCTCGCCGTGCCTCGCATTTCAAAGTAATTTTCACTCCTGACACCATGGCTCTGCCTACCTGCCAATTTTTGTCTCAGTTCCTGAATGGGTGATTTGTAAAGCCATGTTCACCTCAACACTCTAAAGATTTACTTAGGAGTGAGCTTGCCAGGTATTTGAGCTGTCAGTTTGCTCTGTGTTCACAAACTAGCTGAAGGGGAAAGTAATCGTCGTACTCAGCCAGTTAACTGAGCCAGCTAAGCTGCCGCTGGAGTGATGGTGGGATGTTCCCGTTACCCAGGAATTTTTGCATTAGAATAAAAAAAAAAAAAAAAACTCCTAAAATTGTGTTCTTTGGTGCATTTTCCTTGATTTTCTAAAAGTAAAAAAAAAGACGCATTTTGAATTTTTCACACCAGCAGATGATTTTTCCTTTTCTCATCTGTGTGTTCTTCTGCCTTCCCTTTTCCCATCATTGTTATTTGTAAACAAGATGTAGAAGTTTTTGGGCTGGAGGTCATTGATTTGTCTGCCTCCCCCCGCTGGTCATGGAGGTCACCGTGGCCCTGGAAGCATCATGCTTAGAAAATGAGAAGCCCTGCTCGGCTCCCCCGCTGGCGACGGGGAGCACCCCGTGCCTGCTCCCACCCTGATGATTAATGCCACCCCCGTCCAGCCACAAACCTTTCTGCCTCAGATAATGCCAGGCAGCAAGCGCGGCTGACACTTTTAATGTATAATTAAGTAGAAAAAGTCAGCACTGGCTATGCAAATTTTTTAAAATGATAAATGACGCTGTACAGCAGCAGGGATTGATTTGGTGTAAATGAAACTAATTAAGGAAATGTCAAACATAATTAATAAAACAGGTTTAAGCTGCAAAACATTGTCAATTGAATGAATGAGGAGGCATTGGCTCCCATTGTTCAGGCTTTATTTAGGTCTTATGTTTAGCTTGTTCCCTGCTCCAAAATGCTCTCTCCCCTCCTCGCTCCCTCCACCACCAATTCCCTGAGAGGGGGAAAATAAATTTGCTTGTCTCTCCGCTGACTGTAGAAATTAATTGCTGAAATCTTGTCCCATCCAAGTGTTACATTCACACGCAGGACATTAACATAACTAATTTGAAAGAGCTCAAATGACTGCATAATGGAGCTCCGTCACCATGCATGACAGTCGCTGGTCATACCAAATTAGCTTGGTTTTGTAATTGAAAAAATTCCCCCCTTTCTTATTTTTACACAATTTCCATCCCATGCATTTCAGAAAGGTCCTTGTCTTTCTCATCTTCCTTGCTCCGCGTACTTCTATGGCGTCTTTCATTTTTGTTTGCTTGTTTTGATAAGAACAAAGGTTTTATAATTTACAAAAAGAGTGCTTGACCTATAATTAGAGAAGTGGAGTGAGGGGAAAGGGAGGAGGAGTGCCAAGTGGTGGCAGCAGAGTAAGATCCTTAGTCCTGGTAATGATGCTGGAGACCTTGTGGCCCCCAGGGAGGCACATGAATAATGGGATGGGCTATTTTTATGGGGGAGCAAAGCAATGGGCCACCAGCCACTGGGATGGTGGTGCTAGGGTATGGTGCAGAGCAGCAGGGACGAGAAGGGGACTAGTAGGGGGCAAAGGAGGGTGAATCCTCAACCTGCCAGATTGCCTGCCTTCAAACCCTGCACATCAGTTCAGTTTGTCACCGCTGTCGGCCTCCTTGCTCCCGTGCCAGCCACTTTCCTTGCAGGAGGAGTTGAGTGGACGGAGGGATAAAAACATCTGTCACAGAGTACAACAGCAGGCTTAAAGATACTAAATGGGAGCAGGACAACACTGGAAAATAACAGTCAAATAAAAAAGGACGATGAAAAATTATAGACAAATGCAATGATAATGTTTACATTTGATTAATTGCTAAAATTAGTTTTGTGTGTCACAACCTTACTGAGAAGAGTTTCAGGGGAAATACACTATGCAACGTTTCACACGAAATGATACCTGTGTTTAAATCTAACTGTTTTCATTTTAAATAACAACACAATACAGTTTAAAGAATAAACTAATTCATTTTTCACAAAAGCAATAATAAATTAATAAATAAAAATAATATTATAATTGAAGTTTAAAAGTTTACAAAAGATATACAGAAACAAAGCACAATGCATTGTTGTTCAAATCATCTTAGCCCTGTGTGTGACTGCAGGGACTTGGCTGCTCTAACGCTGTTAGCTGCTATGGATAAAAAATAGATTGCAAAAAGCACGGGGGCCAAGACTAAAGTTTACTTTTACAAGCACATCAGTCATACTGTTATAATGAAAAAAAGATGAGCAAAAATGAAATAGCAATAAAGAATGTGGCTGTTCCAAAGTTTCCTTTTTTTTCAATTCAGTGCATTTTGGTGTATTTTATTTTTGTTTGTTTTGCTTCTTCAGCTCCTGAGAATTGTTAGATACAAGATGTGGTGGCTACACTCTAGAACCCTCTAGAAACTGAAAGACAGCATTCTGCATCATGAATCTGCATACAAGCACACCAGTATTGCTTTATGCACCAAGCTGAGCAGCTTCATATGTACTAAAAGGACTTTTAGTGTTTTCAAGATTTTTGATGAAAAAAAAAAAAGCCTAGGCACAAAACTCGAGTCAACTGCAACAAAGTCAATTGGTTGAAGTTGAGTGTCCTTATATGCATAGCATTTCTTCATAGGAGGGCAGTTTCTCTCTGCAGCTGAAGCAAAGGCAGCAGTGTTTATTGCTTAAGGTTTTTTTTTTTCCTGCAGTAAACTGGTGTTGCACTCAACCTATACCTCATCTATGCACTTTTATTTTTTAGTCAATTCATCCATTTTCAGAACCCACTGAGTCACTATCTGGGTCAAAGAGTTGCGGGTGCCAACTTTGGGTAGCTAAGTTGGCTAAGGCGGAGTACACCCTAAACAGGTCGCCAGTCTATTGCAGGGCCACACAATTACACACCCACATTAACAATTATAGCGACTATTTAAAATTACCCATTAAACGACAATACATGTTTTTGGATTGTGGGAGGAAACTGGAGTGCCTGGAGAAAACTGCATGCATGAGGAAAACATGCATATTCCACACAGAAATGACCCAGCTGGGATTTGAACTAGGGCTTTATCACTGTGAGGCAAGAGTGCTAACCACTAGCCCCCTGTGCACCCAAGTTTAGTAGTGTCTCAAAAAAACTCAATTTAAAGATGCAGTGGCACATGCACTGTTATAATCTACTATTATATAGTTAGCAAATGTCTTTCAGACTTTGTGTTGATGGAAATGTGCAAATAATTTGGTTATAGATACAGACAGACAGGCAGGCAGGCAGGCAGGCAGGCAGGCAGGCAGGCAGGCAGGCAGGCAGGCAGGCAGGCAGGCAGGCAGGCAGACAGACAGACAGACAGACAGACAGACAGACAGACAGACAGACAGACAGACAGACAGACAGACAGACAGACAGACAGACAGACAGACAGACAGATAGATCGATCTCTCATGAGGATCACAACTATATAAGAAAATAAAGAAGGACTTTTTAAATGATAATCATTATGTTGCATTGCTTTTCACATACAATTTGATTAATTTTTCATCCTTGCAGGTTCTACATATACTAATACTTTTTTTGTCCCAATCCCAGAAAAGAACAAAAATAACAACAAATGCAAAGCAGGGCTCCAAATGTTAATGCAATTATTTAACAATTAGGTTTTGGCAGATTTCTTTTTGTGTAACATCTGTTTTCATGGATTTTGCCTCAACTACGAATGTGACAGTAGAACTTATGATTGATATGTAAAGTTATACCAGTAGAATAGTCCAATGATTTAAAAGTAAGCATTCCAAATTCCTAAATCGGGAAACTAAATACTTCATTATAGGGAGTATTATAAAAATGAAAGACTTTGATAAGACCGTTCATGCAGATTTAAAGGTCTGAGCTTTACAATGTGTTTTCAAATACAAAAGTGATTTGCACACTTTCTGATTTTTTCCCAAATACTGGATTTCTCTTTACTACTTAAACTATATTTAGCCATTGTGATGGTCTCTTGTACTCTTATCAATACAAACATATCTTCGCCCCTTGTAACACGCAGTACTTTTTATAAAAAAACTTAAAACTTTACCGCACTTTTCTCTCAAAGTTTCTCTTGCTGGTATTTCACTTTTGGTGTTATTTTCTTGCAGGCATTTTGCTGTGACGCTTTCATGCTACCCAATCCTCAAAATGCCAAGGGTCTTGAGTCAAACATATGCAGCCCGGATTACAATTTATTACCCCACATTTGCTTGATAATTTTTCTCTTTTGACAAGCTTAGGTAAATCATATAGGCTGCTCTGTAATGTATGAGAGCTCGCCTGGCTTGATGAGCAAAGTCTGTTGCTATTGGTTGTTACCTCTGTGGTGTTTGAGTTCCCACAAGACCAATAAGGCTTGTCTGTGTTGTAACATGACTAGAATCAGTGCAGGATCACATAAAGGTCCAGGTATTTATAGAATATATATGCAAATGGTTGAGTGCCACATTGGATTGTTAGTGCAGAGAGGTGACAGTTAAATGCATATACAGAGAGGGTGAAATATATAGGCTTCTCCCTGTCTTTGAGACAAGTCTAATCAGTTAGGATTGCCTCCTTTCCTCATTTCATTTGAATATATTCAACTTGGAATAAGTCAGCTTCTGTCCCCTCCCATGTATATTATGCCTTTTCCACTGAAGGCTCATTATTTTACAGCGGGGTGTGTGAGAGGCGGCCCCGGTCTCTGAACTCTCTGTCGAGCCTGTATTAATCAAACCTCACATGGTTAAAAAAGAATCCACTAGCTGGCATTCCTGCCTCTGTACTTCAGGACAAAAGAGAAAAACACACAACCCAAAACCGCTCTGATGAAAGGACAAATTTAACTTTTGATTGTTTTCACAGCACATATTTGCATTTTCTTCCCACATTCGCGCTAACTTGTGTTTTCTTTCCAACACTTTCCTGTCCTCTTTGTCATTAAAGTAGAAATTCTGTTCAGGGCAACATAAACATTACCTGCAACCTCTCTTCTGAGTCTGTGCGACATTGGCACCACTTATTGAGACACTCTAGGTGCCCTTAAAGCCATCCTTTACTCCCAGACATACTCGTACGTAGGTTATTCAAGTGTCTAACTTTGTATTAAACTCTGGAAAGCAACAAACAAGCAAAAGCAGACATACTTATATACAAACAAAAGTTTGTCTTGATGAGTTTCCTTGTTAAAACTTCTCCAACTGGAGCAAGTTTGCTTGTAATGACATCCAAGGGCCTCTGGGCTGCCGTGACTTGGTGGCCCTCAAGTACTCAGATAGCTGCATTTCAGACCTTTGAGAAATACATAAATGAAATAAAACCCATCACTTCTAACGCTCTCATCATTTTCCCGTCATCCCTTTGTCTCGTTCCCTCAGTCTCCACTTATCTGTGTGTCTCATTCTCTCTTCTCCACTCTTCAGAATGGCCTGACCTATCTAAGCAGGTCAGGGCTCTTGAGTGGGGAGCTTAAAGTTGGAGGATCCTATAGTTGGAGCTCAACAACAACACCCACTAGCAGAGCAAAGGGTGAGCATCTCTGTTACACAACGGGCACTCTGATATCTGGAAAATTCTCCTCTTTCCTGTGTGCCTCACTGGAGGCGAGAGGAAAAGAGTGCAAGAGAGCTGAGTAAATTTAAACTGGCAAACTTTCTGATGGAAATAGCTGTGACCCCAGAGTGGTCTTGTCTTGAGCTGAAGCATCGTTGTAATCAATACAGGCTCTCATGGGCATGGCGGGCAAGGACCTTTCGTTCCCCGTTTGTGAAAATAATGGAGAAGACTGTTTGTTGTTTTTTTTTTTTTTTTTTTTTTTCCCAGACATGCTGCAAACCAGCAGATATGGCAGGGGTATTGCGGGTTATGATGCTGGCTCAGGGAAACAAATACAAAGAGGGGCATTTTATCAAGAAACAAGCAGCAGCACTCTGTTTGAAGCTGTTGGGAGCTCATAGGTCACAGAGGTGCCGGTGCTGCACTTGACCAGCTCATCTTGAAACAGGCTCTCAGATCTGCTTTGTTCACTCACTCTGGGGATGCGGAGACGAACCTTCACCTCTCAACTTAGGCCTTCGTAAAGTCATTTGTACTGCCTTAAATTGAGTTGGGTCTATTTATTATGTCTTTTTCTTGAGCACATTTACTGACCCAATTGAAATAAGACTGTTTGAACGCGGCTGGCAACAACTATGAGGCATTTCATGACTTAATAACCAAGAAAAAGGTGTTTCTGCATAGAGCAAAACCCTTCTCTTGAAAAAAAACATTCTCTTTATACTTGCAGAGGATAGCTTATATAAAACATACCTCAGGGGTATAGATGGTATTTTGTTGGTTGCTTTGCTCCCCTTCTCTGTCCTCATAAGCATCAGGGCACAGTAACCTGCAACTGAAAAGTACCAATCCTAAATGAAGTGGGGTGGAACAGAAATCTCTTGAGGTGTTCCACTTGCATTGGAGCTTAATTTTGCCCACTCATATCATTGGATTCAGTTCCCCAGTCTCTCGTTTACTCTCTCCAGCTCATTGCTCCCTCTTTCTTCCCGGGCAAAAAAAGACCATGTTACTGCATTACGGCAAGGTCTTGATGTCACTTATTTAATCCACAGATTTTTGGATGCTTGGATATATAGTATGTGTATTTCCAACAGTTTACATTTTTTAAATGCCATTTAATATATTTATTTAGATTTCTCACAGAAGACTGTTAGTTTGAGACATTATTAATGTTAAAGGTGCTGGCTTTTTTAGTTTTTTATTGTGGATCTTTTATTATTATTATTTTTTCAATCTTCCCAACATTTTTCAATCCTAAAAGAAGATTTATAGATTATAAGTCTATTTGTATAGTCATTTGACTATTTGATTTTAAGTTTAATTCTAAAAGTTTCTGTTTTTTAAATCTCATTTAAAGATTACATTTATGACCTTTTGGCCCTAAAACAAGGAGTATTAAGTTGTACAAGATTTGTCTCAAATTCGAGGGCAGAAGGCACTCATTCACCTGGAACTGTATCAAGATCCAAAAGCCAAAGCTCTGATATCTCCTCACTGATAAAAGATCAGCATGACCGACCTCGGCTTTCACGTTTTTCTGCTGAAGCCAAAGAAACTGAAGGGGGTAAAGGTGAGAGGATGAGGAAGGAAGAGTCACTGCTTCCTTTCTAGCAGTACATCAGTGACCTCTGATTTGATTGACCCAGACAGAGACCCTAACCTTGGCCTACACCATTTTCCCAGATCTGTAATTCTACTTACCTTTTGGTGTACATTTTTCTGCAGAGAATCTGATCCGCTTCCATGCGTTAGTCTCTATTTTATACAAGACTGTAATTATAGCAAAAACATAAATACAATAATTTATTCTACTCTTTCTCAGGTGGTAATGTGTCAAACTCTGCTTACACTAAGGCTATAAGCCCATTCTTTTGTGCTGCTTTTGTGTTTCTTCTACAAAAATTAAGGTTTGGCAGAGCTTTAGGTTTGTTATTATCTTATATTTTCCTTTTAATGAGGAGTCAATACAACTTTTTATGAGTTGAAATAAACTTTAATTCAAAAATTTCACATTTAGACTTTTTTTTATTTTATCACTGTCATGGTTTAAACCCTATTATGAATACCATCATAACTGCTTCCAATTACATTTTATACACACAAAATTAGGCAAAAGTGACCATGACAGCGAGACAAAAACCCTGATCGTGGGACAAGTGTGCAGCTTGAGCTTTGGCAAGGCATCCGTGTTCAGCCTGGCTGCACACAACTTGTTTGAATGTCATATTTATCCCAGTGTTTTGTCAGAAAATTAACTTCCTGTGAGTTTGCGGCAGAGTCGAGCATATGGCCACAGCTCTCTGGAGATGACAGCCTAGCGGAGCGGGAGCTCACTGGTGCCGCTGCCCTGCTCTGGTGGCAGATGCTCCGGGCTTCTCTACGATTAAGTGGAGATCATCACTGTTTTCTTTGAGCACCGCTGTGCCTTGTACTCTGAAGTGTTCCGTTAATCACTGCCCGCCTCCCTGCCTTTTCCACACAAGCTGCCAAAGCTCTCATTAAGTTTCTGTTTTTGCATCCCCCTCTCAACGCTCACTTGCACGACAGCTCGATAAATTTAGTGACAGAGTCTTAGAAGTCACCATCTCTGCACCTGTTTGCTGGATTGATTGTTAAAGCCAGTATATTGGGGTTGCCTATTTGACTCCTGTGTGCGATTTGTATTGTGGGCCTTCTCTGCCACTCGTGTGTTTTTGAAGCGTTCTCATCATTCACTGAAAAAGATGATAGTGCTGCTGATGCTTCCTTTTGTAACTGTTATGGATCTGTGTTAGAATTTTGCAGGGAGAAGCTTCAGCTCTAAGCAGAAGTGGAAGCCAGTTTCTTCCTTTGTTGTCCCCTTCTTCCTTTTTTGCATGTCTTCTTTTCCTGTCCTTACTAATACCAAAATGACTACCCTTTCCCCTGTGCATGACCATGTCGGATTAGTAATATCAGTATAAATAAATGTTTCATATAAAAACTTGATGCAAGTAGGAAATGAAAAAGTTGGAACTCCTCTGAGCTCCCATCGTTTTGTTTAACCTGTTTTTTATACTCAATGGTGTTACGTATTTATCTCCTACACACAGCCATCCCATTGTCAATTTAGAACATTGTGACATGCTTTAACCCTGATTTATCTTGATCTCCGACACAAATAATAACGTGATTACAGGCTTTTCTCTGTGTCTGTCTTTACTTTAGTGGAAAATAACATTTTTCTTCATGCTAATCGCATTGGTTGGAAGTATACTTTACTGCACCAATAGGTCCCTGTAATGCGCCTTTTCTTCTAAAAGGAAAAAAAAAGATCCAAAATAACCTATTTGGAGCACTCCCACACACACACTGCTTAGCTCCGTAACACTGTTATTCTGCACCTATCAAAGCCTGACTTGCTTGTCCTGGTGCAGCGATCATTCCCTCACAATAGCCGGATGGCTTTACTGTGCTTTTGAAAGCATTTGCATGGCAAAGCAATAACATGCTCCTTTCACATAAAGGAACTGATCCTGTTTATTGCAGGTTGGATTTCTTGGATAAAGCTGTGGGAAAAGTGGATCCCTTTGCCACCACACATCGATTTACAGGCCCTGCATCCTCTTTCTCAAGTTTGCCTTGGTTTAAAAGCAGTTGTGTATGTTGAGCAAACACACAAACGTGTACACTATCCCCTCTTCTTCACTGGATACTTAGCAGACAACTGATTTGTGGCAGTCTGTCTTTTCTGTCCCAGTATCTAGATATTTGGATAGAATGCAGGCACTATTCACAGAGTCCAAGTACCAAAACAGCAGTTTTTGTCCTCAATCAGCAATGAAGAAATTGATTTGTATTGTTAGAGGAGATTTGTACTTTTTAAAAAAACACTCATGAAATTACTTTTAAATAAGTGAATTGGCAGACAGCTGGCTGAACATTCAGTGTAGAGTGGGAGGTCAGGACGTAGGAATGTTGTTATTTTTACCATTAATATTTTAATCATTGCTTGTACACTTTGTGTGCTGCGCTTTTGTACCCTCCGCCTGCCTATTATTCTCGATGATAAACATTTGCCTCATCCACTCAGAATTAAATCCTTGCAGGAGTACTGCATACAAATTGCTGTCGTGCTCTCTGCAAGGTACAGCAAATTTTTAGATGAGGAAATACCTTGTCAGGAACAGCCAAGGGAGAAAGTGTCAGGCTAATATCAACGGGTACACTAACGGCTGTGCGGGAGCAGAAGCGTTCGCTGCGCTTCGGCGATGGTGCGTTTGATTTCAACACTGACCAGCGCTCATGTCAGCCACGTAGTCCTCATCTGAGCTGCCTCTGGAGACGCAGGCACAGACAGCAGTCCCCGTCACCCCACCCACCTCTCTCTGACTGATGCTGCTGAGGGAGCAGGAAAGTGAGGCAGTGCCAGACAATAGAGTCGTTGTGCAGTTTTTATTTCCCGGCTGTCTGTTGTTACAGTGCGGTACGTGAGAACTCGGTGTGGGTGAATAGCGACCTTAACTACTGTACTCGTATCCCACTGGGGGTCCTCAAAGGACACTTCTTTTCCTTCACATAGGCCCTGGGCTCTGCAGTACAGAGAGTCAAGACAGAGAAAGGAGGTGTAAGAAGGCAGCTTAAAAGTAAAAGAAAAAAATGTGAGACTGTTCACTTCCTCCCAGTTTATTCACACTGTTGTGGAAATGGTTAATTTCTGCTGCAATCTAACCTTTCTATTTTCATTATTGAAAGTTTGCACTTTAAATAGGCATTTATTTTTTTAGTGCAACTAATAGAATATGATGTTTGTGACCTTGTTTCAGTTGGAATCATATGCTCCACTGTTTCCTAATATGCCCCTGGTGTATGTAAAGCTGAGGCACATTTATTACACATCAATAATTCTGTACATTTCCTTCTGGAAAACTAATTCTCATAATAGGATTTTGTCAATGTGATTTGAATAATGATCTCAAAACATCCCATTTTAGGCTACTTAACTAAATAGAATATTACTGATTGCAACACTTATCCATGGTAGGGGTTTTGGTAACCTTCTTTTCTCTTTCTTGCCAGCAGCCAATTTTCTCTCAATTAAAGCATGATATTAGCCCTCAGTAGGGCATAAACAGAAATAACCGTACACTACTGAATATCACGCTTTGATTAAGAGCTTAAGAGTGGGAATGCAGATGAATTTGGTTTCTTTACTCCTATTAGAGTGTTCGTGTTTTTATGCCCATAAGAGAGGGTGAAGGAAGCACTGTTACACTTTTTTTAGCACTTCTACAGCAAAAAAAGAAAAAGAAAAAAGGGCCTAAAAGTTTTCAGTTCTGGCCTGGTAAAACATCTGGAAGGAAAGGGCAGGTAGGGATGAAAAAAGTCACAGGTATAAGTAAGATGAAAAAGTGTATCATTATATTGAAAGCGAGTCAGCGGTGATGCCAGTTGGCCAAAGTTAGCAGGAAGCTGTCCTAGTAAATGGCAGCAGCTGCTCGCAGTTCGAGAGAGCATGTCCCAGTCAGAGGAGAAAAGCGATGGCATCTACATTAATACTACCTTAATGGCCCATCTGGCGCTCCGTAGGGTCCCTGGCTGCACCACCGACTCATAGGCGTTTGACAGGCAGTCTCCAGCGCACCAGACGCGCATGGCATGCCAAATGGCTGGGAGACGCCTCCGTGGCGCACAGATCTGTCAAACTCTGTGACGCTGTAGTCACACAGGCAAGAGAAGTTAAGGCAAGTTTTCACACGTGATTGGTTCCTGACATGGATGGGGAGAGGGAGGAGGCATGAGGAGAACGACTGACTTGTCTACAGAATCTTTCCTCCACATCCTCCTCAAGTGCATTCATGTGCACACGCAGAGGGCACACACACACACACACAAGACACTGCCATACATCCCGTTATTCTAGATGCTAAGTTGCCATGACAAGATTAAACCTCATGAAAAAAGCCAGGTTAAGATTAGCCGGTGGTGGATTTGCTCTGCTCTGATAGCAAATGGAGATAAGAAATATTATTTTTGCTTCAAGTCACATCCACTTTCTGTAAACAAATGCTGGAACTAATTGCTTCATTGGAAGAAATTGTGGAAGGTCTTATCAAAACACCACAGGGATTTCTGGCTGTAATTGGCATAATTGGTTGACAGCAACGACTGCAGTCCATGATGTGGAATGGTGATGCACTTTAAGGGAAACAACTGTTCACGCTTTTTGGTCTATAAGATTGGCCTTTTAGATACTTAAAAAAACTGTTCAAGGTGTTATCTGATAAAATGCTAACTAAGTACATAGGCAAGGTTCAGCTTTGGCAAAAAATGTCAGATTTACACCATCATGAACTGAGAAAACCCTCACGAAAGTGTGGGTACGGAGGAAACATCCTATTCTGTCCTGTCAATGCCTGTTGAACACCACCGTACAAACACAGTCGCACCTCTCCACATGCACCATCTAAGATCACAATCTCAGAAGTGTGTCTTACTCTACTGCTGGAAAAACACGACTTCTTTTTGTGTGTAAACCACACACATTACAGTATTTGCTACTGTTTTTGTCACACACCTTTTTTTCTTCTTTTGAGCGCGTTTAGAGCGACAGCAGACATTCAAAACTGGAATGACGCTTTCTTTAGAAAATACATTTGAAATGGTTTATCCAGTAGGTAGCCCCAGAGGACACCTCGGGGATAAACCTGGTTAAGAAAGAAAGATGGAATGAAAAAAAAAAATCTAAAACTAAAAAGAAGACAGAGCTGCGTCTAAAAAATGGTGGAAACATATAAAGCAAAGATTCCTCTTAAACTGTCGACGCCTCTGCAGTGGAATCAAAGTGCTCCTGGATCAGTAGTTGCTTTAAAGAATTTGCTGCAGTCATGAAAAAAAGTAGAGTAGAAGAGCAGGTGCTTTTGATTTAAAACGTTACAATTTGACTTGATTAGATTAGATTCTGGTAAACTGGTGAAATAATAAAATACAAAAATGAATAGAAATGGTAGGAACATGTTTTTGGTTTTCCAAAGCCCAAATTTAAAGAACAACATTTAAGGAGGAGAGGTCTACTGGACAAAAAAAAAAACTGTGGAAGAAGGTGATGGGTGAAGGGAGTACAGAGTTGGAGAGGGGGAGACAAGGGGGGGGGTAGTGCTGCAAGGAATGCAAGAAATTAAAAAAAAGTAAAAATCAGCAAAGTTGCTTTGGGGGCTTGATAGGAAAGAGCAGGATGAACTGTTCAACTTTCACTCTTGTTCCCAGATGTGTTGTAGGCAAGACGTAGCCTTTGAAGAGCTTGTGGCAAAATAGGCAAAAATATGACTACACCCCCTCACCCCCACTTTCCCTCTTTCTTGTATACTTCTGTTTCTTTTGCTCCCTCTTTCACATGCTCCCCGCATCTCTCTATCTTTGTGCTTCTCCCAGGGCATCTCCGCTCCTTAGTGGCAAACCCAGCTGCGGGGTTACTGTGGTACTACAAATGAACCTCAACAGACTTCAGCAGGCAGCTCCACATCAGGCAAATAGCATTTACCAAATGTCTCTTCTTCTCTTTTTTTCTGGGCAGACATCTACATGTTAGGCTGAAATAGACAGCCAACATTTTTTCAGTCTTGAGCCGAAATGTAGATAAGAGATTTTAAGCTTGTGTTGGACTCCTTTGTGAACTTTACTGCACCATGACTTACATTGCAAGTAATTCTAAAACCACTAGAGGGAGCTTATCATATGGTTCCAACCTAGAAAAAAAAATGTTTCTGCACACAGGGTCTCCTACATGGGTAAAATCTTTCAAAAACGAACACTTTTGTGCTGAGAGGCCAAAATGTTAATCAAGTTTTATAATTTTGACAAAAATACCATAAAATACTTTAAAAAAAAGAATAGATTAAATCATGGCGAGGAGAATTTTATTTCACAACAAAATGAAGAATTGCTTCTCGAACAGAGTTGTGGTGGTGTAAGGCCGATGTGTGCCCATGCAGAGGTGTTAATTCTATTGTTCAAAAGCTTGTGCAGAGGGCACAATGACAATGACTGGGGACATGTATGGGCCTGCTTTCAATCTCTCTCCCAAACATAATATGTCTCAGCACAAGGCTGCTCATCGCAACTCAATCAAAAATTCGAACGAATCTGCAAATTATATCTTATATCCTACTGAGATGTTAAAAGGATGCTGAGCTGTAAATTAAAATGCATTTTTTTGGTCATCATTATACAAATAAAAGCAACAGAATGGAAGCTGTTTGATCAGGACAACTGAAGAAATTGTTAAAAAAAATATTCACTAGTGAATTTTTAGCTATATCAGATCTTAATATTTTATATTAGATTCTATATGCAATATTTTACTATAACTACAAAGTGTTTCTGTCTCTGTATCCAATAGAGTATAATATACTGGTCAGAGTTTGTGCACTTGTACATGCATGTCCGGTTAACTATATATTTTTAGCTCCTAATAGGAATAAACTGTCATAACAGCCTTTAAACTTGAGTCCAGAGTTGTCCTGCCATGATGTTACATGATCTTCACTCTCAAATTACTAAAACAGGCTGGGCCAACAGGATTTGCCATACTTTGTGCTTCTCAACTCCTCCTGGCCTTTTGCAGTGACAGGGCTGCCGATGATACAGATCCACTGTGACATTTTACATTGTGTTCCCTAATTGCTGCAGCTGATAGTGGGATGGCTCGCTTTACAGCTGCACATTTCCTCTTTTTACAACCCTTTATTCTTCCCTTAGTTGTGTGAAGGGCTTAATACAATGCATTATACTACAGGGGTAACTGTACAGCTCACTGTATCCTACATGTTTCCTCTGTGCTGGCAATTTCTGTCTACAGTTTCATAATAAAATACAAAAGATTTTAAACGAATACGGAAATGCTTGCTTTCGGCATTTGTTCTCATTTGCAGCATTTAATGCCATGCACTGCCGACACCTCGCTTTACTGAGGTGCATTTCCTACAACACGATAATCCTGAACTCAAAGCCAGGATAAACCTGTGTGACAGATGCAGCTCTAATTATACAGTTGTTGTAAGACTGTCTGGCATGCAGCAAAAAGGCAGCCAGTCATTTGGGAAAGTGAAAGAGGAGGGTGGCAAGAGGAAAAAAAAAGGTGGGGGGAGGTTTTGATGGACGGACATCGTAACACCAGCATCTGGTGAAAGCTGCAGCTGCTGTATCGTTTTCCCACTACCAGCTTGCCAACTAAATAAATATTGCCATGATCTGTCTTGTACCAGTAAGTGTAAATTACCTTAACAAGTCAATAACTATTTTGCCATGATGTTTTTTGGGGCCCTTTCGGAGCACATATTGATTTTTACATTGCTGGTAAATGGCACAGGCATTGTTTCCTCCGGCCATACTAAGTCTATGCACTTGAAGTTAGACGGAATGGGGTTAGCACTGGAGATGACAAAACAAAGAAAGTAAATGCGCGTAGTCTTTGTTTGCACTAGTGGCGAATCACTAAATGCAAAAATAAGTCAATTTTAGATTTCTTTTAAAAATGTTTTACACCTTGCAGAATTTGAATCAAAAGGTCTATATAAAAAATATATAAAAAAAAAACAAAAACGCCACTCTCACCCTTCCGCGGGTGGTTTCTCCTCCAAGCTTGGGTCCTCTACCAGAGGCCTAGGAGCTTGAGGGTCTTGCGCACTATCTTAGCTGTTCCTAGCACTGCGCTTTTCTGGACTGAGACGTCTGAGGTCTTACCAGGTATCTGTTGTAGCCACTCCTCCAGCTTGGGGGTTACTGCCACGAGTGCTCCAATTACCACAGGCACCACTGTCACCTTCACTTTCCAGGGTTTCTCCTGTTCTTCTCTGAGTCCCTGGTATTTCTTCAGTTTCTCATGTTCCTTCTTCCTGATGTTCCCATCGCTTGGCACTGCCACATCCACCACAACGGCTTTCCTCTGTTCTTTATCCACCACTACAATGTCTGGTTGGTTTGCCATTACCATTCTATCAGTCTGGATCTGGAAGTCCCACAGGATCTTTGCCCTCTCATTCTCTACCACCTTCGGAGGTGTTTCCCATTTTGACCTTGGGGTTTCCAGCCCATATTCTGCACACATGTTCCTGTATATTATTCCAGCCACTTGATTGTGGCGCTCCATGTATGCTTTACCTGCCAGCATCTTACACCCTGCAGTTATGTGCTGGATTGTTTCAGGTGCCTCTTTGCACAGCCTACACCTTAGGTCTTGTCTGGTGTGGTATATCTGAGCCTCTATCGCGCTGGTGCTCAGGGCTTGTTCCTGAGCTGCCACGATGAGTGCTTCAGTGCTGTCCTGTAGGCCAGCCCTTTCTAGCCATTGAGGGACAGGGGTTTGTCCTCCCATGAGGATCTGTCCTCCAGCACAGTATCCTCTGCTCTCCATTCCCTGAGACATTCACTGAGCGCACTGTCAGTTGGGGCCTTGAGCTTGATGTACTCATGCATCTTGGATGTTTCATCCTGGATAGTGGCTTCTACGCTCACTAGTCCTCGGCCTCCTTTCTTGCGGCTAGCATACAGTCTCAGGGTGCTGGATTTTGGATGGAACCCTCAATGCATGGTGAGGAGCTTTCGTGTTTTAACAATCATGGTCTGTATCTCTTCCTTTGGCCATCTTATTATTCCTGCAGGGTATCTGATGACTGGCAGTGCGTAACTAATTATTGCCCGGGTCTTATTTTTGCCATTGAGCTGGCTTCTCAGGACTTGCCTTACTCGTTGGAGGTATTTAGCTGTTGCAGCTTTCCTTTTTGCCTGCTCGTTGCCATTTGCCTGCGGAATTTCAAGGTACTTGGAACTGTCCTCAATGTCTGCTGTTGTTCCTTCTGGGAGTGAGACCCCTCCTGTGTGGACTACCTTGCCTCTCTTTGTCACCATCCGGCTGCATTTTTCGAGCCCGAATGACATCCCAATGTCAGCACTGTTGATCCTGGTAGTGTGGATCAGGGAGTCAATGTCACGCTCGCTCTTAGCATATAGCTTGATGTCATCCATGTAGAGGAGGTGACTAATGTTGGCCCCATTTCCGAGTCAGTATCCATAGCCAGTCTTGTTGATTATTTGGCTGAGAGGGTTCAGACCTATGCAGAACAGCAGTGGGGACAGAGCATCACCTTGGTATATTCCACATTTGATGGACACTTGTGCAAGTGGCTTTCCATTGGCTTCAAGGGTGGTTTTCCACAGCTTCTTTGAGATTCCTATGAAGGCTCTTAGAGTCCTGTTGATGTTGTAAAGCTCCATGCATTCAGTGATCCACGTGTATGGCATTAAGTCATAGGCTTTCTTGTAATCAATCCAGTCTGTGCACAGGTGGGTGTGTCGTGACCTGCAGTCTTGAGCGTCTGTTCTGTCAACCAGGAGTTGGTGTTTGGCTCCTCTGGAGTCGCTACCAATGCACTTCTGTGTGTTGCTCATGTATTGATCCATGCGCCTATTTATCTTGGTTGCAATGATACCTGACATGAGCTTCCATGTTGTGGAGGGACAGGTTATTGGCCGGTAGTTGGATGGGACTGCACCCTTTGAGGGATCCTTCTGGATCAGGATCGTTCGCCCTTCCGTTAGCCATTCGGGGTGAGTCCCATCTCTTAGCAGCTGGTTCATTTGTGCTGCCAGGTGCTCGTGGAGTGCGGTGAGTTTCTTTAGCCAGTAGGGATGTATCAAGTCAGGGGCCAGTGCTGTCCAGTTCTTCATACCTGAGACTCTTTCTTGGATGTCTGCCACTGTGTTGGTTACTGGATTCTGTTCAGAGAGAACATGTACTTTTTTATGTACTTTTCTCAGAAAGACCAGCCACTGGTCATTGTTGTTATGTGCTGTCTCTTTCTCCCATATACTTTCCCAGTACTGTTCAGTTTCTAGCCTTGGTGGGTCTGCTCTGCTGTTTTGACTCGGCCACTGAGCGAACACTTTTGCAGGTTGAGTTGCGAACAGAAGTTTATCCGTCTGGCTTCATTGTCTCTTGTGTACCTCTTTAAGCGGTTGCTCAAGGCTAGGAGCCTTTGTTTGGGAGTTTCTATTGCTTCGGGTATGAGCATATGGCTGTATCTCTTAAGTACTTGCTTTCTCATTGCACCTCTTTGAGCCTCTGTCACATCCTTTCGAGTTGCCTTGATTTTGGCCTCTAAATGTTGCTTTAATGGTGGGTATTGTTTTCTCCCATGGTTGCTCTTATAGCCAAGCATCTCAAGGATCACTGCTGCTGAAGTGTAAACCAGTTCATCTGTTTCTGTGATTGTTGTGGTAGGAATTGTCGTCAATGCTTAATTCACAGTTTCCAGAAGACTTTCAGGCGGTGTATCACTTAACCATTTTAGCTGGTGTTGGGGTTGCCTAGTGTTCATTCTAGACATGATCTTGTCTTTCAGGTCAGTTGCTGCCTCGCTCAGCGTATCTGTGGTTGTTGGGGCTGTGTACCCAAGCTCAGGGTGGGAGTGTGGTATAGCCACCTCTCTGACCTGGTATTGCAATCGTTTTGTACTGCTTCAGTCTCAAGTTGTGATAGGAGTTGTGGATGTTTGTGGAAGTAGGCTACCAGTTGTTTGGCAGTTAGCCTTAATTTTGGGTTTGAAAGCATCCATTCATTCCACATTCTCTGCAAGTAACCCCTCTGGGTGGGAGTACTTGAGTAGTAGCAGTCTAACAGAACATTGTTCTAACATCTAGTCCATTTCCATTTTGTTCCAGTAGCCCACTTTCCATCAGGGTACTCTGGTCCCCCCAGCACCTGATACAGACCTTGTTTGGCTGGGCGAGGTCTAAACCGGCATGAGATGTGGCCCATTGTTTCTCATGTGGTGAGGTAGGCAGTAGCGTTAAGGGTCTTGCTAACAATTGTTATGGTAATTGCCCCATTTCCATTGCCATTAATTGTTCATTCCGAATCGAACCCTGGATTCCTGCATGACAGTCCTGATGATCCTTATCTATTATACACATATATATATATATATGTTTATCTATATAATAGATAAACTACATATCAGTAGATAAACCTAATTATTCCTAAAAAAAATAATTTTGGGGATCATTTTTTGTATAAGTCCTATGAAGTGAGTGCACACACGTGGTTGTCCATAGAGTGTGTCTGCAGGTGTGGTATGCCTCTCTATCATCTATTTGTCTGTGCACAGGTTTTTCCCCTGCAAGCCAGATGTTGGGGAAACCCACAGAACCAGAGCCGAAGCCTTGCTGTAATCACTGCGATTTTAATCAAGATCTCGCATTGTGACCCACTTATTTTCTCGCAGAGCTGATTGCACTGCTGAGCAGTGATGACTAACATTACAAAACTACAAGCTGTGATTAACCTTCACATCATATACATGTCCCCAGAACCAGCACACAGCAAATCCTAATCCCAAAATTACACCCACTTTGACAGGAAACTTCTTCCTTTGTCAATATGAAGCATTTATTTCACTCGTGGCTTTTTGGAAAAAACGAAAGAAAGAAAAGGGGGGATAGTGTCTGCATGACTGAGCAGTGTGAAACATGGCATTTCATTTGCTTAGTCATTTACTCACTTTTCCATATTTTAAAATTAGTAGCATAAATATTGTTGCTGGATTTTGTGAATTAAGAAAATGTATTCCTCCATCTTGGGCATTTTAATCTCTAGATTTTACTATTTAAAAAAAAAAAAGAGCCTCATATTTTTTTTTCTTTTGCTTTAACACCATTTAATTGCATAGCAGGAACAAACTTTGAGGTCATTAAGGCAAGCTCTCTCATTTACACACACGTGAAAAAAACTCTTTTCACCCTCAGAGTCTCTCAAAGCCCCCCCCCCCAAAAAACAAGTCCAGACTGGAATTTTCCAAAATGTCATCTCTCTTATCAAGCACACACTGTGCTCCATCGCACTCCTATTACACTTATTCCATCAACATCTCAATTAATACCTCTCTTTTGGAGTCGCAGTATCCCACAGAGCCACACAGACGCACTGTGGTGCTAGATCCTCCGTGAAAGTGCGCACCACAGATGCTTTGATTTTAGAACACACCCCTAATATATCACTAAATACTGTCTTACTTAATGCCAGCACACAAAATTGGCTGGTTTTTCATATGCACATTTTGTTTCTGTCTTTGTGATTGAGGGCCTGCATCACTTAGAAGTGTGTTTGCTTAGTTTTCTGTGCAAGATGCAAATCAATTTATATTCTTTATGGTAAAAGTTTTTATTCTAGACTCTAAAAAAAATTAATTGACAAGTTTATGCTGACTTCTGTAACCAAAGCAGACATTGGATGGTTCCATAATTTCACTATTCCTTCTATCAATGCAATACACCCTCTCACATCCTGTTCTCTCCCACCACTGATCTCTTCCATCCCTCTGCTCGGTGGCTAATGGATTTTTTTGGTTTCCAGGGTCTGCTCCAGAAATGTTCTCCTGTGGAGATCTTGTAAGAACTGCCCTCAGCTGGTCCTTTGCTCTGCCATTACAACCCCTCATACGTTTTATCCCTAGACCTTGGAGACCAAAAACTGCCAAATGACTTGAATTATGGCCAGTTATGTGGAGTGGACCCAGCATCACGGGGGAGATGATTGAGTCAGTGGAACAAACTACACTCCTCATCATTAGAAGGCATCCTGACACTGCCTCTTCCTTCTGCTCTCAGAGGCCAGAAGTGCAAACCGTTGCACCCCCCCCCTCCAGTCTAGCTCAGGAATTTAACGCCCACAGGTAAAGCAACTTACAAAACAATGGCAATATATGCACGATCATGCTTTCCCAGATATTTTTTTAAATGTATTTAATGCTAGTATAGCCTTATATTCTGGGCTTTGGGGCTGTGATTTGTGTGTAAAGATGATCTAAACACTTTAACAAAAGCTGAGGTTCACTGCTAAGAAACTTAAAGTTTATTATTCCATTTACCATTTGATTGGATTGAATATCCATTTATTTTCTAAATTTCCATTTAAAACAATGTTATTTGGTTATACAAAATTGGTAGTGAAAATTAACGATATATAGTAAAACTAACATTTTTTAAATCTGTAATTCTTACATAAATTTTTTTTTTAAATAATTCATTTCCTAAATTATAAAAAGAAAATACTTTTGAATTATGAATTTGATTATTTTATATTAATAATTTTTAATGCATTTTTTACTATAAATAAAGGCTCTCTTGCACAGACTTACTGAATTGAACCTGTCACAATAGCACAGGCATCATGACATGATGGGTCCCCCCCCCCCCCCCCCCTTTTCTCTCCACCATCGCCTCTCTCCAGCGATGTCACTGCAGTGTGTAATGTTTGCTGTAGCTGGTGGCTGAAATTGAATGAGTGATATAACCAGAGGTGCTTGGATTACTGTGGGCAGGATTGATACTATCTGTCCAATGATGTGTTATTTTGTGGAAGTGAGGCAACAAATCGGAGAGAGAAATGGTCACACCACTCTGTATGGTTTTGCAGTTTAAGTGGTAAAAGACAAGTAGAATAACAAGATGTGATAGTCGGGTCTTCAAATGTTTGAAATGTTTTTTCTTGATCACAAACAGGCATTTATCTATTTTGCAGTCCCTATTTTCAGAGCTTGGCATGGCAACTTGAATAGTATTTATCCCTTTAGTCTGCTCACAATTGCGGCATGAGTTAGCCCAGTACCCATGTTTGAAGGTTAGGCAGGTTACATCCAGTCTATTCCTCTAATAGGGTATGCTCAGAACAGGGTCAAAGGTAAACTAATGACAGCTGCAACAGATGCTTCTTCCTCAATGCCATTGCCAAAGCTGAGCAAAGGTTCGGCTTGTGGGAATAACAGTGTGCTGCTCTGGGACTCAGGTGGCTGAGACCAGGTCAGCTGCTAACACTGGAAAGACTAAATTCAGCTCTTTCTTTTAGTTCGGGGCACAAGCCGAGGGTCCTGGACTATTGTTGCAGGGTCAGGTTATGGCCGTCCAGATTGCCTGAGCAGCTTACAACGATTCATCACAAATTCAGCATTGCACAGCTCTAAAGTTCTGCTTAGTAGAGTTAAAGCCTTTAAATATATATAACTTTGATACATTTTTTTTTTAGAAGTTTCTGTGTTCTAATTTTAATGTGGCTTGGGAGAAGAAAAACAAAACTTTTTTTTAATGAAATCACAAGAACCCGGACCCATTTTTTCTTAAAGGAAAATTATGTGAAATATTCACCAATTTACAGAATCACAGAATGGATCACGGAACACATTTTTGATGTTCTTCTGTTACACTGATGTCACATTGTGTTCTTTTGGGTTAAAAATTGAAATAATCAGTCACAGCACAGCACCAACCTAACAGAGGCTTTTATTTATTTCAGTATTTTGACAAAAGGAAAACCATTTCAATATGACTGTTTTTGAATATCTTTGCTGTGACTTTCTCTTGAACTTACTCTATGCATTAATCTACAGTAGTTTAATAAGAATCCCGTTCTTCACGCAGGAAAATGTGCTTAAGAGGGGCCATTTTTCTCCTCTATGTAAACAGCTGGCAGCGTCCTATGCTTTCGCAATTAATGGGCATCTAATTGACGATCATCATTTTCACTTAAGCAAAGATAAAATCAGCAGTTGCCCCTGGAACAGGCAGCTGTTGGTAAAGTCATCAGACTAAAAAGCATGGCTAGTTGAGGATGTGGATGAGCACCGCTTAAAGGTAGTGCCTTACTATATTAACTAATGGAATTAACTTTTTGTTGTTGTTTTTTAAAGTCTCATTCTACCAACAAGGCACTGAAACGAGTCCTGTTATGCAGCTTGGAATATATTGCACCTTAACGCCATTTAACAAAGTTATTTATTTTGTTAAAAACAATAAATGTTTCTTATTGGAATAGAAACCATTGCTTAAATGGAAGAAAATGATACCAGAAAAAAAGTATGTTGGTCTAAGTTCCACGTGTTAATGTAAGACAAACACTTGTTTATTAATTAAAATTTTACAGTTATGTCAAGGACATTGATCTCATTGTTTTTTAACATAATTGCTGAAGATTCCACATCCAGCTTTAAAGGTTGTGTGTCTTGGGTATAAATCTATGGTGTCCTGTTTTCATTCAGCTGAAAGCATCCTCACCAAGGTTATGTTTCAGCGATAAATACTGTAAAAAAATAAATAAATAAAAAGAAGGCCCAGTGCTCCCAGGACGGATGGGCTCCTGTGGTTGACAGACAAGCAGGCATTGAATTTAATACGAAACTGTTTTGACATAACTTATCTGGTAAAAAGACAGACACCAAAGAGGACCCAAAGAATAAAAAAAAGGTAATGGTTTGCTTTGTGTGATAATGCTCTAGTGAAAGTCTTTTTGACTTTGGCTTTGGGTTTTTTTTATACAATACACAAATTAATTAAAATGATGAAGACTCCTTATAAGCCTTCCGCTTGATGAAAGCAGGAAAAGGGAAGGCATGAGTGTGTGGGATACCAAGAAGTAATGTCAAACAACCTGATTATGAGAAGGGAATGGATTAAGAGCATTGTTTAAGCTGGAAGAGGAGGTACCTTCCGTACTGCCAGCTTCCATCTTATCTCGCTCTCCAACAGTGGTCTAATCTGCTGGTCGAGTAAGGCTGCAAATAATTTCTGTCTGTCAGAGAGACAATGGAGCTGCCACTTTGTTGTGCATCACGGATTACTGTACCGTTCATCCTGTCCCGCCCCTACACAGACCCCTGACAAAAGGACTTAATTGAATATCTGTCCATGGCTAATGTGTGTATGTTCCACGTGGGCACGTGTGTAAACAAAAGCTTAAGGTTCACAGGAAATGCAGAAACCTTTATTCACACTTACACTACCAACTGTAATCTCAGTCTATATATATATATATATATATTTTTTTTTTTTTTTTTTTGGAGTTGCAAGTTAGGAATTATTGCTTTCAGTGCTAATGAATAAGCTGTAAACAACTTTATCAGGTCAGATTCAATTAACTCTGCATAATCTAACATAATTGATTAAAAGCAGTGAGTGAGGAGTCAAAAATATTTCTTGTTGCCCTTGAACCTTAACCCAACTTTCTCCATTTGTTTATCAAACTAATAGAAGCTTAAAGATTTGTTATGCTAGGGCTTAAACACATATGATCACCCATTTTAGCTTCGCATTACACTTGAGCTTAGGCTAATTAATCCTCACTGTTTATCATGCATAAACAGTGATTGCTTTGCATTAAATATCTCCCAAAGTAATGCTCTTTTCTTTGTTATCTCAACTTTGTTATTAAATTTACAAATAATAATCTCAGCTTTGTTTCAGACAAATGTGAATAATTTAAAGTAATTTGTGATTATGAGCATGTTTAACATCTGATGGTTTTATTTAATATATCTATAAATATATTAAATAAAACCATCATGGGTCATAAGTAGAATGCTCACAAGTTTTCCAAAGTGCCAGTCGTCCCACATTATGACGCGTCAAGCAATGTGCCACATGTTTGCTTTCAATAAGTGGTCCTTAACTGTTTGGATAGAGAGCAGGCAACTTATGTATTTGTTTATTTTCAAGATAAGGCACCTCTTTATGGATAAGCAGCTGACGCTCCTGCTCTGTCAAGCTGGGACAGGCTGAGGGAAGATAAAATAGAGTCTGTTAATCTGGTGCTGTTGAGCAGAGAGAGCGATGTTATTGACCTACGCTGGCAGCAATGTGTTTCAATTATACACTGCCAGCCATTTGTCAGGCAAGCGGAGCGATTGGGGGGGCACAGAGTTCAGACCTGGGTTAGAGTCATTCTCCATCACTTACGATGTGTCTTTGGAAAGCACTTTAATTGAATTACCCAATTTATTCTTCAAGCAACAATGCCCTGGCCTAGACCCATGACGCGAGACAATTAGATACAAGTTTAAAATCGGGCAGTTTGCATTCTTCATCTTTTTGTTGTGTACACAGAAAAGGAAAAGGAGAGGTCTAACTTATTACAAATGTTTCTTACTTTTTTTATTTTGAAGCCATTTGCTCATGAAGTTACTCTGAGAGGTTTTTCTAACTTTTCAGCTCTCAATTATTCATAATAAGGGAAATTTGCTGTCTGAAAGCTACCATGATGATTTGTGACTAAAATAAACGTAAAAAAAAATATTTACTCTTAATTTTGATTAAAGAAAATATTATCAGGCCCAGTCACATGTTAGTAAAGTCACGTTTATTTTGTTTGTTTGTTCCCCTTTTACAATTTTCATTAAAAGATTTTTTCAAACATTTTTTTCCCAATATTTGCAAATTGCACAAAGTTGGGTGAGATTAATTCTAATCAAGTTCAATTTATTCTAGAGGAGCAGCTGGAAGATGCCTAAGTGTTGACTGCATACTGTCTGCTAGCTGTCTGATGAGACGGCCAGACTGTCGATCTCTTCAGCTCCGCTTCCAGGTGTAGCGAAAGTGCTTGTGTCAGAGGCACACTGGCCTGCCTGCTCTCTGGCCTTAACAGCTGGCCATTCACCAAACCCTGATTGTCAGTTCATCCATTTTCCCCAAGACAAGTCTGGCTGGCTACTCCCACTGTGTGTGTAATCAACAGTGTTGCTCTGTCTGTATCTCCACAGCTTATCTTGTTAAAGGCAAACACTGTGGCTAAAAACGTGCTCCGTATAAGCATGTAATGTACACCAATTATGCTAATTTGCTGTTTTGCAGATGGTCCAGTGTTGATTGCAGCTTCAGGATCGGGAGAGGCTGTCTGAAATTTGAACGTGGCGCTCACGTGACACTCATTACTGCACAACCTCAACAAAATATCCCTTTGTCACTTGTCATCCATCTGTTCTTACTGTGTTTCACAAATAAGACCATATAGAACTCTTGGCAGCTTGGAGAGGTGCATAATGAGTACGAAAAAAAAAATCACAATTATTAACTTTAAATTGTTTATCTCTAATTGAACTGAGCATGGTCAAAAAAAAAAATCTCAAAATAATTTCTTCATAAGAACACATTCTTACCCAATCTTCAATAGTCTACCTCATTGGGACATGCAGATCACTAACACTGGAAGTAATGGTGGGAGAATTTGCTCAAGAATGCCTTTTCACTGTCAGAATCATGATATTTAGGTTTTGCCAAGGTTTGCTGAGTGTTAGGAAAGCATGTGCAGTCTGATGTAAATTCATCATCCACATCAGCCATGATGCTCTTTGTCCAGGCAACCGAGGCGAGACATTTTAGCCTCTATCTTCTTTTAGAGCACGCTGAAGTGAACCCATGCTGATATCCAAATGAATGGAGTCCTTTCATAAAGCCACGGCCATTGAACTCTGGAGGCTGAATGTAGCCCAAAGTCCTGCAACCTTTGTGGCAGGGGGTTCCTGCTAGGCATGATTCCTGTTTAGTGAATAAGTGGGGTAATTACGGTGCAGTTGGGGCCATGCAGCAAATGTCACCAGCAGATAAACAGTAGGAGCAACTCTTCCGTAAAAGCCTGATTTATTCACCCTGGACCTCCTGTAGCCTCTAGATGAATTGGAAGCAGTTGGGTGTAAAAAACAAACTAGCCTCTCTTAATTTCACTGGAGTTCAAGGATGCATATAATTGGAGAAACAGTAGTTAACAGATAACGCCCCAGGTTAAACCTCTTTTTTTTTTCCAGGCAGCAGATCTCTCATGCTGGCAGCTTCTAGTTTGATCTTTGCATGCATTTAAAATGACTTTTCAGAAATAATATCCAGTGACATTACAGAGATTTGAATCTTCCATGCTTCTTAAAAGCCACTTCAATACGCACAATAGATGCATTTTTGCTGCGTCTCAATGGCTATTATAGAAGACAGGTGTGAAACGATAGCTTTACACATAAGGTTTTATGTGTTCTTAAGATGAAAATCTTCTACTTATCCTCCTAAGTCTCCACCTCTCTATCCTTGATTAGAAACCACCTCCACTGCACTCCATTAAAGAGTGCCCGTTCACGCGTGACCACAGGCCACCCTTTAAAACATCATGAACTTGGGAAATGGGAGTCAGCCAGCGTCATTCCATTACCTGCTGAAATGGATGCCCCTGTGTCTTCTTCTTGATTAGCTTTGTCTCCAATAACAATGATACCTTTAAGTGTGTCTAATTGCGGCTGGGCTCACCCTTTCCTGCCTGTGTGAAAGTGCTTACTCATTTTGTCTGTCCTTTTAATAATTACATTATCATTTTACACCCCAGTCGGTTCCTTGGGAAGGGGGCTGGCACTTGTGCTGAAGTAAAAGCTCATTATTGGAGCTGAATTATGTGCAATTTATTGATCCCCATGGTGGATTATGGTGCTCCCAGTTAGTCTAGACAGAATAGTTAGCCAAATGACAGAGGGGAAACATACAGGCCCCAGGGGAAAGATCTTTGGGCTCAGTCAACAATTAATGCTTGCCAGGTAATGGAATTTAGGTTTACACTAAATCCACCCATACCTTGGCATTTGAAGCTCCCTAATAAAAAAAAAAACATTACCTTAATGAGACCGTCAAGACCAAGAGACATTCTTTTAAACAAATTTTCTCTTCTGGTCTCATCCCATATGCCGACTATCATAACTCCATTTTTAAGAAATTCTTTGGCATTAAATACTGCACCTTTGGTAGGTGTGCTTTCCTCCATCTTTATTGATAATCTCGAGCTGGCACTGTTTTCCACATAGGCTTTGCCAATTTCCATCTGAGTCGGGATAAGGGTGTTTGTGTGCTCGAGCATGAAGGAAAGGCCAAAGTGCTGAGGAAAAGGCCAAGCAGGACATTCATCTATATAAAGACAACAATCTTTTTTAAAGCCATCCATCATTATCTTGATGAACAGGCCACGTTACTTACAACATTGCTTCCCTACCATCAGGAATAAAGGCACTGTGTCTTTTAATGTGCTTAGAAGAGCCTCAGTGACTTGAAGAGTTTATCTCTGGGTGCTGAAACATTCAAAAATGTCTATGATTAAATTACAAAATTATTAAAATTGTTTTTTTCTTCTGCTTTTTAAAATGTATAAAATTTAATATAAGCCTCACTTTAAGATTAGGGGTTAGCATTCATGGAGACTTTTGAATGCAACACTGGATTCAATAGATGAATATGAAACAAATTTAAGTGAGAAATCTCACTTTTAAGTAGAAAGATTCTCAACTCACTTCATCGGCTGGTCACTTTTGCACTTATTCTGAAAAAGCATATAACAGCTACAGTGCTGCCTGAAATTATTCATACCTCTGGCAAATTTTGACTCAAAGTTACTTCTTTTCAACCAACAAGTTTCTTCTTAAGAGGAAGAGACACAGGCGCCGGCCAGAAGGTAACAAAATGATGTACAATAGGCGCCATTGTAAAAGAAAAAGAACAAAAAAACAGCCTTCAAATACATTTCTACCCCTGGAAAATGTCCAAAGTTTGCCAAGGGTTTGAATAATTTTAGGCAACACAGTTTTTACTGTCTTGTGTACTGCCTCAGCTTTAGTTATTTTTCTGCGATAATCAGGAAAATTTGATGCATGCAATGAACACTTTTAAAACTTTGTCTGCTGAGTCTGTGTTTTAGAGACTGTAAGCATATGAAAGTGGCATGACCTTAAAAACATAAAAAAAATTAAATATCACATTAATATGGGTCCTAGTTATTAAACATTTTAACACAACTGCATAAGGTGGTGAACAGCTAAATAGCAAAATCACTGAGGTTGTTTTTGTATTACAAATGATAAAGAGACTTTCAAATATTAAGAAAATGCAAACAAATTTTACACCTTAATTTGGTTTCGTGAAAGTGTGAATGTTTCTTTAAAAGTTGTGGTGTGCAGTAAGTTATTCAGTGTTAAGCATTAGCCAAACCTAATTCCAATGTGTGAATGAATAAATATGAATTTATTTTCAATTGACTTCCCTTAACTTAAAAAAACAAAACAAAAAAAAACAAGAAATGAAAATAGGTCTAGTTGACATATTCAAAAGATATTTTTCATTAAAATCATAATAATCATATAAAAAAAAGAAACTAACAGCTTTCTCCAGCCCGTTTTAAGCATTAAAAATTCAGTCCAATGAAAATTGTACTTTTGATGTGTTTTTTATTTTTTTTCCTGTTCATTTTTTTGTTTTCATTTTTTTCTTACTTTTGGTGTTTTTAAAATGTTCTTGTGGCATTTTTCTTATGATGGACGACATATATAAAGATAATTAAACTGACATTACATGTCTTAGTATTTCTTTATACAAATTGTGGGGAATCAGGAGCAGATGAAAAAAATTCCCTTGAAAAAAGCTTGTAGGAATGACATAGAAGCTACTCCAACAAGCCACAAGCTTCCGGTTTCACACTATTTTGTTGCATCCACTTACAGATAACTAAATCCATGTACGTCTTTGTTTTTCTTGTCTGAGCTGGTATCTGGCTCAAAACTGTACGACTGGATAGCTCCAATATTGCCCACCACTTTTCTTGCACCGATAATGTTAGGTTGGGGTGAGGGGCTGAAAGATAGTGGGAGAGCGTGTAACGCCAGCAGTCCTGCCCACAACTCGGAGGTATATTTCCAATGAACTACTGCCGCTCTGCGGAAACTATGTCCTAGAAAACAACACAGGTTTTTTTAGGTTTTGGACTAAAAACAGTATAATCCAACTTAAAAGACCACTGGGATCACTTTTAAAATTGCTCAAAAGATGACTGGAGCAGAACTTTAAAGAAAAGCTTTGGATTGTCTGATAGTGTGTTGCACAAAGTTATGTTTCCAGTTATGTTTTTTATTCTGTTTTGAGTTGTTGCTCTGTCAGTCACACCAGGTTCAGATTAATGATCTTCCACAGCTGTCTTCCTTTTCCATTTAATTACCTTCAGTGTATTTAAGTGTCTGGTTTTCCATTTTTTATTGCCATGCTGCTTTGACGCACTTTTGTTGCACCCTAGGTTTTTGTACGTTTCATTTCATTTCTCAAGTGTTTAAGTTGCTGCCACCAACCCCACTCCCCTGCATTTTGGGTCTTACACCACCAGTTCCTGACAAAGAGGTATCCTTGTGCATCTATGGCATGAAACATTGAGGCAACAGCACCACCCCATAATAAGGCGAGTTTCTACCTCAAAGCCTGTCCGTGCCTTTTGTGTGGTTTACCTTGTCCTTGGCTCATTAGCCTTGAAAATGTTAGTAAATAGATACAAGATCATGGATAAACTGGGCTGTAATCCACACAACTGTACTTTCCCCCCTGGAGCAGAAACTAGTGATGCAAGTGAAGAGGAGGGGAATAAAAAGTGGCTGATTAGACTGGTTTTAATGCTCCTCTGCCGACCTAGAAAAACACAGCAGCCCTGACCTTGCATAGCAGAACCCTTATATATCTAATGATCTCTGAGTACCTTAATGATTCAGTGTGTTCTTTCTCCCACTCTTTCCATCCATTTTGCTACCCTTCTTTTATAGAGCTCACTCTGTTTTTCTTTCTCTTTCAGCACAAACCTGAGCGCACACACACACACACTTGCACACAAGCGTACGTAACAAAGTACACGGCCTTGAAAAACCCAGTCAGCAGTTTGGGCTTGGAGTCTAGCAAATGAGCTGTCCTATTGAAATAGAAAGGAAAGTGCTCTATGTTGTAGAAAATGCTGCTAAAGCAAGCCTTGGAAAAGAGAAACGGAGGGAAAATTACTCGTTCAGACAAAAAAAAAACATGAGAATATCTCTTTGCTACAAATGTACCAACTTAAATTTGGATGCTGTAGATTGCATCCATTGCTGTTATATTCATTTTTGAGGCCTAAGTGATTTAAGGAAGAGATAAAAAATTAATCTTATCCCAACAGTTTGTATAATGTTTACTCAGACTGCTGTTGTGACAGTTTTTTTATTGGTTTTACTCTGTTATTGCAGTTTAACTCCAATAGTTTAGAAATAAACTGTAGCTTATTGTAACAAAGCTTACCATTCTGTCATAAGTGCATCATACTTTCTTGCCTGACCTACTGGCAAAAATGCCCTTCTAGTTAGAGTTGATTAGACATTGTGGTGTTGTCTTTAAGTCTTAGTTAAGCTTTCTAACTATCTGATCATTTAATCTGTGTGGAAAACAACTTCTCCGGTCTTAAATCATTCATTCTTGGCATCTCTTTGACCACTCAAAGCACAACGCTCCATTTGGTCCAGACATTCATAGTCCTGCTCTTCATGATAATTAAAATTCCTTTTAGCCAGAGCAGGAATGTTAAAATGAAGGGTTATCACTTGGTTCACCCACTGAAACACCTGTAGTGACCTCTGATTTACCCAATCGGGTCCCCCCTCTCTCATACAACCTCAATATCCCTCTCCCCTTCATGGCCATCTTGTTGTGTGGTCCCCTCTACAGTTCTCTCATTACCCTGCGAAGGCCTGGGAGATGGGTGGCAGGGGAGGGACAGGGCGGTTTCAGAGGAGGGCTTCTGTTCCTGGATGAGTGAGTGTGGATAAGGAGTAGTTTGAATTCATAATTGTGCTCTTGTGAAGGGGGAGATTTGTAAAGCAAGGCTAGGTTCATTGTGTGGCACCGCGAGTCCGGTGGAGGGTGCGAGCGGCTCAAAGCTAATGTAATCTACGCTATTAGAGAGGGTTAATTAGCTGCTGAACTGGAGCCTGAAGAGCAGGCAGGGAAGGAGAGACGCACCGAGTGTGAGAGGCAGAAAGAAAAAGGGAGAGACAGGGTGGGCAGTTGGGATGGAGAGGTCTTCAGGGAGTCATTAGAGACTGCTTGTTGTAACACAGCCACACAGTCAATAAGGGTTCTTCTCTGAGGAGAAGAAGAAAAGCAAAGAAAGACATGGAGGGAGTTTCACACCAAGTGTGTGCAACTTGATACTTATCAGGTTCATGTTGGTAAACCTTAGAAGATTTTACTGGTTTTGTCTAAATCTATTGAAACTTTGTGACTTTTTGTAATTTTTTTTTAAATTGTCTTCATTAAAACTAATGGTCACTAATGGTCAACCTCAAAATTTCAATAGTGTCAATAAATAAATAAAAAAGCGATCATTATTGTTTTAACATTTAATTTCAATATTTTTATATATATGTTACATGTTTTGTTTGCAGCTCTTTAACTTAGCAAAAAGAAAAAGTCTAGGTTGTGCCATAGGAGACTTGTTGGTTGTTGATTATTTGGATCATCTTTTAATCTACTACTCCTAGTGGTCTTTTAATTATAATCATAGTTTTTAGCCTGAATAAAAAAAAAAAAAAAAACTTGTGTTGTTTTCTAAGACATAGTTTCTGCAGAGTGATAGGAGATCATAGGAAGTGTGCCTCTGAGTTGTAGTAAGAAGTGTGTGCTTGTGGTTATTTCCCATCATCCCTTTATTTACTCTCCATCCTGCTAGCTTACAGCCCATCACAACCCCAACCTAACATTACCGGTGCAAAATTGGAGCTATCCAGACATACAGTTTTGAGTCAAATGCCAACTCAGACGAAGAAGCCTATTAGGCAAAAAAGGGTATTTATTTATATATATATATATATATATATATATATATATATATATATATATATATATATATATATATATATATATATATATATATATATATATATATATATCTGGCCACAAAAAAAGGCAGAAAGCTCTTGGTTGGACATGCAATCTGCAGTTCAAGCCTTGAAGTAGTCCCTGAGAAAATCACGGGGGCCCTTGTTTTGCTTTTCAGTGTGTAAGTAGAAGCTCCTGCAGTGCAGCTGTAAGCTTCTGTCCCTCTGTGGGAAACCTAAAAGTGTCTTATAATTTGGCATTTTAATGTAGATGAATCACTTTTTCTTGCCCATGCAATCCATTTTTTTAATCCTTTGTAGTTGTTTTTAGCTCCTCTTTAACCTCAAGGTTACAAAAAACTAAAATGACACAGAGAGTGCAAAAGAATAAGAGACCTTCACACAAGACTTACACCCTCCGTTTAATAGCCGACTGAGGTGTTTCTCCAGCATCATCAGATCAATGGGGAGTAAATAGCCCACACTTCTTGTTTCACAGTGCAGTATTGATCTTTCCCTCAGCCTCTGCTTCCCTTTCCCCAGCTTCTTGTGTCTTTCAACCCCTGGGACTGCACTGATTGCCATAGATTGGACAAGCTAACAAGCCCATGATGAGGAACCAAGCTTTCCTTTCTTCTCACAGGCTGTTTCATTTTTTCTTTGCTGCATAGACAGACAGACATCCACACAGGGACCTTAAAACATCAGATCTACACAGCTCCCTGCCATAAAGGACTGTGCTGTTTGTGTTTTGTTTCCTGTGTTGTTCAGTCTTCCTCAACACAGATCGGATACTATGGCAGTGCGAGTCTTGGGAAGGTTTGCCAAACTGATAGAGGATACCCCCATCGTACTACATAGAAACTTTTAGATGTGTTTTCTTCATCTCGCTGGAGACTTCATGCATTTTCTTTTTCCAGCTGGAACTCCATCTGTTTCCTTACCAGTATTTCTAAAGATATCTTAAGTGGCCCAGGGAGAAGCACGTCCACTGTGCTGGAGGACAGCGATGTAATGACACGTGGGTAAGTTCATGTCAGCGGCGTTTTTTTCAAAGTGTTGAACTGAAGTGAATAGGAGGAGAGAAAACTCCTCCCTTCAAAGTCTGGCCTTGCCGAGCTTACATGTAAGCAAATGGTGAAAGATTATATCTCTTTTTGGAAACATGGATTAAAATTCACAGATTAAACATAACCTATGATGTGTCTGTGTGTGTTAGCTTGAACGTGCAGAGACTTATTATTGCATGCAGTTTTTTTTTCCGTTTTTTTTTCTGCTCGGCATTCAAAGTTGTAATAAATCTTCTTGGGCGCTGGTACAAGCTGTGCATGTGCTGCTGTGCAGTTTTAGGATCAATACGAGCTGTGTTTATTGAATCTAGTTGTTGTTCCTGTGAAAATGGAAAATAAACCAGCAGGGATAAGCAATCAGATGTGCTTTTAAGGCTCATTATGAGCTTGTTGGGTATATTAATCTGTAGATTTATGCTTAAGCACTGCATGGACCATAAACATAGACTTTTCAGATGTATAGCTATTTTATTTAAAGATATTTAGATCTCATTTTTAGATTGTGATTAAAACCAAATAAAAAGGCTATTGAAAATTAGATTTAATCAGCATCTTGTTTTTTAAAACTCTTAGAACAAAGTTTTTAAAGGTAATAGAAGCCATGTATTTAGCAGGTATGCCTTGGTACTTTCTTAGAACGATAAAAAAAGTAGTTTTAATCAGAGGTTAATTAAAAGAGGAGAACCAGATAAATGCTTTTGAAAAAAATATATATATATATGTATATATTGTATGTATATGTGTGTGTGTATGTGTGTGTGTGTGTGTGGGGGGGGGGGTGCTATTGCTGTATGGACTCCATGGCTGAGCTAAATAAAAATGAATGAGACTTGTGGAAATAAGTTATTGAAAAAAAAAAAAAAACTTAACATAGATCTATTTATTTCAGCCATAATTCATGTTTTCTTGTTTTTACACATTTGCCAAAATCATGTTGACTGTTAAACACCTGCAGAAATCTTTTACTCGTCCAGATTCAGCCTGAATGTTTGGCCATAAAAACTTCAGGAGAAGGCTGGATTGTGCTCCTTGACATTACATGACTCTCAGCGCTGTGTTTCTGAAAAGTTTTGCTTATGAAATCGGCTCTCTCAGATACTGCTTTAATGCTTTAGACAATTTATCTTTTCTCTCCATTATAATGTGGCTAAATAAGTTGTGTACTACTTTGTTGAGTTGTTTTACGTTGAACGATAGTTGAGCGAATATTTGAATTTACATTATTTAAAGACGTATAGGGCAAAACAAACCGTGTTTGTCAGTATTATTAAATTGTTTGGTTTTCAGTTTTCTAAGTAATTAAATTTTGTCCATTAGTTAACAATAATGCCTTAGAGGTAAGCTTAAAACATTTATAAGCTAAAGTAAAAAATACAAATAATGTAACCGCATAAAAAAAAAAAAAAAAGACAACTGCATAATTACATTTAATGATCAATTAAAGAGCCACTTTCTGTGTTTTACATTTCTGGAAAATATTGGGCTTTATTTTTAAGAAAATGTTTTCTAAATTCTAGAATTATATTTTTTGTCGTATTTCTTTACCAAATATTTTTTTCACTTTCATAAAATGCGCAAAACACTTCTAATATTTAAGTAAGTAAAGAAGCACTTTTTCTTAACCATTTTTCCCTGAACCAGAAGATTTTTTACTTTTCCTTCACAAATATTCACCCATTCTTCCCTTTGGGCTTCAATGTTTGTGATGTTTTAGGCAACTCCAGGAGAGATGACAGTTTTAACTAGACCTATTAGGTAACCCACAGGGTGCCCTCAGCACTGATTTGAGCACCATTAATTTTCTATTATGGAGTGCTAGGATGTGCCCCTGCACAGTCATTCACCTGGCTTATTGAGTCTCACACACACCAACTGTGGACTTTTCCAGGGCAGCATTGCTGAAGGTTTAGCGCGACCCCTCTGGGAAGCTAATTTATTATTTGCAGATATCGATCTGGCTGGGGAGGCCGGCCAAGCCGTGGCTGTTGTTGACTCTGCTCTGGCCTGTGGCGACTTTAACCGATTCCAGATTGAACTAGACGGATCGTCTGTGGCTGTTAGAACACTGTTAGTAGTTGTTTCAATTCCTTTGCTTGCTCAGTGTTTTTTTTTTTTTTAAATAAAGTGAACAAATGCTATTAGTAATGGGCAGTAATAGGAAGACAGACTTTATCTCCTTGTTTATTGAACTTTTTTTTCTCTTTTTTTTGCCAACAGATAAATAGGCAGACATGTCCAGACAACCTGCACATACACATGCACGCAGGCACACACAGAACAGTGTCTGGCTTGTCCAAGGGAAATAAAATCACTGTTAAGAGGCAGGAAAACAACTTTAGAAGGTCAGGCAAAACATTTATCAAGCTGTGTATGTCTAGTGGGTAAATAACAGAGAGACAGTAAAGGCCATGACTCTGAAACCATCAGATAACCACTACAGATCATCACAGAGTCGGAGGAGGACGCATATTTCTCAGAGGGTCGCCTTCAGGCTTGTCTTGACTAATATTCTCTCCAGTGTTGCTTTTTTTTAAATAAAATTGAGCTGCTGCACCACACACCCGTGACAATGAAATAAAATCTGACATTGCAAGAAAAAAATCCCCAAAAATGTTGGTCTATGTTACTTTTGATCAATCACGGGTAGAGAGAAGGATTTTTGTTCTAGAAAACAATTTAAAAGTAATCAAAAACATGTTTTCTTGTCTGTATTTTAGTTACACATTAAAAATAAAATAAAATACATGATAGATATATGAAAGTATTTAATGTAAATATAGCAATTTTAGATGTAAAAACAAATACTTTTTACTTTGGTTTTGCTGACTTTATAGGAATGTTTTGATGTCACGTTTGGTCAGAAATGCAACACTTGCTTACTTTTGCACAAAATTCACACAGACACTCCACAAAAACTAATAACAAGGACTAATCAGCTGCTTCCTGCAAGATACATCAAGGTTTTTCCACAGCTTCATGTGCAACCTTTCCTTAATTGGTATTCTCTGCTCTCAGTCATCCTCAGAGGTGAAACAGCTGTGTCTGCACGTGTTTACCTACATATTTGTGTGTATTTTTGTGCCTAACTGTGCTCAGCCAGCTATTCAGATGACAAATAAGCAAAACAGGACGTACAATCTTTCCTTTTAAAAAGGGTCAGTTATCTTAAGTAAAAGATGAATGGCAATAAAAATAGAAATGGTGAATAATTATAAGTTTTTATTTATTATAGCAGCTGACCTGATTTTTATGGCTAAGAATATAAAGCCTAAGGTTGGGCAATTTCATCAAGATGAAAGCATTTCCAACCTGTCCAAATTTGTCTGTTCTCTATCTGTAAAGACGATTTCATGGTTGAAAAGTCTGTCTTCTGTTGAATTTGACATAACTTCAGAAGATGGCTCGCATTCATCTTCCATATGGGTCACTAGAACTGAGACAGAGGTCAGAGGGAAGACGCTGCTGATGAGAAAACACGATGGAATGGATTTTCCACTGTTTTGCTGCGAAAGCCCTGTTAAAACTGTTTCGAGAGGACGGGCGGCGTGCCCACCGAGCGCTAATAGGGAGGAAACCCCCTTCTCTGTGTTCCATGAAACTTCCAGGACACATTTGTTTGAATGCTGTGAGAGCCAGCAGTGTGTGGAACCACTCACCACAGCTGGTAACTGTCTGGAGAGAGAAGGGGGAGGGCAGAAGAGGAGACTTGAGGGATGACTCGATGACATAAATATACATCAATATTGTTTCTTCAACCCAAAAATAAACAACTTGAATTTTGTAATGGATGCATTTTCCTTGTTAATGACAACATAACCTTAAAAGTGTATTTAGTTTTGACTCCCACCAGCTGAAAGAATCATTGAACTACATCCATGTTGTGTTGATTCTGATAAAAGGAAAAGCTACAAGCAGCCTCTGCATGTACCACCTTTCTCTTAAGTAATCAGTCTTTTTTTTTTTAAATCATGGCTGTACAAAATGCAGCATTGATGCTAAAGTCTCATTTAAAAATCCTGTTGTCTTGGGAATTCAAATCAAAGCAGCAAATGTACATGAATTTGATTGAAGAGGCATGCAAATTTTGTGACCGCTAAATTCACTTAGCAGAGTGCCAATTTTTATTTTTTATTTTTTATAAATGCAGTGTTAATTGTGTTACCTGGCTCCACATCACTAACAAGTCTGAACAGGATTAGGATCGGACTCTGACGGAATTAAGCTCTGGTTTGTTGTTGGTTTATTGCTCTAGAAAAAAAATAAATAAATAAAATGCTGGTTAAAATTGAGCACATCCATGAGTCATGAGCATCTGGGTCAAACATGGTAGGAAAAAGCTGATTTCTGGATATCTTGTAGCTCTCAGCAATAGTTTTCTCACCTAACCTTGTTGTCGCAATATAAAAACATCCAAACGCATTTGTTCTTCTGGCTGGAAAAAGGACGTCACTGTCTGGACGTCCTCCGATCTTTCGTTTAGCACAGGAAAATAACCCGTGAACGGAACCCGAGCAAGAGACTGATAACAGGGCGAGGAAAGATTAATAGACTGCACAGGACAGTTATGACAGCTATTGTTTCACACATCTCATGCAGGTGCTCTTACTAAAACACAACACTGTGTAGTTTATTGTCCTAAAACACATCATCACTCTTGCTTGTGTGGAGCTGCATATGCTCTCAAAGAGACTTTCTGGACTTTAAGCAAAGTATTTGTGTGTGTGTGTGTTTTTTTTTCAGAAATGTTTCAAGGTTTTGAATAAAAGATACATTCTAATGTCATTTTTGTCAAAACATACCTTTAACCCTGAATGTATGTGGAGGCTGTATTTTCTGATACCAATGCTTAATAAAAGTTTGTGTGTCTCAGACAAAAGAGACCAATAAGTGAGGAACCTTTGGACATGGAGAAGAAGACTGAGTGCCTGGGCTTATTGTAGCCTTAAGAAAAATAAATAAAATCCCATCAACTTCTAGATTTTCTCTTTAGAAAAGTCTAGTGATGGAGTTACATCTCAAGTCAAATCCCTTTTGGCATGATTCCACTGTTGGCAGTATACAGTATTCTGTCCTACTGTCTTCATGCTTATTTATGACTTACTTGTTACACAAAACCAACTTTCAGCAGTGGTTTATTCCCAAACTAGCATAAATAGAAAATGTTCTTTTAGCAAGTTAACTTTCCATGGCAGTAAAAAAAAGACTATACAGTAGACAACATTTAAAGAAAACTATTTACTTTAAAAAAAATTGTTTCATGTTTTTATTATAAAAAAAATAAATCTAAATTTGTGGAATAAATAACACAAGACATGTTTAATTAGTAACATGAACCTATACACACTATACGAATGATAACATTTAAAAAGATCATCATAAGAAGAAAACTAAATCCATTTGCTTGCACACCTGAAATATTCCACAGATGACAGCACAGCATATGTTTCTGCAGTATTTGTTCGGAATTTTAGGAATGATTTTTCATCAAATGCCTCAATAAATTATCCAAAGGATTTCCAGGTGAGCTGACTTGCAGCTTGCTGTTGCTTAGATTTCAGTTGACATGTTTTTCTTTTTTTCATAAAACTTTGGACATTTTTTTAGAAGGTGGCATTGATTTTAATACAGAAATATGTTTTTTATCTATCCCTAGGATGAGATGTTTTGAGCCGGTTTAGCTCGTGCTGGTTTGCGGCGCCTTCCGTCCGTGAAACCAGGGTTCGAATCCGGGCTGCTCCCTGTTCCCTTCTCCACTTCTGTGCCGGTCCCAAGCCCAGTTGCTTTGAGAAGGTTGCGTCAGGAAGGGCATCCGGCGTAAAACACTTTGCCAAGTTTACCATGTGACTCGTTCGCTGTGGCGACCCCAGATGGGAAAAGCCGAAAGAGAAACCTAGGATGAGATGTTTTATGGCATCGTCTCCTGCAAAGACAGATTTCAACTCGCAGCATCATCTGTATTTCAGACTTTCTAAGAAGCATTTTTGCAGTTTGATTGTTCTAATTTAAATGGAAGCTTTCCTAAACTTATAGTTAACCCCTTAAAACCCAGAACAAAGGAAAATTATGTGGGATACACCACAGAACAAATTTCTGATGTTTTTTTTTTATTCTGTTACAGAGATTTCACCATGAGTTCTTATTTGTTAAAAAGACATCTCAAAATCACATACTCGCGTACACACAGTTTCAGTCTCTATTGGGAATGTGCTTATACACTTTTAAGGCAGCATTCAAGCAAAAACATGAACCAGGAGCTCTCTACATTGGGCAAGGAATGGAATCCGCACAAAATACTATCTATTCTACTGGTGTAAGAGTAATTGGAATTGTAAACCAAACAAAAAAGGTGCTTAGGGGGGCACATTAACTTTATTAATCTCCCTTGGGAGAATAATAAAGTTTATATCTATCTGACCACCAGAGACGGAAGAGAACTCTTGAGGCAACGCTCCATGGTTGAGATTGAATTATCTGCCCATAACTCAACATTTAAATATAACAGCTCTAATTTTTTAAACAACTAAGCCATTATAATGAACCCAAACAGAAGGAGGGAAATATGATGTTGCACAAAGACAGATGCTTGAGAAATACTTAAGTAAGCATTCCAGAAATTTGAAACTGGGACTAAGTGAGACCATTCAGGATAACAATGACCCAAAGCAGACATCAGTAATCTTGGGGTTTCATGGGAAACATTTAAATATCTTGAATTGGTGTAAAGCTTGGACCTGAGTCTAACCAGCAGTCTGTTTTATGATTTAAAGATTGCTTAACACCAGCAGAGCCCATACAGCCTGAATAGACAGTTTTGCCTTCAAGAATGGGCAAAACTCCCAGTGGCTGGAGGTGCCAAACTTATGCAGTAGCATATGGGTGCAGGAACAGGGGCTGTTGTCCTACAATTATTACAATTATTTACGTTCTATTCATACAGTACTGCTGTAAAAAGAATATAATATCCAACGCTTCTTCTGCTCAACTTCTGCTCACATTAAAACATTCTATATACCCCATCATCTTGGACCTTAGTAACTATTTTTGTGCTCTCTAGTGTGATTTGCTCCAATGCAACGCAATGTACCGTAATACTTGTACTTATACTAAGTTGTTTAGTTCTTTGCACCACTATGTAAGGTTGTGACAAAACAAGAACAATGCAAATGCCATACTGGAATAGTAAAAGCTTTGATTTTAAATAAAAAATGTCATAAAGCCAACAAATTTCTACAAAGTTCTTTTGATGAAAGAAAAACAATCAGGTAAAACAGTTGTTTAAATAAACATTACCAAATTTACATTTATTATTTAGTTGAATAATCATTAAATGAGGAATGTTTTCTGTTGACAAAATGTCTGGACAATATAAAAAAGACAAAATATTTCTTTCTTCAATGTACCTGTAATAAATATAAGCACAATAAGCATCTCAAAGACCTCAAAAAATATGTATTATTTTTCATTATAATTTAGCAAAATATGCTATTTTTAATAAATGAGGACTTGCTTTGATTTGTAAAGTTTCAGTTCATGATTTCATTAGAAAGATTACATTAATTAAAAATTGCTCAATGTCAGTGTGCTACAACAAAGGTTGGATATTCAAGTCAATACATTTTTAAAACTGTATTTTTTTTCCCATTCTTAAAATGTTGTAACATTTTCAAGTTTAGCGTTTAACTGTTTAACTGAAAAGGAGAACGTTTCCAGGCTGATTCATCAGAATTTGAACAAACACAAACATGTCTTATTTGTGTTTGTCCATGCCAATGCTACAGCTAACCAAACAGATATGTCAGCTTAAATTACATACTTGACGCTGATGGTATTGGACAGTGCCAACTGAAATTATTTATGCCTTTGGGAAATTTTGACTGTCACTTGTGGTTCAAATATAAATAACAGCTGATCATATATCTATTTTTTAATCATTGTATTACTTTCTAGGAAACACCTGTGTTGTTTCCAATCAAGAACACATTTTCAGCTGCTGGTTTAAGTGAGTCAAAATGTGTCCGGTGTGTGAATATTTCAGCACTGCACCCATAGTTGTAAACAGCTCCCTTTGTTTTTTTCAGCTCTGTTTCTCATTCAACTGAAATCTTGTGCACATGTGATTTAAATGGTAGCCACATATCCACCAGGTGATGCTCACATAGTTTTTCTACAAGAAGAAAGAAATCTCTGTTGACCTGTGTGATGGTGGGCACTGTCCTCTTAAAACAGGCATGTCCAAAGTCTGCCCTGTGGGCCAAACACGACCCAAATTTCTACGGGCACACAGGCTCCAGTCATGAAATCAATAATGCGGAGCCCCCAGAGCTTTCTAAAAAATACAATTTCCTGATTGTAATCGGGTGAATTATGTTATAAGCTGTTGCAAACCTGTGGCAACAACCTGAGGCTACTTGACCTTCAGTGCCTCAGAACCACAGTGCTTTGTACTTTTGATTAAGATAACTATTTGTGTTAGTTTCCTGTTCACATTAAATTTAGAAGTTTATAGGAAGCATTTAATAATAAATAGTGGAACATTTCACAGGAACTAAGATTTGATGTGAATTAAAGTTTCTTTTTTTTTTCACAGACAAACTTTTTCTTTATTTTATTTCTAGTCTTCTAATGTGAAATTTACAGTAATTTGAATAACAATGTATTTCGATATGACTGTGCTCTGTGTGAAGAAATGAAAAGTATTTAATTGCAATATTTTATTAAATAGTTCCTTTGCATTAAATGTTATTAATAGGGGTTCATAGAATGCAGGCCGAATAGTTGGCCCTCACAAATGTTCACCTCACCAAATCCAGACACCGCTGCATTATAGTTCCAGTCTTTTTTTAGTTTTAGCTGAATTGTTTTTTCGTTTCTAAAAGTTGCATGCTCTTTTGCTTTATTTCAAAGACAAAAAACATACAAGTTAATTAGTGATTTTAAAGTGACCATTTATTATGTTTAGTGATGGACCAGAGAGTGAGTACCCAGCCTATAGTGGCAGTTGTGATAGCTTGGGTACCTCAACACTACAGAGGATGAAGCATTGATTAATATAGTCAACAAATAGATGCTCAAAAAGGGGGAAATATTTTGTAATGAACTATGTGGGTGAATTTGGGCTTCTATTAGTGAAAGAAGAGAAGAAAACTGTTCCTATCAGCATTCTTTTAAAGTAATGCTGTAATTACAAACAATTGGATTAACCTAACATATTCAGTATTAACAGCTTTCGGATACAGTCATGGATGGGAAAATAATGGTTTGCATTACAAAAATCTTTCACACAAAATGTTTCAAGTGCTACAGGCATTTATGTATGAGGACTAAAGTGTATTCCAATTAGCTTAACAGCAAAGCTTGATGTTATCTAAAATAAGCTTTCATGTGAGATTTTCCACCCCTGTTTTTTATGTACTAGCTGGAGGCATGCCTTTGTTCCCCTTTTGCCCTAATTTGCTGTCAACCTGTTTTATTTATTTCTGTGCTTGCAAAAATTGCCTTTTGACCTTGATGATTACAGAAAGTATGCGGACTGAAAAGGCATTGATACCCAGAATTCAGCTGACTGCTGCGCAAGGTTATTCATCATCCTACCTCAAAAGTGTTGGAGTTTTGCAGTGGTCAGACTTTAGTTTCCACTTCAGTGTTTTCATTATCTTGAGAGGGCAGAGGAGAGCTTTCTGCCAGTGGCTTTGTAGACCTCAATTTCTAATTCACTGCACCACACAGAAACCAGGGAGATATGCGTTGTCCCTTCACACACCAGCAAACATGTAAGGATACTACATCTGCAACGTAGGTAACAAAAAAAAGAAGTTTTACACTTTGGAAAAATGTAAACATAGGACGGGAAATCTCACAGTTCATTTGTTCTGTTATTCATTTTCGAAACTTACTTAAATTATAATTGTCCAGTTTATTGTAATTACAGGATAAGTGTTAGTGTCCCTGGATGAATAGCTTATAGTGGGACTACACAGCGCCATATTTTTTAGGGGTCATTTAATTGTGAGCTCTTTCAAGGTGATCAGTAATTTTTCCTTTATTATTATTCTTTAAAAGTGGGAATTCTGGAAAAGAGTGTCTTTTCTTTTGCTCACTGTCTTCTCATGTAAGAAATAAATTGTAGAAAACTATTAGACAATTTTCTTAAAACATGGAAAAAAACCTTGAAATTGTGATTTCCATTTTTCCATCATCTATTGAATTTGTCTTTGTTTTAAATAACATTTTGTTCTCGTGTTTTCAGTTAAATATAGTAAATTTGTGACAAGTCTGACAAGTATGAGAAAGCTAAGGAAGGTAAAGGGAAGGGGGAAGAGTCTTTTGGCCTCTCCAGTGTTTCAGTTTTCTCTGCCATTTCACACTTAGAGACACGGGGTGGAAGGTGGAAGTCTAGAGCACAAGGTGCACAGGGCACTGTGTAGGCCGAAGCCCAGCATCTGCCATTGCAGACTGTTTGGGGTTTCTTCGTTTTCCAGCACATTCTTATGTAATTATCTGTGATAAACTCCTCTGCAGTCAAGCAACAAAGCCACTTGTCATAGGCCTGGCTTACCGAACAACTCAGAGCAAGCCACGTGCGCACACACGTTCTTGAAGTTGCATGAGGCATGCTCACACACTTTTGGAGAGAAGCACAAGTGTGCATTCTCACACACCTACTCACATTTGGATTCATACAAACCAAACTTTGGGCTGAAGTGGCAGATGGATTTAGTGTTTCAGAGCCAAGGGATAGAGGGTATAATCTTCATTTCCAGGTTCACTCTCAGCAGAGTTCAGCAGACTTCAGTGGTTCTTGCCATGTCCAGCACTTCCACCCCTAAGTTCTTTAAGTTCTTTAAGAGCTCTGTGACAAAGAACCTGCTGATACAGTCCTCCGTGCTGCCATCAGGGCCACTTAAAGCCTGCTTCTGCTTTCTGCTTGCAACCTCCAAGGTCTTTTCAAAGCTTGGACACATAAAATGCCTGTTTTGTTAACATTCACCTTTTGCTTGCTTGGAAAATATTGTATAACTATCGTGTGCATCCTGCATATATGCCTTATCATTATAATTACAGTTTATTATGTGTTTTTCTACAAATTGGAACACAAAAACCTAAAGACAACACAATGGCCTGTTTTCGAGTTCAAAGAAATACTTTGGATCCTCATCTTGCCCCGGTTTTCTTGTATTCGCTTTTACAAGGGTTTTTGGATCTTCGTTTTGTTGTGTATCATCTTGTCTGATGCCAGCAGAACAGGGGCAGGAACCTACAATCGAGTGGTGTTCTGTAGAAAAGTAAAGACTGTGCCAGCAGGATAAGAGAAAGCGGAAAACAGAAGAAGGAGGGGGTTTCATTAGCATAACTAGCAGGACGCCCAAAACCTTTTCTGGTGTGGCATGTTTATGGCTCCACACTTGGCATGAGCACACTCATTTAACCAGGTTTATTAAGGAAACATGGGAAGGCACATGCAGTATAATAATATTGTGCATAGCTTTGAGCTTGAATATGTGCAAATATGTGTCTACTTTTATCTGTGTTTGGTTGTTTTGTTTGCATGTGTGGGGTCTGAGAAAAGGCATGTGATGCATGGCCTTAGTGGCTGTGTGGGGGCATCTAGCTCAGCTACTTTTACATGTTTGGATTTTGGCTTAAGTGCCCTTTAAAAGCAATGGAATAAAAAAGTGCATTCATAAGCCAATCTTCAAGAATGGTCCCATTTCAGAGGAGCACAGAAAGGGGCTCTTTGTTGTTCTCTGGCTCCTTTCATCTCTTTGAGGTCATTTTTACAGAGCAAACAGGGAGACTCATTACCAACATGCACCTGAGAGGTCAGAACCTGAACTCCCCCTCCTCTGTGTCTCTCTGAACCCCTAGGAAATCCCCCCGCCAAGCTGTGCCACTGCTCGCTGCTAACCCTGGTCCTCACTCGGTTTATTAGCGCAGAACATCTTTTCCAGTGACTGAGCTTGCCCTTATTGTCTACAATGGTCAGGGTCAAGTCAAGGGCGCTCAGCCTAGATTGGAATCATTTGTCACATGGTCCTGTACTGGAGCTGATTTCAGAAGAGGCCAGGGTGAGGTGCACAGCAGTTCTAACACCGCCTCTGACACAAGGAGCAGTGGAGGGCAGCCACCGGACTACGCAGATGGCTTCAGCATAATACATAGCCAATGCTTGCCAACAGCCCCTCCTGAATTCCCCGATTTCCATTTTTTTTGCTGGAAATTCAAAATGATTCACCATTGAAGTCAGAAGTGAACAGGGCTTTTCGGTTTGCAAAGAAAATTTGTTTCAGTTCTTGGGGTGCTGCAAGGATGTCAGTCTTTTCTTTAATAGTTCAAAATAGCATACGGATCGACTGTGATAGAAGTTGCACCTTCCAAATAGTGTATTAAATAGTGGAAAAAGAAAACCCTTTTCATGGCAAAGTATTTATTCCTTCAAGTATGTAAAGTATTGCAGTTTTACCCACAGGCAATGGCAAGTTTTTTCACCCCCTCCACCTTTCTTCATGGTCAGCAAGAGCTTGCATGAACAATGGCTCATGCTGAGGTAGCATGTGGAAAATTACTTTAATACACCATATAGAATGGCTTATTGCTTTGGTCAATGGCAGTGCAGTGAAGATGGTGTATCCTGCCGCTTGGGAAGGTTAGACCTGTCACTGGGCCACAGTGACTGATATCCAGACCCTGCTTATGAGGTCTGTAATGGGTGTGCACATGTGTGGTGGAGAGCTGACTGACAAGCAAAGTTGTAAAGGTTACATATGACACACACTTTGCCATTAGGCTCTAGATTAGCCCATATATTTTCTTACTTTAACATCTAAGGCTATTTCAAACATGTCACACTGTTGAGGTGGCACTAAAAGTGCTTCCTTATAAAAATAAATAAATTACTTATATTACACAACTCCGAATCAAACAAACATTATGTTTTTAGCAATGTACTGAAGAAAAAATGTGGAAATACAGGAAAAACAAGGGGAAATGAAAGATTGAGCATCAGGCAATTCTAGTTTGTTTTTCCTTAGAGAGGGCAAGTGTGGGGGTGAAGGTCACAAAGACTAAGCACACAGCTCATAAACAGCACAGCTGGAGGAATCATTGAAATATAGCCCTTTGTTTTCTTGGGGCTGTAATTGGCCCTGGAGCCGTTCCCGCTCTCTCTGCCTCTCTTTTTGTCTGCACGTGTTTTGCAGCAGCGCAGTGCAGTTTGGAGACCTATTCTGCTCAGGCTAATGACTTTGGGGTGAAAGGGCACACCTGCGGTCACAGAGCCAATACACATTACAATAAATACAGGAAAAACATAAACAAACAAACTGGGAAATAACAGTCATCGGGGCACACCTCCTACCACCAATGGTTTTTTTGAATCTCTGTAGCTGTGGCTAATACTGAGATAATATTGTTCAATTTTATCGTTCTTTCTATTAAAGGTAAAGCAATTATCATTTTTTTTACAGTACAACTAATGAAAGGTCATAAGAAGGTTATGTTTTCACACCACACAAGAGACAGAGAATATACTGTGCTGCAGATCTGCTGGGTTTCATGTAAAAAATGAATCAGAAGCCAAAATAATCTTATCAGTCAAATAAAACTTTGGTTCAACTTGGGTCAGTAGCTTAGTGTGTCTTTCTGTATGAATATATAAAGATAAAGATACATATTTTTTTAAAGACCCACTCCGATGAAAATTGTGTTTTTGCCTTTTTTAACATGTTCTTGTGGCATTTTTCTGATGATGGAGGATATATATATATATATATATATATAAAGAAAATTTAACTTAAAATTGCATTCCTAAGTCTTTATTCAAATTCAAATTCAAATTGATGTTATTTCTAAAGCACCCTTAATGAAAAAAAGGAACAACTGAAGGTGCTGTACATAAAAACAAACAAGAACGAAAAAACACCAATTCCCACACATGCAATAAAATAAAAAAAAATAAGCCACTCATAATAAAATACACAAAAACAAACACAAATAAAAGAATTGTTGTGACTCAGGAGCAGGCGAAACATGCTGTTCTAACAAACTTGCAGATAACTAGATCCATGTACGTGTTTTTGTTTTTATTTTTTTTTGGCATTTGGCTCAAAACTGTACAGCTAAATAGCTCCAATGTTGCTTGCTATTTTTGTTGCACTGGTAATGTTACCTTTGGCTTAAGAGGGGCCGTAAGCAAGCAGGGAAGAGTGTAAACTGGATAATGGGAAATGGGAGAAGGCTTACTTCGTGCTAGCAGTTCCGCCCAGGATTCAGAGGTAAATATCTGATGAACTCCAGCTGCGACAAAGGTTTTTTAAAATGTTGGGTAAAAACAGACCACTGGAAATGCTTTTACAATAGATCAAAAATTGATTGGGGTGAGACTGTAAAGTTGCCATTGTGTTGGATTTAATAATAAGGAAACTGAGAGATATTATGACTTTCTATTTTGATTATATTGAATTTGTCATGCTGTAAGTGGTTAAATGTTCTTGTTTTGTGCCCTAAAATGTATTTTCCAACATCAGATTCATTCCCATTTGAGCCAATGTGGTGGAGTCTTTCTTGAAGCAACAACTCTAAAAGAGGGTTGTTGCTCCAGCACTCAGGAGGCCTGAGATTTGGGAGTAGAGAGAAAAACAGTATCAGATGCAGCTTGAGATAGCGAGGCTTTGCCATATAATTACCATGTTAACCCAGAAGATTCTCTCTGATCTCTGCAAACACAAGGGTGCAGGCCCCGCCATGCCGGCTTAGGCACTGATCTGTCACACTGCACGGTAGGACACTGGATGTATGTTAGCTTTCTGCAATAGGACTTCAGTATGATCTGCTCATGCTTTATCTTAAACCCCTCGTGTGCTCTTGTGCACACAGTCTGCACCAGCCACTTACATTTTGAGAGCAAAGAAGTGCAAATTTGCTAAAATAGGACAAAATAGAATTGCAAATACGAAAGGGCTGAATAAACCTCTGCATGAGTTTCATTGATTTTGCTGAACATGTATTAAAATACATGTAATCTCAGCAGATAAATAAGCAATTAACTTTATTTTAAATGCCATCATTGTATTTGGTAATTTGATATTTTTCCATATCCCTTTTTTTTTCACTTTTTTGTATCTAAACCACGCAAAAAGGGAATACATAAGAGATCTGACACTGTTTCCTTTATGGAGTGTTATCCCCTGAATGTTAGGGGAGATTCTGGCTTTGCTTTCTTGCTTTCTAAGCCTTATTGATCTGTGGGCGTTTTTTTCTTCCATTCTCCAAAGTCACTAAGCTTGCATCAATTCATCTTAATCTGTTTGCTCCTTAAACCCGGAACAAGGCATGTCTTGTTCCTGGTTGTAGGAGTCTCTCGGCTGGCTTCCCTTATGTCCTTTCCAGCCGGGTTTCTCCTGGGTGGCAAAAAGAGGCTTTTCATATCGAATCAAGTGTTATTGAGTTCCCCCACACACCTCTTATATTCCCCCCTTCTTCATTTTCTCCATCTTTTTCTTCTCTCTTCCATCTGCTTTTAACAAAGCATTCCTTTAATGAATCTGGGATTACGGGCCAACCTTTTGCTGTCAGTCTATGGGCTAGCCTGTAATCTGACCTCATTACATCCCCTGTGACAAGCTCCTGGGTCACTACAGAGTGACTACAACTCGTTTGAGAAGCCAAGCCCCCCTCACCTTAAGATGACTCCCAGTTATTCAGGGACAGGCATGTAGCCAGGCCACCCTCTCCTCACCACCATACCTGTCTACCAAAGCGTAGGATCCCTTGATCCTGTTGCCTTCTCCATTACACCACACTCAAAATGAATGGTCGTTTGTAGGAACAGAGAAAAACGCATTTGTATGGGTTCAGGCATGTTGGGGGAGCTGATAAGTATGGATGGGGCATGTTGCTTCCCAAACTTCTTTTTTAATTAGACAGGGAAAGAAGACCGACTTGCATGTTTCTCCACATCATCTATACTATATGGACACATATTTCTTACTAAAAGGCTCTTCTTTTTCAAGTAGCCTAATAAAGTAAAGACATTTTCTCATTTCTCTTAAAGTAAAACAAATGAAAATATCATCATTCCTTCACGCTACCAACTTTCTCAGTTAAATGCTTTTGTCTATAGTGTCTTGTCTTTCTTCTATCTCAGTCCATCCCCATCTCATGCCCCTCTCCATATCTTTTTATCCCACTAGTTCTTTCTGGAGCAGGGGATGACAGGAAGTTGGCATGTGATCAGGCCCATGAGCAGGGTTGCAGTGCTTGAAAGGACAAGGGAGGCCAGGGTAGGTCCATTACATCACCCCATCAAGACTGATTGGACTCAGGACGGGAGTCTCTGCATGCTTATGGAGTGCTTGTCTTGGCCTGCCCCATATGCTTTCAATATAGGAACAGATGTGCACCACAGACCGTGTGCTCTCACATCCCACCTCCCCCTTCTCTTCTCTGCCCTCCACTCTGCCTCAAGCCAGCCTGGCTGCCCTGGACCTTGCTCAGCGGGCCTCTACTTTCACAGCTATAACAGGAATTAACAGGCATACTGAGATGGTTTGCTGGAGATTACTTTAATTTCAAATGATTTCCCTCCAGAATTATTTCCGTTTTACAGATCAAAGTAAAGGGAGTTCTGCAGAAAATTGATTAGAATGAAGAAATAGCTGATCAGTAAACAAGTTTAGCATCACTTGTGAGTTGAAGCATCGAAACTTTGATTATTAGCATCATCGAGTCATTACAAGGCAGTGGTTTGATAAAGACTTGCATGAACTTACAAGAATACTAAGCATGGCTCTTGAGAGTATTTAAGACAAAAAAACACCAACACTGGGTTCTAAATATCTGTTTAAGATCAAAGAGTTTGCAATGTTTCCTTGAACTGTAAATCTACAGGCCACTAATCTAATCAGACCTGATGACATCAGGGAAATTCAAGTCCAGTCCACACAGACCACACTCCAGAACCCACTAGTGATAGGATTTATTGCTGAAGTCCAGCAACAAGGCACTCCAGGGCACAGTTACTCTTACAGATGGCTACTGTAGCCAAAATAAGTAAGTACTTGCTCAAAGTGTGAAGTCTGCTTAGATATATTTTGAACAATGATCACGGCGAAGCCTGTATTAGTAATCACAGCCTTTCTCGGTTAAGGACACATCTGTGTTAGTGTCTGGTTGGGAGCAGGTGGGCAGTGCTCTCCTCTGTTCATCCAGTAATTGGTTTGGACCTCACTCAGTGTTATCATGTGTAAAGAGCTGCCTCTTATCCCGGTAAAGGGAAACCAACACAAAACCAGGCTGCATGTATGAGGATCAGGTAAGCTAAGGTCAAAATCATGTGTGCTCTGGCTTGTCAAAGGGTTGTTGTAGTCTACTTGCTGTCACTGAACTGATTGCCCCTCAATTTGTCTCTGTAGGACAAGACATCGTTTTTACGGTCACTCTGTTCATGTATCGTTGGTGGACAGAGGTAAAGAATCATCAAAAAGGAGCGTAGCTGAAGGACAAGACAGGATAAAGCTTTCAATTGAGTGAAGTGATGTAATGATGGAGGAAAAATGTACAGGAGGCAGCATAGATGACTCACATCTCCCCAACAGAATTCATTTGCTGTTAACAGTGCCAGAGAAATGCATATACAGCCAATCAATCCCTGATGTCTCTGGTTGCTATGTCCTTAAGAGGAATTACAGACCTTATATCGGGCAAAACAAGACCTCCTGGTCTGAATTTTATCAGACATGAGCTACGAAATGTAAGAAGCAGGTTAATAGACACTCATCAAACATCTGCCGCTAGGTAACCGTCCAATCTTCTGCCTCGATCTGTTGCCAGCAATTGATGACCACATTTTTCCCTCAAGCCCTCCAACTGCTCTTCCTCCCTTGTATTCTCTCCCCCTTACTACCTCCCATCTTCTGTTAAACATCCAGGTGTGTTCTCTGCCAGACATGTCTCTATTAGGTTAACTCCAAACACATATTTTTTGCACCTCTTGCACCCTTCACATATACATGCGATGAAATGGAATACCTTCTTTGAAGGTCTAGAGTTGATGATAAAAAAGTGTGCTGAAACTCAAAAAACAAGTGAAATCTCCCCCTTTAAAATACATGGTCAGGAGCCTGCAAACCACTCTCATTTTGCACTGCTTGGAAATAACACGCTTTTGTTTCCGTCTCCTGCATTGTAAAAAGCCTCGATGTTCTTTTATTTTATTTACCCCATTTTTGTATCTATTGCTTAAAAAAATACTCCCCAAAGTCCTTTTAATTACCTTTTTAGTGACTTTTTTCAGCCTGTTATACTTGTGTAATCGCTCTTCTAACTACAGGAACCACAAATCTCCTGTGGAAATCACATGGATCCTCTATTATTGACTGTTTTCTCAACCAGGTTCAAAGGGCAAGTAGAAACTAAGAGTGCCTTTTTTGCCCAGTTATTTATGACTGTTTTCCTCAAAAGTTATTTTTCTTTGTGTGATTGCAGAGTGGTGTGTTAAATCTGACAGGTCGTGAAATTACTCAGTTGGCCGTCAAGTGCATACGGTCAATTTGCCATGATGAGAGGAACTGGATCTCACAGCCCCTGGAATCCCTCACTGAAATCCCTCTGGGGAAGTCTTGAGTGTGCACACAATTTGTGCACATGCGTTGTTGGAGGACACCAATGTGGTAGTCATTTTGAGCGCCAAAAATCAAATGGCGCTTCAATTGTTTCCACATTTCTTAAAATAATATTATGAGAGGGGAAGAGAGATTGGAGGGCTGGGCAATCAGACGCGTTCTATTCAATGAGCTTTCTTTGGGAGGAGAAATAAAAGGGTCAAGAGACGAAAGGTGAGACGTTTGTGTGAACAGTCCTTGGGTTCAGCTCTAGGACAGTACCACTTTTTCTGATTTCTTAACACACACGTAACGTACTGCTGTCAAATGTTGCCTGTTACTCCTTGCAGCAATTAGTGCAATTGGGCTTAATAATGTTGGAATAACCACAAAAATGGGAGGAGAAGGGTCAGCAAGGAAAACTGTTGCATACCAAGCCCATGCTGGAATAGTTTAGCAAATATCATTTGAAAACTCAATGAAACATATTATGAATATTAAAAGATCACTACCGCTCAAGCACTGTGTACGTTACATTTTTTTCCTGTTTTTCCTTGAGAGGGGAGTGGTCACCTGGAAAAGATTTATTCATAAGAACTGATCCTTTTTCTGGGACGCAACCATGCTAGACAGGGGAGTGTCGAATGCAGGCTGGTACTTGTGTCCAAGTCTCAGTGGGAATTCAGGACTTGTAGAATGGCTAAATGGGCGTTTCCTGTGTTCACACTTGAGCTCTGCCCAGCCATGCTGAACAGCCTTCTTCTCTTCCCATGGCCATCATCTAGTCTCTCCCAGCAACAGGGTAATAAAGTGAGGACAACTATGGTTAACACTGAGCTGATAGAGTTCAAATAATAAACAGGCGTGGCTCTTAAGATTATAATTGACTACAGCTGTTAAGCCACAATTCAGAAATGCAAAAGTGACCTTTTGGGCTTTTACATTGAAAGTTCAAATGCGTGTCTGTCCTTTTCCAGGACTCTTTTTTTGTTTTTATTTTTTTAATTGTTGTGGCTCATTGGGTATTTTTGGGTTTTGAGACATTTTTTTTCTTGTACGCATTTCTTTTAATTTTTAAAAGTTTCTTTTTCTACATGTTCTGAAAAAACTTTTTTTTTTTACAATTGATGGTGTTTTTTCTTCCAAATACAGAAGAATCATTTTAATTAACTAATCATTCTTTTAATTAGATTGCAGGATCTCACTAAGTTCCTTAAAAAAATAAAAATAAATCACCTCTTTTTTGCCAATCAAAACCAAGTGTGAGGTGTTTGCTCTTTGGTGTGTACGTCTAGATGATGACATTTACGAGCATCCACCTTTGACACATAGAACAAAGCTCTTAAAGAACATGCATGTACGTATGCAAGTTTAAAACACAAGCACCATATGAGAAACACAAAGGTACATTATCACCACCTGTTCATTGGTGGATTACTCTTAGTTACTTTTAACAGTATTACAATCTAACTCAGCTTGTTCATTTAAGCACTTTTAACACATTACACATAAAACAACAGCAAGTCTGGATGCAGCAGCCTCTGTAATGGTCACCAGTATGTCGTTCTCCTTTTTTCTGCCTCTTTCTGTAATGGATGGAGGTGGAAAGAGTAAATCCACCTTTCCTTTCATCACAGTAATAGCACGGGGCTGGCTCTACATTTCCAGCCTAAATCCCTCTGATTCCTTACATCTCTGATATTTTGTGAGCATGAAATTCCAGCACTGTGGCCAGCTAAACCTTATAGTAGGTGGCAGTGTATCACATACAAGGTTAGGTGTGTTTGGTGGTGGCTCACGGCTGTGCAAAATTTGCAGGAACTTGTTAAACTTGCATTTATAGATTAGATTGGAACAGAGTTAGTTTTTGTAGGGACTGAATATTTGAAAGCAGTGTTTTATTCTGTTAACACAGCAATGCTGTGCAAGCTTTGCAAAAATGGAAAGGGATTTCTCTTGCATACACAGGGAAAAACATACACAGTCACTAACAAACATGTTTGCTGTAATCTTGGTCACAGGCTGACTGAGTCTTTAATGAGGAAGTTTTTGTCATGGTAGATCTTTCTCTCATCCTTCAGTCAGCACAGAGGCTTGTAGCTGCAGAAATCCACAAGCCCAGAGGTTCTGAGCTACATTACCACTATATTTGAGGCTCTGGTAGCATTGCACATTCAAATGGCTTCTTCTTGGGCCACATGATTTGCCACATCTTTAACTTTTGATGCCAAGAACCATCTGACTTCTGACATCTGCCATCTTTAAACACTTTGCCTTATGCTGCCTTTTCTCAAATTACTTTTTCCTGTCTGTCTTCTTTCTCAGTTTCATTTGCTTCTCTCCTTTGTGTTCCCAGTCAGCAATGGCTTACAGCTGAAGCTGATTCAGGCATGGAGGGGATCAGATGATTTCAGCTGGAAAAACTGCATTCTTTTTAGCATATTGCTTTGAACCCTGCGTTTATCCAGTTGTGTGTTTTACAGTATTACCCTTTAACAAAAAGACCACGATGGAGGAAAAAAAAAGAATCTATGCAGAAACCCCATCTGGTTCAGCAGCAAATCAAATATCACTACAGTGTTTTTTAATTAGCACCCAACTATAAAAGCAAATTAAAAATAAATAAATATATATAGTAAATGGAAGGCCGCTATCTCTTAAAACTTTTAAATATTGCTTTTCTTTTTTCACCCCTATCATTTTTTGTGTGTAGACTATTAACTTTAAGCGATTCTTAAATAATGAGCATTACATTTAACAAGTCAAAGTGAATATAGGATGTATGTCTGCCAAGTCTCAGGAGGTTGCAAGGTGAACAAGAATGGGCAATGGGCGTTTCTCGCTGTTCACTCTTGATCTCTGCCCAACCATGCTGAACCCCTCCAGCCTCCCCGTCTTCTCAGGGTCATCGTCTCCATCTCCATCCCCAGCAGCAGAGTAATGGAGTGGGAAACATTAGGGTTACAGTGGCTAATGCGAAGCTAATGGTGATCAGACACCCAGCCCACCTCCACCTATTGAGTCCTCAAATAAATGGAATGCTGTTAAAGGACGATCGTCAGAGAGAGTCTGAGCAGCGGCAGTTTTACTGCTATCACAGCTGCTTGTGAGATAGGGGAAAGTTATAGTGCAATGTGTTCATACAAGTGTTCAACAGCATCTTTAGAATTCAATCTGACAAGGGAATAATAAGAAAAAAACAGACTAATGATTTATTAAAACTTCTGTTTTGCAAAGGTTTCAGTTTCTCCTTTTCAACCCAAGTACTAAATATTCTTATTGTAGCCACATTTTTCCATATATTTATTTGTATGAATCATGAATATAAATACTCTTTTGAGCCCACCTTTTTCCTGCTTGCTTTATTCTGTCTGGATCTCCGGTTGGGCAAGAACTTTTAAAAGAAGGCTATTATTTTTTATTCCAGATAGGGGTGTGAGCCATGTTGGGCTGACCTGTGTTGATTGGTTGTGAGAGGATGCTGAGTGGGGAAGAAGGACTATTTGCTTTAAAGTTCAACAGCTCTTCGCGGCTGTTAGTGTTGCAGCCACAGGAGAAATCAATACCTGGATAGGACCCGTGTCACGAGTCATTCTCTCCGTTTAGAAACATCATAATACTGTTCTTACACTGCTACCTTTCTCCCAATGCTTGTTTTTTCAGACTTTTTTTTCTGTAACCCATCAACTTTGTTGCAGTGTGCTCCTTTTGCATTTACATTTCCTACTGTAGGCAGGGTTTTAGCCTGATTTTCTGGTCTGGAATCAGTGCAAATGGTAATTAGAGATGATGTTCATGGCTGAAAGGGGAAGATAGAGAAAACAGAGCAGAATAAAAGGCGAACAATAATTTGCAATACAGGTAGGTGTCACAAGGTAGCTGATTATGTAAAAAACACAGCGAAGGTGTTGTTTGTGTGCATGCATTTCTGCATCTGTTTTTTTGCAGAATAAATATATAATAAAACGCGCTCATTGCCTCTCTTGGCTGCGGTTCAAGTGCTGAAGGGAACGAAAGAAAAAGGGCTCAATTGTTTCTAGTTCAAGGTGTGTAATGCACAGAGGCGTACATACATAATGGGGTATTGTCAAGGGGTTAGTGCGAGGATATTAATGCCCTGGTTTGTCCATGCTTTTTGGTGCAGTGTTGCTCCCTGAAGGGAACTGTGAGAGTCGGCTGCTCTAACTACTCTGCCTCCTCCACACCCTCTTCCCCAAAGGCCCCGACTAGAGGTCACTCTGTTTAGCACAAGACAAAGCCCATTTTTGCCGTTATGTACCAAATCCTCTCATCTCCTCTCCTCTTTTTCCCTTTCCGTTCCTCTATTCTCTTGGTAAACATAAATTGGCTGCCTTATTGTGTCCCGAGTGTTCTCCCTCTTTTTAAACCTTCTCTGTATCTTTGCTCATCCCTAAGTGTAATCCTGCTCTATATGCATATGCATGGGTGCTCTATGGCTGTGCATACATTAGCATCACACTCCCACCCCTTTGCTGCCACCCACCCTCTTCTAACCAACACTTCTACCATTGCCAATGTGTACCCCCCCCCCCCCCCCATCCCATGCATAGCCTCCCAATGAACCTGTTTATGTTTGAACATTTTCACTGGCATTTGAACTCATCCCATCGATTTCTTTATAAGAGGTTGTAAGGCAGTTCCTTAAAGGGGTTGAAATCGACCATCTAAATATTTGACTAAGAGGTCAAAGAGATCCCGCCAAGCCCGAGTGCCAAACTCTTACAGAGACACAATGTGAGAGAACAGAGGAAGTGGCTGTGCATCGCTGACAGGAAGAGGGCTGGAGGGAAGATGAGCACCAGGAAGCAGAGAAGAGAGCAGAGCCAAACACTGACTGCAGATTCCCATCTCTCCATAAGAGGGCGCCCCTGGACAATCCATCCTGAAACTTTAAAAGTGTCCATTTATCTATCTGTCTTCCATTTTCAAATTACTGATACTTTACACAGGTCACTTTAAGTTTAACTAAGCTGTCAGCAACATAAAAAAATAATCTACATTCATGTGTCTTTTGTATTGTTAATTCATCTTTTCTCTCTTGACAAAAAATAGTTATAGACATACAACCTGACTAGTTTAGTGAGACTAGTTTAGGATAAAACTGACATTTTGTTAATCTAATTGAGTATCTATTAAAATTACAATTTCTTCCAATTAGCAAAAATAAGCGGTGGGTCTGGAGTACTACCTGTCACTTTGTTTCCCATCTCTCTCTTTCTACCCTTCTGTTACATGCCAGCTTTTCATCAGCACTTTATTTCAAGATATTCATTGTGATGAGAGTTAAATTCCAAATTAGACAGAAAGGATGTTCAGATATTTAGATATTCACCCTGCAGTCCACATTTAACATGTCCACTTAGGCAATAGTCCCAAGACATCCAGAGAGGGGGGTCATATACCATCTCCTCTGAATCTTTCATTTTAGAAAAGAAAATTCTTTCACTGTGAAAGTGTTTATCCTTCCTTATCAGCAGTAAACAAGTGATTTCGACCTCATTTATCAACCATTTCCTGAGTGTCAGATTTTGCTAACAAAGCATAAACTGACATTTAGTTGATCAAAAAAATACATTAAAAATGTTTTTTTCATATATGTTTCTGATCATTTTATTCCTTTTTGTTTAACCCCATAAAGAAACATTCTCTTTCCCCCGTTTTTTTCTTCCACTGCAGTATAGTGCTTTGGTGTCATTGTGCTGACTGTTGTCAAGGGGTTGTGAGCTCATGATGCCAGATGTCACCGTTAACTCTGAGATTCATGCTAAAGGCTGTTTTGCTGCAGATGATTTAGTTGAAACATCACAGTACATTATTTTACTCCATCCATCCCTCCATCCATCCATCTGCCCATCTCTCTTTCTTTTGCTCCCTCTTTTTCTCCTTAGAAATGGAAGGTAAAATAGTATTGTTTCTTTTAAAATATACCTGTTCAGCAATACACTTTTTTGTTTCAATACATCAGCAGTTTTTTTTTTTCTGCAAGCACACTGACGTACAGTTGGACCATAAAAAAAAAATAGAATAAAATATGAAGAAAATTAGAAACTTCGATCATTGACAATGATTTTACCTCATATATTATTTATATTATGGATATAATAATACATCTATAATATTTATAAATATTTTTTGTAGACTTTTTTTTTTTAGTAGTTTATTATGAAACAGATACTTGTGTATACATTTTAGTAGTTAATGTAATTGTAATCAATTATGCTGATTATTCTTTGAATATGTAAATGATATAGTTCCTGAAGTGTAGTTGTGGTGAATGAATCAGACTACAACACTCTATGTTTAGGCAATAATTTATTAACAAACTTTTATTGGTTTAATTTATGGGAAAGCAATTTTCACTACCAACACCGTGGTAAACATCATTAATCAAAATACATTATTATAATGAAGCTGTTTTAAAATGTTTATTAAAGGAAATAAAAAGGGGTTACCCTTGCTTTGTGCTGCCTTTTGGTGTCAAGATAATTAACGGCTGGACTGAAGATTTCCTTTAACACTGATGATGGGGAGACAGTGGCAGAGCAAGGATGTGTGGACGATCATTTCAGGCTATACCTTTAGTGATTTGTTATGCAAATGTAGCACCTCACTGATGCCCTTTTACAAAAAGCTTAATTTATTCAATTACAATTTTTTGGGATACAAATATTTTGTAAAGCTTTTTGAACATAGAATGGAACATAGAATGCATGGTTGCATAAATTTGTATATTTTTTGTGTAAAAGTGTTTTAATGTTTTCAATCTAAACCTTCTTGGTGAGGAGAGATAAGCTGTTCTTGAAGTCCAGCATCCTTGGGAACTCTGCCTTTGGGTTCACATCATATTAAAAATTTAAAGGTAGCACATAAAAAGTCATAGCAAATATGTTCTTTTTTGTTGTTTGAGTTGCTGTCCACTTCCAGCCAGCTATTAAACTGCGTTCACTTCCCAATCCCCCTCATCAATGAAGCTTCGACATGGTTGGTGTCCTTCTCTTCCTAGCTCTTTAGCAGCAGCAGCGATTGGGAATCACTCACCACTGCCACCCCTTTGAGTGTTATTTGTTAATGAAGGCCAAGGTGTCAGATGATAAATATGGTCTAAGAGGAATGGCACATGTAAGTGATCTCATTTAGGAGTATTACATTTAAATTTATTGGGGTGCTTAGCGGGGACAGAAGGGCCATGACTCCGAGAAAGAGGGGAAGGGTGAGGAGTGCATAAGACTGACTTATAATAGACAGTGTGGTTGGGCAAAAGAGCAACTGCAGAACGTTTCTGGTTGTTGAGTAAAGATGCTGCACAAGGATGTACATGAGTTTGTGTTTGATTTTACTGTCTCATATCTCCCTAAAAATAATAAAGGAGATGTTACTGCATAATTCCTGATTAAAAGACTAACTTTTTCTTTAAAAAACTATATTAAGATGTATGTTTCTTGCACACATGTAATGGCACAGATATGCCAATGATCATTTCCATCATAAAACTGTTTGGGTAAATTTAGGGAAAGAAGAATAAAAAAGGAGCCTGTTTATTGAACATGTACAGATTTGCGTAAGGAGCTGTCTGTGGAACAGCCTTAACTCAGTTCGAGACTTCCTCTCTGCGTATAATCCCTGCATAAGAGAAGCAGAGCTTTGCAGGAGTGAGCTGCACGGTTCACGGTTAATTTATGTTCAGTTTTGTTACAGTAACTACACTCATACTGTGCAGTCAGCCATTCAGGAGAGTCCTACAATCTCTGTAATATTGGCAGAGTGCGGCACATAGAATACAGAACCTGCACTACCTCCAACTGGTTGACATGATCTGAATTGCAGGAGATGAACGGGATTTTCAATCCATTTCTTGGCTGTAGTGCATTTAGTATATACGGTGGCTGGTTGGTAAGAGGGATGTTGACAGAAAATCAAAAGCAATGTAGGAGCAACATCCTATAATGGAGACTTAGCTCTACTTTACACTCCTCTTACAAAGATGTACAATTTGAAAATAATCAATCCCTTCATAAGAGCTTGTTATTTTCTCCTATAATAAGAGCAGCAGCTTTTCATCATTTCTGCATAGCTTTGATGGTGTTTACACTTGCAATATAGGCATTCACAGCATGAGTGCAAATTGAATAAGAGAACATAGTAGTTTTTTTTTTTTTTTTTGAGAATCATCCTCTTGTCTTTTACCTCTGCTGAATGCGCTTTGCTTTTGTCAGATGTCACAGGAGATGGAAAGAAAAACCTCATGGGGTAAGAAAGGCTCGCTCCGAAGGTGGCACAGTGTGGCACAGAGCAGCAGGCTACAGAGATTTTCTTCTGTTCTCAGTTACAGGCAGAATAGTCTGAGATGAATAAAGCTTTTTTTTTCTTTATGACATACAAACTAAAGAAAATAAATCTCAAACATCAATTCAAATCCTAAATTTGTCAGCTTTTATGTTCAGTGGCATTTTACCAGAATTGTAAGTTGGCGTTATTGGAAAATTTGGAAGATAAATCATAAAAGGGTAATATGTTGACCGTTTTTTTGCCCAGCAAAGTGAGTGCAATGTCTTCTTTCTATAAAAAAATTACATTTAGCCTCACTGATTGCGTCTTTTGCAAGGCCTTGCCTATGGTGCAGCATCTATTAAGCCTTGTTACGTTTCTTCTCACAAATGACCGTTTAACCGTCTTTCCGCACCCTGACGCCTCGCCTGTTATTACAGCCATTGTCTCTCTTTCTGTAGTGTACGTGTGAGGCTGGGCCCTTTAATATGCGGAGAGCTTTTCCTAGGCTTTCCTACGGGCATACTGGTCTGTGTTTACTGCTCCGTCAGAATGCTTTCTTTCCACAAGTTTGACATGCCTTTTTGTTGCCATGGTAAGCCCTTCCTTAAAATATATTTTTTTGCTCTTGGCCTGGATGCTTTTTTATCTCTGTGGTTTAGAGCCTGTTGCCCCCGGGGCAAGATTTAAATGTGTGTGGGTCTTCAAGGATTTTTGTGCAGAAAAGCCATTTGGAATGCAGCCTTACCACCATACAAGTGCGACCGAATTGTGTCATTTCAGGTTTCTGAGCCATCGCTGGAACCAAAGGAAAGTCCAAAGAAGGGAAAAACACGACACAAAAGCTGATGAAAATGGACCAGATTGGATTATGTCAGACTTGGCATGTGCCTCGTTATGAGGGAAGTCTTCGTTCTGTCTTATCACTCTCTGCCTTACAGCTAAATGAATAAAAAAAATAAAATAAAAAAGAGGAAAGCACAGCTCGACTTATTGAAAAACAACAGCCAGATCGTAACTGTAAATACTAGCTTAAAGTTGTGTGGGCTCCACTTTATTTTGAGTAACAAAATAGGAAGTGAGAGGAGGAGAAAACCTATATATTTTAGTGGAAAAGTGAAAAAAAAATAAAGAAAAGGAAAACACGTCAATATATCTAGATTCTTTTCAATAGGTGTCCTAGATGCGAGTGTCAACTTGTAAGCCAAAAATGTCCCAAAAACCTTTTATCCTGAATTTCAACCTGAGGATCTTCATGTGGGACTTTGAGTGTTTAGAGCCACGGCAGCAAGGACATGTGGGTTTTAAAAAAAAGGGAAAATTCTTTGCATGGATTTATAGATTTTCCACACCTTACATAATAACATTTTTTAGAATCTTAACCTAGGAAGTATAGCTTCCAGCTACATGATCATGTACCTATCATTGGAGACAAAAAAAACAGATATTCTCCATATTAAAATCCTCTTTTTCTAGTTTTCTTATGCTCGTATTTTTGTATCACTTTTAATTACCTCATCTGAGCCCTCCTGTCACTAGGAACAACAAGGCTGTTTGTAACGTCCAACAGGTAATCAAGACTGATTAAGCACTGAACATCACTTAATTGCATTAGATCTCAGAAACATCCTTTAACAAGTATAGCTGTAAACAGATTTAGTGTCTCGAGTGTGTTTGCAGTTTCCCATTTCAGAGGAAAAGTATTTCCTTTTTTAGCAGCAAACATGATTTATGATTATATGTGCTGCAGATTTCAGAATTTATTGAAGTTTCATGAAATCAGAAGTCTGTCATTTAGCAGAACCGTGGCTTGTAATTTGGAACAAATATTCTAAGTTCAGCTCATTCAATGTGTCAGAACTTCATATTTGGAAAAACTAGACCCAACAGAGTACTGTGGCTTAAACGTCTGTGCTCTACACTCTATGCCATGTCCGATCTCTTTCTCCGCTACTCTTGCGCCCTGTAAGTGTGCTGTGACATGTCCTGAAGTCCTTATTTAGCACCTCCCTTTGTGTGTCCAGGGTGTGAACTGATACCTAGTGTCATCTTAAGTCAGGGTTAACACAATAGCAAGAGAGAAGTAGCCGACATTGTACATAAACAAATCCTTGAGGGTGAGCCAAAGTAGGCACCACAGTGGGGAAAGAGAAATGGAAAAACTGACGGAAGTACAGAAAAAGGAGACGCAAACAATTTTAATGGGTAGTTTTCTTTATTTTTTCCAGTTTAGCTCAGAACCAAGCTATTTTCTGTTATTTAATGATTGAATAAATGAGAAATTTCCACAAGTTAATGGAGCGTAGTAGCATCAACTGTTGCTGCGTTCAGTCCCAAGTTGAACAAACCAAAACAGTATTTTCACAGGGTTAAACCTTATCACCACTTGTCAGTTAATTATGCATTGTAAGTGAGGGGCAGGAGTTCAGCTGTGAAACACTTTGATTGAGCCCTTTGAACTGAACCAGAAAAAAATTTAAAAAAATTAGTTCTCTGAATCCTCCCTCCTATTTAATCATCATCGCCGGAGGACATGGACCTCTGCGTCCGTCGTCTCCAGATCAGTCAACTGCAGCACTATTAGTAATACAATCACCTCTGCTTTTTGAGTTTAAAAACCTTGAGCCAAAAAAAACAACAACCATAAACACAACAATGATTTGTTGCATAAAATAAAGATGTTAATGAAACATATGCAAAACGATTTTTTCCAGTGGGGATGTTTACCAGCTGGGCTTTTTTTCCAACTGTGATATGAGCAACACTCTGTATCAGATCTTTTTGATCATACAAATAAGGCGTCTCTCATCAGCACAGGTCATGCTATCCACTTTGGGTTGTTACAATAATTTTAGCATTTTATTGTAAAGTCAAGCATGGAGAAGTTGAAAAGCTGTGCGCATCCCTGGAAAAAATAATGATCGGAACCGAAGACAGCTATATTTGAAGGAGTGTGGGTAGACGGTGCACATCGTCAGGGTCAAAGGGCATCTTTCTCATTCAGATCAACATCTGGAACATAGCAATTTGTGCGGATATTTAGTTTGTTATTCCCATAAACACTCTAGATCAAGGGCCAAGCACACCTAAGTTTTTATCCCAGACAAATATATTGCAGCAATTTATCAACTGTGATACGTTAACACTTGGACTATCAAATGGAGGCTTTCATAATTTAGAGACCGCTCTAAATGTAGTTGGCAAGGCAATGGCTAAATGTTTAAAAGTCAAGTGAAGGAAGGAGACAGTTAGATCTAAAGTTATGTCCTCTAAGGGAACTTTGCAAAGATCCTTTTGGAGATTTATAGTCACTTACCTTGGAGCCAGAGTCGATATTCATAAACATGGCTTTAAACAAAGCCCCCAATCCAATACCCCATGCTTGTAAATAAACGCAGATATGTCTCTTTCACAGACAGCAATCTAAAATATTAGCACCAGCATAATTTTACCACAGACATTAATATTTTACAGCACATTGTATTTCACCGCATTGAAGTTTAAACTTTCATGGTCGGCCTCAAGGTTTTAATTTTTTAGGAGCCGGTGTTATTATTGGCTAAGATCTATTGCAGGTGCATCAAATGATTGTCGTCTTGTGCTTTCATTATGTCATAGTTTATATACTAAAGAGAAACAGCATCCTGTCTGTTAAGATTTTTTTTTATTATCATTGAAAAAACATGCAAAACTAGATATGGATCTGCACTGTTTTGTTTTTCATGCACTGGCTTTAATCGCAGGGTGCAGTTTTATTTATCATGCTGTTCATTTATCAGTTTACACACTTCCTAGACTCTGTTAAAGCTGGTGTGAAGCTTTTAGGTGTGCCCTCTAAAAGGGTAGCACCCAAACCTGTATATTATCTGCCCCGTTATGGTGGGCATAAACTCCAAACATCTGTACATGTGTGCACATCTGTGCACATTTTTGCTCTGGTTGATTTAAGTGGTCTCTAAGTTAAAAAAAATAGATCTAACTATTTTTGATAACCACTGTTGTAGTTATCCGAAATTTTACACTTCCCTAAACTTATTGAGGCTTTATATTATACGTAGCTTGGCGTCTTTTGTTTCACAACTGCCAAAATTGTTTTGGTGGTAAAATTGCTAAAAATAATTACGATTTTAGATTTGTTTATGCCAGGTTTTTAATGCCCACCTATTAACCATATTTATGAACAGTCCACAGATGGGGGGCATTGATCAAGTGTTATGGGCATTTATTTTTCTTTTATTTTACTTGCTAATATTAATTTAAAAAAAGTGTTGGAGTCAAAACAGATGCAAAAGAGTAGTTACTTTTTTGCTTAATTGGCTTTAAGAAATCTAAGTTTGTAATTCCAAAATAGCTAATCATTTTTTTTACTTAATATAAACGTTTTCTTTGGTAATTTTCCTTAATGTAGTCCTAATATTATATTTAAGTTTATGCATCAGGCTTCTTTTTTTATTCCATTCAAAATGTGGTTTATCTAAAGCTGTCTACATGATTCCTCTCTGTCTCTCTCTTTCTCTCCTCTCACACTTTGCTTCTCGTGTTGGAAACGCTTTGTGAAATTCCTGTCTTATCCAGGTGAAAATGAGCTGATCTCTAGACCCTTTGCTCTTATAAGGATTCTCTGAGGCTATTGGGCTCTCCTTGGTCCTTGTTTCACCCACCAAATTGATGTCTCCAACTGGAAATGACACTTTAAGCAGGATTTGTCATTCTAAACCAGCTCAAACCCATGTGATCTCACCCATTCATTCTCAGAGGGATTCTCATAAAATGCACAACAGCTTTAAAAGCCAATGAGCATGCTTGTATGAGTGACAAACGGTACATATCCCATATTCTATATTCAAAATTTGGAATGTGTAGTTCAGTTTTCTTTTTTTTTCTTCTGAACAAAGCCAGCATTCTTGCAGCTGAGTTTTGCCTATGGGAATACAACAGAGGGTAAAAGGAGAAAACTTAAAGCTAACGTTGATCATAAGACATTTTAAATGCATGTTCCCCTCTTTTCGTCCAGCATGTTAATGTATATACTGCATCATCCAGCCACATACACTATGATTAAAACACGCCACTCCAAACCTTACATCTTTTTCCCTCTCCTAACCTGAAAGAGGAGCACAGTGACCATGTTGCTTTGCTTAAGGACTAGTTGTGATATAATTTGACACTGAAGTAGAAGCAAAAAAGGAAAAGGTGTGAAAAAGAATCCCTCCCTTGACTTATTTTCATCCTAGGGCTCCACGTTTCTCCTATGGGGCTTTGCACGTTGGCATAATGGATAAGGGCAAGGGTGTGAAAGGAGCACCTTAAGGCTCCTCATTCAGCTCTCGCAATCTCTCCTGCACACACTCTTGAGCTGTGAAGGCCCTCTTTCTTTACACAGCGAGCATAGGCGCCCTGTAATAGGCTCTAATTGATAGGGAGGTGTTGGGGTCTTTCTGTATGGGCTGACGGGATGAGGGAAAAAGAGAGAAAGAGGCGAGAGTGAGGATTGCACACGGGCATGTGGGAGGAGGAGAGTCTGTGGAGCGGCCTGGGCCCCATCCGTAATGAGTCATTAATTTCCTAGCAGTTTTGTGGAGGTTTGCTCATTACTGGTCTGCAGAGGAGCAGGAACAAAGCTCTGGGTAGGTAGGAGGTGAGCTTAAATAGTTGGGCCTCAACACTTCCCAACAAAAGCAAAAAGAGAGCTTTGAATGGCACTTGGAACAGATGCAGTAAAAAGTGGCAGATGCAAATTGTGGGAGAGCAAGTCTCCCTTTAAGCACTTTTCTCTTTTATTTTGCCAGACTGCAGCCAGAGACTCTAATTAGTTAGTGAGGTGTGTCAATTCTGATAGGACTGTGTCTGGTTATTATCATGAAGAGGATTCAGAGAAACGGGATGAACCACATATGTCTCACTCCCATGTGGAACCTGCTCACTGCAATAGTTTTACATCTTGAATAATTTATTTTGTCATATAGAGATGGAAAGACACTGCATGTTTTCATGCTCTGAGACTGTGTTCAGTTCAAAGTGGGATGAGAATATTACTACAATACCTGCCAAATAATAAACTTGCTGTCATTATTTTTTGTTTACATTCTTCTCTTACAGGACAAGTATGAACAGGGTAGATCCAACAAGGAGCATGAAGGAGGTGATGTGGATCACATTCTCAAAAGGTATATATTTTTTAGTATTTTCTTTAATAATATGTAATTTATTTTTACTTGAAAGGCCCACTCCAAGGCAAATCTTGTTTTCTGTGTTTTTTACATCATTTTACGGGATTTTTTCTTATTATGGATGACATGTTTAAAGAAAACTTGGCTAAAAATTATTTTTCTGAGTGTTTCTTAAAGTTGTTGTCAAACAGAAGCAAATGACAAAAAAATGGGTTGGAAAAAGTTTGTGACCTAGGTGCTTTCATCGGCAGGTCACAAGCTCTCTGCTTCGCTCCGTTCCATTCTGATGCATCCACTTTTAGACTAGATCCATATAAGTCTTCGTTTTTTCTTGTCCGAGTTGGCATTTGGCTCAAAACTGTAAGGCTGGATAGCTCCAGCTCCAGCTCCATTGTTGTTGCACTGGAAATGTTAGGTTGGGGCGGTGAGAGGCTGTAAGCTAGCCGAAAAGCATGTAAACCTACAACTCAAAGGCACATTTCTAATGAATTACTGCTGCTCTGCAGAAGCTATGTCATAAAAAAATGATTCAAGTTTTATGATTTTGCCAAAAAATGTAATAAACCTAATTAATAGACCACTGGAAACACTCTTAAAATCGATAAAAAATAAAGTGGGACTTTCAAAATAGTTTAATAACTTTTTTACTAATATAACTGCTCACAAAAAGAAGATATTATCATGGGAGACTTTTTTTTTCTTTGAAAAACGCCCCAGCTTGAAGCTGACGTCAGTTATGGCGAGATGCCACTGTGTGCTTCAAACTTCATCTTTTTAACTCATTTTTATGCGCATATCAGAGCCCTTAAGCCCCCGATCAGTACATCACCTAAGAGAGATACAAGGAAGGAAGAGAGAGAATACGGCCCTGCCTCCTGATCCATAACAGTCATTGCCTGTTACATACATTTCAGAATTCATTCAGGCTATGAAGATAATCGAGGTAGTCGACAGTTTCCCCTGCAGCCCAATGGATTTATGATAGCACTGTCAAGAAAATGAGGCAAAATGACACAGTAGCTGACTTTAGCTGCAAATAATGTGATAGGCCGTACAGTGGTGCAGCAGCAGCTGCTGTCATTGCAGGTAATAGCCTATAAAGAAGCCTGATAGCAACACCTGTCATTTCTTAATGGCTGACTTCACTGAAGAGCTTTTGTGGCCTTTAACATGAAGATAATAGAAGATACAACAAATTTTACAGCTTATGCGTTGCATTCATAATTCATCTCCAGAGGCCCTCGTGCAGCAGCACACAACAAGGGCAACATGCTCGTGGATGTGTGCTGGTGAAAGATGCAAAATCAGCTGCAGGGCAGTCGGAGGCCTGCAGGGTTCTCTCCAACTGTTGGGGATCTGCATTTCATCTAAACACCATCAAACACATTTTCATTTTCATTATTTTCTAATGGGAAATCCTTGCATAGAACTTTAATAATTGATGACATACAGACAAGAATGACTAAACACAAACACACACACACACATATATATGTGTATATATATATATATATATATATATATATATATATATATATATATATATATATATATATATATATATATATATACACACATACACACACGCGCCCCTCTCACCCTTCCGCGGGTGGTTTGTCACACAAGCTCAGGTCCACTACCAGGGTCCTGGGAGCTTGAGGGTCCTGCACAGTATGTTAGCTGTTCCTACCACTGCGCTTTTCTGCGCTTTTCTGGACTAAAAGGTCTGAGGTCTTTCCAGGTATCTGTTGTAGCCACTCCTCCAGCGGGAGGGTTACTATATATATATATATATATATATATATATATATATATATATATATATATATATATATATATATATATATATATATATATATATATATATATATATATATATATATATATATATATATATATATATATATATGTATACATATACATATACATGCATATATATATATATACCTACTACTTAGGTATATATATATATATATATATATATATATATATATATATATATACCTAAGTAGTTGTTGAGAGTTCAAGCTCACAATGACCTTATTGCTTCTAGCAGGTTAGTTCTTGCTTCTTTATTCTCTGGGGACCTGTGGTGAAAGATTTAAGTACAGGACACCAGGCTTGACGGCAGGACCTGAAAAACATTGATAAATAAACTCAAACAAAAATAAAGTAAAAAAATAAACAAATAAAAAAAGAGAGAAAAAACAAAAAGTGATACAAAGCACTGTCAACTAAAAAGACAATAAAATGGTTTATCATTATCATTATCTTAATTTATAAAGGGGTTTAACACAAAATAAAAAATGAGCAAAGTGCCTTACATTATAAACTTAAAATGGTCAAAACTGTTAAAAACTATTAATAACAAATATGAATAAAAATATTTAAAAAAAAACTTGAGGGTAAAAGCAAAGCAAAATATTCATCTGGACCAAATGCTTGACTATAAAAATGGGTTTTGGGTTGAATTTAAAAAATTGTGAAGACGCTTGTCTGATGTTTAGAGGCAAAACATTCCAAAGCTTTAGAACACAGACAGAAAAGGTCTGTTCCCTCCTGCACTTCCTTTCATATCTTGGTACCTCTAGGAGAAGTTGATCTGAGAGACCGTGTTGGGGTGTAGGGAGTGAGAAGCCCATAATCTTACAGGGAACTGAATGAACAGACATCTAGTGGAGGGAAGCCAGAACTAGTGTAATGTGGTCCCTCTTACGGCTTCTGACCAGGACACGAGCAGCAGTATTAAGGACCAACTGTAGATGCTAGAGGGACGTCTGGCTGACTCCAAGGTAAACCAAGTTACAGTTTTCCAGCTGGGACGTGATGAAGGCACAGATTGCTGTCTCAAAATGTGGTTGGGGTAAAATAAAATAAAAAAGTTTCACCCTGGTTAACCGGAGCTGGTTTTCACTATTTTAAATCCAAAGTTGAAAACAGACTGTTTAACATGGACCCAAATCTATTTCAGAGGGCTCACAGGACCTGCTTGGACCACTCAACATCGCTTCTGTTTTCTTATTATTAAAACTCAAAAAGCTGAGGGCCACCCAATCTTTGATGTAATGAAAACAAGACAGAAGTAGAGGAACCATTCTTATCATTGGATACATATATCTGACTATTGTAAAAAAAAAAAACAATGTAAGGAAACTCCATGTTTTCTGATGATGGAGCCCAGCGGAAGGAGGTAGAATGAAAAGTGTAGAGATCCTAAAATTGAGCCCTGATGGACTCCTCAAGACAGAGGAGCAGTGGCAGATGTAAATCCAGAGAACTGTCTCCTGTTTATGACCTGAACCAATCAAGAGCAGTTCCCATCACAAGAGCATAGCTCACAAGAGGCATTATTAGAAAGTAATGTAAGTATTTTGAATAAGTAAAAAACATACACAGAGAATGTAATTTTCTTGCAGAGATTGCTTTGTCATTTCAACTTCTTATTAAATCTCGTATTTACCCAAAACCATGAGTTCATATAAACGGTATAGTATGTGCCCACATAAGTTACACATTCACCTTTCCTGGCCTTAACTTAAAACGTATGTAAATCCTCAGTGGATTTTTTTGCAGACAGATGTTTAGTGTGCGCCTTTATCTTATGTGTTCATCCGTCCACATCATTCATTAGGGGCTCCCCCAGGGTAAGTAAGGGTACATAAACATAGAGGTCAAAGGCACGGCTACTCTTTCACCTCTTTGTGGAAAACATCCTTACTGTCTGTCTTTGAGATATCTGGGCCCTTTGTTGTTTTTCGTTAGAGGTCCAACATCTTTCTTTAATTCCAGATGTAAAGATAAATCATTTTAACACTTTCTGGTGTCTCATTTTTCTGTGTTTCTAATGCTGTCTATTATTAACCCCATTAAAAAGTAAAACAAACACAGCAGAGTACTTCGTTGCTTCCTTCTGTTTAAATTAATACTTAGTTTATGATCTGAATGATTAAACTAAACTTGTAAATGAGATCTTAAAACTGCCTATGATATATTTATGCACATTTATATAAACATTTATGGCCACAAATTTAGACAAATGTCTCTGAGTGCAGACATAAGCACTGCCTTGTGCCAAAGTTGCTCCTCTAAATTTGGAAATGTCCCTAGTTCGATCCCTACCTCAATTCTGTCCTGAGGGACCAGAACTATCCATCTTCAATCAGGATTTAATGAACAGTCTGATGAGTGTTGGTCAGGACCGAATTACCAGATAGAATTCAGGAATGTGAGAGTATGTGAGAATGTGTCTAAATAAGCCTCTGTGATATTAGTGTGGGCTAGTAAAAGGGCCAGTGGAACAGAACGCATGTAGGAATTAATTCTCCCTGCGTTCAGAAAAGAGATTTGCTAATTTTGTCATTTGATCCTTATGGATTCATCACATCTTGTGCACCGAGTTTTCATTTATTAAGGTCAGACTGTGGAGGGATACGTGGACAAGAGAGATTAGGACAGGAAATTCGAAGTGACAAAGTTTCTGATTAGCAAATTGGAAAGAAAGTAAAAGAAAGATGATAAAAAATGAAAAACCTACACAGATGATGGGAATATGGAACAAAAAAAGTGCACGAGAGTCGGTGATCTGAGAGACAGCTTGCCAAGGCCGGAGCATATTGAGGGCAGCAGGTGGAAGAGTGGCACAGTTAATTAAAACGCCTGTCTTAATGTCTCAGCCCGTCACTCCAGGGAGGAAAATAGACACGGGGAAAGAGAGCTGCCAGGGTTAAGCTGGGCTGTGCCCAATCAGCCATCCATGCAGCAAACTAACCATTGAGCCCGCCCACCATGCCACATGTCAGACAAGCCCTGACACCATGCCCTTCACCCCTCCCTCCTTTGCCACATAAAAATCGGCAGATGCATTCAGACGTTTGTGTCAAAATTGGACTCAATTTTATTCCCCTAAACTGACTCACATGACTGCTTTAAAGTTACTCTCAAAGTTATTTTTCAGAAAGGGGAAAAAAAACACATTTGGAGAACTGTTTAGCTCTTCAGCATCTGTAGTGTGCAGTTAGACCAGAAGCCTCGCGGCCTTGGAGTGTAATCTGTCTGCTTTTAATAATTCATAGAAGGCACACGCTGTGCACTGTGCAATGAATGCAGAGGGTAATGGGGATGTTATATTTCTATCATGGCCTGTCTGGAGCAGAGAGAGAATCAGATCTGATAGGGAGTCTGTTCTTTCTCGAAAGAGCTTTTTGCTATCATCACTGCCACATAAATAGACTTAAATCAATTCTGTTCTTTAAGCCACAACTACATTTCTAGAAGAGTTTCACAAGGAGGGACTCGTTTTGCATCACAGATGTACAGTGTACAACATTATGCAAACACAGAGAAACAAGTGTACCTAGAATGATGTTTAGCAATCGTTTCTATTTATTGACTCACTAAATGAGCAGCAAATCAACAGTTAGAGCATCCATTCACTCTGAGTTTCCCCCAGGCCTGCAGTTGATGATCTGATAATGTTCACAGCTTTAGGTGATCTCATTATTGATGCAGAGATCCTGATTTGCAAAAAAGTGCCTGTAGATGAATAAATCTAATAAGATATGTTTAATTTCTGAATCTTTTCTTTGATGTGATATTCTTCCTATTTGACAGTTGCAATCAATGGCTTGTTGGGCGTTTTGGGTAGTGATAATGGATATGCTAGTGTTGCTTGACTAATGTTTTCTCAGGTTTTGCTATATCACTGCAGATTGCTTTGTCAATAAGCAGCCTGGTGCCTCAGTGAGCAAGAATCTGAGATTGTCAGGCTGAGTGACATGCTGGAGATGGCAGATAATTCAAAGAAATTGGAAGTGTGAAATCTTTAAGAGCCACTTCTTAACACAGCAAATGCCAGGGTATCTTTCCATCATCTGCTGCTCTTACAAGCCACAGCATTGTTAATGGTGGCCTGTCTGTCCATCAGCTCAGCTTCAGGGGGGATTTGAACCTTGTTTGGTGCCTTATCTCTCTGACTACCTCCCTCTAACCTGACCAGCAAACAGACTTCGTGTTTCACTTGTGTGACCAGAAAGCGTCAAACCCCTACACCCACAGGCATTTTTTTCTTTAATTTATTTATAGATATTGACGTTTTTGATATTGCATGGACAGAATATTGGTAACTCTGCTGTTATACAATTAGGAACCAAAGGTAATAGTGACTGCCACATATTTAGCTGTCAACACCTCAAATTGCAACAATATATTTTGTCATCGCAAGTGGATTTGTATTTTCTTTCTTTTAAATCTTTCTGTTTTTACCAGAATAACAAGACTTGAAAAGCTACAGTCATCCCCTTGATAAAAAATAAAATTTAAATGAAACCCAAGAAAAAAAAAGGAAAAACAACATTCTACAATTAAGTTATCGAGGATCTGCTGAAAACTCCTCACAAACCTTTGAAAACTGTGCTGGTAATGTTATCAGTGCTTTCTATGAATTTCCGTTTCATTAATATTTTGAGATCTGGGTCATTTGAATATCCAAAATTAACTTAAAAATAAACTGTATTGCAAGTTAATTATTAGTTTGATAATGAGGTTTATGATTAACAAGTTATTAATTAATTTTTTAAACAAATTGTCAGAATTGCCCCAAAATATCAAGGAATTACAACAGGATTGATGAACTGATTTGGGAACAGTAATTATTTTTAGTCGAGGATTCTGTAAGAAAAATTTAGGAGGTAAAAGTAAAGGACAAAGCAAGCAATTTAGGACAGTCAGTGAGCTTATTTCCTATTTCTAATCTCAAAATTAATTTTTGTTAAAGCATAAAACAAATTTGAAGGAAGCTAGCAAATTAAGAGAATGAACTCAAAATAGTTCCCTGCCACTCTGTCTCAGGAAGTCAGTTCTCAACTCAACACAGTCCGAGCTGTTCAAACATCCATTAGGATGTTTTGCTTATTCACTCTGCAAAAACAGCAGAGGAGACTGAATGGGTCAGATGATGATACGGAAATAGAAGAGGTTAAAAAAAAGACACAGACCGGGAAAAACAAAGAGGAGTGAGTCGATGGGAACAACAGATAGAAGAAAAGAGGACATTTATTAAAACACTCATGTGATATTTAATGATCCTTGTATGTGGAGGTAGAAGACCACACCAGCTCGTTCTCCTCCGCCAAATACCGATCCCCTAACTTAATTTCCTGCTCAATTGCTGTTCTATAGTGCATAGTACAGTGATACAGGCTGGTAATATAGAAAACAGATTGCCTGTGCGGCAGAGTGAATAAGGCTGAGGCTTGTGCTGTTGGAGACCCGAAGTCTCCAGGGGGGTCTTGTCTGTGGGCTTCACAAAACCAACAAAGCCCATCTTTTCTTGAGACTGGCAGCAGCTGGCAGGTAGATCGTCAAGCAATGGAAGTGGGGAAGTGTGTCTGTGGGTGTGGTGTGTGACTTGGTGTTTCTGCAGTGTGTGTATGTAGCACCGTGAGTCTTGCAAGTCTTTGTTGTGGAGAGTTCCAGAGTCTTCCATCTTGTGTTTTTGCTGTGACTCCAAATCCCTCAAACTGTGGGCCAGCATGGACAGGAGCCATCAATCAGTGTACAGAACAGTGTGTAACTGCATCTGCAGACTTTTTCCCAGACACATATCCAACAGGAACACATACATACTGTACATCTGCCTGTTACTGTGTGAGATGGTTTGACGGGTGCTAAAATTCTCTCTTCAATTTCCCACTCATATTACTCCTTACAGACTCCCACAGCTCAGTTCAGTGGATTTTACTTTAAAATCTAGTGGCATCCAAAAACACAGATTTAAATGAGCAGTAAAGTCATTCAACCAAAACTCTTTATTGAAATATCTGTATGAAATAAAGTTCTTGTTTATACATAATAATAGCAAAGTAACTTTACAGTATTTTTTCAGTAACTTTGTGGGTTTTCAAAGAGTAGAAATGTGTGCTGGAGCTTCTGCATGTCTACACTGTGTTGTTCTGGTGAGTGATGCGAAACACATCACTGCCTTTGCCCAGTTAACATGAAAATGCATACCCCCCTTTTTTTTGCATCCGGATGTTAAATTTTGTTTTGCCACTATTTGCAAAACCTAAGTGAAAAGTTTGTTGCTAACAAAAAAAAAAAAAGCATTCTACTTATGGTGCATCTGTCATTGTTTTCATCTTTTGCACCTCACAAGGAAAACGGGAAGAAACTCCAGCCATGTCTCCTTTGATAATGCATACAGGGACAATAATGGAAGGACCAGGATGAATTTGACTTTAGCACAGGATCAGTATAAATGTCCAAACAATGTCTCACAAACATACTTTTTCTAATCTCCATCCAATACTGTCTAAATACGAAAGGCTTTGATAAAAAAGATTTCCATTGCTGATAACTCTTAATGTAGACTGTCTGTGTCAACCTAATCAAATACTGAAGAGCTTTTTTTTTTGAATAACAAACAGATTTACATGTCACATAAAGTATCACTATGTTGTGTGTTTTGCTCTTTTATGCAAATAGGTCAGAACAGTCAAGTTTCATGTCCTGCTGGGAAAATGATCCTCCATGTGTCTCTCAACATGTTTTTTAAGTCAGGAAGTGTCACTAACCCAGTTGCAGTAATGTTAGTGGTGTGAACCTCCTCTGACCTCTCAAAGTGACAGAGTTTTGTTGCGTAAGAACCTCTTGTAATGAACTTCCTCCCTAGAGATGTCATTAAGGACGAGATTGTCTTCCGCTGGCACCAAAATGAATATTCAGCTAATATTCCCGCACAGTATTCAGATCTGATACCGCTATTGGGTTCAAATTTGTTTAGAGGAGAGAGAAAGCCATTCTGCATGGGCTTAACTTTCTGTCTCAGTTGTTTCCTCTGATCAGCCATGGGTTTTCTTAATTTATCACATCTAACCGGGTTTTGCGGCTCGAAGACGGTTAAGGTCATTCCTCTGTCTTTGTGGAGATAGTTTAATTTGGCATAAAACATTTAGACTCTTTCCCTTGCGTCCGTTTTACCCAGATTCAGATATTTGCTTTAGTTTAATATTCTGTTTTTGGCCTGAAAATAATTAGAACAATGCTGTTAGAGTTTTCCCTTCACTGACCCTATCGACTGATGGACTGATCAGATGGGGTGTTCAGAAGATATATATTTGGTATATATATTCACATTGTCCTCTGAATAAAAACTAAATTTCTCATGTCGGAGGCCACGGTATTTGTGCTGCATGTGTGAGAGAGCTATTAAAAATAGATAGAAAGAAAGGGGGAGAAACACTGACATTGTTGAAAATGGTTTATCCAAGGTTGAAATGTCAAGGTTGAAATGTTCAACAGGAAGGAAGCGATCAAAATTTCAGCTTGAACTGTCAGACTATTTAGTTACTAGTCCAGCCATGAATCTCCTCAACCACACAGTAAATTTAAATACAGGAAGTAATGATTTCTGCTCCAAATTATGTGTATGTTGACATTTCATGTCAACTGAGTTATATATTTCTGATCAAAGATAAACTTTCAGAAAGAAAAATAGATATTCCCCTACAGTTAACGTGGGAAAGAGGAAATGATTGGGTCCCAGCAGACCCGTGTACCTTGTGAGGCAGCCTGGCCTGCTCTTCACACCAGAAGAAGTTTGTGCCAAGATGGTTGCTAGAGCACCAGGTATGTCGGTCTTTACACCACGCATGCTGCCAGTTACCATTTTTTAAATTCAACCTTAAACTCCATCTCCAGACTAATTCTTCTCACTCTGTTCCTGTCCTCCTCACAACATATATGTCTCCCTCCATGTTTTCTTTTTTATTTCCCCTTATGTGGCCCACAGGGAAATGTGGTGTCCTGTAGCCAATCTATCAAATTCCTAAAGGGGTTTACAAGGGTAAGACTTGTTTTTGAGGATGGATTTCATGGATCTGGGTGTCCAGGCCTCCTCCCTGCAGGTTAATCATGTTGGCAGCTATGGTTGGCTTCTTTTCTAAGTTGTCTCGAGTTGTCCTCCCTTTTGTCTTGGCTTTTCATATAATGGCACACATTTTTGGCAAACATAGCACAAGTGGACCCATCAACATACAACATTAAGTTTCATTCCAAGGCTCATGGGTCTGCTGACCTCACACTGAACTGTGCTGTTAATGAAATAGAAGATCACATTCTTTAGTGGAAATCTATGATAAAATGCTAACTGACGGTAAATAGAGTTTATTAAGTTTTTACTGAACTAAAATGGAAAGTTGTGCATTTTAATAATGTAAAGGTTTTTTTTTCTGTTCAGGTAGGTGTTTGCAAATTAGGGAAATACAGGATCAACAGTCTCCAACTTATTTAGGCTTTACTTATAGACTAATTTAAGTTGTTCTGTCTATAAATACAATTTGCTTGTCTTTGAAAAAGAAAATAATAACTTTAGTTTTAGTTGATAAACAAGAGACTTTCATAGTTTTCTATATTCATGTAAAAACACTTTTGAGATTAACATAAACAAAAACAAGTTGAATAGAAAGAACAAGAAAAGAAAGCTCCTTCAGCGCAAGGCGTAGGGGTTAAGGAGGGGTTTTCTCTCTACCCCAAATATATATATTTTTATTATTTTTATTTTACTAGTTACCCTTTGGATTTCAGAATTACAAACGGTGCTCGTGTGAGGACCCTCATCGCCACTACACCACAGTAAAAGTATAACAACCCCATCTTCTCACTCTACCGTTTGAATAATCTTTATTTTGTTTATTTATTTTTGTGCCATTTCTCCTTATTGATGTATGTGCTCACAAGGATGATGTGAAAAACCGGAGGAGGATTTTTGGCCTTTAAAGATTGTGCTTTGCTTTATTCTCTAAAACGTAAATAAAAAGGAAATCTCTGAAACTCCCCTCTTTCTTTTTTCACTGTGGAGTAAAACCACCTGCTGTGCTTAAGGTCACCATCCAAGGCAAAGGCTCTTGTGAGGAGCGGCGGCAAGTTTAGCGATGCCGCTTCTTTGCCAGTTCAAAAAACACATTTAGTGAATTGAAAGTAAAATTTAAGTGGGACGGTGTGAGGCGGGTTAAGATTTATCTTTTTGAGCAAATCCCTTTTTGGTGCAAGAATGTGAAAACGTTTTCAAGGACTTTGCCTTTGCATGAATATTTAAAAAAACAGACCAGTCATTTCCGAGGGCAATAAGGTCATCCTGCAATTGTTTATGTACTTTACATTATTTTCTATACAATCTTTTTTCTAGGTACAATCTTTAGACAAATTTCAAATCGTGTTAATAACATGCAATTTGAAAAGTTTGCTCATTATAGGCCATCAATGCTACATTTTCAAAGGGAAGATATAGAGGAAGGACCCAATCAGGACTTGAAATAGGACTCGTAATGCACAGACTATGCAACTTGTAGTTTCAGAAATGATAAATTACAATAAGAGGTGAGCTGCATCAGCTCCAGTTCATCATCTGCTTTGTTTACTGTGTGAAAGGCTGGCTTTAACGTGTGTGGTGTTTGAAAAGATCAGTTTTTGAAAGCCCAAATTGCTGCTGAAAAACCTCCAGATAGAACAGCAGGACTTTTTTTTTCCCAAGTACAGCTGAAATAAAATAATTACCAGTGTAATAATGGAGCCTCTGTGTGTGTTAAAAATCTGTTGGATTTATGTGGTACAATAAAAGAAGATGATCTTTTAAAAGAGAGAGATAGATTATTTGTGTGGGTCGCCAGATGTATGTGGGTAGTTGGTAATGTACCTGGGCAGTCTGTCTTAAGTGCTAACTCTGTGTGAGAAACAGTACATAAAAGAAAATATGGAAAAATACATAAAGTAAAAGGCAAGTGTCAGGATGAAAGAAGTTTGCAGAAAGGAGGTTAGAAACGAAGGCATCAGGATGCAGAAAGAAACAGCAGGAAGTACTCTGAGTCCAGCTGGTTCTTGACTCTCAGGGTCTATTTCAAGGACTTGTCTCTGTTTTCTCTCCTTGTAAAACACTCACACTCACACACACAATCTTCCTTCACCCACCCACACATGGTAACACTCTCCAACATTTCTCAGTGTCTGGCTCCAATCTTTCTGTATTCTCCTTCCCCACATCATCCCCACCAACCTTTCCTTTCTTAACTTTTGCTGTATCTGTCATTTTTCACCCCTCCTTATTTTTGATCCACTAGCTGATAATGATGAATTTTTCCTCAGCTGCACAGGAGTTGGCAGAAAAGTTTACTCAGTAAACTTTTGAAAGTAAAGTGAAGTGAGCGCAGCTTTATGATGTTAATGCAGGTTCAACAGGATACTTCACAAGACAAAGCCATTTTTCCCATGTAACATCTTTTGCATGACTTTTGCAAAATATACTTTTTGGGAAACTAATTTCTTTTCATTACTGTCCTGTTTGAGATAAGCCAGGGAAACTCCTACTTTGCCTGATTTTGTGGGAATCATATTGCCTTTAACCTATAGAAAAAACTATGAAGTACAAATTTACAGAGCAGAACATAAAAGATTTGGTTCACTAGTTGGATGTTGCTAATTCTGGGCAATGCAGTTCTTTAAAAAAAAATATATAGGTCCTTAAAAAAAATGTTGGATTTAATAAACTATTCACATGGCACCCGCTGTAACATCCTTTCAAATGTTTTAATTATAGATTCCACTTTCTTTCAGAATCCAAAAGCAGCTTATTAAGCAAATTTTAACTATTTTTCTGCCAACAACAGACAAAAAAAAAAAAAAAAACTTTTTTTCATGTTCTATGATACAAGTAATAAAAATATATGTAACCCCTCTTACCCCAACATCCTTCTTGGGGACCATTTATGAAGCTGGGACATAATTGAGTGAACTTTGGCAATAGGAAAACCTGACTTTCGTCTACCTGTTTGCCTAAATAGGTGTTTACAGTGTTACCAAGTTCATACTTGGCCAAGTTCAGTATAAGGGAGGCTGTGCGCAGGCTGCCATAAATCTCTGCAAGGTTTCTGGGATGTTCAGTCCAAGTGAACAAACACACCACAATATCATCCAAAACCTCTTTAATTTGAACGAGGGATAGTAAAAGCTGTAGGGGGAAAAAAAGGTGTGATCTCTAAAGCAAAAAGGGAAACTGTCAATTTGATTTATAGAATTCTAGCTTAATGTTTAAAGATCTAACTCAATTAAGTTCCATGCATGAAGACAGAAAATGATCAAATACAGTAAAAACTTTAAAAACCAACAATAGTTCTTAAGATTATGCAATCATTTGTTTAGGATTGATTGTTTGATTCCAGGCTGTTCCAGTCATCTGTTAAAGTGTTCTCAGATAACAGAACAAATCATCAAAGAAGACAGTTTGGAAAGTTAAAAAATATATCATGCAAAAAGGAAAAGAAAAAAGCTATAATGTTTTATCAGTTCAATCTTTTTCTGACACTATAACATTTTTCTTAAATTACATATATATAGTCTTGTTCCTAATGTTTTAGGTGCTTGTGAGGATGCAAAACTGAATAATACATCTGAAAACAATGATTTCATCCAAAACTTGCACCTTTGATGTCAGAGGAGAATGTACTTTGTTGTCAAAAATAAGTTTTACTGAATTGTTGGCTTGTTTATCTGATCTCTACAGCATGGTGCTCCTTTCTGTTTGATCTCAGTTAAATATCTTTCTCTGCTTTTCCTCCTGCTGTGCAGTAACTTAAAAGGGTCCTCAGCTTTAAAAGTTCTTGCAAATTTCACTTCTGTCAAAACTTGGGAGCAAGGTGTTGTTAAGCAGAATTTATAGTTACACAAAACAACACTGATCAGGTTTAGCATTACGACCATCTGTATGACAACTTTTTAGAAGTGCTTTTTCTTGCCAAAAGTATAGAAACATGGATTCTACCACTATTCAGCATCACTGACATTGGGCTGTAACATGCCGGACATTTTTAGTTGGTGGGGTGTGGATGTCCATTTATATGCTATTGCTGATGTTTTCATGTTGACTTGTCTATGGCTTCATCGTCAATTTTCCGAACCAGTGTTAAAAGTGTTTAAGAAATTAATCTACAAGTGCCTCATTTGAAGTGCCATTTAGTCCCATCTGTATCAGTAACTTGACAATTTTTAATGTTTGTCACCTGTTCAACAAACAAAACCTTTCTTGGATAATTCCTGTTAAATACTGAGCATTCCACACTGCAAAACCCCTTAGGATTATAGTTTAGGTGACTAATTGGCTCTTGTCAAACTCGGTCAAATTCAAGCCCCTACAGTCTTGTTTTTGAATTTAAAGCTAATCTGGAAATCCCAAATGTTGAGGTTCCCCAAATGACTGGCTTTAAAAGGGAGCAATTTTACGTTGACTTGAGTTTAGAAGGCCATCTTTACTCCAAAAGTAAACTTATGTAATGCCTAGTGTCAATATCTGGGCGGCCGGGGTTTAGCGCAGGTAGGGTAGTCGACCGCTGATCGGAAGATCGCAGGTTCGATTCCCGCCCTGTGTCGAAGTGTCCTTGGGCAAGACGCTGAACCCCACCTTGCCTCTGGTGGAAGGTTGGCATTTGTTTATTTAAACAAACGTATAAATGATTTTACATTGCAGTTTTCATTGTTAGGCCTAATCACTTCGTTAGTTGGAATTTTGTCATATTTACTTTTGGACCAATGGGGGACTGTCCTATACTTAAGCAAGTCTATTTGTGTGGATTGTATTTAAAGAGACAAACTGCCTTTATTCGAAATTATATTATTTCTTTTTTATACCTTTCTATTAAAAGAAAGGTGTAATGATTAATCAACGTAATCGATCAATCGATTTATATTCCCAAAATCATTTTTATGTGGAAAAACAGCAGTGAGCTGAACTTTCTGTAACTAAAATGTGAATGGATTTGCCATTGTTCTTGTGTACTTGTTTGTACACATATTTAATTTACACTTGATTATCTTGCAAGAAATATAAGAAATCTTGAAAACTTCACCTGCACTGTTCAGTACACAGTTATTTATCTCTGATTCACACCAGTTGAATTTTTGACTAAAGATATCCTGGATCGATTGCAGGTCAATGAATCGGATTAAATTGGAACATTCAAAATGAACCAATATCAACTTTGAATTGTATCAGCAAACATAAATTATGAAATTAATCGAATGATAAAAATGAATCGTTACACCCCTGATTATAGGCCAAATAAATTTGGGGGATACGTGTGCAGGATGTCACCTTGAGGTTTTGCTTCCCCCTTTTTTTTCTTTTTCTTTTTTTGTTTTGCCTTGCCCTAAAAAAGCAGTTATATGGTTCTAAATAAGACTGTACAAACAGACCAAGCAAAATGTCTCAACATTGTACCAAACCCTTTAGGGACAAACTTGCATTACACAACAAACGACAACCAAACTCCCACATTGTCAGATTATCCTATTGGGATATGGAACAGGATAAGAATGCCATTAAATGACAATTTTATTTTTTATGAAACAAGCTGTAATAGTTTAGATGTTTGGAACACCTCATTAGTTTGTGTTAAGCGCTTACAGTAATTCAATTCCAAAGCTTCCTTTTTCTCTCGCTCCTCCATTTTTCTCCCGTCTCCTCCTCACAACGTTCTACACTCTCTCCAGGATTATGTGCAGGCTACAGAGTTAGCACAGTCTGGATTAGCAGGGTCGCTCCTCCATGCTTGGTGCATTTCTTAATGTGATTATGCATCATCAAGCTTGTTTACTGTTAGTGCTGTAGCTACTTCATTGTTAAAACCTGACAAAAGTTCAGCCCCCTTCAACCCAATTTCCAGTGCCCACGCCCACACACTCAAGCAGTCCCTAAGCTGTCAACACCCCCCATCCACAGACAAACAAACTACTATTAATGTTCACATCTGGAAAGTGGAACATGGCCTTGAAGTTAGTTTTCTGTCTCTTTAAATATTGTGTTTTGAAAGAAATGTGTAGAGATACGTAATGACTGAAAATCTTAAATCTAATATACATTTTAAAATATCGTGTCATTTTTTAAATACTGTCAAAAGACAAATCACATCACGAGCGTTGCTGTTTTTGAAGCTCATCTACTATCTTCAATCATCAAACACTACCTTTCATTTAGGCAATAAATTCATCAAGACCAAGCTCTGTTTGTTCAGCTAGGCACTCCATCAGCACTGAATGAGCCTCAGTGTGGCCTGAGGGGGGTGCGACTTACACTTGGTGTGTCATTAGCTATTGATTTTATTGGCTCATTATCTCCCAATTAGGCTGCTATCAGAGCTAGCTGCCGTTTTCATTACACCATAGACCTGTACGATCTAACAAAGACCAATGCTACTGATTAAAGACGGTTTCAGCAATAACATGTTGCGTGAGGTCTTTGAACTCTCTGATATAGTTAGAGCTGAGGTGATAAAACAACATGAGGCTGATTAAAAAGGGCATGTCTCCTATTGGGCCTGTCACTGAGGTTAAGGTAGAGTAATACTAATGAATGCCTCAATGGTGGCATGTTTTGTTAATAATGTAAAGCCAATTATAAAACTGGATATTTGAAGATAGCAACACTTGAACATTTAAATATGAATTTTGTTTAAAATTTTAAGTACTTGCTCTCCGGGATCTCCGGGTTCATCCCACCGTCCAAAAACATGCTTGATAGGTCAATTGGCAGCTCTGAATTGTCCATCGGTGTGAGTGTGAGAGTGCGTGGGTGTGTGATTGTGGACATTCTACCCTGCGACAGACTGGCGACCTGTCCAGGGTGCTCCCTGCCTTCGCCCACAAGTGGCCAGGATAGGCTTCAGCAGTCCTGTTACCCCGAAAGGGAAAAAAAAATAGAAAATGAAGGAATTTTAAGCACTTGCAGGTTTTATATTTACAACACACACAAAAAATGCAAGCACACATAGAAATGGTGGATCCAAGATTTGTACTTTGGACAACTGTTGAAGGACAAGTACAATTATACTTGTGTGTGTGTGTAGGTGTGTGTGTGTGTCTGCATTGAAATACTAATCAGCTCTGTTAATCATCCAGGGTGGGTCAGCCTCCAAGGCAGGGACAAAAATCGCCTTCCATCAGGTAAATCCCAGCAAGGAAATAAAGTCATGCAAATTAAAGGTCTAGAAAAAGATTATAGTGGCCATGTTTGTCCTTCACTTTGACCATGAAAGCTCTGCCAGCTGGGCAATATGTCTCTCTCAATGTGTATTACTTTCCTAATTAATCAGCCACTGACTCCTCGGAGTGATGAGATTCATAGGAGTTGTCTGTAAAATGCTATCAACATTCTGGCCTTGCTGCCACGGTATACAGAAAAATAGCTGACAAGTGTTTTCTTTACAGAACTTTAATACAAGTTTGTGTCTTTTAATTAAGTGTTTGCAACAAAATATTCTCGTTAAGGGGTAAGCTTTTTTAGAATTAGGCCTTCAAATATTTATTTCACACATTTAATTGAGTATCAAAAAAGCACAATCTGGAAACTGACAGAATGGTCTTGCTGTGTATGTTTGCGTGTCCTTGGTGGCCTTCCCACCACGCTTCATTTTTTGTGTTTAGGAGGAGTTAGTTCCCTGATCCGTGAGAACTCTGTAAGTGTCTGCCTGGTGATTAACTCTGCGTCGCAGCACAACGTCTTTCCCCCTCGCTGCATAAATGGGCTTTAATTGAAGGAGCTGGCTCCTTAGCAGGGAACCTTTTTCGCTCTGTGTCTATTAAAACGTCATTTTACAGCCAAAAACGAAACACGTTCCCAATCACTGCCCTTGAATTATTGTTCTGTAGCTCGAGGCTTGTATTTTAAAGTCACTGAATAATTGCAATCAGATTATTCTAATCAAGTGCTGGAACAGTAATTACAGGTTGCAGTCATTTAAGCTGCCGTGGAACTCCCATACACACAGCCAGTGTGCACGTTAAAAGTTTATGTCGCAGGAGATAAATTTAATGAACAGGATTGTAATCTTTCAGCTGCTTCTTGACAGGTTTCTTATGTCTATGAGACTCCAAGCTTCAGGTACCAGTAGCTCCACTACCCCGACTTGGGTTTCATGTTTTTACGTCCTGTGGGCCATCCTTCCCCGTGGCCACGCAAAAACTGACAAGTAGTACTGTCCCCTTCAGTTCTCCTATTTGTAAGAGAACCGTTTCCTCCCACTGCTGCTAACCTGATCTGCGCCCAGGTCTGGATATCATGTCAAAGCACACATTAGGCGACTTAGTGCTGTGCCAAGCTGTCACAGCGGCATTAGAATTACAATCTGGGGGTCTGTGTGACAGTGGAACCGTCTCCCCTAATCCTGTTTATGCACATCTGTATCACCCTTTTCTAAAACAGAAAATCCTTATTTTTTGTTATGTGTGTGTGTATTTGTGTGTTAATGTGCATCAATAAATGTGTGTGTCCATTGAATATTGTCTACTTTTGTGTTTGCATCTCCAACATGTCTCTCTCTCTCTCTCTCTGTGTATGTGTGTGTGAATGTCTGAATTGTGTTAATGTAGAAGGTATTGCACATGCCCCAAATGTATAATTCAATATGACTAATCATGGTGGTGGCTGTCAGCCCAGCAGCAGTGGCTGACAGACTGGGCCCACAGCTAATTTGATAAGGTTACAATGCACTTGAGCTGAGAATCAGACTGAGCAGCAGCAATGGCATCACCAGTGGTAGCATGGTAACACAGATTTTTAAGAGACCACTTGATTTCTTTTGACAGATTTTGTCCAAAACTATTCCCACATTGACCCAACATGGTGATCTTGGCTCACTCTCATACACAATTTATTAAAGCAACAAAGATGTAGAAGTTTTGCAATAACTAAGAAAGCCATAAAAGGTAACATTATATTGGGCCCCTCAAATCTACCACCAGTCTAATGCTAGGTACATAATGGCCTCAGTAACTGGCGTTAAGTGAATGTGAATGCTTATGTAAATTGCAGTAAACCTGCGTTTCGGACTTCAGTGTTCAAAACAAGCAACAAAGCAATATTTAAATTCGTTTTCAGGCTTTACATCCAAACCAGTTATTCATTGAACACTGTTGAAAGTTCAACGAGTTGAATTTTTGTCTTCTTAAACACCAAATTGACCAATCAGTGTGTCACATTTGGTAGGGACATATGACTAGAGTCCTTTTCAAAATGCGGAAGTTCCAACTGATTGAAAAGTGATCATAAAGAAAAGCTTAATAATTGAGGTTTGTGCCTGGACGGAATGATATGACACCAAGTCTTTCATATATCGGAATAAAGCTGTGAAAGAAAAAGCCTGGAACAAGATTTGCACCACTTCGACATTTCCCACCAAGCCTCTTCCAACTGTAGGTGGCGGACATAAGCTAGTAAACAGTGGAAAAACAAAAGAAGAAGAAGCCCTTACCTGCCACTCCCTGCTTGTCCGGTGTGAACACAGTATTTGAGTTTATCAACTCTTGCTCTTTATTTTAATATAATTCAACATAAATTCTTGGGAGGTGCTGTAAATATGTGTAAAAGTTATTTGAAACACAATGTTTCTATATTTTAGGACTTCAAATATATTAGCAGTGTTAAATTTAAACAAAAAAGTATGATTTGATGTTGGTTTTTATCTGTATCTCTCCTCATTATGTGTTGAACAAGTTCACACCAAAACTTTGAAAACTCCAAAAACTTTTTGTGAATTTTTGGCACGCATAATTTTTTTTTACATTTGTTTGATTCAATTCAATTCAATTTTATTTCTATAGTCCAAATTACCAACAACAGTCGTCTCAATTGGCTTTGGATAGGTAATTGAAAAAGTAAAACATAAAATCAAAAGGATCATGAATACATAGAATTCAATAGGAAAATACTAAATAGAGCTGTTTGACCACCGGGGGACAGTCTACCAGCTGTCCCCAACTTACCCCCTTCCTCATATAACCTCATATTAGGGTGAGGGGGTGGGGGGTCTAGCCTGCGATGCGCCTGGGGGGGGCTACTTGGCAGTGCCCCCCCTCCTATGGTTGCCGTATGGAGTGGGCCCCCCCTCTTTCGGTTTTATTTGCACCTTAGACATGTAGGGTCCTTGGTAGGGGGGGTGCTTGGACATCACTGCAAGCAAGCAGCAGATGTCCTCCTGGCACCCTACCCGCCAATTTTAACCGCACCTAAGACATTTAGGGCCCCTTGGTGGGGAGGGTGAGGGGACATCACTGTGAGTAATCAGGAGATGTCCCCTTAGTGCCCTACTCGCCAATTAGTACACACACCCCTCCCCCTTCAAAATATACATTCCAACATAAACACACACACATGCACACACACACCCTCTCAAACACACATACACGCACACACATTTTGCAAGGAAGGTGGGACCTGGGTCCATCTGTCCCCTACCCCTTCCCTGGTGGGGGGTGCGGGCCCCTTGGCGATGGCGGCCGTGTCCCCTGGGTGCCGGCTCCCTGGGCCGGCGGTGCTCTCTCCGCACGGTGGGGGGGTTCATATTACACCTGAGCCGGGGGTGTTCGTGTCCCTGGGGGGTGGGTCCTGGTCCTTGCCCTTGAGCGCTGGGCCCCGCCAAACTTCCAACAGTGGTCGAGCCTGGTCGGGCCATATTTATAACACCCCTTGTGGAACACCCTTTTTCCCCCAGGGTTCCCCCCTCCTGGGCGGGAGCGGCGGGCCCCTGCCTTGTTCCTCCCTGGACCAACCGTGGGCCGGGTGGGTGGCTGCCTGGAGTGCGGAGCGGGTCTCCCTTGGGGGGTCCTGGCTCGTACCTGGGGTTGGGGCGGGGGGATGCCCGGAACTCCTGGGTGGTGGTGGGGTGCTCGTCTGGGGCTGTGGGCGTCCTTCTCCGGTGGGGCCCTGCGTTGGGCTCTTCCGGCGCGGCGGGGGGGCTGCTTTCCTGGCTGGGCTGGGGCGGCGCTCTCTTTCCCTCCGCGCCTCCCTGCTCTCTGGCTCTGTGGGCCTCGCGGCGGTCCTGCTGGCCCTGGCCTGGGTGGCGGTCTTGGTCGCCCGGGGGGGCGGTTGTTCCCTGCCTGTTCCCATGTGGCGTTGGGGGAATTCCAGCTGCTGCTGCGGCGGGGGTCTGGGTGTGGGGGTGGCTGGGCGCTCCTCCTCCTTCTTTTCACGTTCCACCATCCATTTTAGAAGAACATAAACACTCACCTGAGCACAGGTGTTAGCTCACCTTTGCACTAATAGTTTGCATGATTGAATGAATGAAAGATTTCACACTAGTTGGTTTAAAGGCATAGGTATACGTTCGTGAACACTATCTGTTTTGTGTACATGTTGACATGTGAACATTTTTTGCAGCTAGCAGGTGTGTTGATAACATTTGAGTGTGTGCGAACAGGCCCCGCCCTTTTTGTACTACATTTGAACCGTACCGTAATGATAAACAACCAGTAAACCTGTCTGCTCTATGCTGCTTCATGGTCTTACCCCCCCCCCCCCCCCTCTCACTATCACCCCCCCCCCCCCCCCCTCTCTCTCTAACATCCCTTTCTCTTCTTCCCTTCTTTCCTTTTCCGTCCGGTCCAACACCAAAGATTTTCAAACATGGTTGAAATGAATAAAGCTTGGTCTCAATTACAAAAGGGGTTTATTCAGTCATACCTTTGGTTTGTCTGAAGATTAATAACCCCTATTGTTAAAGTAAAATATGTCCAACACAAAAGGCCCTCAGCTCTCATCTGCCTGCCTAGCTGTTGGACAGGACAAGGTAAAAAATAAATAAATAAATAAATAAATAAATAAAAAATACTAAATAGAACTAACAAACTGACTAAGCTATTCTGGCATCCCTGCCCTTAGGCCCCCCTTCGCGGTTAGGAAAAACTCCTAAAAAAAAACAGATTCCGGAAAAAAAGAAGAAACCTCAGGGGTGCCCACATGAAGGAGGGATCCTCCCCCAGGACGGACAGGCGATTTACCAGAACTCATAGAGAAGAATTAACTTATCTTACCCTACAACTACGTATTTAAAGTCCAGCAGACGAGCTTCATCCAGATGGAGTTGGGGGGACAGTCGGGGGCGCGGGTCAAGATCCACAGCCAGGTGTAGGAACAGTAGTAGAGGCGAGCCAGAGACGAGGTACACGGTCAGGTACAGAAGCATGGATGAGCCAACTGGAATCTCCCCAATAAATGCTATTCTGTTAGCATTTATTTTCTCTGATAAACACCTTCCTTAGTGGTTGGATTTCATTTCAATATAATGCATAACGTTTTTTTTTTTTTTCTCGTTTGGTTTGGTTTAGTCTTAAACAGAAGGATGAGTCATGCTTTGATGTCAATTTTTTTAAAGCAACAGTGATTTTTTTTTTCCTGGTGGGCGTGTATTTGCCATTAAGTTTTCCTATGCTAAAGAATTGTATATCCTTTAAAAGGATTATTTATTACCTTTTATAAGAAGTACCTACGGTGGCCCTGAAGTGCAAACCATTCAACAAATCACTCGATACAAAAACATTTTTAAGATCACAGCAACAATTTAAAAAGCGTATTACATTTTAGAAAACAAAACAAAATTTCAGAAACCAAAACTTAAAAAAGAAAAAAAAGAAAAAAAGATTTCAGAAAACAAAATTAATTTCCAGGAAAAAAAAGAAATTTTACAAAATGAAAACATTTCAGAAAAAAAATTAATTTCCAGAAAACAAAATGAAATAAAAAAAATGAAAACATTTCAGAAAAACAAAATGAAATATTAAAAAATGAAAAACATTTCAGAAAAACAAAATGAAATATTAAAAAATGAAAAACATTTCAGAACACAGAATGAATTTCCAGAAAACAAAACGAAATCTTCAAAAATGAAAAACATTTCCAAACCGGAAGAAGCAGGTACTATGGGACAACGCTGATTGGATGATGATTTTTGTCAATCATTTGAACTGAAAAGTATTTTAAATGAAGCGACGACGGATTTTATCGTCCAAACAACAATGTACCATGATAATTCCTGTATTTCCCATTTACATATTAAATCAAAAATGCAGCAAACAGATAATGAAGGTTTAAATTATTTTTTGAATATTTCGTCTGAAGCAGAACGGTCACCCGGAAGTAGTTTGTGTGGATGACGTCCGTTCTGCAGGTAAACAAAGAAAGGGATGGTAAAACGTTAACATAAACTTTAATCTTTGAATATTTAGCGGATGTGATGACAGAACGCACGCAGAAATATCAACACCAACCAGGTTTACAAATGTTTCAAAATGTCGTGAGAGGATTCTGTCTAAAGCAGCAGCTGTGAAGAAACGGGTGTTAAAGACGGCGCACATCAGGAAATGCAGTCCCGCCATCCACTGATAAGGTATGGAAGCACATTTGTTTGATCTAATAAATGTAGCGTTAAACGTGATTTCTAGGTGGGTGTTTACAGACAAATCCAAGATCCTTCAGTCATACGTTAATGACAGGTTACCTCATCAGCTGGAGAGGGGGGGTCACGTGGGCAGGATTCTCAGACAGGTGTACCAGCAGCATAAATCAGCAAAGCTGTCAGGTAAACTGCAGCAGTTTGTGTCTCAGAATAACATTTATGAATGCTTCTTATTCACACTATTAAGATCTGTGACTTTACAGTGTGTCAGTGCACAGAAACATGACAGTAAATGACTGGATGTGCACATCATCAGACATGTAAAGGTGTGTAACTAACGGTGGCAAAGTCTGTAGTGTAAAATAAATCTTTAAAAAAAACGTTTTAGTCTTTCAGGCAGAGGAGGAATACCAAATTGTTTTAGAATGTATTTTTTATAAGACTGAAATAATGTATTTTATTCTGAGTTTGGTGTTTTGACCCCTCCCTAATGAATTTCTGGTTTAACCCATTTTCTCCTCATTTTGATGAACTCAACTTTTTCCTGAATGAAAGATGAACGGTAGCCGATGTTTTTCTGTCAGGGATTTTTAATTTATTAATTTATTTCTGTCAGGGATTTCAATGGAGCTGGAGTCCAGTGCAGAGGAAGCTGCAAGCATGTACGAGCAGGAACTGGGGTCCCCTTACCTGTGCATCTTCCTCTGGATGTGATGCTGAGCAGCAATGTGGACAAAACTTCCCTGACATGACTCTTTTTGATATAGTTGTTAAGCACAAACAGACTTTTCCCAGATGCATTTTTTCCTCTAATAAATGTGACTGACAGGTACGCTGAGTAAATGCTGATTGTAAGCGCAACATTTGATTGACTGCATGAAGAAGCCCATAAAGGAAAATCCACAACCGTTTCTTTGTTTCTGTTACTGAATAACGTATTCATGTTAAGTTTTCAATAAATATACTGCATTGCTATGAAACAAATTTGTTTATTTTCATATCCATTATTACAATCCTCACATCAGCATTCAGTTTTTTCATTGACAAAGAAACATTTCTAAACAACAGCTTTGAAAATCAAACATCATCTTTGTTAATAAAGCTTTAAAACCTAAAATGGTAAACATGGAAAAACTCCTAAATGAAGCAAGCCTAATATGAACATTTTAAACTGGAGTTTTGCTTAAAGGAACATTAAGTTGTTTGGAGTTGTACAAGTGTTTGATGCGATTCCTCAGATGTGATTTCCAGATCATCAGCCCGACACTAAAGCCAGGAATTGTGCTTCGTTTTTCACTCCCCACTGCATCATTTACAACTAATCAGGCTTATGCAGCAGGTTAAAGACGTTTTTTTAAAGGACCTGCAATTTTAAAAAAAAATTAGATATTAAGGTTAAATAATATTTATTGATTACATTTCACATAAATCATGGTGACTTGCCTGTACACTGCACAGTGATATGAATGACTTTAGTCTTCTTGTATTCCCATGTAGAGCTGCCATCTGTTCTTCTGCAGCACAAACCTTTCTGGAACTTCGCTTTGAGAAACTTCACCTGCAGAAATATCACATGTTAATTCAATTAAGTATTTTATAAACTTTAAAGTTCATTTTTAAGTTTCAGTATATGTGTATATGCATGGTTCTAAAATATACAATGCACTTAAATATTATTTCCCATAAGAACTTGTTTACTGATTTCAGTCTTAAAATCGATTTTTAGCAACACTGATGCCATATAATTACTGTAATTACTGTATAAATCACAGAATCAAGCTGGCTCGGAGCTTTTTCTCTCATGTTGTCACCGAAAACGGGAACGGCTATCATGTGAAGACGGTTCGTCTCCATCGGGTTCTTTTTGCGCATGCGCAAGATAAAAAGAAATTATCTTTTCAAAGCAGCACTTTAACATCCTAAAATTAACATCCTTAGAGACATGTGACTGACAAAAGAAAAGATCACAGAATTGATTCTTACCTAAAGATGATTGACAGCGTGAACCTCGCAGCCGTAGACATTAGCGCACAGCGTTCAAAGTAAAAGTGCTCACAAACTACTTCCGGGTGACCGTGTGTCAGGCGAAATGTTAAAAAAATAATTTTAAAGTTCATTAACAGTTTGCTGCATTTTTTATTTGATATATAAATGGGAAATACGTGGATTATTATAGTACATTGTTGTTTGGACGATAAAACCCGTCGTCGCTTCATTTAAAATACTTTTCAGTTCAAATGATTGACAAAAATCATCATTCAATCAGCGTTGTCCCATAGTACCTGCCTCTTCCGGTTTGGAAATGTTTTTCATTTTTGAAGATTTCGTTTTGTTTTCTGGAAATTCATTCTGTGTTCTGAAATGTTTTTCATTTTTTAATATTTCATTTTTTTTCTGAAATGTTTTTCATTTTTTATTATTTCATTTTTTTTCTGGAATATTTTTTTTTTCTGAAATGTTTTTCATTTTTTAATATTTCATTTTTTTTCTGGATTTTTTTTTTTCTGAAATGTTTTCATTTTTTAATATTTCTTTTTTTTCCTGGAAATTAATTTTGTTTTCTGAAATGTTTTTTTTTGTCATTTTTGTTTTTCAAGTTTTGGTTTCTGAAATTTTGTTTTGTTTTCTAAAATGTAATGCTGCTTTTTAAATTTTTTTTTTTTTTAAATTGTTGTTGTGATCTTAAAAATGTTTTTGTATCGAGTGATTTGTTGAATGCTTTGCACTTCAGGGCCACCATAAGTACCAGAGGCATGATATATATTTTAGCTATATTTAGTTTAATACAAAAAAGGAACACCAATTTGAAAAAAAAAACATCAGCTATTTTTTGAGCTTAATATGAACTCATTTCATGGAGAACTTTGATAATACTCCGCAGAAAGTAACTTCCGTCAAATTTCGAAACACAAAACTGGAGGTAGTGGTTGATATGTTTAAACTAAAGTTTCCAGTGGAAAATCCTTAGGTATTTCAGACAGAATTTTTATTTTTGAGCTCCGTTCTTGTTAAAAAATAACTTGCATTGTACTGTATAATTGATTGTAAAGGGGATGAACTAAAGCCCCTCTGTCATGGCTTTTGAGAGTAGAAGAAAGGGCGAAAAAGCAGGAGGCAAGGAATGTCGTCAAATACTTAAGATAAAACTGACAGGTTATTACACTTTTTTTCCATTTCAAAGTCCAATATAAAATTTCTATTATAAGGACAATTAATTACCCGGGCAAAATGGCAAATGTGCATTCTTGTCAGGTGGAGTGTACTCTGATGGCCTTTTTTCAAACAGAGAATGTGAAGATTTGATCTCTTCTAATGGTTCTGCAGGAAAGGGTAATTACGGCATGGTCAAAGCTAATTTGCTTTCTGCCAGATGAACTGTTGTATTTTATTGCAGGCTGACATTTTAAAGTAATTATGGCACTGTTGACCCCAGACAATTTCACTTGTAGTGTGGACTTGGGTGATCCTTGCTCTCAGTCTTTCTCTCTCTGTGCCTCTCCCTCTGAATGGAAGTCACAAGCGTAACAAGGTAATGACACGGACGGAGAGACCCATATGGGTTCCTCCATCCGGCTCAAAGCGTCCGAGCTTCACATCATCATTACCTGCCATGCATTTCACATTGGCTTTGCATCTAGGTAGACAAATTATGTATGAGCATTTGTTTTGTTTTTTTAGATGCATAGTGTGTTTGTGTGTGCTTTGCCTTTTTATCCCAGTGTTGTACTCATTGTCCATCCCATAGATCAGTGTATTGATGAGGGTGTAATTATGTGCCTCAGTGATCATCTCTCTGTTTCTTTACTGCACAGGAATTAAGTAGGCAAAGGTCAGGGTACGCTCTGTGGAAATTGCCTGCAGAAAATCATATGGCGATGAGAGCAATTATGGATTTTTTTCCCCCTCCTCTTAGAACTCCTCTGTCTGTCTTCTTCATATTCTTTTTCTTAGCATTCTTCCTTTTGTTAGTGAACAGTTGAGCAGATGTCAATCGATGTGTGCATTTTGAAGCAACCTCCATATTTGTACTCCAACAACCCCAGAAATTATCTCAGCAAATTCTTTTGTCACTGCATTTTGACAATACAGAAGCAAGCAGAATTGACACACATATGTACATAACCACACACACACACGAATAATGTCTGGTATTAGCAGGAAAGTGCTTTATACTTTTATAGAATAAAAACTACTTTCATTAACACTCATTTAATAATTACAGTCATCCATTCTCAAATATATTTGTGAATTTAAAAAAGAAGAGAAGAAAAAACAAAAAGATTATGGTGACAAGACCGTTATCTCCTGTCTAACAAAGAAGTTCTAAGCTGTACATATTTTTATGTTCAACCAGAGTAGGCTGAAATAGCCCTACCCAGCAGGTGTCTTTCACACATGGTAATGCTGAGAAATACACCCTCGCATTTAGCGTGTCAGTGATCACAATGGTCTCAAATCTCACAAACACAATGGCCGTCATCTTCAACGAAGACCTATAGCTTAAATGCATTAGCCAACATAAAATTACACATGTAATTTGCAGTTTTACACCCCAGAAACTCATTAATACCAACATTGATCTTCTTATTTGCCTCTTCATTAAATGAAAAATTTTAATTCTACCGACTTGGTTTGATTTTTACAGTTTGAATAGATAAAAGCTAAGAGGCTCTAAACAGTTTGTTTTGGTACTAAAGGTGTGGATAGATACATGCAACAGAAAAAAAATGTTTTACAGTCCATTTTTAGTCTCTGCCACTGTCCTGCTTGCAACAAACCTTATTTCTATACATTACATCTCACACAGCTGTCACTCAGTTCTTCAAAGCAGGTTTTATTGAATACTAAAGGCTTTGAGGACATCTACCAACTTGTATAAACATTTGGATGGAAGGATCAAAGGCAACACGGCTGCTCTATGCTGCCTGTAGGGGCTGTAAGTGAATATATAACCTGCTGTGCATTGTGTGGATGGCATTTCTCCTCCATCTCTCAAAGAATTGAATGCCTAATTATTTAAGCCTTGTCAGTTGCTTGATACGAATTTGATAATGCAAGCCTCCAGCTTTATTCTCTGTACAATCAGGTTTTTAAAAACCAATGGTATTGTTACTGCTGATCACACTCACGTTTGCAATTCAATATTAACTCACTTTCTCTCATTAATATTTATTGAAGCCTTTGCAATGTAATTTTTTGATCATACAGGAAAAAAATTGTGCTGGGAAATTGCAATAATTTTACTCTACATATAATCAGAAACCTATTTTTATTCACCTTAGCAATGTTTCAATCACAAATTCATCAATTTTTTGCCAAAGTTGTTAATAATTTGTATCACTAAACCAAGTTGTAAGCATTTCAATTATTTGGTGTGCTTACTTCATGATTTCTTTTGCTTATTTCAACACTTGCTTTGTCTTTTTCTTCTTTTGTGCAAATTTCAAAAGTTAAAAAATACAAAAATGTGGTTTTACAAATACAGGAAGATTTTAAAACTGACAAATTAGATGATCGCAGGTGAGAGTGTCAAAATTCAGCACAGTGGAGCGTCTACAAAATCTTTTCTTTCAGAAGGGGAAAAAGTTGCTCATCACTTTATGCCATAAAAATGACTGGCCAGTCAAAACTGGAGGGCCAATGATTATCATCGTGTCATTGTGACATGTGAAAACATGGTTTGGTCAAGATTTTGTCTTTTTAGATGAGGACGTTAGCTAATTTGTTCTCAAACACAGTTTTTGTCACAAGTTCATTAATTCTTCACAATTCCAAACTTACGCAAAATTGTAACTGATCTGAGACATAAAAAAAGTCTGACGTTCACACAAATATCATGCAAATGACATGTCTGATAACCTTTATTTTACCCTAAATCTCATCTCCATTTTTGTCTCACACCTTTAGGGTTTTTTAAAACAAGAAATTATGGGTATCCTGTCGGCTGCGGGAAGGGTCGTGCATACGGCGCTGGGGGTCGGTCGGCTGGGGGGGGGGTTACTGCGTGGCGGCGGGGGTAGGGAGGGTAACCAGATGATTGTGAGTATGTGTGTGTGAGTGCATGGGTAGGACGGACCTGGGGGCTGGCTCGCTGGAACCCTCTGGGGCTTTCCCTCCCCATCACAGAGAGGGGAGGGCACTGAGAGGGTTGGGGGGGGGGGGGGGGTTGGGGGCTCAGATATTATGGCGGGGGGGGTTGTAGTGCGTAGGGTTTTAGGGTTATGGGGGGTGGCTGTGGGTGCGTGGCGATCCCTGGGTTGCTAAGGTCGCGTGCCTGGGCTGGCTTGCGGAGACGGGGCGCCGGTCGGGTGGTGGCCGGCTCATGGGTTCCGGGGGCCCTGGCTTCGTCCCTGGCCTTTGTCTCGGTCTCCGGCGCCCGGTGGCCCCCATGGCTGCCGCCTGGTACGGCTAAGCGCTCCTGTCTTGTGGCCTGTGGGCCGGACACTGCGTCGCTTGTGCCTCTGGCCCTCTCTGTGCCTGGCTGGTGGGGTGGGCGGTCCCCTCCTCCTCCCCTCCCGGGCTGCCTGGGTCCGGATGCTGGGGGGGCTTCTGGCCTGGGGGGCTCTCCTCCCCTCTCCTGGTCTGGCTGGTCTGGCTGGGTAGGATCTGGCTCCCTTTATGAACACATGGTTCACGTCGGCAGCATGCATGTATCTCCACCCCCACGTGCACGTGCACACTGCCACACTGCTCCCTGTCTGCTTCATCCCTCCTCCTTACCTACAGTGTATTGATGGACAGATTTTTTTCGCTCATCTTAGTGTCAGATTTTCACCTTTTATGTAACATTCGTCTTTCCAGCAGATCTGGTATAATTGTTACAGCTTAAAATAATAACTTATTCAAATCAGTGCTTGTATCCCCCACCTTTTCACCTTTCTTCCTTTTACTCTCTTCCACCCTCCCCTCACATTCTTCCCCTCTCCCTCCCCACACACACTAAATGTAACAAATAAATAAAAAATAATATGACAAAAAGGGGTTTATACAAATCTACACTCTAGTTTCTTGAAGCTATATAACCTCTTTTTGTGATAGTAAAACCTGTCCAACACAAAAAGCCTTCAGCTCTAATCTGTTTGTTCAGCTGTTGGACAGAACAAGTTAAAGAGAAAAAAGAAAAAAACAAACAAACAAGAAATTAATGCTATCATGTGTTTTCAGATTAACCCTTTTGTAGCATTGAGTAGTTTACATATGACAGTATTTTATTGACGTTAAAAAGTGACAGAAAATAAAAATATTTTAGATCATTAAAAATCTCCATATACATATTTGTTCAAAACACACAAACAAGTTTCATGGGTAACATGTTTCAATGTGAATTAGACTTTTTCTTCCCTATTTTCTGCATATCGGTGAAGTCTTGTAATGTTTACTTACATTGATGCTTCTTTTATTTGAAGAAATGGCTTTGGCACTCAGTAAAAATCTTTTTTTTTTTTTTTCTAAAGGACAGACTTAGATATCTATATCTTACGTAAACTAATTTCTTTTGTAAATATCAGAGTGAATAAAATACTTTTGATGTGCTGGTCCTTCAAAATGTTCCATCATCTGTTATACTTTTTACTTTTTTTCTCTTTTCTTTTTTCCAGAAAGGATCGTTTTTGTATTTGTTGTATTGCCTTCTTATTGCAATTTATCAGATTATTAACCTTGTGGATAAAAAGATTAAATGTTTAATATTTGTTCAATGCCCTTTAAAATCAGGCAAAGATAGTTTTCCGGGGGTTCTTCTGAGTATTGTGTCATGGGCTTTCACTTAACTAATTAGAGAAACAGCAAAAGTTCTAGAGGAAAACTGGTCAGCTGTAACTGTACTGGCTCTGCTGAATGAAGTTACTACTCAATGGAGCAAAAGTTTTGGTGATACTACAAAAAAATAAAAAATAAAGGAATATGATCATTTATGGATTTGGTCATTTTACTCACTTAACTCAAGTCTGGTTCATTTTTTACTGTCTGTTTTTAAAGTAAATACAGGATTCATTAGCTCATTTTCTCTATCCCTCCAATGAGGAATATAGCGGCAGTGCTAATTCCGAAATGGTTTATACCAACCTACTCCTGAAACAAATACAGCTTTATCAGACTAAAATAAAAAAAAACGTTCAGCTAATTGTGAAAAATAATATTTGTACAAGTTGAGACATCCCACTTCATTGTTATGGTGGTAATGTAATAATTTGTCAGATAAGCACTTGTGGATGGGGTGAAGCTACAGGTTAGATTGAATCCCTGGAGGAGCTGATGTTAATAATATGACTCCTGTATTAGGTTAGTCTGGTTCCAGCCTGTCTGTTCTTGAATGTGCCTTAGAATTCCCATTTTGATTACTTTTGGATGAGCTTTTTAGTAAGAAAAAATGTCTCTTTAATTCATCATGCAATCAACCAACCATATAATTTAAACACTTCTATGGGAATTAGTGTAATGTTATGATAATTGCCATACAATTCTGTGTAATAATTTTTACCCTAGGTGGAATTACTACATTTTTCACAATAAATGTGGGTAATGTGAGTTTTTAATGAGTTTATGAATGATTTAAAGATAATATTAAACAGTTTTAGTGAGGTTGTTGTTGTACTCCAGTACTTGAATCTGTTTCTTTTAATGTGAATGTGGGAAGAAAAGGACACACCTCAAAAAGCTAAAACAAGGTTTTCTGTTCTGACTGTTTGGTCCTGTTCGAATAGATGAGTCTTCGGTAAAACACATGTTCAAGTCTGAGCTTGATTTAAAGGAAGTCAAAATTTCCATTTCCTGCTTTCTTTTCTTTCTGTGATATACATCCAGGTCATCACCCTGTTTGTAACAGAACCCATGTTCTTTGTCTCAAAGAAAGGGCTGAGTGCCCAGAATTATCGTGTGTGAGGTTGTCTACACACACGTGATATTTCTGCATTTGTGTGTCTGTTCCTGATCGTGTGTGTGTGTGTGTGTGCACGCGGTGTGTATTGTGGGGGCAGGGGCATTGCTTTCACAGCCCATCACCTTCACTTCCACACCCAATTTGTCATGAGTGTCACGCGTCAGGGTGAAAGCTGAGAGAGTCACCACAAGAAAATGGCTGCTTCCACATCACAAATGGGGAAAGAGAAGGGGCAACGGCTCCGGAAAGGTGGCTGAGGTGTTCCAATGTGGCCACACAGGCAAGACAGTGAGAATGAAAAACTAATAAATAAATAAACAGCCTTCTGCCCTCTCCTCTGATTGTGTGAAAGGACATGGCGACAGCTCAACATCCACCCTTGGTAACCTGAGAGTTGTTTTTCTAATGTTGTGTGGTAGCAATGCTAAGTGAGTGGGTGTGGTAGGTGCTATGGCTGCCAAGGTTCTGACTCTGACTGATGAGCTGTGCAGTTGGTACTGGGCATCTATAAACATCTGCCTCGCTTTTGAGTGGCAGGTCATTAGCAGTTTAATCAGATTCTAGTGTAAAAGCTGCTTGTGATTATTGGCTCCTTCTTGCCCCTCCCTGACTCTGCGTATAAGTATTGCTCATGATCTCCTGTATTCTTCTTTTTTTCAAACCCAATTAACTTTTTATTGCCATGCACTTTAAATAATATTCACCAAAATCAACATTTGAAATGTAAAAACAAAATATATTGTGGTTTTGTTGTATGAGGGGGTGGAGTCATAGTATTGTGGTGAATGTTAAATATGTCTTTGTATGACTTTTGTGTAGGCCAAGGCCACACAGTCACTAAAAAGCCATTCCAGTGGAGTAAGGGTTGTTGCTGGGGAATTATGGACTTTTGAAATCTATATTCATGTCATGGTGGAAGCCATCGCTGATATCCTCACCTGTTCCAATCCCCCAGCATTAGTCTGCCAGCGGTAAAAGGCTTCCTTTGCTTATGCTCTGACATACATGAATACGATGACAATTAAAAATGAATGAACACATTTTTTCAAAGTAAATTATTTGGTTTTGGAACGTAAAAGTGTCAATTCAGAACAAAAAGAAAGCCTTTGTGCAGGAGCTCCACTGATGGACAAACAGTTTTGGGCACATTTGCTATTTGACATGAATCAGCATATGGGAGCCTTGAACATAAACCTGTCTTTAATCTGTCTATAATAATAGGATAAAATATCAAACAAAAATGTCCATCCTTGATTAGAGACTTGTTTATGTATGATACACCTGTCGTGGAGCTACGACAGGTTTCAACACAAAAAAGGGATGTTTTGTTGTGACGCTAAAACTTTATAATAATTTACTTGGTTTCTTTCACAGGTTACATCTAGTCTAATATTTGACACACACATTTTAATTGACTCATTGTTGTATGCAGCTAGAGCAAGAATGCCTAGGACTCACAGCATAATTTATTTTTATTTTAGAGCAGTGGTCCCCACCCTTTTTTAGGCGATGAACCAGTTTAATGTCAGACAATATTTTCACTGACCTGTTGGAAAGGGGTTGAATTTGGTGTTTTATTTTTTTAGGCTTCTGGTTTCTAAAAAATGTTCTCAAATTAAAATGCTATTATAATATTTTAATATATTTGAGTTCGGAAAGATAATTTAACTGTCGATAGATGTTTTAAAAATGCTGAAAATTCAATGAAAAAAGTTTATTTGTAGAAGTAGTTTCTCATATAAATTCATTTTCTTCTGTTTATTCCCTTTCTGGGTCACTGGGCTGCTGGAGCCTATCCCGGCCACTTGTGGGTGAAGGCAGGGGGCACCCTGGACAGGTCGCCAGTCTGTCGCAGGGTAGAGTGTCCACACACCCACGCACTCTCACACCTAGGGACCTGGAGTCCCAGGAGAAACATGCAAACTCCACACAGAAAGGTCCCCCATGGATGTGGTTCAGGTCCCTGCGCCAAGCCTTAAACTGGGGGCCTTCTTGCTGTGAGGCAAGAGCGCTAACCACTGCACCACTATGCAAGTTGTTTTTAATTTGTAAAAAGATAAAGAAAAACAACCTTGCAGGGTATTTTTTCATTGAATGCCATCATAACACTGAGAACTCAGATCAGGGACAATTATATTTCAGGGAAAGAGATTTTTTTTTTTTTTTCCAAAACAATCTTTACTTATGGTGCATTTTTCTTTAACACAGGTGGGTATTTTCTTTTGAAAAGTATCTTAACAGATAGCTGCTTTTTGCTTTAAGAAATTTGTAAACGTGTCTTCCACGAATGTTTACAAATCAACAACTTTGTTTTAATGAATCTTGACTGACTGGAAATTTTTTGTAGCTGGTTTAAGCTGAGACATTATGCAGGATCAATTAAAACAGGATGTAGATTTAGTCTTAAACGTCACAGCGAGGCTAACAACAGGGCGCTAACTTCAGCCTTGGCTAACGTTTACTGTATGATACATGAACTAAACAAAATAAAAAGATTCAAGTATCATAAAACAGGTATTTTTTAAATGTAATATTAAATATACATATGCAATGTCTTCAACTTTATTATCACCATAACGTAAAATAAGTGATTCGCCACATATTATTACTCCTTTTTTATTTTGCATATAACAGACATGTTTATACATTCCACATAATTTGCACATAACTGATATGTTTATTTTATATTTTTTTATATTATTTGTATTATGCACTTATTGTACATGTGGACAGTTACAATAAAGGCATATTTAGCAATCTATAATACAAAGTGGGCCTTATGCGTGGAAACAACTTTTGCAATCAATCTATATATTGAGGAAGAATCCTGGTTTCGTCTGTAACAAGCAGCTTTCATTTTCTTTGAAGTCAAAGACTCTTTCTCAATGCCTCCTTTCTCCCCAAAGAAACTTTCCAAAGATGTTTTTTTCATTATTAATTTTGTTTGCTTTGGGGTTCTGATTTAGCAGTCAAAGCAGCCATTTTAAAAAGACAGGATATGTATTTTAGATGAGAACACAGGATGTGGTGAACAGAATCTGTTAGTTCTCCAAAATAAAAAGTCCCTCAGAATCAGAAAATAAACAAAATAAAAAGAATAGGATAAAAAGGAAGGTACAATATTTTCTCATTTTTTTGTCTGCGACCCGGTACTAAGTGACCCACAGACATGTATCGGTCCATGGCCCAGGGTTTTAGAGCAGACTTAAGACAGAAAAAGACCAAATATGATAGCAATTAGGCTGACAACCAAACAACACATATGCCAAAGTACCAATTTATGCTCACAGTGCAATTTTATGTTACTCTTCCATTTTTTTTGGTAATTTTAATAGGAAAATCTGTACAGAATACTTTAGTGTTAACGACAATAAATGTTCCTGTGTGAACTACTAGTTTTCAACATGGAAGATGTCAATATTATTAAGGCATTTTCAATTTAAATAAATTTGATTCTGTTTTTAGTCTGCAGTTAGTAATCTGAGATGTTTTTGCCTAATTAAAGGCGGTTTCCCCTTAACATTATTTCAGAAAAGGGAGGCATATACAAACTTTAATATGGGACTTAGTAAAAGTCAAATAAAAACAGAAAGAAGGTCCAAAACATAAAATTCAGGGTTATACCTTGAACCCCTGTGAGAAAATCAAATGGTTGGATTAAACACAAGGTATGACGGAGGTGCAATTTTTTTCTACCTTTTTAGCCAGATGACTTAATTTGCAAAGCTTGTCTTCCTTTGAAGTGTGACCTTTCTTTTCTTCCCCTCCCAACTTCCCCTCTTCCCCCTTTCTCTCCTCTTTGGACTGTGCTGTGACCTTCACTGACGTTCCACCTGCAGGAAGCCATGTTTGATTCTCTGTCCGCCGAGACGCCTGCTTGACAGCAGAATGGTGTCATAGGACTGAGTGGAGGAATTTCTCTTTCTCTGTCATTATTAAGGGGCTTCCCCCTATGGTGAGGGGGATGAAAAGTACGATTTAATGTTCTCTGGAGAGTGGCAGCAGAAGAAAAGCTCAAAGCCCTGCATGCTGGTTTCTGAGTGGGTCACTCCAACCCTTGCAGGGAATGGGATGTCCCTGAGGAATTTACCATAGACTAGCCTGAAAGGATGGGGATTAAGACCCTTTTAAGGATGGAAATGTAACAAAAGGAGCACTTTTATGATGTAGCAGCATAAAATGAGGGTGTCCATTGTGTAACTGATTGCAAAAGATCTATGAAACAGGCAACACTACTCTGCATGCTTGCTTGGCCCAGTGTGCTTTAACGGCTTGTACAAAATGACTTGTCTACGTTTGGGACAAAGTGGCTCCCGTTTAGGAAGCAGTGTTCAATATTTCTGGCTTGTTTTTTTTTTTTTTGATTGTTTTGCATATACCCTTACCTCTTTTGCATTCTGACGATGCCTCAAACCTCATTGAAAATTTGGCAATTGAGTGCAAGAGAGAAAGTTATCTGCATTGCTTCAGGTGTGGCCTTGTTACAATTGGAGAAACAAGTATAGTTTGGTTGTAAATAGGAAAGGCCATGTTGGATCTTGAAACAGTAATGACCATTTGTTTTTGACTGGGGGCCCCGGTCATGACCAAAAGAAATCCTAACCTCTGTGTTACCCTCACACTGGCAATAGTGACGGTCATGCCATTTAGGCTCCCGCAGCCCGTGATATTTGGATTGAAACCGATCCTTTGCACATCCTTATTACATTTACAGTGGACACCCTTGCTTGCTGATGAAGATGAAGCACATCAACCTGAAACCTGCATGTGCAGCAGGAGTGTAGGGCACTTGAGAGGCGAATGAACACTAGAGGGGGAGCTTATCCATGATGCTGCCCCGAGCTGGTCTCACACTGGGAGCTGTTCTCAGGGCCCCCTCCACACCCTTTATCACCGCTCCATCTCTCCCTCCTCTTACACAGGCGGTGGTAGACCACTGCGGGTCAGAGGTCAAGGGTTGAGAGGAGTGATTGGCCTTTTTATTGTCTTTCTCCCAAGAATGAAAGCGTCAGAGTTTGCGTGCGTTTGTGTTTGCTGGCGATTTTTTTTATGTGTGTGGATTTGCACTCTGATCACGGTGATTGATCAACGAAAAGATGATGTCAAAATTGTATGATTTTATGTTTACATGCAATGTTTAAAAATATCTTCAAAAATATCTATCATAAACACAGACTATCTGCCATTGGTTACCTTGTATTTGGATACAGCAGTAGTTGTGTTTTTACAGAGCCATACAGAGGGAGGAGCAGGGCTTGCTGCTGACTTGGTAAGGGGGTGTGTGTGTGGGTGTGCAGGCCTCACACTGAGACGGGAGCCCTTAAAAGGCCTCTGGAGGGAGTGTAACATCAAGAGCAGGATTATTCCCCAGTCCCTCCTTTCCTTCCCCCTCCTTCTCCTCTCTCTTGAACTGACCCTCATCACCTTCTCTCCTACTCCCCGCATCATTTAAATGTCTAAAGAGTAATTGAATGAATTATCATAAAATTTTGACAAATTCATTGCCTCAAAGGCTGACTGTGTCAGACGCTTTCATCCATTTGCACCTAATAGGACATGGCATTTGAGATGAGTTTATGTCCTGGTCTGCCTTTCTTTAAAGTGCTAAAAAATCAACATTAAATGTAAAAGGGTAAGAATCTAAAAATGCACCAAACACTAAATGGACTTCAAAAAAATATGTTCCAGCCTTGAACATATGTCTTATTAAAACATTCTAAAATTCGTTCAAATTTTGCTCACTATAACTTGCTTTAAAGCCAGCAGCGGCAACAGAGATGGAAGAGAAACAAATGTGGGGGATGGAATTTAGTGCTGCACAGACTGTTCTCTTTGACCTCGGTGTTCCCACATCAAAAGTGCCTCCCCAGCCCACTTCCCTTGATGCGAGCTGAAAAGAGGTCTTTAGCGGTCTGCGGAGGCGTGTATGAATATATGTGTTGAATGTGTAGCTTTCAGAACTTCAGTGCTGTATGCTGCCAATATGCAGTGATGACACTGGCTGTGGGTTTGGGTTGAAACCCCTCACAGCAAAGGGATACCAAAACACAAACTCCTTTGTGCATTTGAAATTCCGAAAAAAAAATCATTTGATTTCCCTGATGGCAAATCCCGACTGAATTTGGAGAAATTGTATTTTCTATTTGTATTCATTTTTGTGAGTCCCAGCTGCCCTGTGATAGGGGTTTCAAATGGGCTGAATGTTCGGGTCCTGTGTTTAAATTCTCATATCAAAGAGGTCTGAGACACATTCAATACATTTTTGAATCAGCCACCCAATCCTCAAACACATATAGATTAATGCATGTCATAGTAGTCACTTGTTCTTTATGCTAAAATATTTGTTAGTGACAGAAGCTTGGGGGTTTGGTGTGACAAGATGAAACAGCCTGTATGTGACATAACAGCTGTGCGTCACATGTAGGCCTTTTCAAAGTTTGTAAGTCGTAGAAAGTGTTTTAAAATAAGACTAACTTTGATTTTTATAAATGTTAAATACATTTTTTTAAATGGCAAAAAAATAGCATTTTTCATGTGATGCCAAGAATGTGTCAAAAAAAAGCAAGGCCATTAGCACGACTGCAATCTGGGACTTACTCTGAGAAGTTATATTTATTTATTTAAAATCCAATTGTTTTATTTCATCCCAATACATTTTTCTGCAGTTAAAAGTTTGAACCTCCTAAAGAAAAAAAGAGGTAAAAGTGTCATTATTTATCTTTTTTATTCTAAAGTGTGTGTAACAAACAGTAAAACATCTGTTTTTTTTTCATTATTGGTGATACGAAGTGGAACTTTATTAAATGTGTCAATAGTTTCCTTTACAAGCATCCCAGCAACTTTATGGTGTCAAAAAAGCAAAACAACTACAAACACTATTGCACATATTTGTGTGTTTATTTACTGTAACACAAACTGAGGACCACCAGACCGTGCTTATCTAGCTGGCAAACGACTCAGTACATCTTAATTGTCCTTTTATAGCTTTGATTACGCGTCAAGTCCAAATTGAGCATGTTTGTTCACTGTTTACATCTGCTTTCCTCCAGCATGACTGTGATTTAGATTTTCACTTACAATAAAACAGAAGGCGGAAGGCTAAAAGAGCATTTCTTGACACGCATTCCTTCAAAACATATTTTCTGCATTTTGACTGACTGAGAAAGTTCCCTGTTCAAATAAATACATCTTTTCATTCACATCCTGTGCTTACCTCCATGAGTTTGCACTGATCTTCAAATACAGCTGAGGATCAGGCAGTTTGTAGGCATTTTTCATTGTCTTTATTCTTTATTCCACTATGTATTTATTTTTTTGCTCAAATTCTCATTCTTGGGGTTTCCTTCAAGCATGCTTTCTCTTTGGCTAACATTGCAGATCACAGGTCATATTTGGTATATCTCTTTGCTACCCCTCACAAATTGTAACATATCCTAAAGAGATAGAGTTGGATAATGTATTTAAATCTTTTTGTATCTGATTTGTATTTGATTTTTGTATCTCAGACTTATTTATTCTACTTTTGTTTATGAAAATCTTCCACATTTTCTCTTTCTCTATTACCATTTTTCCTAAAAGCCACTCTACATTCTAAACCAGACACATTTTTCATCATCTGTAGCACATGATAATATTCTTTCAGAGAGAAAATCTTGGAAAGTGTTTTAGAAATCACTTTTTCATGAGAGTTCTTTGGACATAAATGCTGTGCCACGTTTGTACTCATTTTTTTCATCTATAAACATGAACTTATTATTTTTATTATTCATAATTGGTGGCCTCTATTCCACAAATATTAATAAAAAAAAATAATGAATACAATTTCTGGGGTTTTCTATTTTGTCTGTAGAATACATTCTAAAGTGAAATCCATTAACTCCACATGGCACTTCAGCTCTTAAACTGCTGAGGTCTTTGCTATAATTTCTTGCTTTATTTATTCCAACAACTCAATAATGCTCACATTCAGAACCCAATTAAGTGTGACTCTTTATTTTTAGCTTTATGGCAAATGAATTCAACTTCTCGGTGGAAGACTATTAGACATTCTCTGGCAGCAACAGTCTGCCAGCCAGTCAGCCAGCTTGCTGCTCTGGGAGCGTTAGCTCACTGAACACTCACCCCGCAGAGCATATAATCGTGTTTAGTTGGTTAAGCTTCCAAAATAAGTGTTATCTTAATTAATAAACAAATTACAAAATAATAAAAATAATGCTTAAAAAATCAGCGGCATAAAAGTTCATCAATTATTAGGATTAGTCGGGAAAAAAGGCATGTAATCTACATAGAGACATTTATAGGGCAATGATAATTCCACCTTCCCTATAAGCCTTTATTGTGATGAAATTTAAAGCAATAAAGCACCTTCCCCTTTTTCCCCTGACAAATCCTGTACTCCTCCTCAAAATCAAAAGGTAAAGCATTTAGCAGACTGGTTTTTAATGGCTAAAGCCGTGTGACGAATGAAATGCCCTAGACATAGTCGGTGGAGTTAAGGAGGGTGGAAAGTCACAAAACGGAGGAAAAAAACTGAAGACATACAGTACAAGGCTTAAAATGATTGCACAATTTAATACTGTGATATTTTTATGTTTTTGTTTTTTTGTGGTAAAACATGAACTAATGTGAACATTTACAACAGTTGTGTGTTTCATACTTTATGCCAGGGATTTTATAAGATATAGTAACATAAATTACCATATTTATGATTTAAACTGTTTCCTTTTCACATTTTTTGTCTTTACTGAATCCAAGCTGTTAATTATGTGCATCTCTGTGAAACTGAAACCATCATTGTCTCATTTGGCATTCTGAGTCCTGCTTTATGTCTTTCCCAACACTTTATTTCTGGTAATCTGCTGATAGAACCTATGGATTATGAACAGCAGAGCATCATAAGTAGGTTTCTGGCTCTCTTACCTGAGATTTTGCAACAGACCTTCAGCTCGCTCGCAGAGTCGGTAAAAAAGGGGTGGAGGGGTGGGTACAGGGATAGGATGCAGGCAAAGGAAATCTCCATGTCTTTCCTTTGATATGTATATTGCCAACCACTTTCTAAAGCGGATATTTTTCACCTCTTTTACCCGTTACACTAGTCCTTTTTACTGAGGATCAGTTTGTGTTTTCACATCTTGTTTCTACAAGAGAGTAGACACATCTAACACTGCTTTGATATGCTTTAGCCCAGCATTTTCCGCTTTACTAGTGATTCCTTTCCACCCTTTCAGTTTTAAAATATACATAATGTAATTCATTTTCTTGTCTTTATACATGTCATTTTGTAACCAACAATTATGGCTGTACAGACATCTACACTCTCAGTTTATATCATAGTTGTAAAACACCTCTTTTCATATCGTAATGTCCAACTCATCAGGCCTCTAAATGTTTCTTCCATGTATGATAGTGCTCGCTTTCATGCCCTCAATTACCAGGCATTAATATTTCCACCCTGGCTGAGGCTGATTAACTGTTGCAGACCTGCCATTTATCACCCACACCCTGGGCAGCTCAGCTCTGATGGGGCAAACCTTTTTCTGGAACTCTTGCATGTCAACAAAACATCTCCACAGGTGTCTAGCTTCCCCTTTTGTTTTCACACTTACATTTTTTTTTCTTTCTCTCCAGCAGATTTACAGCTGAACTCTCCACGTGATTTACATAAGACGATGGCTCCATCAGTCTGCACTTGTGAGCGGTGCAATGATGTAAAGTGTATGACGGTTTACTCTTGTCACTTACAAATCATATTTACTGTACTTCAGACACACTCCGTCGCACCGTTTGCACAGTACAACACATGTTCCTGTCACACATTCAACAGCTAACGTAAACAGCCATCTCTATTTGTTAAAAATATAAATATTAATAACCAAATTTTAAGACATCCCTTCACAGGGTGTAGTGCTTTATTGCAAACGTATGTGTTCTGATTCTGGGGACTGCATTAGGGTCTACACAGATAATTTATGAGTCCTATAGTCTCCCTCACCAGGAATAAATTTTGAAATATTTATGCTTTTATGCTCACATAGAGCTAACGCATTATAGAAGGTGTCAGACGCTCACTCACAGACATAGCTAATGTCCGCACATGCATGAGAACTAATGGAAGCCTTGTGTTTATAAACTCTACTTTTTAATAATATCCGTTTTTTCTCAATATAAACGAGCGGTAAGAAGAAATAACATAATACATCCCTAGAAATAAATATGTAAAGTCCTGGTAGGATGACTGTTAAAGAAAAGAGAAAAAAATGTTTCATTGTTTTGGTGTGGACATATTTAATTTTAGCCAACATGTGGTTCAAATTGGCTTTAATACATAATTGACATCCTCGATATATCTGAATATTGGACCTGATGTCACCCTGTAAATCAAAATAGCTCATTAAAAGATGCATTTTGGCCACGGACAAACCAGAAGTGCCGTGGGTGGCCTTTGATTTCATCTTAATAATACAGTCATACACTGTCTTGTGCAAAATATAAATAAATAAATAAATTTTTCACAATAAATATGCTTTAATCATGTTATTGTTTCTCCCAAATTAAAATGGATAGACGTCTTTAGGTTAATCACAACTCATATTGTTTACAATTTGTGCACTTAATCTTGTCTAATGTCATTTGGAAAATTAGGTATAAGGTGATTTATTTGTTTATTAATTCCATAAATTATTCAAGCCTGTATGTGAGTATTAACCAGACACGTAAGAAGACACATCGCCAGCTCATGTCGCCCTTATAAACACAAAGCCACATAAATCAAGTAATGAAGCCAAAACATGTTTTGTAAAGGCCTAACTACTGGTGTTTTTAATTTGTCCAGTTCGGCAGGGCTCTGAGACCAGGCTCCACATCTCATTGGTCTCTGGTGAGTAATTAAAGATGTCCTTCAGCCTAATTCATGTTATGAATATTCTTGCCGTTTTTGTTTTCCCCATGTGTACACATTAAACTCAGTTCTCTCGGTTAGATTCTTCAATGCTTCATGTGTAGCGTTAACTTAAACATTTGTCGTTCTGTATCAGACGCTGGTAGCATTTATCGTCATGCAGTTTCTACACACAAGAACACGGTACATTGTCAGTCTCGCTGCCCTTATAACTCAAGCAGGGCGCTGTAATTGTGCTGGCAGCTGTATTGTCCTTGCCATAGGATCACTGCCACTATTGTACAGAAAAGGTCTCCTTTCTCGCTACTCAACAATGTCTAATAAATCCTGGGGTGGGGGAACATTGATGCTGGGGACTGACTGTGACACAAAAGAGGAGAATTTGGGAAGAGGCTACAGAGGATAATGAACAGTATTTTAACTCTGCAGTTTAACCTCCAAGCCTGTCAGAACTGACCTTTCGCCAACCCCGGCAAGAATCTGTTTCTTTCTTTTTTTTAAACTCTCCCTCCTCATTCACTCCCTTCTCACTGTCTCCTCCTGCCCATTCCCTCGCCTTTTTTTTCCGTCTGCTGACAGGGAGTGTACTGAAGTAAAGGAGATGAAGAGAGGGAGTGTGTGTGTGCGTGTGGGAGGTGGGGGGGGGGGGGGGGGGGGTGGAGGGTATAGGCTGGGATGTGTAAGAAGTGTCAGTCCCAGACATTTACATGAAAAGCAGTTAGTAGTTGAAAGGCGAGCTGTTTCACAATCTGCCTGTACATTTTCTTTTTTTCTTTTTTTTTTCTCAGCCTTTTTCTCTTGCTAAGTCTCTCTCCATCTCTTTTATTGCCTTGGTCCATGCTTTGCGGATTGATGTGAGAGCAGGGGCGACCCCCACACGTCTGCAACAGACTGGGAGGTGTTATTGACTCTCATTGAGACCTACATGACCCCCCTGCTAGATGACCTGCAGACAACCTTTTGCTTCACCTGGGATTGACCTTGAAAGAATTTAGCTTTCCATACTTGTGTCTGCTCTCATTATCGCTCACCAACTCATGCCTTTTCAGCTTTCAAGCTTCTTATTCTGCTTTTCTTCTGCCTCTCTCAGTTTAACAACAGATAGCTTTAAATGAAGTGGGACCATTTTCTTCACCCGAGGTCTGATTAGTGCTGATGATGTTTTCAAAGAGGTGTAGGGGACCATTCTGAGGCCACTGCAGCTGCTCTCCGGTATTCACCCGCTGCAGATTTATGTGCCCCTCACTATTTTCTCCTCTGTCTCTACCACTCTCATTCTCATACCACATTTTCAACATTATCAATATCGATCGGGCTGTGCACTTAGAACCCTTCTTTAACAATTGGCTCCTGCGGTTGATAGAGGCATTAATGGTGAGTGCTTGCAGATAGAGAGGACATTGAGGAGGGTGATTTAAAATGGAAAGATTTATGTCATTTCACATGAATAACCCACAGATGTCATGGCAAGGGATTCTCTCCAAGTCAGACAGCTCCATCATTGTTATAGTCGTCAACATACAGCTAAGTTCACATCATCATATCATCTTATCTATGACTAAATGGTTGCTTTTTAAGGATATTTCATGGTGAACAGAGATGAGGCCATGCTTGCAAAGCTTTGGCATGTGTTGCTAAGCCCATCGTGATGTTCTGACCCTCCCTGTTTGATTTATGACTCTACGAGTCTGCCAAAGCTTGATAGGCTTCCGCACATTCACTTAATGAACTTGACGGTGATAGAAACAGTTTTAAAAAGGTTTTCCATAAGTGTATTAGGGTATTTTTATTCATTTAGAGTCTTACCAAGCCAAATATCATCTGAAGAGTTGTTGGAAAGGAACGTGAATAGGAGCAAATACCCACAATGGATACATACGTAATTGTAACATAAAGTTTGAATCCAGATGTAGATTAGTCTTTGGCACAACTGGAACTTTTGAGAAATCATGACGTCTATGTACCTTTATGTCATGATGATGAATTATTCCAGAATTAAGGCATGAAAATAAAGCCCTGACTTAATTGAAAAATAATACATTAAATTTTTCATGAAGTAAACGAGCAAAGAATTTCACTTCCCCGACCTTGAACAGTGTTAATGATTATGCATACATCTTTTTTTATTTTTTTTTATTTAAAAATTCTGTTTGCTAAGTGCCCCAGCCCCCCCCCCCCCCCCCACCCCCCCACACACACACACCCCCTTCGCTCAAGGGTTCAAGAAGAATAACTCATGAAAATGAAACAAAGGCATCAAACTCTGAAAATTAACATAGCAAATGACCTGAAGAAGAAGCTAGATAAACATTCTGATCTTATCACCTTTAAGTACTGCGAGACAACCAGCAAGCAGCCAATAAAAACACCCTCGTTAATCTTCCATCCTCTCAGATAAACTTTTAACAGGAAGCCATCTTTCCAGTTACTCTGCAGGGGTCGGGACAAGGGCGCCTTCTCCCAAACTTGATAGATATTTGTTGGGAGATCCCAGACATTTGTTCAGACAGCTACACTCTGACCTTGGACAGAGACAGTATTTAGCTTTCTGGTATTTCCCCACCCCCCTAGCATTACATTGTGTGATATAAAAAGTCTAGTTAGTCTGTATGATGAGTCGGATCTAAACTGTGTATGCTTACAAGATGTAGCTGTTATGTGTGAACATCACTGTGTGCTGCTAATTTGGCCACAACCGAGATGCCTTTTTTGGGGGGGCTTTTCTGTACTTCTAAAGCTGTTTATGCAAAGTGAGAAGATGGAGATTTGTACGAGGTTGAACATTTTTGATTTTGCTAGTCGGTTTAGAAATGAGGAGATCAATCAGCATTATGCTTCTCAGCTGTCATATACGTCATCTGTTTTTCTGCCTGTCATTTTATGGGCAGCAGGTAGATAAAATCCATAATCCCTCTTATTTGATTCAGACAGGTTTTGTCAAGCTGTTACATGAGTAAATAGGATAGTTCTCCTGAAGTTCCAACTTTGTCAAATGTGTTTATAGCCTACTATCCCTACAAAAATATTGTCTTTGCATAAAATTTGAATCCTATAATTTTTCTTAGTATTTTATTCAAAAGGTTAGGATCACTCCAACATATCAACATGTGTGCTTGGTTGTATTTCTTTATGGACTGTATCACAATTGATTTGCAACTCCAGGTCATGTGACTCATTCTGTCTTTCAGGGCCGACACAAGTTCAAATGGGCCATATGTCTTCTGTTAACATAAAAATCTTTGACCCGAGGCATCCAGGAACACGGAAAAACAGAGGAAAAATAAGTGTGATGATGATATATAATTAATAGGAAAGGGTTTTGGTCAAACATTTTTTACATTAGGGTTCCATATGTATTTTTGAACTACAGTAGCCCTGAGGTGCAAATCACATCAACAAATTATTCACCACAAAAACATTTTAAAGATTACAACGATAATTAAAAAAGCAATAATAATAATAATAATAATAATTATAATAAACATTACATTTTAGAAATCTAGACAAGAATTCAGAAACCAAAATACTATTCCAAAAAAATGAAACAAAGTAGGGAATTTTTGAGGAATCAAAATGAATTGCTAAAAAATTAAACACAATAAGAAACCAGAAAAGGTAGGTCATATGGGACATTGCTGATTTGTTGATGACGTTCAATTTTTGAAATTCGAGGTTTTTTAAATGTATCTTTAATATCCACATACTAATAAAGCTTGGTTTATTACGGAGCACGTCCAGAATTGCTTCATGCCAAATAACTTTTGGTTGATATGATGGACAAACGTCCTGATCATTGACAGCAAACGAGAACTGGACTGAGGAACCCCTCCCCCCTCGCGTTCCAAATAGGAAATCCTATAGACTTCTATAGAGAAATAAACAGCCATTACTCAGTCAATATTTATTCATTCATCTTGTAAACCTGTTTTTGTCCCTTTCCGGGTCACTAAGCTGCCAGAACCAATCCCGCCACTCGTGTGCGAAGGAAGGGGACACCCTGGACAGATCACCAGTCTGACACAGGGCGACAATCACACACCCATACACACTCACATTCACACTTAGAGTAACCAATTAACCTACAAAGAATGTTTTTGGATGGTGGAAGGAAGCTGGAGTCACTGTAGAAAACCCAAGCATACATGGGGAGAACATGCAAACTCCACACAAAAAAGATCCCCTATTGGTGATGATTCAGTTTTAGGTCCCCCAGGCAGAGCTTGAACAGGGGCCTTCTTGCTGTGAGCGCAACCCACTGCTCCACAGTGCCATTACTCAGTCAATTCGATAGAATAACCATTCTTGTTCCACTACCTATTAACATGTTCTGGGTAATCCTTTTTTTTTGTCATTATATTTTTGCAGTAGCAAAAGTTATTCAATTTATAAAACGACCAATCAGATGCCTCAATGAAAGTATGTGGCCTTGTGTCAAATGTTCACAACGTTTGATGTTCACAACATTTCTCCCAAGCCCGCTTTTAGTGGAAGGGGTGTGGCCTTTTTACATGCTCACTCCTGATTGAAGAGAGTGGTTATCCAACATGGCGACGGCCATATCGTGGAAAAATTACGACTAAATTGACTTCATTTGGTTGGACCCAGAAGCAAGGCATTTTCTATGGGTGGCGCAACATGCTATCTGGTTATATTATACAGTCAATGGTACTCATCTAATCAGTAATGTCCCATAATACTACCTATTCAGGTTTCTTTTTTGTTGCATTCTTCAACATTTCCTTTTGATTTCTTTAAATTACTTTTGTTTTTCAGAATGTCTCATCTTTATTTTTTTGGAAATGTATTGTGGTTTCTCCAATTTTGTTCATATTTTAATTGTTGTTTTTTAAGTGTTTGTTTTGTTTTTTTAAAAGTCGTAATATTTAATAAATTTTTGCATAGAGGGATTTTCACTTCATGGGCACCGTAACCGTGTTTGACATCACTTTAGCAAAGGTTGAGTGTTGATTTTAAGTGTACAGTACGTAATGCTGCTGCAAAAGAATGATGTAGGACTAGTCTTTCATTGTGGCGTAGATGCATCAAGTTTCCAGGACATGAAATATGTCACTCGATGTGTTGCAACAGCTCGAGAGCATGCTTCAGAAGGTGAGAGTATAAATCACAATTATTGAAGCAAGAAAACTGAATGGTTAGTGCAGCATTAGGGAACTTCTATGAGACTCTCTCCCCTTGCTACCCTTGTTAGATGACACTTCCAAAATAGAGATTTATGCTTGTTCCTGGCAGGTAAATTGTCACCATGGAGGGACATGGTGACCCAAACCACATAAGGAACTGCAGGTCAGAGCATTGTTGTAAATGTAAATAAACAAAGAACAAAAACTAAAAAGTAAAGCAGAGGTTAAGAATAAAAAATAAAAAAACATGATAAAACAGGTGTGACTGCAGGAAGTGATTAACATTTAGTAACAGGTGAGGCAGTGAAGTGAACACAAGAAGTAAAGCCAATCTAAATAGATGACATGTAGAATTTACAAACCAGAACAATAATAAAATGAAGCTAATAGTACATCTATAATAATACATTCAAGTTTAGGCTAATGTTTGACTTCTAAAGCTGCCACCAATTTCTTGTCTCCAATGTAGGCAAAGGATACATGCATCTGCAGTAACTTGTAAGTGATTAGACTCCCGTTTGGTTATCTGTGTATTGGTTTTAATGAGCTGTTAGATTGAAGATTTAACTAGTTACTGTCAAGAAATTGGAACGGCAAGTAAAAGTAAAACTGACTCAAAGAGAAGATTTGCAGAAATGCTTGTTTTACATGTTATGACACTGTGCAGTTCAGACCACAGACATTGCTATTGTTTCTTTCATATATGTGTCTGGAAGATATGATTTGAACTGACATTGGCTCCAGACTTCCTCACACACCTCTGATGAGAAGGCCGACCTTGTCTCAGTGTGGTCTTAATGACCTTCTTTCCTCCAAGCCTCCAGAAAGACACAAAGTGTCATTAAGAAGGGGATGACCTGAGAGCAGTAGCAGAGGCACTCTGTGTGCATTTGTGTGCGGAATTCACGTTTTTAGGTGACTAATAAAGCACTGACTCCATCTCATAAAGCTGCTGTTTGTTCCAAGAAGGTTTTATGTATTATTCAGTGTGTGCAGAACAACATAGTCAAGTTGCCTTCAGATGAAGATAGTAACATTTGTTTATCACTGTAACAATGATGAAGCCAAAAGGTAAAGCAAAAGCAGGAGAGTTCCTGTTAAGCTTTTACATCATTTCCCTATTGTGTACATTCTGGTTTACTTAAGAAGGAAATTGACGCAACATATCTGAATCCACAAAAATAGTAATAAGTCTGCATTGTAAAATTATTGCTGTACTATTAAATCCTAGAAAAAAAAGATTTCTGACATAAATCAACATTTGAGACAATGAAAAAAAAGCTACAGCAGTAAATATCAAATGTAATCGTATGTTTTGATAGAGTTGCAAACATACACTCACTGGGCACTTTATTAGAAACACCTGTCCAATTGCTAGTTAAGCTAAATCTCTAATCAGCCAATCACATGGCAGCAACTCAGTGCATTTAGGCATGTCAACGTGGTCCAGACATTCTGCTGCAGTTCAAACCGAGCATCAGAATGGGGTCATTGGTGTCAGAAAGGCTGATCTGAGTATGTCAGAAACTGTTGGATTTTGAATTTTCACCCACAACCATAGGGTTTACAGAGAATGATCCGAAAAAGAGAAAATATTGAGAGAGCAGCAGTTCTGTGGGTGGAAATTCCTTGTTGATGCCATAGGTCAGAGGAGAATGGGAAACTGGTTTCAGTTGATAGAAAGTTAAGAGTAACTCAAATAACTACTGGTTACAGAAGAAGTCTACAGAAGAGCATCTCTGAATGCCAAGGATCCTGAGGCAGGTATGCTACAGAAGCAAAACACCACTCGAGGTGCCACTCCTGTCATCTGGAAACGGAGGCTACAATTTATACTGTAAATAAATATTTTAAATAAAATATATTATTAAATGTATTATTATTCTTATTATTATATAGGCTCACCAAAATTGGACAGTAGAAGATTGGGAAAACGTCTCCATCGTTGAGTCTCCATTCCTGCTTCGACTTTGGGATGGTAGGGTCAGAATTTGGCGTCAAAAACATGAAAGCATGGTTCCACCCTGTCTTGTGTCAATGGTTCAGGCTGCTGGCGGTGTAATAGTGTGGTAAATATATTCTTGGCATGCTTTGGACCCTTTAGTACCATTTCAGAATCATTACAATGCCACAGCCTACCAGAATACTGTTGCTGACCACGCAAATCCCTTTATTACCACAGTGTACCCATCTTCTGATAGCTACTTCCAGGAGGATAACGCGCCATGCCATGAAGCCGGAATCATCTCAGACTGGTTTCTTGAACATGACAATTTGTTCACTGTACCCAAATGGTCTCCACAGTCACCAGAAAGGGGGTCCAACCAAGTACTGGCAAAGTGTGCCTAATAAAATGTGTGACTATATGTGTATATATATATATATATATATATATATATATGTATATATATATATATATATATATATATATATATATATATATATATATATATATATATATATATGTATATATATATATATATATAATATATTTATATGTATGTATGTATGTATGTATGTATGTATGTATGTATGTATGTATGTATGTATGTATGTATGTATGTATGTGTATATATATATATATATATATATATATATATATATATATATATATATATATATATATATATATATATATATATATATATATATATATATATATATATATGTGGGTGTGGGGGTGTGTGTGTATATATGTCAATTACATATTATTTTGATTTTAGCAAACTTTTCCTGGTCAGATAACTTGAAGTGTAACGGTTATTGGTGGTACAGTTTGAACTGCGAAAACTATGAAGCTGTGCATGTGATAATGGTATGTATCACACAGAAAAGGAAAAAAGAGGACAAGATACCTGAATTTGCATTTTTATCACTGATAATTTAACTAAGCAAGCACTGGGGGTATTTCATTGGCTCATATAGCCTGCAGAGTATGTAAATAGTGCACTAACAGGTCTAAAAGCCCCATGAATTATTCTGTAACTTATATTTTCATTTTACCTTTGTTCCCATTTATTATTTTGACAATACAATGGGAAAATCTTTATGTTATCTATAATTCATTACATGTCAAAATACTATAAACTGTACATTACTCTGGAATTTTTACAAATTAATTAATGTATTTGTCTACTACTGCTCATATATATTGTTTCTGCTATATACACTTGCCATTTTATATTTATTCAACCACAACATGAATTTTACACTCTATGCAGTGCAGCAAAGATTCTTAGAATTGACACCTGGCTCCAATATCAGTGGTAGATGGCACAAAGAGTAGCCAGTATGTAAGAAAATATTTCTACATTGGATGTCTCAGCATAAAAAATTCCCCCAGGGCACATGCCATGATGCCGTTACTGATTTTTTCTTCCCAGTAAGAAATTAGAGAATAAGGAAAGGAGAGTATAGAGCAGACAATAAAACAGGATGATGAGGGGGATTGGTACACACTGCATGTCAGTGTTAAAGATGAGAACTCAAAGGATAAAGAGTTTTGCACAAAGGGAGCGTTTATTCAGTAATTGGTCATTAAATATAAGGTATTTGGTGTATCTCAGTGCAGATACTTTGAAACCTGGAATCTATCTATCTATCTATCTATCTATCTATCTATCTATCTATCTATCTATCTATCTATCTATCTATCTATCTATCTATCTATCTATCTATCTATCTATCTATCTATCTATCTATCTCTCTATCTCTCTATCTCTCTATCTCTCTATCTCTCTATCTCTCTCTCTATCTATCTATGAGTTGAGGCAGTGACATACATTTGTGCAATGTTTTTCAGATGGTAAAATGCCGCTGATGTTACTGACTTGATATGGCTGTTAAAGTTCAGGTCAGAGTCCATGATTACCCCTAGATTTCGGACTTGATTTGAGGGTTTAAGAGACAGAGAATGAAGGTAGCTGCTGACACTTTCTCTTTGTTTCTGTGGGCCAAAAATAATAACTTCGGTCTTGTTTGAGTTTAGCTGGAGAAAGTTGTTCTGCATCCACGCACTGATCTGTAGGAGGCAGTGGCTGAGTGAATCCACCGGCCCATATTCACCTGTTGCCAGTGACACATAGATCTGAGTATTATCTGCATAGTTGTGATAAGATATGTTATTACTGCATATTAACTGCCCTAGTGGCAGCATGTAGAGGTTGAACAGAAGGGGTCCCAGGATCGATCCCTGGGGCACACCACAAGTCAAGGCCATGTAGTCTGAGACACAACTCCCAATTTCAACAAAATATTTCCTGTCTTCCAGATAAGACTTGAGCCAACTTAGGGCAGATCCAGAGATGCCAACCCAGTCTTGGAGTCTGTGCAAAAGGATCCCATGATCAACAGTATCAAAGGCAGCACTCAGGTCTAGCAGGATTAAGACAGTGACTTTGCCATCATCAGTGTTCAGGCGGATGTCGTTGGTTACCTTGATAAGAGCAGTTTCTGTGCTATGATGGGGTCTAAAACCTGACTGGAAAACATCAAATGAATTGTTTAATAAGAGAAAATCAGTGAGCTGTTGGTAGACAACTTTTTCAAGGACTTTGCCTAAAAAAGGCAGATTAGAGATAGGTCTGTAATTATTCAGTACAGTGGGATCAAGACCGCTTGAGGTCTCAGGAGAGGTTTAATGACTGCAGTTTTTAAGGCCTCTGGAAATATTCCAGATTGAAGAGACATGTTAACTATTTGACTAATTGATGGCAACACACTGTTCAGGACAGACTTTAGAAATCTAGTGGGTAACACATCAAGGCAGCATGTAGACGAGCTCAGACGGGTGATGGTCTCTTGGACAGTTTGGTCAGTGACAGGTACAAAGTGAGTCAGCTTAGAGTGAGTAGGTGGCCGTTTGCTAGTTATATGTGTTGTGGAGTTGATGGCTTTTTTAATGCCCTGAACCTTGTCATTAAAAAATACAGCAAACGCATTACATTTAGGTGTGCAAACCAGTTCTATTGGTGGCTGGGTTGGAGGGTTAGTTAATCTGTTTACTGTTGTGAACAGGACACGAGAGTTGCTGCTGCAACTTCCAATGATTTCAGAGAAGTACCTTTCCCTTGTTCTGCATAAGATCTGGTTGTAAGTGTACAACTCCCCCTTATACATTTCATAATGAACCTGGAGTTTTGACTTGCGCCACTTTCGCTCGGCTCTGCGGCACTGTTTTTTCTGTGCCCTGACTAGATCATCGTTCCTCCAGGGAGCTTTCTGTCTATGTTTTCTCAATTTAACCTTCATAGGGGCAATGGCATCCAGAACATTCAAGATGCTAGAAGTAACAGAATTCAGCATTTCATCAACATTGGCACCAGAGGCGTTTTCAGGGTTTATCATTTCTACAAACTGTGCCCTAGTGCTCTCATTTATTTGTCTCCTTTGGACAACTGCAGGGCCAGGCGGTGGTTTGGGAGCAACAGACAGGTCAAAGAATACACAGAAATGATCAGAGAGGGCGACATCGACCACACTGACATTGTAAATATTAACCCCCTTTGTGATCAGCAGGTCCAGAGTGTGCCCTCTGCTGTGGGTGGGGCAACTCACATGCTGAATTAGATCAAAGGTTTCAAGGACAGCATTGAGCTCTTTTGCATTTCTGTCATTGACATTATCAACATGAACATTAAAATCACCTGTAATGACTAAACCATCAAAGTCTGTGCACACAACTGAGAGCATTTCAGTGAAATCATCAATGAAACTTTGGCTGTGCTGAGGAGGTTTGTACATGACTATGCAGAGTAAGGGAGGAGTTTGTTTTAACTCAATCTTAAAGGACACATACTCAAATGATGAAAACACACCAAATGATAGTCTGCGGGTTGCAATATTATCTCTAAACAGTGCAGAAACGCCTCCACCCTTTTTATTTTCTCATATTTCCGATACATGTTTGTAGTTGGGGGGAGTTGATTCGACTAGAACTATGTTTCCTGTGTTTTTGTCAAGCCATGTTTCAGTTAAAAACATAAAATCAAGATTAAAAGAAGAGATAAGATTATTGATTAAAAATGATTTGTTGCATAAAGATCTGACATTGAGTGCAGCAAGTTTGAGATTAGTTTCCTTGGGACTGGTCAAAACCTTCTTGCAAGGGATATCAACTAGATTTCTTTGATTGGACAGTCTAACTGCCCTTTTTTGCATTCTACGTGGTGCAACTACAGGTATAGCTCCAGAAGGAAGCTGTTCATCACAGGGCCCCAGTTTGACATAACCTTTCCTAGGACACTGGGGGCCCGTTTCATCCTAGCTCTGGGGGATAACATGTCTAGAGGCGCGCAGGGGAGGTCGAGTTGAGGGTAGTTTGGGTGATGGACCAGGAGGAGCGGGAGCTGGACGGGATTTGGGTGAACGACGGAGGGGGCGTGTTGGAGGGGCTTTGGATGAAGGATAAGGAGGGGGCGCTGGAGGGGTAGGAGAGCTCCTGTGTGGTGTGAGGCTCACAGGTGTTAGGGGAGCCATCTTAATTCCTGACTTAATGAGGCTATCAAAATGGCTAGGCAGGGCCATGGGTGAAAGTGGGGGGGACGAAAAGGAAAGTGAGTCTTCACTGGGAGTAGATGTAGCAGGGGGCGCCCACAGCTGGTCAGACGGTGGTATTTCTGGGGCCAAATCTGGTGGTTGTTGTTGTGGTTCTGCGGTTGGGTCCTTAGCTGGCGGTGATTGTTGTGATGCTTGTGCAGCTGAGTCCTTAGATGGAGGTGGTGCTGGTGCTGGTGCTGCCGGATCCAAGCCTTTTACCGGTGGTGGTGGTTGAGGTAGTTGGTGTTGCCGTTGTGCTGTGGTTCCTGGGACACTGGCTCAGTCCTTCCTTACTGCCTTTTCAATTGTTTATGTCATGTTGATCAAAATGTATTATATAGTTCACTGTGCAATAGTCTTATTCCTCAAAACACCTAGTCTTTAGTTCATTGTATAAGTAATTAACTGCAAAATGGTTGACCAAGTTGTCATAATATGACAAACATATTTCTCTGCATTGCAAGAGAGGATATTCGCTGTGATGTGGATGAGAACTTGTGGCCTAACATACAGGAACAACAAGAGGTGTAGGAAGACCACACCAATTCCTACTGCACTGCCTGTACTGTTGTACAGAATATTGTCCTATCTTTTTTTCCCTTTGTGTTACTGTTTGCAGTGGGTTTTTTCTATGTTGGTATGACATGGTCTGTCAACAAATTACAATATAAACAATAAAAGTTTAAATGTGAATCTTGTCCAGTCTCTTGCAATCAAACAAAAAAGGTGTAACTTCCATTTTACAATAATTGTCATCAAAACTTTAGCCATAGTTTACATCAGAACCTCCCTCTAAAGTACACAGTTATTATTGATAACATGACTAAGTAATTTGACTGTCTTGTTTGTAGACAATGACACAAGGACTTGACATTCTGATGGCACTGACATGTTCAATGACATAAAGACTTAGTTTTGAGAGATGAACTAAAGATTTTGAGGAAGTTACAGGCTTTTGCAAGAAATCCATAGTAAGCGACTGAGCGACTGAGAAAAACCTTAAACAGAATTAATGATTATACTGTATCAATGTCAACGCCATTTAAAGAAACCCTAATTCAAATTAAATTTTCTATCTGTTAACAGATTTGTACAGCATTTTTTCCTATCAAATAGTTTTTGTTTTCTCTTTTGGTCTTACAAAACATGGCGCACTAGTTACAATAATATATACGACAGTTTGTGAACTCTTCTGCATTACTGCCTCATCATGTTAAAAAGAAGGCTGTAATTGACAAAAGGAATGCTATATAGAGTAATGGAATGCACCACAGGTGTAACCTACCTTCTGCTTGTAATAAATGATGTCCGGCCTCTTAAAGACAATTCTATTACCTCCGCAGCCATGTGCTATCAGTCTCTGTCAGGGAAATGGATATGCACACGTGTTACCAAATCGGTAGCCAAGGCTCTATCAATACTGGTTGATCTAAGGATTTATACCACTGCTTTAGAGGATGGTATACATTTCTGACAGAATTACAGCTTAGGCTTTCACACATACTTGCAGCTGTTTCCTAGAGATATAGACTATATACAAAGAACTTCCATCTTTTTTTGGCTTTATTTGAGTTTATCAAAAGATACTTTATATAAAACTGTTTGTATTTGGTGAAATTTTCAGGCCTGTCTTTATTAGAAAACTAGGCTTTGCCACATTTGTTTTTAGAATTACCAATCTGTGTTGGACCACTGGGGCCTATTATTTTCTTTTGCAGTCAGCATAACTTCCTCTATATGCACTAGTCTTCATTTCTTCACAAAGTCACACAAATTTACAGTACAGACACACATCATTTGCAGCATAAAAACCCTGGGATGCTTGTTTTTCCAGTCCAGGGCCACATGTTGTTTACTGGCAAAAGGAGCACATGGCTTAGATTTTTTAGAATTATACTCTGTTTTATATTTGTTTTCTTCTTTTCTTGTTGCCATTTTGTGTTTTCCCTGTGAGCATGAAACCAAAGTCAATGAGAACCAGGGTGTCTGGGTCTCAGCAGGGGTGAGGAAATCAGACCTTCTTTGAGTGTCACATGTGGGCTTGGTTAAATTGGGTCAGATCTAAAAGTCCACATGAAGGCACACAAGGGGGGTGGCTATGGATGTCACATAGTACCTCCAATCAGTTTTCAAGTCATTTTAATATGAAATAAATTGCCAGTTGTTGTGCTGTAAAGTAGGATGTCATGAACCAACAATTTTGCAAATATGATCAGGGAATCAAACAAAGCCAGGAGCATTTTTTTTCCTGCATGCATACGCAAAGGGAAATTTTCACATTCACCTATCAACCTTCGTTTGATTTTTAAAATTGCACCTGATGCATGTCTTTTCTCAGGAGACTCTCAAAATGTTGGGGGAGACGTTTAAGGGAGACATTGAAGTGTGCACAAAAACCCTCTATCTGTGTCTAAAGGCAAAGAAATGAGGCTGGGCAAGAGAAAAAAAGGAGTAGAGCAGGAACATCTGGACCCCAGGAAAACACTGAAAAAAAACAGTGATGACACTTTTCCTGAGCCATAAAGGACACGTAAAAACAGCTTGACCTAGAAATAACACACTAGCATATTAGAATAACACAATCTAAGTATCTTTTTTTATCAGATGAGAGTACACACAAATGCAAGTTTGTTCAGGCTTAACAAAGCTGTGAAGTTTGTTTTCCTGATTATTACACATTAGTAACAGTAACTACTAACTTTGAATTCCCTATTTACTTAATTTGTTTGTGGACCTTCTCAGTTCTCATGATTTCATCTTAAACTTCCCTCTTAAAGCTTGACCTTGTGAGTTACTGTCAAGTCCTGTGGGCTGGAACACAGGCTGGGTGGTCAGGCTGGAGAGGCAGGAAAAGGCTCTGTAGAGTCTTTGGGATCTGTTTATACAAACTGGAAACTTTTTGGTGGGAGATAAAAGTTTGCAACAGCAGTGAAGTGCTTTTCCCATCGTCTCTGGAATCCTCCTTACATTGACCCTTTTTCTGTCATTTTAACAGATGTTTGGTTTGCAGTACTGTAAACGCTCTCTCCATTGCCATTTCTGTTAACGTTATGTTCCTTTTAACTCTCTAGACGTAATGTTTAGGACCTGACATGGACTTTGATTCCGTTAAATGCTAAATATTGTGATGCGTGGAAAAATCTAGACGTATTGATCTCAGGGGGAAATGAAGGAGCAGTTTTGTCATCAAAGTCTTGAAAAGAAGAGTAAAAGGTAAAAGGAAGACATTTGACTAATGCTTTTCCAGAGATGCCTCTTCAATATTTGCTATTACATTTGCTTTCTGATGTTTTTTTTTCTTTACCATTAGATTATTCTACTTGCTTCCACTGTTTTGTCTAACCTCTGTCTTATGAATATCTATGTTAGCTCAGCTCATGGGTTTTTTTCAGCCTTTACTATCACCTCCAACACCAAACAGACAGGCAGGCAGACGGAGGGAAAGAGGAAAGCAGGGAGGGAGGCTCAACATCAAATGTGATGAATGCCTTTCAATGGAAAAACTGTACGGAATGTCCTTGACTTTAATCAAAACTATTTGTTTTTGGGGGGCGGATCGTCTGTTGTCTCATGTGCTCATGTCCACTGATAGTCTGACATTAATGACACCATTAATCAGGCCAAGTTACGGTGGAGATTTTGGTAATGTTTCAGGACTGTTGCAGAGATGGCGGTCATGGAGGAGGAGAATGAGTGGTCTGTTGGAATTCTAGATTATGTGGGGGTTAACTAGCCCCTTGAGAGAAAAACAAGATCTGAAGCTGAGCTACAGTGCCAAGAAAACCAAAGCAGAGACCGTTGTTAATGTGCATGAAATAATATGTTAGAGACACAAGTTTTAAAGTCATATTTTCTACAGAATGTTTTGTACATTAACAGAATAATAAAAACAGAAGCTCATCTTTTTCTTTCTCAAAAAAAAAGAAAAAACGGATACAATGTCATTTTTATCCATGCACACATTTGCACTTTAACAGCATTAAAGTTGGGCGGCCGTGGTGCAGTGGTAGGGTGGTTGACCTCCGTTCAGAATACTGCAGGTTCAATTCCTGCCTTGCCTGCCCATGTGTCAAAATTGTCCTTGGGCAAAACGCTGAACCCCACCTTGCCTCTGGTGGAAGATTGGCACGAGTGTTTGGCACTGGAGCTGCCACCAGTGTGTGAATGTGGGCATGAATGGGTAAACAGGTCTGTGACTGTAAAATTGCTTTGGGCCTTCAAAGAAGGTAGAAAAGCACTATATAAGTATTTACCATTTACTATTTAAAGATAAAGTCCTCACAGTGGATATGTCCATATTGTACATCCTTTGCTGCGATAGGATTGTGGCATAAACACACAAACCCTCATTGGGCCAGGATCTAAACAAACCTGGTATGATGGATTTGTCAAAGATGATTTGTTTTTTTATTTGTAAAAAAAAAAAAAATGGTCACATGATTTGAAAATTCATGGCCCCTCTTTTAAAGCACATCACTGAGTTTAGTGCATTTTTTTTTTTTAATCTGACAGAGTTAGTGCAAAACTAAGAGAGAGACATTGTCTGCCAAAAGGAGTGTGCATTTCTAATCCCTTGATGGCTCATAGCTGCAACAAATCTTATCTATCTACAAGCTGTCGAAAAATGTCACTGCCATATCAAATAGACGAGGCGATACCTGAAGGAGAGGTGCTGGAGGGAGGAAGCATGAGAAAGGGAAAAAAAAAACACAACAATGTGCATTTTCACTGGTGTAGACACACACCTACTCAGATACACAGGAGAGACACTGAGCTGTCGTTAGCTGACAAACAAATGACAGACAAATGATGTTTTGGAACACCTCCACCAGGCCTGATAGTAATCGCCCAGTGAAATTGTGCCAATGGCATCTCTTATGAAAAGAGCTGGGCCGATCCGTCATTTTAAACAAACACCAAATCTGATCGCCAAACATCAAATCTGATTGCTTCCACCACCATCAAGTTGGTCCAGTCTAATCTGTCTGTCAGTCTGGGTTGCAGGGGCTGAGGACTTGGTTAAAGCAATCATGACAAACAGGTGAAATGGTTGAAGATGAAGGGAAGGGCAGATTTTTTATTTTTTTTTACAATGGAGGAATTATTTCTAAAAATACAAATAGGGCATGCTCATGTCAATTTTGTGCGTCACTTAATTTTTATCAAATATCTGTTTGTTAAAAAAAACACTTAAAAAATGATATTTTACAGTGGTAGAGGGATAGATGTGTGTGGCCCCTGTGTATTTCTGGTAGATTTCAGAGTAATCTTTAGCATTGGCAGCCTGAGGTGACCTTAAGCAAAAACAATTCTGAGATATAAGAATAAAAAGAGAAGCCAATCTCCCTAAAAAGATTGCATTCATTAAAAGTGCAGAAAGAGGAGGGTTGTTCATTTATGAGTCTTTGAAGTAATGAATGAAGTGCAATTGTATTACAGTAAATGTTGGTGAATGAGCTGTGAAAACGTGTCAGTGTTTCAATGGTAATCCATGTAAACTAAATAAAATACTATGAATATCTCAACTTTCTCTGGCTGTAAAAATGAATTAATAATTGTAACAAAAAATTTAAAAATAAAAAAATGGCAAAAAGTGCTGGAGAAATAAAAGCTGCCCACTTGGATTTTGCAATTGACGAACAAAACTTGTAATTTTGTTTCATCTGCCCAGTTGAGGCTAAATATTGTTATTGTTCACAATGCACTTCTGAGTCATTAAAGTGCCATTGCAGACAATTCTCTGTGACCTTTTTTGTTTGCATGTGCATGTTTGCACTTAGGACCCTGCTGGCAGATACAGTATAATGTCTGCTTTTCTTTTCTCCCTTAATTCAATCAAGTTCCTCCCATCACCGTGGCCTCTTTATTCCAATTCGATTAGTGCACTAAAGCCATCAAGATTTCCAGGACAAAATGAACGCTTGTATTAATCCCAGCAATTTCCATTTAAAACGTAAGGGCATCGACTTGATTAATAAGGGTTGATGCTGAATAATTATGCAGCAAACACATACAGGGTTATAGGAAAAACACAGCTGGGTTTGCCCCCTAACACCCTCTGGGAAACTACAGAAGAAGGGTGTGGGGGGTATCTAAGTAAAGCAATGGCAATGACTGAGGTGATGAATCTCTTAGCTAGTCCCCTATGCAATTAACAAGCAACTCTTCTATTAATTTGGTCCCCCCAGAGTGGTGACTGATCAGATGTCTCAGGGTCAAGGGTCAGAGGTTGAGATCAGAGGTCAAGCCAACAACAACACAGTGAGGACAAAGATAGAGAGAAAGTAAAAACAGACAGGAAGACTGAATATTTTGTAATATTTTCTCTTGTACTGTATTTGTTATATTTGTTGTTTTGAGAAAATGTGTTTGTAGTTACACAACTCTGGTGTTCTGATCGTAATTGCACATTTCTGCTTAACCAAGGCTGAGCAGATTGCATTTATAGATTAAAATCCAAATATAATTAGAAAATGAGGACAAAATAAAACAAATATATCTTGAATCAAAAACTTTGTCTAATGCATAACTCGAGTTTGGGTGCACGGTACCCTAATTACTTTAAATAACTTTAAAGAGTGGCTTGCAGAGCTGCTCAGATGTACCAAGTACTTTGTAAGTTCATGTTAAAAAAAAACGAAAGGATGAATTGCTGAAATGGCTTTTATCCATATTAGTTTTGCTCTCATTCCAAATAAAAGGCATCTCAATATATCAAAGACAAAACATTCCAACATGTTTTCAAATTGGACTAAAAGCCAAGCAAGTGATGAACTCCAATGACCTCCTCCAAGATGGTTTCAAAACACCTCTTTGTTAATTGTCAGTTTAAAAGGAAATGAAGCCTGACAGTATTTTAATTTGCCAAATAATGATCATAGCTGGTCAAGGTTTGAATAAGGTTTAAGCTCATATTACTAACTCTGTTTTTCCCATTATTTATTTTACAAGATTCATAATTTCTTTCTTTTTTCATTTATTTGACTCTATTGCTGTCAGGAGTGGCCAACTGGTTTTAATTTGCAAAAACATAAAGGTAAAATGTTTTTGAACTTGTATTGAATAATTATGGTTTTATTAAATGTTCCTTAGATTTTTTTTACTGCCACATGTCGGTAATTCTATCTACATATGTAGGTCTCTTCAGACAGTGTTTCAAAACATGAAGTTTAATTTGCCTATTCTGCATTTTATTCTTTTAGCTTTTTTGTTTACTTGTAAATAAGAAACACAGTGCTAAATGCCCTGAGCTAGTTTTGCCATCTGTTGACAGAAAAACTCCCCACAGAGTTTCACTGCAGATGAAGTCGAGCGGCACAATAAAAGACGGCTAACCCCTTTTTTAAAAGACAAAAACGACACATGTTTATTGCCTTATCACTTGAGCAGAAGTTTCTCTGATATGCAATGCCACAGATGACTGGCACTCTTTTGTTTCAGCTGCACTTTTCCCATCTGCCAGTAAACAGGTTGGATTTGTTAGACCAGAATCCAATAACAGAGCCTCTATGTAGTTGCTGCACACGTGTGTGATGAACATGGATGTGGCTGTGAAATTCTTTTGGGAAGTGAGCATGAATAAAGTATTGATCTTCCTAGTGCTGAGACCCCTTTTAGGATGCAGAGGCCAGCTGAGGAAGAACAACCAATGCTCTCATCCTGACTCTCCCTGGCCCCACTTCCATCACATCCCTAACAATTGTTCACAGACACAGATCAAGCACCAAGTGGAACTCCTGAGCCAAGGGACCATATGAGGAAGGCTGTGAAGCAAAATGGTGAGGAGGGGGATGTTAGTGGAGGAAAGATAGAAAGAAAGCTGGTGAGAACAAGTCTTTCTCTGCCTCTTGAAGGCCATTGGTCCTAAGCCTGGCTCAAGGGGCTTATGCAGATTCGATGACCTTTTTTTTCCCAAAGACCAGATTTTACACTTAAATTACCATTAGAGCAGCCGTCTCCCTTGAGGGATCTCTGAACCAAATCTACCACCAGCTGAGGTTAGAACCATTGGTGGGACTATGTCTGGGCTGAGCATGAAAAGATGGATCTGCTGTGCTGTCATTTTTGAGTCACAGAGCAGCCAAGTTGCTTAAACTAATACATTACCAAATCCCACAGAAGTATCATTGTATTTGAAAGATCCATTTCACCCATTAGGCCCCTCCCCCCATTATCCACTATAGCATCTCTGATCTAACTCTTTGCACCTACTATGGTTTGTTTAAAGTTTTTTTTCTTTTTTAAATTTATTACACCACCCTACATTATTATTTTTGTGAACATTTTGAAAAGCTCAAAGTGTTTCTATGCTTTTTGCTCAGCATAAAGTTTTTTAAATGTTTGCTTTTTATGGATATCCATTTGTAATTCTTGTTATCATAAAAAGACATTTGATCAGCACCAATTTACTTTCATTTTTTTCTTTTGTATAAAAATAAAAATTGATGACATTAAAGTAAAAATATCAGCAAAGTAATCTTCGTTTTCCCTTCAAACTGGAGAATAATGGCATTACCCCACTTTGACTCTACATGGTCACAGGAGTGTTCACATTCACACACAATTTCAGTTCCTCATCCAATCGCTGTAGGTTTGTTTGTCTTTAATTCCCTGCAGTGTGGGGGGAACAGGCAGTCTGTGACAGCTGTCATTTTGCCATGACCTCAACTGACTGCAGATCAGTAGTGGCATACTGATTGTCAGAATCAGGTGTATGTGCATGCTTAGGTGTATAAAAGTTTGAACATGCAAGTACGTGAATGCCAATGTGTGTGTATGTCCTGAGTTGAGAAGGCCACAGGACGAGGTGGCAGGTCGAGCATTTGCTGTGAAAATAGTCATTTAATACGGAAAGAAACTTCCTTCGTTCTAAGCCCCCCAGGCCCAACAATATGCCACTCAGAATATATGTATTCAACAGGAGACCTAGTCTGACACGAGGCTCAAACAAGATTCAGACAATCAGAGGCCAATGTGACAAAGGGCATTAACAATTGGACAGCTGAAATGAAGCTACAGAAAGAAATGTACAATATTGTTTGCTTGTATGTTTACTGTGATTTTTTATTAGTTATTACATGATTTATAACTAAAGGATTTTTTATATTGTTTTTATTTAACTGAAGACGAAAAATAACATTTTGGATTTTAGTGATACTTCTCTGTTCTTGAACAGTTTAACGCACTACCTCTGTTTTACAGCTGTCATCCGATACTATGGAGGTATAAGGAAATGGGAGTGATGATAGTGGAACCAGAACAGGCTTGACTGCTGCTCTGGGGGGTTTTAGATGCTGAGCTGATGCTGGTGGTAAGGTGCTGGGGGCACAGACAGAGGCAGTGAGAAGATTCATGTTTAGCGGTAAGCCTACTTAGTGACACAACAGACATAGACGGTGAGGCTGGTGTTCAGTTCAACAATCCCACAGGGAGAGGATGTATGCTGCTGAAAAAGGTGAAAAAGAGTAGCATCACCATCACACATTTTCTTTTTGTTATCAACTCCCATTGCAAGTATCCCCTATCATCGCATTCAAACTTGTGTTCTCTCTGATAAGACAGGCCGACTCCCAATGTGAGGAACAAGGTATTTGTGTGTGTGTTTGTGTAAAGTCTTTTCACTGTGCATGAGTCATCCTAATTGGGGAGGTCTCTGCACTGCAGCAGATCGCTCTCCTGCTGCTTTAGCCTGTTTAAAGTGATGAACCCAGGATGAGATCAACCGTTGGACAGCGGAGCTTTCATTGCCTCTGTATTTGACCTCGTTCTGTCTTTCTCACCTCTGTATATTTGCCAGTAGCTCATATGGGCTTGTGCAACATCATTCACGTCACCATCTGTGTGTACACTGAAAAAAAAGACCTGTTGGATTGACATAAAAAAATCATGGACATCGGTTGCGCGCAAAAAAATCATGTTGAACCAATATAATTATTGCACATAATAAAATCATGTTCTACTGTAATGAATGCTTCTTTGTTTCTGCACCTAATAATTTTACATTAACAAACAAGATTTTATTGTCATTTACCATAATTTTTTCAAACATTAAAAACACTATTATTTGTTTGAAATTACCTACATAGTTCATTTAATTTATAAATTATTTTAATAAAATTTAAATTGAAAAATAAAATTGCAATTGCAGATTATTATTTAAAGCAAATACTTTCTTGTGCATTATGAAAATCCAATGAACATATGACACTGAACACAAATTTCAGATTTAACTTTTTTATTATCTAAACTTGAAAAATATGTTTACAGTGTAGCAAAAAATGACAAATCAAAATAAATTGGGCTTGCCATTTTATTAAACAGAAGATCTTCTTCCACTTTCGGCTTCTCCCATCAGGGGTCGCCACAGCAAACGAGTCGCATGGTAAATTTGGCAATGTTTTACGCCGGATGCCCTTCCTGACGCAACCTTCTCAAACCGGGCTTGGAACCGGCAGAGGTAGAGAAGGGAACAGGGAGCAGCCCGGAGTCGAACCCGGGTTTCACGGACGGAAGGCGCCGCAAACCAGCACGAGCTAAACTGGCTCCCTTATTTTATTAAACAGAAGATAACAGAACCAAAGCAAACAGCTGGAATCCCTTCTTAGGAAAAAGTTAAACTATTCAAAGGTCATTTTATTCAAAGAGTCGGATCTTTAAGCCTGAAACCTTAGACACCACTTTGCCTTACAACTCTAATACAGTTTTTTTTGGATTACCTCAAAGGTGTGTGACGGAATGTCCAAGGGAGAGAACCCAAGAGCAGGAAGAACGACCCAAATCCAATAGTTCACTCGAAGGGGCTTTAATGCCAGAGAACCATAACACCAGAGCGTAGAACGAAGACGCTCCGACACAGAAACAAGATCAGACACTGCATAAATAGACAAACCAATCAACATAATACAGAGCACCTGTGACCAGCGGGAGAGCTCAAGAAGGGAAGGGCCTCCAGGAGATCATAGCAGGAGCAAAGTCACGGGCCCCATGACAAGGTGTTTCTGAGATGAGGATGGTTATCAGATTTGTGCTGTAAATAAGGCCAAAAAAGCCTTGGCAACTGCCACTCAGACACTTGGTGGGTCGACCACCACAGCCTGGGAGATGTGGACCACGAGAATGTCCTCTTCCTCACCACTGCCAGTTTCCATTAGGAGGGAAGTTCCCACCGTGGTGTCCTCGATTGCCTCCTGGATTGCTGCATGGTCTTCATTCTGAAGAACACAGAAGATATTTGTGTGCACAGTTCACATTTGAAGTTTAGTTAAAGCGTCTAGATTACACAACTGTACTTTGAACAAACCCCTGAACTTGCTTATATTGGCGAGAAGTTCAGCAGTCTGAAATACAAAGAGTCAAAAAATTTTAAATTCACATGAAAACTTTGGAAAAATACAATTCTTACCTTTGGCTCATCAATAAATGTTATAGTTACTGTGTTAACAAAATCATTATATCCTTAGTGTCATGTTAACAGAGGTAGTGGGATAACTGATCAACCATCAATTTGATTATTTATTATGTATGCATCTCTCTGCATAAAAGGTGCGTGTAAAGAGTAGGGCTGGCAATCTTGATTACCTCCCGATTCGATGACAATCCAGGAGACAATAATTCCAATAATATATAGTAAATGCATGGTGACCCACCTAACTCAGTGAAGACTGGAGCATGGAGCCCAGCATGATCAGGGAGGAGCAGTTGGAAGTGTTGTGTGATGAGCTCTGTAATCAGGACAGAGGTTTATTAGTTACATTTCAAATATATATAGAGTGACACTTCCACAGCTTTGTTGTATCATTTTAATAACTAAACATGCATTGGTTTGAAATCAATAGCTGCAAAAATATTCTGAAGAAATTAGACCAGAAAGAACATTAGACACCTCCTCCCCCCACAGGATTCAAACCAGGCTTATGAGAACCCGCGAATTTTGAAATGGAAACAAACTGCAAAACTAAACTAGCAGATCGGGAGTAGATAATCCCCCCACCCATACAGGATTCCCATATGAATTTATCACAAATGGGAGGAATATGTAAAGTAGGATTACAGACATTATTATAAGGCTGTAAACTTTTTACTACACATTATACACTTGTTCCAAAAGGACATGAATATTTTCACTCCATTAAACTCTCAAAGCTAAAATAAAAATATGTTCAGCATCATAGAATGAAAACAAAGCTCTGATTGAAACCAAAGATTTATGTAAACTGGACACACCAAACGCATTCTGTGCACGAGACGCGCACGGAGAATGATTGACAGCTGACTGAGACAGAAGTGCGGTGCTGTTTGCTGGTCAAATAATGCTGTCCTTAAACTAGCTCATGGTGGAACGGTATGGAAAAACTAAATAATGACAATAGTAATGATAGCTTCTCACATTTTCCTTCAATTTCGGTCTCCACATCGCAGAATATAGCAAAAAGAAATCCACTTAGTGACGATGAAAATTCCCCTGGCAGAGTTTCTGCCTGTGGAAAAAGAAAACGTTGTGCCCACAAGCGCCCACTGCCCTCTGTCAAAAGCGAATTCCTACGGCATAACTACTCACCACTCTTCCCCGTACATCATTTGAAATCACCGCGTTTACAGCTGAATTTGCCTGCGACGTGAAAGTACAATTTACCGCGCACACACACCTCCCCCTACCTGCCGTCCGAGGGCTGCGGCCGGCAGGGACAAAAGTGGCGCGCAGAGCCTTAACTTTGATAACTACGACAAAAGTGGATTACAAAGCTCTTCCCCGTGGAAAAAAATAACACTAATGATACATTTACGCCTTCCACTTTCTTAAATTAATTTGTTAGAGTAAATTAACTTACCTTTTTTAAGTTCCTCCAGCCAGAGCAGGTGCTTGTAGCTTCTCTAAAATGGCTGACTGCAAAGTTTCTCCTCCTGGAATTCTTCTTCACCGATGGGGTTTACTTATCCAAAATTAAGGGGCAAAGGATCAAGCATAACTATTTCATGTTTTGTCAACATGATTTAAATATATAAAAGTAACACAGCAAGAAATTATGTGTGATTTTCAAGATTATATTATGTTTCGAAGGTAAACATAATTTGTTCATATTAAACAAACATGTTTACTATTTGTAAATTGAACAACCCCACTTTTCCCGTTTTTTCAGTGTACAGAAACTATACCAGCAGGTGGAAATATTGGAAAATGTTTCAAAATTTATATCACAGCTGGTACTTTTTCTTTCCTGCCTTACACAGCAACATCCTAATAATAATCCTCTAGTTTTATCAGGTAATGTTAATGACTTTCATTGATTTTCTTTTTAAATGTACAACCTCCCCCACCTTCACTTTAACCATCACCAGTTGATACCTTATCATAACCTTAACCTAACCCTTTAACACCTTGGCCTGCAGTCTAACCAAGAGGGAAAAAACTGGATTCCTTTACATTAGGAATGATCAAATGTAATTTTGTAGTTATGGGCTGCCGGAGGCGTGGTGATTGTACCAGATATGATAATAACAACTACACAGCAACACACTTCCATTCCCTCTACAGAGGGAACAATTATTTTGTTCCATTTATTTTATTGATGACAAACAAAACGAAAATAAAAAAAAGAAATATTAATTGTCAGGACCACATGATCCTGTAAAAGACTACAACTGGACTACAAATGTTTTTTTTCTTATTCTGTTTTGTTTGATGGCAGTTTACTCTCCAAGGTGAGAGGATACTGCGCCGCTTACTGAATCTTTATTAACTCGTTAACACAGAGATGTTAACGACTAGAGCTGCTGTAGCAGCCTGTGACATCTCCTCAGAGTAAAATGCACTCACTTCTACTCCTTTCTTGTTGCAAGCATACGAAAAATAAACATCAGAGAGAATGATTCCAAAACATGTGACTGTTATTGTAACACATATTAAGATTTTCATTGTCTGTATTGACAACATACGATTATACAGCGTTGCATTCAGGCAACACTGTATAATTCCCTCGAAAAACAATTTTGTTCCCTCGAAATGATTAATTCGTGCGAACGAAATAATTATTCACGTCATTAGTCATTCATAAACACAGATATGCTCTGCGTCCGGCAAAAGCCGCTTTAAGCGGTAACTTCTGTTTCTCTGTGACCCACATTCATTCAAGAAAGGAAAAAGAAAAACAAGAATGATCAATTTATTATTGTCTCAATTAGCTCCTAGCATAACAAACATGGATGTGAGCAATATCCCGTCATGCATCACGCATACCAAAGATGCATTTCGACCAATCACGAGTCCCTGTAACTGAAGTGTAACAACAAGACCAATGATTGGCTGGTCGAAATGCATCTTGGGTATGCGCGATGCATGACGGGACATTGCTCACATCTTGCACACACTTAGCTAAGAGCTAAGTCCTGTAGGCGAAGCAGCCAGCCTAATCTTATGATATTTTTCTGATTTCCATCGAGACAATAATAGATGGATCATTCTTGCTTTTATTTTTACCCCTATTGAATGCTCACAGAGACACGGAAGTAGCTGCTGATTGACGAAGAGCATACCTGGATGTGAATGAACGTGATGATTACCAATGCTTTAGTGCTTTTTTAAATAAATAAATCTGTTCTCTAAACATCCTCCGTGTCTTCAATGCAATGTAATGAGACACACACAGACAGAAATGTGAAGGTATCTGCTGTAAATCTATGACGTGGATAACAGGATAAATGATCGGCTAGTTAGCATGTAGCCTACTAGCCTTCGAATGTAAAGCGACTGCTAAAGAGTATGTTACAAAAGACAAGTCCTGAAAATTATTATTACTATTCGACCCTAAACTACAATATCAGCTGGCTGTCTGTCTACCGGCCAGCCATCTGCCCGAATGCCGGCATGACAAGCAAAAGAGCTCCGCGGCGGAGCTATGTCCAGTGAATCGTATGGCAAAGCAGCAAGCCTAGGTTTCATAAATCCTATGATATTTTTCTTATATTCAGTGAGACAATAATAAATTGATCATTCTTGTTTTTCTTTTTCCTTTCTTGAATGAATGTGGGTCACAGAGACACAGAAGTTACCACTGAAAGCAGCTTTTGCGGCCGGACGGAGAGCATATTGGTGTTTATGAATGACTTGACGTGAATACTTATTCCATTTGCACTAATTCATTATTTCGAGCGAACGAAATAATATTTCGAGGGAACAGAATATTATCTTGTGGGAACAAAATATTAATTTGTGGGAACAAGATATTAATTTGTGGGAACGAGATAAATTTTAGTTTTTTAATGTCAGGACACAGGCTCCGTAGGAACATATTCACACAATTTGATTATTTTTCAAGAAAATGTTCCCAAAGTAGTTGCATGAGTCTTTGATGGTTCCTTTCTTAATTGACAGGCTCTACGACAGGATGTAAAAATTGGCATATTCCTCCTTCTTTTTCCTAGTAGAGGAAGCATTTTGCATCCAAACCCAATCTGATCTTTGTTACTTTTAATTGGGCTTCAGGTGGCACAGGACAGAGTCCCACAAAGAGACAAAATCACAGAAAGAGAAATAAAATGACAAAATAGTAAAGGTAAAAATAGAAGTATCCTATTTAGTATGACATTACTGGGTGGTCTGTTTGTGTCTTTGTTTTTTTGTTGTTGCCTCAGGAATTTAAAATGAGACTTAATCCATTCAGGGCCCCTTCTTTTATCTTAATATGCACTAAAGGGCTCTTCTTTCTCTTGTCAGTACTTTAATTCAGGCTTCCTCATACATCATACACTGGGTCTTCCCTATCCTTGTTGATTTTTTTTCTTTGTCCCCCATCATCAGTCGACATAAATACCCAGTATGTCACAGCAGGCTATGCTCCGAACACCCCCTCAGTGCTTATCTCTACAAAATGTGAATTTGTTATTCCACTGTAATGGAAACCATGTTGGTAACATCTTAACATATTTCATTCACTCAAACACACTGTGAAACTCTATCTTACCGCTGTGTCAAAACTCTTTTTATATTGCGAGAATGTGGGGAAAGAAAAGAAGAAAAAAAAAACGGAGGGGGGGACACGTTTTGCCCAAAGCACAAACTCGACGTGATTGCACACATACTCTACAAGCTTTCATTTATTCTTTATTTATATCTTTTTTTGAAGCGGACATTTTAGGGGAAAAAAAAACAACTGAAAACACTACAGTATTGTGCGCTTTAATGCTTTGAAGCCCTTCCATGTCTGTCTCTTTGCGTTTGCAGACTAGTCGAGGTTCAGATTTCTTGAGGCAATTTGTTTCAGGTAGCTGGAGCTTTCAGCGGCAGTTTAGTGTATCTTGGGAACTATTAGAGGGGAAAAAAGAGTGTGTTCAAGCTTTTCTAAATGTTGATGGATCCAACTTAATGAGCATGTAACTGATCACAAAGATAGACAGATGCGATTGTTTTCTGAAGGAAAAGTGTATTAATAAGCAGGAGATTGGAGAGAATGGAAGCCAACGTCGTATGCAAGGCGGAAAGGTCTCTTGGTAACACATTGTTATTCACTAGCTGTTCCTGTTGGGACAGCTGCAGGGTGAATCTTTTTTTTTTTTTTGGCGCTCTTGCCAGAAATCTTTCAAAAGAACCAGTGCAGAGTCAGCAAACTACAAGCAGCTAAACATCCAGTTCTTGAGATAACTTAAAAACTCTTGACAAAGGTTTATTGCTAAGTGTATGATCATTTTCTGTGATTCAAATTTCTTCTGAAAATTCAACACAACTACCCCCTCTAACAGGTATTAAAAACTTTTCTGTTGTCTGTTGGGATACCAGCATGATGGAAAAGAGGAAAGAGGTGGCCTCAGGTAAAACATCACTATTTAGGGCATGGATTCCATTGAGGGCATCAGGGAGACGAGAGGTTGGAACAGGTTTTTCTCATGCAGACAGCTCTCATTTAGCCTCCAGTGTTATGGTCGACTGAGACAGTCATCACGCAATGATGTCTCAGGTTTAGAGGACATATGTTAATGAGTTCAGACTGACTGACGTAACTTCAACTAGTGGGAAGCGGAGGGTGAGCTGCAGCTCGGACAAGAGGGCAAGTTTATAGAAGACTTTGCCAGGAGCCATAGTAGGAATAGATCAGGATGTTAGTCCCAGGAGTCGATCTGAGGCTAGGTCTGTCATTGTGGTAATTACGGCCATGGTTGTGGTATCTGTAGGAAAGTCTGATCTCAGACCTGTGGCTCTTTTATAAATGTTGCGAAAATGTTCTTGAAGTTTTTGAGAAACAGTTTTAGAGGAGACTGGCAGCTAAAATGAGAGAATTTGATTAGAATAACATACACCAACATAAGTTATCCAACACCCTTGAAAGGAGATTTATCTTAAAGCTGTATGTCAAGGTCCAGGTATAACAGTTTCAATGACAAAGGCTTTTTGTAGCCACTAATTTTACAAAAAACAAATGCCTACTACATCTATGGTATTGCCATGGACAGCTTCTGTTACCCTTTAAAATTCAGTTGCCTATCTAACTTCACTCCATTTGACCCTAGTCCATTTGATTAATGCAAAATTTTCCATACACACAGATCATACTGACGTTCACTGTCATTCTTCTGAAGTGAAGGCCATGCTTTGAATTAAAAAAAGCTTTTTTGCTGTATAGTTCTCCTTTTTTCCAATAAATCTCCCCTGCTGCCCAGTCACCTTCTTTATAGTCTCATGGCTGTATGGCTAATGATACACATACAACAGCATGTCAAAGAAGTGTCAGAATTAGGTCTCTACACTAATAGTTTGTCCAGCGGCATGGTCAAAATTACAGTATATCTATCCAGGCAGGTGTTTACAGCTATTGCACCAATGTATCGAAAGAGACAGGGAGATGTCCAGACTTAGACAAGATGAGAATGGCACCACTGACACAATGAATCTCTCCATGAGGATCAAAATTGAAATGGCACACGCTGAGTGGCACTCCTTTAAGACGGCGTGATTCGTGTATCCAAGTCTACACTGCACACTTCACCCCACATCACCCTACCTTGGTCTGCTGTGATTGATTCTCTGCCCAGGGGCTATAATCCCTGAACCTTAACCCTCTGCTGGACAGCATCTCGCCTCTTTCCTCTCTCTTCCAATTCCTCCAGCAGTTTTGATGCTGCCAGTTCCCAGCTGTCTCGATGGCATTACAAAAGAATAAAAACATGAATGTTCATATTTACCTTGTATCTGGCAGACGTCTATGATAGTTCTCAATGAACTCAAAGAGATTGTTTTTTTCTTTCTTATTCTGTTCTCTATTATTTTTTTTTAATCTCCGAGTGCAGACGCTGGAGTCCTGCTGTCAGCATAATGGTAGAATATTAGCAGGGTGAGCCCCACCTGGACCCACCACTCCCCGACCTGTCCCCTCCCTGTAATTATCCCTTAGCCTTTTTCCCATTAACCTACTCCCTTTGATCCCCACATATGCTGATATTATGCAAAACTGCTGAATAGAGAGACTAGGATAGTGCAAAACAGCAAGCAGCCACCCATGGTTTCTGATTTCTTCTCTAACTCTCCACTTCTTCTGCTCTCTATCTCACCCTAATTATCTGCCGCTTTGTCATGGATTAAATTAATTTCAAAGAAGTCTGTCAAGGTAGAAAAGGCCTAAAGAAAAGAGGGATAGACTAGTGGGCAAAAAGGAAATACTAGTATCAGACGTTTTTACAAGCCATCCAGGATGAATAAATTGATCCCAAAAAAAGGCCAAAAAAAGAAAAGAAAAGAAAAGGGGGTGTGCACCAAAGAACTATGTCTTTTACTCTCCCCAGTATGTATCAAGTAAAATGTCTTCATTAGGTCTGGGGCCTAAAAGGACATATCAGGGTCTGCACAATGCTGAAGGTCTACAACTGACCTTTCTTTGGTTTTAATCATTGCAACTCTTGACAGCTTAATAAGTTGAAGGTGCTGGGTTGCAGCCTAACGTAATAAGGCCCTCACCAGAGCCTTGGCCACCTATGATTGTTCCCATAAGTCTTAGCACATCTGGCTTCATGTCCTTGGGTGAGAGATATTTTCCATAACTTTTCTTATGCTCCAAAGCACCATCGTGCTTGATTAAGAATGGTGACAGTACTGAGCACAGTATCTCCTTGTGTGGGAGCATGTCCACGAGGCCTTAAACAAAGCCAATCTAGAGTCACTTCTCCTCTATGACTGCGCACCACACGTCCAGTCACACAATGCACCCCTTAAATTATTCTTATAATTTATGGGTGTACTTTGTAAATCACACTACCATATTTATTTCCTCCCTGCAAAAGAATATTGTTACAGGGAATATATGTCATCAATTTTCAATGGTTTACTGCTTTTATATATGAATTACCCACCATTTATGATGCACATAAGGTGTATAATTCTATTTGCAGTAAAGTTCGATTTTTATGGAGACAGCTTTCCACTCTCTACTGTCAGTCACCTTTCATAGTGCACCTAGGGATAAATTCATCCACAGGACTATTGTAGCACCATTAAGATGAGGAGCTAATCCTTAATCATATGAATTCTTTAGGAAAAGTATTTGGTTCTTAACTTGGTTTTAAAATTAATTTGTTAAATAAACTGATATGTGATGAATTGGGGTATCGGTTGTTTGTAATATTCTGTAATACATGAAATATACTGATGTACTGTACACGGTGTACCATGCCTTTGGCCTTCAATGGCCAGGCGGGCTCCAGGATCATCCTTGTGACTCTGAATGGGAATAAGTGGGTTTGGAAAATGGATGGATTATATAAAATAGAACTAAAATTACAATAACTATTCATGATCTGTTTCATTTTTATTTGAGGCTGTTAGGGGGTGGGGGTAAGCCAAGTATTCGTGTGCTTACTCCCTATTTAGAAATATGAATTGATTTAACATATTACTCCACACAGAAAGGCTTCAGTTTTACACTGCAAGGTGACAGAGTTAAATATTATAACTAAAGCTATATAAGATCCACTTTGGCCTTTTTTACTTGGATTTTTAAAGTTTAACATCTGAACAAGCATAGTGTCATAACTTCACACTCTCTGCAACCGTTTTTTTTTAACAAAACCCCAGTGTTCATTTAAAAAGCTCCAGACTGAGGTGAGCTGCTAGTGTTAGCATTTATGTTTTTAACTTGATTAATAGGACAGTGACACAGACTGCTATCAAAGACTATATCTAGCCACCCACTCATAGTTCTAATAGACGCTCATCTAGTCACTATACCCAACATCTTCATTGGTGTTACCATTGCTCATGCCGTCTTTAAGCCTATAGAACACTTGAGCCTTTTACAGTCTCCTTGTTGGAATCCTCAGCTTTTAAGAAGGAGGCATTTGAGACTATCCACTGTGAGTCTAACTTTTGATCTCTGTGTGTTATGAGGGCCTGAAGTAGGTGTTTGAACCCTTGCATTTCCTGCTGGAGTTATTTTAATGACCTGGCCTTTGTTTGGGGGTCTGCCTGGCTCTGTGTGATCACCACAGAACCTATGACATGCCCAGTGTTAATAAAGGTCCTTCTAGGAGACATCCTTTGTTAATAATGGTGACACTAAAAGGGAGGAGATGAAGTTGTACAGAAGCGGCAAGAAGGCATTAGGAGCAAAACTTTGCTCTTTTAAATCCACCTGCAATGGGGCCAATATAAATTTAAATGTAAATTACCCTCTAGATTTTCATGTAAAGTACTGCAATCTTCCTTTATGTGGCTGTCGCTGGACAGTGACAATTGCATTTTACGAAAGCTTAACTAGTATGTATTAAATATGCATTCATGTGAAATGAACTTATACTCATGCGATCTATTCCAACTAATTGATACGTTAAACATCAACGGGGCTCATATATAAAAATGGGGGACTCAGCTCAAAAGTCAATTATATAAAGGTTAAAGAGGATTATTTCAAGCTAATTCAAGCAATAAAGGTTTTCTTTATTTACCTGAAAAATTACATAAAATTGACGGAAACACAGTATTATATCATAAATTTAAAGCTAAGCTCCAAACTTAAAGTACATTCTGTAAAAGACTGCATTTCTTAACAAAGATTTGCTGAAACAGAAACACTTGTTTTTTTTGTTTTTTTTACAAGCACATTCTCAACAGTTAACAATTAGCAGCAAAAAAGATTATTTAGCAGCATGTTTTCTGTCAACAACTCTCACGCCAGCAAATAAAGACACTATGAAATATAAAATGTCCACTATCATGTTTTATTGTGGACTCTACCACATTCTACACAACTAAAAATACTACAGCAAATTACCCAAAAGAGTTTGGAAAAAAATTACAACATTTCATTTAGCAAACCATTAGCTGATGAATTGTCATAAAAGTATTTTAAAATATTTACGGTAATACCCTCCTGCCTTTTCTGAAGATTGTTGTGTTCACATGCTAGAATGTTCTGAATAAAATTGGTCTCTCTCCTATGTTAACATGAAAACGCCTTATTCATAATGTCCTTATTATGACCATTTTTATAAATAGGCAAATTCATATGATGATGTCTTAAATAAAGGATAAGCTCAGTTATGGTAAAAATGGGAAAATTGTAATTCTCCTAAACACAGTGAATGTTTCATTCATTTCTATGTTTAAAAAAACTATCTTTGCATTGTTTTTAATGTAATGTTTTAAAATTTTATTTCGTCGCATATTTTTTTTTAATATGTGTTTTGATACACCTATTTCTGACTCAGTGCATTGCACAATTATTCTTCACCAGTTTTACTAAAATGTTTGTTTTCCTACACTGTGCTGAAGCTGGAGTCCTTGAATAAGAATCAAACCACACCATTAAACTGGCTCATCATAACAATGACCATTTTTTGGATACAAACATGTTAATATGATAAGATCACCTTATTCCTTTGTGTTTAAGGAGAATACAATTAAAAGTATTTTTAAAATAACTCAAAACTGTTGAATTACATTTATATATTTGTTGTTCTCTCTGCTTTGCAAAGGCCAAAGTGAAAAAGTGGACTGCTGGTTTAACCACCCGACCCAGGTCCCTGCCTTCAGGGCTTTGACATCAGTGCTGACAGAAAGCCATGAAAAGCACTGAGAAATGTTTCATCGGTCACGACACATTATGCAGCCGGGTGAGCACAACATTAAACTTTCCTCTCACCTCATCACTGTTTTACTTGTATTGTCTTGCACCTCAGCTGACAAACCAACAGCTCTGGGTCTGCTGGCGGGTTTTAACAACTCCAAATGTTTCCTCTCATTATTGAAATTCTTAGGGGTTTTGAAATATGAAAATAAATCTTGGTGCATTTCTCGCAGTTGGAGCACGTATATACATCTTTTATGAGCCTCTGGGACTGCAAGCCCTCATTTCATCTGATGAGGAAAAACAAATACCTGCTTTATTTAGTTACTTTTCTTTTGTATTTTATTAAACTAAACAGACTTAGGTCTGTATGACATATGTAGTCGGAACCCTGTTCTAACAATTTGATGATTCATGTCTTTGTAAGCATAGCTTGCTCTGACATTTAAAAGTAAAATTGGCATTTAAACAGAGATTTACAAAACTAAAATCGACTTTGGACAAAAGTCATACAAAATTTGTAAATATAAATAAAATCTTAGTAACTGAGTATATTTGTTTTAAGATGTCACAATTTGGGCACATTTTAAAATACCCCCGTTATCAAACTTTGAATAATCACTTCTATTTTCAGCTAACCTACTTTCAAAAGTTCAGAGATTTTAATGAGTTTGTGTTAACTACTTCATTCTGGAATAGAGTGAAGACATAAAGCCAAATGTATATTTTAGTCACAGTTAATGATTTATTTTTTATTTATTTTTACATTTGCTCACCATTTACCCCGAACCAAATGGCATGACACACTTTGAAAAAAAAACGTCTTAAAATATTGATTGTGTGTATTTTTTCATCAAAAACAATAAGCAATAGAATTAAAGAGTCACTTGTTTAAAACCCCAATGAAAATTGTCTTTTGGTGTTTTTAACCTTTTTTTTTTTCATTTTTCTGTTGATGGTTGATGGTTGATAAACTAAGAAAGTTAATCTTGAAATTGCATTTCTGAGTATTTCTGTATTCAAATTATTGTGAATCAGGAGCAGATGAAAAAAATACCACTGGAAAAATCTTGTATCTGTGATGTAGGTGCAACAGTATGCAGGCCCGAAGCTCCCTGCTCTGCTCCATTCTGATGCATCCACTCGCAGACAAATAGATCCATGTTCATCTTTGATTTTTTTCTCATCTGAGCTGGAATCTCAGCTGTAAAGATAGATAGTACCAAAATTACTCACCATTTTTGTTGCACTGGTAATGTTATGTTGGGGGTGTGAGGGTCTGTAAACTAACGTGAGAGAATGTAAACAAAGGGAAAATGGGAAATGAGGGGAGGCTTACTCGGCACCAGCAGTTCCGCCCATAACAGAGGTGAATTTCTATTGAACTATTGCTGCTCTGCTTAAACCATGTCCAAGTTTGTTGTTAAATTTTGCCTAAAAACTGCAAATTCATCATAAAAAGACACTTTTACAGTATATCTCAAGATTATTGGAGTGGGAATTAAAGCATTTTAAGTCTCTATGCATCATATTGATTCCCAAATTGCCTCTGTGTGCCTTGAATTTACACTGACTGATGGACTTTTAGTTAGCAGCATAATAAGAGGATTTATCTCATACCAAGTAGCTGGCCAGTTCTGTCAACTTTAGCCACCTTTGATTGTTCAATCAGCCACTTTGTCAGATGCAAAACTCACAGAGGGCATTATTTTTGGCATCTATTTGAATTTCTCTCATTCTTGCAAAGGGGAAAATGTACGGTCAGGTCATCCAAGGGGCATACAGAGATTCAAAGTGTGAGAGAGGAAAAATTCACAAAGAGATCAGACGAAGTGGACGAGAGGCAGATTAAGGGGAAAATAAAAGTATCACGGACAAGAGAGCTTTATTAATGGGATTATGGGATCACAGATTTTTATAGATATTTCATAGGCTCAAAAAGGGAGTGAAAAAGTCAGAGAATCTTTAAAAGCAAAAAGAGGGGGGAGTACAAGAAATGAAATGCAGTAATTTATTCAATCATTATTTTTGAAAGTTGAGAATGCAGTTTTGACAAAAAGAAAATTTCCTTGATGAAAGAATGAAGCGGACTAGATTTAAATAAAAATGTTTTAAAGATCAAAAGACAAAAATTGATATTTTGTTTTTAGAAAAGATTTTCTTTTCCCTAATTTTATAGTTTTGCACCACAAATCAACCAAGGAACAACATTTTTTCCAAAATTTTACAAACAAATCAATTAATTTAATTTGGTGACCTTCAATTTATTATAACACATTTAGAATCTAAAATTGCTTTAAAGTATATAGGTATAAATTCTATTCCACTTTTAGGTGGAAGTAGGTTGATGAATGCAACATTTGTGAAGCACATTAGTGAAACCATATATCCTTTCAAATCAATTTCATTTTGTTTAGACATTGGAGACATGACAGCAATAGTTCCCTTTTTATAAGCTCACAAGGCATAAAGATTAGCTCAATGTTTTATGCCAAATCTAACAGAGAGGCTCTAAAACAAAGTAAATGCAACTAGCTTTGTTTCCTCACCCCTCTATTAAGATTTACACAGCTTTTGATAATTTCACCGTTTTACAATAGCTCAAGTGTTTCGGCTACCCAACTACTGTAACTCTTCAGCCGGTTATGCAATAAACGTAATTCCGAAGCAGAGAAAAGCAGCTTTGCGCTGATATGCAACACTTTATGTTAGTAATGTTTTGCACAGCGGTGCAAAGCCAAAGAAAGCCAGTAAAAAGCCACTTTTCCCCTTGTCAGAATCAGCTACAATTCCAAGAGGTCCAGTCAGAAAAAAAATCTTTAATTTTTAGTCCAGGAAAAAACAAACAATTATGTCTAAATATTCAGTGTAATTTTTTTTAAGTGGATGAGGATTGGTGGCACATCTGCATGTAATTCTAATTAATTCAGTACAATTTCAAACTTTTTGACGGTATTTAATGTCATGTACTTTTTACAAGTTTCGTCAGTTTAGAAATCTCTTCAACTGTTCGGCAACTTTATTTGATTGAATCTTAATTCTATATAAAATATTTGTGGCTGGTTTAAACTAAGACTTTGTGAGTAAGATTTTCCCTTTAACGTTAGAGTTGATGCTAACAACGGCTAACTTTCACCATGTCCAACTTTTAATTTGTGATGGTTAAATAAAGCAAAATGAATCGACCATTGTAAAACTGGTATTTTCTAAATATGATATAAATGTCAATCCATCATGTCTACATCTTTACTATTGTGAGATTATGTGAAACGTTTGAGAGTCAGTCACCACATATTATGCAGAGCGGCTTGGTTGGTAAAAACAACAGCAAGGAACACTTCTTCCTTATGTCATGCGACACAGGAAGAAAGGCAGGTGTTGATAACAGAATCCGGTAGTTTTCTAAAATAAAATCTCCTTCCCAATCAGAAAATAAAGCTAGTTATATGCATTTCTTTCTGTCTGCAGCCCTGTACCAAGCTACCCTCTGACCGCGTAGCAGTACTGGTTCGCAGCCCAGGGGTTGAGGATTCCTGATATAAAGGGAACAGGGAGCACTTCTAAAAACGATGAGTTGGGGACACCCAAAACGTCAAAAAGTGACACGGAAGGGACCCCGAAAATACATCCATATTTGACAAGATGGGAGTGATGCAACAAGAGCTGCACCATCATTGCGTCAAGTTCGGATCCAGGTCCGGGTCTCGGTCCGCATGACCCTGCATCTGTGTCCGCATCCAGACCGCGGTCCGCTAGTTAGTCACCCCTGACGTAAAGGGTCAAATAGTTATGATAGGTCAAAGAGGGTGTGTTGCCATTGACATCTCCTGTGTTAAAGGGTAAAAGAAAGAAGGTTATTTTAACAAAAGAGCAAAATCAAATTAGAAAAACTTTCATTTTAGTTGCAACCAGTTGTTCACACATAAACGCAATACATTTGTAGCAAAACACACATTACCTTTTTATTGTTTGTAATTGCAGAATCCATCCTCAGGTGTGAACAAGTTACTTTCTCTGCATGTGTGTATTGCCAAATTTTAACTATTCTTTTTTGTTTGATGCAATCTCCCTTGATGTCACACATGCATGACACCAGCAGTCATCAGACACCATCAAAACACTCCTGCAGGAGCTACAACTGGTATTTGTTGTCTGTGATTTTTTTTCCTATCACTCACATGGCAAATCCTTTATTTCCTTCTCACATAGGAACTTAGTTACAGTTGTCTTGTGTCAGTTACTATCTCATTGCCGTATTACATTTCCCACAGTGGGGAAGAAAGCTTTACTGCAGTTTTCTTGCTCTCTTATGTGTAGCTTGGAATCCCAAAATCTTTAGCATACTAAAGCATAACTTTCTTGTTAAGATTGATTGCCTTCTGAATCTTTCTAAACACATAAGATCTCTCAAAAATATTTGACTGTGTTTGACTTCGAACACTAGAACAAAGTCTTTTTTTAAGCACAAAAAATAGGAAATAAGCTCAAGTATCGTTTAGCACTCATCTTTCCCAGGGGGTGAGGGGGCGGAGAAAGGTTGAAATTCTAAATGGCTCATTTTGATGAGCTTTGACAGTAATGCAGCCACACTGGCAAATGTGGCAGATTTCTATGACACCCATGTCATAGGGCTGTGGTTATGCTTCTGCTCGATCATTAGAGGAGACTTCTAAGAGAGACAAGTGAGAATGAGTAATGGAGCTGAAGCAGGCTTGTATAAACATGTCAGGAAGCAGAAACGGTTTCATGTCATCTAGGTATTTTACACTCAAAGAGTGACATACTAAATAGCAAAAATCTCCTAGGCTAAAATCTACCACATTACATTATTGGCTTCTAATGCAATAAGAATGTGACAATTGCATGCTAAACCATCTTGTTAGGAAGCTGTGTTTGTTTTTCCTTCTTCTTCTTCCCTACCATGTAACTCTGCAGGCATGGCTTTGGAAGAAGTGATGAATGAGTGGAAGTTGACTCATTATTAAAGGTGGGAGATGATTAATAAGGGCCACATGTGTTTTCTTCTATAGTGTAAATAAAATATATCATTCACATAATACAGGGCTGAGCTGGTAGAGTAATTTATGGTGTGTTGAAATGCACAAAGAGCCAAAGGCTGAAGCCCTCACAGACAAATTGCCATGACAGTGCCCTACCCCATCGCTTTAACGTGAACTAGAAATCTCACACTGCTCTTCCAGCTATCGCTCTCTGTTTTCTTATCTCAATTTGCACTATCCTGGATTTATTTTTCTCAGACTTGCATCAAATTTCCCAAGATTGTTCTGAGGTCATACAAACCGATATAAATGAGGCCAGTTCTACTTTACTGCTGCTTAATTTCATTTGTTCGGGTCTCACTGATAAGTCAGATGTCCATGTTTTTTTTATTTTTATTTATGTTTCCTATTTGGATGTACAAAAAAGAACCAATGTGAAAATGTATTTATTTAATATGTTGGGGAAAAAATCAAGATCCTGTGACTTATAAACGCTATATTGTTTGAGGAATTATGTGTTTTAGAGGGGATTCATTAATCAGCCTTATGTCCAGAAGAAGACATATTGGTTGTGCCAGTCGCTTTGGCAGATGGCCACCACTCCTCACCCAAGGTATCGATCCACTTAAGACCTCACCATATTTGTCAACTTCAACTCCTGATGGAGTGTCTCTCTTTAAATGTTTTAAGGTAGGCTTGCAGCAAGACACATTTTACAGGGATTATCTCCTCATCAATCTGTGTCTGAGAAGTACATATTTAGGAAGAATAGGCGCGCAGCATTTTCCACTAAATATTTCCTGCTATATCTATGTTAGATAGATCTATATCTGTGTAATTTCCAAACTTTCCACCTTTTTTAATGGTTAATTTCTATAAAGGCTACTCAGTCAACCATATATCTTGTTGTGATGTGACAAACCTAATTTTACTCAACATTTTAGTATATAAAATATAATTAAAAGCTGTGAATTGTACAAAACAAAAGAAAATTGGATAAATTAGATCATTTTAAATAGTCTAATTTTCCATTTCCATTGTTTAAAATACATATTTGCCTTTTTTCCATTCTGTCTCAACTTGTAAAAAATTGTGCTGCATAAATTTCATTACCCATATTAGAGAACTGCATCGATTGGGTGTGACATCAAATGGCTTATTTGGCTCCAACAGAATGAAGTAGATTCAGTCCCCGTTTTTTTCTCAATATAGGTGCCGCCATGGTGGAGTCAGACAATGTCAGTAAACAGTGATTGGTTGGAGTCAGCCTGAATTATCGTGTCTATGGGAACTACTCTTGGCAATCAGTCCTACCTCTTTAGGGGTGTAATAAACTCGGTAGAACCTGTCAAATGTTTCAAATGTTTGACCTAAGATTACATACTTGTTTTGAGGTATCTAGTTGGAAAGTCAATGCCTTAAATAACTTGTTCACCTAAAAAATATCATTAAAGAAATTAGGATAGACAAGAACACATTATAAAAGGTAGTAGAGTTACAATGACAGTAAAATCTGTTTATTTCTCAATAGAAGTCTATTGAATTTTGATTTTCTAGGACCAGTGGGTACTTCTAATTTGGAACGTGAGATGATACTGGTAATCAATAGTAAATTCCAATTTTGGTAATTTTTCTGATTTGTGCCAAAGTCAACCAAAATGTTCTATTACATTAAAAAATAAATATATATATATGTAGTATATACTTTTTTATGGTAGCCAAGTGAGCTGTATATCAGTATATCAGCAAGATATCTGGAAAGTCCATTCTCTTAATAAATGTTTGTACATGTGTGAACAGACAGTGCATGCTAAGAATGTGCACAAATGCAGAACATATGGATGAAAATGTGTGTTTTTGACATCAAACAAGGCTCACAAAGGACCCTTAAGTAGCCTCTGTATCCTGTCATTTTCCCAAGATTCCTGAAAGATCTGTCTGTCTTTTGTCTGCATCTATAACCACAGCCGCACACACACTACTGCAGTTATCATTGCTTCATCTCAAATTGTGAATCAGGGACACTCGAGTCATTGAGGCTGTTTTTTGGGTTACAGCTATTCCCCCGCATTTCTTTTTAAGTCAGGCCCTTCCAGGCCCACTGGTGGCAGCTCTCTGTTCAGATGTTCACTGGGGGCATGCCCTGGTTTCATGTCTGCTGTTGTGCTGGAGAGGGAGAGGGAGGAAGTAAAAGAGAAAGACGGAGCAGGAGAACAGAAACACTCGTTGTGCCACTTTGCCCCAGCCTCAGCCAGGGTGACACACTTACTAGCTCACAGTCTACCATCTTGTTCTGACACTGCAGGAGAGGTTTGCAGTTCCTCTGATTGGCGAGGGGGGAGGGGGCACTCGGTACAGCAGCAACTTGTCAAAGAAAACTCCTAAATCAGGCTGCTGAGGAGACGGATGTTAATGTTCCGTCTCAATGTCTTAAAGCCCAAAAGTCAGAGCCATGGACTCTCGCTGGGATAGACTATGAAGCAGCACCTCCCTCATATCCTTTGTTTACACAGTCAGTGGAGTGGAACTACTTTACCTGGACCCACTGCGTTCACTCGCACAAATCCTCGAATATGTACAAGTGAACATAAGGAGCTTAGCCAAGAGAAGGCAATTCAGTCTGCTCTCCAAGCCGTCCCCTGGAAGTGATAAATTAGAGATGTTAAACACCCCACTGCGGGTATTACAACTAAAGAGGCATTTTTGAGGGGAAAGCTATGTACAGAGAGTTATTACTGTAATCAGCCATGCTATAAGCTAAGGCTTAGGTTTAAGTTCAAGCATTTAATGCATCTTATTTGCTCAAGAGGAACTGACGATAACGGTTGTAATGGTAGTGTCCACCGCCACACAATAATAGCTGAGTTCTGCTCACTCTCCCACATTTCACATTTTGTTATTTTCTGCCAACATCTATGAATGCCCTATTTGTTTTAAAAGTTTATTTTTTACATTAATATTAATAGCATGAAAATTTGCTTTTTTTTTGGTATTTCTTTATCCTTTGCATTACCCAGAGTTTGACCTCCTGGTTCCTGACTTGTGGAGTTCTTCTAGGGCCAAATAGGCTGTTGAGTGTGGAGCTGCTGAAGTTCACTGGCAGTCACTTGTGGCAGAGGAAGAGAATGAACAGGGATTGTTGATGTGTGTATTTTGTTAATTTAGGAAGCAAAACCTCACATCAGTGTTGATTAGTTTCTTTGATTATGCTTTTTTTCCAAATAAATTCATCACAAGAGTGCTTGAATTAAAAAAATATAATAAAATGAATGGTTTTATTGAATTTGCATGTTATTTGACTCACTGCATTTATATTCTCTTTTTGAAGTACTAACTAAATCCCACCTGACAGCAACTGCCTCCTAATATTTCAAACTGCATCCTTCCAGATCACATCAAATCACAATAGCTGGCATATTTGAGCTAATATACAGCATTTGCATGGAGTGGGTGTAACTGACACCAATCCCAGATGAGCAATTACAAGAAATTAATTACCAGTCATTCCTATATTAATGGATTATTCCAAAATAAAACAAGCTAATTTATACATTTTGACACAGAGAACTGGTTCAATAAGGATTATAAAAAGCTATTTACTAAACAAAACGGAGGGGAGAAAAGGGAAATGAAGTAGAGGTTAAAAAAGGAAAACACGGGAAATCCTTCAAAACACTGCAATTAGTTGATGGTAATGCCAATGTTAGCACAGTTCCTCCCCAACACTGACTCTAGGTATTAGATAGGATTTTACATCCATTTTTCACTGTCTGCTCAGGTCTCCCTGGCTGCTTACGCTGCACTGCATTCTCTGACTGCAAGAAACGAAAGCAGAACAATCTCTGCAGAAAGAGAATGATGAGGAGGGGTAAATTCCTGTGGGCCTGGGGCCTAAGGGTGAGAGGAGAAAAGGGTGCGTTTGTTAAGAAGAGTGGGATTCTGGGAAACATAGAGTGACAATACGTGCAGAGTTTTGGGGGGAGAAAGTGCGAAACGAAAAAAAAAATCAAAAGAGGGAGAGAAAGATCTGACAGCCTGAGAAATCTTAAGGTGCCATCTGGCGTGTGGGGGCCAAAGCACTGGGCTTGCTGACCTCTGACCCAAATCGTGCTTTTAGCAAACATCCCAGGGCTGTGGATTTATGGGTTGCTGAGGAGCAATAACTGTCAAAAACTTTCAGGGAAGGTAACCACTGTTGCTCTATCTTTTGGTAACTTTGAAGCTCCAGGGTTTTAAACAAAATTACAAGAGTCACCTCTCAACTGAGATTTACTCACATTCCCCATCTTGCGTACCATTCATAAATACCATGAACATGAGACATCATAAATTTGGACTGATTGGACCTCAGCCACTACAGTCAAAAGTTGTTTAACCATGTTGGATGTTTGATTTTTTGTTGTTGCTAAATATCTTAGATAGTAGCTTAGCAACAAATGCCAAGCGATCCAAGCAGTACAGAAAGAAAGTTAAAAACAGCCTGAAAACAAACAGGGAAGAACATATCTTGTGTCAGCCAGCTGTCATTTACCATATATATATATAATGCTAACTTTCATATCTTCTCTTTTTCATTTCACCTATTCATTTAACCACTCACTCAACTCTTTACCCTGTTTTGCTCTCCTTTTTGAATTTTAAGAGGGGGTGGGAGAGTCTATGCACTGGCCCAGACCTGAATAGACTTTTGTCTTGCTCATTCTTTCTGGTTCTGACTATGTCACTTGTTGGGTGCCTCTACTGATGGGATGTATGACTGATGCTGCCAGGATGTCTTGTTATTTGTTAGCATTCAAAGTTGCAATGAGTGAGGACTACATTTTACTCTTTACTCTTGAATTTGGCTTGACTTTGCTTTGTTGATGGGTATAGGGTCAAACCTCTCATTAAATCTCAGAGATTCATTCCTTCAACATATTTATGAAGAAAACAATGAAAAAAATGATATTCTGGTAATGCAGAGCTATCTCTGTGGGTTATCAAAATACTTCAAAATGCTTCTAATTTAAACAGGGGGCAGAGTTACTGTCATTATTGCATTGAGGGCCTCTCCAGTCCACTGTCTCTTCCTCCCTTTTGTGGAGCATGCTGACATCATAGATAGCAATTTCTGCCAGTGTGGCATCCCTAGGTAGGCAGACAAGAATTCTAGATATTTACTCCCATTGGGAAGTAACTGTCATGCTAACTATGCGGATCATTATAAGACGATTGGACTGCAGGGCGATACCCTCGTAATAATGCTGTGCATTTCACCAGTACGTCTCAATCGAGGGCTGCAACAACCCAATGGTTCCATTGTTCCTGGCTTCTTTTGTGATGCAGTCAGGGAAAAAAATCATTTCTTTTCTAATAGCATGAAAAGATTTCATTGAAGTGCAGATTGAGAGTGTTCCTCGGTGGGTTGTGGAACGAGGCCAAAAAGCTCAATGCCCGCGAAAATATCCTGGCTCACTCGGATCATTCCAGCACCAAACTGTATTCTCTATTGAGGCTGGGCAGCATCATAGCAACAGAGAGAGATGCAAAACGATGACTCTAGTGGAAGCCTTTGACATGCACTTCCACAAACAGACACACGATGGGCTGCTTTCAACCATACGGAGGTCAAATGGGGCTGTTCTGTCCAGGCAGTAGCTGCTGTGCTATTCTCTCTTCCTCAAAAGAAGATGGGAATTTATTTAAATTGCACATTCATGTATCTACAGACAGGATCACATTTACATGAAATTTAACAAGTATGCATTCTCATTTTCCCTCACGACTTTGTAAATGCTTGCTTTGTAAGGGGGTAGGTCTGTCAGTCTGCCTAATTGCCGTCTGCATTGTACACGAGCACACAGAAGAGAAGATAGACTCTGCTTTATATCTCATTTTTGAAGCATATTTACATATAAACTACATCAATCTTCCAATAAACCTGTCATGTCAATTGTCTCGTTGGGCATTAAAAAGCATTTCTTTACATCTATGCAGAGAAAAATTTCTTGTTCTTAATTTTGTCACTCTATACCACATTGTAATCTTTTGAAACATTATAAATGTATCAGTCTTGGACTGTTATGTTGAGTAAATTTTTTTATGGAGCTGAAGGATAGCAATACAAACTTGTGTCATATTTACCTTAAAACCACCTTTAACCCAATTGGAAAAGAATTCATATAAAAAAAATACCCTAACCAGTTCCTTGATCTTATTTTGCATAGTCTAATGCCTCAAATCTATTCAATTAAAAATTATGCTACCAGATAAATTCATCAAGAGCAGGTAAGAATGAAATACTCTGTGTGCACATTTTAAGAAAATTAAAAAAAAGTGCAAGCAGAATGTCCAGTAAGCGTGTGTGTTAGTTTGAGACAGCAATCCTGCAACAATGGGATTGGTGAAAGAAAAAGCAATTGTCCTCTAGGGCTCAGACACTCATGAAATTAATCTATTATCTTCCTGTGCAGCTGCCATATACGATACAAGGTGCTTGACAATTCCCTGTGCCATTACAAGTCTGTGACATTTGCTCATTCACTAAGCTCGCTGACACCAACAGGATCTGGCCTTGCTGCTAAATTAAGGCAACGAGTGGGGAAATGAGAGCAGTCGCATCGGCCTGGAAGAGCTTGTGAGGCTGGATGGATTACCCCTTTTGTTTGAAGACCTAACCTAAGCACCTTGCCCGTGGGCTTTTTATCAGCTACAGCTGAAAAACACCTTCAGGAGGGAGATGGTGATATAACAACAACCAGTCGTAATAGTGTGACAAGGCTGTGCTGTCCTTGCACAACTCTTGACTCTCCTCCTGCCTTCTCTACTATCCTTACTCCTCTATTCTGCACCACACTGGATCTTCTATCTTAAGCTCTGTCGAGGTGGGAACGGGCATACTTTAAATGCCTGTCACCCAGTGTCACAATAGCAGCTCCACATAGGGTGTCCAGTGTCAAAACACAGGTTGGGTTCTGTCAAGGGCAAAATGAATTTTTTGGAGAAAGAAAGGTTGAAAAGGAGAGAGAAAGAAAGCAGAGAAAGGATATATTATGGTGGATGCTGAATAACCGGAAGGTTTAAAGATGTTTCACACAATGCAAGGAGAAACGGGGTGAGGGGTGGAAGTAATGGAAGAGTACTAAAGTGCTGGGCTGCTGGCACAAGCGTATGGATAGCAGCTGTCAAACAAGCAAGGTTTTGTGTATTTATTGTTAGTATGCTTAAAGAGATAGTGAAGGTCAGGCCATGTGTCTGCTCTGTAGCTTTGTTATGCGAGCTGGATCAATTTATGAAATATGTCAACAATGCAGCAGATGCAATCTTTCTCTTTGTCACAAGTTCTCTTTTACGCTGATTTTTCTTTTTTATTGTTTGTCTTCCTGTCTTTGTTGCTCCGAAGACCCAGGTCATCACTGCTTAAACAACTGTGCTAAAGAATAAGCGGTCAGTATATTGTATCCTTGTAGAAGAAAACTAAAAACATTCTCAGCTTTGTCCTCAGTACTTGAGGATTTTTAAGTTCACTTTTGAGAAGGCTAAAGTTATTTTTTATGTATTTATCTAGACTGTCCAGTTTGTACTTTTATTGTTGTGTGCCCACATAGGAGAAATCCCATGTAATTCTTTTTTCAACTTTGCTAATATTGACTCCTAAAATGGGTAGTTTGAATATTTTAGCAAATTTTGTTGACTAAATCCCCGTTAGACACAATCATGAGATGCATTCTCACTGCTTGTACAGGGTTTGCACAAATAATTTACTAATTTAAAATAAATTAAAATTCATATTTTTTTCTCTTCATTATAACATTAAACTGAATATATTCCTCTTTGCCTCCTGCCTTTGTCAGATCCTTAGATAACCCTGCACCATGACCCACATAACCGCACCACCCTGTTACACTGTCAATATGTATAATGTTAAATCTGCCCCAAAGCAGCATTTAAGTCATACTTAAATACATGGTCCTGTTTAAATATGGCCCATGATGTTGTAGAATATAGGCCTGCTTGATGCTCTATACTAAATTCTTTCCATAGATAGTGTTTGTGGTACTTACACTTGTTACTTTGTCTCATCTTACTTTGACAGCTTGGCAGATGGGAGAGACTGTGGCTTGGATCACCGTAGTGAAACCAGACCTTACATCCATTTCCTTGGCCAGTGGAATCAGTGTTACCATCTAAATACCCAGGATCTGCTAGTAAGTTCACACAGTTTGGGTCTAACCCCAAAGCATTTCTGATCTGTCTGAGGATTCCATACTGGTCTTTTTGGATGCTGTCTTTAACCCCGTGGTCAAACCAGAGCAAACAAGGATGCGAGCCTGCTGTTTTGGAATCTGGTGTCACATCTTTGTTCAATAAGGTGGAGATTGGTCACACTGTAGGTCATTCTGCAAGAGAATCAAAGTGAGGACATTTAAGCCTCAGGGATGGCTAGTTTGGGTACTGTTTTAGGCTTTTGTGTTGTTTTGGGTCTTTAAAAGTGGTGTGGTGTGCATTACAGGGCAGGGGTAGAGGTTGAGAGTAAAAAAAAAAAATGTTTGCAAAAGAGCAATCCAGGGAAAATACTGGGAGATCAGCTGGCTCAACAATTCAGAGACATGAAAATAAACAGGGAACAAGAACAACTAATCCCAACAAATACAAGATTAAAAAGTGAAGGGATTCCAAAAATGGCTGTCGATTACAGAAGGACGGTTATTTGGACAGATACAGTCTATGAGTAAAAGACCAAAAGAGGAGATGGAAACTCAGCCATGGAGGGTCTAACTGTTCACATGTTTTGAATGATGAGTTCTGCTTTGGGGATTTTTAGGCACACATGGCCAAAAACAAACACAATTTAGGGATTAGCAATTTTATTAGCAGAATAATATCTAATTATGTAAATATCTAATTGCCTCATCATATACATGCAATGTTTAAATGTTATGTATCTATTCTCGGTTAACATTTTGAGCTTTCCAAGCGCACCTTAGGTTAATTAAATAAGTGTCAAACATATGGTCTTTGACCCTGAATATTAAAAAACAGGAAATGATAAGGAATGCATTTGATCCACACAGCTGCATGGCTTCACCCTTATTCAAACTGTGGATTCATCTAAATTCTATGGAATCTTCTGCAACACATTTTTCTCTTTCTTTTTTTTTTTTTTTGCCCTCAGAGTTCAGAAGCTTGTAGGTCTTTAATTATGTATAATATTCTTTTGCCCTGTTTTATAGAAACTCCAGACTGGTTTCGCTCAAGTCATCGACTTGAAAGTTTGAAAACCTCCAGTGACAAGAATATTAATGTGCCAGCAGTGTCATATCTGTTTCAGCTCATGCATATTCAATGTCCCCCCAGCTCTCCAAGATTTATGTCAGACTTTGCCAGAGAGTAGTTTTCCACCATTGGAGATAATAGCATGCTAAATTGATGTTATCGGGGGCAGGTTTTTTGTCTTTACTTCTCTCCAGGTCGGGAGGGTTGGAAGAAGGGAGCTGGGAGCAACCCACTCTTCTGGCTGCTGTTCAGACTGTTGGCAGCTTCCACACTCACCTCCACCCACTGGACTGTTCAGCAACAGTGGCGGGCCCGAAAACCTCCATCTACTCCTGCATGGGTTGAGCAGAGGGCATATTTTGGAAGGAGATTAGGGGGTGATCCTGTGGATTATCTTTTAATTAAGGATGGTTGAGTTGTGCCCACTCTGGTGAAGCAAACGCCCAGCTGCTAATGAAGTTTAAACAGACATACTTTATTTAATTACTGCTAATCGCTGGGCCCAAAGTCTGGCCCTCTTTGATCTGCCTGTCGCACTGTAATCTTCCTGGCAGATACCATCTCCCGTTCTACCCCAATCCCTTTTAGAAGTTGCTACGGGAGGTCCAAGATTAACCATGGGTTAATTGAGACAGCCAGGGTAGAACTATGGGTGTGAGTGAGTGAGAGGAATAGACAGAAAGGAAGGACTAGAGAGGGTGCAAGAAGGAGGGAGGAAGGGCAGAAGATTGATGTGTTTGTGGTCTTTAAAATGTTCAACGTCATGCACAGGTTTTTAGCGGAGAGAATTCTCTGCATGCTTTCATTTTTTACTTTCTGATTACATTTTTTTTTCAAATCTCTCAAAAAAATCCATAAAATTGTTATGAAATTCCTTATTGTGCATTGGCTTGTGGAAAAAAAATAAGCAAAACTTTTTGGTACGTAGTTTTGAAATGTTTTTCAGGCTCAATGTACTGCACTGGTGCAACTTAATATGGCGTTATTGCTGTACTATTGTTGCCATTGTACATATCAGTGCGATGTGGACAGCTGTTATCCTGGCAGAGTTCAGAAAGGTCAGAAGGGGCAGCAGAGAGCACAGAAGCAGGGTTTGTGTGCAAGAAAAGAAGAGCTAGTGCATATGTGTGTGTCTGTTTGGAGTGGGGGGGGGGGGGGTGGCTTTATCTGACCTGGGGGAGCTATGGCTTTCCTGTTAATTGGGTTAGTGCTGCAACCAGGGGCAAACCGTGAGACTACAGAAAAATACTGTGAGAAAAAGCCCTAAGAGGCACTTTTGTCTCAGCTGAGACATATGGCAGAAGAGCTGTGGGTGCACTGTCTTCATCTGGAGGGAGCAAATGAGGAAGGTGTGAGACAGAGCGCTGGGGAGGGTGAAATACTGTACAAGTTTTTTTTCTGCAAATGAATGCGGTATCCCCAAATCGTGTGTAAAAGAGCCGGAGGACACACTTACTGTGGTAAACCAATCACCCTATCTGTATCTCTATCAGGCATGTACGCACACAAACACAAAAACTGCAAACCCCTTTGTCTTTCGAACTCTCTCACAAAACAGTGTGCTTTCTTTCTCCTTCTTTCCTTCACCCTCTTGCTCCCGCTTGCCTGTTCCTGTCTCCTGCAACTGAAAGATTGCCAATAAATGAGTGATTTATATTCCGATAAGAGATGTTAACTAAACCGCTGCTTGCATATTCATACCTGGAGCTGTTGATTAATGCCGGCTTCACCATAACAGAGAATGTGTATTGTTTTCCTTTTTTTTTGTTGTAACATGCATTACAAAGTCAATGTCTCATGCCTCACAAAAAAATTTACTGCCTTAATTACCCAAAGTAAGATGGCAAAGAAAAAATATTCATGGCCCTGTTTATAACGCGGTTGATGGAATTATGCATTGCAATTTGTGAATAATTGAATTGTTCCTTCAGATTGTGACAGAATAGCTAATTTATTAATAGACGTACACAAAGTCGAGTCAAAGCCGCAGTCGCTCCTGCGGGTAGAACTGCTTTCAAAAGAATGAATCCTTGCTAAATTAGTTCCAGTACACAGTCCTGTGCAGACGCCTTGGTTGCAAACAAACCCAAAAGACAGAAAGGGGAGCAGGAGAGGCAGAAATTGCGAAGAGCTTCTGCAGACACCCGGTGTTAAACACAGTGACGTCTCAGAGGCCCTTTGGTAGAGGAAATGAAATATTAAATGCTTTAGTGTTTATTAATAGGATGAAACAAAGGGCTGCTTCCCTTTGACTTGTGCACACTGACACTTGGCAGGGAACAAACAAAATCAAATATGGTATTGATCCATAATGGATGAAAAGGCCCTCTATGAATGAGTAGCATTATTTAAGAAATTAGGAAATGAAAGAAACACAGAGGAGAAATAACTTTACAATCATTTTGTCAGTTGCCCTGACTCATTGCTCAAAATGAGGCTCTAAAAAAGTTTCACATTAAAAAACTTTTTTAATTGTACCATTTTAAAAATAATAATCTCACTGTGATATAATTTCAACACTCATTTTTCACAAAATATCAACACTAAGGGGTTAATTTTGCAACAGAATTTATTATCATTATTTTTTTACAGCAGATGCTGATTTTTTTTGGTGTAGCATGATTATGAAAATTCATTCTATGGAACTAAAGTGGATCTGATGTGTGAAAGCCACTTTGCATGTCTGTCATAGAAAGCCAGGACGGTGGTGACATTTAATGTTGTAGCAGGTTAACCTCTGGTCTCTCTCCTTGAGGCCCTGTCATGTCTAAGTAACACCCCCAAATAAGCCCTTTTGACATGGGGACTCCAGCCTTACGGCCCCGTGCCTCTGTTGACGGTTTCAAACAAAAGTCCGTTTTCTGTTGATTGATTTTGCTCTTATGCAAATCCAAGATCCTCCCTGCTTTCCAATATATTAAAAGGAGAGACTGGAGTACTACAGTAAGCAACAATATTTGGTCACCTTTTTTTTTTTCACCAATTATTAAGACTTTAACCATCTCTGGAAAAGTCATGCCATTGAAAATGCAAGAAGTGTATTTTAGAATCCTGTCTTTTTTTTTCTTAATATTTCTTTTATATGCTTTCCCAAGGATAAAAGTGTGTAGGGAAATGCATCTAGAAAATAGATTTATTAGGCACATTGTTATAGAAAACTACACACACATTAGCATTTGGACACATTATTTACTTCCCTTGTTCTATCACTCACCCACATAGTCTCAAGAACACATTTGACATGCAACAGAAAATCCCCCGTACGCTACTCCCTCTGGTTGTGGTTCAAATTCTGTGTCCTAATGCCTTCCCCAGCTGTGAGTTTGTATGTCCTTGGGGAGTTCAGACATAGCTGCTGTAGTGACCTGATAGCATCTGGGAGTAACTGATGGTTTTGCCCACATGCTTCAGAGCCTCAGGACCTTGCAAAACCAAGTTTCCCTTGGACCCTTTCAACACCTCCTCGACACCCGCTTAAAACAAATTCCACCAGAGAAAAGCCTAACATGCTCTGTGTTTTATTAAAAAGTGTGCCTGTAGGACTATTTCTCATTATCTTTGAAGTGAAAGTCCTTGTCAATGGACATAGCAAGGTGAAAAAGTAAAATCCAAAAGGTCATTTTACATGCTGCTAATGTAACAATTTCCATCATTCCTCCTCAAGTTCAGCTTTTAAATCATTCAAATTTGACTTGAAACTTGATTTAAAGTTTGAATGTTGGTGTTCTTTCTTTGATAATTAACTGGAGTACAGGGTTGGAAAGTGAGATAAAACATTGCAGCTAGCAACTATTGCTCTTGGAATACTTGGTGACTGCCTTGACCTTCCCTCTCAGAGTTATCAAGGCATCAGAGCAGTCTGTTCTGGCATTCCAAAACACTATAAAACTAAGATGAAAATGTGTTTATCTAAAGTAAAAGGGATGGTAAAGAGTTTTCACTGGAACTTCCTCTATTGAGGATTCATTTGCTATCATAAAACCTTCTGAAATGATGTAGTCAAATCGTCTGATAGTGTACCCTTTCTTCATATCAGTATTTAGGTCTTCTGTGGTGTTTATATTTTTGAAGCTTCTTTGAACTAAAGCTCTAACACAGTTCAGATGCCTTTTTACATAAAACTGAAAGTATTTTTGTCTTCAAGTCAACATCTAAAATACACCAGAGGCAAAGGGAGTGCATGATGACCGATGAGTATATAACCTTTGTAGGAGGAAAAATAAACAAAAACGGAATGAGGAGGAGGAAGAAGAGAGGAGGCAGTGGAATAATGAAAACAGCAAAGAAGTGTTTCCATGCTTTTTCCAGCTGTTTTCCCATGGAAAGGCACCGGTTATCCGCTCAGCTTGTAACAATAGACCAAACGAGGCTGGTGGGATCTGGAATTGACAACTTGTGTCTGCTTATTTAAACTAGTTAATGAACTTAATTATCTCCCTCCTTGCTGTGAGCAGTCAATAAACAATTAGTGTGGCATATGGACCCCCTAAACTATGTGTTTTCTATCTTTGAGACAATAGGGTGTCCCTGTCTGGCAGTGGTAAAGTGTCAGTACAGTCTGATTAAAATATGTGGGAAGCAGTAATCAATGTCTTATTCCAAGACTGTAGAACACTATCTTTTCTAAGTATTCTTGTCCTTTCAGCTTTGAAAAACAAAAAAGACGTCACACATGAAACCTTTCCATGAATATTTTCTTTCCTGTCCTCTTCAATGAATTTGTTTTCAAACAGTCTGTTAGGGCTTGCTCTCAGCACACTAGTTGGGCTGTGCCTGAGTCCATCTAACCCAAGTCGGGTTCTTTTGGTAGCTTTAATTCCTTTGGTGTTATCTCTGGGTATTGGCCATTGGCCTGCCTCACACAGTTTGAGCCACAGCACCTGCCCCTGGACTTGAAAAGGGGATAGTGTTCTTACAGGTGCGAGCTATGACTCATCTCATGGCCAATGGAAAGAGAAAATGGTGCCCCGTACTGTTTTAGCATACATGTTAGCCATGCCTGGAGACTGATGGTGAAAAAGAGTTTATGAGCTGAGCCAAGAATGGCTTGCAATTAACTCCCTGTGGCGCTTTTGGCATCCCATGACCGATTGGGGTGGTATGAGAAGGCTGTAATAACATTTCACTGAGGTCCATGGGCCTGTGGCAGGCCTTCTCATTGTAAGCCTTCTGCACTACCACCTTGTTGAAATCATAAACAGCTCTGCTGCGTCTTTATTAGCAGCACTAAATAGGAATTTCTATCCTTGGCAGCAAAGGCTAGACAGGAAAAGTTAGCTGGAGGGAGAAAGAGGAGTGAAATCCTTTGAATATGGATGGAGCTCAGGTGAACTACACCTGAACTCTGCTTGTGAAGTCTTTATAGAGAGGTGTTCCTGACTTTCTTTTGCTTTTCAGCCACCATCAAAAGTTCAAGAGGCAGCACTATTTTGTATTCAGGAAGAACAAAACCTTTCAAAGGTTTGGAATGAAAAAAAAAGTACTTTATCAGTCTGGAAGGTAAATGAGTTAAAGGATGGGCTAAGAGTGTGCAGGGAGGAGAAGAAAAAGGGTGCACCTTGTTTTATGCCTTTACAAGACTTACCTAAAATAATTCATACAATGAAAACCACTTTTCCAAATAAAAGCCATTTCACTTTTATTTCTTAAAGATTGGAATCAACCTTTATTAAAACTAATTAGGCAGCAAATGTCATGAAAGTGGATCTCTTAGTTTTGAACCATTTCAACACCCTTTTTTAGTCTTTATTTTCATGTTATCACCACCTAAGTGTTAACTCTTTCAGGTTGAAGTGCCCTTGGGAATGGAGAACAGTTGATTTATGGAAACAACAGGTCACTCGCAGAGAAACCTGAATGCTTTATTTGAATAATTTTCTTGCAGGAAAAGTTACGATATTTTTCGGGTCTTCTGATGTTTCTTCAGTTATTTTAGGTTTCTTTAAACTGTAAAAAAAAAAAAGAAAAAGCCTAGTAGCACTGTTTTGAATTTTTTCCCCTCAGCTAAAGCAGAAAAATTCTGATCTCTTGGTACGCTCTGTATCCCTGCTGGCAAAGGTTCTGAAGTTTTATAATGGCTCTCCATGGATTTGATGATTATTGCTTTTCTAAGTGCTATTCTTTTCCTCCTACTTATTTTTTTTTCAGATTCCATGTCTTTATTCATGATAAAGTACTGCAAGGCTGCATTTGAAAGAAACATATAACCATTTTCAGGTGTATCTAGTGTGAGTCTACTTTAAACATATTTTTTTGTCAATACTACACTTTTTACAAAAAGTACAAATGTAAAAAAAAGGCTTTTGAACACTTTTATGGTTTATGTTTGGTTACAGCTATAAAATCACATTTGTGCTTGGTTTTATGCACACCACATGTATCACAGTGTAGCTTTCAAAACGACTGTGACATTGTGTAACTGCAGAAGAAATATCTGTAATTAATTTCGTTATGGTTTTTTATCACAACAATCCCACAAACGTTTTTCTACTTTTCAGTCGACTTCTATTTACTTTTTTGTTTAATTCAGGCAGTTATACTTCAGCTGTGCTTCACTAGTACTGCTAAATAGCTGGCTAAAGGGATTAACTTGGTCATGTTGGAGGGTAAGTGGAGGGTTTGTTCACAAGAGGCCCCTTTGTCCTCTTAGGTCACTGATCTAGGGCTTCATATCCACTCAACACTAAACTTTACCCTCCTTCTCTCTCCACTCCAGAGGGCAACAGAATTGGCTGCATTGTGTCACAGGAGGTGGAAAAGAGTTCACTGCTCCACCCATCCACTTTGGTCTTGTAGTGTGTTTTGAACGGTGCTCATCACAACACTGGCCATGCACATGCACACACTTGCAAGTCTGCAGTTGCGTCGCATTTACATTCAATAACCAAAGGAAACTCCTGCTGGGGTAGCCATTCACGCCATCGTAACAGGCTGGTTGTTTTCTATGGGAGAGGGTGGACCTGGGAGGAGAGAGTGGGCAGTTCATGTTCTCCACCCCTGAGCTTTGAGGAAAGGATGGCAAGTGTAAACATTCAATAATGTTTGCTTTATGAGCATGCAAAAGCACCTTCAGACTGTTAAAAAATGCAACTCCTCAGGAAAATAGAAAAAGAGGTTTTAGAAGAATCAAGGTCCAAACTGCTCACATGTTAGGCCGACCAGGTGTTCTGCTGTTATGATTTGGCCTGCCTCAACCCTGCTGTGAGTGGAAGATAACCTTTCTCTTGACCACTGGGTGTGATATCACTCTGCAATGGCTGGGTGGCTGCAACACAACCGAAGGTTGCAGCAACAGCTTAAATGGGGATAAATCATGGCATTGTCTGATTCTCTGCCTATGGGAAAGCTCAGTAAGCCCTTCACTGCCCATTCTGATGATGGAAATTCATTCTCAATGATTCATCTCCATTTACTTAACCATGAGCATCCTATGCCTGCCAGTTTGGAAAGGGATATAGCACTACAGCTTAGCTCGGCCATAAATAGGGTTCTCTGAGAGAAGTTGGTATATGTTTGAAATGCGTGTGATGCTTATAATACATACTTGTTGGGGATCGCTTTTGGGATTATAAAGTAAAGGAAGGCAAATATATCAACAAGCATGCTGTTTATCCGCTGGTTCCACACCCTCCAAAGAGAACCATTTTACACAGGCCAGTTTGGAGAGGCTTAACACCTGATTTTTTTTTTTTTAACCCAAATAAACTAATTCTCTCTCCCTCTCTCTTACTTTTGTCTTCCAATGCAAAGAGGATGAAGCCAGCAGAATGAGCAGAGCTCCATTATTGCTGTATTTTCTTTACAGAGAAATGTTATTTACTAGAAAGATATCATCCCAGCTTTTAATCCTCTTAGTGGTGGATTGCGGTTGTACTTACAGCGCTATGCACCTGCTAAACTGCCTTCTCTTAAAGCTGTATAAACACAGCCGCAGGAGCATTGCCTTCCTAAGCTGAACACATGAGCTTATTTTTCTTTTTCACACAAGAGTTAAGGCAGGAGGAGAGAGCACACAAGAAGTTTAGAGGACATCCTGTTGATGGGATGATGCTTATGGCAGCACAGTGGGACCTTCTTTCTTGCATGTCATATGTGGTTGGAACCCACCTGATGTTTGTGGTTCTTGGGTAAGATGAGAAACTGTGTGTAGATTTTTTTAGTGCAAGATTACTTTTATGAGAAGTTTACTATCTGAATTTTAGCACATGTAAATGGGTTATACTTCTAAAACAAGGCTACAACCTTTTACAACTTTTTTGTAAATAACTGCACTGATTAGAATCTGTTTTTTGTAGCAGTTTATGGGCTAAATGCATTTAAAAATAAAAATTGTTTTCTTCCGAGTTGGTGAAGTCCAGCTTGAGTCATGTTTCTCTTTCTTGTAAACAATCTGGTGTCCTCCTTCTTAGAAAAAGGATTTTATGCCTTGCTGGCACGACTGGTACTGCTCTGTGTTATCGCTGCCTCTAACTTTCAAACAGAGTTACAGACAACACTCATCCTCACACTCCCTGTTGGAATGGAAAGAGCAGCATAGACAGAAGGAGACAGACACAGAAAAAGTGGCCCTTTGTGGATGTGGTGTGTGGATGTAGACTGGAGGGAGCCCGCTTCTATCACAAGCAAACAATTTAGAACTTGAAATATTGGCTGGTGTAATGATTGAACATGGCTCCCTTATCACCGGGTTGCCAGGTTGGCTAGCTTTAACGATGACTTATCACAGGACTGAGGAACGTGGAGTATATAACAAGATTCTCCAACATGACAAACACTGCCCTGAGGAGATGCACACCACACTGCAGTTTGCCCAAATCCAGGGCACCAGGCTCTGGGAGTGGAGAGTACTCCACGGATTGCAGAGCAGCTCCAAAGTGTCCGACAACAAAGTAGGACCCCCCATGTTTTCTGTATTCTGGTGTGGTGATTCTTGCATAGACTCATAAATGTTTTGAGGGCATGACATTTTAGGGTTCAACAGAATGGGTTGTAGTTTAATGTAACCTCAAAGTTTTCATCAGATCAGTTGTCACTGTCAAGTCTAAGGTAGTTAGGTAGTTGCTTTGCTAGGTGCTCTACTTCAGTAAAACTCAAACACCTTGTCAATTGGTCACAGATAGGAACTGGCATTTTACATGGGAAAAGGACTAATCTTTTACATTTGCGGTATCATTGCAATTTATTTCAGCATTGTCATGTCTGATTTTATGTGTCACTGCTGGAGGACTGCATGGCACCACTTTCTCTCTGTATTCATAAAAGAAATTCAGCTTATTGTTGTATTAAATCCCATTGTTTTAAACTGTTGCTAAAAACTCACTCCAATAAAAATTGGGGTGTTTAGGTGTTTTTTTACAAGTTCTTGTAGCAGCTTTTTCTCATGATGGAGGACATATACACTGCGTTTATGAGTATTTCTTTTTTTCAAATTATGGTGAATCAGAAGCAGACAAAAAAATTCAGTTTGAAAAAGCTTGTAGTTGTTACATAGAAACTACATTTGACAGGCCACAAGCTCCCTGGTCTCCTCCATTCTGATGTATCTACTTGCAAAACAAATAGATCCATGCTTGTCTCCATTTTCCTCATCCGAGCTGACATCTGGCTCCAATATATTGGAGCTGGACAGCTTCAATATTGCTTGACATTTTTGTTGCACCACTAATGTTAGCTTGGTGTTGTGAGGGGCAGTAAACTAGCAGGAGAGTGTGTAAACAAAGGGATGATGGGAAGTCAGGGAGGCTCACTCTGTGCCAACAGTCCCGCCCACAACTCTTTTTGAGTTACTACTGCTGCTCCACAGAAACTATGTCCTAGAAAACAACACAAGTTTTTGGATTGTGGCTAAAAAGGTATAATTATCATTAAAAGACAACTTGAAATGTGTTTACAATAGGTCAAAAGATGATCAGAGTAGGACAGAGTAGAAGTTTATTCATAGGCTGATGCTAAAGGTTATACTGGATGTAGCAAAAGACCAAAGAGCCATGACCTTTGACATTGGGGTCAAAACAAAACAGATGCCAGGTGAGATAACTCACATCAGCTTTAAATACATTGATGAGGAATTTTTCACCCTGTCTTCTGTGCCATTGCTTCATATCCTTCTACAACATTTCTCAGTTAATAATATTCCTTTCCAATGGCAAGACCATCCCCTCTTGCATGTTCTTCCCCCTCTTTTTCTGACTTTTTTCTTTGACTCCACGTCTTCTATCTGGACTTTTTTTTTATTAATTGCCCTCTTTACCAGAAAGATGTTTGCTTTCTCTCTGTGTATATGTATGTGTTGCTGTCATTGAAACGGATTTGTTTATAGTTGTGCCCCTTGCTGCTTCAAGTCTTAAAGCGGCGCAGCTGTCAAGAGCAAAAACTCTTGCAAGGTCGGCTCATTTCTGTTTACTTTTTGAACATTATTTACCCTCTGGGGCCTTTAAAAGCACTTCTGCAAGACATCACTTATAGAAAGGAGAGAGAAGGGAAAGGAAGGCGGAGAGTGAAAGGATCTAATAAAAGAGTTTTGTGATTGGATCCTATTTTTCTATTGGTTACACTAGTTTAGTTCTTTGAAATTTGTTTTACGTGTTCTCATGGTTTGGTAAAAATTGCAGGCATATTCTCCATGCAAGTACATTGATATAAATTTGGTGTATTAGCTGTAACAGACCATAATTTTACTCTGCAGTGTTACTACTCTGCACATAAACACCAAATTATAATGCATTAATAAGGGAAGCGATAAAAACATTTTGCATGATAGACCCCAAGGCTGTTGCCTGAATGCAAAGACATGGACCTAGGATTAACCCATCAATAATCACTATCTGCTGTGCCATGCATTTGCCCCTGCAGAGCTAATGATTAATCTCCCCTATATGGGACTGATCACTATCAGATTGATGAATGCACCGACCAATCATGTTCCGGGAAACCCACAGAATGTACATACAATAATAAGTGATGATGAACAGCCTCAGTTGTTGGTTATTTATGCCGGCTGCCCAGAGGAGATGCTGTATGTTTTTATTCATTTATTCGTGGTCAAGTGGGATTTTCAAACATACATTCTGGTTGTGGTCATGGTATTTGGCATTGGTAGAAATGGCATGAAATAAACTGAAGTGTCCTCTGCAGGCTAATTTAAATATATTTTAAGCTTCTCCCATAACTGTGTAGTGTGTAGCTTCTCCAGAACGTGCAGTAGGGTTGAAAGACCTCATGCCCTGAAATAATGGTCCTTTTCCAAAGGTGTGAGAGTGTGTTTGTTTTAAAATGAGTTGAAAAATAAAAATAAACTTTTATAGACAAATTATGTTTCACCATGTACGATGCACTGTATCTACCCCTGAATGATGGATGTAGATTTTGTCCCTCTTGCTTGTTGTTGTTATTCAGCCTGGGCCTCCATGTGTTCCATCCTGATGTCCTTGTATAGTCAGGCTTAGGTTTATTTTCTTTGGATCGACAGAGACACCTCCTCTTGAACTTTTATAGCCCCTCTTAGTGATGTGTATCTGAGAGAGATGACCTGGGTCACCAGGCTTTACAGGCTTCCGTCTGCTTCTCGTCCATGCTGTTTGTTTTTCTTCCGCTTTGCTTTTCCATATCATTTCTTTTCACACGTTTACACGTGACTTGAATGAAAATGACAAAACAAAAATGAAAGCGACTTTAAGATGTTTAAATTTACCAGAAGTGAGAAATAAAAAAATACCAAGCAAACGATAAAAATGAAACACACAAGATGGCTTCTGCATAATATGTGATTTACTGTTTTGTTATTTCTTTTTTTCCCCCCCACAAAACTTTTTAAATGTTTTTTTTCCTGTACTTGTTTTCAAAAATGACTTTACGTTACTAAATGACAGTTAAGTACATTATTAGAAAATTTCATTTTTCAAAGCAACTACTTTTTAAAGCACAAATTTCAATAAATATAAAGTGTCCAGCATAACAGCATATAAATGCCAAAACCATTAAAGAGGTTTTAAACTTTTTTGAATACACAACAACCTCAGAGCAGCAGTTATAACTCTGAACCTGGAGACACATGCCTCCTACCTCCTAACATTCACACAGGTGCCTGTCAGAGAAGAAAGGACTGAAAGGGGAGCTGTTCACAGTCAGAGCACAAAGCCAGGTCTGGAAGATTTATGTCCATATTACAGAGTAGTATGTTAATACAGAGCCCTCCCTCTGCAAATTACTGATCAGACACAAGAAGTTTAGAATCTGTGGGCCTAAACCAAAGTGACAGTTATTGGCCCCTTTGGCCCAAAGGAAAAATCTGTTAAGTCATTTGCTGTTGTGTTTGATATCTCGGTAGAAACCGTATTTTTATGTATTTGATATGGCCTCATTTAACCTTTTAAATTTTCCCAGTGCAATACTTTCCTTTGGCTGAAATTTATAACTCAGAGCTACATTATTAGATACTCAGGAATTACAAAGTATTCCCCGTTGTTGATCCAGTAAACTTGAACACAAATCTGTAATAGTCATGCTTCCACTGTTTTTGCCGTTTCTAACTTAGCACCCGAAATGGGTAAAAGTGTTTTAGTGTTTGTGTTTATTTTGGTAGAGTGGCCGGGATAGGCTCCGGCAGCCCCGTCACCCTGAAAGGGATAAAACGGAATAGAAGATGAATGAATGAATGAATGAATGAATGAATGAATGAATGAATGAATGAATGAATGAATGAATGAATGAATGAATGAATGAATGAATGAATGAATGATGGATGAATGAAAGATTAAAGTCTAAATAAACTGTGAATAAAAAAGTGTGCACAGTGTATTGTGTTTACAGTCTTTTGTTGGAGTTCCTGCTGAGCCTCATAAGGAGCATCCCACATCTTGGCCTTGGCCACACTCCCACCACATCCAGCAATCATTATTCAGTTTGACAATAAAAACAGCCAGACAGAGTAAAGATGTTTATGAATTTTACAGTAAAATTCTTTTTCTATTGATCCAGCGATCTTTGATGGTTCTCTTAGCCCAAATACCGGTACCTTTGGACCATTTAAATTTCACACCTGTTTGTTAAATTACCAATCTGCAACTTATTGATTTTCCATCATTCATTTTGTGTTACTCATATTTTTGTCACACACAGCATGATTCACACTTGCTAATAATTAATGTAAAAGTCTTTTTAACCGAAAGAGCAAACAAACGAAATACTTAGGTAAATAGTAGCATTTTAGATCTGTACTAGGAAAAAGTTTATTATTGAAATATTTTTGTTGTTTATCTTGTTTGTTCATTCTATTAAATGCTATTGTTTCTTTATAACAAATTTTTTTTTGCTCTTTTGGTTTTGTGTTTAGGTTTTAAACGTATTGCAGTGTCAGTGGCAACACAGTTAATAGTGTTGCCACTGATACTGACATTGATAATGCATCACACGCTAATCTGATGCAGCAATTCCAGTCAACAGCTGTTTCTAGGCTATTAGTAATTTTATTTAATGTAATTTCTTCTGATTATTAGACTTATATGGACTTAACACCCTCCTTTTTTGGATAATGCAGGAAGGAAAATAATGCAATCTTTCGGAAAATAAGGCATATTTATTCATCAGGTAAGCTTTCTATTTTAAAAGTCTAATATGTAATTTTCTAATAGTTAACTGTCAATCTACAACACTCATCTATGAGACCAAGAACATCTGAGTTTAGACACAAAGATGCACTAGCCTGTCGCATATCTGTTAAGCTGAAAGTTACTGTCATTTTTACAAGTTTGTCCAAAAGTATTGATAGAAGCAAATTAGAAATTAGAAATACCTGAGTTACAACTTTGACTGATTTTGCCTGTAAATGGAATGGTTAGATCGGTTCACCAGATTCAACAACCTGGGGAAAAGTTAATACCAACCAAAGTACTAAATAATTAACAACTAAATCAGAATAGTAATGGCTAAGTTCATGTTAGTACGCAGTGACTGGTTTTATTGATAAATGCAATAACTATTAGAAAGGGGACTGGCAGTCTTCAAAATTATAAAAAAGAAAAAAAAAACTCAGCAGGAATATTTTTTGGCCCTGAAGCAGCAGTGTCTCAGTGTAGAAAATGCTGGGTCTATGGTTGTTACCTAATCTGCAATCGGGTAAAATCATTTAGACATAACGGGTCAATCTGTGCCAAATATAAATTCCATTCAAATTTCCAAATTTTTGTTTTTTTGGATCATGTGATGTATCATGTCTAACATAGAATTAATGAGTTTGCTGATTTGTCCTTTTAGTTTTCAACTGGTTGGCTTACAATTTCCATTCTTTTTTATTTGTATTTAAATGTTAAAGCATGTATATGGATATTAATTCATATTGCACATCATCAATCAAATGATAAACACATGTTTTATACGTATGCTGACTTGGACTTAAACAGCGTTCATTTTTGGCCTCTTTTCTAAGTCCACATGTCTAACAACTGTATTTCTGCACTTCTGCACCCTTATCAGGTCTGTTTGCACACATTTAGGTAATTTTAGTGAACAAAACACTTTCTTGTTGTATTTTTTTTTTTGTTTTGTTTTTTACAGTGAACACACACACATTGGACCACATGCGCAGCAATTAGACCACATCTGAAGAGCATTACCCATTCCTCCAGTGTTTACACAAGGTCAGTCTTGATGGGAGAAAGTGGGAGGCACAGATATTGTTGTGACACTCTTTGTAATGCCTTTCTGTACACACTGGCCAGACATGTGTTTCCCCTGGGGTGCAGTGTGGTTATACTTGACGTTTGGTGTAATGAACGTCAGTGCAAGCTGACAGTTCATTCAAATTACAGATGGATGGGAAGTCAGGTTGGAGTCAGATCTTTCTTTTTTGCTGCTTGTAAAATATACTGTATATATTTTTCTTTTTTGTATCTGACATGGGGGGGATCATTACGCTTACTTTTTAAATAGAAAGCATCTAATTGCATGTAATTTTCAAAATACGTGCGGCCAGCCCTGAACTTTTTTCTTGGCCGCACAGATCCAGAGGAAGGGTTAAGGTTAGGATTTTGGTTGGGGTTAAGGTTAAACCATTAAATAGTTCATGAGCGTGACTGTTTCTTCGGCACACAGCTCCTCCAGGGGATCAAATGCGGAGAACACACTTCCCACACCTAAGTGTGTGACAGATAATGGCACTTTAACTTTAAGTTTAATTTTAAAAATGTGCAACAAAATTCAGCCTTGGACGCAGTTAAAATACAAGCAGAAAAACGCAGTAATGTGCATCTTAGCTGCACACATTACGTGTCGCCTTCATCACTTTTTGTGCCGGTTTTTCTCATAGTTTGTCTCAAAATCAAGCAGAAAGATAATTGTGTGGCCTTCATAGTTGTCCATGTTTCTTATTTACGATTCTTTGTTATAAATCTTCTGTGGGTTTTCTTTGCATATGCATGTTAAGTTATATTTTTTACACTTAAATATGTAAAAAAAAAAAAAAAAAATGAATTGGTGATTGTTCATTTTTTGTTTCTTTTAATGTCTGCATGTCAGTGTGGATCAATCCATTGTTCCAGAATTCGTATGATCATCACATTTGTATGGTATTATGTTATGGGATTATGCTAATTAAAAGGCAGGAAGCCACAGTGTGTGAGACCTGTATTATACTTAAAGATTAGTGAGCCATAATTGTAGTGTTGGGGCTTCCTACTCAAGCTTTAAATTGTGCTTCTTTACAGCTCCCATCCATTTTCATCTCCCTGTCTTTCCGCCTGTTAAAGCTCCACACTTCTGCCTCTCTCCTCCACCTATCCTCAACCTGGTTCTTGATCCTTACACTGGTAGCGGATAGTTCTGTTAGGATTAATATTTTCTGGCCCTTTGATGTCAGAACTGTATTTCACAAAGATGGAGATACAATGGGGGGGTGGGGGGGTGATGGGGATATAAAGAATAAGAAGCAGGAAGTGAAAGAGAGAGTGGGATAAGGACACAGAGAGAAAAAAAACAGGAAAGGTGTGAGGGATCTTCTGTTGGCAGCTTAATGTATAATCTCATAGTGTGTGCATGGTCTTGAGCTGTTGTGTGTATGATTTTGAATGCAACTGTATGTGAGTGTATGTGTGTGTGGGGTGGTGTCCCTCCTGGCAGCTTCTCATGCTTCCTCCTCAGGCTGTGTTTGGAGAGGCGTGTCATTGTTGCTGTGGGCTAGCAAAGGTCAACGGGAAGAGGGGTGCATGGGCCACGCTGCTGCTCCTCACTGGCTGCCAGGCAGAGGCTCCGGCCTTGTCCATTAAGCCAATCACTCACAGCCAGCTGACCCCTGACAGCCTATCAGTTTACTTGGCCTGGAGGCTGAGAGCAAATAGACAAAGGCAGAGGTGCCGTTGAGGGTTATGCTATTGGAAGAGAGGCTGGAGACAGAGCAAGAGTGACTATGAGTGCTCAGCACTCTTTCAGCTGAGGAGCCAAAGGTGAGAGCAAGTCGTGGGCGAGAGAACCCTTAATCTGTGGATGAGGCGGGCACCAGGAGCCTCCATACAATAATTACATTAGAGTTAAATAGATCCCTGTATCTGAAAGCAACACATTTATGCCCTGCAGGAGAATCCCCAGCTAATTGTAATCCACCAGGACAGAGCGGGCGCAAGACGTGCCTACTTTTCAAGTGAAGAGGTTTAGGAGAATGCTTTTGTGTCATTTACTAAATGTATTGAGTGCAAGCATGAGCTCCTTGTTCAGAAAAATCCTGACACAAATGAAAAGAATCAGCTCAAAAACTCCCACATTTGACAAACAGAGAAGAATTGATTCATCCTCTTTTTGGGATATCTGCACATCAATATGCACTTGTGCTTACATACATTATGGCCCTTGGCTGTGGTGCATGTTGGCAGCGTTGCTTGGAGCATTGCTTGAGGGATAGGTGGACGGTGGAATGACAGGATGGAGAGATAGACTACATGGAAAATGATTGGATGGAGTGAGAGAGGGGGGTGGCAAACATATCTAGCGAGTTGAGCCAGGCGCAGCCGGAGGGGAGGAGAGGTTGATCTGTTTAGTGTCCGTCTCCCGCTTTCACTGGTCATTAAAAGTAGGCTGTTATCAGACAGCACAGGGAGGACTAACCAACCAGCAAGCACAGAGCTGCATCTTCAGGTAACAGCTCCTTATCTGTTCACTGATTGCCTTCACGCTCCCAATCCGTCTGACGTTGGCATCTCAATCAGTCTTTAAATAATCTGCCTCCTTCCAGCACCAGATCCGCCTCCATGCTTACGTCTCTCCCTCTTCCATTCCAGCCCTCACGCCACACTTGTTGTGTACAGGGTGATTTTGAATATTAATGCAAGTAAGCACTTACCAAAAAAATAGTATTTTGCTGTGAGCAAATGCACCTCAGGAAGATCTTGGTAAAGAGCTTTTGGCTATATTTCCTATGATTCACAGCTGACAAGTAATGTTTTGAAAGGTTGTGCATCTCACATAAAGCCCGTCAAGTGTTCCTTCAAATCCTGGATTATTTAGGCTGCTACTTACGCTGAAGTCATGAAGTCATGTTCCAATAACAGTGACAAGTGAACAAGTGCATCATGATTGTTCTTACAGTAAAGAGAAAAATCAAATTGGCTTCCCCAACTCAAAATCAACTTTTAAAAGAGTTTCTAAGTCTTGCTGCCTATAGCGTGAATGACATGATAGAACTGGCTGGCCACTCACCTTCCACCCATTCCCAGGACCACCACTGTCAGATTTGGAGCCTTTCCTACACTTATACTAATGAAATAAGCAAAAGAGTAATTTTAGGGGCAGAAAAAAGTAATGGTTAATTCATAGGGGTGTAACAATTAAGTGACTTAATCTATTAATCAGCGTATTGAATATATAGCTACGATTCAACCAGATTGATCTGTCTAAGGGAAGTTGTTCTTCAAATCCAACTGGCCTATGTTGTTGTTTTTCTTTTGGCTTTTCCCATCAGGGGTCGCCACAGCGAATGAGTCGCATGGTAAACTTGGCAATGTTTTACGCCGGATGCCCTTCCTGACGCAACCCTCTCAAAGCAACTGGACTTTGGACCGGCACAGAATTAGAGAAGGGAACAGGGAGCAGCACGGAGTCGAACCCCGGTTTCACGGACGGAAGGCGCCGCAAACCAGCACGAGCTAAACCGGCTCCCCCAAATCCAACCGGCCTATACCCATATAAAATTGTTTCTAAATGAGATAAATTATTTATATCAATCTTGGAAAAGACTACTGATTGACGCGTTGCCGGTTTATTTTACTATAACGTGAAAAGAAGCAGTACCATCACACCGGACAACACACATGTGAGAACAGCAAAAAATGATCAATCCATCATTACAGTCCAATGTGTGGAAACACTTTGAATTTATCAAAGAAAATTTAGCATACAATGTGCTAGAATGTTCTAGTAATGTTCTGTTTAGATTATTTTGATGTGGAAAAACAACAATGGACTAAACTGTATGAAACTAAAATGTGATTGGATTTTTCATTAATTCTTTTTATTTTGTTTGTTTGTACATATATTAAGTTTGCACGTGTTGTTTTAATTTGTCAATTAAAACCTGTGGAAGAAAGTGATTTGAAAGAGATGCAAGAATGAAACATATTTGAAATGGCCCTTTGTATCCCAACAGAACTTAATTCTGAGTTGACTTTGAGGCTTCAATCGGATGTCTACATTTTCATATTTGTTAAATAAAAAAATGTCACAAAACTTGCCACTATGCAAATACTGCTTTATGCTTGACCAAATACCTCATATTTGTCTGTGTTTTAACTCTATGACACAAAACCTACACCGGGGTGTGTCAGTATGCAGGTGTTATGCTTTCTGTAAGATATTTTTACAGACTTTTCAGAAACACTGGAGACTTCAAAGGAAAGGGTACAAGAAAAATCTCTTAAATACACTGACCAAAAATATAAACTCAACACTTTTGAGTTCATACCATTTTTTATGGTATGAACTCAAAGATGTGAAACATTTTCCACATACACAAAATAACCAGATCTCTGAAATATTGTTCACAAATCTGTCTAAATCTGTGATAGTGAGCACTTCTCCTTTGCCAAGACAATCCATCCCACCTTGCAGGTGTGCCATATCAAGATGCTGATTAGACAGCATGATTATTGCACAGGTGTGCCTTAGACTGGCCACAAGAAAAGGCCACTCTGAAATCTTCAGTTGTATCACACAGCACAATGCCACAGATGTCGCAAGTTTTGAGGGAGCGTGCAATTGGCATGCTGATAGCAGGAATGTCCACCAGAGCTGTTGCTAGGGAATTGAATGTCCATTTCTCCACCATAAGCCGTCTCCAAAGGCGTTTCCGAGAATTTGGCAGCACATCCAACCGGCCTCACAACCGCAGACCACGTGTAACCACACCAGCCCAAGACCTCCACATCCAGCATGTCCATCTCCAAGATCGTCTGAGACCAGCCACTCGGACAGCTTCTGAAACAATCGGTTTGCATAACCACAGAATTTTTGCACAAACTGTCAGAAACCATCTCAGGGAAGCTCATCTGCATGCTCGTCGTCCTCATCGAGGTCTCAACCTCACTCCTTAACCGACTTGAGTGGACAAATGCTCACATGCGATGGCGTCTGGCACGTTGGAGAGGTGTTCTTTTCACGGAGGAAACCCGGTTTACATTGTTCAGGGCAGATGGCAGACAGCGTGTGTGGCGTTGTGTGGGTGAGCGGTTTTCTGATGTCAATGTTGTGGATCGAGTAGCTCGTGGTGGTGGTGGGGTTATGGTATGGGCAGGCACATGTTATGGGCGACGAACACAGGTGCATTTCATTGATGGCATTTAGAATGCACAGAGATACCGTGACGAGATCCTGGGGCCCATTGTTGTGCCGTACATCCAACAACATCACCTCATGTTGCAGCATGATAATGCAGGGCCCCATGTTGTAAGGATCTGTACACAATTCTTGGAAGCTGAAAACATCCCAGTTCTTGCATGGCCAGCATTCTCACCGGACATGTCACCCATTGAGCATGTTTGGGATGCTCTGGATCGGCGTATACGACAGCGTGTTCCAGTTCCTGCCAATATCCAGCAACTTCCCACAGCCATTGAAGAAGAGTGGACCAAGATTCCACAAGCCACAATAGACAACCTGATCAACTCAATGCGAAGGAAATGTGTCGCACTTTATGAGGCAAATGGTGGTCACTCCAGATACTGACTGGTTGTCTGAGTCCCCAGACCCCCTCAATAAAACAAAACTGAAGATTTCAGAGTGGCCTTTCTTGTGGCCAGTCTAAGGCACACCTGTGCAATAATCATGCTGTCTAATCAGCATCTTGATATGGCACAGCTGTGAGGTGGAATGGATTGTCTTGGCAAAGGAGAAGTGCTCACTATCACAGATTTAGACAGATTTATGAACAATATTTCAGAGAACTGGTTATTTTGTGTATGTGGAAAATGTTTCACATCTTTAAGTTCATACCATAAAAAATGGGAGCAATAACAAAAGTGTTGCGTTTATATTTTTGGTTCTCAATAGAAAGCTGGGTGACACCCACCACCTAATGCAAGTGTAGCAGTCTTACTTTCACACCTATTTAAAGGATATTTATTATGAAAGAAAATGCATCATATTTGAGAATTTATCTATTTTTACCTTCTACTTCAAGACTTTTTCTCCTTATTTCAACAATTGCAAACAGCTGTTTGAAAAGTAACTATGGTGATAGGAAAAGCTTTTTTTACATGTAGGAGAAACTAGCAGCTTTAAAACTCATTAGGTGCCAAAATACAGACAGCAATCCAGATGTGCTGATGTGAAATTAAGGATGTAGGTTGGGAGCTAATTGGAGAACAAGCGGAATGATTTTGAAGCATCTTTCCCCCCCCATTCAATTTGTCAGAGTTGTGACACACTAGTAGATAAAAAAGGATGGGCTTTATTGCTGACAAAATTATGAGTGCCACACATGTGTCTTTATGTGACTGCAGGATATTATTCTAGTCTCTGTACATTCCGATTGAAGGAAGAGAGATTTCAGTGCTCGTCAACAGGAGATGGTGTGACTCAAGCCAAGTTACTAAAAAACAAGAGCACTGATGTCTGATTGGAGCTTAAATTCAGTAGGTTTGCACTGAAATGTTGATGTGCCTACATGTTGTCCATAATGTCTACTTATGATAGGTGCTATTATGCAAAGTCATCAGCCTGCTACACAATAACCAATAGATTTTACAGTGAGGCCAGCTTAAAGATGTCAACAAGAAACTCCAGTCCCCCACTTCCAAATATTAATAAATTGAAAGATTTAAGGTTAGAAATCATGGTGAATTCTATTACCGTTTAAAATAATTGGAGTTCATTAGCTTATCTCCTCTTATTGAACATAGCTCAAAACCAACTGTGAAATGCCTTAAAAGGAAAAGGGAAGTACTTCTGTAAAAATTATTTTATAGGTTTGTAGGCACATCTAAAAAAAGTCAGAATATTCTGAAAACGTGGAAGATTTTTTAAAGCCTTTATTTTATGTTACTTCGATAATTTCTCACAAAATAAAAAAGTTATGGAAAAATGAAATTTTGGAAAATGGTGGTATCACACTATAATCAGATAACTAACTCAATACAACTGCTAACGTTTTGTGAGCCTTTAACTGGTCTCCCTGTCTGGGATATGCAATCAACATAGATGACTGTTGACTAGTTGTCCAGAAGGCGGTCATTAACACCCTTCACAATGAGAGCAGGCCACAAAAGGCCACGGCTGAACAAGCTAGTTGTTTACAGAATACTGTACACAATCAACAGACAATTGAGTAAAAGGAGAAATTGCCATAGGACAACGTTCCACAGTAACAGAGTTAACTTCAGCACTTGAGAGGTCTGTCAAGAGAAATCCATTCAAGAATTTGGAGGAGGATCACACAGTCGACTGAGGCTGGAGTCAGTAGATCAAGAGCTCATGCGGAGACACTTGTGAACCAGAAAAAACATCAGAAACATCTTACCTGGGCAAAAAAGAAAAAAGAACTAAGCTACAAATGACAGTCCAGCATGTCTTTTTTATTTTCCTTTCTTAAAGAAGAAACAGTGAAATGTGTTCCTTGTCTAAATGTTATTTCAAAATAAAGTTTGTGTCTCAAACATTACTAAGCCAGTGGGGACACTAGAGGTATCAGATAAAACAAAAAATGTTGTCACTTAAAAAAGACTTTTAAGGACCCACTCTGATAAAATTATGTTTTTGGTGCATGTTTTTGACATGTTTTTGTGGCCTTTTTCCTCATGATGGAAGACACAGAAAGCATAACATATTATTGCATTTCTTAGTATTTCTTTCTAATTAACTGTAGCCGTTCTGCATAAAATATGTCCCAGAAAATAACACAGGTTTTTGGATTCTGGCTAAAACGACATAATTATAATTAAAATAAAATCTGGGAACACTTTAACAATAAATTAAAAAATGATTGGAATGAGACTTTACTCTTGTGACCAGTTAGGCAACTTTAAGGTAAAATTGAAATTTTCCAAACAAGTTATTATCTAAAGGGTTTGACTGAAATTAATAGCAACTCTGAACACCCCATACATTTCTGTGTTTTTCACAACAAAGCTGGACTTTGATAGACAACTATTTGTTGCTAGTAGCAGTTTCAGTAAATGGTGTGATAGTGACTATACTTATTGACTGTACTCAGGGTTCAGAGAGAGTCAGATAAATGAACATTCCACCTCCGTCACTACTTCACTGCTGATGTCATATGGGATCTTAGACTCTGGGTGACAACCGAGTAATAACTCCTCTATCTCTCTACCTCAATCTCCTTTGCTCACTTGCCTTTTACCTAGAAAGCATACTTCTATTTTGGAGTTATCTCTCTCCCTCCCTCTTTCTCCCCAGTTTGTCTCTCGTTTCTTGCCCCGGCTCTCATCCATGTGATGTGTGATATGTATCATTGGTTAAGACTACTCCAGGCCGGCATGTTGACATTCCCCCGTGCCTCTTCATCTCTCCCCGCTGAGCTGAGTGCTGTTGAGTTGTGTTGATTAATGATATTGATTGCTCAACACACTGCTTGACTTTCAGTGAATAGAGGTGTGTGTCTGTGTATAGATGGGGATGGGAGAGGGCGGGGGGTGACAGAAAGAAAGTGAAACCAAAAGAGAGAGAAAAATTGGATGAAAAAAATTGCTCACTCAATCTTGATACAGTATTTTTTTTACCACTACCACTGTTTCTATGGAAACCATACCATAGTGATAAAAGATGGAGGGAATACAGATTAAAGGCAAGGGGAGGTTTAAAAAATGTTTAACTTACTGAAAGAGCCTGAAAGTCCATTCAATCCATGTCCTAATATTGACAAATGCCAATGCGACACATGTTTAACGTTGGGCTGTGATGAGCAGGAAGGAATTGGGTTGTGGTTCCATCAACACAGGCTGCAACACATTCATGACACTAAGAGACGGATGTCAATATCGCTTTCAGAATGGTCCTTGACACCTAATAAGTTTTGTCAATGGAAGTGAGTAAGTGTCAATACCTTTTAAGGAGGTCAAACTCCCTTCAATAGAAAGCCCAGACAAAGATCACAGCTTAGTCTGATTTGTAAAACTGTGCTTATATCTATATGCTTCCTTCAAAAATCTTGATCTAATATAGACGGCAGAGCTGTTGTTTCAGCTTAACTGAAATGTTAAATGATCTTTCCTAAAAACACTGCCATGGAGGTATATCTTTTTTTTAAGTGTGTGAAATTAATCTAAAATCCCAGTGAACCGAAACATGATATTATCCAATAAACTTTAAATTTTAAGATGCAGATTTCCCAGTGTACTTTGCTTCCAATATTTAGACAGTGAATTATTTCCTTTGTTGGTTTTAATTTTTTTAAGATGAGACAATCGTGGTTGTAGAAAGGGGGGGGGGGATTTCCTGATGATGGGTCTTCCTGTGGGGAGACTTTTACCACAACTTTGCTTTGGTTTGCAGGCTCCCATGAAAGCTTGAATCCCACAGAAAAAAATGTAAAACACTGGTATGAAGTGTGTGTGTGCATATTTATTATAGTGTGTCAGTAGAAGACAGGATGGAGGGTGTGTGAACCAACATTGGTCCCACTGAATCAGCTTCCTTATAGAAAAAAAAAGAGTGTTGTTTCTCTTTCGGCTTTTCCCATCAGGGGTCGCCACAGTGAACAAGTCGCATGGTAAACTTGGCAATGTTTTACGCCGGATGCCCTTCCTGACGCAACCTTCTCAAACCGGGCTTGGGACCGGCACAGAGGTAGAGAAGGGAACAGGGAACAGCCTGGAGTCGAACCCGGGTTTCACGGACGGAAGGCGCCGCAAACCAGCACGAGCTAAACCGGCTGTATATAGAAAAAAAAAGAGTAGAGAGGATTTTTGATTGTGCTTTGTCATTAGTGTTTGTGTGAGCACATACAAAGCACATTAATGAAGTAAGGTATTATTTTATACTCATTTTACTATCTGTTCCACATCTCACTAGAGCATGTGGTTTTGAAATATGTCTCTACATGCATAATTCTGTCAAACTCCAACTATGAACAGAACAAAAACAGTACAGAAAAAAATAAGAAAAAGGACAATGCATGCTAAAAAAATCAGCATTTTGAATAATGTTGTTCAAAACTTTTCAGTAAACTGATTCTGAATAAATCTGAATGTGCTCATCGCATAATGTGCTGTTAATATTCTTTTTTCTTTTTTGATTAAATGCATGTACATTTTTGTTGGACAGCTTGTGCTGCTCAAATGGTCTTGTCTGGCTATTTCTTGTTCTCCCAGCTGTCCTAACACTGGCCTGTGTTGACAATAAACACAGCTGCAGGTCACAGAGGCCTTGCTCTCGCCGGAAAAAGGGTACCGCGGGCCAGTGGGGGGGGGGGGGGGGGGCATACAAAGAGGAAAAATGAAAGTACAGCATAGAGAGAGCTCCCCTCTGATTAAAAATTGGAAAACAAAAATGCCCACCTGCATGACAAGAGACAAGTAGACATCTGTGGTCAAATATATACTTAAAGTTAGACTAAAGAGAGCAATGATATGAAGGATGGTTCTAAAGACAAATATGTATATAAAGATGATTATATCTAAAAGTCAAAATAAAAAGTGAATTGACAGATTAGTTACTTTTTAATTTTAGATGTTTATTTCTAACATTGATTGAACAGACAGGAAGTGATTGAAGTAAAAACGTAGAGGCTTAGATTCTAGGAAAAGCTAGAAACAAAGCAGAATTATAGATAGAAACCAAAAACACAAAGATACAAAGTCCTACACCAAATATTACATGTAGTCCAATACAAAATGTTAAATATACTACAACGAAAATCATTTTTTTTATATGACCTACAGTTTTATGTATCACATGAAAAATTTTATAGCAGTCAGTCATTTTCTATGTTTTTTTTTTTAAAATATGATATTAGCATTAGAAATAGACGCACCACCATTGAGTATCTGTGACCTTTTTATGATTGATTGACAGATTGTCTCGCCCTGTGAGCAAGTCGTGGCCATAAAATACAAGTTGTTTTCTTAACCCACCTTTTTGTAGGTGTAGACTCTCCTGTGAGGGTCTCTGCAGGGGAAATGGAACCTCACACAGATCTTTCTGCTCATTCCCATTCATGTAGTTCAGCAAACACTAGCAAGCCTGCACACACTTGTGCCAAAAAAGAAAAAAGAAATCTCTACTTGACATGTTCTTTTGCGGCCCCTAAGGACTGATCAGGCACAGCTGTGACTTGGGAGGTCATGACGCTCAGAGGGGTCAGACTGAGCAGACTCTGAGAGAGCCCAATGCAAGGTCATAGGTCACTCCCAGCAGCCTTAGCGGTGTGAAAGGTCATGGGTCAGAGTCTCACCACGATGCGTCTGCCGGGTAGGGTTTCAAAAGCCAGGCTGGGCCAGTGAGGAGCACAGATTTATAGATACTGAGTCTTGCCCCAGTCCTCAGCCAAAGGTAATTACACAGAATATGAGCATGCCCGTTGAGGCTTGGCCGCCATATTTCATTTCTACCCTGAGCCCCTGTAGACTAAAATAATACATGAGAGAGCCAGGGAGAAACGAGAGGCAGGACCAGGGGGGCAGAAGCCAAAAAAAAGGAGATCCATTGAAGCAAGGTAAGCAAAGGTTAAAAAAGGAAAGATTTGAGAAAAAAACAAAAGGAGTAAAAAAATGAGTGAAAAACCAAGTCATTCACTTTAACACCAAGGGTAAGAGGGCTGATAGTTAGAGTGTAGGAGGATTTGTAAAGTCGAAGGTTCATATTTGTTACTATACAAAACTTCATTTTTAGCAACAAGACCTTTGACGTCACATTCCAGTAAGACAGGGAGAAGGTCGCAGGGATCGTCCCTTGGGAACGCCGGGAGCCAGAATGACATGGAGCACGGACAGCAGGGAGCGACAGCCTCGCGAGAGGAGAACATACGAACAGATGGAGCAAAGGGTGGGGGGAGTGAAAGAAAAGAAGAGCCCAGAAATTAGATTAGTTGAAAATGTGAAGTTTTAACACAGCAGACTTGATATCCTTCTCAGAACAGTTTCCCGTGAGAACCTGAGCGAGCCACCGCAGGCTCATCCAGATAGTTCAAACATATTTACCCCTCATTGGAAGGTACAAATTAAATCACGCTCTCCACAAAGAGGGGATGTTTTCCCCTTCTGTTTTGATGTCATGGTAGTGGGGCGGTATAACGTGGGGGTCGTTCACTGTGGCCCACATGCATTTGTCTTGGAGGCCATTCATCTTGTTATAAGCCAACCAACCCCCACCCACCCAAAACCACTTCTTGATTTTAGGATTTTATCAATCCATTTTCCAAAAATCACCTTAACGCCTTCCTCTGCTTTAATACCCGCCACCTCTCACACATACTTTATAAAATTCTCCTGCTTTGTAAATTGAGACAAGAATTGAGTTTTTGAATCATTGTACAGCCTTCTAGCTCCTCCCCTAACAATACTATAGCATGTTTTATTGAAGTTTATTCCATGATTAGATAATTGCATTGATTTGAGACTTGGCTGCCTCCTATTCTTTGGGTAAATATGGACCTTGTCTCAAACTTGGGGACACACTGCAGGCTGTGACCTTCAACCAGAAAGTCAATGGGTTGCTGTCACTCAGTCTTTGAATGATTTACATTCCTGTACTATAGGGAAAAGATGTCGACCTCCTTTTAGATGCCTTTTTTTCTTAACTCTTGTTGTCTCTCTGTGTCATTACTGTTTTCATGTACCACTTGTTTGATTTGTTATCCTGTCGTGGTGCCAACTGATATATATTTCCAAATAGGTTTCTTACTGACAGGAAAGAAAGATTAACTAATGTTACTAGACACCTATTCTGAAATGAGAAAAGGATTCCTGAGTCCTTCTTTGGTTTCATCCTAAAATCTTACAGTTGTCTAGCCCTATTCTAGCTTCCCCTGTGAGAAAAAAACAAACCACAACTGTGACGCTCCAGTGGAAAAAAAGATTCTTGAGTCACGCAAGTACAAAATAACTCACTCAATTAAAAACGAGTGAACTCATTCAGAAAGGAAGCATATGTAACCTACTCATCCATGCTGAGAAGATGCTCAGAGAGGGAGGACTGGAGGAAACGGAGAAGTGGGGTGTGTTTAGGGGATAAGGCAGGCGGCCAGCTGAGAACAAATTCTGTTTCAGTTCCCAACTCCCCAAAGAGAGGTGGGAACCAGTAAACAAACCAAGTAAGAAACGTTTTCCTCCTTTAATGACAAATGGAAAGAGTCTAAGAAAGAAGCAGGGGATGAGGAAACCATGGAACGGGTGTGTCAGCTGTCAACCTTTATGTGTGTGGGTGTGCCCCTGCCCTGTTTGTATGCAGGCCTTCAGCCTACACAAAGGCACAGAGGGGGTATACACACAGATGGGTAAACAAAGCCATTGTTTACTATTTTGTATCTTATTATGTTGGGAGAGATCTGTTGGTATTGATTTTTCTCAGTCAGCTAGAAGAAGAACCGAGGTTAGCGGTACACGTTCCCATCGGATGCTGCATCTTTACGCAAACAGTCTTTACAGACTCCCTTGCAGAGTGTTTTTACTCCACACCACAGCCGAGTCTGTCATGCCCTTGTCAGTTCCTATCACAGTGTTTGCACCTGAAGTAAGCAGATCCAGATTTCAGGTCTCCCTTACTCCTTTGAATCCCCATCGTTTTGGGTTCAGATCTATTATGGCCTCAGCCCAGGTCGGGTCTCCACTCCTGGGGTCATAGCCTTTCAATCTCAGGGGCTCGACTTCTGCCACTGCTGCCTGACAAATCACCCCATGACACACACACAAAAAAGCACTCGGGCCCCAGCATGAGTGGGGCAAGTTCCAAGCAGCTCCGCCAATCCCAGCTCAGTTACAAGCAACGGCAGTGAGCTGCTTTTGCTCCACTCCCACTGGATTTGCACAAAGGGGAGGAAACACCATGAGGGGAAGGAGAGATGAAAAAAAGAGAGAGGCCAAAAGGGAGAGATGGGAAAAGGGAAAGAGATGGGTGGAAGAAAGAGACATTTGGGTTCTTTCATTTGGTGGACTATGATAAATGGCCTGGCCTTTAGCTGGTCTCTGCTCCCCCAGAGCTCACTCTGGGCCTCCTCTGACAAGAGGGTCTTTGAAAGAGACTGGACCCCACAAATATTCCTCTTTGTCCCAGACTTAGCTAAGCCAAGACCCCATTGCTCTGACTTTAATCAAGTAAAACCAGCAAAGCGAGGGTCTGCTTTTAAGTCTAAGAGTCAATCACTGTGTGTGTGTGTGTGTGTGTGTGTGAGTGTGTGAGAAGGAGACAGTGTGTGTGCACGAATGTATTCCGGGAGCTGCGTTTGTGTGAGGAGAGACAGAAAAGACAGACGGGGGGAGAAGAAGAGGAAAAGTCAGTACACTGCTTTAGTCTGGCACGTCGCCCCATTACCCCTTTAAAGACGTTCAGAGCTTTGCCTTCAGGGTAAGTGGGTAGATTTGGAGAAGGCAGAATTAAGATACACCCTGAAGACACGTTACAAACTGACTCAGCGATCAAAACGTCTTTTCAAGTTCACCTCTAACAAGGAAAAGCCGTGGTGACAAAAAATGTCTTGTGAAAAAAATAAACAAGTGAGCATCTATTCCTCTCAGCCGGGGTGTTTTCGGAGAAGACTAATCTCAGCTTGAGCTTAGTGTTTCTGTTTTAAATAGGTTCATTTCTGTGGGAGTGAAACTTCTTAAAGACCCACTGATTAAAATTGGGTTTTTAACCATGTTCTTGTGGTATTTTTCTCATGATGGATGACAAATAAAGAGAAAATTAAGCTTAAAATTGTTTCTCTGAGTATTTACTTATTCAAAGCATTTTGAATCAGAAGCCTACACAAAAATACCATTGGAAAAAGCTTGTAGTAGTGATGTAAATGCTACAATCGGCGGGTCATCAGCTACCTGCTCCGCTCCATTCTGATGCATCCACTTGTAGGCGACTAGATCCATGAACACCTTTGTTTTCTGAGCTGGTATCTGGCTCAAGACTGTAAGCCTGGATAGCTCCAATATTACTAGCTATTTTTGTTTTACCAGTAATGTTAGGTTGGGGATGTGATGGGGCTGTAAATTAGCGGGAGAGACTGTAAACAGATGGAGGATAGGAAATGAGGGTGGGCTTACTCCACGCCAACAGCTCCACCCACAAGTTAGAGGTGAATTTCTAATAAACTTCTGCTGCTCTGCAGGAACTATGTTCTAGAAAATGACAGGTTTTTTTTCTCTCTTTTTTTTTTTTTTGGCTGAAAACTGTATAATCATTAATAAGAAAACGCTGAAAATGTTTTTAAAGTAGATCAAAAAATGATCGGAGTGGGTCTTTAACACAGTAGTTTAAATGGATGAAATAGTGATTGAGAAGTTCAAATACATCCTCAATCTACCCGATGGTTGTGTTTATGGAAAGAGACTGAATGTTACTTAATTAAAAACTATGAATTGCTTTTTATAAAGATACTTTCAGAAAGGGTATATGTTTTTTCCACTCAAGCATTTTATTTATTTTTTTTACTTTGGATCAAATGGCATTGTGGGTGGAGAGTGGAGGTTATGGAGCTTTTTGCCTTTTGTCAACCCTTAAAATTCATTTCTAAGCCCCGCTTTGTCTCTCACACTTCCTCTCCCTTCAATGTCATAGTCATGTTGTGCCTTGCCTGCAGCCATTTTGGAGAGCTGGATCAAGGCTAAAACTTAGATCACCTCCTTGTTTCTTCAAATCAAAGATGAATATTGTGTATCTTGATGTGCTTAAGTGCACACATGCATTTCTGCATTTCACATCCATAGGCTCAATGTGTCCACATTTATTCACTTATCCAAGTGTATGACGAGGTTGAACCTCTGTGCCAAACAGTGCCATGGTGCCATAATCTCCACCCTTGCCCAGTGGCCCAGATTAAATCCAGGCTTTGATCCACCCCCTAATCTGAGTTTACAGGCTCGGGGCTGAGGGTGGGTGCTCTACTCTGCCTGCCAGCTAGATTCTGTTAGCTTTTCCCCTTCAAGGAGGCCTTGTCGTTTCAATGTCTCCTTGTTCCAGCCCCCCACCCCCACCCCCCACCACTGAACTGAAGAGCTGGCAATTGAAGGAAGCTTTGGATGCCTAATACAGCACAGGGCAGAATTAGCCCCTTTAATTCCTGTCATGATTTCAGATTTTCAGATTCTAGAGCTCTTTTTATCACTTTTGTATCAGTATTTACAAAAAGCAAGAAAAAGAAAAACTTCCAAATATTTCTGATTTGATTGGAGTTTATCACTTGGAGCCTACACACGTTGGAACAGACCTAAAAAAATAATAATTCCATTGCTTGTTTAAGTTCAACTGCAATGTCACCAGTTCAACTTTAGTATACCCATGTATCCACACTCTCACGTTTTGTGGTTGTAAAATTCAGTCTGTGTGGCATTCTCTTTTGAAGTGAAGCGTTGTTCATTCGTTCAGGGTCAAACACATCCAAAGTCTCAGTTGGAACCAAAATCTAGAGACTTGGCTGCACTTTAATGCTACAGTGAGTTTGATTTACTGCCCATCTGCGACTGCACAAACATTCTTTGACAAAGCCCAGACAAAATGAATAAGAGTTCAGGAGACTTACCATCGTTAACCAATTTACCGGTTTATATAAACAAGGCCAAGGGTGATTAGAGCAGAGTAGGCCTAAAGTAATAGTTTACAGCACAGCACATTAAAAATAATTAGCCTTAATACAATAAAGTAAGAGGAATGTGAGAGCAGCGAGACTGGACTGAGCTGCTGCATTAATACTAGCTGTGCTGTTCTGCATTAAGTGCTACAAGCTTTGGTTGACCGTGTTCAAAAATGTTCTTAAGCACAAAGATAACTGACAGTGTGACAGTTTCAGTGTGCTGCAGTTACAGTGACTGCTGTATTTTACTTAAAATTAGCAGTGACTTCTCAAAGACACACAGATTGTGGGACTTATCTCAAAAGTGTTGAGAGATCACATGTTCCATCTTTTAGAGTGACATAAGTGATCCTTCAATGCTGTAAACTTGGACACAGGAAAGCCGACAAAGCTGAAAGACAACATGTGGACTCAAGTCATTGTTTGTCTCTGAAAATCTCCCTTGTGCTTGTACAAACCACAGTAAGTCCACCACTCAGGCAAGACAGTAACACAGTGTACTGTGTGCGCAGTATCATTACTATCACTTGTCAAACTCATCATGTCAGTGCTAAGCTTTAAACACCACTGATTTTTCCCCCCTGAGGCTTCTCTGAACACAACCACATCCCACACATGTTCACTTGAGTGTGAAACAGACAAGAGCAGAAACACATTGACTGATCAACATGCACGCACCCATGCAAACACAGCCCTACAAAATTTGGCATGTCATCCACTCTACCTTCAGAAAAGCCTGGCAAGTCATGTGTGATTTGTCTTGCTTATTGGCATAGGTTGACCAATTAACGCCCCAGTGCTAGACTGGGATCACTGGCTTTCTGCGTGGTGGCTGAGTGTGAAATGTACCATAAATCTAGGGTGTAGCCCACACCACATAAGGGTGGCACAAAGGCCTGGTAGAGTTCATTTCAGTTGACAGCATGGCAAAACAAGGTTCAGCAGGTCTGGATCACTGATCTCATTTTTTTACCCTCTGGGAGAAGCTTTATGCTCAAATTGTGAGTAGTTGTTTCTACGTGAATCGCAATTTCACAAAGATTTTGCACATTTGGACGTCACTTTGCTTTTTACCAACTCGTCTGGTCTCGTCTGCGTCTGGTTCTGTGTCAAAATCATGTGAGCGATGAGCCTTAGATCCTTGAATCTGATCTCAAAGTGTCCCTAAACAATCACTTACTAGAAAGATATAGCAGGTCAAGGGGTCACCCCTCTCTCTTGTTGCTGCCTGATAAGAGATTCATTAGTTTGGGATTATCTACAGGTAAGTGAAGAATTGAGAGGTTAAAAGGTTAAAGAGGAGAAAAAGGTCACAAAGAATATACCTTTTTTTTTATTGTGGATGTCTTTTTAGTTTTCGTCTGGTGTTTTGCAAGCCTTCAGTAAAAAGTTATATCTATGTGTACATGACAATTTCTCCCCTTAGATTAAAAACCAAGGTGTTCTTTTTTTTTGTCTTAGATGTGGGCAAGAGAATATCCTTCATGATGTAATGCATGACCCTTAAATACACAGCCAACAAGCTTTTCTCCCCTTTTCTTTCCTCACATCTCTTTATTGGCACTTTGTAATATGACTCTGGATGTGAGTGTGTCAGTTTGGCCAGAAGGGTAATTAGGGTTGTGAAGGTTGTCTATAATGGCATTGGCATCTCATCCTAAACTTGGCTGAGGAGCGGAGGTCTCTTAGAAGGTCTTGACCTGCAGTCCCCACCTTTTCCTCCTCTTTTTCACTGGAATAATAATTATGTCTACATTACTTGGCACAGAAAGGATGTAAATGAACGCTGGGGGTTGTTGTGCTAAAATGTGGCCAAGGTCAAGCATCCAGCTGTCAGCTCATGTTTGGGACTAATCGTTTATGTGCTTGTACCACTCAATACTCGTTGCCTCATTTTCTCTGGGCATGTCAAACTCTTTAACTCAATGTCTTGCTTTTTTTTTTTTTTAATCTACAGTTTTCTAGCTTCTGATTAATGCTCCTTTGTATGTTTGGCTCTTCATTTATTTGAAAGCAATTACCAAAGACCAAGAACCTGCATGTATGATTTAACTTTGTTAATATTAGATACATGTTAATATTGTAAATATTTGTTCAAGAAAAACCTATATTTTATGCTGTTACCATTTATTCTGAAAAATAAGCTTAATTATTATTTCTCAAAGTTAAATCTGTTTCTTAATATTATTCATTATAGTTCAGTTTGTCCTGAAATATAGGCATAGTTTTAACCCTTGTGCTATTCTAGGCACTTTAACATTGGGAGTTGGGTCATCTAGACCCCACAAGACAGTGCGCTGAACCTTTTTTCTTCAATGATTTGTGATCTTCACTGGTGTCCATGGATTACATGAAATCCTCTTCATCTTTATCCACCTGTGTCATGGTAGGGATAACACGTCAATGTACGGGTGGGGTCATAGGATAGCATCAGGGTTATGTAAAACATCGGAGAGGTAATGATTTGTTTGCTGTCATCTAATTGTTTTGTCATGAATTATTAAAAGTAAATTTTTCTGTAATTTTGAGAAAAAAAGTGTAAGATAACAATACCAATAGTTTTACAAAATAAAAATAATGATTTCTTTAGACTCTCATTACCACGGCCATTGCCACTGCCCACTTTTCTAAGCCAAGCCCTGTCCCAACACTTAAAAAAAGTGGCAGGTTGCAGAGTTCAAGTCCTTCGAAATGTGAATCGAAACAGCTGCCTCTAATCACCAGCACAAGCTGGGCTTAAGGGCCTCTCAGTTTCACCCCTCATCTGCCTGGAATTTTGAATTTCCTGAGCGGAGATCAAATGGCAGCTCATGTCAGTGAGACCTTTGATATATGGACACCCATCTCGCGAGGGCCTTCTGCATCGGGATTTACGCTTGACAACACACTTGGTGTCACCTCCTCTCTCGGCAGAAGTTCCCCAAGTCCTGGAAACATTGGGCCCCTTTGATGGCACAGCAGAAGCCCCCTCGCCCCCCTGGAGTGCCGAGCAGTTATTTATTAAATTTGTTGTGCCCACCATGGTACGGTTTCAGTAGGCCACTTAGTTTTGGATTGCACCCTGGATCTTTCAATTATGTGGTTCATTTCACCTGCTTGTGTTCCTTTACCCCCCAGGATCAAGGGCCCAAGGGATCACATTTAATTATTTCAAAACAAGAACTCCGGAGCGGGCCCCACAGATCTATCTACAGATTTGTAACATCATGCTTTCCTATCTATTGCTCCATCACCACTACTTTAAATAAGCAATATTTAGGCTGTTAGTAAAGGAACTAAGAATCTACTTCCTCTAGCTCCCAACAACTCATTACTCGGGTCAATAAAGAAATTTGTCTGTCTAACAGGAAGGTAAATAAAAGAGCAGAATATGGGATTTCCAGAATTCCGTACTAGTTGGCTCTCATATGGACCACATTAGTGTCCTGTCTTGATTGACAGCTGCTTCTGTGTATAGCCAGAAGCTGAGGCGAGGGGGAGACAGGAGATGATTATATCCAAGGTAATAAGTATGGGTTCTCCTCAGCAGGCATGAAGATGCTATCGTGACTTGCTTTGGCCAGAATGAGTTCAAGCATGGAGGGATGATTTTCGGTTTGTTACGCCATTGAACATTGTCTCTATGTGCCCACTTGTGTTAAAAATACATGCACTCTCAAATTCTTGTGATTCCGTGCTTCAGCACATCAGGTTACAAAAGAACACTTGTCCTTTATTACATGACCAAGTTTCAACTCATTTTTTTTAATGTATCAGAAAATAGTTTTAGGGAAATTTTACTTGTTCAACCAATCTTAAAATTGTTACATTGTTTATAATAAAAAACAAAAGAAAATTTCTGTTGCCTTTCAGTTTTTTAAAAATCCTTCCTCAAATGCAGTTTGACATTATAAAATGTCATGATATAGTTCAATTTATTGTTTTTTAAATCTATTTTTGTGTTTTCTCTAATGTTTCTTGACATTGAGAGACAGCATAAAACTTGCAACAGTGGCTCAGGTGGTTGAGCGGGTCGTCCAATTACCGAAGGGTTGGTGGTTCGATCCCCGCTCCCACCAGCCAAAAATGTCGTTGTGTCCTTGGGCAAGACACTTCACCCTCCTTGCCTCCAGTGTGGCTCCACTGGTGTGTGAATGTGCATGAATGGTCCCGGTGATGGTCAGAGGGGCCGTAGGCGCGAAATGGCAGCCACGCCTCTGTCAGTCTGCCCCAGGGCAGCTGTGGCTACAACCATAGCTTACCGTCACCAAGTATGAATGAGGAGTGAATGAATAATGGACACAATGTAAGCGCTTTGGGTGTCTTGAAAAGCGCAGATAAATCCAATCCATTATTATTATTTTTATTGCAATAATTGACTTATACTTCTATAGAGCTGGATATGACTTAAACGATATTCCAGAGGGTTTTTTTTTTTAGTTGTGCACAGTTTAATTGCATATAATGGTGTGAAAAATAAAGAAAATGTAAAAGGGCATTACTTCTTTGATTGTTTTCCATTTAAAAGATTTCAATTCGAAATAAATGACGAGACTAAATACATTTGTGCTAATCTATCTAGCACTTGAGCAAGGCTTTCAGGTGTGTATCAGAGCATTTACAGCCATTGAACAGCCATTCATCTCATTTAAGCCAAAAGAAAAAGGCCATGTTTCCAAGTTAGTTCCATTCAATCAAAACTTTTTTTTGATTATATATATATATATATATATATATATATATATATATATATATATATATATATACACAAATTATAACATACATGTATGCATACGTTATAATGCTGCATTATTCTTTTCCACCTGCAAATTTTGCTGTTGCATTTTAATGTTTTTTTTTTCTTTTTTCTTTTTTAATACACGTAAATATTGAGCTCATGCAGAGAATAAAGTTTAGTCCCCACAATGTATTGAATAGCTTTGTGATTTAAGAGCACTGTTTTCTTTAAGAGTGTCCAATCATTAAAATAATTCATTACCAGCGAATACTGGAGACTCCACAATGAATCAGCTGGCTTTTTATGTTATGGTAACAGTGTTGTGTGACTAGCTGAGAAAATGCTTGTGTGATCTGCTGAATTACTGCTTTGGAACCATGGGGGAAACATGAATACTAGAACCCCACTGGACATTCAGAATATATTTCCTGTGGCATACAGCAGTTGTTTTCTAAGGCACAGTGCAAAAAAAAAAAAGATCTTGTTAAACCTCAGCTTTTCCTCAACCTTTTCATTTCATAAATCAAACCAGTAAAGAAGATTGGCTTTGATACTAAAGTGTTTGGGGTGGCAAAGTGACCACTTTCTGACCCTGAAGAGAGGAACCCTGCCTGACCTTAAGACTAGAGTTCAAATGGTCAATTACAAGTCAGTGATGGGTGTGTGTGTGTTTTAGGAGGGGGAGGTAGTCTTTATTGAAAGGTTTATGCTTGTATGAAGGCTGCATGGACTGCATTCATTGATTGCTAATGTTTTCTGTTGCAAAACGTGCTTCTATTCAGCACATGCACGTGCTAACACTCAAAGAAATGGGCAAATATTTCCAACTTTACAAAGTTTCATTTACTAAATCCATTACCAACACCTCCAAATGCATGCTTATTTCTTTCTGTCTACCTCATCGCATTCTCTTTTATCTCTGTTATCATCCTATCTTTCTTGCCATTCATTTGTCTCTCCTGTCTCAGCTACCGAGCTGGCTATCTATCCTTTTAATGAGCTTCATGGATCCCTCTAAAGAGTTGTCAAACCCTCCTCACATAGCCATCGCTTTTGTTGGGCTCAAACCGGGGCATAAAGAGCAACAACCCTGTGCAACCTTGCAGGAAAAAGTTGTCACTTCAACAGAGTTCACACTAAAACATTTCTGAGAGAGGTTACAAGTGGGATTACAAGTGAGCCACAAGTGGTTTTGAAAGACTTCAAGCAAGTTGATGCATGACTCATAGCACTTTATTTTAATTTTTTCAGTGATATTATAGATTGCATTTGTTAACATAGAGTTCAGTCAGAAGTGTTTTTAAGATGCTGTGAATTGATCCCAGTTTAACTTATCTAACTTAAATCTGTAGCATCTGCTTCAATTTGCTTAAGAACCCATGTTTAACTCTGACCAGGGAGGGAAAATACTGACAGACATTAAGTATCATCAATTTTCAAAAGTTCAAAACAGACAGAAAACATATCATCTCTGAAGCTGAGGGTGAGAAACTTCACAGGGATTTTCCTTCTGACATCACCTTCCCCTAATTTCTTCAACCTCGTCGTTCTTGGGGCCAGCATGTGAACATCACTCATAGTGTCTGCACAAGCCAGACACTCAGTTTATCAGAAACACCTTCTCTGATGGCAAATCCAACCAGTTCTCTCCAGGGGTCAGAATAACAGGCAGCAAGGCTAATGCACTGAATGAGGAATGGACTGAAGACAGTGAAGAGTGTTTTCTTGTGTATGTGTGCGTCAGTGCCTGCTCAGCTGCTATTGGAATATATGTTTTTCAGGGTATGATGTGTATGACTAGTCTGTGAAGGTTATACAAACACACAGGAGTGTTATTTATATTCTCAGGAAATTGTGGAGCTTTCTGTCAGATCTGGCCCACTCTGGCCTGAACTGGCTCAGTCTTGTACTAGACTTAACCTATTTTCAGCCCACACAAAGCAAGTGATACACAGAAAAGCGGAACTGAGCTAATATGGCTGTCAGTGACAACCCCAGTGGCTAAACTCTGTCAGTCTACAGCTCAGAGTCCACCTCCACAGATGGTCCAGCAGTCTTAAGAATTCACCCCCAGGGTTTTACTGCTCTGTTGTATAGAGGACTGTCACAGCACTGGGAGCATGTGGTTTAGATATGGGAACAGCATCCTCCAAGAGCTCTCATGGCTTGACGCAATGAGATGACTTCCCCCAGTAAAGGCAAAACAACTGGCCATGACTAGTTTGTTTCTTTTTTTCTGACAGGACACAGCGTACAGCCAGGGAAAAAAACAAAGCTGCTGCTAGGAACATTGCATTCTAATGGCATGGCCAAATATTTTAAGCTTTTTATTTTTTCAAAGTCAAATTTTTACTCTCTCGGATTTGATGGATTAAATGACACTAATGTGATGCCATGTTTCCTGCATGTAGTCATCAATGAAGAGATATGGGATTTAAATAGGATATCATTTTTTATTAAAATTGTATTTTGACAAAACATTGAAAAGAGCAAGCACAATTAGTAAATTATACATAATGTGACTCTGATAAACATGAACACACCCAGCATTCATTTGTTTTTCTTTGTTTTACATAACAAAAATGAATGCAAAAGGTGAAAAACACATGAGAACACAGCTTATGCATGTATCTTTTGATTTATTGTTAAAGAACAATGACGAACTTGCTGATGAAGGTGAGAAAAAAAAATATAAGAATTAGATGTCAGAGGAGAAGAAGAAATGGTATGTGTACACTTGTCTCCCACTCCAATTTCACTGATAAGGGTTTAATCTGGTTTAAAATACTATCAATTTAGAGACACTGTTTTGTCAAAAGTGCTTAACGTGATGCTAAGAAGCATATTCTGTTACAGTGAACATACAGTGAGATGTTTTAGACAGATCTTTCCTGCTGAAAAATTGGATGTCAGTATAAGGTTTATGAATGACCATCTAAAGGAAGACATGGAGAAAAAAAATTATATAAACTACATCAAAGTTACTAAGATGCTACGTTCACGCCGAGCGTGTCTCATAAGAACATGCTAACCACAGGTTCTTGAACACACTTATATCATATGGGGTTGACTTGACTGCCGCTACCCAATACCAGCACATACAGTTGAATGAGACTGAGTAAAATGTCAAAGCAGTGCAATTTATGCAAAACTTGTTGCTGATTTTAATTTCACAGCTCTATTCCGATATGTGAGAGACTTGATCTGATATAATTCCACCCGGACAAACCCCAATTCCTAATTTCTCCTTTAATGTTCAAATGGAGGCAAACCTGCGAATAAAATTGGATGTCATCCATGTGTCCCTGTCAAATCCAAGTTCCAGATTAGTCAAAATGAAATTGGTTTAACTTTAAATATGCGTTCAATAGACGTGTTTTTTATGTAAACCCCGAAAACGGTCTTAAAAACGTGGGTAGTGACACACGAACATGAGAGTTTTGAATGCGAAAGCCTGAAACATCCATTTACATAGACTTTTAACCCTTAGAAGACCTCACCCTTGCATTGACGTGTTCTCCCTACCATGACAAAGGTGGATAAAGGTGGAAAGATTTCATGTAATCCATGGACACCAGTGAAGATCACAAATCATTGAAGAAAAAAGGTTCAGAGCACTGTCTAATGGGTCTAGATGACCCAACTCCCAATGTTAAAGTGCCTAGGATAGCACAAGGGTTAAAGTGCCTAGGATAGCACAAGGGTTATTGAAAGTGGTTGTTTCCTGTGTGAACACAGCTTAACAGAATGTCAAACAAGGCTGCTTAAGGTGGATCTGCTGAATTCCCATGATAAAAGACAGGCTCATTTTGTTTCTTGCTTTGATTGGGAAGTCTCATAGAACAGTAAACATGAAGTGTAAAGGAGTTTGAGAGACATAACCCCGGTTAACAAAAGTCTAGTTTTTCATGGTAATGGATTCAGTTCTACAAAACCATGTAAGAGTCTGTGCCATGAAAGATAGGGACAAGAAAGGAAAACGTATCGAGTGTGCTTTGGGTTCTTTTTCTGCGGTATACTTCTTAATGCATCTGACACAGGGTAATAAGGTGAGTGTGATGCTTGATGAGTTCACAGGCCATGTCACAGCACTTGTCACCTGTGCCACATTGTAATCAAAGATTATGAGATTAATGATGATGTCTCACATATACTGTCTTTCCATTTCATTTGATTCAAGAGAGCTGTGAGGTCGCTGCAGAGGTGGGACTTCTCTGACCTCCTCAATGTGTGTTTCATTTATACATAATAAAGTTGAATTGCTTTGACTGGTGCCCCTCTCTTTTTCTGCTCAGGTGTTTTGCAACACACTCAGTCGTCACATCCCTGTGTCCGGTGTGTCCTCTGTCAGACTGTTTTCCACTCCCACTGACCTTTCATTCTGCTCACACATCTGTCCTCTCAGTGGACAGGCCTTTGCATGGTGGTGCTTCTCATGTTCAACGTGATCAATACAAAGAGCAGGGAGTTCGCACACAATCTCCCACTGACTAAACGAGAAGGATTAAAGGCTGCAGATGCCGCCAGGTGGGTGTGGGTGTTCTTTATGTCTTTGTTGTCTAAAATATATGTGTGTAAAAGCCAAAAATTCCTGTGAGCACACTCAGACACACATTTTCAGTTTTATAAGCCATGAAGAGGAAAAGAGGCCAGAAAGGAATCAGGTAAAATATGCAGCATGCTGAATGGCCTTTCAGATGTCCCCACTATCTAGTTGGAGTATTATTAATAGTGACTCTTAGTCGCACAACACTTTCCAAAATAGATGCTCACCTTCTGGACTGGTACAGCTGCTAATGGGGTGGATGGGGATACAATGGAGGCTGATGGGTAACCAGCTCAAAAATGGTGCAATATACTGTTTCGGTTCGTCTTTTTTTGATTGTATGAATTGAATTTTAATGTTTCATCAAATTAAAATTGTTAAACTGAATAACCTCTCATGAAAAATTTAATAACTGAAAATTGTACCAAGTCCAAAAAAAATGTTATGACACTATTGAAGCTATTTTAGTTTCCCTGTCCTCTTTTTCTTTATGGACCCACTTTGATAAAAATTTTGTTGGTGTTTTCAACATGTTCTTTTGACATTTTTGTGATGATCGACGTTTATTTAGAAATTTAATTCAAAATTGCATTTCTGGTTATTTCTTTATTTAACCCTATGGGGTCAAGATGACCATTGATGTGTTCTCCCTACCATTACAAAGGTGGATAAAGGTGAAGAGTATTTCATGTAATCCATGGACACCAGTGAAGATCACAAATCATTGAAGAAAAAGGTTCAACGCACTGTCTTGTGGGGTCCAGATGACCGTTACATGTATATGTATGTATATTATATGTACATCTTCCTTTTCTTCATCAAAGCTGGCATCTGGCTAAAAACTGTGCAGCGGGATGGCTCCAATATTGCTCACCAGTTTTGTTGCACTGGTAATGTTTGGCTGGGGGTGTGAGGGGCTGTAAGCTAGTGCGAGAGCACATAAATAGGGAGCTCTCAGCAACAGAGAGGGTAAGGGGGCGGGGTTGCTCCATATGAACAGTTCCATCCACTACTAGATTAATTTCATTTAATTTTTTTAATTTTTTTACTTGTCCTGTTCAACAGCTGGGCAGACAGATGAAAGCTGAAGGCCTCTTGTGTTGGACATATTTTACTTTAACAACAGGGGTTATGAATCTTCTGACAAACCAGAGGTATGTCTGAATAAACCCCTTTTGTAATCGACGCCAAACTTTTTTCGTTTTAATCATATTTGAAAATCTTTTCTGTTGGACCGGACGGAAAAGGAAAGGAGGGAAGAAGAGAGAGGGATGTTAGGGGGGGGATAGGAGGGTGATCAAAGGAGGGGGGGAGGATAAAACCATGAAGCAGCATAAAGCAACAAGCTACTGGATGTTTATCAGAGATTAATTTCTAATAAACTACTGCCGCTTTGCAGAGACGATGTTTTTGAAAACGTCACTTTTTTTTCTGTCTAAAAACAACAATCATAATCAAAAGACCACTTGGAACACTTTTAAAATAGCTCAAAAGATGATCGGAGTGGGACTTAAAAGATGATTATACTGCTGTTATTTAAAAAATGACTTATTTTATTTGTTATTAAAACATATCTAATATTTTACTTGTTTTTTAAGAGCATAAAAACTCCTTTAAACAGAATTTATTTTTAACCCCATATTTTATATTTTGAATAGACATTTTTTGTATCTTGCATAGGTTTTAAACAAAGGGGTCACCTGTCAAACTCATATAGTTTGAGTAGAATGCCCATGAAGAACCCAATTCAGGAGAGTGATGCAGCTCACTGGGTCCAAACACAGCCCTGTTGTCACGTTGTACACCTCAGTAGGGAGGTGTGTAAACAAATCTAAAAGTTCTTCAATATTTTCTTGTTTTTTTACATTTTTCTTCCCAAATTGACTTTGTATTGGTTGAAACTGCAGACTCTCAGGTCTTTTACTTCATTAGATAATTAGATGAATGCAGCATAGAAACCAAATTTAAAGTGTAAGAAAACAGTTCAGGAATGTGAAGCTTCTGCACTTTTTCCGTTGCCTTTCATCTCCTCTGGGCCCATTAAAGGATATTAAAGTGGCCCCTCTGTCTGGCCTCTCTGGATGTCACTGTTTAGGGGGGTGGTCACCCTCCTAACTTTGCTCATCACAGGTCAAAGCTTAATATATGGACAAACACTTACTCATGCAGACCACACGCTTGACACTTTCTAGCATAACCCTTTAGTGCTATAGCACAGACCTTGCCACCCGGGGTCCAGTTTGTCATCATATGAAATCACAAAGAGATATTGCACAAACACTGGAGCACTTGCACTGACAAACATGCTTTCCCTATCTTTCTGCAACTTAAACCCTCACACACACACACACATTTCCCCTTTCGCTTGCCCTCTGTAACCCAACATACACACTCTCAACTCCCACCTCTCTTGTCACCTCCCATCTCCCAGACCAAGGTCAGCTGTCCAGGCTTGCAGCTCTTGATGTAGAGGCTTTGACCCAACATGGCCACCTTTGTCTCTCCTGAGAGATTAGCACAGGGCAGGGACAGGAGAATCTGAGTTCCATGTGGCTCCATGTTATCCCAGCCGCACTCTGTCTCTACTCTCACTCCTCATTCTGTCTCAGATAGCTTCTCACGTCTGCAGGCTGGGGACCAGGAAGAGCTGTAAATTGAATATGTCTGGCAGGCAGATCTGTGAAGACTCATGGGGGATGTTAGCAGTAGAAAGCAAAGCATAATTGTCCACATAGTAGCACTTATACAACATGAATAAAGGAATGTAGAAAATTATGGGGATGGTTTCTTTGTAGTAAGTCTTTTTATTATTATTTTATTATTTTTTTTAAATTAAAAATGACTTTTGGATTTTAAGAGAAACGCAACATCTTTCCAAAAGTGAGGAACAACACATAGTGGATTCGTTCAGAGAATGTTAGTCCTAATCATACCGATGGGGACCTTAAACATTTCCATGTTGTCTCTGTTTTCTCATTTGCAGACACACGCCACCTCCCCCTTCATCCCCTTTTTCTTCAGCTGGAAAGCACTAAAGGGTGGATGTTGCAGCAGTCAAAAGGTTAAACAAAGTGCTGTGACTGTCAGGCTGAGTGAAACCAACTGCCGCTGAGCTATCAGAAGATAATCAAGTCTAATAGGTACATAATGGCTAACAGTGGAGCTGCACTCGTTGGCAGATGCATCACTGGGGAAGAAACGCAGACAGCGTGACCTTACATTCCCACTGCTGCTCTCCAGACCATCCAACTGAAATCTCGTCCCCTATTTGCAAGAGATCCAAGGAGGATCAAAATGAAAGTAATACATTACAGGTCTTACAGAAAACAACTTTTTTAGGTTTAAGGTATAACAAACACTTATCATAAAATTAACAGACTATCCAAGCTGATGTTCATAATCCACTACAAGATCATTATTTATTATTAATCTATTCTGAAAAAGATATTTTATGATCTGTGAATTACAGAGCCTGAAGGATCTGCTTTCATATAGTTTTTTTTTTTTTTTCAAATAAATGGCATTTGTGTATCTGATAGTCAGAGCCCAAGGCTCTGCAGGACGCTTGGGTCTAACCAAAGAAGATTTATACGCCTGAAAAACAAAAAAGCAATATCATGGGTCAGTATATTAGGAAAACATCAGGGGAACAGAAAAAAAAACACCACTTTAAGGACTAGCGTTCAGAATTCTGCATTGATTTGGCAAATATAAATAACAAAGCAATCCCCTTGAACCTCAAAATGTTGACCACACATTCTCCATGAATACATTAGATGAGTGAGCTTTCACCAACTGTGACACTCTGACCTACCCTACAAAGAGTTAACATGTTCTAAATTGATGCAATTGAGTACAAAAGGTCACAGGATCATGTGTTAACGAATGTACACAGGCTTGGTTCTCAGAGCTCTGCAAAGCATCCAGCCAACACTTCCCCTCTGACAGCACTCTGTTGCCCTGGACTCCTCTCCAAAGACTCCCTCTGTAAATAAAGCCTGCTTTTGTTGAGGCCTTGTGCGTCAGAACCATCATCTCCATAGGGCAAGCGGGATATGAAGGAGCAACGTAGGGGTGGGTGGAGAGAGCTACACGAACAGAGAGAAAGAAAGTGTTTAGGTGGGGATGAAGGGCAAGAGAGCTGACAGAGCTCTGGGTAATTGCAGCACAATGGAGATTGTGTTTGATCTCTGAGGTGTCCAAGCCTATTCAGTGGGGGTGAATGTGCCAGTCAGAGGAATGCTGTAGATGTGAAGGCCCGAGTTTATCAGGAGTTCAGAGAGGGCCAAAGAAGAGGAGGGGTGTATTGAAGGAAAAGGAGAAAAAGAAAGAAAAAGAGCCAGCGGGATAAGAAAAAGGAACTATGATGTTGGATAGGCTACTTTATTTATTTTTTTAATTTGTGACTAATTGTAAACTTCACTCATGTTTTCCATGTATGTTGCATGTGTTGTGTCACGTGTCTCCTTGCACCTGAGTTTAAAAGGCCAGTCTGGTCTGTGGTGCAGTGAAGCAGCCTCCTGATAGCAGGGCTAAACTGCTGGAGAGCAGAGAGTGCCCGCAAAGAGCAGAAGTCTCTTTGAACTTTGTCTGTACTCTCTGCTGCAGAGCTTGAACTGGGTTAATCGCTATTAATATTTAACACACTGCCAAAGTTCCAGCCCAGAAACTATATCAAAGCCAAGAGTTCCATCCAGCAGAGCTCTTTCTGTACTCGTCTGTAGCTTGCTGGCTGGCATAAACACACTGAAGCTGCTGACATGGAACTTGACAACATTGTCTGATTCTATCAAAATAGCTGGGATTCTTTAGGATCGACACTGATAACTGCGTGTGTGTATGTTTTTCTTTTTTATAATATCTCTGTCTTTATGGAGATAAAGCAAAATCATTACACAGCCCTGATGGCTTTCACATTGATGAAATGAAACTGCATGGCAGAGGTTATTTTTAAGGCTTTAGCCACAACCATGTTTCATTAATACATGTCTTTGCACCATTGATGACAGCAAAGAAATGGAGCGAACAGATAGATTCACCCACAGAGAGATTCACCCTGTTACTACAAGTGTTGGAAGGATGGGTTTGGTTACGAAACAACTTCAGGTCACCATGGGGCTGCTTTTTTTGTAGCGGCTGCTCATCTCTCTGTCTGTTTGTACTGTCAGCTCAACAAACTGGATTATTTCATCAGAGTTCAAGCCTCTATTGCCTCTGCCACTGCAGTCTTTTTTGCTCTCTTCCCCTTCTTTTTACATCTATCTCTGTATGTCTTTCTGTCTGTCTCTCTTTCCATCTCTCTCCTCTTTGCTCCCAGCGCCAGGACCTCAAACAGCATGGTTAAATACCCAGGCCAATGTGTCGCTCTTCAAAGAGACTCAGGTAGTAGATATGCTGGCAATAGGCCAGGATCAAAATGAAGAGTTATTGTAGAGCACACCGTCTGCCTTCACTTGGACCTCAGTTGAACCGTATTAAGGGGCCCCTACTGGGGCAAAACCTTCCCACAAGGCAGCTGAAATATGGGCCCTAGGTCCCACTTTGCCCCCTCTGAAAAGCCTTCTAATACTACGTAGGGACCCATTTTTATTTCACTTCATAAATCAGGATCTCAAGATGAGGAAGTTCATTTGGCATTGAAGAGCTTATGTTAGCTTTAGTCTGTGTCGTAAAGCTCTGTGTCGTAAAGCTCCGACTCTCAGCGTGTTCTTCAAATACAGCAAAAACAACAGAAGGGGCTCCTTTAAATAGTCAGAATTAGCTTTGATTGCTCCAGATTTAGACAATAAGTGATTGTTTGTTGTCAGAAGTCCTGCTTGATAAAATGTTAAGGCACAACTGAAGGGGAAGTTTTGTAGAAGACAAAAGCTGGAAGCAATTTGTGTAGCCACCAAATTAAAGTTATTCAGCACCAAGGGTAATTTAATTACCATTCTTTAAATGTTTGAATGACTTTGACCTTTGGAGTGCTCTGAGGTCATGCAGGTGTATTTTCTTAAGTTAATTCTGAATCAGTAACATAAGAAAAAAACCTCAAATCAAACAGACCTCCTCCTGGAATATCTGGTTACCATGAACTAACTTATGTGTGTCTGTAAATCTAATTAATATCTATCTACCTTGACACTACGTGTGTTTTCACAAAATATTTTCCTTTGATGCCAAAATCATTTCTCATGGAACAGAAACAATGAATACAAGAAGTGAGTAAAACAAAAGCAACAGATGAAAATAAACTGACAGCGTTTCCCAAGATGCACTTCTCTTGCCAAGGATCATGAATGGAAACAGGTGTCTGTGTGATTGTGTGGTAGGTCTTGAGGATTCAAGACTATATGACATGTCTTCTGCCTAGGTGATTTGGGTCAGTGGAGCACATCTGGTACTAGTCACAACAGAGTGCACATATCCGCGGCCATAAGACACCCCGCTAGGCAAGTAGTGAGAGAAAGGGAGGCAAGGGCAAAGAAACATCTGGGATTTCTCTCTGTCTGCTACACACACACGCATGCACACACCCACGCTGTATTTGGAATTCTGGGATTTTTGGGGTTGCTTGGATTCCTCCAGGTGCATCTTGATAGAAAGGAACAGGAGTGGGTTCATATGAGTGTCTGGGAGTGGTAGTGGGAGGGCATTTTTGATTGACAGTCTTGAACCAGAGCTTTCCGTGTGATGGGTGAGCAACTCTCCCATCATGCCCACTCTGTTTTAGTTTGGATCTTGCAGAAGTTATTCCTCTTCTATGTATTCTATGTTTAGAAAAAAAAGATGCTCTTTAGAAAATAAGTGAAAAGATTTTTTTATTTTGCTGTGTGTTGAAATAATGAAGGCAAAATGTTAAAACGACGGACAAAAAAGTCACCAGTGTTTGCACACATTGTCATACACATTTCCAATGATATGTCTATGTTTTGGCAGAAGTCTAAAGCCTAACCTGATCCACTGAAGTAATGATAGGATAGGACTGTGTGTGCTGAGATTTTTTAGTTCTGACAGCTCTCTCAACCCCTGCTCCTCTCTGTCTTTCTAACTCACTTACATCCCTTCATCCACTACCTTACCACAAGCCAAAGGCAGCAACAATATACATGATTGGTTCTTCACACAAAAGAAGGAGGACAATCCCGAGGACAGGCATGACAGGAGCGAGTGAAATCGATTTGAGGTGTATCAGTTTTGTATTGCTCTATATTTGAGCACCTTAGCTAGGATATGCCCGTGTTAGCATACAATTTTGGATTCTTTCACCAAGTTTGAGTGGTGTGACAAATATGGAAAGTGATGGCATACAGAAAAGAGCATATCCTACTTGCACTTGCAACAGCAGCAAAAAGACAGGAATGCAGATTTCACCTGTTAGCCTGCAAAATTCAAACAAAGAGGCATGTGTCATTGATGTAAATATTTTTCCACCTGACTGTGTGCTCTTATAGTAGTCACACGGTCTTGTGAAAAGCACAAAATGTTGCATTTGGCAGTTTGACAACATAATGGGGGAGTAATTGAAAATGCAAAACTTATCATTTAAATTTTGTGATAAAGATGTAATGAAGGGGTCGTCAAGATCTATCAAGGTAAATGTGTACACCTAGAACTATTTGGACGGGCCATACTTTGATGAGTTTACTTGTTCCATGTTTTTTTTTCTACAATTCTATGCAAAATGTCAAAAGTTATTCTGACCCTGACAAATTTTTAACTGTGAAAATTTCTCTTGACATTACAGCTATGTGACAGCTTGATTATTACTGTTCAGAATTTCTGTCAATATCAAATAATTTCTAACAAGCTTTTTAAATGCGGGAAGTGACATTTTCCATTGGTTCTACTATCCTCTATTTTTACGGCTAATAAAACAAGACCCAGGGGGTTTAACTGTGGCAAAATAAAAGATTGAAGGTACAATGTACCATTAGTTCTCTCATTTAAGCCTTACATTTTAAAATGTAAAAGTAAAACCACTACAGGCATTCTGAATGCTCAGTCATCCAAGCAGATAACTGTACCAAATAAATGATTAGTAACAATATCAAACCACAATTCACCTCTTTTGCTGTTGAGGTTATAGTGGATAAAGAAAGATTTATGATTTGTTTATTTTTTTTCATTTTTGCCTTGGAAATTCTCACAGATGACAAACAATGAACAATCATGTTAATAAAAATGCAATAGGCAGAATTATAAGATGTGAACATGCAGCGAGTCGTTTAAATTTTGCTTTTATAAATCCACCTCTCGGGATGCACAGTGGAGTACTAGTTACCAATTTGCCTCACAGCAAGGCCTTGGTTTGAGTCTGGCTTGGTGCTTTCTGTGTGCAGTTTGTATGTTCTCCTCATACATGTGTGGATTTTCTCCGGCCACTCCAGTTTCTGCCCACAGCCCAAAATTATGCTTCTGAGGTCAATTGGTGAATCTAAATATTCCCTAGGTGTGAGTGTATGTGGTTGTGTGGCTGTGCAATGGACTGGCAAACCATCCAGGGTGTACCCCGCCTTCACCCAACAGTGGCTGGGATGGGCTCCAGCAACCCCATGACCCTGAAAGAGGTTAAGCAAGTTTAGAACATGGATGGATGGATGAAAATCTGCCTCCTTCACAAAATATTTTCCTGGTGCTCGTTTTAATCCCCAAGCTGCTGCAGTCACACAAGTTGTTGATTCCTCAGGAACGTTTTTAATGTTTTGTCTCCTTGGATAAACATAAATACAGACATAATGGAGCTTGATGGACACCTTTCAAATGTAGTAGATGTAATGTATTTCCTCATGAAATAGTATAGTAGAGAAGATGCTTGAACAAAATAAAGGTCTGAAGAGAGGAATCATATTTACATAGGCTAATCAGTGTCAGAAAAGCTTGGATTTGAAAGGGTTCTAAACGTAACTTTAAGAACAGCAGCAACAAGAAAAGGGCCCCCGAATCTGCTTTATCTTTAATTTATAATGCTTTAGAATTGATCAAGGAGATTTTAAGTAAACAATCACACATAACATGTGACACTGTTAATAAAACAAAAGCTGAGCCAATTTGAAGGATGTTAGTATATTTAAAATTGCGTTTCTCTTGGCATTACACATAACCTAATTCTCAGAGAAGCACAGAATCCTTTAGACAAACCTTACATGCTCAGTGACTGTAGGTCACAAGACAGGCTTACCTGCCTAATCTCTGTCCCCTGTCCAGGACTGCATAGGAAAGTTATGGTTTTCCTCGACATATTAAAGGACTTTCATTCGTCTAGAGCAGTGTTTTTCCACCTTTTTTGAGCCAAGGCACACTTTATCCTTGACAGAAATCCTGCAGCACACCAGCATCCAAAAATTGACTAAAAACATCCAAAAAGATTGTATTGATGTACAGTCCATCCGCAATCTCACATGCATTTTTCTGATAATTGTTGCCGAACAAGCTGAAAGTTGCAGCTGTTTTTTCTAAAAGTTGTATTAAAAGTTAAGTTAGTTTTCAGTAATAATTTTCAACTATATTATTTTAAATTTTACCCTGTTAGTTGCTTTTTTCCTCCAGTTAATTAACATGTGATTTTATGCAACCTCACAAAAAAAACAAATATTACAAATATTCTACTTCTTTGCTTTAAAAAACTCCTGAGTTGCTTTGGCTGTATGTTTTGGGTCGTTGTCCATCTGTATTATGAAACGCCGCCCAATCAGTTTGGCTGCATTCACCTGGATCTGCGCAGACACTACGTCTCTGAACACCTCAGAATATATTCGGCTGCTTCTGTCCTGTGTCACGTCATGAATAAACACTAGTGTCCCAGTGCCACTAGCAGCCATGCACGCCCAGACCATCACACTGCCTCCACAGTGTTTTACTGATGATGCAGTGTGCTTTGGATCATGAGCTTCTCCACGCCTTCTCCAGACTTTTCTCTTGCCATCATTCTGGTAAAGGTTGATTTTAGTTTCATCTGTCCAAAGAATGTTTTTTCCAGAACTTTGCTGGCTTTTTTAGATGCTTTTTAGCAATGTCCAATCTAGCCTTCTCCTTCTTGAGGCTTATGAGTGGCTTGCATCTTGCAGTGTACCCTCTGTATCTACTTTCATGCAGTCTTCTTTTTATGGTAGACTTGGATATTGATACGCCAACCTCCTGGAGAGTGTTGTTCAGTTGGTTGGCTGTTGTGAACGGGTTCCTCTTCACCATGGAAATGATTCTGCCATCATCCACCACTTTTGTCTTCCGTGGACGTCCAGGTCTTTTTGCGTTGCTGAGTTCACCAGTGCTTTCTTTCTTTCTCAGCATGTACCACACTGTTGATTTTGCCACTCCTAATACTGTAGCAAATTCTGGCATGTTTTTTTTCTGTTTTCTCAGCTTAACGATGGCTCCTTTCACCTGCATGGAGAGCTCCTTTGTACGGTGGCCGAGAGGTGCAAGACACGCCCACATTTAAGATACAACATCAACAAATACCAGTACAAATGAACAAATACTGAAACACAACAGCAAATCACAAAACACAACAGCAAATCACGAAACACAACAGCAAATCACGAAACACAACAGCAAATCATGAAACACAACAGCAAATCACGAAACACAACAGCAAATCACAAAACACAACAGCAAATCACAAAACACAACAACAAATCACGAAACACAACAGCAAATCACGAAACACAACAGCAAATCATGAAATTACAGTGGCCGGGAGGTGCAAGACACGTTTATATTTAGGATACAACCAACAATAAATCCCAAACTAATAAATCATGAAGCACTAATAACAATCTTGGAACAAATAAACAAATACTGAAAAACAACAAGGAAAGCGGAGAAACGGCGTCTAACAGAAATTATGTAATATAAAAATTTGTGTACTATTTTTTACATTTCCTTATTACTGTCTTTTCTATGTGGACATTTTTAATACATGAGACAGTGTATTGACTGACATAAAGAAAACAGTAATTAATAACATTAAAAAAATCATATACAATAAGTTTTATATTACGTCCATTTCTGTTAGAAGCCGTGTCTCCGATTTCATTGTTGTGTTTCTGGTTTTGGTCATTTGTAACGGAGTTAATTTTTGTAATTCGGTTTCAGGACTCTGTAATTTTCATGATTTGCTGTTGTGTTTCGTGATTTGCTGTTGTGTTTCATGATTTGTTGTTGTGTTTAGTGATTTGCTGTTGTGTTTCTTGATTTGCTGTTGTGTTTCGTGATTTGCTGTTGTGTTTCGTGATTTGCTGTTGTGTTTCGTGATTTGCTGTTGTGTTTCGTGATTTGCTGTTGTGTTTCATGATTTGCTGTTGTGTTTCGTGATTTGCTGTTGTTTTTTTTGATTTGCTGTTGTGTTTCATGATTTGCTGTTGTGTTTCATGATTTGCTGTTGTGTTTCATGATCTGCTGTTGTGTTTCAGTATTTGTTCATTTGTACTGGGATTTGCTGTTGCTGTATCTTGAATGTAGGCGTGTCTTGCACCTCTCGGCCACCATACCTTTGACCGCATGTTGTCCGTTCACAGCAAAATCTTCCAAATGCAAGCACGAGTCCCCTAATCAACTCCAGGCCTTTTATCTGCTTCTCTCATAATGACATAACAAGGGAATTGCCCACACCTGCACATGAATTAGCATGGAAGTCAGTTGTCCAATTACTTACCAGCCCATGAAATGAAGGGATTGTGTTTAAAAAATGCTTTAGTTTTTCACATTTTTATGCAACCTTTTTGTTCAACCCTTGGAATAAAAGCTGAAAGTCTGCACTTCAATGGCATCTGAGTTGTTTTATTTAAAATTCACTGTGGTAATGTACAGAAACTAATTTAAAAAAATGTGTCCAAATATTTATGGTGCTGACTGTATCACATATAATTTTTTTATATCAGTGAAAATGGGTAATTTCCCACGGCACACCTGATCACACTAGTGTGCCGTGGGACACTGGTTGAAAAACACTGTTCTAGAGCACACTTTTGGCCCAAAGGACATTACTGTGAACTTTCGAACTCCTCCTTATATTAACAGCAATGTATTTCTATAATGCTGTTGACTGTTTAGTTTAAGCCAGAGGGATTTAGAAAATAATGCCCTTATGTAGGCTGTTTACACAAAACCTTACCATACCAGCCACACTCACCGCCTCAGCTCCCTTGTGCCGAAAAATCACATTTAATAGGGTCAGTTTGATCCCACGCCAGCATAAGCATACACTTGCTATGACCTTGGTTGCATTTAATGAGGGTTAAAGAAGTTTTCACATGGGTGGTGTACACATCAATAGTTTGTCTGGAGGATTTGGTAAATTGGAACAGATAGAAGTGGAGTCAAGGGTGCCTGATGAATTGAGTCTGACCCACCACATCTTACTTTATTTTTGGCCCAAATCCTGTCATTACACTCTCCTACTTTGTTAGACCACTCAGCCACCTTTGAGTTGTGTTAGGGCCAAGAGTATATCATTTACACATGCCACATACTGCGGGGCAACTAAGATTCTGAGAAAAGCACACACAGGGAGGTGAAAAAGCACAGTTAAAGTTTGAGGCTGTGGGAAAAGTTGTAATCTATACAAATCTTCAAAGCTAGTTTAAACTGCAAAAGCTTAGTCCTTCCTATAATATATGGAACAGAGTTCGACATATATATTCAGTCAGGATCAAAATGTTTCACTGTTGCTGCACTGTTTCTCTGTACTTTTATGCATTTTTTTTTTCTCCGTGGTTTTTCTGTGAATTGTTTTGTTCAACATTTTAGTGGATTTTGTTGGATTAGCATCTCATAGTCTATTAAACACTTTCCAGATATGGCAATGCCAGCTGAAATAATAGCATTCTCCCTAAGTGTTTTTAGAGGCATCAGGCTGTAATATATGTTATAATTGCATGCAATGTAACATCACAGTCCAAGCCAAACAAGTCTAGTAATCCAGTGTAATTGGTTGGCTTTTTTTGCAATGAGTCAACCCCTCGTCTGTGTGCCTCAACGCCTTTGATAATCCAATATACAGTTCTTTAATCTTTACCCTGTGTGTTGAGCAAATTAATTAAATATTGACAAGGAATTCAGCGAAACCACAGAAAAACAGAATGTCACAGCTAAACTGATTACATCCATGACAGGGGTAAGAGAGAATCAGAGGGAGATGTATTATCTATCTCTTTCTCTATGAATTATAAAAAAAACCATAGATGACGCTTGAATCCTGCAACCAGTCAAACACTGAGTGTGCCAAGTGAATGCTGTATTAAGTCAGACTCACTTTTGTGCGCATTCCCTTTGCAGCTACCTTTTCCTCACATGGAAGTTACAACAATGTTTCCACCAGGAAACAAGTCCTTTTTGGTTCTTTAAAGTGAACGTGCCATCTGTAGCAAGCCCAGTGTAAATAAACACCAACCTGGCTCTGTGGATCATACAAACACTGAGATGCCTAAATGTTGTCAAAGACCATTCAAGCTGACTCTAAAGAAACTGATGATGTCTCTTCTTCAATGATACATGTCTTTTCCCTCCACAAGATAGCATGTCAGACACAGATGTTATACAAAAATGTGCAAGAGATCCAGAAACATGTCAAGCCAGGCATGTGAGGTGGCCACGTTACAATATTTTTATCGGTTCATTTGGTGTTTGTTTGAGATTCAGCATACAGATGTCTGTGTCTGTGTACAAGCATGCCTTATGTTTATGTGTGTCTGTTCTAGGGTATCTACGGGCACATGGAGTAGATTTGTTTCGGGAAAAATTTAGGGTTATGTTTGAATGCACTCAATGTAGTTTTATGATTCTGACCGTGTCAGAGTTTTGTGACAACTGCATGATCCCAGGCACCAACTATCCACATTATACATCCAATACATGGCATTGACATATGAGACACATATATAATAATTTTTGGTGAATGTGTGAAGTTGAATTGGAAAACAGACTTGCCAAATCACATATGGGAGAAAACTACGTTCTTAGACTTTTAAGAGCAAAAGAAATGTGTGTGTATTCTTTTTGTTTTGATTTTTTTTTTCTTTTTGCTATCACAATTATGAAGAAAGATACCAATAGATAAGTTGGAATGCGTGTGGAGGTATCAGGAAATGCCCTGTGGCTGGGAAAGGTAAGCAAGCTCTGAAAGGTGGGGAGGGAGGAGGCAGAATTTCAGAACCAACATGTGGCTGAACCAAATCCCATCTCTCCTCTGCTCCTCCTGCCTTCTCTGTGTGAGGAGAGAGTTTGGCCTGAGGCAAATGTTCAAGTATGGGTGCTAGTGATTGGTTTGCTGCCAACAGTGGCAAAGGTCAAGTTGCTCCTTGCTTTTTGTTGTTGTTTTCTTATAGTCACTGTTAAAATGTGTTCTTCTGCAATTCAATGTATTGTTGTTCCAGGTTTATACAGTGGCATGAGTTCCCTTTCAATCTATTGGACATTTTTCCAGTTTGTTTGTTGGTTTGTTTTCCCAGCTTCATGTTGGTTTATTCTTTTACAGCATGAAAAAAGTGTTTCCAGTTTTCAGTCATGAAGTACACTCCCAAATAAATACAAAGCCTTCTAGCAGGCAGATCTAGGAAAAATAGTTATCATTGCTTTGCTGAGTAAAAACTGAGCTAACTAACCTTGAGGAGAGTCACAAACAAAACATAACAAAGGGCGAAAGAAATACATGATTTGGAGTACGTCATCAATTGTTAGTTTGTTAAGTATTTGTCCCTAAGTGTATACTTTTAGAGTCAAACAGTGTTCATCCACCTGGATCACATGCAAGTGGTCTGAAGCTTGACCTAAATCTGAAATTGAACCCACACGATAACAGAGTTTTGACGTTTAACGGATACAAATCCAATATTGCAGTTTTTGCAGATTTGTTGGGCCCTTTCTTCTTTATTTTTCAGCTGTAACTATAGCACTGTGCCTTAAATGCACAATAACCACATCATATGGTAACCACTTCATGCCTGACTGTTTCCAATTATATATTAAAAAAAAAATCTTTCGTTCAAGGTGATGCTAAATTAAGTGGAGTCCTGAATTTAAAGGTACATTGCAAAATAGTGATATATTGCATGAAGGCGTTAAACTAAGAAAAATAAAATAAGATCAAACAATTCTTGAAATTCTTCTGGGATTATTACTTCCCAAGAGGCAAAGGAGACTAATAATCTTCAGATCAGACCCGTCACGCTTACTTACAAGAGGACAAAAAGTAGACCATTCTTGAAATCCATAATGATTTTTTTGTTTGTTTTTAACCAAATATTTATATTGTTTTCATTAATGTTCTTAAATTATTTTGTTTGAACAGTTCCAGGAGTGACAGGAAAACCTTAATGACAGAGAATCTACACAGGTTAAATATGTATTGTTTTGCCAAATTTGAAATTTGAGGAAATAAAACTCTGACAGTTACACCAAGAAAAAAAGGACTGTGTATCATCTGACCAGCAAATAGATACAGAGTGTTTATGCATTAATACACAAATGATTGCTAATGATCGGCTAATACAAGAGTCAAGATTGTTTCCTTTAAAAACTCCACTAAAAAGCATTGCTTCAAATATTTCAGATTCAAAGTATTTACAACAATGAATTTAAGTTATTTTCAATAATTGTAGGATTGTGGAAACAGGTTTTATATACTACTTGGTCATTTTTATTCAGTCTATATATTTGTCATGATTTTATGACATAACACATTTTGGTAAGAAATCAACAAACCACAGAGAAAAAATAAAACCTAGCTTGTGTAAATGAAATCTACTCTTTCAAATATATTTTTTACAGTGTCTTATATTTTGTTAGTCTATAATAGTTTAAACTGGTCATTTTCATCTAATCATAAACTTTTCAGAAGCCTTTAATACCTATTAACTACCTTGCTTCTTTGTTAGACTTCACTCCTTTTTGGAGTCTAGGATGGTAATTTGTCAGTAGAGAGGTTACGAGATAAAAAATAACTCTTTACAACAACACCATTGGTCTAGTGCAGCTGTTTTTTTGGAAATGATAGTAAAATGTGAATAAAAAATAAATTCTCCATTGACATTATGCTGAGGCTTCCCTGAGCCTCATATCTTTGTGGCTTATTTTCACAGCTCTTCATCCTCATCAACATATTTCTCTCTCTTCAGCTGAAATTAAGTTTTACTAAAATCCCCCACATTCCCTCTGCCATTCTTCCCCCCTGTTACACTTTTTCCAATGCCTCCACCTCTTCCTTTTCTATTATTTCCATACAATCCTTCCTGTTTCCATATTGGCCTTTTTGGGTCTCATTGCCCAATCATTTCATTTCACAGAGCCTGGAAATGCTCTTGAGCAGTGAATAATTCTGAACATCATAAATCCCACCTTAAATCCAGCCATGAGACTCCAACAGGGTTCCACATGTAATTCTAAGCCCTATTATGGGCCACTAATGCCAGCAGAGGACGGCGAATCACGGCACAGCCTGCAGCCATGCAAGAATTAGAAATAAATATGCATCGGAACCAGATAAATATAGCAAGCAGCAAATCTTCCATGAGACTGTGTGTGTGTGCGAGAGCATCTATGTGTCTGTGTCAGAGAGTGAAACACCACAATTTGCAGCCAATGAAGGAAATTTGCAAAATCTCTCTTGGTAATTGATGGATTAAATTCAGTGGCTGAAGGGTTGTTGTTAATGTGCACCATAATTTAAAAAGAAAAAAAAAAGTCTTAATACATTTTCTTTGTCCACGTTTTAAAATATGTTGCACAGTCATGTCTGAATGCCTAATTTTAGAAAATGAAGAAGGCAATACAAGAAAGGGCAGGTTTCTTTTAGTGCCATGTTTCTGAAGGATTTGTTTCATTGACAGTAGAGTTACAGAATTAGAACTTTAACCCATCCTTGATGGAGCTCTGGTGCAGGCTCAGATCTAAGTTGTTAAGTTGCTTTTTTTTTCTTTTTTCTTTCATTTGGAGCCTAGGGCTTCTTTGAAGTAATGAGTATTAAGTTCAATATTATGTTTCTTATCATCCACCAAACAACAGCTTTCGTCCAGTTTGCAAGATCTTCTAGAAGTCATGGACCAAGTTCTGCTTCAACCTTGTGACAATTATTGTAGTTACTGAAATTTACCATGTTCCCTATAACCTTAAAAACTAGCAAACAAAAATATTTTAAAATTTCAGATTAAAATAGTTTCAGTTTTGACTTGGCGTTAAATTACTTCAGTTTACATGGCTTAAAATAGAATAGCTTAAATAAAATGTTAAGTAGTTTGGAGTGCCGAGTACATGAGTCAAAATACACAAAAAATACGTTGAAATGGAAAGACGTGTGTGTGTTTGGCAAACACAAAAGTTTATTTATTCAGTAATCCATATTATTTGGCAGGAAAATAAAATAAAACAAACCTTAAACAAAATGGTAAAAATTATATTAACTTAAACGCTACACAGTACATGGCAGATGTTGATTGGTGTCATTGCCATGAATTACAGGTATCTAAAATGTCCCCTCCATATTTACAACTGTTTTATATATTTAACCTACTATATTTATTTTCTTATTGTGTCTTTGCCTCACTTCCTCGGCCTACATTGCATTCGCCTTTAGGTTCTTTAAATAGTTATTGTGTATTCACAATGTACTTTAACCACAGTAGGGTTCACTTGCAAGCTTTTCTGGCAGACCAAGGCTAGTTGGCTGTTCTGTTGTTTGGTGTGGACCATTCCTGTGGGAAACTGCTCCTAAGTTACTTGGTCAGTCATCCAAGTGCGTAGAGGGAAGTTACTCCTCCTTTATGTGTGAAGTAGCCAGTTCACATACTTTGAGCATCTGGTCAGGGTGCCTGTAGGACATGTCTCATAGTCTTTAGCTTATAAAATAAAGAAAATTCCTGCTTATGTATTTCTTTTGACGACCACGGCCGTGCAATGGCAGCACAATCCAGTACATTTGAAAATGCAAGGCAGAATATAGAACTTGTGAAACAGAGACTGAGAAATATCAATGTTGCTGAATATATATAACTTCCCACTTGGTTCCACTTCTTCACAGGTATCCTTTCCTGATTTTTGCAAAGGATCTTTAGCAGAGGACAAATGTATTTATGAAGACAAAGTTGTGCACAAATTTGATTTGATTTGTTTTTGATTTGATTTATTGATTTATTTCAAGCATTGTAGTCAAAGCAATAAAGAATTTACACATATTTATCAAACTCATTACAGAAATGATGAAATGCATAGTTTAAAAAGACAGAAAATAAAACAAAACAAAAACGCCACTTAAATCACATTTGCTTAATTAAATACAGTGATCATTAACTAAAGTATAAGTAGAGTTTGATTTATTGCTTGAAAAGGAGTGGGAAGAAGCAAGCTTATACAATCCCACCCCTACTGAGTTCATTTATTTGATAGTTTTACAGTGTTTTAAATCCGGTTCTGATCAGATAGATTCTCTTCAAGTAACAAAATCCAGTGCCTAGTAATGATTGATTCATTCATGATTTCAGTAAACAGTAACAGTACCGATATGTAATAATCATTGATTATCATTAGAACACATGATCCCAATAAACAATTAATTATTGCTACACATTGCAGATCAAGAAAACAAAATCAATAGTTTATTGGTTGTAATTCAAACCTTTCAGTAATCATTATTGCACATTACAATGTAATACTCATTGGTTGTAATTAAAATAGCTTTGATTATTTCACCACAATCAAGTTCACTCATGTATTTGTAATTATTCAAACACCTGTTGATCCTTAAATCCTCTTATCTTCATATCCTGAAATAAGAGTTTCTTTATACATTTTCTTGAATATTTGAATATTTGAACATTTTTTGAGCTCATTACTTAACCCGTTTCAAAGTTTAGTGCCACACACCGACACACAGAAAGTTTTCTTTGTGGTTCTTATCAGTTTGATCTTGAAGTTCCTACATCCCCTCAGTTTGTTGCCTCCTTCATTTTCTAAGAACTGTTTTTGGATGTTGAATGGTAACGATTTCCCACTGGCTCTGTATAAAAGTTGCGCAGTGTAAAAATCCACAAGGTCATACAGTTTTAAAAGTCTAGATTGATAAAATAGATTATTTGTATGATCAAAATATCCGGCTAGAAATAAATTAATACTTTGTGCACAACTTATAAAAAAAATTTGAACACAATATTTCGTTTTAAGTTCAACATGTCTGTTTTGAGTTCTACTTTTTTTTGTCTTTAAAACAAATTTTCCTGATAAATCACCATCAAAAATACAGTCCCGAAACAAAGATTGTTCAAATTGCGTGTGCGCACTTAGGTTTCTTTATTTAACTAAAGTAATATAGTATTTTTTTCGAATTTTATTAATCCCGTAATGTGGATATTATCTTGTTACCATAACTTACCATAACATGAATTGAATAAAACAGATCATAATACAGCGATCTCCGGCCTGCATTTTTTTGGTGCCAGGCTTGGACAGCTGATGGTGTAAATAATGCACCAGCAGATAGTTTCAGACCCAGAAGTGGTGGAAAACAGCCCAGAAAGGAGTAGCAGACACGCCACTCTACTCAGTAGGTGCAAAAAAGGTGAATGTCTGTCAAAATTGAGGATACTAAAACTAAAACAGCTAAGTTAACTCGGAGTTAATTAGGCTAACTGGGAGCCGACCGTTACTGCTGTAGAAAAGTCTAAATAAAGAAATAAATAGTACATCAGTAGAATCAGAATACATTACTTTCTTCCTTTTTTACATTTTCTTTTTTAAATATTGCTACAGTCCAGTTAGCTTTCTTTAGCTCCAAGTAAGCGTAGCTGATCTTGTTATTTTCCATCCTTTTTTCTTAACCTACTATATCCCTTCAGGGTCACAGTGCCCCTGGAGCCTGTCCCAGCTAATGTTGGACGAAAGCGGGATACACCTGGACAGGACCAGGGGCTGGAGTGAGCGCCTGTCCCGGGAATAAACTGCCAGGCAAAGCGGGGATCCTTCCCTCACTTCCCTGCCATTGCTTGCCGCTGCCTGCCACCATTGGCGGGCAGACGGGAGAGCAATAGCAGCAGGGAAGCGGGGATCCCTCCACCGCCTGCTCTAGTCTTTGTTATTTTGTTTCATCACTCTCTTATTATCATCTCATTTTTGAAAACATGGACTTTTTTACACCTAATAAGTTAGATGTCTGCCACTTGTTTTTTTCCCACCATTATTTATTGTTTATTTGATCAGCTGTTTTCACCTGGGAACAAAAAAATGTGGCCGGACATATATAAGCCGTTTCTTTTAATTTTTTTATTCAACAGTGCTATGGTGTTAAGATAATTGCTCTTCGAGGGGATAAATAATATTCTAAAAAGTTGAATTCTGTTTCAGTTTAATAAATGAGGCTCAAAGCACATGGAATCTATGTTTTGGGACTCCATGTATATGCCTGTGACCCTGTGACATAGTTTTGACAGTTTGTTAACTGGGCGAATTTTGCATTCAGGACAAATCTGAAACAGACATGTCAAATGTAAAATGAAATGTTTTGTTTATATATATTTTTTAATTTTCCACAAAGTATAGATGTTTCCATGTCCCTCGCCACGCCACATACCCCTTCCTTTGAGATCACACCAGCAATTTACTGAAGCCCGGCGGGGCTTCCTTAACACAGCAGAGCAACCGTGCTGGAAAAGCTTTCTGTGAATGGTGAGATGGCTAGCTTAAATTGCATCTGTGACCAAACAAACCAAACTATTGCAAAGCTAAAGGAACAAATACATAAACTAACAGCAGAGCTAAAAGTAAAGGAAACACTCCTTGAAAGCGCTTTTGGAGTAGCTTCCAAACAGTCGAGAGTGATCCTTGAACTGTCGGCTGCCCAGGACACTCTTCCTATGGACTCTACAGAATGTGCTCGGCCTTTTTCCTGCTCCACACCAAGGAATCATCCATCCTGGACTGAAGTGGTTGTCAGAGGCACAAGGAGAGCCCAGATAAGGCAGACATCGCCTCCCCATCTTGCACTGTCCAACCAGTTTGATGTGCTGGCGGAAGACGAGGCGGCCATCTATACTCCTGGGGGGCCTGGTGTGCAACATGATCCATCTCCCACTACGTTGGTACTGACGTCGGCCCCCCCTAATGGTGCAGGGAGCAATGATAATGGGGGGGCAAAGATAGCTGCTCCATCCACCTCTTCCAGTGCCAGGATGAGGGAACAATCCACAAAAACATCCCAGACATCAAGTGGTGACACTGCCCCTGCCCACCGGAGGATCAAGCTCCTTCTGGATGCGGTGGCCAGGCGGTCTGTTGGCCTCCGGGACCAGCCACCATTGGTCCAACCCGGAACTGTGCCCCCAGCCCCAGGAGCAAAAGCAAAGGACCAGGAGGGAGTGACTGCTCCGGCTGAGGCTCGTTCCTCTCAGCCCCAACCACTATTCCCCCCAACCACCCTGATCGTTGGTGACTCTATAATCAGGAATATAAGGTACATCAATGCCATTACCAGATGCTTCCCTGGGGCCAACGTGAAGGATCTTCTTCAAGAGCTTCCTGAGGTTCTGCTTTCCCTCCCAACCAGTGTCATTCGGATTATAGTTCACATTGGAACCAATGACACAACACTTCAACAATCCGAAATCACAAAAAGGGAATTTAGGGAACTTTTTACTCTTTTATCCAATACTGGGAAATATGTTTTTATTTCCGGACCTATTCCCACACTTACTAGAGGATCTACACGTTTTAGCAGGATCCTCTCCCTCCACTCCTGGCTGCTGTCCACCTCCCATACGCACAGGTTTGGTTTTATTGACAATTTTAACCTTTTCTGGAATCGCCCCTCTTTTTACAGACCAGATGGACTTCACCCTAGTCTACTTGGTAGCAGTATTTTAACAGCTAACATTCAACATACTGTTCATTGTTTTAAAGAGGATTGACTGCCAGCTTCCTTAACTTCTCCAGAACCTGAACCCGGATCACACCAAATCTCTGTTCTTCCCCTAGGCCCCCTTCATGGGTTATTATCCAAACCCCCAATAACACCTGCCACGCTTCCCATACAAACTATAATAACAAACCGATCTACAACTCAATTAAAAACTTCTAACAGGAATTATAAAAACCTAAAAGCAATCCATATCCAAAATTTGAATACCCTTCATGAACCTGAAAACAATAATATGCTTCAATTGAATCTGGCACTTTTAAATGTACGCTCACTATCAAACAAATCATTTCTTATCCACGACTTAATTTTAGATCATAACCTAAATGGCCTGTTTTTAACAGAGACTTGGAATTGTGGTTCTACTGGTTCACTGTCTGAAGCGACTCCACCTCTTTTTTACTTCACAAGCAAAGACAGAAAACAGGGTAGGGGTGGGGGAACTGCTGCTATCCTGTCTGCTTTTATCAGTTTTACAGACAAATTGTTTCATGAATATACATCTTTTGAATACCAGGCCATTGTTTTTAATAACCCCACTGTGTTGTTTTTGATAGTGTATAGACCCCCAAAGTGTAACTCATCTTTTAATTCTGACTTTGCAGAGCTGCTTTCAATTATACACTTAGATTTTAGTAGAATAATTATTTTGGGTGATTTTAACCTGCATGTGGACAACCCATCGGACCCATATGTCCAAGAGTTTTTAAACACTTTAGCAACAATGGATTTTACTCAGCATGTCAGTGTTCCCACCCACAACAGGGGTCACACACTGGATCTTTTAATCACTCGTGGCCTGATTGCCAATGTGACCTCTGTTGTGGATGTTGGTATTTCAGACCACTCGTGTGTGTTTTTTACTATCAAAGGCTCTGTCACCCAAAGACTTCCAAAGAGAACTGTTAGAACGCGTTGTCTACACCCTGAAGTGGCTGCAAACTTCACCTCACATCTGGAACACAGCCAACCAAACACTCTAAGTTTGTCTGTTGATATATCTGTCCAAAACTTCAACAACAAGCTCATATCAATAATGGACAAAGTCGCTCCCTTAAAAATAAAAACGGTCAAAGCCAAAGCACCCCCTCCTTGGAGAACAGAGGAAACCAAGAGACTTAAGAAAATCTGTAGGGTTGCTGAACGAAATTGGTGCAAAACAAAACTAACAATTCATTAACAAATCTTTAAGGAAAAACTAACCCAATACAACAAATTTATTAAACATGCAAAGCAGGAATACTATTCAAAATTAATAGCTGACAATTTTTCTAATCCAAAGATTCTTTTTTCCACCATTGACAGACTAATCAATCCGATATCTTCCAGCCCATATTCTACTCTTAGCAGTTTAAAATGTGAGGAGTTTGCAGTCCACTTCACTGATAAGATAAATAACATTAGATTTAATATCACCCAACGACCACTAACAGTTCAGTCTGATGCATTTTGTTTGCCTTTTAAGAACACACTAGAGAGTTTTGTCTTGATTGATGCTGCAAAGCTTCGTAAAGTGATTTCCCAACTTAAGAGTAAAACCTGTTCTCTGGATCCCATCCCCACCGCTCTTTTTAAGTCTGTGTCTTCATCCTGTGAGGAGGAACTCCTGAACATTGTCAATCGCTCTCTTCAGACTGGAATCTTTCCCACATCCTTAAAGACTGCTATAGTGAGACCCACTCTGAAGAAGAGCGGTTTAGATGTTCAGATCTAGATAATTACCGGCCAGTGTCAAACCTGCCATTTTTAAGTAAGATTTTAGAAAAACTAGTTTTTATCCAACTAAATGATTTTATTAATAAAAATAATATTTTAGAAAATTTCAGTCTGGTTTTAGATCACATCACTCCACAGAGACGGCGCTGGTCAAGGTTATAAATGATCTCAGGTCCAATTTTGATGAAAAGAAAACATCTGTTTTAGTATTGCTGGACCTGAGTGCAGCCTTCGACACAGTTGACCACTCCATTCTTCTAAACAGACTGCATGACATGGTTGGGATCACTGGAACTGTGTACAGCTGGTTTGAGTCCTACCTCACAGGAAGAGATTTTATTATCAGTGTAAATGATGCATCATCTGGGAGGCACGGACTGACATGTGGTGTGCCACAAGGTTCGGTCCTTGGCCCCACACTTTTTAACCTCTACATGCTACCGCTAGGTGATGTCATCAGGAGACATGGCATAAACTTTCATAGTTATGCTGATGACACCCAGTTATATGTGGCTGTGTCTCCTGATGACATGGGACCCATTGATGACCTTTTAAGTTGTGTTTTAGATATTGAAACATGGATGGGAGAGAACTTCTTAAAGCTCAATCAAGAAAAAACTGACATTTTAATTGTTGGTCCTGAAGCTGAGAGAGAAAGGGTCCAATCCTATTTATCAACTTTTAATCTGAATGTGTGCAATAAAGTAAAAAACCTCGGTGTGATTTTAGATGCAGATCTTAACTTTGAAGCACACGCAAACCAAGTTACAAAGACTGCATTTTATCATCTTAGAAATATTGCCCGAGTGAGACCCTTTCTCTCACAAGCCAGTGCTGAAATATTAATCCATGCTTTTATAACATCTAGGATAGACTATTGTAATGCTCTTCTTTCTGGTGCTAAGAGAAATACTGTAAACCGGCTGCAGCTTGTTCAAAACTCAGCTGCACGCCTTTTAACCAGGACCAGAAAGAAGGAGCACATTACTCCAATTTTGAAGTCTTTGCACTGGCTCCCAGTCAGCTTTAGGATCGATTTTAAGGTTCTTTTATTAGTTTATAAAAGTTTACATGGAACTGGACCCTCATTTTTATCAGATTTACTTTTAGTCTATGACCCTCCCAGAGCCCTCAGGTCCACAGGTGCAGGTCTGCTAGTGGTCCCAAAGGTCAGAACTAAAACCCACGGCGAGGCCTCTTTTCAACACTGTGGACCTCGCCTGTGGAACAGCCTGCCTGAGGACGTGAGGGCTTCAGCCACTGTGGAGGTTTTTAAGAAAAAACTTAAGACACATCTTTTTAGTAAAGCTTTTACATAGTTTTTACTTGTCCACATGTTTTTATTTGATTTTATAAAATTTTAACAGCTAATTTTATTTGTTTTTATTTTAAAGGAGGGATGTGTATGTGTTGGGTTTTTGTGTGTTTTTATTAATTCATTTATTTTATTATTATTTGCATTTATTTTTATTTTTATTATTATTACATTATTTTTACTTTGTTTATTATTTTAACTAAAATATATATATTTTTATCTTATTTGTTTTATTTTTTATTTTTTTTATTTTTTCCTTTGGTAAGCACTTTGAGATGCTATGAAGCATGAAAAGCGCTATATAAATAAAGTTGAATTTGAATTTGAATTTGAATAAACATTGTGCACTGAGAAGCATTGTGCACAAAGTATTAATTTGTGCACAATTTTGTTTTTATGCATCCTTTCGTATTGACAGGTATCTTACCCGATATTTGTGGTAGGGATTTCAGTGGGGAGCAAAAGGGGGTCTTTTCCCTGTTCCTCTCTCTCTGTTTTCCCTTTCCTTCTGCTCATCAGGCTTTTCCATCGAGTACTTAGCCCTGAGGAGAAGCCGTGGGTGGGGGTCTGTAACTTTTGATGAATGAACACTTTTCTGACTCACTCTTCTTTTATCTGACTGTTTAATCTAGATTCCATCCGTTTTCTCTCTGTCTATAGTTTGCACCTCCTCTAAGCTGTTTCTTCTCCCTTTCTGCCCTATGCTCCTCACTCAAGACAGTGGTTGCTGATTTAATTGGATTGTGCTGAACTCTGGCTCTCTGTTGCATCTCTTATGATCATCTTCAAGCCTCTTTGACTCTGACTTCCTGTGAAGTTCAACTCTCTAACATGGTATGAACTTTGCTTTCTTTCAGTGCAGCTTCCTCAGATTTTTCAGGTACACACTGCAGACAAAGTTATCAATTATAAGTTACACAAACTGAAAGTAGGTTAAGCAGTCCTGAATATAACATTGGTAAAGGTAATAGAAACACCCTTTTCTACATGTGCAGATACTGCACTGCCGAGTGAGAATTACAGTTCTTATCAAGAAAAGAATCAGGCTATCCCAAGGATCCCTCAGCCACGCTGGGCTCACATCCTTAGGCTTGTCCTGTTGCCTCCCTCCGTACCCTTTTGACTCTTTTTTCTCCCCTTCCCTCTACTCTCTTCCACTCCACTATCCTCTCCTCCTCCTCTCCTGCTTTCTCTAGCCTCCCTGAGCTCGATTGAGGGAGATGATTAAGACATCAAAAGCTGTGCCTCACTGTAGATCAAAACTCAGGGCTGACGGGTGGGAGCTTGATCCCACGTAGACTTCCGCTGCATCCCCGCAGCCGGAGATTTGCCATTCCCAGCAGCTCCCCTGCTCCACTCCATTAGTATCTCCATGCCAGTCAGAGGTTCCCTGGTGTTCAGCATGTAGCCAAGGATGAGCCAGGTCTCTGCAATATACCCTACCAATAAGTAAGCAGGTTCCACAGTGGTGGAACAAACAGCAGTTTTTATTGGCATCTGTGAATATGCGTGATTCATTTCTTTATCAAAATGTGAGGCCAGCCCCCCTCCCACTGTCTCATCATCAGCAGCTCCCCTTCTTTTCTCTTCTTTTTGTTTGTCTTACACTTTCTTTCTCAAGAGGCTTGAGTTCATGAGATTTCACATTGCTGTTTTAGTCAAAATTTGTTACTTAGTAGTCCTTTTTTGTTTTTTTTCCTACTGTTAAAAGGATGATAAAAGGAACCGAAAATACATGTAGGAATTCCAGCTGAGTCATTTCAAATCTGGTAAAACTATTGGTCTGAATGGTGGTGGGTGGATAACAATAGATATTTAAAAATTGAGAAGGGCAAATAAAAGCAATAGCTAATCTTTTTGGTACGTTTTGGGGAAAAAATTGGAAAAGCCCAATGTTTAGATAATGCTTAAATAATTTCCGCTCATCAGTTAATAATAAAATCTGGTTCAACTCTTGACCTTAATGGCAGTCAAAGCCGGAACAATTATTTGGTCACTAGTTTCAAGCCAGCAGGCCTTAGGGCAAAGCTTATTAAGGCAGGGATGTTCCCCACTATTGACCCGCCTTCACCACCACTGTGCACCTAAGGGCCAGACCCCCCTGTCAGCTCCCTGCATTTAATTGAGTTCTCACTTTTCTTTATTCGACTGTCAGCATTATACCTCTTTCATTGCGTCAGCTTGCTTTAGCCCATCTTCTTCATCTCTTGTGCATCTATCGTCATTTTTTTTGAGAGAGTAAGCACTTTTTTAAGTGTGAAGATGACACACTCCTTCTGACGCTGGGTTGGAATTAAAGTGGGAACACCAATACGCCCCTACCTGCTTATACCAGGGTTTAATTCTTTTATTTAGTTTCATTGAATTTGTTCACTATCCTAAATCATCTTAATTATTCACCTTTATAGTATCTTGCGTGGCAGAAATATGTTTTTTCCAAATACATTTCCATGCGAATTAAAAAAAAAACTCCCTCCTAAGGAACTGGATCTATTGAAATGGAAAATGTGACAAAAATAACACGGTCGTTGAAATTGGTGATGTCAGAGTAGTTTAGCAACGAATAGTGAGTTTTTAATGTTTGAATGATTCCTGTTGTAATGTATAAATGTTTTAAAGAAAAAAGTGTAATAGCAAAATTTTGTTTTTTTTCTACATTTCTAGAATTTCGAAAAGGTTTTCCACATATGTGTACTGGAAACACAGATACTCATGATTATGTTAAACTGATGATTGAAGCAGTGTTTTAACAGTATTAGTAGCCCAATTTTTGTGGTTAGTATCTTCACAGAATTACTGTGCAGTACCTGTTGTACAAGTCACACAAAGTATAGCCCAGACCTACATACAAATGTACTGAATCTTAGATATCTCTTATATTTTCCAGAAAAAAAGCGCAGTTAGTTAATTGATTTTTTTTTTAAATAAAATAAAAAAAACTACTTGAGCTGGTGTGCTATGTTAAGCTCATTTCGTTGGTGAAACCATACTTAGAAATGTTTCATGCAATGTGGATGAAGTTTTTTGGAATAAAAGCTAAATCCAGCAGAGGCTCACCCTAAAATATCCTTCAAATGGGTTAGGTAAGGTTCCCATTTTTAAGCCCTCAAAGCTGAAGGGAGGTTATTAATAACTACTGAAATTCCATCCATCCAATTTCAAATCTGCTTAATCTCCTTCAAGGTCAAGGGGATGCTGGAGCCTGTCCCCGCCACTGTTGGGCGAAGGCGGGGTACGCCGTAGATGGGTCACCAGATAATTGTACAAGGAGGCCCACACAGAAATGCACAGACACACACACACACAGAGTCACCCCTAAGAGCAATTTAGTCACCAATTGATCTAAGACACATATTTTTGGACTATGTGAAGATTCTGGAGTGTGAGCAGAAAACCCATGCATGCATGAGGAGAACATGCACCTTCTTTTTAAATTTGCCAGTAAAATTTTGTAAAATTGAGCAGAAACAGGAGAGGGGGTAAAGAGAGGAAGACTCACAGAAAAAGAGAAGACATAAATTATCAACACGGTCCAGGAAATGCAAGACAGGTAATTGCAGTTGACAGTGGGGTCTGCCACAGAGTTAATTTGTGTCTCAGCCCAAGTCTCTGCCACCACAGCACACCATAACTATACACACCAGTATGCCTGCAGTGTACATGCCCAGACACCATCTTTCTTTCTCTTTCTGGCAGTAGAATTATGTCGTCAGCAAGATCTGAGCAGCTATGCCTCTCCTAGTGGGTATACGGTGCATGTTCTTATTTTTCCTATAGTTTAATTTTCCTCCGAGGAATATTGAATTTTGGGCATGGTGATATACCTGTCAGAGATAGGACATCATCTCTAACTCTCTCTGACAGGTGGACCATTATATCTTCAAGGCAAAATAATCTCCCCCTACTTTAAGACCAGCACATTTCAACCCTTTGCTTGGCAAAGAAGAGAAAAGAAATGCGTCTTATCTAAATCTGCTTTGATTGGTTAATGAAAGACATTGCTTAGAAAGCTGATTGCTTTTTCGAAGTGAGCATGCAGGGTGTTTACCTTCAGTTATTTTGGAAGCATTTTGATAAACCTGACATGGAAAAATAGTGATAAGGTAGAATTCTGCAAACAGTTTTTAATACGTTAACATGAGAACCTTCTTTTTTTTCTGTTGAATAAGTGCTTTGGGACCACAAATGAAAATAGAACTTGTTTTTTCTCATCTGTTACACTGATGAATTCAGTCCCAAGTGTGGATGGATTAAGCAGCAGATGAGGATCTAGCTCAAACTTCACGTCGCTGCCTGCAGTGTTGAGGTTGGGAATGCCCAGTGGCCCTGTGGTTTACTGTACCATGGATGACATCAACCCCTCTGGTCCCACTTCCCTGCAACCACTTGACATTTCTATCGACATTTCCCACAGTGCTTGCACATTAAAGGGCGTGACATTTCATTTGCACACGATGTTGATTAAAATACAACCTTATGGTCTGAAGAAGAAAAGGGGTACAGGCCCTTTTTTACCCCATACTTAGAGAAATTGAAAAGAAATTAGAGTGTTAAAGGAGGATTCAATGGCTGATGGTATTACAAAAGGGCCTCAGGGTAAAGCTCTGTAAGGGCTTGAAGATAAAGGGGGCACCGCCATTAAGTTTCAATTATAAGTTCTTGCAGGTGTTGATTTCTTGCAGCCGTTTTTTGCTAAAGGTGGAGACAACCGCTCATGTTTTTTTCAAATTCATTAATCTCCTTTGTGGTAGTTTCTCTAAGGCCCACAAGCATGTGACGGCATTTCATCTCGCCATGATCTTCATTGCAAACAAATTCCGATTTGAATCAAGACAAATTCACTCAGCCCATCAGTGGCAGGTCATATTTGCATCTGTGTCAGCCCACCTGCACTGTGCTGCTGTGTGGTGATGCACTTGCCCCAGCTGGACTTGTATGATCTGACTCCAGGCCAGGTCTCACCTGCCAGCTCTCATTGTTTCCTTCAATTTACACTGGCCCGAGGCCTGTCACTGATGGGCAGCCTGCCGTCTTCTCTAAACGACCGGCTTCCAAAGACATTCGCTGATATGTATTTTCCTCTGCCTGAAACAGCTTCTGACAAGACAGTGAGATGTTTATTTCTAATTCACTTCATGTTCTGCCTTTGTCTGCTCTAAGTCATGGCTTGGACTTAAAGAGTAGCCTCATTGTAATTTGATGCTTGTAAGGGTTTCACAAACATTGTACAAAATATAATTACAATTATTAGGATTACATTAAATCAAAACAAATACAGTATATATATGATATGGTGCTGTGACCATTTCTTTGTCCAGTGTCAACAAAATTTTGAAATAACATTTGAGCCTCTAGTTCAGATGGACCAGCACCATTCTGTGCTTCTATGCTAAACCATCATGTCATCTGTAAATCAGTTCTAATAAATTCGAATAAAGCAAATGTGCAGCCATAAAAAGGTATTTATGGTACACCTTAATTCCCAAGTATCCGATAAAAACTCTGGAAAAGGTAGCATACTAACCTAATTAAAAGCTATTGTTATAATAACCAAAGCCCACCCAGTCGTCAAATGAATAGAGGGGCATGGGTTAATCATAGCCTGTGAGCACCTTCATGTAAGAGGTCCATTATATGATCATTAATTCCCTTCCATTTTAATCTACCAGTGTCAGTAAAGAATACAGCCAGACACACTGCTAAGCTTGACCAAAAAAAAAAAAATGACTTTACATATTTTAAAAAGTTCTGTCATTACCAAAAGAATGAACTGCCAAAATGATTCAAAACAGTTTCAGATCAAATAAAAGTAAAATCAAAACTGTATTTGTATAGCACTTTTACAACTAAGGTCACTCAAATGCTTTACATAAAACATAATCAAAGTTAAAAACCAAGGGACAAGAAAAACAAATATTTTGTTTAAAGCCCACCCAATACTAACCCCCCCCCCCCCCCCCCCCCCCCCACACACACACACACACACCATTATAAAGAGTGAAAAAATGATCCAATGTAGAAACCTGGCTTTGTACTGAAGTGGGGAAATAATGTTTTGGGGACATTTCCACATGAGTGACAGAATACACAGGACCCCCCAGATCTAAACAAAGAACCAGACCCGGGAGAACCCATTGCAGTGACCCCGATCTAAAAAGATGAGCTGATTTAGCTGCAAATATAAAACCTTTTTTGTCTTATTACTTTGCACTTGTTCAGTTATTTTGGCACTGATAGCTTCATTCCACATAGGTCATGTCTTTTAATATAGAGTGATGGGGAGAAGTGATTAGTATTACTTTTGTCAGAGTTAAATTTGGGATCCTAAATTGCATTTTAACGAAATGTGATGGTATGTTAGAAAAGTGGTTCTTTCGAGTAATCGTGAGAAAACCAGGGCGCAGACTGAATCTTTGATTAGAAAAAAAGAAAAACATGTATTGAAACATTTTCATAGTCTTTAATTAAAGTTGTTAGCAAAGTGTTTCATTGTTCTAAAAAAGTTGAGCCCCCCAGCTGCTGTTTAAACCTGCTGCTCCCTTCAGAGCAGCTATCAAAGACAGACATCAAGTTTGGAAGATGACAGTTATATCATCAATGCCATCAGCCATACTCAGCAAAACAATTTGCTGTGTTTGCAGGAGACGCAACCAAACAGTTCTCCTTGTATTCTTTTCTGAAATAGTCTGGCTCCAAGAGGCTCTTCAGCCATCTGAACAACAGGGAGGACTGAAAATCTACACTGAATATATATATATATATATATATATATATATATATATATATATATATATATATATATATATATAAAGAAAATGGGAATACAGGAAGGGAGGAGAGAGGCTGATAAAGCAAAAGTAAGGCAGAAAGACAAAAAGGGAAGAGAGAGGAGAAGTGATCCTAAATTGGGAATCTATTACTGAGGCATGTGTGAAGCGACCCCTCTCTGTCTCCCGTAAACACACAGAAATGTGTTCAAGTGCAGGGGCTTTATAAGTTTTCCCTTCTCCAGAGTAATGTGCTTTGAATGGCTGGTAAAATGGGACTGGGAGAATTTCATTCCCGCTGCCTCCCCAGGCGACTCACCTTTGGCCCAGCAATGATATGAGCCCTTTTCTATTTTTTCCACTTTTGCTCTCCCTCGTTCCCCCTTTCCATCTAACCAACTGATGGAGAGGAGGAGAAATAAATGGAGAGCAGGGGGATAGCAGGAGATGGAGGGATGGGGGAGCAGAGAAAGGCACAGGGCGAGGATTGGGATACAGGGCTTATTTATTTAGTGGAATGATGCAGGTACCTTATCCACAGCTCAGATTAGCTCATCTGTTTATGCTAAATGCCACACCATGGGAAGTGTGGTCATGTCACGGGAAGTACAGAAAGCCATTTTTCTCACTGTCTGCTGCTCTCCAGCCAACTGCTGCCTCTGCTTTACTCACCTGTCAGACGTTTGCTGGAATCAGCTTATCACAGAGTTAACAGATTTCCTACTTACTTGTTTTAAATCTTAACTCATGAAAATGTATGTTGTTTTCTCTGCTAAACTCTGGTATTTATTGTAAATTACTTGTATAAATGTGTCAAAGACTGTGCACCTTTCTTTAAGTGTAGATTTTTTTTAAGTATGACATATTCCTACAAAGCCTCTTGATTGTCTGAATTTTGGAAACACAACCTGAAATAAAGTTCTGATAAAATTATTCTTAAAGTCAAAAATATTTTTTTTCCAAAGTTATTCCCCACAGATGGAAGTCTCAGATCTCAAAGATCAATAGTATTGCAATACTTACCTTTCAATGAGAAAAATTTGGAGAGAAAAAAAATAAATGTAATAAAATCAAAAATCATAGCAAAACAATTTTATCTTCCGGTTGCCAAAGTATTCTGATTTCAGGCTGATTTTAAGCTGAGAAGAGATTAACATTTATTAAGAATAAGCTAAAATGTTGCTGTGTTGGACTGTGTTTCTGTTGTCTGTTTTTTACATGTTGCAAACAAAGTGAGTTACAGGTGTTTTGAAAACGATAACGCTTCTAACGTGGCTAACACTTCTTATGTGGCTAACATAAAGCATGTTACAATCAAGTTATAATATTTCTGTACACAGTTAATAAATTCTGACAGATGGACTTATCTCTGGGTCTTTTGTGTTGCTTAATGTGTCTTCATTAGTTAATTGTGGTTTATTTATAAAACAATTTTGAAAATAGATAGATTGACAATGCAGCTAATTACGCGGTGTGCCCTATAGTGTGGAAAACAAGGTATAACACAACAAACATACCGTAATTAGCTTTCTGCAGCAGCCTTATTTAATAGAAGTTCCAATATTTAAAAAAACAAATCTATATCTCTTATTTATTCTTATTTTTTTTTCTCTCATGGTGATCATTCTTTGTTTTGTTTTGTTTTATTCCTTGGTATACTATTGCTTCAGTTTACATTAATGTATGGGCAATGATGCACTCAGCATTTGTAACAGTAATGCATCGACTGAACAATTAGTGTTGCTTTCACACTAGAATTGTTTTACAGTTTAAGTTAGAATTTGTAGGAAATAAAAATATATTTTACACCTAACTCTGATTTGGTTTGTTTTACTCACACGATGCTCTCAGAGGCAGCCCAAAGAGAGAAGCAGACCAAACTATTTATGATACGATTAGGCAGTTCCAAATGCTGCTCACTGGGGGGGTGTTACTGCATGATCCGGGTGAAAAAAAAGCTAAAAGTAAACCAACTAGTTCTACTAATCCTCTGATTATTGCCAAATAAATAACTCCCTGGAATTTTTTCTCTGAACCATGTTTACGCTGACATCTTGCGACTTTTCTTGATTCAGTAAACTCATCATTAGACATTTTAGTTGTTTGCCTTGTGACCACTGGCCTCCTGAACCCATTTTTTGCTGTGATTTAACAATTGTACTCATAGGCTCACACAACTCCTGAGCACTTTGATATAAAGAGGAATTCAAATCAGGGCCTGCAGTTGCAAATAAAAATCGAAACCCTCACAACTCTGCATTGGTTGTTGACACCTTGAAGAAAAACATAGCTTGAGTATTCTATTTCCTTTTTGACTAAAATTTAAATCAATCAGTTGTATACATTTTGTTCTCATTCACCGTTAGAGCATTGTTCTAGGTTCTTATGTATCTTTGCCGAATCATGCCGGTGTGTTGTTTGATGACTTCCTTTTACCAACCACTTAAAAAAACTCAAGCCATTTTTCACCATGTTCTCATGAAAACAGTAAGAAATGGCTGCTTTTAAACTCTGTGTGTTCAGAAAGTATCGATATGTCAAGCGTTGTTTCCCTCCAAGTGTCTGGTTGGGTGCAACATCGAAATGGAAGAAGAAAGGCTGTGCTTTTGTTCTTTTACACAACTGTGTGTATTTGGACTTATTTACCAACCTCTGGCTCTGTGTATATGAAGTCATGGAGTCCTGACTGCTAGGTCTCTCAGCACCCACTTAGACATGACAGACTTTAGAGCCCAGCAGCATTATGTGCTGAAAAATAATAGCAACAGAAAAACATTGTTCTACGTTCTTGTTTCATGTTAGGAACCCATGATCACAGTCATGATTTGGAAAAAAGTTTTCTTTGTGCATGTGTTTGCTTCTGATGTATCCTGGCTAAGCAGCAGTTATAAAAAATAATGTAATGTTAAATGGAATCTACTAACTTATGTTAATGTTTACTTTGATTTCCTTGATTTACACAACTTATTACACTCACAACTTTACAAATTACTGCAATAGAATTTTCATTAAGTCAGATTTATGCCATAATCAAATATACAGTCATACAGACCATGTCATTAATGGGCATGTTCCAGTCAGTTTGAGTTTTTTTATGTTTTTTTAGAAACAGTATGCTGTGCTTTGCATAACAGCATAACTTAAATGTGTTGTTCTTAAAGAGGGAAAAATATGCAGCTTTTGAAGTGAATCTATCAGTCAAGTTCATGTCAGAATTAGGCAATGAAATGGCCATTCCTAGACAACTTCTCTCATGGGCAAACCTCTACCCATCTGAATTTCCATGTTTTCCTTGAAAATATGGCTAGTGGCTCTCTTGCCTGACAATTTTTCCCGGACTGAGAAGGGTCTGCCTGCTTTTTCTGTTATTTACCATTAAAGTATTGAGTTTGATGATCATTTTAATTTTCTTCCCCAAAGCAATTGCATAGGAAAAAGGTGCAACTCCTGGTTCAAGTATGGTTGTGTGAAGAAGCATCACCCCAATTAAACATTTTGAATTTCCAACAAAGAGAGATAATAATAATAATAATAATAATAATAATAATAATAATAATAATAATAATAATAATAATAATAATAATAATAATAATAATAATAATAATAATAATAATACATTTTATTTAAAAGCGCCTTTCAAAATACCCAAGGTCACCGTACAAAGTTAGAGGTAAAACACAATAAAATCACAACATGTTTAAAACAATAGATAAATTGGATTCATCAGCTGACAGATGAATACGAGAATCTGCAGTCAGTAGCAACCCAGTATTTCACCAGTCTGGTGACCAGCTTAAGGTGCTGGTGCTTTTCCTGGTGCCTCTGGCAGTCTCTCCTCCCCCTCCCCTCTCTGCTCTGCCCTCTGATTGAGACCAGCTGGGAACACTCAACTCATCACCATGCAGCCTTCTTAAGGAGATCCAACTCCAGCATTCATCGCCAGTTCGTTTACCCTTATGGTGCTTAGCCTGGTCATTCTAGTTATGTTCTCTATGCTCCTGTACTCTTGCTCCTTCCTCATCTTGTCTCTCTGCCTCGCCTACAGGACCATAGAGCACGAGTGTTCACCTGTGTCTCAACTTACCAAGAACCGCTTGATCCACGCCGCGCTCCAGCCAAGCCACGAGTCCCGGCCTCGCCACCACTCCAGCCAAGCTACGCTTCTCAGCTACGCCAAGACGACAACTTCGCCTTGGCATCAAGCCTTAGCTTCCGCAAATCACAACACCATCGGCGCACTACCAGTGCTTCTTCAGCTACTCACCTTCAAGTCCTATTCAGGAATTAAACTCATTACTCACCATCTCAATCTCCTGTGTTTCCTTCCGGGTTCCAGCGTCTGGGTCTGTCCCGCAGAGCGAGTCATGACCGAGCTGAAGCTTCTATTGGTTGAATAAATTGTTGAATTCTTAAATATCTAGTGTCTTTAAACTTCAATCATGCCATCTACAGAACATGACTGAAAACTCAATAGATCAAAATGTATAATGTTGGCAGAGGAAATTTTGCAAAGGATAAGAAGTTTACTTTAACAATCCAAGATATGACAGACTATGTTTCAAAATATTTACTGAAGCACAACTTCATTAAACCAAATGAGCTGACAGCTAAACAACAAAACAAGAGCCTATCAATCCTCAGTGCATACAGAATTACAAGACACCCCAGAAAATATTCAGGTAAGGACAGGACATACTGTAGTTACTTTTAATTCTTATAGAGGAAAGTCCTAAAAGTACTCTGGTGCCAAAGCAGGGAACTAGAATGAGTCGCACCATAGGTGTAGAAGAACAGTTTAACTGCAAATGAATGGATGAATGGAAATAGTGGGTTTGCTCAGTCATCCAGATGAAGATGGGAAAGGTGCAAACCGTTATTTTTCTGAACAAAGTTGGTGAATAACTTTGTCTGCTTCATAATGCACAACACATGGCAAAAACACTTGACAAATCTTTAATCATTAAGCAGGGGGTCAAACTGGAGCAATCTGTTTATACGACGATAAAACTGTAAATTTCAATCCAATGGAATTCCAAAAGACAGAAACTACCAGTATTCAGTATCTGAAGAACAAAACGGAAAAAAATGCTACAATAAACAGGGATTGCATGGAGGGAGAGCTGAGGAATTACTGCTTCAGGCAAAGGTAAAAAAAAACACTGAAAGGACTATGAGGAAGCTGACGAACAGAAAAACAGGGAAGAGATGAAAAATAAAAGCACCCAGCAGAGCTGAAGCTGACAGGTCAGACAGTTTCATCTGTGAAACCCACACAATAAGCGGTCACTCTTCCCACAAACTCCTGTTTACCCACAAATCAGACAACATTTATGAAATAAGCAGGCCTGTAATACAGGGTACAACATCGAAAAAAGTGCTAATCAAAAAAATGATCTACTACACATGAACTAAAATCTTTGTTTTAAGCCTTCTATAAAAAAAATATATATATATTTTCTGTTTGCTGAAAGATTAAAGTTGCTGTGTTTCATCAGCCCCACTTCTTTAATTATGTTCACCATTGAAACCATTGAAGTTTAGGTCTGAATTATACTTTACAGTTTCCCTGCATTTGGTGGATTTTATGAAGCATGCTAGAAAAACAAAATGTACAACTGAAAGTAGCAGAGACATGATAATGCCAGCCTTTTAAGTTTATTTCATTGAAAAAGGTCACACTCTGGACAGCCTGAGCTTGTCCATTACCACGTGACGTTTTCGCCGCTACACTCCATGAGAAGAGTGTGGTCAAGAACCAGAACCTTTCACCTCATGCGGAAAATCCTTCTGAAACGACATGAAATGGTTGAGACATTAATTCGAATGTGTTTATCTTTGTGTGGCTACCTTGTGCACAGCATGTGAGAGGGGCACAACCTCCCCGCATGTGCGGTTCCCACCCACATCTTCCTTTTCTCACCTTTTTTCTGTCCACTGAGGTGGGAGACGGATGCAGATTGTGCTGTTTTTCTGCCATTAGAAGATGCAAGGTAATGCAACCACGATGGCACCGCTCACTTCTCCAATGACGAGAGTAAATGGAGCAGTCCTTCACAAACAATAAATCCCTGGGGTCTTTCTTTTTTTTTTTTTACTTCTCCCTTTCACCTCTGAGCTCTGGCTTTTCATTTGTTTTATTTACATAGCTGCTTTTATGAGCTTTCATCAGCAGGTCTGCTTATATATGAAACTAATGGCTTTCCAGAGCAGTAATTTGAGGGTGTGTGTGTTTATGAGTGTGCTTTTTGCTGTGCATATGTGCACACCAATAGCGTTTTATTTTTATGTTTCCACCTTTGGATTTGCTTCAGCGTGTTTGTGTGACTGTCTGGAGAAAGAAATCAACATTTTCATTAAGTCTGGTGTTTTTCTCTCAGTATAATCTCTGACTTTCCCTTTTATCCAAATTCTCCTCTCTCTGTGCTTTCATTTATCATACCTGCATTTTTATTTGATTTTTTTACTCTCATTTTTTTGGGGAGGCTTTCTTCTGCCAGCATCTCCGTTTTTTTTTGTTTGTTTGGTTTTGCATACATCTTGAATTGGTCGCATGCAAATTCACACATTGTGTTATAGTTTGCTCATGTGAGGTAGGATGTCGGTGTGCAAGTTTTCATTTTTTTTATTTTATAGTTAGTAGTAAACCCAGCAAGTGACACAAAAATAAGCAGACACATTTATGTTGGGAGGCATAACACCTCCACCACCCCTGCTCCCCTCCACTGCATGTTTGAAACCCCCTACCACCACATGCACACACACACACATACACCCTTTGGCTAAACAGAAATAGGTCCAGCTTAAGGCCATAATTGGTCTTGATCCTCGGGCTGCAGGCATATTCCAACGGTGGGTCTGGATGGGGCGCTTGTTATGTGTGAAAAGGTGGCAGGGGAATGCCTGGCCAGTAATTAACAGTGTTCAGGGGACTGTGGAGGAGGAAATTTAAAAGTGAATGGGGGAGGCCAGTTTGTTCCGTGGCTCTGCTCTGCCTCTCCCTCCACGTTCTCTGTTTCTCATCTATTCAGCCTTGCCTGTTATTGGAGCTGATGGGTTTATAGAGATTTTCACACTTTTGAAAGTTGGGCTGGCACTGCGAATTTGTTTTCGCTTGGTCCTTGTTTTTCGCCCCTTTGCACTGCCTTGCCACACACAAACATGTTTACCTAGGACTTTTATTTTCATTTTTGCTTAATTACTAGATCATATCTTTTTATAAAAATGTCCATTTTAAACGCAGTGTCAAAATATAATAAAAAATGTTATATTAAAAAATGTTGCCGTGAAATTACACAGTAGAATATATCTTTTTTTATAATTTTGATTAAATACTTGAAAAGTCATTCATTAAGATGTAAGGAGCCACTTTTGAACGTACATCTTTTGTGTCTCAGTGTTTCTGCCTGTATTTTTGACTGGTAGTCAATGACCTCGTGTTTATTCAGCACCCTTGTTTAGCATCCTCTGTCTGGCAGACAGAAACACTCACTCAACCACTTACTAAATCTTTATGTTATGTAGACTTAGTTTATACCGTGTTTCCCATAGATGAGCTGTCTAAACAAAGAAGGAGTTGAATATGTTATAACGCAGAACATACATATATTGTAATGCCATCGTGGAGTGATTTATGTGATACAGTTGAGGTACAAACAAGTTAATGTATTTGTGACCCGTCATGTAATATAAGCTTGTTTTTTGTTAAAAGTCTTGCTGAGTTATGGCTTGTATGCTATTCTAGCTGTAAGTGAGCAACAGAGAGTCCTGGAAGTCTTTCAAACAAATAGTCTTTTTAAAATAAAAGTTTCTAAACAAATTGAACAAGACAGTACAAAGCAGAACAACCAAATGTAGGCAGATTATTATAAATGGGATTACAGTTTAGCAGTACACAACAAATATTTTTTTTGACCTATTTGTTAAAAATATTGGAGAATAGGGGAGTTATTCCTATAACCTTTTGACTACAATGCTAACACTATTTTCACACTGAAGCAAATGTGTTTGTGGGCGTTGTGCATTGTCCAGGGTTTGGTTGTCAGTCATCCCATCTATCAACGAGCCCTCTCCTCTGTCTCATTCCCAGCCAGGCCAAGTTCAGACTAAACATTCCTCTGAAAAGCCTGTTTATAATGTTTTGGTGGACAGACAGGAAGAGGGTTAAGTGAGTGGAAGATTCCCAACAAACCCAAAGATAAATGGACTGTTTGCTAAAAGAAGAAAGAGGAGGGCTCAAATGAAAAAAAAGGCAGTTTGATACATGTGTGTACCTATGTCCAAAGAGAGTTGTTGTGTGTGTGTGTTCACGTTCAAGCATGTCCCTGCCCTGTGTGTGGCTCTGAGGGTAACAGGTGGGAGGTATGCCATGTCCTAGTTAACAAGAGTGTTATTGTGTTGTACTGTCCTGCATGACTGAGCGTCAGCTGTGCGGGGTCATCCTTCTTCCCCCTTAACCCTGGTATGCTAAGACAGCAGCCACGCATGCCCGCACATACACAACACTCACACGACTTAGACACACACATTAAGTCAAGGACACACCCAGTCATGCGCACACAAACAGATTCCGTTATGCATCAGTTGGTGGCCTGTAATTGAATTGGGACTTGATCAGTGATATTTCCGATTTGGTGGCCCGATGCATCCCAGTGAAAAAGCATCTGCTCTCCTTTTTCCCTGCCACATCACAGTTCAAGGCTGCAGCCACATGGCCTAAGATGTTCGCACACAAGCAAACACGAAACCTATCCCAGCTGCACACATACACTTAGCTTTACAAAGTCACTCAGAAATGGTGCCTCGGGGCACTCTTGCATTTCTGTAACTCAACCTAACAACAATACTCCTTCAACTGCTCTGCTGTTTACTTTCTGAAAGAGTTAAAGTCTCCCACTTAAAGGATTACCTTACACTTCCTCCAAACCCCTGCCCTGTGCTCTCACTTGATCCCCACAAGCACATTTTTAGACAACCTCAAACTTAACTAAACACACACACATCTATATTTAACTGATACCTTGAGTAAAGACAGAAAAAAGTTGTTCATTTTACCTTATTGTAATCAAGCATTTCATTAAATTTCCTGATAACGTTACAAACCAAAGGGATGTGTGGGTATTTTTCCACCGTATTTTGGCCTTTACAAGGTCCTCTACTCTATTACGTAGATGACTTACATCATGTTTTTAGGTTCAAATTTGAAGAATTTAACTTTTTTTCAGTGAGCTGTAGAGCTCACAGCTGGAAACAAGCACAGCGAGTGAAGTTGTACAACTCTACCACTCTCTCAGCACTCTGAAGTGGAACTCAAGTGGTCTGACAATCTCCATCTTCCCTTACAAAGCACCCCCTCCTGGGGTGGGCGGGTGGTATAAGCACCAAGGCGGAGACCGGGGGACGTAACTGACGGATTTGTTTACATACAGGCTAATTGTTGCCCTCCCTTGCAGAACACTTTATATGACTCCGTACCTCTTGGACGTGTAATAGAAGTGGAGTTTGAGCTGACTGACAAGCCCAGATAAGTGTCAGTAATCCTCTGATGACCTTGAACATTTCTTTCGTCACACATCCTGAGCGACAGTCATTTATTTTTTTATACTTTGAAAGCCAACAATGATATCTTGGATGAATGATATGCTTCTGCACTTTCACTCTTTATCGCAAAGTTATTTTTGTTACTGCTGCATTTATTTCCATGCTTCATGACTGAAGAAAAGCCACACAACGGTCTGAGACATTCAAAGCTTGATGTTGTCCACTACATTACATTCCTAATTATGACTCTAGCGCAGGAAATACCAGGCTCGCGGGGGTGTCGGCGCCTGTTCTGCAGCACAGTGACGTCTACTTTGCTGTAAACCTCCCTGGATAAACGTTTAGCAGGGACTCATCCACTTTGAACATCTATTTGTAGCCACTTTGACTTTATGAAGTCAGAACAATGATGATGTTCAATGAGGGTTTCTTGAGAGGAACAACAGACTAGTGATAAAATATTAGAAGTATAAGGCTTTTAGGTTTCTAATCCAGTTGCCCTGGCATGTATACTTACATCTGAAACACACATGCATCTAGGTTGCTTTACATGCTCACATTAAGTCACTAAGTCACTGTCACACACCTTGGAGTACGTCTAATTAACATAATGTCAGGTCTGCCGCTTTTAGGAATTCAGCTGACAGCTGACTACAGGAGCTTACGTGAATGCCTAGTTGTCGAGCGAGAAGAATTTCCATGAAGGTGCCGCTTCCAGTTTAAGAGCAATGCATGACCCCTGCATGCCAACCAAGGCACATGGTATATGCATGTGAGTGATGCTGGGATGGGTATGTGCTGTGCGAGCGCACGCATGTTGTGTGGGTGTTAGGAAGGGTTACAAGTGTACATATGCCTCCTTTTAGCACACTCAAAGCGTATGTGATGTTGGTTATGAGCCCTCTTTCTGCTTGTCTTTGTGTGCTGTGAGTTTTTGTGTTATATTTATGTGTCTGCTGCATATCTGAGCACTTTGATCGATCCTTTTGAAGGAGGCATGTGTATGTGGCAAAAAGAATACAAGGAAAACACAAAGAAATACCTGATCCCATCTGAACTCAACAGTGTGTTTGATGTTATTTTTCTGACCTTGCGAAGTGTGCAAACACTCATCTACAACACTGCACTCTGCACAACACTACAGTTACAATATGCTTTGACAGAAAACCATTTATACAAAAGCTGTCCTGTTTTACAATCATCATTTTTGTTTTCCGAGTAGTCTGCATGTGCCTTTTCGTTATTCTGTCACAGAGCTTTCCAAATAAAATAAACATTCTATAAATTACAAAGACATTTTTAAATTGAATATGTTTTTTCAAGATCATTATTCCAGATCAACTAAAGAATTTGAATGTTGGTTGCAAGGAGTTAGCTATAGGTATAAAGATATGATACCTAATCTTAGCCCACTGACTGAAACCCAATTTAAATTCATTGTCACAACAATAGGTATTTTTTAAAGGTTATAGTTTTCCATAAAGGCAACCTCTACCATAGCTGGTAATATTTCTAAAGACAGCAGTATAGGGTCTTTTGGACCAGGGTCACTCATTTTCCAGGAGCTGTGTGAAATGGCACTAACCCCACAAAACCTCCAGCACTGAAGTATGGCATGTCACAGGCCTGTTCCATAGCATTAAATACACACATATACACACACATGCACGCACACGTTATATCAGCAGGTAACTTCTGGAGGGAGACATTTGGTCAAAGAATTTTGTTAAATACTCACCCTGTTTAAAAATATCTATTTGTAAAACTAACTAAGCAATAATTTGAGTTTGCTTCTCAAGAATCATAATTGCTTGTAACATTAAGAAAGACATTTATAAATGTTAATAAAAAGGTTTTTGAATAATCATAACTATGGCCTACTGTGTACTGATATTTATATCCAGGTAAACTTGTGGGGGTTTATCTGACTTCTATTTTATTTATTATTTTATTTTTTTATTTTACAGTCTCTACTCTTTCTGACAACAATCTCTATGCACCCACCCAGCAAAAAACATAAGATATCCTGCCTTTCTTCCTTCATAATAGACAACAGAGTGGGTTTGATAAGTAAGTCTCCCCTGTCACAATTTCCTTGTATTTACCTAAAAGGAACTGGTAAATATTAGTTCAACAGTCAAGAGCAACCCTTCATACCTTCTTTTCACCCAGAAACCTAACTTTTCAAAGACTCAAATCTGTTTATTGGAGATTTTCCCAGAATGCTTTGGCTTGTGTCCAAGCCCACTCCCAAACTGCTGTCTTGGTTGATGCAGATTCAGAAGAGAGCAAGGGGCTACTGAAGGAAGTGGGTGGGTACAAAGAAGCATATATTTATTTGACAATCATGTTAAATCTTTTGCCTAATTTTAATTCAATGTGTCATTAATGCTTGGAAAAGGGTTTAGTTTCCATGAAAGACTACTCTGCTTGATCTCTTTGATCTCTTTGATGGACACGGTGACTTTAGCTAATCATTGCTGTTAAGTTATGAAGAAGTGATGAGAGGTTGACTGAAAGATTGGAATGGAGTGAGAGAGGGATGATAGACAAATTGATGAGGCAGGCAGAGATGGTGGGTGAGGTGTAGTGGGAGTATCGGGTATAGAATCAAATGTTTTGGGTCAGCATGCGGCACATCTTGTCACAATAAAATGCATTTGACAGGGTTATGTCCTGTTGGTTTATTTTAAATAAGACATTCTGCGTCTCTCACTTTGCAAATAAAAACATCTTCTACACGCGAAAAAATCAGAGAACACTTCAGCCAACAGAATGTGTCAGTGCATTCCCAGAACTGCTGTTTCACTGTTCTTTTATGAAATGACACACATATCCCTCCTTATGTGCGTAAACCCCTTTTCCTGAGTGGTATCTCCTTCTGCCTGAAGGAGAATTTAATAATTACTTCTTGTGTAAGCTGTCACCTATTTATGCAACAACTCAGATCTGTCTCCTAACTTGTAGCTTTTCTTTTATCAGCATATTTTCCTCTTTTTGACCATCTCTCATTTAGTCAAAAACCCAGTTTGTATCCTCATCTTTTTACACACCTCTTGAGAACTGCTCACCGGGACTTGAGTAATCTCCCATTAATGGTGTCTTTAAGTGGCCTGTTTGCATGAAGGGTCTGAGGAGAGGGAGACTGTGACAGAGCTGGTGCCTAAGTGGGGCTTGTTGCAGTGAGCTCACATCCACAGGCAGACTGGCTGCTACTGTAGTCTGGATGAGGCCTCTGAGCTATCACCAGCCAGCATTATTTCAGCACTCCACTGTAATATGACACTTGGGGATCTTTTTTATTCTAAACATGAAAGTTATGGAGTGTGGAAGTTTATATGCATGTTCTCCTTAATGTGTAGGCAGTTGTCTGTGTGCCTGAAGTCTGCTTGTGTTTGTGCATGCACTGATCTATAAAGTGTATCCCTCCTTTGATTTAATTGTTAGCACAATAAGTCTGTGTGAGTGCCCCTAAAGAATTACCAGACTGTTCCTTTCATCTCTGCTTTAGATTTCTTTTTAGGATTTCTTTCGAATTTTCAGGGGAAGTTATTTGCTTTTACTTGGCCATTGATAAAAGCTGCATTAAAGTAGAGTGACTTTGATGCAGGGGGGGGAGAAGAACCTTTGGCAATGAGTCTTGATGAGACAGCCAGCCGGCCATCCAGCCAGGTTTTCATTAGATGAATGCAGTGTGGGACTCGAGCCAGATAAGATGAGCGCCAACATAGTGGAGCCAACCAATATAGTTATAGCAAGGTGCTCTTTATTTTACTTCCTCTACGTCAGTGTCTGTCTTTCTGGAAATCTGTACACCTCCACGCCCTGTGTGACCCAAGAGGGCGCAGGATAAGTGAAACTGTTTTTCTTGCCCTTTTAATACCCTTTTTCCCCACTTGAGTACGTGAAAAAAACATAATAGTAACTATTTTTGCATATTTGCTCTTTTGATTGACAAACCAGGATACAACTGTAAAGGCAGACATTTCTGAGGTATGTCTACTTCCAAGACAACTCAACCATGTCTTAACCAGTGTATAAAGAGGACCAAAACTGTTTCTGTCAAGCCTGCCTGACATGCCTGTGCGTGTAAGTTTTAAATAAGTGCAGTTATGTTGCTCAGAGTGCTTGTCAATATTTGCCCCCAGAACATAAGGGGGGCTTGAATTCCCACAGATAATAATAGCTGCAAAGAGATGCACTTAGGGGTACACCTGTGGTGTCAATTTTCTCATTTTCCTGGTGGCAACAAGTCACTTAAAATGATACTTTGACCCTTTGACCAGTTTTGGATTTTAACAAAGGGATCAAAGGAGGGTAAACTTCCTTCTATTAAAAGACTTGCAAGACTTCACAAAAAATCTTCATTAACACTGTTTAATTTTAAACTTTGCAATATTTGCGAATGAAGTGCTTCACTTAAGGTCGTGTTTAAGGGCTTCTGCCATTTGTTCCCCTGTTGCCTCCATCTAACGTGCACTCATGCATTCCTTTGCAGGGGCCCCTCATCTGCCTCTCAGTGTATAGCTTGTGAAGGCATGACCCTAGGAACTAAATGACCTAGTAAGTGTCATCCTTTTATCTTTTGAGTTTATACAGCACTATGTCTGAGGATTCAACTAGTGTTTGAGCACATCACTTTATTTATATATGGAAAGGAAATCCTCTCTCTGAGTGTTTTCACTTCCAACAGTCTGTGTGTTTGTGTGCACGATGTGGCAGATAGCTGATATCTATCGCAGCGTTAAGATGATTAGAGTGAACTGTGGCCAGGTTCATTTGCATACATTCCTTATCTCATTAGATTGGTATCTGCCTCTGTCACCGTGCAAGGCCTCGACCGGGACGCCTTTTTACCGTTCTGTGTAAGCACACACAAACACATAAGCATCACCTCCATGCCCCTGGCACACGTAAATGCTAATGTGTTGCAGCCGCCAATATAAGCAGCCTCCTTTAATGCCACCAGCACTACCAAGCTGCTGTCACGGCAACACATCACATCTTTTTATGAAGGTCATTGACCCTCATCTATAAGTTGTCATCTATGCTTACCCTATACTTACAGTAAAAGCAACAGTAGAACTATATAAACAACTCGGATGAGCAACAAAATGTGTTTTAGATTAATCTTTTTAAAGTCCAGTTGCCCTGGAAAAACATATCCTCCAATAACATGGCCTGGATGGCTGAGAATCTTTGTGGACATATTTTAATTGTGTTTTTCTTGACTTTCTTTAGTGAAAAGAAAGCTTTTGTTTTCCACAAACTTGAGGAAAATTAAGACACCAAAGACAATATTTGGGGTTGGAAATTTTGGTTTCAGGGTCAGAAAAGTATCCTGGCTTTCATAATTGTGCCGGACTCACTACCATACTCCTAAGAGCGATTTATTGTAAAATACCTCTGCAGTTCCAGCGGTTACCTTAGACCTTTCCAGTGTTGCTGAAATTAATTCTCACAAGAGCGAGCGCCATTCTATTAACCAACATCATTCAATTACCTGCCAAGACCTAGATAAATACTTTCATTTTGAGTTCTTACATCCTGCCACTCCTGGAGACAAACTAATGTATTTTTCTCGCTTAGTGATCACCTTCTATGTCCTAGTAGTTTAGCCATGCTCAGTCTTCTCCTGAACATTTTTCCACTGTCAAGTCAAGCCATACTGTTAAATGCACATTGCACTTTACAGCTTCGGAAGCCGACGTTCCCTTTTAGCTGCAATCTACTGAAGTTATCCAGTAGCTGCACAGGTGATCAAAAGGTCTGGGTGTTTGTGGCCCTTAACAAGAACTTAAAATAACACTTAATAATGTTCTCGCCTACACATGATTTTAAAATCTGTGGAAGTTTTAATGTGTACGTCTTGAAGATGAAAAGAGAAAATTGAGAAAAGGTTATTAGTAAAGGAAGCAGAATATAAATTTGGCCTAGAGCAACTTTTTGATATCTCCACCCTTCTTCTGTTCTTTCACCAAGTGTTGCTAATCAGTTTAATGTCATTGTTTGGACAAGGACCTGTGTGAACAGAGCATGAATCTAAAAATAGATCCATTCTGAACAGAGGTTTGTGCTGCTGGTTGAGCAGGTCCTCATTGTGCAGAAGCTGAAGTATAATCTTGTTGAACTTTGTGAGATTCATCTATTTCCTTCACTAAAATCTTCTTCCTAAAAAAAATTTGCTGTCAACTTTAACTTGGAACATAGTTTTGAGAGTGACTATTAAACAATAATCTCAAAGTTGATGTTGACTGCTAGACATGAGAACTGGATTTATTTATTTATCTTTTTTTTGCTTTGCAGTGGTTGAAGAAATGCAGGCAAACATTCACAAAAATGTTCAAAGGCAAATTTTGAGACTGTGTCAAAAAATCACAGATGTTGGTATTTGTCTCGGAAGTGAAAATCGTTGTTGTCGTAATCATTGGTGATCAAACACTGAGAGAACAGGTTTAAACTTGTAATCTGTAAGGTATTTTGTTATAAAAGGTTTGTCCCAGTAGAGTGTGATCACATACTATTTAGTTTTAATGTAATGGTAGTAAGATGAGAGGCCAGAACATTGTCCTGGGTTGTGAGGCGTCGCCCAACAGGAGCTGAGTTGGCACTGGCAACCCCGTGACCTGATAGGGATACACCTGAATCTGATCAGCGGATGGATGGATGGATGGATGGATGGATGGATGGATGGATGGATGGATGGATGGATGGATGGATGGATGGATGGATGGATGGATGGATGGATGGATGGATGGATCACTAAAAAGAGAATGATAATAGATTTTTACATATAGTGATAGTTCGAACATAGATTGCATAGTTGTGATGAGCAATGCTACTGTTTTTTGTTTTATTTAACTTTCTTTTAAAACATTACAACAAGAAATGTAACTAAGTATTAAGAGAGAAAGTCTTTCCATAGACTTTAGATCTATCAGGTTTTCACTGATCCATCTAATGTTTAAAGGCGTTCCCAATTTTTGACATGAGAGACCGGAAATTTACCTCCAAGTGTTTTTTTTTTCTTGTATTTTTACCTCCTTAGTGATGAAAGGAGTACATGCATATGCCTGGGGGTTAACTGGTAGTTAGTTAGTGGGGAAAAGAGAGCTACAGAGACAGCCCCTCACATCTCTGTTACATTCAAGAGGCTAATGCTTTATTTATAACACTGCAACCCCCAGGTGCAGACTTCAGGTCCCTGCACAGCCCCTTTCTCTTCCCCACAGGTATACTCTGCATCTCTGCCTCATACTGCGCTACCTAGCGCACCTTCACATGCCTTTCCTTTCAACATCCCACTCCTGCGGCTGCATAAGAGGAGGAAGTTGGGAGAGAGATACAAAGACTCGGCGTGATGCACGTACATTCTGCAGACTGAAGCGGTTTCACAGCCATGGTCTCCGATGTCTCAGTGCAGCTCTCTCATGTGTTGGAGAGAAAGAACGAAGTCCCCTATCCTCTAGCCCTGCTCACTCCTGCTGAGCTGAAAAAAATACTACAGAGGAGTAAGAGCGAGCGAAAGATGAGGAAAAATAAATGTGGAGGAACACTAAAGAAATGGAGAAGGGGAGGTGAATAGAGAAGACAAAGAAGTGGTAGGGGGTACGGAGAGAAAAGAAAGATTGAAGAAAGCATGATGAAGACAGAAAGAAATAGTGTCTCCTTCCTTTTAAACTTGGGGATGCTCAATCCCTTCTTCTCACTCTAACCTGCATTTCTGGGTCACTAGAGACATTTAAACTGCACTTATAATTAACAGCTATTTTTAAACAGGGAGGGAGAAGTGGAGCGGTGGCGAGGTACAAAAGCATTAAAATTGCCCCAGATTCGCTATTGAATAGGACACATGAAGGCAATATGCTGGCAGATCAAAGTGAGCGAGCAGAAAGGAGACAGTGCCGATCAGTGGGGATAAATTGTTCTCTTTATAATGGCATAAGAATAGACCTCTTTGCAGCTGAAACAATTTAATAACTGCATTCATTACCTCTGTCCAGCCTGTCTTGTCTGTCTCCTGCAATAGCTGCCTCCATCACCTCTTTTTGTTTCTACTCTCCTTTTCCGCTTTGTCTTCCAAACTTTTTGCCTTCTTTTTATTTCTTTACACATCTCTCTTTCTCCTTCTTTTATTTACTCCTTCATCATCCACTACTTCTTGCACTCCCCACCTTTCTATTTCCCCCTCCTCGTCTTGTCTCATAAGTTTCACCAGAAGCCACAGTACCAGAATTTCAGGTAGCCCAACGTGCTGCAGGCCCCACAATGAAGATGTGCCATGTCTGACACTCTTGGAATGAGAGCTTTAATAGAAGGGGAAGCGGTTATCACAGAACTCCCCCAGGACCAGCCTCTGTGTGCCTGACGCTAATTATGGCACATGCAAATGAATGTGCAGCATTAAAAACAGGAGGAACGTGCCCGGCTGAGTGTAGAGGGGTTGCTTGTCAGTGTACGCACGACTTGGGTGAGTCGTTTGTAAGTGTGTGTTCATGGTATGTGTTCTCACAAATAAGCTCAAATTGAGCAAGGTTGGATGCAGAAATGTGTGTGGGTGGTTGCATATCTGTGCACAACAACGCTAAACCACCAGGCCTTTTACTTTCATACAGCTTTGATAGTTTAAACACTTAGACTTGTTTCGTCATTAGTACTTGAATTATTACAACATACCTATAAAGTGGGGCATGAATCAAAGATCAGGATATAGAAACAGACAACAATGCAACCATTTTCCCCCACACTATCTTACCCAACTGAGAGGCTGAGCATAGGGAATCTCACAAGAGGATTCCTATAAATTACATCTCCTTCACATTCTTGGGCAAACTCTCCAAGAGGGCACCTTTATTAAAACCATTTTGTCTCCCCTTTGTGCCCTTTGTATTTTAGTGTCCATACGAACTAGTGATTGTGTATATTTGGAAGTCTGTGTAAACTAAAGCTATTTGAAAGAGATAGCACAGCCCTTTCAAATCTAAATGTTTTGAAAGATCAAGATGTTGTACTAATAATCCTGTTGTTCACTATCCAATGTTTTAAATAGATGCAATCTATGATAAACCACAAGATGTATATTACATAATATCGTTATTCACATAATAAGTCAAAATGCAAGAGAAGTGTGTAAAAAATTAGACCGCCTATATTATATATTTTAAGGCAGTAAAAAATAGCTTTTTGATAGATATACAAATGTAATAGATCCCTGGGACCTGCAATCACCTTGATCAAGAACAAGTTTGCTCAATTTGCTGTTAACACAAGGCCGCAAAGAGAATATTACATTACTTAGAATGGTTATGCTCATTTACTCAACTTCTATGACTGTCTTGTTGGAGCTTTTTAAAACAAATATTAACTCCTTCATCTTTTTGGAAATCATACTTCAAACTGCACTAAATCAAGACTGACTGACTTATCTAGATGGTAAACTGTGAACTAAATGTTACATCAAGTCATGAGGAATCTACGACTCTCCTTGATTACACTCCAAAAATTACACTTCAAGTAAATAATGTTTCAACAAACATTTCCAGGTTTTTATGAACGGAACTAATAGTCTGCTACTAAGTGTGCTGTTAAAATCCTTTTTATTGTTGGAAACAATTGGTTTAATTTTCAGGTTATTTTCGGTAATGTGATGATGTTTTAGTGTAGATCATATGTTCTCATATTCTTTTAACATTTCTAAGAATACTTACTTTTTAGTTCTCCTGTTGTTTTGTTGGACAAACCAGACATGTTTTCCTTTACGGAATGTTTCTAGCATGCATTAATCCACGAGCACACTTTGTTTGTTTGTGACAGCTTGAGCTCTTCTAATTGCATTTTTTTGTCTGTTTCTTTCTTTAGTTTGTGCAGTCATGTTTGTCTGTATATATGTTTTTTCTCTGGCACCTTTATTTATCGTTATCTGTCTGCTTCCTTATTATTTGTGTACCACTGTGTGTATGTGCTTTTCTGACAGTGTGTGTTTGTATTCTATATGTTGACCATCTCATCTCCCTATTAGCCTCTTGCGCCCTGACCAGTATTCCCTTTCTCCCTTCCTTGCTTTCTCTAATGGGTAATTTAGCCATGCTTGCTTGGCATCGCGCCTATTTCTTGTTTAGTTGCCATGGCTACGCAGCCCTATGGATTGCTCCTTTGCTCCCCTGGTCTTGCTGTGAATGCTATAGATGTCTTAACTATCAGAGGATTGAGTTGCTAAACATAGTATAAACACAGAATGCACAGATAAACACTGAAGAACTGCATAACAGCTGTATAGTGGAGTTTGTTAAAACCAATAATGTCTCTTGGGTATTTTGATTTTTATAAAGTAACAAAAGTTTTGTTGTATCCACTTTTCTTTATTTTAACTCTAAAAAACAAGCTTCCTTAACTTTCTTGGGGAGAAGTCTTGCCTTCATATCTCAACTCAGTTATCTAATGCGACACTTTCTTAGAAATGCCATTGTTTTGGTATAAAGTTCAACTTCCTCCATGTTTGGAAGTTTGATATTTTAGACTGTCACAACACTTTGTCATCAGTTTGTTGAGAAGCCTTCTCCATAAAAATTACACAGAAACCAAATAAAAGAAAAGTGGTGAAATACAGAATTAAATTAAGATGTTTTGCAGCATTTGGTGTATCTCATAATAAGGGCTTCAGGGTCACAATAAGCCTACACATACTTGTGGTATCATGCTATTGCAGAAGATATTGTCGTCTTTTGAAGTGCTCACTGTTGAAAGCGAAAGAAAAATGGAAAGGCAAATGGGTATATTGAGAGTTAAGACTTGGAAAGCAGCAAGGGAAGGAGAAGAAGTTACAGAAGTGTGAAGCCCTTGAGTTGAAACTGTGCCTGCCTGGGCCTACAGAGAGCAGATGACAGTAGCTTTAGTTTCTTTTGCAAAGCTCGCAGTGCTCTTGCCTTATATAACTCCTCCCATTGTGCTTTTTCAATCATTTAGGGAGAATTCTTAAGTATGCACTTTAAAATGTAATGCTTTCATGTGTTCCAAAGTCAAGGGGAAAAGATGGGGCGCGTCGCAGATTGTGTATAAAGAAAACGGCTCTGACACATTTTAAGATTATCGACAACTATAATATTCTATAAGGTTGGTACATCAGCGGAGTTTAGGAATACGTAGCTGGTGGAGAGCAAAGACGTTTGGAAAGACGTATTGCTGTGTAAGAGCACATGCTAGGCGTGCAGACGCATATTTTCTTTTTTTTTTTTTTTCCCTTCCCCCATCCTGCTCTCCCCCTAAGGTGCCCCTTGCTCCCCGTCTCCCCTCCTTCTGCTTCTCTGTGAGGTTAAAGCGCACCTTCCCACTAAAGGGCTCTGGGGTCACGCATCTGCATGTGAAATGTGAACCCGCTGACATTCCAGGGCAGTCCTAAGCCGTGCAGTCCTTTTGTTCAGTAGGATGCCAGTGTCAGGCCTAACAAGCCCAGAGAAGGACTCTGAGAGACGAGAGGGAGAGACGGGAAAAGAGACTGGTGTGTGGTTGATGCCCTTCAGCCATCCGTTATCACACGCCATGAGAAAAACCACAAGTCACGATAACACCAAGACTTTTTCAGTCCATGCTACCTCCAAACACAATTATTAAAGGATGGATATTAAACAAAATGAAAATACTTTGTGTGAGTTAAAATGATCATGGGGTGAGGGGGGTTATCCACTGAATGAGGTCAAGGCAACCATGAAAAAACAAGTTAGGTTTCCTTGACAACAGTGCAGACGTTTGTCACAGCAGTGACACAAGAATTAATTATTTTTTTTCCCAATATAGTAAAACAACAAGCGCGTTCAACTTACAGTTGGATTTGCTGTTTCTACTGTTTACCAGTCTTTGATTTTTGAATGCTCAGAATTTATGTGCAACCTAAGAGAAGGCTTGAAGGCAAGCTTTGGAAGGCATGCTGCACTCTTTAAAATCAGGCGGCACACAGAGGTACAGGGCCGGGGTCTTTTCAGCTTGTGAATTGAGTTTTGAGGCACAAAGGGCAGCTATTCACCAGGCAGTGATGGACTTCACACTAGTCTTTATGTCCTTACTGGGAGGCAGAAAGAATTAGGGACAGGGAGAAAGGGGTAAAATGCAAAGATTATGTGAAATAGAACACAGATTTAAAAACAAAAACTGTCTGCGTCAACAGGTGTCACACAGTCAGCAAATGCTGGGTGTGAACTTTAATTTTACCGTTATATTTAAATCAGGTATATGTCGATATTTTATTTGCTTTTTAGTATTTATAAGTCATGACAGTCTTCATGTCATAAAAGCAATGCCTGGAGAAAAAGGAAAAAATGTCACCAAACAGTAAATCTGATCAGACTTTATGTGCCTCTGCAACTTGCCATCTTAACTTTGATTTATTGCAAGCCACACTTCATATGATCAAGACCTTCTGGCCCAGAGGTTGTTTCCGTTTTTCAAAATGTAACCTACAAACTAGCTAGGTTTGTCTGAAAATGTTCACAAGTTCAAAGCTGTAAAACGTCTTCAACAGAAACAGTAATTTTTACATTTTTTTATATTTGGTTTTACTTATTTGAACACATCACAAACAGGGCCTTTTACATCTGAGGAGCTTGCTGGAGAATGAATGATGCAGTTAGCATTACTACACTAGAGCTGTCCATCCATCCATCCGGTCTGCTTTTCCAAACACATTCATCCAAGTCCTAGTTAAAACACTGGGGATCTCCTCCACTCCACCTCCACCTAGCCAAAGTCTTTTATGATGTCCATAAAATGGAAGAGTGCAGCTTTACTTGAACTAATAATATCTGAGCTTACAGGGCTGTGATTGATGATCTTTAAAGCCCGCCCGATCGGTCTCATCTTTCTTCAGATTTTTATCACAGACTTGTTTGCAGTCATGTGCAATCACTAGCACAGGGAGCGGTAACAAGTGCTTGATGTATGATGCGTCAGCCACTTTTGTCAGCTGCACATTTCCCTTTACCTTCCTTTGCCTTTCTTTATTTCTTTCTATCATTTTTGCTTGTTTATTTATATATTTGTTTTGCTGGTTTGCCTTTGCTGCAACTCCTCTGTGCTGCAAACCCGTGTTTTCTCTTGAGCTCCTTTTATTTGTATGCAAGTCTTTTTAATGCGCTCTCTCTTGTATGTCTTCTCAAGGAGGATAAGATGAGACAAACATTTCTTTTTCACCTTTGGCCTTGAACTGAACTCCTTGCATAGTTTACATCATATTTTTTGTGTGTATTTCAGAGTTTGTGTCTTTCAGATTTAAAGCATATCTTTTATGTTTATGCAGAGCTCTTTAGATAAAACTTTTTCAGGGAAAACAAAAGGTTTTGGGGGCCAGGAGTTTTTTCTTTAAGTCCTCCCTTTGACTTCTTATCCTGTATAGATTGCCAAGCATGCTCATCCCCTTAAATTCTACAAATCACCTGAGTTATGCCGTTCACTCATTATTGCTTCACAGATCATTGTCATTGTGGTATCTTCCATTCTTTTAGTGCTCATTTCAGTTCAAACAAGCAAAATTTGTGCACCCCGATGTGGGAAGAATCCCACCTGCCTGAATGGATAGTTGGAGTTTTACATGCTTAGACATTTCTTATGAAGCTGCATATTTATACTGAGCCAATATAGTGTGAAACATAGAACCACTTTAATCCCTCTGTTCCCTTCTGTCTATGAATCTCAGAGTTTATCTCTGAGGTCATTTGAAACCCTGGCCAAAAGGTGATCACTTTCACAGTGTGACAGCATGGCACCCTGCCAAGACAGTGAAGTAATCGTGCGGGCTAAGGTTAGAGGGACACTGGAAGCAATGAAAGTGTTAGACATCACTTGTTACGAGCTTTCCACATGGCCTTGGCTTCTACAAAGCATTCTTACTGTCCACAGTATCTCCTGGTCTAAAAAGCCTCATTGGGTTTTCATAGGGATCCTCCATCTTAAAGATTTTAAGCCCCTACAAAGACACAGTTTCTTTTTTCCGTCTCCAGTTAATTTTTTTTTTACCTGAATCACTCTTTTTCCGTTTCTTTTTTTTCCCTTTTTCCTACGGTTTTCCCCTCTGTTCCCACTGTGTCTCTCGTATCTTTCTCCTCTCCCTCCCTCTTCTGTCTTAGAGCCATTCTGATGATTGATTGTTTCTCGGTGCAGTCTGACAGGATGTAGCACTCTCTTGGCCCCATGGGCCCTCGACAGACTGCACCACCTGATTAAGACTCTCGCTGTAATCAGGCTCAGGGAGCCACACCAAAACCACTCCTGTCATGACGTAAAAAAATAGGAAACGTTTCACTTCCTGAAAGATAACCCCTTTCACCAAGAATGGAAATGAGAGGGCATCTTTATATTTGTTTTTAAACTCGGTCGACATTCTCAGACTCAAAGACGCTTGTGTATTATTTTTAGTGGAAAAACAACTGGTTTTAAGCTTCATAAAGTTCAAACAGGTTTTAACAAAGTAAACTCATGCAGGCAAAGAGTTCTGAAAAAGGTTCAGGCAAACAGTGCTGTTTTATATATTTTCTGGAGGAGACCATCAGCTTAATATTATTATTCAATTTCTGATTTGAAAAAGGTTCATATCTACGACATTGTCAGTGTTATTTTGCACCGTTTATTGAAACAACCAGCAAGTCCGTGTAATTGATGCCATGAACTTCACACAGGCAAACACAAAACATCTGCTATCCAGGAGCATGTGCTGAATCTTAATGTTGGTAGTGCAATAAAAGGTTCAACTGTTAGCCAAAGTTGTGTCAGGGAGTTCAAATGGTTGGAGACCTGAATGCAGCATGCAGAGCATTAATAAAAAGACACGGCTTGTTGAGCCTAATCTGGGTCTTGAGATGGAATAAAGGCAAAACAAATGGTCAGGAAATAAAACTATTAATAAATCAAACCACTCTTTCTTAATTAAACAAAATTATATTAACCTAAGAAGAGTTAGACTTCAGTGGGAGAACATCTTTCTTGAAGGCGAAGGTTGGCTGCCAGAAAAAACGGTAATGGTGTGTGTGATGTGCCATGTATGACTCTGTGTTTGTGTAAAGTGTTCGTCAATCTTTTCTAGAAAGACAATGCTGACTCGCCGAGCATTACAAATATGGAGACGCTTGTCTGATGGCGGTGGACACTCATGGCCTCTTTCCAAAACAGTTCAAGCCTCATCGAACTCTGGGTCTGTTCCAGATTGGTGAAAATATAGTTTGTGACATGTGGATCTTTTTCAGAGTAAAAGTGGAGAACTTGAATGGTTTTTGCGTAGCTGTAAAAAGTATACGTGTGTCTGTGCTTGTGTTTGTGCATTCTCCTCCCCTTAGATGTTTGTTCATACTGTTGTGTAAGCATTTTTGCCTGTGGGTGTGTTGGCTTCATTCAGCGTATCACATTTATATCTGTCCATGTTTTGCCTTGGTGCTGATGCCATCAGCACAGGCTCTGTGACTGATGACAGTCGTTGCTACAGTTTGATGCTCTGTTGCTTAATGCCCTTTTTGTTTATTAATTAATAGCAAGACATATATGCTGAGAGACAGCTATTGATTCCACTGCTGCATTAATTGATTTTGTGCTTCACTAATCATATTGCTTCTGCAAGATCATTACTTGGCCTCTGCGTTGTCTTTGTGGTGAAGGCCTCTGTGTTGATTTACTGGGCTGTCTGTTGTTTTGTGGGTAAAGTGTTGAGTGAAAGTGCTTTTTATAATTGATTTCTTTCTATTTATAACATTTGGTCTTTAGTTATACTATATTTTTATAGGTTATATTTAAAATTATTCTAAAACGATTGACAAAATTGACTATCTTCGTAAAAAAGTTAAACATTTCATAATGATCAAATGTTCGAAAGTTTTAGTAGTTTTAGTCTCCTTTTGGTCGTTTTTACATAAAATACTTTGTCAAAACATACAGTGGCACCATTAGTCACTGAAATAAACAAAAGTATAAAAAACATGATCAGTTAGACTCAAACCTGAAAACGAGCTGAAAAAAAGCCTTTTGCGTTCATTTTTGCTTGTAAGAAAATTAACTATAGAGGAGTTGGAGAAATGTCTTCTAAAACAGCAGCTTTACGACAACAGGTAGCTGGCTGATTTTTCTTGAAACATGTATTTTCTGATGCTTTTTCCTTTTCAACTGTCTACCAGAATGCTAAACAATAAATGTGTATATAGCAGAAACAACACTGATTTGATGATCGTCAAGCTTTATTGGTGTATAATATCCAAACCAAACTTTAGGTTAAATATCCAGCACAGGTAAAAACTCAAACTTTGAAATAATATGCAGAATTTAAAACTTCAGTGTACTTTTTATTTTAAATTTTCTTTTTACAATCACTTATATTCAGTGGGTTCATTTGAAAACGTTTTCGTCAAAAAGGCTACTTGAAAAAAGTAATACACAACCTAAATAAATCAATCAATTTGGCCTCAACTAGATTTGAGGAACAGCTTATAACAGACTCAAAATGATATTTTCCTTATTTGTGTTTGTTATTGACTGTGTCTGTATGATGCAATAATTAGTAACTCTTGCTATAGAATTAACTAATCAGAACATATATGCAGGTGTCCATGATCTATAAATGACAGACAGACGCAATATTAAAACAAAATAGACAGAATCTGACAGTTGAAGAAAATATTATGAGCATTCTCTGTACTGTTGTGTTACCCAAACAGATTCTAGTGTTTGTTTGTATCCGACTGCCATGGGCTCCCTTGTGAGTCTGACCGGGGGTTATAGTGTAACCAAAGCGTCTGTCTCCTGCTCAACGCCCAGATCAGCTGGTTCAGCTTGACTGGGCCCAGTTGTCTTGGTTTCATACTGATGACTGTCTGTGAAAGGTCTGTCTGGGGTTCAAGTACATTAAAGTCATCCCCTCCCCTCCCACTGAGCCCCAACACAGATGGCTGTAGATGCAGCTGGCACTGCACTGAGCAGCACCTGACAGCGCTCATTCACTCCGACACACAAGAAGTACACGTGTACACGCGTAGACACATGCAAATGCGGAGACACACACTCAGACTGAGGTATGTTCACTTAGTTTACGTAAACCTACACATGCACGCTGTCTGATGGAAGCGCAGACACTCACACAGCAGGAACATATGCTACTGCACATCTACAAATTCTCACAGCAACACACATAGGAACAGGCAATTAAAGAGTCAGATTACAGAGCGACACACACATACACTCAAATGTACACCCCTCATATTGTGCTCACTTTCAAACATATGTCAGGGCATGTGGTTGTGCACAGTGCAGAAAGCCTTTATCTCTGCAGGAGCGGGCAGGCAGAAGTCAAACTGAACACTTTTCTCATTTCTAAAAGGAAAAGATTTAAATTGAAAGCAATGCTGTCTGTTTTACTGTTAAAGGTGGTGCAGCTGTTAAGCCTCTGTGATGGATGGGTATGGCAAATAAAACCTGAAACAAAGAAGGCATTTGTAGTGTAACATTATTAGGCAATGTATTCTCTTTCTTACTCATATTACCGCTCAAAACAAGACAAATTGCTTGTTTTTCATGTCATTGACTGCATCAAACATTTGATATTATAGCAGGGCATTACCCAAACACACTTGGGATACTTGGCAGGTGATCTGCAAGAACTTTTTGGCTTGTAGATTTTGACTGAGTAAAGCCATCGCCGCTTGCATTACAGATGAAATTCAGACCAGACTCCCTGGTGCCACACAAAATGGGAATATTGGTTTCTTTTTACATAAACTCCTGAGAATGGTTAAATAATTATGCATTTCTATTTATGAGCAAAAAGATTGTTTTGATTAAATTGTTAGATTTAATCCTGTGACTAATCATTGCTTTGCTGGCAGGAATGAATGTGACTTGGAGAGAGCCATGTGTTGTCTTCTGAGCTTCCCTCACATGTACAAATACAGTCAAACAAGATTGGGAGGTTCAGCTTTTATCCTTTTTATACCATTTAAAATGCACTCAAAGTGCACCAATGTCCTCCCACCTTTTCCTAACTTTCCTAAAGTAGCTTTTCATGGGGCAGTTCTTTTTTTTAATGTGAGAGTGTTTGAAGACCCTCTCCAATAAAAAACATGGTTTTGGTTTTTTCAACTTATTCTTGTAGCATTTTTCTCATGATAGAGTATTTCTTTATTCAAATCTTGGTTAATCAGGAGAAGACGAAAAAAATTCAGTTTAAAAAAGCTTGTAGTTGACACGTAAAATCTACAATCGGCAGACCACGAGCTCTCTGTTCTGCTAAATTCCAATGCATCCACTTGTAGACAAATGGATCCATGTGCGTCTTTGTTTTCCCTGTCTGAGCTGGGATCTGGCTCAAAACTGTACGGCTGGACAGCTCGAATATTGCTCGCCATTTTTGTTGCACTGGTAATGTTAGGTTGTGGGTGTGAGCTAGCGGGAGAGCGTGTAAACTTAGAGATAACGGGAAATTAAGGTAAGGTCACTCTGCACCAACAGTCCTCCTCACAAATCAGAAGCAAATTTCTCATAAACTATTGATTGAACACAAATATTTTGATTTTGGCTAAAAAACAGCATAATCATAATTAAAAGACCACTGGGAACGTTTTTACAATAGATCAAAAGATGATAGGAGTGGGACTTAAAAGTGTTTTAAATGCAGCATTAAGCTAAAGTTTAGCTACACAGCCTCATTTTGAAGAACAAAAACACTAAAATTTCTTTTTTACACACACTTCTAAAATCAGAATTGTTACTGTAAATATATATGAATGAGACAGAATAATCTTAAAAGTAGCGCTAGAAATGCACAATACATAAAGCAGCTTATTAAACTGGAACCCTTATTTTCCCAGTAGTATCCTTTACTGTGGCTGTAAGCCATGCAAATTTTTCATCTACATCAATTCATTGAGTTTTAATTAACACTACAAGGATTCAGTGTCCTCAAATGACATAACTCGGAGCACAAATTCAACCTCATTAGCTCTCAGTATCACTTAAGCCAAATGAAAGTGTGTAACACTGCAGCCAGTTTCGGTTTTACATGTTAGATGATGTGCTTAATGAATTGACTTGTTGTTCAACCAGTTACCGCTAAACTAGCCTGCTCAGATCTCAGGCTTACCCTGGAGCTTTTTTATTACTATTATTACTGAGAGATGAGAAGATACAACATCTTCCTGCCTCATCTTTGCACTTGTCTGAGTGTCTCAGCTGTGATTCCTAAAAAGTGAAACGCAGAACCATCTTTATTGAGTCTCAAAGCATTTAGTGTCAGATGGTTCCCTTTTTAACCTTTCTCTGCCTTTATCGTGTGACATGGATGATTTTCAGCAGCATTTTTCCATTCCCCTCTGCTTTATGTGCAGTCGCCGAGCTGCCACCAAACAATTTCTTCTACATTTGCACCTGTAAAAGTGTCAGGCAAGCATATCTAATTAAATTGCTGCTTGCCTTCTGCCAGACAAATGGAATTAAAGTGTTTACACTTCAAATGCAACATCACCCACCTCATGAGAAAAATCCCTACACTTGCTCCGGGGCCAGGCCAACTGCCTGTAGCTGCAAAGATGTCGGCACTGTGTGCATGGTTTCACCTGAAATGCCATTGGTTCATTAGATGAAGTGCAATCACAACATATTAGAATTTGAATTATTGGCCTGCCAAGCACTCTCTGGTGCAGGAGGCTCTACCTGACTGAGGTACAGTTATGTCTTTAAGTGATCTATAAAATGTTATTATTTAAAACAAGCTCTTTATGGATTTCTTACGGGACATGCTTAGTACATGATTGATCTGACCTTTCACAGACTGTCGTTCTTTGGGAAAACATCAGCCTTAACCTTTTTTAGCGGGATTACTCTGCCAACGCCTCTGTGGGTGCATGCATCTGTGTTTTAGTGCATGTGCGTATACTTGTATGTGTTAGCAAAGCAAGCGCTTGTGCTTGAATGCATGGTAAAATGCCATCTAGCAATGCCTGTCACATATGCTTTTAAAATGTTTGCTTCACTGAGATGAAAATAATGCATTGCTGATTGATTGATCAATCATGTCTGAAAGGGTATCTGAGCCTGGATGTGTGTTTGTGTGTCTGTGCATGTGCGTGCCAGGGCTTACATACAGCCTGATGCGAAATAGAGATTGATGGAGGTTTGCCGTGAGGAGGATACTCAGTTATCTCCTTGTAATTAAAATCCACCTCATAAAGATTATTGACTCCCCCACCACACAAACCAGCATCCTGGCTTGCTTGGCAGGGCTGGCAAATCTCTTCTTAAAAAATGAAAAATAGCATATTAAGCAGCGCATATTTCCCATTTATGCGGAACATTCAGATGTGGTTAAGTTATCGTAATGTGCAATAAAACCTGGATGTGAAATTTGTAATCCACTTTGGAAAATTGCTTACTATATTGCTTTAACATCCCCTGAAAGAGCTTTTGAGAAGTGTGTGCCAGGTTTATTGTATGCTATAATTTAAAAGTCCTCAATGTAGGCTGTAAATATAAATTTATTAGTGGCGGGGTTTAGAAAGGCACACTGAGGTAGCATGAGTGACTGGATGCTTGCATGTTAAGCCTGAATTCATACACTGTGTACTTTTTTATATTTATGGCAGTTGAAGGCACATTCCCTCTGCCACAAAATGTCTGTGTTTGCAATGTGGGGTAAAATAACACAACAATAAAATCAATGCTCTACCTCGTTTTTTTCTGAACTGAACTAACTGTTCAGGTTTTTATTGTTTAGATTATTATAGGAGGAAAAAATCTGATTTGGTTCAAATTGGGGTTAATTTTAGCACTTACATCCCATCTTTGCTCAAATTGGCTGGGGATGAGCTGAGAGTCATCAATATACAGTAAATAGTAAACTTAAAAATAAAAAAGGTAATTTTTTCTTTAGCATTAGCTGGTATCAGGTAGCCATTTCAACAGATCGTATTTGTTTACCAGCAGTTGTTGTTTTTTTGCCTGCTGGCCATAGGGCATCTTTGCCTCCGTGTCTACAGACTTCCACTTGTGTCATGCCTTGTTCCCCTTTAATTTTTCCCTTTTTAAATGGGTTTTTAGGAAGGTTTGTAAACATTTGGATCTTTTTAATCTTTAAAATAATAAGTCTTAAATTACTCGAGAACATTGCAAACTGAAGTAATATATCCCAGGCCATTGGAAATAAGTATCAGCTCCTTCTGATTTATAGTCTATTTTCTTTCTATTATAACCGTACTAAGGTAGTCAGTAAAGATGCGTGATATAACACAGAACAGCACATCTGACTGTTATCACCTCAAGAGAATACTCTGTCATCCACCCTTAAACGATCATTTCTTAGTCTTTAATTGTTGTTGGGGCAGTGAGAACACATCACCAGCGCTAAACCTGTTATGAGTCACCAAACTCCTCTGTTCTCCCTCAACACTGATTCCTCATCTTCTCCAAGTGATGTGTTGTTCCTTCACAAAACCCCCTCCTTACTCACTTTCTCACTCATCAAGCCATAATTCACTTCAGAGGGTAGCATCATTAATGCACAGTAGGACCCAGCAGCTTGATGTGTGCTAATTATATTGTGTGTTTTACACGCTGGATGACTTTTGCTTAGTCAGAGATGAGCTCAATCTCTGGTAATTGTTTGTTTTTTGTGTGTGAATGTGTGTGTGTGAGGTTATACATCAGTCTGTGCATGACTGTTTGGACACGTTGCATGGGTGTGCATTGATTTCTTCATACACGCATGACTCAATGTTGAAACACTTTTGGGTTTTAAATTTAGAATTTATTGGTCATATTTTATGATTTTCCATCAAAGCTCTCAGTGTGTTTTGACGAAATAATTATTTTACTGTAGAAACTTAAAGCTTTTCTCCTGCCTGAAATGTTTGCGATAATAACATTTACAAGCAAACCTTTAAGACTCCACTGCAACACATCCAAACCACACACAGTTTCAAGCTCCATCATTCTCCTAACAACTTTGACATGCTCAGTCAACCTTGACACTACGTTGCTCACATTCTTTACAACCAAAGTGATCCTTTTAGTGCGGTAAATGCTGTAACTACGATATGGGTTCGCTTTGGGGTAATCACGTTGATTGCAGGTGTCCTTTGGCTCACCTGGGGGCTTCCAATCCTATTACACCAACAGTCCTGAGCCTAGCGTACCCAGCAGCCGCTCGTGTTTGATCACCGGTGCTTAGAGCCCACACTTGTCCTCTTATGTTGGTGTTTAGGCATAGAAGAGCAGTGCAGCGGGGTGGGGGTGGGGGAGGAGGGGTTAAAAAGTGATCTCCTTAACTCTGTAGGGGGGCAGAGGTAGCAATCCTCTGCTCCTGCAGCTGAAGCTGGTCTTTAAACTTCTGATGTCAGTTAAGAGGCAAAACACGAAAGCCTTTTTAGACCTTTTAAAAGTGAAAAAAAAGATGGATGGAAAATGTGCATGTAAGTTTTAAAGTTGAGGTTTGTGCAGCCTTTTGTTTTTAAAACTTACAGATTTCCAGTTTCTACAAGCCTCTGTCAGATTTCACTTGTCATTTCTTTCCTTCTTTTTTTCCTTTCTTACCACACAATTTGTGTCAGACTCATCTGTTCCTCTCTTAACCGTCTCTTGGCTAAGCTTGTCGCCCACTGCATGGCCATCATTATGTCTCTACTGAGCTCCCCCCACTGCCCTTTTTCTGGACCAAGAGAGCCCAGTAAGAGCCATGTGTTTCTAAAGTGGACTGGATGGGAAATCGAAGCAGGGCTTCTGTGTTTATCAAGCCACAGCTCCGTCACCTTGTTCCTGCTCCTATCTGGAGGCATGGGCAAATTGGTGACAGCATCAGCAGCCCTGCAGCACACTTGCCCCTTTCCCTGTGTGCACATCCACACACAGTCACACACGCAGCATACCACCTTGGTCTGTTTAGTTTTATTGCCGGTGTCAGGTGAGGAGCTGGAGGTAGGAGTGCTGTCTAATCTTCGGGTTACACACATACACACACACAAATGCACTCACACACAGCCATTTCCACCTCTGCTGACACATTTGCTAACGAGACCTGTGAACTGCACTGACAGAACTTCGGGACTTGTCAGAGTCCCACTCATTTAATGCCAAGACCTGGCCTCAGCAGTAACCCAACAGGGTTTCTGTATGCATACCAAGCCATCGTGATAGGGAACATGAGGCTGCTGAAAACTGCTGCTCCTTCAGGTTAATATTGTATAACTAATGTATGTGGTACTGAAATCTGTAGCAATTCGTTCAATAAAATCCAAAAGACATCAAGTCATATTACAGTGATTTGACATGACAGAAAAGCTCAAATATGCTCAATATTTCATGTTAATTTTGTCCCTGTAGTTTGCAGAAGCTTTTTTGTAATTATTTTAAGACCTTGCTGTTTCTATTGCATTTCTTCTTGTTTCATAAAAGCACAGTTTCATAATCTGGATTTACAGAGGAATCTTTTTCTAAGAAATTTGCCTTCGAATCAATACAAACAGCTGTAAATGATCCTTTTCTTGTTGGTAGATACTTTATTCTTTCCTCTTTTTAGTACCCCCCTTCTTCTTTGGTGCTAAAAGTGGAATATAAAGGAGAGTGGACTTGGATTTGAGCCCTGCTCAGCCTCACTACCTTGAAAATTAACTACTTAAACAACATCTGGCTATTGTGCCTCAGCACTTATAGCCATGTCATTTAAGAGAGTATTGATCCACCCAATGCAGGGTCAATCAGTGGATCAATGGTGTAAGGGTTGCTTGGGCAGAAGACTGCTTGACTGCATGAGTGAATGGAAGCTTGAACAAGTGACATATAGACACTGCCATAATGAATAGATGCAGGGTTGTATGGATTGAACTATGGAGGCTGGAGCATGAAGGGCAGCATTGTCAGATATGAACAGAGATGAACTTTAGTTTCTTTAGAGTCCCCTTGTTTGTCATTTTCGTGTTGTACTGTTCTTTCTATCAAATGAAAATTGTGTTTTTTAACATGTTTTTGTAGCATTTTTCTCATGATGGAAGACATATACACTATATTACCAAAAGTATTCACTCACCTGCCTTGACTCACATATGAACTGAAGTGCCATCCCATTCCTAACCCATAGATATCAATATGATGTCTGTCCACCTTTTGCAGCTATTACAGCTTCAACTCCTCTGGGAAGGCTGTCCACAAGGTTGAGGAGTGTGTTTATAGGAATCTTTGACAATTCTTCCAAAGGCGCATTGGTGAGGTCACACACTGATGTTGGTAGAGAAAGCCTGACATTTAGTCTCCACTCTAATTCATCCAAAAGGTGTTCTATCGGGTTCAGGTCAGGACAAGCCAAGTTCATACACACCAGACTCTGTCATCCATGTCTTTATGGACCTTGCTTTGTGTTCTGGTGCTCTGGTCATGTTGGAAGAGGAAGGGGCCCGCTCCAAACTGTTCCCACAAGGTTGCGAGCATGGAATTGTACAAAACGGTTTGCTATCCTGAAACATTCAAAGTTTCTTTCACTGGAACTAAGGGGCCAAGCCCAAGTCCTAAAATATTACCCCACACCATAATTCCTCCTCTACCAAAATTCACACTCGGCCCAATGGAGTCTGAAATGTACCGTTCTCCTGGTAACCTCCAAACCCAGACTCGTCCATCAGATTGCCAGATGTTCAGTGTGATTCATCACTTCAGAATGCATTTCTCCACTGCTCTAGAGTCCAGTGGCGGCGTGGTTTACACCATTGAATCCAACGCTTTGCATTGCACTTGGTGATGTGTGGCTTGGATGCAGCTGCTTGGCCATAGAAACCCATTCCATGAAGCTCTCTACATACTGTTCTTGGGCTAATCTAAAGATCACATGAAGTTTGGAGCTCTGTAGCAATTGACTGTGCTGAAAGTCGGTGACCTCTTTGCACTTTGCCTTCAGCATCCTCTGACCCGTCTCCGTCAGTTCACGTGGCATACCACTTCATGGTTAAGTTGCTGTTGTTCCCAAACTCTTCCGTTTTGTTATGATAGAGCTGACAGTTGACTGTAGAATATTTAGGGGTGAGGAAATTTCACGACTGGATATGTTGCACAGGTGGCATCCTATGACGCTGGAATTCCCTGAGCTCCTGAGAGTGGCCCATTCTTTCAGAAATGTTTGTAAAAACAGTTTGCATGACTAAGTGCTTGATTTGATACACATGTGACTAAATAATTCTGATAATTTGAATACTTTGAATACTTTTGGTTATAGGGTGTAAAAGAATTAAAGATTAAAACTGCGTTTCTGTGAATGTATTTGTTCAAATCGGGATAAATCAGGAGCAGACAGAAACCCACAGTTTGAAAAAGCTGGAGTTTGTGAAGTAACAATTGCCCTGGGCAGTCAAAAGTCTCCCTGCTCCACTCCAAACTTGAAGACAATAGCTCCAATAACGTCTTCATTTTCCTTGTCCGAGCTGCCACTTGGCTCAAAGCTGTACGGCTGGATAGCTCCAAAATTGCTCGCCGTTTTTTTGTCATGGTAATGTTAGCTTGGAGTTGTAAGGAGCTATAAGTTAATGGGAGAGATTGTAAACAAAAGTATGCTGGGATATCAATGTAGGTCTACTTCCACGGCAACAGTCCCGCACACAACCCACAGGCTTTTTTAATTTGACTAATAAGTGCATAATCATAATTAAAAAACTACTGATTTTACAATAGATGAAAATATAGTTGAAATGGGACTATAACAATGTTTCTATTGCAACAAAAATGATATTCTAAATAATGTATTTGGAAAATGTGTGTTCCTTGTTGGTAAAGAGTTTCACGGCCTAAATGATTTTAACCATATATAAAACTTTATCAAAAATGCATTATAAAAATGTTGAAAAGTGCAACAGTGTATTGTGTATCAAGTATTGTGTATTCTGTAAGTGTTTTTAGTGTTATTTACTATATATCTGTTGTTTTTAATAGAGTTATGAAAATTAGGTAATTTCCCTTTGTAGGATCAATAAAGTTTAATTCTGCTTCATTCCATTCCATTCTATTCTGTTGTTTTCTATTCTATTCTATTCTGGAATCATACATGTGGACTACACTGTGTTTAACCCTTGTGCTATCCTAGGCACTTTGGGAGTTGGGTCATCTAGACCCACTAGACAGTGCGCTGAACCTTTTTTCTTCAATGATTTTTGATCTTCGCTGGTGTCCATAGATTACATGAAATCTTTCCACCTTTATCCACCTTTGTCATGGTAGGGAGAACACGTCAATGCAAGGGTGGGGTCATCTGAGATAGCACAAGGGTTAAAAAAGTTAAAGGGGCTATATCGTACAAAATTAACTTTTAGAGCTTTTAAGTGAATTATAATATTCATTCCTCACAAAATTCAATCCAAAATGGTATTTTGATCCATTCATCCATTTTTGAGTATTCCTCTAAAAACCTGCGCTCTGAGCACCAGCCCTTCCCAATCCATGAAAACTGGTGGGTTCTCACATTGTGATGTACAAAAGTGGAGAACAGCCCCTTCCAGGAAGCGTTTGCGCTGTGAGCACCGCCCCAAGACCAACACACACACCTACATTCTCAGCGGAGCTAGAGGTAATCGGCTACACGCTTTCATTTTATATGCGCAATATGCACATCCATCTTTGCAAAAGTTCAGATGTTGTTTATCTTGGTGGAAATGCGGCTGGCTCTGGGTTGATGTCATGAAATGGACGGCACCCACACGGAGCAAAAGCCAGTACCTCAGAGATCGAGTCCATTTACTTCCGGGTAGGAAAATGAAAATATTTTTAAAAAATTGTTCTTTAGTGCGAAATAGCTAATACATATATGGATATAGTTTACTCTGAAAGGCTTAAGAAAACCATGATATATGCCCTTTAAAAACTCCAACACTACTACAGCTGGGCTGTTATTTATAAAAGAAATTTGTGTCATCCAGATTTTTGATCTGGTTTAAGGTATTCAGACTTTTTAAAAGAAATGCCAAAATAAAGAAAGTACCAAGAGTGTTCTTAAGAAGTTGGCAAATTGTTTAAGCATTGAGCTTATAAAGCCAACTCCAGACAGTTGATTTACCATAAAAAAGTCAAAAAGAGAAATAAATAAAGTTAATCACAGTGTAATTCTTAAAAACAACACCATAACCCTTGTGCTATCTTAGATGACCCCACCCTTACTTGACGTGTTATTCCTACCATGACAAAGGTGGATGAAGGTGGAAAGATTTCATGTAATCCATGGACACCAGTGAGGTTCACAAATCATTAAAGAACAAAAGGTTCAGAGTGCTGTCTAGTGGGTCTAGGTGACCCAACTCCTAACATTAAAGTGCCTAAGATACCACAAGGGTTAAGAGAAAAAATGTAAGGAAACATATGTCAATAAAACCAATGCAAAAAAATAAATGCTCAGAAATCATTCATAATAAAATTTAATACATTTAAAAAAAGTTATTTTTTTTGTCACTAAAACTGATTTTATCACATGAGCCATAGCTTTCCAACAGTTCAAGTTCTATTTTGTGTAATTAATAATAACATGGGCTAATATCCTGTATGTTGTCCGGGCTCAAGAGTACTACAATAACATTTGTAATAGTAATTATATTTTTCAGAAGTTTTTGAATTTTTTGTAAAACTTCCTTATTTGTTTTAGGTTATTATTTCCTGACATTTTCCTAATCTGTTTATACAAAATATGCAAAAGCAATGAATCCTCTAAGTCTGCCAACATTATCTTTTGTCGATAAGTTATACTGTGAATATATAAAGCTAGATATAAATAATGTACTAATGACAAAGAAGGGTGAGAGTTTGAGGTAGATATAAATTTAAACAAAAAAGGCAGTTGTTGTCATTAGCATTTTTTTTAGAGAATTGTTATGATGTGTTTACACCAGGGTTGATTGACCTACTTACCCAGCCCCTGGCAGTAAAACATGAAGGAATGAAGCATAATGCAACTCAGGGGAGAGCTGTAGATCCCTTTATTATTCTTACATGTGAGACACATGTGAGTGAGTGCAAACACTCACACAGCCGTGATCATCATACGCTCACAGAGGTCGTGCCTCCTGACGAAGGAAAATAAAGGAAAAGGGCTCATTGAAAATTCTGTAAGAGATGTCAATAATGCTGTCTGCATATTTCTATAGATATGTTGTAAATAAATCCTTTGTAAATAGCTTCTCTCTTGCCAATCACTCTGTCTGCTCCGTGCACAGCTGCATTAAAAATTGATCCGTAGCTGCACCAGGGTGAAATGCCTACATTGCTGCCAAATGTCTGATTAAAAAGGAAAACCTTTAATCTTTGCTTAAAAGTGTCTTCTGCTTTGGCATGCCCTTCCCTGTGCTCCTGTATCTTCCAAGGCTATGGCAGGAAGGAGGGGGGTCGCAGAGGGAGAAACGGGGTCACATTTCATGTAGAGTCAGCGTTGTACAGAAACATTGCCTAAGAGTTGAGGGATTTTGGAAAATGTAGGAATCAACAGTCATTCCGCTACTCTGAATTTAACCCTAAACCAGAAGTTAAAAACACACTTGGGCATTCCGCAACTAGGGATTGGCCCATTTTTCAGGCAAAATAGTGGCTTTTTATCCACGAAAACTTAAATTGTATTATAGGACTGTGCTGATGACAGCTACTCTGTTTACTTGGGCAGATCTTTAAAGAATAATCTCAGATCATTTAATAATAAAATACTGTTTTGGTGATATAAAACAAAGAATTAAGAAAAAGACTGAATTATTGATTCACATATGTTTTACACAGAGATACACACACACAAATATATACTGTAATTCATACGAAATTGCAGTAAATATGAGTTTCTGAGTGTTTATTTTTCATTGATTAAAAAATTGGAAAATAAAGTTCACTTCAGAGATCCTGTAAGCATTCCCACATGAAAAGAAAACACAGTGCAAGTTAGAAAAGCAGACCTTTTTCACGCTCTTTATTGACTTACTTGAACAGAGTACAACTCAGTCTTTAACTCGTTGCCATTCAGCAGCTTCAGTGTTCTTACAGTGGATCAGTCCTCAGTTATATCTTCTTCTGCACTCTCCTTGTGTATTTTGTTGACACCCTCATTGCCCATGCTTTCTTTGTTGCTAAATCCTCTCTAATTGGCTTTGATGTATTGTAACTAATTGCACTTTTCTAAGAGAAGCAAATGAGGAACATAAATTTTCTCCTCTCTCAGAATAATTCTGTGAGGGCAGCTAAACTGGCACCAAAGCCACACACACACAGAACTCCCACTGCTCCCTGTCTCTCTGTCATTCAGGTGTTTACTGTCATTCATACTCAGGGTTTTGTATAATCCTCTCACCACACCTGAGTGCTCCCAACTCAGTGTCACTGGATTTACTCCCCCCTCCTTTCTTTCACACTCTGCTCCGGCGCGCAGCCTTTTTCATTTTGCATCACAGTCATTCTTTTACACACACTGTCATTTCTTATGTAAATAACCACAGATAAAAAGACAGCAACAGACATTTTAAGATTTACACACACCGCTCAGTGCATATGTTTTCAGTCATCCCCTCTCATCAGCCAGTTTGTTTGTAGAAGTGTCTTTGCCTGTAGCCATAAATTAGGGGTTGTGATTTTACTCATTGAGACAAAAGAGGGAGACAATGAAACATGCATAAAACAAATGATGTGGAGAAGGTGTGGGAGAGAGATGGAGTAGAGGAGGGTGAACTGAAGGCATAAATGGGCCAGTATGTATTTCTGCTCCACTTTTACTTCAGAAGGCTTCATTAAGAAGTCTGTTTTCAGAGCGTGGTGGAATCTGCGCCTGCTGGTGCACGCTCGTGTGCACGTTTCTTCACTGGTTACTGTGTTTTAGGAGCACATGTGCACTTTCCCATAAAGTGAGTTGTGTGTATTCAGTGAGAGAGATCCAATAAATTATTTAGACTCAGAACTCTCTAATTGGTATCAAGTTTTTAAATGGGGTCAAATGAGCAGTTTCACGCTGCTTTTCTCTCGCCTTAAGTCTATGCTATAACATCTGGAGCCACAGTACTGCTGCTTCAGTGGACTTGAGCCTTTAAATGTTGTATTGCACGTTGACTGGGGTTTTGCTCTTCGACTGGCGGAACATTCTCAGCTGGTTGGTTCAGAGAAGGAAAAGTGTTTTTTTTTTTTTTATTTCTCTTTTTTTCCTTTAATAAGACTATTTCCACCTCCACCTATTCCTCTCCGTTTAAGCTTGCAAAGTTTAATTCAATATCTAATATTGCTGTTTGTCCAAAGCATTGTATGGTTACTGTAGGACAGCAGGGTTTCAGATGTTTTTTAATGAATCTATATGAGTTAGTGAAGAACCTCCTCCAGAGTTAGTGAAGAACCTCCTCCACGCTCTGGGGCATAGAGGCCAAGGCCCTGAAAAGGCAGCAAGGAAGGACCGAGCCAGTGTCCCAGGAACCACAGCACAACGGCAACAACAACTACCTCCACCAACACCGGTCAATGACTTGGATCCGGCAGCACCAGCACCACAACCACCTCCACCTAAGGACTCAGCTCCACCAGCATTACAGCAACCACCTCCATCTAAGGACTCACCTGCACCAGCACCACAACAACTACCGCCAGCTAAGGACCCAGCTGCAGAACCACAACAACAACCACCAGATTTGGCCCCAGAAATTCCACCATCTGACCAGCTGTGGGCGCCCCCTGCTACATCTACTCCCAGTGAAGACTCACTTTCCTTTTCGTCCCCCCCACTTTCACCCATGGCCTTACCTAGCCATTTTGATAGCCTCATTAAGTCAGGAATTAAGATGGCTCCCCTAACACCTGTGAGCCTCACACCACACAGGAGCTCTCCTACCCCTCCAGCGCCCCCTCCTCATCCTTCACCCAAAGTCCCTCCAACACGGCCTTCATCCAAACCCCCTCCAACACGCCCCCTCCGTCGTTCACCCAAATCCCGTCCAGCTCCCACTCCTCCCGGTCCATCACCCAAACTACCCTCAACTCAACCTCTCCTGCGCGCCTCTAGACGTACTATTCCCCGGAGCTAGGATGAAACGGGCCCCCAGTGTCCTAGGAAAGGTTATGTCAAACTGGGGCCCTGTGATGAACAGCTTCCTTCTGGTGCTATACCTGTAGTTGCACCACGTAGAATGCAAAAAAGGGCAGTTAGACTGTCCAATCAAAGAAATCTAGTTCACATCCCTTGCAAGAAGGTTTTGACCAGTCCCAAGGAAACTAATCTCAAACTTGCTGCACTCAATGTCAGATCTTTATGCAACAAATCATTTTTAATCAATAATCTTATCTCTTCTTTTAATCTTGATTTTATGTTTTTAACTGAAACATGGCTTGACAAAAACACAGGAAACATAGTTCTAGTCGAATCAACTCCCCCCAACTACAAACATGAATCGGAAATACGAGAAAATAAAAAGGGTGGAGGCGTTTCTGCACTGTTTAGAGATAATATTGCAACCCGCAGACTATCATTTGGTGTGTTTTCATCATTTGAGTATGTGTCCTTTAAGATTGAGTTAAAACAAACTCCTCCCTTACTCTGCATAGTTATGTACAAACCTCCTCAGCACAGTCAAAGTTTTATTGATGATTTCACTGAAATGCTCTCAGTTGTGTGCACAGACTTTGATGGTCTAGTCATTACAGGTGATTTTAATGTTCATGTTGATAATGTCAATGACAGAAATGCAAAAGAGCTCAATGCTGTCCTTGAAACCTTTAGTCTAATTCAGCATGTGAGTTGCCCCACCCACAGCAGAGGGCACACTCTGGACTTGCTCATCACAAGGGGGGTTACTATTTACAATGTCAGTGTGGTTGATGTCGCCCTCTCTGATCATTTCTGTGTATTCTTTGACCTGTCTGTTGCTCCCAAACCACCGCCTGGCCCTGCAGTTGTCCAAAGGAGACAAATAAATGAGAGCACTAGGGCACAGTTTGTAGAAATGATAAACCCTGAAAACGTCTCTGGTGCCAATGTTGATGAAATGCTGAATTCTGTTACTTCTAGCATCTTGAATGTTCTGGATGCCATTGCCCCTATGAAAGTTCAATTGAGAAAACATAGACAGAAAGCTCCCTGGAGGAATGATGATCTAGTCAGGGCACAGAAACAACAGTGCCGCAGAGCCGAGCGAAAGTGGCGCAAGTCAAAACTCCAGGTTCATTATGGAATATATAAGGCGGAGTTGTACGCTTATAACCAGATCTTATGCAGAACAAGGGAAAGGTACTTCTCTGAAATAATTGGAAGTTGCAGCAGCAACTCTCGTATCCTGTTCACAACAGTTAACAGATTAACTAACCCTCCAACCCAGCTACCAATAGAATTGGTTTGTACACCTAAATGTAATGAGTTTGCTGTATTTTTCAATGACAAGGTTCAGGGCATTAAAAAAGCCATCCACTCCACAACACATATAACTATCGAACGGCCACCTACTCACTCTAAGCTGACTCACTTTATACCTGTCACTGACCAAACTGTCCAAGAGACCATCACCCGTCTGAGCTCGTCTACATGCTGCCTTGATGTGTTACCCACTAGATTTCTAAAGTCTGTCTTGAACAGTGTGTTGCCATCAATTACTCAAATAGTTAACATGTCTCTTCAATCTGGAATATTTCCAGAGGCCTTAAAAACTGCAGTCATTAAACCCCTCCTGAAAAAGAGCGGTCTTGATCCCACTGTACTGAATAATTACAGACCTATCTCTAATCTGCCATTTTTAGGAAAAGTCCTTGAAAAAGTTGTCTACCAACAGCTCACTGACTTTCTCTTATTAAAAAATTTGTTTGATGTTTTCCAGTCAGGTTTTAGACCCCATCATAGCACAGAAACTGCTCTTATCAAGGTAACCAATGACATCCGCCTGAACACTGATGATGGAAAAGTCTCTGTCTTAATCCTGCTAGACCTGAGCGCTGCCATTGATACTGTTGATCATGGGATCCTTTTGCACAGACTCCAAGACTGGGTTGGCATCTCTGGATCTGCCCTAAGTTGGCTCAAGTCTTATCTAGAAGACAGGAAATATTTTGTTGAAATTGGGAGTTGTGTCTCAGACTACATGGGCTTGAATTGTGGTGTGCCCCAGGGATCGATCCTGGGACCCCTTCTGTTCAACCTCTACATGCTGCCACTAGGGCAGTTAATACGCAGTAATAACATATCTTATCACAACTATGCAGATGATACTCAGATCTATGTGTCACTGACAACAGGTGAATACGGGCCGGTGGATTCTCTCAACCACTGCCTCCAACAGATCAGTGCGTGGATGCAGAACAACTTTCTCCAGCTAAACTCAGACAAGACCGAAGTTATTGTTTTTGGCCCACAGAAACAAAGAGAAATTGTCAGCAGCTACCTTCATTCTCTGTCTCTTAAACCCTCAAATCAAGTCAGAAATCTAGGAGTAATCATGGACTCTGACCTGAACTTTAACAGCCATATCAAGTCAATAACATCAGCGGCATTTTACCACCTGAAAAACATTGCCAAAATCAAAAACATAATCTCAAAGCGAGACCTGGAGATACTTATCCATGCATTTGTCTCCAGTAGGTTAGACTACTGTAACGGCCTGCTCACCGGCCTGTCCAAACGAGCTGTAAAACAGCTTCAGTACATCCAGAATGCTGCTGCTCGAGTCCTGACCAAAACCAGGAAGTATGATCACATTAGTCCTGTGCTCAGGTCTTTGCACTGGCTCCCTGTACCTCAAAGAATAGACTTCAAAGCAGCTCTGCTTGTGTACAAGTCTCTCCATGGCCACGCACCAAAGTACATCTCTGACATGTTAGTGCCATATGAACCATCTCGTACTCTGAGGACCTCAGGGGCCGGCCTCCTGTTGATTCCCAGAGTCAGAACTAAACAAGGGGAATCAGCGTTTCAATATTCTGCAGCTAAAATCTGGAACAGCCTCCCTGAAGGCGTAAGACAGGCCTCTTCTGTGTTCATGTTCAAATCTAGACTTAAAACATTTCTGTTTAGCCGTGTATATGACTGAAAGGTCCTATCTGCACCTTTCTTTCCTTCCTTTCTTTTTAAATCTTTTTTTTTTTTTCTCCTTTTCTTTTAAAGTAAATTTTATGTTGATTATTTCTATGATGTATTGTGATTTTAATGCATTTTTCTGTTTTGTGAAGCACCTTGAATTACTTTGTGTACGAATTGGGCTATACAAATAAACTTGCCTTGCCTTGCCTTGCCTTGCCTTGCCTTGCATTCTCTAATGCAACACGTACAAAGTGGGGATTCAAAAATGCTTCCACAATCTGTCATACATCACATAATGTTATATCCCTAAGCCTAAACAACTGACCGAGACTAAATAAGAAGTTTTATACAGTGGAATGGTCTGATGTAACTCTAGTATGTGGCTTCTACTTCATCTTTTTAGAGATGTTGTTATTTTTCAATATGGTGACAGTCAGAGACGGATTTTGAAGTGCTTTAAACCTCAAATGTTGTTTGCAGGTGGCTTTATTTTAAATTGGTGTAATGATGTATCATGTATTTCATTGATGTCTTTCTGTGTTCTAGACTGCAGGGTTACAGATCTGAAGGCAAAGCACAAAGCTGGCATTACACAAAACCTTCTATTAAAACCATGTAGACTTGTGCTGCTCGGTAAGGAAGGCAAAATTTGTCCTATTTTAAGACATTTACTGCCAAAAAAGGTCACTTAAAAACCCACTCCAATGAAAGTAATGTTTTTCATGTTTGTAACATGTTTTTATGGCATTTTTCTGATGGTGGAGGGTATATAAAAAGAAAATTAAGCTCAAGGTTGAATTTCTGAGTATTTCTTTATTCAAATCATTAGAATTAGAAGCATGCATTTTTTCAACAGCAAAAATGCTGTTGAAAAAAGCTTGCAGCAGGTAAGAAGGTGCTACAATCGGCAGGCCTCAAGCTCCCTGCTGCGCTCCATTCTGATGCATCCATTTGCAGAGAAATAGATCTTTGTTTTCCTCGTCTGAGCTTGTATCTCAAAACTGTACACCTGGATAGCTCCAATATTCCTATGATTTTTTTTTGCACCAGTAGTGTTATGTTGGGAGTGTAAGGGGCTGTAAGCTGCCAGGAGAAAGTGTAAACAGATGGATGTCAGGATTTAGGGGTGGGCTTACTTAAATTTCTAATAAACTCCTGCAGAAACTATTCATTCATCTTTTTCTGTTTTTTCCCTTTCAGGGTCACGGGCTGCCAGAGTGGGCAAAGGCAGGGGGCACCCTGGACAGGTCGCCAGTCTGTTGCAGGGTAGAGTGTCCACAATCACACACCCACGCACTCTAACATTCACACCCAGGGACAATTTAGATTAACCAATTAACTTATGAAGCATGTTTTTGGACGGTGGGAGGAAACCGGAGTCCCCGGAGTAAACCTGTGCATGAATGAATGAGGGATGAAGAAAAGGTTACGACTGACTGAATGCAGAAACTATGTCCTAAAAAAAAAAAATTTATTTTTATTTCGCCTAAAAACAGCATCGTAATAATTAAAAGACCACAGGGAGTGCTTTTACTACATCTCACTATGTGATCTTCTCAGGAATCCTGGCATCAAACTGCATTATATTTTCCAAAATGTTTGTTTGTTTAATCCATACCTTGATCAGGGTTAGGGTTAGACTTTTAAAACTTAAAATGTTTTTAATTTAAAGTTGGTATGGTGCTAAAATGTCACCAAAGCTTGTCTTGACTCAAACACTCTGCCTGTATCAAAATAAAAAAGAACAAATAAATAAAAATGAAAAAAAGGTACAAACTGAAACTATACAATTAAGGTAATTGGACACGGCTAACTATTCCACAAGTTAAAAAAATCAACAACCTTTTGGTGCAAATTTATCAAACAGAACAACTTTTATGGACAGAAAAAGATTTTGTGATTTAAAAATAGACAAATTAAGCACCTTAAATTGCCCTAAATTGTAATATAGCTTACTTAAAATACTAATAATATGTTCAAGATAAAAAAAACTTTTACAGTTTATCTGTTCTCATATACTGTTCATGGTTTATTGAAAGAAAAAAAGAATTGGACAGATGATAATATTATTTTTAGTGAGGCACACAAACCCAATTTGGACTTTAAATCGTCCATACTTTCTCACATGGGCCTGGTAATACAGAATCGGCTGACTGACCACTGCCACATTGTGATGTTTTGTCATTGCACCTTACATAGTTACATGAGGCCCTTTCTTCCTCTGTTACTGCTTGTCAAGATGGTACAGAGGCGAAATGGAACCAACTGTTATGCTGTATCACAAATGGGAAATTCACACACAACCATGCAGGATGGAAAGAAGGACTGCCAGGTCTGGCAAATTTTGAATCCAGCAAGATCATTATATATGTGTGTTTACCATTTTTTAAAGACTGAAAATTATAATCAGAAAAAATGGCACAAATGTGATTGATTTTGTTTTTTTAGGGGCACTTTTTTTTCTAAGTTCTTGATGTGTTATACTTATGGAAAGAATATTGTTGTCATCATTGGCCCAACCCAACAGTGTTAACACAGGAAGGATGAGAAAGACTTCTAATGTTTGGACTGTTTGGATCCTCACTTAAATCAGTACAAAGAGAAGCATTAAGTGGTATCAAAAAGAAAACATAAACCATACAATGGAAAAAGTCATGCAGCGAGCAGCTGCATAAAAAGCATTTACAAGCACCAACAAGTGGAGGTGTAAGTGTTACAATATTAATATAATGAAGACAAGATACACTGAATTCTTAAGGTGTGAAAGTGAGGTTTTGCTTAAAAAAACATATCAAAGGATGTGGAATGCAACCGTGTCAGCATTCTTCTTTACAATAAATGCTATTTCAGACCTATATAAAATGAATGTTTTTGTTTTGTTTTTACAATTTGTTTGTTGGATTGAATGACTTAATCAGGACACAATAGCAACACATTGCAGACTCCCAAGCTCAGATGTAAACCTAGACCACCTGCACAATTTGTATAAACTGAGGCTGAAGGAGCTACCTCTTGTATCCTTACAGAAAATAGACAACACAGTGGCTGTAAACCAAGGGTTGGCATTTTTTCCTTTCAACTTCAGCCTTGAAGAGTGACTCCACATGTATCCAGCTTTGCCCCAAAATGAATCACAACTTTTTTGCTTCTTTGACTTCTTATCCTTTCTACTTTATTGTTGTCTTCTAAATCGAGGAACATTTAAGTTCATTTCTGAGCACAAAACAAATCCTAATATTTTTTGTTTCAAACATTGAAACATTGCAGTGGAACATACTTTTTCTCTTTAAAAAACACTTTTTATTTTTTTTGCCTTCTATGGAAAACTGGCTTCCTGTTCTAAAAAAGCACTAATAGACCAAACAAAAAAGTACAAAAATGTGAAAAAAAAGCAATAATGTTTTCTTACAATTCCTAAGATTCTATAAACTAACTTGAACTAATCTGGAAAAATCAGGATTGTCTGTTGCAGCAAACACAAAAGCTGATGTGGTTTTTTTCCTCCATGTGGAGCTGCATTCATTTTGATCAAAAGTGTTGTTTCATACAAACAATATGGCTTCTCAAATCTCAGTTTTATGCAGCATATTTTGCAGGGAAGCTTATTCAAAATCGCCTTTCTGTGTTGTGAGACAGGAGGAGGAGGAGGACTCCGTGATTTCATTGAAGTGTGAAAAAATTGATTTGTTGCAGAGATAATACTACATGATGAGATTCCTTTAAGTAAATAAGATAATTGCAGGAAATATTGTCCCTCCAGCCTAATTTGCTGTTTTGGTTTTTTTATTTTTTCATAATTTGGGGACTGCGTCTAAATTAATCCTGCATTTTCACTGACAGGTGCATGTGATATTATTAGATGCAGTAAAAACATGTTCACTCAATCACTCTCTGCAAAAACATACCCAAATAGCTGTAAAAATGCATAATTTCTATATTGATAAGTAGTTTTGTGGAAGTTATCCACTCAGCCCTAACTCTACAGTTATGCAGGACTGTTTATAAACAGACATCCTTCCTCATTCTCCCTGGTTTGTTTTCCTGAGCTGTTAGGGTTTGTGCATCACGTTTTTGCCCTGCAAGACTCGCCTCCACTTCGATTCAAGGTGAGATCTGTCGATTAAACACTACTCTTTACCTAACCCAGGATGATTCACTCTCTACTAACGCACACACACTTCACCTGTCATTCATCAATACCCCCATGAAGGCCCCAATCGATCCCTTCCATCCAGCCTCTTTATCCCATGCAGTACAACATCTGAGCCAAGCAGCGTCCACGCAGGTTTAATTTCTGGCAGATTTACAATACGGCTCAAGTTATTATTTAACTCTTCCGGCTGCAGTGCGTGCTCTTTGATTTAGCACCCGGGGAGCGGATGAGTTACAGCTGACACCGAGAATCTGCTGGAGCTGGAAGCTGGAATGGAAGGCACCCCGTTCATAACTCAGCCACTGAATGTGTAGTTAGTCAATCACTTGATCTGTAATCACAAATGCTGCCAGAAATTACATGAGTGATGAGCTGTAATAAAAGCACTTACTTTTCCTGCGCTCTCTTAAGTGTTATTGGCAGACCCTTCTCTCCCAGGAGGCCACGGCTGTGAAACAAAATCCCAATATAAACTGCCTCATTGGTCCCTGCTTCACGTGCTGCCTCTGTGCTCTACTGTATACATGCATGTGTGTCAGTGATGTGTAAATGTAGAGCGCAGCGAAATATAAAACTGTTTCCTGCACTTTTTCCTTTAACTCCTGCCTTCTGTTGTGATCCTCGCTCCACTAAAACGCTGCACGTTTATCCCTAACATTTATAATCTCTATTGTCTGAGGAAACCCTCTGACATGGAGAGTTTGAAACAGAGTTGGGACTTGTCTAAGCCTGGGTGTTGAATCTGTTCTTGCCGGAACAACATTTCATATTTGAGTTGCAGTAAATCGAACACCCTAGGTTCAAACGTCGGACTCAGACACAAACCTTTCTTTGACTGTAAAGCTGCCTAGCAGGAGGTCATGCATTAAAGCATTATTGATACAGACCTCTATAATAATTACACAGTGTCTAGCATGCACTATTGATCCGGTCTATTGATAAAATCATATTTTACTGTAAAGGTCTGTTGATTTGAGGCATTATAGCATAAATCACTCCCCACTAGCAGCTGAGTTGGATCTCCTTCTGCTGAGTGATGGACGCGCCCAGAGATAAACACACACAAGACTATTTCAATCAGCTGTTTGAGGTGGTGTACGCAAGAAACAAGTTAAAGATAAACTGAGATTTAATGATACTGAAATTCTTTGTCCAGCCCTATAAATAGGCAACGGACACGACAAGTGAGATCTGCTATCCAGTTCAGCTCATATGTGATATATAACCGTGGGTGTTTATGGAGTCACTGCTCCATCTTATCATGATTTGTGCTGTCAACAGAGGCTGAATCTGCATGGCAGTAATAGATTCAGATGCTGCTGAAATGTCCCACTGTGAATATGAAATAGAGATGAATGTGACAGGCCATGCAGGACATGTCCTGTGTACAAACAGCCTCCGCCGAGGAGAGCACAGATGACCGGTGTATATGGAAATGTTATCGCCGTTATTGAAACTGTAAAAAAAAAAATCTGATCCTGAAAGTTGACCTCTCATGTTTTTAAGGAAACTATGGGGAAAACACCAGGTGGTGCATTTTTTTTTACAAACTTTGACTGATAAGAAATAGGTATTTTAGACTTACAGACAAATGGGGAGCTAAATAGAAAGTGTCAGATGATGTGAACATGTGCTTATGGTGTCCCGCATTATCACCCTTTGATCTTGCCATGGAAAAACAGAGTATGTGCAGTAAGGGAGATATTAATATTAAAGGAAAGGAAAATAGATCTTTATGGTTCAGGTTAAAACGCAGCTTACTAGACCATGTTTCCGCTTTGGCCAGCAGTTCAAACGCTTGTTTTCTTTTTGGACTTTTCCCTGGCTGGATTCTGAACCACTCGGGGGTAGTTTGCAAATGCTGTGGTGCACCAAAGCTGGGCTGGTTTTCACATTTAAGAGCCAAAGAGACATGGAGTACATGCTTATGTTCAAGAGGCTCCCAAACCTCTAAAAGCCAGGATATAGAGTTAATTGCTGGCCCAGTCAGAGTCAGGCTGCTCCTGCAAAACAGTGAACAGCCTGTCTGGCAGCAGCCGAGGACAGAGCAGGGAAAAAGCTGATCTTAATTAACAGCGATTTGTTTTGGGAGCAGACAACCTGCAACAAGATGAACTCTTTTAAATGCCCTGGACTTTTTATTAAAAATGTCAGATGTATTCATTTATTCGTCTATAACACAGGACTATAAATAAAACAGAGCAAAATGGTAAAAAAACAAAAAAACTAAAACAAAGACTTGATTTTGTCCTCTGCTAAAAGACAACTGAAAATACAGCCTCTCTCCTGAGCTGCAGGAAGATAGCAGACTGAGACAGAGACAGCTTTTAATCTGTGCAGGAAGCATATAGTGGCGATTCACTGTGACACGGTGATTGATATGAGTGACTAGTGTATTTAGCATGTCTGACAGGATGGGAGAAAGAGTGTTTTCTGCCCATCTTCACATTTATCTGCCTCCATAAATCACTGCCAATGGGATGCATAAATTTGGATGAGCAAATGTTGCATTTCTGCCTCTCAGGCAATTCCACTTTGACCTTTGCGTTTGGCTTTGGTCACTGGCTCTAACTGCAAGCTTTGACCTTATTTGGCCCCGGACGATTCATATTTAATAGCCATAGAGCTTGATGGCTTTACAGTCAAAACACTTTACATAAAAGCAAACAAATTGGGAAGTCAGATGCTGAATCTCTGATTATACATCAGTGAAATCCTTCAATGAAGAAAAGATAAGACATTTGTTCTCATCTGTCTGCTTTTATTGCTTTGATTCCATTATCTCAAACCCAGCAGCACCTTCTGATGTCCTATGTCCATTCTAACCTTTGACTCCAGCCAGTGCTTTAAAGCTTCTGCACTTTGCCCTCTCTCATTTGATCCATCTGAAGTATACCTTTATAATTACCCCTGTCACTATCAAATGTGCATATGTGGGGGGTTGAAGGGCAGGGGGCTAAATTCTGTCCAATAACCTTTTGGCCCCTTGTTCATCCATTCTACTTGAAGCAAGCACAGCAGGTTTTCCCCCCACCTGCAATCACATACTGTATTAGTCTACATGTCCCAGTTATTGATGGTGCTCTGGAAATATTTTATTGGCCAGTCATGACCTTTGACTGGGGCAATGCAAACACTAACCCCCTCTAAAGCTTCCCATCGACAAGGATATATGTATGATCAGATGGCTAATAGAAGTATAGATCTAGAGCGGCTGCAGACCTGGTCATTTGGATTTTCCAGCACTGAGAGGTCAGCATAGCCTTTGCTTCTGTGGCTGTACACAATCAATAGGCAAAACACATTGAGTTGGTTCTAACACAAACTAGTGTTTTTAGGGGGAAAAAGGACAAACTTGTCTTGTTATCCCAATTAAAAGTAAACTAAAAAACGTTATTTCCAAAACATAAATAAATAAATCAAAACAGAAACAGCCAACGGAGAGTTTTGACCTGAAAACCTTGCATGGGGCTCTCACGTCACATCATATAACTCTCTTCATCTACCCAAGTGAAGCTCGCACCCGTAATTATGATAAGCCCAGCCACAACTGGACAATTACCTGCCAACCTTTTCTGGAGGCACTTAAGACTATAAGGACTCCTGAGGAGAAATGTGCTCTGAGCGGAACAGCTCAGAGTGGAGCACGAGGATGTCACTTCTGAGAATGAAGTGGCATAGAGAAGGAGCACCAGGAAGGGGAAAGAAAATGATAGAAATAAAGAAAAAGACAGTATCATGGCAAGATTACCTAATCGTCCATCTGAGAGGAGTATTTGAGGAGCCCGATAGTGTCACACATTGCAGGGCTTTTTGGAGGTTTACCTGTGAGAGGCCAGCTTAGCAGGGGGATCTAGTGGAGTGCCGGGTGACCAATGCTCCGCCTTAGCTTGTGGCTTTGTGAACATGGTGAAATTGATTGCTGCAAGCGGAAGAGATCTCTCTGAATCTCGAGTCTTTGTCACAAAATGTGGCGGCTCCTCCTATGGTTAAACTTCAAATTATATAAAAAAAGTAATAGATATCAATCTATGTTTATCATTTTTGTGTGAGAGGATTTCAAGTATGCAGGTATTTTTTTTCTTAATAAATTCTAAATTTGAAGCACCATTCAGGGTGTTGCGGTCTGCCTTCCTGCACAACAGGGCGGGTTTCAGCTCCGTATGATATCTGATCCCAAAAACCCTGCAGGGTAGCCGCAGCAAATCAACAATGGATTAATGGTTGTGGTTTGCCTCATAAATCTCTGCAGGAGTGGAAAGCATTTGAGGACAGTCAGTCTGTAGTGGTGTGCTTAATGTTACAGGCAGTTTGGGTTTCCCATCGTTCAAAGCAGTGACAGAGTAGTAAAGATGTGACAGCATCTTATGTCTGCGTTAAATCAGAGGATGTCAGGAATACTCGATTATCAGTCCACAAGGCGGAGAGCTGCACCAGTACTGACTCAAAAGGAACCGATTTGTTTAGAAATAACTCCGTAGCTGCCAGTGTGAAGTAGAATAACTTTAAACACCAGGAAAATGATGTGCTGTGCGGGAATGCCTTAATTCACAGTGTCAGTGCAACCTTTCAACCTTTGCTTGGTGCAGAAAGGCCTCACCATAGATCACTGTGGTTAACAGTTAGCTTTTCCTGCAGGTGAGACGGAAATGGCAGTAACAGCTTCCATTACTGGAGAGAATGGCCCAACTCCCACAGTCCCTTCCAGACAGCGCTGTCATTATACATCCATTGTGAGGCCTGAGAGGGAGCTGTAAGTATGGCAGACTTATGGCTCTGATAGAGCGGCTGGATGGTCTCCTTTCATTCGGCGCAGGGAGAGGAGGGAAGGTTTGTGTGGAAAGGTGGCCTGATAGAGAGATAGCACTGGAGGATGAGGATGAATCGAACACCCCTTAATGCCCCACCAATCCCGCCGCACCACCACCCCCTGATGTGCTTGTAAGTAGACTGCAGGCTGTTAGGTGCGGTGGGTTATTCGGTGCTATTTTTACAAGAAACGGGTTGATTTGTCTTAGGCCATTACCGTCTATTACAGCTGCGAGTCTTGGGGAAAAGGTGGGAAGCGGCAGACGCTGGCATTTTGCCTAAAGAGAAATCAATGAAACAAATTAATCCTTCGCAGGCTGCAGTGACACTGTAATCCATCATTCAGGGGGCGCTTTTACACGCTGAATCAGGGAGCAAGGCGGGAGGAGGAGATATTGGCGGATGGGTGGGTGGGTGGGTGCATGTTGGTTGAGGAAGGGTGGAGGAGAGAGGGACTGAGCTTCTTGGGGACAGGGGGTAGACATCCATGGCTCTGTAATACTGGGGAAATGGTGGGTGGTGGCAGGGAATCGAGCGGCTCCGAGCACCTTTTTCACCCCTCGGTTGCCTGTGTACATACAGAGCAGGAGGAGGAGGACAGGGATGTAAACACAATCAGCTGAACTGCACCGTGGACATGGATGTGACCATGATTACAAACCACAAGCCTACATGCTCTCCCCCGTTCTCTGTCCCCTGTCGGTTATTTTTAACCCTCCAAACTGTTTGCTGACAGTGAGAAAGATAACAGAGCTTTATCATTTATTTATGATGGAATTAAAGACAACAAAAGCAATTTATAGGACACAAAAGAAGAAAAAAAAGAAGAAAAAAATCCCTTTATGTTTCATTCGATCCTTTATTGTGATTATTTAATTGTCCTGGGATTGGCTACATTTGCATTTGTGATGGTTCAGGTGGTCACACCCACAGGATAAATGAAAAGGTTGCTGCCCTCTTCCCTGGAGAGACAAAATTACACTAAAGCACAGCCACCATCTTCCCATTTGAAGCAGAGAGCAGTGCACACGCAGACAGATTGATGCCCCCTGTGCACAGCCAATTAGAGCTGAGATAAAGCCATGTGACTGAGACATGTGATCAGCTCCTCCGTGAGGACACTTGCCCGGTCCAAGAAGCACGTGAAGCAGCTGTGCCCTCCAATGAATCACGAACAAGTTCACATAGATTGATGTCACAGCTCAAAGTGGGAGTCAAGAGTGAAAAGAAAAAAAAACACACACTCTCACATGGAGATTGAATCAGTTTTATTAATCTTTGGTGTATTGCAATGCCTTTTAGTAATCTTGCATCATTATGAAAGTGGGTTCAATAGCTCTATCGTCCTGTGTTACCACATCAGTCACTGTTGCTGGCCTTCATTCTTCTTGTGACACTGAATGTTCCGCTAACGTTTAGAAGTGGTGACGGTGCGTGTTCTTACAGCAGTGACTTGTAGCTGAAGCTGTGATGGAAGAGTGTGTGTGTGTGTGTGGGGGGGGGGGGGGGGGGGGGGTCAGTCTCATCACCACTGTGTTTATTCAATTAAAAGTCTTCATAGAGATCAATCCACTTACTTGAACCAGATTTTGGAGGAAGAAGGCAGATAAGCCCCATCAGTCATCATAACAACACAGGTGGTTGAGTTCTGTGACAAGAACACCAGAGAAAACTGTGGGTTGAAGAAAAAAAAATGAAGGGGAGGCTGAGTGGGAGAGAGAAAGGGAGGAGAGAAGCTCAGATTAGCCAGGGTGGGGCAGCAGTGAGAAAAAGGTGGAGAGAGAAGGAGAGGAGGAAGGGGAGGACTGAAAGGATGGAGAAATGGGGGGAGATATTACAGCAGAGCGGTTGGTGTGAGGGAGGCTGAGTGAGAAATGTTGCCGGAAATGCTAGAGCCAGCCGCGTGTGTAAAAAGCCACATTGCAATACCTCATCTTTGACATCACTGACAGGCTTTGCAAACACACACACACAAACACACACATAATGTGTGCTCATTGGATTCTAGTCTGCAGTACAGATCCCTCGTTCAGATCGTGCACTTTTGTTTTCCTTCCTTTTGTGAGCAAGGCAGATGCTGAGGACATTTAACTGAATCAATGTTGTAACTCTTAATTTGAAGAGCACGTGCTTCGGGATTTTTACAGCAAACACAATAAAAACTTGCCTGTGCGAAATGAGAACGTAATCTACATCACTCTCGCTTGAAGAGGAGACAGAGGTGCAAAGAGCAAAAAGACAAGAGAAGAGGAAAAGGAGGAGTAGGAGAGAAGATTATTGTGGAATGTTTGCAGCTCTCGCCAGAGCTTGACCATCTCATTTGTCTGAGTTTGACCCCGGCCCAGAGGTCAAAGGGAACATCTGAGGGAGACCGACTCGGCTATCGCACAGACACAAGTAAACACAAACATGTGAGAGTGTCCCTCCTCAAGAATGCTAAACATGTAATCCAAAAGTGCATGCATTGTACATCTGTGTAAGTCATCAGGAACATTCATCCTTGGCTTATTTGTTTTAATAATGATGAGTGTTTTGTTGACCTCTTGGTGTGAACGAAACAGCTGCTAATTTCCCAAAGCAGCAGAGGAGTTTAGGTTTCTTGGATTCATATCTCTGTGAAAATGTAGGATTTTATTCAATAAATGTACTAAAAATAAGTATAGCTTAAAGTGAACACACACATTTTCCTGAATTTACTAAAATAAATGTATCTTGCCTATTACTTATTTTCTTTGTGTGTTGCTGTGAAGGCCATAATAACAGACATTATGTGTCATAAATGACATCACGCTCCGGAGGCGCTCTTTACTTCAGCAATGTTCTGCCGTGTTTCGGATTGTCAGGCTGCCGCGCTCCTCTCTGTCTGCAAGGTGACAAACACAGAGTCGGTTACAAAGAACATTCCCTCTCACGGATTCACCGCTTCAACTTTCAAATGGAAGTTTAAAAAAATAATAATAATGGTAATAATGCAGCAGCGAGGGGCTCACATCAGTGACCCACATAAACACTTGACATCTGGGAGTCACATGAAAACAGCCACACCTTGAAGTATTACAGTGTTTTGTTTTGTTTTTACTTATTGAATATGACGTCTCTGAGTTCACTTCTCACCTGCTGTTGGAAGATTAATGGTCCATATTTGGGGCTTAAAATGCAGCCGCCCACCTCTTTATTCAGTCCTGAAAAGAAGCAGGGAGCACAGGAGCTGATATTAGTGCCTTTGAAATGCATCTTAAGTGGTGCACTTTTGACATTCTTAGGCCAGAGACATCAAACAGGTGTGATGAATAATTTATCTTAAGAGTTTCACATTGATAAGGTCACAATCTGCCAGGTCTGGACACTACACAGACCGTCTTTACTTCACTGTCTTTTTGCACACATGTGCCCTCCCACACAGACATCACACACTCTCCTTTGAAAAGACACAAAATTGCAAGTGATAGGAAGAATTTAGGTTTGATTATTTTCAAAATTAAGAAAAGTGTTGCACTGAATTGATAGTAAAAATGTTTAGAGTTATAAACATCGACGAATTCTATTTTTGTTCAAACAAACAAAAAAGAATAAAATAACAAAATGATGCTTTTTAGCAAAATAAATGGTGATTTATTACAATATGTGGGTTGAAGTTAGCTTCAGGACACAGATTCAAACTCTGAATTTCACTGAGCTGCTGCAAACTTCATTCTCAGCTTCAGCGTGTCATAGTTCAGCTACACTACATTTCTAATTAAGCCCATGCTGTTTGTGGGTTTGGGAAATAAATGTGTGTGTGTGTGGGGGGGGGCAGTGCTATGTCACTCCAATAGTACAAAGAAGAAGATAAACAAGCAAAACTCTAAAACTTTGGTAAACTTTAAATGTAAAATGATTATAAATTTAAATATTTTTTAAATAATGTTGATCAGTCTTGCCTGCCTTCTTATATTAGACCACTTTGACAGTGGGACCTTCTGAAGACCCCCCCCCCCACACACACACACACACACACATCCAACGACCCCCTTTGCGCGTTCTCTTTAAGGGAAGCACTCCCACATACTCAAGACCCCCCAGCTCACCCCCCTCTGTCTCTTTTCATGTAATAGCAATACTTAAAAAAGAGGAGCAAACGGCCATCCATAGAGGGTAATCTCGCTGTTCTGACGCTTAACGATATTTCTATGGCGTGTTTGTCGGATAATGTGAGGATGGGATGAAAGGTAATCGGCGTGCAGAATTCCTAAAGCTCCCTTATCCTTGTTGAATTTCTCAAGAATTCCACCTTTGCCCCCCGGTTTCTCTCAAATAAATGACTCTAGAGTCAGATGCCTTTACGCGCACGCACCCTAAACGCAACACAAAATCATGCGTAAAGTCCGTCTTTCGTCCTCTTTGCCCTCCGGAAAGCGTCCTTTAACTTTTTCCTGAACTTTCAAAACAGAAAAAGAAAGTTGACCACAATATTGCAGAAACTTTCAAAAAACGTCTGGCCACTGTCAAATCCCTCTGATAAAACTCTTTTTCGTCTCCGTTTATTCTGCTCGGCTGCGGGTGGATAAGCTTTTTCCTTGTATCCACAAAAGTACACAAAGAAAATCTGCGTCTCGACTTCTGGTCTTTGGCACTTAAATTTTGGTTTTGGGTACACTATGAAAATAAATTGTTTGTACTATGGAACCACGAGGGTTTCTGCGCTAATGGATTTATAATCTGTGTCTCTGGGACCATCCAAAGTAATTAGCACACATGCTCTGAAGAAATGATGGTTAGTGAGCATTAAAGCCATTGCCCATAGCATAAATTGACAGAGCCTCTCACTGAACTCCAACCTCAAGCCTAATTGGTTGTCGTTGCAGTTATTGTCTTCAATTACAGTCTCTGGATACCAAACCCTGCAAGAGATTTGTTTCCGTTTATGGCTAAAAACTAAATGAGCGCAAATTCCTTGAAGGAGTCCTCACACATAGAAAAACTAAAAAAGAAATGTTTGCAGGTGAATAGGATTACCTGAACTGCACCATTTCACGTTAAACATTTAAACCTTTTAACCATTTAAAGAAAACTTTCAAATTTTACCACAGTTCTTTCCTTAGCAAAAAAAAACATACAAACAAAGGTTTAAAAATATTGAACATAAGTTAGCTTTAATTTCATATATGTTAGTTTCCTGTTTTGGTTACGTAGCACATTCTTTACATGCTTAACCTTAAAAGCATTTCTTAAATTTCTACACACAATGTTTTCATTAAGAGCAATTATGGAGGTGTGTGAAAGTGCAGATCCATGTGGAGAGGCAGGTGATTTCTAATGATCCCTCTCCCCTCACCTTGTGGACAAAACAAGAGGCTCCGTGCGCCCCCTTACTCGCCATAAATCCCCTCTCTTCACCCCACACTCCATATAACAAAACCTTCGTCTTTAGTATAAAAAAACAATTTTTTATTCATATTTGTCATTTTGTGATATGTTTGTATTGCTATTTAATTTTTAGTCTTATTTAGTTTTGCTTCCACTGCAGAAAATGCGTTCCTGCTCATAAAAGCGGGTCAACTTCCAGCTACAAACGGGTCAGAGGCCAAGAAGGGCTTTTTGTGACGTTGAACCTTAATTGCTAAAGACAATTTCCCCTTGTTGCCAAACATAGGCAAATTTGACGAAAAAACCCCATCGGTGTTCAGTTGTAAAACCTCATAAATGGATGTTTGACTTTTAATTGAATTCAAATATCAAACTGCTATTGTTTTTAAATTCTGAAAGTCTGGTGTCATGGTCATTTAGATAATGTGCATTCACGCAGTGCGTGGATCCGTCTATGTGTTTACTTCCGTTGGTTTCAGCATCATTCCCCTTCAAACAAACTTTTTGCACGCCATAGAAATGATAGGGGATGTTTCACAACCACGTCTCCTGCTCGATTTGACGATCAATGAGTGCGTTAGTCAAACATGCAGCCGTGAGCTATAATGCCTATACTTACACCTTCAAAGGTCCCATCAGTGGACTCGCTTTAGATTGTTCTTTTGCGCTAACTTTGCAGGCAGGTGTTAAAGCTGCAGGCGGCGGCGTCCAGAAACACAGACCTCCAGTCTGCACGGGAGGCTTTTGGAGCAGAGGCCTCTGCAAAGGGGAAATCAGCCTCTCAGCAATGTCTTATTGACAGCATTCTTTGCTTACACAGAATCAATATTAGAAAGCCTCGTTAATACATTTTCTACATACGCTGGGTGTTTTTAAATACCCTCTAAACACCCTTAAATGTGTTCTTCTTTTTTCTTCTCCTCGTTTTATGTTGGGGGGCTTGCACTTCGTGACCTCAGCGTTTTCCCAAATGATTGTTGGTTCAGCTTCATTTTCTGAGTCTGTGTGCGCATCATATCAATTTGGGACAGCTGGAGTGTTTTGGTGTTTTGGGTGAAAATGTATTTAAGCGTGCACATCCTATGTGTATAGAAATTATTTTGTAAATTTGTGAGCAGTTTTGTATCTTTTGTTTTGTTTTTTTACGTTAATACCGTTAATTAGAGGCTGCAAAGCGGTCCATTAGTCTGAATTTAAGTGTGCGTAAAACGGCTGTGCTCTGCGTAAATGCATCCATCACAGGAATGACATGTCAAACAATGGGATTATTTCCTTATATATATGTGTTTTCTCTAAGTACACATATTATTATGAGACGTGCATAAATGTGTAGTCATAGAAAAATCTGAATATCAGGTCATAAAATACACTTGCTTGTGTAAAATATTAAACGATTATAAACTTTGTTGTAACATTTGGAGATGAAAAATAAATGATCGTGTGTTATTTAACTGATGTTTTCTTTCTGTCGAAATAGTTTGACCTGTTTTGCAGTCCCTTCACATCAATAGTGTCGCTTTGATCAATCATAAGGCATTGCCATTTTACATTTCCTTTCGGCAGCCTTTTCTGACACATGACGGTCTCCTCCGATGCGCAGAGATTTTCCGCGGATCAATAATATTCGCTCTCTGACTGGCGAAAGCGGAAGACAAAAAAACAACGTTTAAAGATGGCCAATGTCTGCTCCCCTTGATCACTCCTTTATACCCCGTGACAGTATCGCTGAAACAAACAGACGGCTATCGATCCTTTCATTATGTGTTTAACCAACAGACACGCTCGCATGTGAGGTGCGCGGAACGCTCGGGGAAAGAACTCCCGTGTCCCGTGGTACCAACAAGCCTCTAATAGCATTACTACTTTCAGTACAAATCGGCGGGGAGCGCTGGAAACGGGTTTCAGTAATCTGCGTGAATGGGGAATAAAGATGCGCCATAAACGTGTGGAAGAGAAGTTTGAAAAATAACTTGACTTGCCTTATGGATGATTTTTTTTTAAACAGCTGCAAAGCTGACAACCTCCGCCGCTGCTGCTGCTGCTCCTTCCTCCTTTAATATCCTGCCGTCCACTTTCACTCGCTGTTTCCCAACATTTTTTGTTGGAGCGTCTACTCTGCTCCCATGCGCTATCCCTCTCACTCTCCTCTCTTCTCTCCTGTGGACCCTCTTTCCAGTCTGCAGAGTTAAATCTTAATGATACACTAAGATGGAGGGGAAAAATCTTTGTCTGATTTAATCTTATTGGTTTCACCTTTTCAAAGAGCTGGGGACATGGCCGAGGAGTTTCAGTGGAGTGTCCGACGCACGGACGGGAGAGAGAGTTCTCTTGTTGAATACTTAAAAACAAACCATCCCTCCTGTGCGTTTTCAAAAGGGGCACTTGCATATTAACGCTCCTTTATATCTTAATGTAAATCCACGTAGTAAGAGATGGTTAACACAAAAATACTTTTTTTTGTAAAAACTACCATTGCATTTATTATTTATTATTAACACATTCAATACTTCTGTTAGATTTTACGCACGTCTTTTTGACTTTTTAATGCATGTAATTTAAGACAAAAGTATTTTCGTCTCTTTTATCCTCTTTTTTTAATTTTTTTTGACAGTGTTTTTATTTCAGTAAGATAAATACTTTGTTTTTAAAAGTTTTAGGAAACCATAATGCAAAAACGACCACTTTGAGGCTCACATTTAAAAATGTAGCTTCTTTTAAAAAATGATTTTTTTTTTTTGGAAAAGCTTGTTTTAATATCAGATTTTAAGCTTTTAAAAATGCATGTCGGAAAACTTGCATATGAAGTTGTAATTGAACATTGTACGCTAGATGGCAGCGCGATCCAGACATTTTTGAGTAGGAGAGGTATAGTCAGCTTGCAGAAACCCTGATACAAAAAGGCGGAATCCCCATGCAAATCCCCCGTAACTTCATTTCATTTTGAATTACTGTCAATATTAGGACACAACGTGCCACCGTCTGCAGTCTATAGGACTTTAGAAATAATCCAAAACAGCTTATCTTGTTAGAGATGTTCGGCTCATTTGCAAGACCCGCCGTTTGTACAGTACAAATGTGCATTATTTTTTCCTGTGATATTTTTTTTCTTTATGTTATGTTAAATCTAAACTAAATGGTAAGTTTTAATGAGCAGAACTGTGCCATTCACAGACGGCGGTGTGTACCGCAATGCGCACGCCAAGGACAAAACAGCGTGTGAACAGAAGAAATCAATTTGAACCAAAAAGAAGATGTCACTTATTCCTAAAATAAAGACAACAGTTCCACACAGACTGGTCCGAAACTTTGGGCAATATCTGAGGCAGAGTGGTGTTTCGCTGCTTTTCGTTTATTTGTCAAGCGTAAAAGCTTTGTCCTCTCTTGCCTTTACCCCGCTTTTTTCTTCTTTTTTCGCTATTCTATCCAGGGTTTCTTCCTCTTTTTGGTGACAATAGACGGCCCATACTAATCAGGTTTCAAAGTAAATAGCAGCGCGGGGCGAGCTCAATGTAAATTGCGCCTGTCAGAGCACCCCCCATACACACACACACACTCACACCGCCGCCCCCCTTCCCTTCCCTCCCTCTCTCCATTCCCCCCAGCCCCTCCAGCCGTAGATGGCAGCGCTGTAAAAAATATCCACGCCTCAAACGGCGCTCAGTGCAGCGCCGAGGCTTGGTATCACAAGGCGGACACAAGCTTCCATTTCGACGCGTAATGCCTTTCCTGGATCCCGACACCAGTCGATCCATCATGCGCCTTTACGCAGCCTATGTATTTCCAACAGAAATCCCCCCACCCCCCCATCTCTGGACTCCGATATATTGGCGTAAAAAACATTCTCCAACTGTAAACACAAGGAGGTGTATTTCAAACCCAGATGCACGGTTCCTGCTGTATTTTACGAATAAAATCACATTTTCACATCCGAACACGAGACTGGATGACTTCTGAGATGGTCACTTTTTGCAGTGGATAAGCGGAGGGGGATTCTAACCAATAGAGAAACAGAGAGGGCTTGGCTATAACCTCAGCCTCCCATTTTCTCTCTCCCTCTGTCCCCCCTCTCCTCCTCTCCTCCTCCTCTATGCAGGGCTCTGGCCAGTCAGTCGCCTTTGATTATCAGTCTCCAGCAGCCCCTCTCTTGGCTCCTTGACATGAGCACCATATAAGGCGCAGCGATCTCCATAGAAACGTGTCAGTTTCAATAGTAGTGTCAAAGTTCACTATATACAGACATTCGCGCAGATCCCCCGTTTCGGAAACATTGCTCTGCTGGTCCTCCCGTTTAAGCGCATTCATTTTTTGGGTCTCTCCTTCGTCTTGCATATTCTATTAGTATTTGGTGTTTTTGCTCTTCTTTTTTTACATTTTCTTCTTCGTATCCATTCCTCCTGCTGGAGAGGAGTGAAACTATACATGGGCACTTCTTTCGGCGACGCGATTTTCTTCCGCTGCTGGGCGAGATGACGAGCCTTATTTAAGAATATATAGATGTAAAAAAAAATCCAGCTCTTCAGTTTTTTCCTGCCCTCCTGCGCGACGAAGACGGGAGTGTAAAGGAGCAAGAGGAGGAAGAGGAGAAAGGAATTTATCTCCGCTGCACTTTGGATCGCATTTCTTTCCAACAAGGTTTTCTTTTTTTTTCTTCTTTTTTTTCTTCTTCTTCTTTTTTGTACTTGTTCCTGCGTCTACGTGAATCCTGCCTTTCCTCTGTGGCTATTCAGCATCTAACTGCAATTTGTTACGTCTGGACTCTGGTTTTCCTACAAGATTAGGGATTCCTGAATGGCTGACTGCAATTTACCTTGGAACTGGCCTCCCGACACTTGCAAATCCTGATCGGGTGCCTCTCCAGTCGCCCTCCTGCTTTTGAATGTATTGATCGCCGTTTTTTTTAACCCCATATGAGATTGCGTGCACCGATTTGACTTTGCACTGCCCCGTCTTTTGAGATCTCTTTTTTTTTCTCCCCTCTGCGCTATATCTACATCAGCGACCATTTCGCTTTATAGCACTTTCCGTGGCCGAGATATGGCAATGGTAGTTAGCGTCTGGCGAGATCCGCAGGAAGACGTGGCCGGAGGACCTCCGAACGGCCCCAACCCAGCAGCGCAGCCGGCGAGGGAGCAGCAGCAAGCGGCGTCGGCGGCGCCGCACACTCCGCAGACCCCCAGCCAGCCGGGACCCCCGTCCACGCCGGGGACCGCCGGGGACAAGGGGAGTCAGAATTCTGGACAAAGTCAGCAGCATATTGAATGTGTGGTTTGCGGAGACAAATCGAGCGGCAAACACTACGGCCAGTTCACCTGCGAGGGATGCAAAAGTTTCTTCAAGAGGAGTGTACGGAGGAACTTAACCTACTCATGTCGTGCCAATAGGAACTGTCCCATTGACCAGCACCACCGAAATCAGTGCCAATACTGCCGGCTGAAGAAGTGTTTAAAAGTGGGAATGCGGCGGGAAGGTGAATATTTAAGCTTACTCTTTAGTGCAGACACGCAGGGCTGCCATGTTGCATTAAGGTCAGAGGCGCTCTCTAGCCGGGCGTGCACTGCAGACTCCTTTTTGATCCATGTTTACATGAAGGCTTTTTATTTTATTTTTGGTGGTAGTGGAGGGGGGGGGGGTATAGTGTGCAGCAGCAGCAGTGATGCTCATGGAGGCAGGCCGTCTGAACAAAGCGTCTCGTCCAGCTGACCTTTGTTTTTAAATGTTCTAGTTTAGCCTGTTTGATATGCAGGTTATGGCGCAGAATCGTGAATTATCCTTACATGTGAACATGTCGGAGAGTGTGTGTGCGCGTGAGTGTTTGTAAGAGGTGGGCTTGTGTGCGTGTAGTTGTGTGTGTGTGTGTGTGTGTGTGTGTGTGTGTGTGTGTGTGTGTGTGTGTGTGTGAGAGAGAGAGAAAGAGAGGGAGAGAGAGAGGCTAATGGTCCCATCCCTAGCAGTCCCTTAAGCACAGGCTTACACATTTCTAAATGTACAGCAGGATTTGGATCCTGGCTGCGTCATCGTGGAAAACGGCCATTCGCCAAATCCACGTCTCCTCCTGCTCAGACACACCGAATCCTGCCGCTGAACTTGCCCATGGCTCATTGTTGTGCTCACTGCTGCATTAACAGGCCGTACAACTTTCATAGCCACGTCAAGTGTTTGATTCCAATTGATGCAGACATCCCTCAGTTAAGTCTATTATTTGCAGAGAACACTATAATCCCGCGTATAATATGCGCTGAATCACCTTCATATTTTCTTTTTGAATCCAAAAAGGACAAAAAAAACGCGGATTGGATTGCTTTGATTCGCAGCTGACCTTTTGATCTGAACAAAATGTGCATTTGTGGCTGCATTTAATGCCAATTATCAATCGCATTTGTGGCATTTATGGACACAGTTTGTAATAATTCTAATAAGCACAATTGCGCGTAAATTTAGAGCAGGAACACAAGCTCGACTGCTGACCTATTGTAATATGGATGATGAGGAATTTGTTAGATGAAAGCTGTTTTGCTCTCAGACTTGGGGTAAAGATAAAAGGGCACGTTGTGTGTTTCTAGACTGTCGATAGAATAATTTGCTAAGTTCTATCATCAGTTGTTTATTTCACTGCATGCCAGTTTGGTAAAAAAGGGGGGAGGGGGACATACTAGCTGGAGCTTGCTTTTCGGCTGTAATCCTCGTGGATAATGTTTACCAGTCCTGGATGCACATTTCCTCTTTATTTCCTTTCTTTTTGTCAGCGGTTCAGCGAGGACGAATGCCTCCAACCCAACCCAACCCAGGCCAGTACGCGTTGACAAACGGAGACCCTCTGAATGGCCACTGCTATCTGTCCGGATACATCTCGTTATTGCTGCGGGCTGAGCCTTACCCGACGTCCCGGTACGGGAGCCAGTGCATGCAGCCCAACAATATCATGGGCATCGAGAACATCTGCGAGCTGGCGGCTCGTTTGCTCTTCAGCGCCGTGGAGTGGGCGAGAAACATCCCTTTCTTTCCCGACCTGCAGATCACCGACCAGGTGTCCCTTCTCAGGCTGACATGGAGCGAGTTGTTTGTTCTTAACGCGGCCCAATGCTCCATGCCTCTGCACGTGGCCCCTCTGCTCGCTGCAGCGGGCCTCCACGCTTCCCCGATGTCCGCGGACCGCGTCGTGGCTTTCATGGATCACATCCGGATCTTCCAGGAACAAGTGGAGAAGCTTAAGACCCTGCACGTGGACTCGGCAGAGTACAGCTGCCTCAAGGCGATCGTGCTTTTCACATCAGGTGGGTGTCCAGAAATGTCAACACAGGATCATGTCTGTGATCTCAAACTGGGGGCCTGTTCTGGTCACGGCAGCGATGGGCGCAGTGGCGTCAGGAGTGTTGCTGTCAGATGTGGACTGGTCACGAGATGCTGGTGTGCCCAAAGAAATGCTGTCTTGTCAACTTCCTGCCACATATCCACCTCAACGCACCCCCTGTCACTTGGACCCGCATGTAAACAGATCAAGTGCCCCTCCCTGAAACCCGAAATTAGTCACAATTGTGTAGCAAATACTGTTAATATTAAATAAGCAAGTTTTTTGAAGGTATCTGAACTACATTTTAAATAGGCAATAGTTGGACTCCCAACGTTTTGGAACAGGTGTCATAGTGGCGCTCAGAGATGAAATAGTCAGTCTGGGGGTGATTTATGACAGCTGATGCGTTTATGAATGTCGCAGCATGCCTTTATCCCTGTTTTTCCAGTACAAACATATGTCTTCGGGGGCAGGAAATAATCCCTAACAGACTAAGATCAAAAAAGATCATGCAAGTCTGATGCGTCAGGGCTTCGCCTCTGTAGGACACAGAGCCGCACTTAATAACATAAGTTATTAGTAGATTAATCTTAGCCGACCTATTAATTTTCTTAGTTACTGAGGATAGTTACTTGTGTCAGGCGGCTTTGAAAAGTAATCAGCTGAAGTTTTTAAAACTAACCTACATTGATGATAGCTTAATTGATGGCTGACATGGTGAATAGTCCTAAATCTTGTGCGTAATTCAGATGTGGTTTTGGAGTTCTATGTGGAGCAGTCTGGGCTTTTTTTTAATTATTATTTTTACAGGTCAAGTTAAGTTTGTTGTGAAAGGAAAAAAGGAAGGGCAACACAGTTCTCAGTGGCCAAAACGGTATCTAAACTTTCTAAAACCTTTTGTCAGCAGTTGCTTATTATTTATCTGGCCAACACCAAAAAAAAAAAAGAGAAAGAAAGACAGAAATCCCTGCATGGCACGATTGATGACGAAATGGTCAGTTTTATTGTAGTTTGAAATTCTGGTAAAATTTGGAAATATTTAAAATATTTCAAACAATTGTAAATAAATTGTTTTGAATTTAATCACAGAATCTAATATCTGTTTATGTTTTTTAAAAATATTTAATCAATTTTGTTCCCTAAACTTAAACAAAGAAACTTGATATTTTCTATAAAACGTATTATATTATATTATATTATATTATATTATATTATATTATATTATATTATATTATATTATATTATATTATATTATATATTTATTTTTAAATTAAATATATTGTGTATACTTTAATACCAACATATGTTTGGATCAGGTAGTTAAATTCTTCAAAAATATATTTTTTTATTTGTACAACTTTTAAAAAGCTGAAATGGTATATATAAACATTCAAAGTGTGTTCCCGTTCAGTTTTCTATGTTGTTTTTTTGTTTCAAATTTTTTTTATTTATTTTTATTTTTTACTTGAGTAATCATGCCTATATTTTTTACGCACAAAATCATGGCAAAACAGTAAACGTTTTACGGATTTTGGGCAATTCGGTACCAAAAAGTCTGTGGGAGGTGCAGTCAATTTATTTATTTATTTATTTATTTATTTATTTATTTATTTATTGCATAATCAAAATGCGTTACTTCATCCATTTCCCACCGCGGTTAACTGGTGTGTTCCTGTGCGCCCTCGCCCCTCCTCTGTAACCGTGTGCCGAGACTCGTTTGCACGTCTCTTTCTGTGGCGCGGAGACTCGGTTCTTCACTCCAGTTGACTCAGAGGCCAAAAAATAAATAAATAAATAAAATTAAAAGAAACTAAAGAAGAAGAAGAAATCCATGTGCACATGAGCATCCCCCATGTTTTCTAACAGATCATTTAGTTAGCGTGATGGGCTACAACTGGTGTCGGCTGTAGAGAAAGTCACGTGGCTCTTCGGCAGGATCAGTGTGGATTGTTTGCCTTTAATAACAGCAGCCTTGTCAGCATTTGATGCATAAACAATGGTAGCCAGGGTAAAGTATTTTCCCCGCAGATCTGGATCATTGTCTTACATTAACTCGTTATCCATACATGCAGTAACTTGCAAAAGAAGATGTGCTGCTTTTGGATGTGGAAGATTGCCTTTCTTTCTGCCCATTGAGCTTGTGGGGCGCAGGGAGGCCTGATGGAGAGCTGTGGGGTGTCTTTGGGCTGCTTTATCCTGATGCGTTCACATGCTGCCCATAATCGAAGATACTTTTCTTTTGTCGCCAAAATCCCGCGCTATTTTAGCCTCGCCGAAAATTCCAAATGTAATTATTAGAAGCTCCATCGATTGGTTGTAGATGTTAAAAGACGCACTCAGCGTTAATCCAGGGGGATTTGCATACAGGGGGCTCTGACCGGCCGCGCTGAGGTCACATTAAATCACCCCGAGATCTCAGCGTTGCCCCCGGGTTCAAAAGGTTATTGTGTCTGGCTATAGTGAGTTATAGCGCAGAGAAATTAAGAAAGGGCTTAAAAGCCCGTGTCTGCTGCTCAGTGCATAGTGCTGGAAAACCAAAACGCTCTTTCATGTGCAGTTCCTACAAAAGCAGGCTCTTCTGAGGACAGCTCGGTGTTCATGTGGGACCGTGTATGCCAGCGGTTACGCAGCGTGCGTTTCCACCTCTTTATAATAAGCAGAAGAAGACATATGAGTGCTCGGGTGAAAAACAGATCGTTTTACAACAGGAAGGACGTGTTAGATTCTTAAAAACCTTGCAGGCGTTTGCCCTGTTACGCAGCAGAAGTCACCAGTCTGCTTCGGAGCGCGCCTGCCCTGTTTCCTGACATTTCATGTCGCTCCAATGCGACTATTGACTTCCTCAACTCTAATAAATTCGATTGCTTTCAGAAGTCTGTCCTATAGGCTACGTGGAATAAAAACAGGCCAAGAGTGGTCTATGGAGAGAAGAGCGGCGAAATCACTTAACAGCTTACTGCGGAGTAATTAGGTCACATTACATCCAGAGTAATTTCAGATTCATCAGTGCCGTTTATGTTGCCTTATACCTTTAATCCCTGGAGTGCAGACATAAAGAACCGCGGCCACCGAAGCTGCAGCCTGCCTTCCTCTTATGGCCCACCGCCCCTCACTCTGCACTTACAAAAACTCTGACATTTTAGCTCTATATTTCCCCCTGATTGCTGTGAGCACAGACGGCGATGCCCTCCACTGAGTTGTGCGTCCCCTACCCGGCAGCAGGCCCCTTGTTTATTCTGTATGACAGTCCCCTGCGCTCAGTGTGATGTCGCATGTTTGGGCAGCTTGTTTGTTCATTCCACATTGTCAATAACGCGTAATGGCGGGGGCTGAATGATAACCACTAAGCTTTTGCGCGAAGGAAATTGGGTATCAGATTGAATGGGGTGGAAATTGGGGGAGCAAAATAAGAAAAAGAAAACTTCTGTGTGTCTTTTTTTAAGTTAGATCACCTCAGATGCACTTTCTCTGCAAGCCTGGTGGCCTGACATAGTTAGAAATATATTTATATATATATTTCCCTCTGTTGTTCTTCTACTTGTTTCAGGAAATGCATACATTAGAATTACGTTTGGTCACTTTTCCTGAACGCGCTGGCCTCAGAGAACTCAATAGCCTGACCACAATGTTTTTGCTGTGTGTCCCTCAGACGCCTGCGGCCTGTCGGACGCTGCTCACATCGAAAGTCTACAAGAGAAATCCCAGTGCGCCCTGGAGGAATACGTGAGGAGCCAATACCCGAACCAACCCAGCCGCTTTGGCAAGCTCCTCCTGCGGCTGCCCTCTCTGCGCACCGTCTCCTCCTCGGTAATCGAGCAGCTGTTCTTCGTCCGCTTGGTAGGTAAAACTCCTATTGAAACCCTCATCAGGGATATGCTATTATCCGGGAGCAGCTTCAACTGGCCTTACATGTCCATCCAATGATCCTCATAAGAAAGAGGAAAAAAGGACCAAAATACAGCACCTCCCCCACCACCACCACCACCCACCCAATCCTTCTTCAAGAAGACTATATATAGGACGTTTTCTGACAAACTTGGAAGACATTACTTTTTTTCTGTCTTCTGGAACTGTGATGGAATACATTATGTACAGAAAATATCGGAACTGGACTTTACACCTGTGTAAATCCACCCTCATCTTCAAGAACAATACTCTTCATTTTGTAAAATACTAGTCTTTATTTTCCTTTTTTTGTAAAAAAAATACAAATAAAATGAAAAACATCATATGCGCAGTAAGAAAAAAAAAGAATCAAGACTTAGCGGGAAAATAATGTTTCCAAGCAATTATAAGAATTGTCCTGTGTCTATGTACCTCTCTGTTTTGTATTTTTTCTGGTTCTAAACCAGGGTTTCTGTGATTCTATACTAATAATTTTTGATATAACCTTTTGCTTCTTATAATGAGTGCGATATATGTTGTCGAAGCTATGTTCTCCAAGAATTAAAATTGAAGTGAGAATCTAAAAAACAGAAAAATAAAGAGATTTAGACAAATAAGAAACAGTCTAATCGCTGTGATAATATCACCACTGATGGCTGAACTTTTTTTTCAACAATTGATGGACCTGCAACTGCAGCAAACTGACCTCCAGGACATTTTTACTGACATTTTTACTCCAGGATGTCTGGGGCGCCTTTTCCCCGGGCTGTGAGAGCGCGTGGAGTCGATCATCGTCAAAGAGGAGAGACCTGAAAATCAAAAAGCACTTTTAATATATCATTTCAAATACATTTTGTTTGTTTCGTCTTGAAAACTTTCATTGTTTCTTGAACTTATTGGTTGTTGCCTTCAATTTGCTTACTCCATGATGCAGCTTTTTTGCAGAAAGGTCGGTTGATAAAGTTGTGTGATGGTGACTGTACTATTAAAAAGAAATAGGCAACGATGTCTCATTCTCAAGCATTTTCCTATGAGAACAAATGTCTTGTTCCTGTTTATTTATGTTTATTTTGAATTCATCCAATGGGGATCTGTTGTATCTCTCAAACCTGCAGTTACTCAGTCAGAAACATCCCAAAAGCCCTGTTTGCCCCCCCCCCTTCTTCCCACCTGCCTCAGAACACGGTGATCCACGAAATTAAGTGTGGCGATTACAAAACAGGCGCACTCCTCATATTTTCAAAGACAATGACTTTAGCTGGCATTGTCGATTTGCAAAGAGGGAGAACAATACATGAGAGGAGGTGATATTTCTGCCAGCCTGCAGTGGGAGCATTAATGTTTCGTATTCTAGACGGGATTGAAAGCCATGCGCACTGCACAGCGGCCACCTCTGCTCTTCCTCTCGTGGGTTAATCAAGGTGAATTCACACAAACTAAACACCCCAACCCTGCACACCCCCCTCCAACCCACCCCTCGGCCCCATTCTTTAAAAAAAAAAACCTCAGTCTTGACAGTGCACTGCATGCTTCAGCACTGATGTGGGCGTCATTTTGGCAAAAGGGTTAGGCCCCGTTGAAAAGCCGCTGTGATATGCGTGATCAATCTGGAAAATGTATTTTACAGCATGTAAGCCGGTCGATAGGAGCACCAAGTGTGGTGCATTGAGTGGGAATGGAGGGAAAGAAAGGGAGACCATGGAACCTGCGCTGAGACGAATGAGAAGAGGTAGAGGCGTGTGCGCGCGCAGAGGTGTGTGGGGTGTATTTTTTTTTTACTGACACATTTGGAAGAACATTGATGGGTCACACAATTTCTGTCCTATAACGTTTACACATCAACTTCATCCTTTTTGTCACAATTGTGTCCACAAAAGATAAAGTTATTTCTCTCAATGATCCAATTTGAATAACATAAACGCGATTTAGAACCAAACATGGATGTTGGGACTCGATGTTTATTAAGTTTGTCTGGTGGTCCCTTTTCTCATCACTAAACGTGTTACATCTTTGCCTGCTGACGCACAGTGTTAATGGGCAGAAGACAAGAGGCTCTGAAACGTCTTTTACCATGTTTGTTTTTATTGGATTCCGCATCGTTTTTTTTTTTCTCCTTTTTTTTCAAAAGTAGTAAATTATTAAGAGGTGAGTGGTTCTCGAGGAAAGACGTAAGCTGTGCTCCAGCATGTCCTCAGATGCTCTCACACAATCATGTCTTTCCCGCACATTTGTGGCTTCAAATCGACGAGTACGCAGCTGGTGCTTTTGCAGATTGGATTGTCGTTTCCTTGTTGTGGATGTGATGATTCTCTCGGAGCGTTAGGTCACGATACAGTTTCAAAATAACAACCTAATGGGCTTTTCCCCTTTCTAAATGTTGCTCCTGGCTGGATATAAGATGATCTGAACCGAGGAGGGTCGAACAAAAATAAATACATAAAGTGCTCATTCAACTGCAGATTTGCAAAATGAAGACAAAACAGAAGGTTTCTGTCTCCAAACAAACCATTACTTAATAAAAAATGTTTTTTTTTATCTAAAAGAAATCATAATCATCTTCTTTAAATTGGGATTTATATATTTTTTCTAATAGTGCGTGACTTCCCAACAGTTTTCGTGGCTTCGGACTAATGCTAGTTTATTCCATTCAGATTTCAGCTGCTTGTCTCCACATATGCTGAATCCCTCCAGAGTAACTATCCTTTATCTTCTAGCTGAGAGCGTTCTGTTATACAATTGTAACCCTGCAGGCTATATAAAGCAGTGGTTGAAAAACAAATGAAATGGTGCCATGTGTTCCTAATTAACGTTTCAGTCGAGGCAATACAAGCAAAACACACGAGGACTCTAAGAAAGTAAAAATGTGTTTTAAGCAGCAGACTAATTTCCTTCCTCCTCTCTTTGACAGCGTATGATGTAATATTTCAAACATCCCGATGATGTGCTTTAAATAACAGCAGTATTTTCTTTATTTTTCAATCTGCCGACAGCGTCAATTACCATTAATCACACAAAAGAAATAAGAGAAAATTGTCTACAAGGAGAAAAGTAAAGGCGCCGTCAGTTTGCCCCAGAAGCGCTGTGCGTAAGAGAGATGGATATGTGTGGTACACTGTAGGCTCCATTCGTGTCTCTGTAATATCGGAAACTCTTGTTACCAAAGTGTTGCTGCAAAATGAGTTAAAGAACCATTTACCTTTGTCTGCTTTCATTCATCAAACCACAAGTGGAGGGCTCCTAACACAGGGGGCTATTTGTTTGCTTTACACAAGCAGCTGGGTGCGATTTCACGTTTGGGATATCTGTCTGAAAGCGAAACATTTATTATCCTAAGTTGTCAGCGGGCCTATTTCACCAAAAAAAGAAAAGAAAAAAAACTCAATGCAAAGCGCCTGTGTTCTGCAGCAGCGGAAACGTCCTATTGGCGTCACACGTCACTACATTTCACTTATAGCTTCCCGGCTATGCCGGTCACATTGACAAATACTGTTGTTTGAGACAATAACTATTTCCAAATAGAGGCTGAGAGTATGAATGGGATCCCCTCTGAAGTGTGACATGGCTTATTTCTCATGTTGTCTTGCGCGTAAAAATGATGACAACGCGAGCAGGACAAGTGCTCTGCCGTGTTTGCTGCGAAGCTCATTCACGCAAGCTTGTAAAATGGCTTTGAACGCACGGCGAAGACTAATGTTATAAATTAAAGGCATTTATCGGAAATATCTGGTGTCTTTCAGCATCAGGTCTGAGTTTTTTGCGTTATTGGAAATATAAGCAGTTGATGTGGAGGCATATCGTGGGGTCTGTCCGCAGACCGCATCGGCAACCTTGAAGCCATGGATAAAATCCAGGCCTTCAGGGTAACAAATGAGCCCATAGCCGTGAATGTAACACAAGGGAAAGCCTCCCTGCTTACGCGCGCGCCCACGCGCCTTTGTGCACGCGCAGCCGCCACCACGATTGTGCGCAGAGTAATGGGATAATTTTTCATACGTTAGGAAGATATTTGCCTGCGTTTGTGCGCGGACACGTTCCTTGAAAGCCCGTGCGTAAAAAGCGCGTGTCTACGGTACGTCAGCGTGTTGGAGGGAGAGAAGAGAGGGAGAGATCCGCTGTGTAAGCGGATCTCTTTGTGTTGATTTAGGAAGACGTTTGCTGTATATAACGTCCAAGGCTGATAATATCATTGCCTGGCGAGATAAATAAAGCATTGGCCAAAACCATTGGGTCAGTTATCGATCCGCTTTTTCTCCCTGAGAGAACGAGAAGGCGGGGTGGCGGGAAGGAGGAGGGGGCTTAAAGACAGAGAGATGGAGAGAGAGAGGGAAAGAGACCTCACTCATTAGCATTCCACAGCCATGGACTAAACGCTGACAACTAACAGAGATATCCAGCTCTACACCACTGCATGCATTTTCCCCCCTTTGTCTTCTTCCCCCCTGGCCCTTCATTTCCAGCGGACAGATCTCTCGTCACAGCCAGCACATTTTATTTATGCCCTCTCCACTCCTTTCGCGAGAATGGACCCCTCGCAAAAGAAAGAAGGGAAAAAAGCTTATAGTAAGGCAGAAAGAAAGAGAAAAAAACCAGAGGGAGGGGGGTGAAGTTGTAAAAGCTGTGCAAAAGTGACAGCGCTAAGCACACTGGCTTTGCTTGAGAGAGATACAATTGTGTGTGACGTGACAAAATGGATGGAGACGTTGTAAAGTGCAACATTAACTTCTATTACTTAGGTATTCTAAGGGTAAGGAATCTGTTTGGAGTGCTCGTGAAAGAAAATAAAACTTCCATTCAGAAGTTTGCACTGACTTTATTACATTAAGAGAAAAAAACTTTTGCAAATGTTTGAACTTTTTACAAATCTAAGTAACATTTGTAGCTACTTAAAAAATGTCGTTTTTTTCAGTTGTGTGCATTTTTTAAACAAATAGATTAATATTTTGTAGGAGTTGAAATGCAATTTAAAGAAACGGTTTGACATGTTTTAGTGTTTTTTCAGACAACTCTATCTTAATACGCACTCAAGTCTGGCCCAACAATGACAGCTGTTCATCTGATAGTAACTTGGTGCTAAGTTTTCTCCCCTCCCACCCCGGGGCCCCCGGTCTCTGTCTTGCTTTGTTGTTTTAAAATATGCATGTCTCTCCGGAATGCCAGTCACGGGTCCAAACTTTGTGTGTCCCAACCACCCACATGATGAAATGATCCTTTTAAAGCGGGCTCAATATGTCTCAATCTGCACTCCTCTCCCCTCTCTAAAGCTTTTGGGTTCGGGACACAGCCCAGAAATGTATTAATTAAAGCGCTTCTTTACTGCGGACTTTTTAGCATCGCGGAGGAAAACGCGCAGTTGGAACAAGTCAAGCTCTGTCAACGACGGGTGGATGAAGATTCGTGGCAGGAAAAGATTTAAAAAAAGAAAAGTAAGGCTCATTTTGACGCTCTCTTTATCTCCCTGTGTGTCAGTTCTTCTCATTTTTTCCTCCCTGTCTTTCCTCTCAGTGTGAGTGTGTGTGTGGGTGTGTGTGTTTTACAAAGTGTTCGTGTGTGTTCTTCGGACTGAAACGGATAAAGCCAGGGGGAGTGAGTGAGAAAGAGAGAGGAAAGTGTGAAAGAAATGGGAGGAGGGAGATATACGTAAAAGAGAGGAGGACGGTGGACGTCTCTGCCTGCGCGCGTGTGCGCGCGCGTCTGCGTGGTGGTGTTCTGGCTTGCATGTGTGTATCAAGAAATGAATCGGGCATTGAACTTCAGCGTGTGACTTTTCTCGCGTGTCCAACAGCTGTTTGCATGTAGATGGAATAAACCGCAGCACCTACCAGGGAAGGGAAGACCGGAAATGTTTGCTTTTTAAAGATGAATCGGATGTAACAAGCAGCTCAGGAGGAACCTCTGGCTCTTTCTGTTAAGATTCCAGATGTTTATTTGCACCAAATGATTAGAAAAACTCGGTTCGTGCGCAGAAAGTTCTGTTGAGGAAATCCTGGAAAACCTGTTGCTTTTTCCAGCATCTCATCCCATCATAAATTACAAAAACAACATTATATATATTTAAAGAAAGAAAAATAGACAGACTGTGATAACTGTGTTCTTTTATTAAATGTGGACACCCCAACAGTCTAATTATGTCAACATATTCGAGGCCTGGGCTTCCATACCTGATAGCACCGGATTTTCCAGCAATATTACGGCTTCTCTTTCTAATACATTCCAGATGGCGCATGACTGTGCCACCGCGGTCGACGAGCCCCTCACTTTTTACTCAGCAGCATTTTGTTGCAATTACATCAACGCTGAGGCGAAATTTATTGCTGACCCACTTTCGCTGCGTTACACTCCCCAAATGAGAGGTTTTACAAAATGTAAAGCTATATATATGTATATATGTATATATCTTAAAAAATGTGTCCCTGATGAGTGATTTTAAGAACCTGCTTGTCAAGTTTTCACTCCAATGATGAAATAAAGTTTGATTGAAGTTTCTCATTTCAAACAGATCGTGGTTTGATGGATGAATATGTTATATAGACAAAACACACAGGCCGCATTCAAGCCTGTCCAATCTTTGTAGTTGCCTGCGCGTTTTTTTTCCTCCTCTTCTTTTTAGCCCTTTTTTCAGTCACTCACTCAAGCAGAATAATGCGTGTAAAGATATAATCCACTGAGCCCACACCCTCTGCACTCCTTCGGCAATGTTATCCACTGACAATAAATTGGCGAGCCTTTTAGCAGGTATCCAGCCTCTCTTTGCAAATCACCAATGTCATTTACCGAGGATTTGTTTAATAGACTAATTCTGTTTCTTTATGATGACTATATTAGGTCTGCTGTAGCATGATAAACGCCTCTGTGGCGAGTGTGGGAGCGTTTTTATTTTCTGTGCGTAAATGCTCAAAAAGCCATTATCTAAGGAAAAGAAAAAAAAGAAATAAATATGTTTTCTTGTGGAGAAGAGTTGAGAGGAAGACATCCATCCATCCAACCAACCATCTATCCATCTACCTTTAGTGTTTACCTGGATTTGTCAGGAAGTCTGCTGCATGTCTGCTATGATTGACTGAAACGAAGCAGTGAAAGGTATTTTTCATGTGTGCCACAAGGTACCGCTCCTGACAGTGTGAGGTTTCCCACTGACTCCCTTTCCCTCCACGCTTGGATCTCTGTCTCGCTCGCAGCCACCTCAGAGGACACGTTGATAAATATGTCTTTTTTCCCCCCTTTCTCCATCTTACTCAGCGCTATCCATCAAACGCGTGTCCACTGCTGCGCTGGAGGCAGTGCGAGGACGCCAGCTCACTAACTAAATCGTCAACAAGGGATGCTTCCTTTCTTTTTTTCTTCTGAGAATAATTACTTAAAGGTTGTGGTCAATTTACAGGACTGAATCGGCCTAAATCAGGAGTTCTTGTTTGGAGAAGCTCATCAAGTACGAAAACCACTTGGATTTGATCTGAGTAAAACATTAGATGGAACATTTTTTTTCCTGGCTTGTCCAGGTCTTGGACCACTCTAGGCCGCTCCCCCATGTTGTAAATGCTTTTTTGCCCCCACGTACAGCCGCTGTGATTATAGAAGTGCCTCCTCTGCCTTGTTAAAGGAGCCAAGCTCCAATCTAGCGTCTGTGTCGCCCCCCGAAGCCACCCAGCTATAGTGAAAGTGCATGCGCGTGTGCGCATGTTCGGAGGATGAGAGAGTGGGGGTCGCTCAGGGAGGATTGGGCAATGGGAAGGAGAGGAGCTGGAGGAGAAAGGGGGGGGGGGGGGGTTAACGGAGTGGCCCTTTCCCCCCGTTTGAGTGACACGACCCCTCTCTTCTCTTCAAAGGCCACGCAGAAATAAACGCATCTCATTTGAATGGCGATTTTTCTTGGTGGTATTTTACAGCCAAGATGTCTGGAATAGAAATGTGCATTCCCCCCCCCCCCCCCCCCCTTCAATATTGAATTGGGATGGTTATGGTGGATGGGTATTCAATATATTCCCATCTCTCCACATGCAGCATTCTGCAGCCAGTGTGGTATTTTGTCCATGACTACGCCACTGCCACCACCCCAACTCCCCTGCACCCCTAGTTCATCCAAATTCATTTGCATCTGCTGATGATATCAGCAAAGAATTGCTGGCAATGTATGAGACAGAGCTGGGGGGGGGGGGGTCTTATTTGGATAAAACCGGACCGCAGAGTGGACACGGCCCTAAAGGTCAGTCGCTCATTCATGTCATGGTGGCAGGGGGTATGGGTGCATGTGTGTGTGGTGGGGGGTCAGCATGGGGTTGCCAAAGAGGCTTATTTGAAAGCTGGTGTGTATTTGAAAAGGAGTGGACCACAAAGCTCGTCATACTTCAAATACGCCCCGTCACATCTTTACTCTTTCCTCCTCACGCAGGAGGCGGGTTATGAAGTGGGCTCTCGGTGCTGTGGCACGGCCTGCGGAGCTCGCGCAGCACCAAACACGAAACGAGGAGCTGAGTGAGGATCACAGAGAGTTCTGGTGAACAAAGGAAGATGATTTCCAAAGACTCCTTCAGTGGCCCTCTGATTACTAAAAAAATAAAATGGTCTATGCAGAAGTGAAAATATCAGAAAGTTTCTGTGGAGAAACAGCAGTTTTCCTTCTTAGAACACATCCATGCAGGCTGGGAAATCTTAGTGGGGCGATCATGTGTGGCACCGATACAAAATCTTCTCATGGAGCCAACCTGCAGTTTTCTGATTGCTCGGCTCTATGCTACAATTTGCGTAATGGTGGAAAATGTCAAAGATTTTCCTGTGAGGCAAAAGGGACAGCACCAGGCACGTAAATAACAATAAAAGAGAGCATTGTTTATATTTTTTCAAATACGTTCCTTTTTTGGTAATATTTTCTCCCACATTTTAATGTAAAAATGGAAACAAAAATGATCCCAAATTACTTACATTAGAAGGTAACATTAATAGGATAAACAAAAACACACAGTTTTGAGTGCTTTATAAATAAATTATGTAATATTTTATTTAATTATTTATTGCATATTTAATAAACAATTCATCGAGGATATAATTACCTGTGGGCATTTACAAACAGATTTAGCACTTAGACGCAGTAAAAAAGGAAATAAATGTTGCAATAAAGTTTGAATTTATACATTTACCCGTTTTTTTCTATTTGACAGGGAGTAGGTTTTACATTCATACAATGATGTTCTTCTGTTCATGGAGAAAGGGATTGATGTCACCTATAAATCTTTAAGGTTCATTCATTTTTATTCTTTATCATTTAAAAAAATATTTCAGTAAACTCCAGTAAAACCCTTTTTAATAGAAATATTCTGTATCAAGCCTACATGACGATGAGGCAGAAAATGACTTGTTTGTGACGTTCACTCCTGACTTGGTCTGCAGTGTCGCTTCAGGTTACATGTAAGCTTTCCGTTCTCACTCGGACTGAGATGAATAATGACACCAAGTGTCTGCGTTTCAGAGACACCCGCTCGCCATTGATTGCTGCACTAATTGAGCTCGTGCCCCTATCCTCGCGATCAGACTTTTATCATTATTACTCATCATTATTAGTTCTTATATTCGTTAAGGCTGTTCATGCTGCTGTTGTTCTGTCATTACTAACACTCACTTGGCTGTCTTTTTGCATGAAATGAAAGTGGAAGTGAATTTCCTTTTCGGAAAAAATGTGGAAATGTTGCTTCTGTACACATTAGAGTTTCAGTGAATCCTGTTTGTCTTTCTTCGTCATGGTTAAAAACTATAAACTCAGCAGCTGATGCATGGTTTTGTTTGTGGTGCACATTTGCATCTCAGCTGCACAGCTGTAATGAGGGCTGAGTGATAGCATCAATTGGTTGCCAAGGTTGAGAGTTTATAATAAAACTTCCCCGTCCTATGATCACCTGACCTGCGGGGAGCCGCATTTAAACTTTGACTGGCTGAAAACAATAAACACTCGATCCACTAACACCTAGCAGTCCCCCTTCCCTCAGCATCCACGGCTTCCATTCAAGTTTGAGGTGTCTGGGAGCGCAAAGCTGCGGCATTGTGTGGCGCCCCTCTGTGCCCTTGCGTGCTGTGTGCGTAAAGGCAGCCACCTTTACGCACACAGACCCTCCGCTGTTTTTTGTTACTTAGTTTGCTAGATGGCGCTCTGTGTTGTTGGACCTCCTAACACAAGAACCGCCCTGCACTCTCTCCCTCACTCTTTCTCTCCACAGTCACAGTCCACGGCGCAGCAGAGAGGCTTTTCCACGCTCTTTTTTTGTAACCAGGGGTTTCAGCAGCTGCTCCAAAGCTGTGGAAAGTGGGGAGATTCCTATAATGATATTATCCTGCGTCGGCTGACATTTCGGCATGCTTTGTTAAACTGTGTCATCGATCAGAAACAGCATTCATTTAGGTTGTAAACTGAAGATACTCGGAATTTTCTCGAAATCTGAGCTGATGAGGATTGTTTGAAAATGAAAAGCATTTTAAAAAATCACATATTCAAAGAAAAAGTTGGATAGTAATAATTACAAGAACCACCACCTGCACAGTTAATCCTAATACTAATACTGATAATTATTATTATCTTAGCCTATAATAATAACAAAAAATAACGAGGTTGAAACAGAAAAATATCAGAAAATATTTACAGTAAAAAAATCATATCTGCATTAATGACTAATAGAGCCCATTTCTACACTTAAGTCCAATTAACAAAAATGTTTTCTCGAACAATTGAACATTTTTAATGTTTGCTGGCAGAGGTTTGTACCACAAATGGGGTGTTCTCTAGGAAAAAGGACCTTTGTTTGGCCTGCTGAGTGGCCCTCTCTACTCTTGGATATACTGCTGCAGTTACACTTTCACTAAGCAGCGGCTTGTCGGCGTCTGACGTTGATGAATGTGCTGGAGCCTCGGAGAGCCTTTTACAGCTGTCTTAAAGCGCGTCGCGGCCCAGGCGCAGCCGCAAAGCCATCAGGTGAACGAGCCCTAAAACGGCAGACAAAGAAACAGACATTTACAGCATCTGTTGCGCTAAAAAAACAACTTTATAAACATTTTATTTAAAGATATTTGAGTCTTTTTATTTATTGGGAATTCACTTTTAGTGGATCAGACTGAAACAGAAAAAATCTGCAGTGATTTGTGACAGTGACATTTGATGAGGAAAAGACCAAGACTTAACCACTTTGTTAAATTATTCTGTTTTTAGACTCACATTTTAACTGTTAAAAAATAGAAACATCATAAGAGGAGGAAAAATTCTCCTTCTTAGGTGGAGATAAGGCGTTTGCCAGGGCAACTCTCACACCAGAGCAAATAAAAAGAGCCTATTTAAACGTTTTTTTTTATGTCAAATTTATTTATCCTCTTTCAAAACAAAAAGTAAACTGAATTTAATCGTTTTTAACTTTGAAAAATAAATCAAATGAAGGAGAAAGTACAGGTTTCAGTCACAAGCAACCTCCTGTAGCTGCAAGAACTATTTTAAAGACAAGAATTTAACTGATAAATAGTCTGTTCTGAAAGTCCTCCACACCCCCGCTGGATCGGTTGTGATGCTGCACAGCGGGTCTGCTTGTATACTGAGGGGCTTCCTACCTGCAGCCTCGGGACGACACAAACCCAGTCAGGTTTCACCTCTTCCCCTCCAAATCTGCGCTTTCTCCCGCTGCCATTTACTGTCCGCCAACGGGCTCTTAACAGCCTGTCTGGGAGCGGGGGAGGAAAGGAAGCCGAGTTTTGCTCTTCTTAAACAATGACCATCATCCCCTCTTATACGTGTTGGAAATATTTCTGCTTATTTGTTTGCCTGAGATTTGACTCACACAGTGATCTCGCAGGCAAAAGCATGGGCTGCATGTTCAATTAAGGTGGAACAATGCGTGGGGACAAAGATGGCCTCGATTGAAATTGATCAGAAGCGCAGAAGCCAAGACTAAAAAAAAAAAAAGAAAGAAAAGAAAAACAGAGTAAAAAGCACGCAGACAAACAGTCTCCTCCTTTGTTTTGACTTCCTGTTACCTCCTTTCTTATCTGCTCTAAGTCATTTCTGAAACTGCAGCCTTTATGAATTTGGAAATAATTCTGGCTGAATGTAAAGATTTTAATACCCTTCCATCCTGTCTGGGCTAATTGGCTCTTTTTTTAAATCCTTCCTGTCTTTTAATCGAATTTGCCACATTTCCCGGTATATAAGCCACAGTTTGGGCTCTATCCCTAAATCCAAGGTTTGCCATAAATTCCTAAAAGGGAAAACAAGAGATGTCCCCGTCACAATGGGGATTTGAACGAATTAAAACACATCCCCGCTTGCCGGTGATGGACGGGCAGAAAAAAAAGTATGGGGTGTAGGCGCGCGCTTTTTAAGTAACTTGCTGTCATAGTTAGCAGTGCTCTGATATGGACGGTGGCTGCAGAGCCTCATCTCTTGGGGTTTTAATTAACAAGCTGTCTCAAAGCTGTGGAGCTCCATCAAACAGCCCCTCTTCCCCCCCCCCCCCCACTCCTTTTTCTTCTTTCTCTAACAGTAAATCCTCCTCCCGTCAGAGCCGCCGGCTTCTTTCTCAAACTTTAGACGCGCATCTTCCCAAATCAACTTGTGCGCACAGCAGCTGATGGACTGCAACTATTCTGAGCTACAATATCAATGGCTCGTTTTTTTTTCCTGTTTTATTTGACTTGGCATGTGAAAGCGCGTCGTGTCTTCTTCAGACATCCACGTACCGTGTGGCTCTGCTGAATCTGACTTGGGGGGTGAAGAACTGCTGCTGTCTCGCGGGATGCCGAGATGTCCAGTGCAAAACTGAAATGAATGCGGGCGGAGAGGTCCAATCTGGTTGGCAAATGTCGGTTTGTAAACCCTCTGACCTGCAAACAGAGCTCCAAAGGAAGTTTGCGCGCTCTCCTGGATTTCTACTTGTAATTGATTCATTAATAATAAACGTGTTTAAAATACAACCAAACACTTAAACAAAGCACGTATTTGTACTTTGGTTTGTATTTCCCACCCCAGAGTAGATACTTTTATTTGAAAAACCACTACTTCATGTCAGGATTTGTACTTTTCCATCAGGGGCTTTTCCTCTAGAAGTATGGGAACACTGGCGTCTGTTATAAAGTGGATATTAGCAGTTTGAAACCGGATTAAAAGAAGAAACTGCATGGAAGCAGCGCAGGGATGGTGGATCCTGAGCCTGAAACAGTCTTTGTGTAAGTGGAACTGAGTGTGGTTTACAGAGGCGGTTGGCGCAGCAAACCACCAACCTGCTCTCGTTGCTTCACCATAGAGTTTGAAGCCTCAGAGAAGATTTGTGTTTAGTGAGAGCTCCCTTCTCTCTCTCTTTCCGACTCCCCTACTCGTAAACTTGCTTGGTTCCCAACGGGGCCCAGACGGGGGTAATTTGATAGCAAGTCAGGGTCAAGACAGTGCGCTGTCCATGGTACTGCGGCGGGGCCAGCCTGGATGTTATCATCAAATTAGACAGGACAAGTTTCAAATCGATGCCACCTCCGGATGTCTGGAGACCGCCAGCATGCGCACTTAAAGTCCTAACAAGTCCCCCCTGACAGGTCAACACCTCAGCACAAACACACACCTCTGAAGCAGCAGCCCGCAGGTCAGCAGAGCTGCGGAGGAGAGATAAGCGCCTGGAGTGAAGTACAGCTCACTGCTGCTGCAGCTGTTGCTGCCTTTTGGGTTACCATTTGGAGCACTTGTGTTTGGGAGAATGTGTCTCATTTGATCCCCATGAAAAACACAAGATTAACGTTTGGATGAAATACTTTTCTTCTTGATTGTCAATAAAATGTGACAAATTTGCTACAAAACCCACTTTATCGTTATTTTTGTAAGTAACCAAAAACACTGCTCAGATTTCTGTTTAAAATGTAAAATCAATTGTTTTAATTTTAATAAAATACCATAAACTGGCGTGTTTTTGTTATGGAAAACATGGGGTTTATAGAAAGTAGATCCATTGTATTGAATGTTTCATATTTCAGGAAAAAAAAAGATGGATTTGAGCAAAATTGGAGTAATAAGAAGTGAGAAGTTTCCCATTATGTGTAAGTGCATTATATTTTGGGCAGAGGGAATGCCATTAGCAGCCCTGTATTTGTGACAGCAGCGTGTCTGAGCCGGGAGGGGACCTCTGAGAGGAGGGAAGTGGGTCCTGATTAGAGGAGCTGCCAATCCGTCTCCGCCTGACAGCTTTGGCTGCGGGGATAAACAGCAATAAAGTCGAGTTGGCCGTCGTGTCGTTAACTTTCACGCACACACACAAAGCGCCGCCACCAGAGAAGCAGGTAAATTCACTTAACTCCTCTCAGCCACCCCCACCTCCCGTTTTTTTTCCTCTCTTGCCTATCATCGCCTCTGTCTCCCTCCCTGCATGTCAAACTACCCCCTTCCTCCGTCACCCCCCCTCCCCCCTGCGTCCCTCCCCTCCGCTTTTCATCCTCCCTGCTGACTCAGGTAGCGAAACACAATGAGGACCTCCGCGACAAGAAAGGAAGCCATTCAACCGGATGGAGAGATTGTGGAGCAGAGAAGGAGAGAAACGTTATATTTGAATGGCTGATAAAGAAGATGGGGACAGTCTAAGCCGTCGGGATAGAAAAGAAGGGGAGTGGGGTGTGTGTGTGTGTGTGGGGGGGGGGGGGGGGGGGCATTAGAGCAGGCTGCAAGGTGACTGCAGGCCCTTTAATAACACAAGTATATTAACTCGCTTAACCACGCAGATTCCAAATGAACCCAGATTCACTTCAGGGGGGAGGGGTGCTTGTACGGAACACACATCAAAACTTGCCAAATCCTGCATCACCTAGATCCCTCCAAGCTCTGCTCCCCCCTCCCCTTCTCCCCACGCGAGCTGTCTGTCACGGTGAGGCCCGGCTAATTTGAGTTCATTGGATGGCAATAACTTCATTTTACCTTCATCTATTTTTGGGGCTGGATGTAATGAGGATGCAGGCTGCTGCCTGTGAAAGGCCGCTTCCCCGCTTCATAATAACGTGGATCTCCTTCTTACCCCACGCGCGGCCCTGTTTATCCTCGGAGGGCTGCGTCCACATGATGAAACTCATCTATAATGTGTGATTTAATATCGCTTTCCTCCCGCTCCTCTTCTTCCAGCTTTTGCAACCAAAACAAGCCAGAGGAGGCTGTGCGTAAGAGTGGAAGGCTTTACTGCAAGACGAAACAAACAAAATATAAACAAGTTTAGCCGATTTGAAAAAGAAGTTTTCTAAAATATATATTTTTTAATTTTTCCCTTTTCGGATTATTTAATATGTTCACTTTTTGGTAAGAAAATGCAGTTTTTTGACATTGTTAATATAAAAATTACTACTAATATTACTAACAATAATGCAACTAAAATTAAAAATGGCAAAAGCGGTAATTTTATCTGATGTTTACAAAAGAATAGCAAAATGAGGTTTAATTTCCGGCCCAAGTGCTTTTACATCAACACTGCCATATTTGGGAATCGAACCTCCGACACATAGACGCGCAGTAAAACAAGCGGCCCCAGCTGCAATTACAGCCTCAAACGCGGAATATTATAGATTATATTCCATATCTGGTAGGTTTTGGCTCTTTGAAAGGTCGAGTCTTTATCAAGGCCTTTTCTGTCGCTATCATCTAATCGACACCTGTCCGTTTCCATCCCACATTCATGCAGGGAAGACAATACAGATTTATAAAATAATCTCCTTTTTTCGTTAATTTAAATGAAAAAAATATATAAACAAATCGACTTTATTTCAATTTGATGCTAAAAAAACAAGATTAATTTTGTGACCAATTGATATAAAATCGCCATAGTCTAACTTTTATAAACAACGTTTGATATATTTTGGAGATGATACACATATTTGTTATTTATTTAGTAAAAATATGGTTTTTATCTTTAAAATGTATTTTAAACTTCTATATTATGTCTAAAAAACGAAATATATGAATAATCGATTGAATTGTTTTTGTGAAAATTGCAGGTTTTTAAGGAGATGCTAGATGATAAAATATTTTTTGAGTGTTTGCTCACTTAAACAAAAGAAAATCCATGAGATTATATAACATTTAATTTTTAATTGTTTCATGACGAGTATCGCTTTATTGCAACAATTTTGATGACTATTTCGTGACTTTCTTTTGTTTATTTAAATAAAATAAAATGACATTTGAGAATAAATACTAAAAAATGTATTTTATATATATTTTTAAAAATATATAAGTGAGATTTTTAAGCCACAAAGTTAAGAAAAAGTTTTTTTGAAGTTTACATCCAACAACTTTTTCAGATCTCTAAGATGAATTTTTTTTTCATTTCTTTTTTGTGACAGTCAAAGGACATTTGTAGTAAATATAATTCCCAATCTACTTCGATTTGGGATGAACAAACGCCTTTTCTTGCTGTGGCCTCGTTCGATGTCCAGGCCTACAGGCGGATCACATGGCCCACCCTGAACCCATCCACCTCTCTGGCCACTCATCAAAACCAAAACTGAGCAACTTTACGCAGTGAGTCGTCGCTGGCCTGTTAAAGTGGGCCACTGCGAGGTGTCACGTTTCCACTCCGCGCTCCAGCATCACCCACCGCCCAACACTGCTTCCCTGGAATCATCAAAGAACACAGCCTGAAATCTTAAAAAGTCAGTGCCCATTCTTCAAATGTATTGCGTTTCAGATGCCCCCCCTCCCAAAACTGCAGGAGTCTTTAGGCCAGCAAAGTATTAGAGGAGGTGTAATTGAAGGGGCGGTGAGGGGATAGAGTGGCGGTCCGCCTGAAAGCTGCTATTAAAGCCAAATGGAGTGAACACCGTAAAACGGCTCTGCCAACAGCTGTCCCACAATCGGAGCATTATGTGGCAGGACTCTGCCCCCCACACACGTGTTAGGCCCCAATGTTGATGTAGTGGCTTCTTGGAAGTTCCAGACAGCCATGCCAAGAAAAGAAAATAGGAATAACCGCAAGAATATGATTATGCTGAAGTTCTTCGCCTGTAGGAAGTTCCGATTTATGCCTATAGTCTATGAAGGTTTTTTTTTTCACTTGTCTGCCAGCACTGATTTTCATATAATGACCAGTGGAATTGCTTTTTTCGCCGGGATAGCCGATTTGCTGCGCATATTTCCACACATTATCGTTATAATGGCGCTTTTTGATAGGAAGCCGGAGACAGGTGAGAGCAGGAGGACAGACGGTCATCCTGCCTGCGCCCCCGAGTCCATTAGAACCATTACGTGATCTCCATTTTTTGGGGGGGTGGTGGTGGGTTTCTTTCCATGACATGTGATGACCATCTCACTATGGAGATATCACACATGACGCAAATAGTTGCTTCTTCTTAAAAGGCCCACACTCCCGCTATATGGAACCCAATCTTCCCATCCGACACTTACTTTCCTCCGTCTTTCTGGTCAATTAAAGCTTCTTCTAAATGTGACGTTTGCCTCCTAAATGCTAATATGAAGAGATTGAAAAGCTGTTGCTTCCAATTGTAGTTTTTCCTTCAGTCATAAAAACATTTAGTGTTTCCAATTCACAGAAATTAGGAATTTTCCTCAGAAAAAAAACGTATAGTTTGTCTAAAACGCAGTAGGTTTAAACTCTAGTGCAACTTTAAGCCTATTCCTCAAATCAAAATAGGCTATTGAACATATATTTTTCTCACTCATAAGGAGGAAGAAAGAGTTTTTCCCTGCTTTAACCCCCCCCCCCCCCCCCCCGCCCATTTTTGAGATTGAAAGTAATATTTGAAACAAACAAATGAGCAGATAAAGTAATTGAAATGCATTGATAAAAGAAGGGGGCAAATAAATGAGAAAGAGAGACTACCTATGATTGTTAAAGATATTTTCTCCTAGTACACCCGATAAAACATTGATTGTTGCAGTTAGTTGACCCGTAAAATTCGGGGGTTAGTTTTCTCCTCTGAGCTGAGCATATAATTATGCAAATAGTGATCTGACAGTGATCCGAGGGAGAGTGTTGAAGGAGTGTGTGTGTGTGTGTGTAAGAGAGGGGGGCTGTCATGGGGTGACATTCCAACTTTGCTCAACGCTGGTTTCTTTGGAAGAAGTTGGTGCGTGGATCTGAGTGGGCAGGAGCAAGCAAGCGTGACAACTACTCTCTCAAAGGAAAAATTGAAATATCAGTCGGTGGCAGCAATCCTTCCAAGCATTTTTTTTTAGTTCAGAATTGATTTTAAAGTTTAAAGTGGATCAATTAGCCATAATGTTATCTGTGCGTCATGACGCGCGATCAATTTCTCTCCCATAAATTTGGATTAGACCTTTTAGTTTGGTTTTGCGTGATCAAAGATTAATTATTAAATCATTTTTATTTGCATTATTTTACTTATGTGACACTAAAAGTTGTAAATCATCCGCATCTGACGGATTGCAAATCAAGTCAAAGACGGAAACGGCAAGAATTCCGGCTCTAAAATGTAATGGTTCCCGCAGTGTGGCTATTAATCGTCTGCCTTTGATGAAAGCTGACTGGAGGTCATAATTTATGATACAGCTACATCATTGCTTTGGACGGACGGCAGGTTGTTTAATTAAACTCAGGGAAAAGTCAAGCCGGAGCAGAGTGCTCCTCTCGCAGCATCCCGGGGCTGTGGAGTTAAATTTGTCCCACAAACCGACGCACGCGTGTGCGCCACAATTGCCGAGTCTGATCCGTCCCTCCTCCGTCCACCCAATTGTTTGGAGTTCAATTAAAAGTAAAATCTAAGATTTATCAAAAGAACATCGGTTTCCAAACGATGCGCTGAAACTTTTTTCATTCTGATTCTGTCTGGAGCGGCTGCACAGTTTCTGGTCTGTTTTCATTTTAGCGCACTTCTCACCACTTTGGAAATTGTGCTAAAAACTGCAACCTTGAAGCTCTCAATAAGAACAATACTGAAAGGGAGAACAACAAGCTGTTTTCCATGAAAAGTAACATGAAAAGGACACTTGTAGTTGCAAATAAAACAAAACAAATAAACTTAACCATGTTGCTGGGCTTCGTATTGTGGCGTAAGTGTTGAGATAGTGACGCACACAGCTCGTTTTACACTGGCTGCTCGACTTTCTCATCCCGCCGCGCTCACTTCACACTTTCCAGCCACATCTTTGTCACTTGTCTGCTGCACCTGCCTTTCCACTTTATCCAAACGCTTATACGGGCGGTCCGGCAGGCAACCCCTGATAAAGAATGGATCCAACTCACTGGGTATTAACAATGCAAGCAGAAGAAAAAGACAAGAAATACTTTATTTGATTTAATAGGTAAATTACAGTTTTGAAGCATGTAAGACAATATTTGTACAGAAACACAGAAGCAGTTAAATCACTTTTAGACAGCATGGGTGATCAAAAATAACAGAACCTAATAACATTATGTCATTTGACAGAGCATTTTTAATTTCAAAAACAAACAAAATAAAAACTTTTGATAAAAAACAAAAAGGGCAGTTAGGTTAAATCAATACCAGAGGAAAAGAAAAATAAAATCTTCAAGACCTAAAGTAATAAAAAATTGCCCCTCCTTTCTCTGCAGACATGTGCCTTGGATTGAGGGAGTCCTCGCATATTCACATCTGCTCATTTATGGCTTGTTGGATATTAAAAACGGTATGATGAGTCCTGTTTATTCCTAAGGCAACATTATACACATTGTAAAGAAAAAAGAAAAATCAAGAGTAAGAAAAGGGCACAAAGGTGAGCAACAGAAACTCATCAAATCAAATAATAAGCCAACTTCTTTTGCAGGAACCTGGGGAGATCTGAATCAAATTAAAAGAAAATTAGCCATCAGCCACACTTGTTTAATGAAGGTAGAAATATAATCCAGGAGAGCCTCAAAGCACGCACATAAAGAGCAGGAGAGGCGGGGCGTGCACGCTTCACAATGATGGCGAACAGAAATGTACAATTGCTCAATGATATCACACGTTTCCATATCCAGTTTTGAGTTTTTCCGAATGTCAAGACGCATTAGAATTGTTTTCCATAAAGCCTTGAATGGTTTATAAAGCCTAAGCAGCTTCCGTTTTTTTGGTCACATTTTTTGTCATAAACTCAGATTATGTAGCGCTAAACAGGGAGACTGTCACTTTTAAGTACATGACGAAAACTTGGCCGGATGGACTGAAAATCCGTTTTCTTTTCCCCTCAAACATCTGAGAAAATATCCTTGTGGCTTAGAAAAATATTGAAATCTTGAATTTCCTGACATTTGTAAGGTGATATATTGGGGTTTTATGAGAGCTGTGAGTTGACTTCTGGCTCCTGGGAAAATGAGATATCCCTCAAACCTATTTTGATGCTTGATGTTAAGTGATTTTATATATGCAGTCTCCTAAATTCTCTGTAATTAGAACAGGTTGTGTTTGTTTTATGTGTTTCATCACATTCAATCACCCACAGGCATCAATTACAAGGATATCGCACTGGGGGAAAAAGGAAAAATGATACATGTGTATAATAAACAGAGATATGAACTCTTTACAATTTAGTAGGACGCAAAAGTACATACTTTCTTTGAGATGTGTTGACTTAATAAAAAAAAAAGAAGGAAAAAAGAGACTGGGAAATTGCTTGACAGCCCAACATTAAGAAAAAAAAAACCTGAAACTTTTATCATTTCTGGGAACCTCATAAAAAAGTTAAAAAAGTTGAACCAGAATTTGACATGAAAGCCGTTTAAAAGTCTAAACAACAAAGGATGAGTGCTTCCCCTTTATACAATATTCTGTGAGTTTATATTTTGAAATGACAAAAATAAAAATATTCAGGCTTAAAGATAAAATGACCAGATGAGATAATTTTAGGGGAATAAAAATCCAGGCTTTAGGACCAGCAAAGGAAAGAGGGCGGGAGGAAGAGACTGAGCAGTACAGACTGGAGGGCAGGCAGGGCATTAGCTCAGTTCAGGCTGATGTCAGGACAATTAGAGGTGCACCACAGCGCATTGTGCACAGCGCCTGTCAGCCTTAATCTCTGCTGCTGTGGCCCGTACCCACAGCCAGGCCACAGCCCATGGGAAGCAGCAACACTCAGGCCCATATTGCTTTGACAGTTGCACTCAACTAGAAGTAATGCAAAACATTATTGTGTTGTATACATGGTGACCCTGTACTTTTGTCTCTATCAACTAGGGGACTGTGTGAGTGCAAAGCCAGGAAGAGCTGGAGGGGAGAAATGACACTCAGGCAAGACACTGAAGAGAAAAATCATGAGAGAGGTTACAGAGGACGAGACAATGAAAAAAAAGAAGAAAAAGACAGCAGACCGTTTATGAACTTCCACATTTGATTCCAATCTACCCACTTCCTTATCCCACACCTCAAAAACCTGCGTCTATTCCAAAGTGATGTCAGTGCCTCACTACAGATCCTGGTGTTTGTTTTTGTGGGAGCTGCTGCGCGTGGTGACGGTATTGGAGTTCTCCTCCTGCTCCTCGTCTTCTTTTGCCTTTAGGGCCTCGCTGAAGAACTTGAAGATGGATTTGAAACTTATCCAGGAGGTCAGCTCATGTCTCTCTGTGCCTTTAGTACAAACGACAAACACAAAAATAGTTGCTTACTGTTTGCTGCAGGGATGGAAAAGTGCATAATGACTATTGTAGCAAAATCAATAAACACAGTTCTGTACTCCATGCACACAAACTAATACTGAAAGAAAAAAAAACCATTATGGGGGATAAGTTTCAGAACCCCCTCCACAATGAACTGCTTCTCTCAACACAAAAGTATGTGAGAGCCATGGCAGCGTATGACCTGTTAGTCCAATGAGACTGCTTTAATTTGTTATCCAAGCGGATACCTGATAATCAACACCATCGCATGTGTGTGGAGATGGAAAGAGGTCCGTCCAGAAAAACCACCAGAGATATGCACAATGAAAGCACTAAGTGAAACCAATGGAGCGGGAGTCATTCATTCATTGGGAAAGGCAAGACCGAAGCTGGAGATACGTAACTAGCGGACATATCAGGTGGTCTGGCAGTGGCAGGGGGAGGCAACAGTGCTGGGTTTCCCTCTGACCTCCTCTAGGTGAGCGAATTCCAAAGTTGGGGTCACACTTGAAATCTGGTACATGCGCCTCAAGTTCCTTTAGGATTAGGGTATCATAGGCCAGATATTTCATTGGATAGCTTGTAAAGTCAAAGGTGGCAAGCTCTACAACAGAACACCTTGGCTCCGCATAAGAGCACTGATGATGAGAGCAGACCACGCTTTCAGTTCATGCTCACTAACCATGCAGTGCTACCAGATAATGCTTTTTCTTTTTCTACTGTCGCCATTTAGGAGGTTGGCTGCTTGGACACACAACTGTAACTGGACCTGAAAAGCTTAATTCAGGGGGCCTTTCCTTGTCCATAGGGACAACTGGTTCACTGTGAGACAATATTCACAGTTTCATTCTTGCCTTGGTGGATCTACAACAAATGCATACATACCTTTAGAAGCAAAAACTCCAGGTAACAGTGGAGTTCATGGTAAAGAATTGGACTGCAAAGCAAGAACGTTTGAAAAAAATACATTTTCTCCACCACTGCATTTCATAGCTGCTGTTGAATGGTTCTCTGCTATCCTGTGTTGGGCTTTTGCCAACAATAAGGTAAACAAATATTTGCACTTTGTTCTTGTCTGTCCCTGTGCTACTTTGGATTTAACTACTATAATGCTATAACTGTCAATGCAGCCATGCAAACCTGAGCTGTATACTCTAAAGTTGTCCTGACCTTGGTGCTTTCCTCACTTTACAGTAATGACCTTTAACATTTAACACACTGACCTCTAGAGACCCTTGGGTACCTAGATTGGTCATCCAGTCCTGGGAATACTAACAACTGTTTCAAATAATTACAGTACAATGATGAAGTCCTATAATTGCTCAGAAATGGCTACATAGATCTGCTTTTAACAGGAAGCAACAATAACTTGTTGAATACTTTTTAAATATATTTTGATCAATATTTATCTTTTAGAAAGGTGTACACACAGCAGATTGCCTACAATAAACTAAACTGAACTAAAAAAAAAAAAACACTTGGCTGCAAAATGCTATTTTTTCTGGACATGTTTGAGAAATAAAAGTGGACAAATTTTCCCCAAAATTAAGAAAAAAATGTTAAAATATGATTTCAATAATTTATTTTCTTTACTTTTCCAGCACTTGTTTTGGTTTATGTTGCAGCAGCCGCAAAAAATAAATAAATACAAAAAGAAAAAACTGGACCAGAAAGCCACAGAGATACAATTAGAAAGCACCTTAAAAGCTTGGCAGACAGGCCTCTGATGGCCGCTGAACTGACCCCATGTTTATTAGATTGACCTCTGCTTGGATGCATTAATGCTGCTGGCATGTGTGTGTTTATGTGCAAGATTGTAAGTCAGGAGAAAAGTGAGGTTCTTGCCTTAGAGGGAATTTCTTTCTTTCTTTTTTTTGCTAGAAGGAAGTTGTGTGTAATTTGTGTGCATGAGGATGTGCCAGGCTTCTCAACAAGTATGAGATGAGAGACAAAAACAGATGTAACACTGAAAGTAGAGTGCAGTCAATGCCTTGGGTCAAGTCTACTGTCCAGTCAATCACTGTAATCAATAATCTGATTGACTATTTCTTACGAAGGGGCCCATCAAATCATTTATTAATTGAAACAAATACATTCTTAAACATCTAATATATAATTTATAACCAATTTATGACAACTTTTTTTTCCATTTATTTTCTTTTTTGTTGGTCTTTCCCCCACTGGTGTTCTAACTTCTGTTTTTTCCTTTTTCTTTGTTTTCTGTTTCTTTGCAGACCTGATCAATTTTGCAGCGCTTTCCCATTCCCCCCGAACTGGCTGTGAACTTCCCCGAACGCCGACAGCCTCTCCTCCCTATCCTGTCGCAGTTGGGGGTCACGAAGGGGGTGTCCATGCGCCAATATGCAGATGAGCCTGTACCCCTCTGATGACTCTTATGTTACGGTCCACCCATCTCTCCGGGGTTGAGCCTCTTATCTGAAGTCCAGTACCTCCGACGAGGCTCACACAGGGACATAAACTTACAAATAAAAAATCCCATTAAAAAGAAGCATCCACTCTTCCTTTTATTGGCTAAAATGCACTGGTGCTAATGGATGTTGTCAAAGCAGTAATGTGAACTGATTTAGAGGTGGCAGCGCAGTAACCAGGCAGAAAAAGAACTGAAAAGTAAGATTTATGTCAGCTCTGCTACAAGTCCTAAAAATATCTTAAAAAGGAACAGAATCTAAAAAGACCCAATATGCCTAAGATGGGACTTTAAGTGCAAATTCTGTCTTATTTTAGAATAAAGTTTTTTGTAAGCATTTTCTTTTACATGCATGAAATATGATGAAATGAAATTGCATGCTTTGTGAACATTAAATACAGTGATGACAACCCCCCAGAAAAAAAGAAAAGAAAATCTCATTATTGTCATACTTTAATTGTAATTAGTAATGGTAATTGCACAAAGAGACAGCCACATGCAGATGTTTGATTGTACGGCAGAAAATTGCCTGTGCAGAGATATGGTCTGAGGTGAGAGCTCCCCGGTGTGCTCTCAGTTTGACCATTCTGTGTGCATTTCCTGAGCCTGCCTCATTATGTGACAGTTAGAGAAGAGCATTTGATCCTGGATATTTAGCCTCCTCCTCTCTGTCACAGCCTCTGGAGCCCGCTCAAAGTAATTGACTGTTTGATCTACTCTGCTCTGATGCAATAGGATGATACAGGCGCTCGTAATTCAAGAGTCTTCTTTTACCTGGGATACACTTGTACGTATTTCCACAGTCACTTGCTCCAAAACACAAACACATACAGAGTTGTTATCACTTGTGTGCAGTGAAGTAAAAGAACAGAGGAGCAGAGTTCTGAACTGGAAACAAGGAAACTCCTGCATAGCTATAGGCCATGCTTTCTTCCCCATGAACCAAACAATACGTGCTGTTGCAAATGGAAATCGGCTGTGATTGTCACAAATTTCAAAACAAACGCTAGGTGACTGAAAAGCCAAAGTGACGCCCCGAGTGATACTCTGACAGGAAGCGCAAATCAAAGCACACCGACTATAATTAGGTTCCATCTGGGCTACATTATTTAAAGCCTCACCAGTTAATGGCTTGTGTACAAATGGCCTCTTTTACTGGAAGTAATTTTTTTTAAATTCGTAATTACATTCATGTAAAGGAGACCATATCTCTTTGCTACAGTTATAATATCAATACATATTTCCAATTATTAAGAGCACTTTGAGCCAAGAGAAATGTAAAGTGAGTACTCTTCTCTGGGAAAATTAACAAATGTGGCTGCCGAGTGGAATGCTGCACACATTAACTGAAGTTCAATTACAAAAAGAGAATCAACAGCGATAAAATCAGAAAACAAAAAGTGCAAAAAAGAACACCTGCCAGGGCTAATATGACTAATATTATTGGATGCTGAAGGAAACATTTTCTCATTTCCTTTTGTCGGGGTTTTCACGGAAAAAAAAAATACCCTAAGCAAAGGATTATCTTATCAATTTCCTATCGGGGGTAACCTAAGCTTTTGTTTTATCTGAATGTGAGGCACAGCTATGCATTGTGGCGTGTGCCTTGGCTGGTTGTAACCTTAGCCGGGTTAGTATTTGTTGAGAATATCTGTTGCATGCATCAGCGGAGGAGAATCGCTATCTGTATCCTGGTTGTCAGACGATCGGATTTCCGCTCCTGACGCTCTCTTATATTAAATGATCTTCTGGGGTGAGTGCAAGAGTATGCTTACAAAGTGTGTGCCCACACAGTCTGTTCCTGTTAAAACCTCGATGTCTGCCTGTCAAAATGCAAAGCCCACACATGTGTAGTTAGGTATGTGTATTTGTCACCGTGGCTTCTGACATGTATAAAGGGCAAGGATGTCATTTAGTCCCACATGGCTGTCTGTGGGGGGTGGGGGGTATAACACGTTGCAACGGAAGACGAGGTCAAAGAAAGCTGAGGCAGGTGACAGGTGGTCAGCCATGCTGCCAAAGCTGCGCTGGCCTCTACAACTAAACACGGAAATGTCATCTTGAGTCAAAAATGTAATTAATCCCTAACACCTATCTTCATTTTCCACTCAAGGTGAGGATATTCACATCAGACCCACTCTGGAACACCAATACGATCAGTCTTTGTCTATGCTAAATTATGCGTTTTGAATAGAAACCACGCTACACTAAGCCGTCACAGGTTTGCTGCTTTACCAAAGCAGGGAAGAAATGCAGGCATCAATCCAGAAGGAAACAAAAATGCACCCAAACAAAGCTTCTTTCATCAAACCAGTTAAACAACTGTTGCCACTTGAATTAAATTCATCTTAAATGCCTGTTGGTGAGCAGGGTCTACCTCCCCCACCACCGTCATCCATACACCGCCCTTAATTGCTTTGCTTTTTATTGTGCATTGTTGATAGACAAAAAGATGGCAAATCTCATTACACATTTAGAGATGATGAACCTGAATCACTAGCTACAGGCGCTGCTGAGGAAAATGTGTTTATTTAGAAGAAAACACAAATAAAAGTGAAACTAAATCTACTAAAAAGCCAAAAGAGAATGGAAAATGACATTTACCTGTTGAAATCTTTATCCAGTCTAAGCTACTCTACAAAATAAATAATGGTACATAAATAATGACATTGTTCAAATAACAGTGTAGCTGTAGATTGTTTATTTTCTATTCCATGAACTATAGGTCATTTCCTTAACCTGCCATTCCTACCAGCTCTCCAAGCACTGAGCCCGGACTGAGTGCTTTTTTATGTATATATATATATATATATATATATATATATATATATATTTTAACATAAAAGATAGCCTTGGTCGCAATAAAAGACCCTTGTTTTTATAGACTTGGATAGGAGTATTTACAAGATAACCCTAGTCCAAGGACTGCACAGAGTATTTGATGCTAGTGTCAGATTCCGCTTCCCAGTAAAATATCAAAGGAACAAACACGCCCTCCCATCTAAAAAGACCTTTCAATGCCCCCTGCTTTGCACAGCTCTGCTGACGGGGGGGTTTGTGTAGAGTTCTTGGAAATAGAAAATAAAATCTCTTTCAACTATGTTACTTTTTTAAATGAAAAAGAAAAATTCAATAAAAACAACAAAGATACAAAGAATCAACAACAACAGCAAACACTGTATATAATTTATGAAAACTAAAATAAACAATGCATAAAAGGGTAAAGAAAAAAAGATACTACTTGTTTTCTGCCTCATGTGCTTTAAGTCTGAGTTTTGTTATATTAGTTACACATATTGATCCTTTTGACAGTCAGGCCAGATTGGGTCTAAGAATTAAGCAGACATATCACAACAAAAAACACAACTCTTATTTACCGAAATATGTGTTAATAATTCTATTTTAGCAGCTGACCATGTCCATAAAGTTACAAGATTTTTTCAATATTGTACTTATTAGTTTTTCTAGTATTTCCTGTGTGTACAGTCTTTTACTGTGACTGCTTAACTTTTTTTTTGATTTCCAAACATTTTTTTGAATGTAGTAAAAATAAATAAAAGTATAAAACCTAAAGCTAGAAATAACTTCTGTGATTATTTGCAATATGTAGAGAATGCATGACACTCCAGTAAGTTAATATAAGAAAGAAGCCCAAACTAAAAAGCATATAATCAGTGAGTAAAAAAAATTACACACACACACACACACACACATATATATATTTTAAATATATTTTATTATATATATACATATATTTGTAACAAATGATGTTAACGTTAATTTTGAACTGAAAATAAAGTGTTCCTAAATGAGACAGTATGTGGAGTTTGTACTAATTTAATCAGAACAAAATGTTTTCCTTCTTTTTAAAAATCAGATTAAAGGGTTATTCGTTAAAAAATAAGCTTAAATGTGTCTGTCTATGTGACAAGGTGAGATGCAGAAAAACTTTGAAATAAAAACTAAGCATGTTTAAACACATATATGGGTGGAAGGGACTTTTTTTTTGGATTATTACCAATACATTAACACTGTAAACAAAATCCTACTCTCCTGTCCAGGCCTTTTGTTGAATCTTCACAACCATTGGTTGGGACTAAAATGGCAAACACTTGGGAGCTGCTAGCTCGCCTGACACGGTTTTGTTTTTTGCCAATTGAGGAGCAATGGAGAGCTTTTGTTTCTCTACCGAGGCATAATGTCTCAAAGGCAGCACAGCTGAAAAGAGAAGCCCACACAAAGACTGTGCAGTAATACACACATACATTTACATGCATTCAGATGGGCACAGGCGCTCACGCACAATGATGCCTGGACAAGTGTCAGGACAGACAACCTTCCCAAGCACAACAGGAATGAGATGGGCTGGAAACAGGGCATGCGCAGGAAAACAAGGACACTCAAGTATGTAACAAAGAAACAACGACACGTGCACCTCCAGGACGGCCTTAAATATAGAAGTAAAACTACATTTATACAGTACAGACACTAACACATCCCTTAAGATTTAAGGGGGGTTGAAGGTACAGGAGGTCTCATGTTTCTGTGAGACAAACAAGTAGATTTAGTTGGAGCGCATTTTCAAAAAAAAAAAAAAAAACATAACAAAAACTAACAAACAAAAATCTAAACTTTCCAAGAGAAGTAATACAGTGAAGTTTCTCTGAGGCAATACCAAAAAACACAAGAAAACAGTACAATAACAACTGAATGAACTTCATTTAATACAAAGTCCCAATCAGTTTACCTAAATTGAGGGTTTTCCTGCAGCATTTTGAGTCTAATCAACAGGAAAAGGGAATGAATAGTTCATGTTCCAGTGCACAAACTTCTGCCCTCTTGCTATAAATGTTGAGACTACCTTTCACAGCTGCTTTCATTGTTTATAGAGTACAAAAAGTGCCACGCCTTTACAATGTCAAAGTAAAAAAAGTGGCTAGAAACAGCAGAACGTGAACTCCCCAATAACTGCAGAAACACTTGTTTCGACAAGCTTATCATTTAAAACCCATTTAGCTCTGAAAGTGGGCATGGCATTGCAATATTGTATCATATGATGGAATCTTTAAAAGAGGGAAAAACCGAATCTAAAGTGACAAAAAGCAGCTGCCTTTGGAGCTGTGGATACAAAAAGGCCCTGGAATGCAAACAGTGGAATAGCTAGAGCTGCTCAAATTTTACTTTCGCCCTCAAACCATTGTGAGCTGCAAGTGTAAGTGAGAACAAACACACACACTTTGGTTTTTGAGGTTAAATGATATGTAAATAAACTCTGTTTTACCTTAACAGATTTCTTTTGCAGCTCACCAGCAGCAATTTAAGCATCACTTGGCTAAAACCTCAGTGTATGTGAACAAAAAGACATAAACAACTTGAAACAAACCACACGACTGGATGAAAGCAAGCAAACATGGGCATTCGTGAAAGCCTACAAGTATTACTGCAAGTAGTTGGATTTACACATACAACACTGAATATACAAAGAGACCAATACAAGAACATTTTAGACTTAAAGAACATTTACTGCACAGAATAGCAATTTGCAAAAGTTTTATTCAGTTTTTTGTTTTGCTCCAATCAATGTTACAAGAGACGCTACTTAATTTACTTTTTAGATAACTATGTTGCAACGCAGAAATAAAAAGGGAGACATTATGTGTGTGTTTGGGGTGTGAAAAGGACATACTTTTGAGAAGATATAGTTCAGGTGGGGGAGGAGCAGGGTAGAGGTGGAAATAGCAGGGAGAGAGTGTTGAGGGTGGGGCAGGGCTGAAATAGATCACTTAATGGAACAAAGTGTAATTAATGGGTCAGCACAGATAACAGGGCTCTGGCCCTATCTGGGAATGCACTAATAGAGCTGACACACTCTCAGCAAGATCAGGGAACAGGCTCTCTTTCTGAGTACCTGTGTGTGCAATGTCTGTGCACTGGAGCATCTTTATGTGTTTTGACACACAGTTGATAAATAGTAGGTGGAGAAACCACTGAGGTCATAGTTTAACATAATTTCCTCCAAGACCAAGAGCTGTCATCCTAACGATCTAAAAAATGAATATGGAGTATGTTTACATTTTTCAAACCACAGCCTCCGTCGCTCTCATGTATGTTCTCCTCATTACATCAAGGCATGAGTGATGTTATTACACTTGGCGAGGCAGCACGCCTTCAGCAACAGGGATGTGGTTGTTTATGGAGAAATGAGGAGAAGGAAGCCGCCTGGTCAAGAGAGGGTCAAATCTGAAGTGTTCTGACAAAAGTAAACTGCCACAAACCTCTCCTCAAACTTCCTGCCTGAGTGTAGTCCCTGCGTCAGGGGAGCCCGTCTGGAGCCAAGGGGCTTGTGCATGTGAGTCGACAGGGGTGTTGGTTAGATTTCAGTATTTTTGAAGACTGGCTGGGGAGGGTGGGGGAGGTCTTGCCGTCCGGCACATGCCTTGGGATAGTGAGACGGCGAACGATGGACAAGGCAGGAGAAAGAGGATTTCCCTTGTTTGTCTCAAAGAGTGGACGTGTGTTGTCACACGCAGAGAGCGAAGTCTGTCTTAAGGATGGCTTTCTTTGTGTTTGTTTGTGTGTGTTTGTGAATGTGTGCATGGCATGAGGTCGAGTACATCAGGACAGCTTTTTGTGTAGGTGTATTATGTTGATGCTTCTTTCAGGGACACATATCTATAGGCCATCTTCTTCAGTCTGGTTTAGTCAGACAAGGCAAGGCCACACCAATACTAGCTTGGTAATATAGACACCCTGCAGTACAATATATTTATGTACAAATAAAATCTTACATATTTATGTACAAATAAAATATTTACTGCCAATTTATTCGCCTTGAAAAGCCAGTAAATATAAAATGAAGAAAAAACGCAACAGTCTTTAAATAGAAATGCGTGATCTCAGCGGTGGCAAGTTGCATATTAAGCTGTAGGTGATTGTGTTGTTAAGTGTGTTCTGCTTGTGTAAGATGTAGCATCAAGGGGTTAAAAGGAGAGGGACGAGACACCAATCTGTTAGGACAAGGGGAAAACAGCTTCAAAGACTCAACATCAACCCACCTCCCCCACATGCACACACACAGAAACACAAGCTGACGGACAGTCCGTCGCTTCCAGCATATCTTTACTTTGTCCTTGGACTGTCTGAATACCACTGGAGGCGAGCATGATTTGAGAGAGCAAGTGAGAAACAGAGACAAGGAGACGGAGGAAAGAGAAGAAAGACAAAAATGAATGAGAGGAGAAGAGAAAGAAGGTGTCCCTCAACAACGCCTATAAAGATAACTCTCCTAGGAGCTTCTTTTTCTTGCTATCACCAACCAATGCAGCATTCCTCAGACTAAATGTATGTTGATGTATGTTTGTAAATGAGTGGCAGTGAAGATTTATTAATATAAATGATACAATATAAACATCTCTGAACTGATATTTAAAATGTCAAAAGTTAAAAGAATCATTCTGCCATTAAGTTTTAAATATTAAAAATGGTACTGAAAAAAAATCCCTCCACACATTGTGGGAGCATTTTGAAATACAGACTCATTATGATACATTGAATTTATACAATTACTAGGATGGCTGATCAAGAAAAGATATGCATAAAAATAAACAGTTGTCTTTCCCTTGAGAAGGTCCCTGTCACATTTGCTCAGTTAGATTGCACCATATATATATATATATATATATATATATATATATATATATATATATATATATATATATATATATATATATATGTATGTACAAATACATATGGGAGGCCATATTTCAGCACTTTGGGCCTCGCCTTGACATTAGCTCTGATGCAGAAAATGTAGGACTGGAGGGAGGTGGCAGTACAGGGAGTAATTCTCTATAGACCCTTATGTAAAAAATCTGATTTTCCACCTAAAATAAGTTTCATTAGTTTAAAAGGGGTTTTTATATCCTATTCTCAACATGTATGAGTTTAGGGGCATGATACTTTGGCTGGTAGGTGGCCAGACGCAATAGAGCTTCAGACTTGATGTTATCCTGCCTCACTGTCTTCTTCAGAACATATTCAGTTTGGGGTTGTGCACGTACTACTTTAGGGGGGTCTTCCAAAAAACAGGTTATGTGAGTTACCACGGTAAGTTTGAGGCTAAGGAAGCGGATAACCTCAGCTTTCGGTTCCAAAATTGGAGGTATGTTTCAGGGTGTGCGTAGTTAGCAACTCATGCTCTGAACATAACCTGGTCTGGAGCAGGTTTAGTTGAAGGTTAGTTGGTTTCAGAGAGGTGAAGCAGCATGATGTGTCCATTTGAAGATAATTTAGTTGATGAAGAAGCTCAGATAACACTTTTTCCACCGTGAGAGGGTGTTAAGACCACGTATCGATGTTGTAAAGATACAATTTTTTTACATTGATCTAACTTAATTATTTGCTTCAGTTAAGATCAATTAATTTTTTGAGTTCAGTCAACTTAAGAATAACACATATGTTACTTTCATTCAAATTAATTCAATGAAGTAGGTGTAACTTTGGTGCTGCTGTTAGATCGGCAGCGCAAGGAATTGTGGGATACCATTCCTCGCGCCATTGCCATTACCAATGCTTGTCTGTACTGATGTGGGTTTAAGTTTAGGTTTTTGTCTAAATATGTTTAGTTGTAGCTGTTTTACTGTATTTTGCCGAGTTATTTTATCCTGTTAAGTTGAATTCTTTCTGCACCATGAGTGAGAGGAAGGGAGAGGATGATAAGGTTATTTAGCAGCCCTAGTGCAACAGTATGGTATGAAAATTGAAGTTAGAGTCACATTAACCCAGGGTTACCAAGATGTGCGTAATTACACTAACTCATATATCTGGTCTTTTGGAGCCGACATTTCCAGAGTAAGCAAGTTCAGACGGACTTCAGCCAGAGTTCAGGGTTAAAGTCAGGGTAGTTTAAACTTGCTTTCTAGAATACCCCCCCAGGTTTCATTGTTGCTGTTCAGAATAAAATGAGTAGCATCAACGATTATCTTTCCAGAGCATATTTGTATGCCACATAAAGACAAGCTGGCATCATAAAATAAGCAGAATGACAGCTGCTTGCTGTGAAGAGCAGCATGTTTTGTCCATAGTCATTTACATAGGACACAGGTTGCCTCTGCCACTACCTTACAAGGCAATAACAGAGGTGGTATAAAAAGGACATGGAAACAATTTGATGCTGTTTGCAATAGTGCAATTCGTGAAACATATGGGTGGTAAAATAAAAAAGGCTCACTGAGAAAAGTGAGAGTGATTGGCTGCTGCCACAATTGTCAAATGGAGATATAGATAACTATGGGGAACAGCTGACCTTTCAATAAGCTGCTTGTAGTCCCAGCTCGATGAATTTTTTTATATATATTAGAATGTGTCAGTCATAGCTGGAATAGTTATGTCCTCTCACTTCTTGCGAATGCGCAGAGTTGTGGCCACTATTTTAGTCATATTAAAATTGATCACATCTGGAAATGAAGACAAAAAAAACCAAAACAAACATTAAGGTATGGCTATTCTCAACCCAATTATTACTAAACTATTCACAGTAAAGTATGAGGCAACAACTGAGCACTTGACAATGCATTGCTTGTCAGGTATAGACTACAATCTGTCTATATTTTTTGGCTAAATATTTGAATGAAGAAATAACTCAGGAAATGCCGGCTAAGTAGTCTTTTCTTCAGAAAGACTCTCCAAAGCAGTATAAAAAAAATCTTGCATGTGAAAAAAACCCAAAAATAAACACAACATGAACAGAGTTTACCAAGCAGGTCATTGATTCCTGTGTCAGAGCAGCCATGACCTCTTTAGAGGCAGCGAGCACATGAACCACAGACCTAAATAAAGCCGATTCACCCGCCCAAACAGAAGGCGAGACCTTTATCTGACAGCGTGAGCCAACACCAGATATGCGCTGTCTTGGCTTGACCTTGCAGCACTTTAAGATTTATCATAACTGTAACTGGGATTGAAGGGATAGGTATGATGAGCAAAGGGTCATTGGTTTTCTTTTTTTTTGAGTGTGTGAATTCCTAAGCACGGTGGTATGAATGTGCAGACAAGACAGCCTTATACAGAGGTAAGGCAGGTCAGGGTTGGCACCCACCCTCTCAATCCTCCCGTATTGATTGGTGAGAAGACAGAATTAACTAATCAATACTTTTGCACTTGTAGCGCAAGATGAAGGCACCTTAAAAACTAAACTAACAAAATAACTGCAGCCTAGGTTGAACTATGCAGAAGGGGAACATTGATCAACTCATATCAAGCTCTGTCAACATGCTTAGCAAATTTGATTTTCATTTATAAGTAGAATCCAACTTTTGAGAGACCAAGTGTGTGTCTGAAGATCTCAAACAGAAAAAAAAAATACAATATGATTTGTGCATCACAGAGTTTTTAATACACATAGGAAAAGGAAAATGTTTTTAAAAATGTTGTAGGTTTTAAGCACTGCAACAGAAAAATAGTATGTGTCAGAAATTAAAGTGCTATAAAGAAACTGGGCGAATATGGAATCTACCCTCCGTCATCATTTAAAACAAGCTGGGAACACTATTGGCATTGTACAATTTATGCTTCACAGTTCAAACACAGTTTTATCTGTGCATGGCCGCTAAGTGATGTGATTTCACTTTTTATTGCAGCCACCTCTTTCGCTCGTTTCATCCACTATCACCCCTTGTCCTCATGTAATGACGGCTGATGGGATTCCACATGCTCCATGCACAGACTTTCAGCTGTGCAGCCGTTGAAGAGCTAGCGTGGCCTATTAAACAATTTGTAACCTCATCCCATTTTTGCCATCATGTAAAACCTCCATACCAGACATCCATCAGAACACATGCGTTCTTCCCTTTGTACGTGCACATGCACTGGCTTGGCCATAGGCGGTTTTAAGTGCTATAGAACATGGATTCGACTGCCTCATATTTCACAGCAGTTACAGTTTCTTTCTTTCTTTATTGCTCTGATGGTGAGATGGTGTCTTAGATCAGAGCAGTCCACTCTGACCTGTGATCATTCTCGTTTCAGTGACCCCACAACTGCTTGAGAGTTGTGCCGTAAAACACTGCTAGGTCAAAACAGCTTTACTGAAATCTTTTCATACTTACAATTTAGATGCTATTATTGCTTGTGATCTTTTTTTTTTCCTTTCAGAGGATATGCTAACAAAGATATATTCATTTTTATTGTTCCTATGGTAAATAAAAACCTTATCAAAAATCCAACAAAGAATAAATTGGGGTGTGTTTTTTCTTTAAATGGTCACAAATAAAGGGATCACTAACTAAATTTATTCTAGTTAAGAAAACACCAGCATATTGAACACAATCCTGCAGCTATTTTTATTTTTTTCATTTTGTTTGTTTGACCCAAAAAAAAGTTCTGCGTATTTCCTATTGAACTGAACAGCCATCATGTCTTGTATCATTAGACTCTTCCTCTGCATCCCTGCTTTTGTTTTGTACTATAGCTTTTCCGCTTTTCTGTTATCTGATCACATAGGTTTGTGCATGCATAAAAAACACCCAAAACAAACAAACACTTCAACTTTAAGGAAAATCTAATTTTTCTTTGCTCCATTTATCTCACATTATGGTTTTGTATGATTTCTGTGGTGCAAAAACTTCCCTTTCTTGCATGCAGCAGGGAGCATGCCCCATCTGTGCATGTCCCATAAGGGAACATGCAGAGAGATTTGAAAATCTATCTTCCACAGGGACTTTTCTTTGCAGTTGCTCTTTTTTTTTGTCTATTTCTAAAAAAAGGTTAATTTCTTCAGCATTTCTCTACTTTCTCTTGTCTCTGGCTACTCTGCCATTTTCACTTTTAAAATACTTTTCTAACTTGTGAACTACCAAAATGTTAAAAATTGCATGCTACAACTCCACTATAATCGGCACATCTTAAAAATGCAACTTTAATCTCTTTTGTGTTCTCAAATTCTCTTTGACACAGCTGTTTTATGAAGACAGATGAAGTAATTTTCTACTACTTAAAAGTTTGGATTTAGAAACAGATAAATAGGGACACTTCTACATCAAAAATAAAAAAACGAAAGAGGGATAAAAAACTGAAAAATTTAACACTAACAAAAAGAAAAACATGAAGAAATTCTGTTAAACAACATTTCACATTCAATGGGCATAACAGAGTCCTTTAGAAATGTAAACTGACTTGTAAAGGTTTTTTAAGATCCTCTGATTTAATAAAGGAGAGGAGTATTGAGAAAAGAAGAAGTCTGGATAAGGTTTCCTTGACCTGCCTTCTATTGACAAGATCTCCAGTTAATTAAGTGTTTAGTACATTCAGGTACGTGGGTTTTATGTTTGCAGAGTTTTACATTGGAGACTAAATTCAACTCACTGCTTCCTCTTATTCAACACTGTTGCTTCTCCCTTATGTTTTTAGTGTTTGTGCATGAACATACTTTTTTTTATTCTTTTTACCAAGAACCTTTTTGAAGTTCTAGGTAAAGCCAGAACAGCTCAGACAGTCATTTCTGCATGAAAAACGATAAACCTCTGAAACAAAGAAATTGTGTTGTAGCTAAAGCTAATTCCATTCTTCAAACATTGTTCCTGGCTGAGGATGACACATTTGTTCATGGTGTTCTCATAATCCAGGGACACAAAACGTCAGAACCTGATGCCTGTGTGATCAAGAGCAATCGCAAAGGTGAAGAGGAAACTGACAGTGGGAACAAAAGCAGTCTGTGACATGGCTAGGTAACACAATCCTGAAGTGTAAATGATGAGTGCAGAGGGCAAACAGTCTAAGTATGTTGGTTACACACATTCCTGCCAGGTATAGGCAGACAATCATACATCCAAAACCAAAGCGCACACACATAGTGAACAATTGGCACATAATGTTTGTTTGGGTGGAACTTGAACTTGTCTAAGCCTCAGGGCCAAAGCCAAGCTGGTGTGGGCGAGCCCACACAATCACATATTGAAACTAAGAACACCTGAACACCTGGAATGGGCTGCACAGCACTGTCACCCTAACAGGAGCTGTCAGACTCCAGGATGAAAGTGACCCAGGGCTGGGGGAGGGGGGTACACCTGTGCCATGGGAGGCCCCCGGTCTACGATAAGGATCCTCTTAAAAACACTAATGGTAACAAAGTTTCTGGTATTTAATTGGCACTTAAAGTGGATTTCACTTAAAAAAGATGAAATAACTAGCTGCCTGCCCACTTTATGAGTCTCAGGTCGGTGACCACAGCTAACAGCTGTCTAAGTCTGTCTGTCTTCATGGGGTAGCACAGTGGGCATTTTTTGCTTCTATGGCCAGTTTTCTGAGCTAGTCACGCATATGCATGAAAGGCCAGGCTCCCAAGCTAGTTGCTGCAGGGCAGATTTTATGTGAGTCTTTCAAGCAATCAGGGCACCTTTGATCACTGCCCAAGACTGTTTATCCCAGCACTTGTACTTGTCTGATGAACAGTGGCAAGTGAACAAAATAGTTTTAAGAAACATAAGCAGAAGAGTTCAGACAAATGTAGTTGAGGGGTGTTTTTAGGTCCTGTACTGCCCTCGACCTGCAAATGCTGGCATGCCCTGTCCTGCTGGTGGCTACATAAAGAGCCCCAGGGTGGGCTGGGGTAGGTGGTTGGAGAAACAGACATAGAGTCGGCATTACCCAGATAATCTCATTAGGGAGGCAGCTCTGCCAATCTGCCAGGGGTCAGCTGGAGTGCTACATCACTCATCGAATCTTTGGCACTCTCTCTGACCCCTAAGCAGGTTAAGAGTGAAATGTGTAAAAGCAAGGATGGGTAGTACAGGGAGCAGAAATGATAGTAAAGGTGGAAAAGAGAAGTAAAGACAACAACTACAAAAATATTGTTAAGGTCAAAATAGTTTAGGAAACACAGACACATGTCTGTTGTTAACACTTTGAGTAAGAGGCCTAAAACTATAGTAAAAAAACACAAACTAAACATAATCAGAGAAACCCTGGGAGAATTATTGAAAATGATGAGAAAGAAAAAGAAAAGAAGAATAGAAAGGTTTTAGTGATGGAGTATTATGAATTTATAACTAGTTACATCCACTACACGTTGGTTTATTGTAACTATGAGGGATACTCCAAGGCTGTATTTGCTATAGTAAAAATAGGCTAAATTTAATGATATAGGTGAAACATGTTATACTCAACAAACTATGTAATGCTTTGCATAGAGGGAAAATGAAGACTAAAGTCTTGAAACAATTCTGAATCCATTATCCATGATCAATTAAAAGTTTTAGAACAGTCCAATAATTCTAGTTTTCTATTTAAACTGACTCATTGTAATGTCTCGTGGCATTCAGAAATTAAAAAATCATACAAATGAGAAACTAGAGTAACTGAAAGGGAGTGTAGAATCAATTCATAGATGCCAATGTATTTATAACTCATTAAAGTAGCCTTCTTTTACTTATATGCCTGCTGAACACACTTACAACATTCTCTTTACAATGACAATAAAATCTTCTTCAGAAAGTTTCTTCCAAGTCTCTCGCAGTAGTTTTCATAAATGTTTGCCACTTAAAGATTGATTTGCTGTCCCTCTTCTGTCCAGTTAATACCAAACCAGCTAAATGAGGTTCAAGTCCAAAAACTGTGCTAGGATTTTCCTTTTTTAAAGTTTAGCATCTTGTTTTTGGTCTTCAGTAGCTCTGAAAGACCTTGAATTAATGAATTTAGTTCATTATCTTGTAGGATGAGTCCCTAATCAACTTGGAGGATACCAGGGGTGCGGCAAAATGATGTAAATTCTGAATGCTAAGATTACATTATATAAACTATTTGCTGAGCAAACAATTTGTTATGATTGTTAGCTATTAGACTGCGCAATTGTTACATTTTCATTTGACCAGTTTCATTTAGTAAATTGACTCTCTGCTTGGCTAGCTTTGTGAAGCTCTATTAAATATAACCAAAGTTCTTGAATGTGTTCTGGTAATTTGCATTGAGACTGTAAACTGCACACTAAAACCGTAATCTCCATACCTATTAAAATAGTCAGATTCAGCAAAAACAATAGGGTGTACTGAGTCATCTAACTGTCAGCCAGTTCTCAATGAGCAAACTAAAAGTTAGGGTGGTCAAATGGCTCAGATCTAGCTAAAAAGTGTCTCAAAGAGGTGTTTTTTTTAAAGTTGCTTCAAGTACAAAGGAGAAAGTGTGAGAAGACAAGACTGGAGCTCACAGTTGACTTCAGTGAGATTTGCAAGGGTAAGATTTGGATAATCTCCCAACAGTGCCACTGTGAAAGGAGATCTGAGGAGGAACATAGGGACATTTAGGATAAAGGTGGAGTACTCGCTTAGGCACGTAAATGGTAGAGGGGAAAGTATCAGATCTTCAACTGAGATTTGACCTAGTTCAAAACGCAGGTTTTGTAAAAAGCTCCGAACTATGCAACAAGCAAAAAATCAAAGCTTTATTGCTGACAGTGCAACACAAGCATTATCCAATGATTGAGATAGCTTTATTGGGAAAATAATGTTGCATGTTGTATTTGTTAAAAAAATAAAAAATATTTAAAAAAAAAAGTCTATTAATTTATAGAGACATTACATAAATGTTGTTGAAACATTACACATTAGGGGCTACGTAAAAGCCATAAGTGGACTGGCTTCTAGTACAGAGAGTAGATATAGAAAACACAGAAGGTGAAAACAAGTAGAAATAGAAATTATTTTGAAAGCCTTTGAAAATGTGCAATGTTCAACTTTTAAAATTTGTAATGATGAAATGATTTGGTAAATTTCACAGTGCTGTGAGATATTTTAAATAAAAGCATTAAGTAATTTTATGTTTGCTTTTTCTTTAAATTACCTTTTAAAAAATAAATATACGTTTTCATTTCATACACTAAATATTATGGGGCTGAAGCATATATGCATGAAGAAGTACACTATACATGCATTTAATATTCTTTTACTTTTTATCAAACACACATCACAGACACGTGTGTGCGTGTCAGTGTAACAAGGCCTGTCTACATTCTGAGAACTCATTACAAAAAAATCAATGCATGGCATGGATTTATAGCAAAAAGCTTTTCATCACCCTACAACCTCGTTCATTTCTGGCTGAGCACAAACTACAAATATATGAACACAGACACAATAAGAAAAAAAAGAAATCAATATACTCAGTGCAAACACATATCTCATTATCATTTTTATAAGATCAGAACATTTTTGAAAATGTGTAAATGATGCTTGTGAGGATGAGTGTTACTACACAACCTTAAACCAATTCCAGTTTGCTGTACTGAAAAGATTTCCCCTTAAACTGGCATAAAAACAGCCACAGCTCTTCTGTATTGATAATATTAATTCATGAAAAGGTTGTAAGTTGTTTGAAACAAAAGACATAATCAATTGTCAAAACTGGATTTGTACAACAGGTTTTATTTAATAAAAGGAAAGAAATCCAACAATCCAATTTATTTCCAAGGTCATCTTAAAGTCCCACCCCAATCATCTTCTAATCTATTGTAAACACATTCACAGTGGTCTTTTTAATTATGACTATACTGTTTTTAGCCAAAAAAACAACATTGGACCCCCCCCCCCCCCCCCCCCCCAGTATTGTTTATTGTTTTCTAGTACAGTTTCAGCAGAGCAGCAGTAATTCACTACAAATTCCCCCTTCGAGTAGTGGGCGGGACTGTTTGTGTTGTGTAAGCTTGCCGACACTTCCCATCATCTCTTTGTTTACACTCTCTACTGCTAGCTTACAGCCCCTCACGACCCCAAACTAACATTACTGGTGCAAAAAAATAAATAAAATGGTGAGGAACATTGGAGCTATCCAGCTGTACTGTTTTGAGCCGGCTTAGCTTTGTTGAAAAAACTAAGACTTACATGGATCCAGTCATCTACAAGTGGATACATCAGAATGGAGCAAAGCAGAGAGCTTGCGGCCTGCTGATTGTAGATTTAACATATCAACTGCAAGCTTTGTCCAATGGCAATTTTTGGTCTGCCCCTGATTCATAACAATTTGAATAAAGAAATACTCCTCCATAATGAGAAAAATGCAAAAGAACATGCTAAAAACACAATTTTCAATGGAGTGGGTCTTTAACATGGATCACAGAATCATACATACACGGTTCATACAACTGCAAATGTTTTAAAAAACAAGACATATTGTTTCATGTTAAACATGTTAAACAAGAGTCTACATAAAATTGCTTAAAAACGGTTCCTGTCAATTATACATTATTTCGTACTGAAATTTGTCATGCATGCATTTTTGTATTATGTGATTCTGTGATGCAGTCTGCAAAAAAAAAAAAAAAAATGTCAGTGTCAGATTGTTGAGAAAGACTGGTAGGGCTCATGAGGCAGAAAATAAATTCCTAAAGCATTCACACTAACCTCTTCCTTCCCATACTCCTTCCAACTCCACAAAAAAAGCCACATCTTTTTTTTTCTTGCACGTCCGTTTCACAGACCTTATTCTTTCTTTTCTTCTCGTAGCCACAAGTGGAAGTGTTAAATTTTTAATTTTCCCAACACTTTTTTGAGTTGTTTCAAAAAAAGATGTGAACATATAAACCTTTGGGACCAAGAAGGTATGGAAAAATTTGAAGTTTTAGCAGAAGGAGAAACCTTAGTGAAGAATATATATATATATATATATATATATATATATATATATATATATATATATATATATATATATATATATATATATATATATATATATATATATATATAAATATATAAAACTCCCTGGTCTGTTTTTACCTTTTTGAGTAGTTTCATTAACATAGTAGTGGTTGAATTTTTGCCACATTTAAACTAAAACATTCAGCCTCTTTTGCCTTTACCTGGTATCATGGGCAGAAAAAATAAGCACAGAATGGGATAGTTCCATCTTAAGGAATATTTTACTGCTTCTAATTTGACTTAAATACCTTGTTCCACAGCTGAGTGCACTAGCACCTGCTGCAAACTCAGCTAGCCTATTGCAGCTCAGTACAGAGCTGTTGCTAATTTTCTGATTCAATTAGCATGCCTCAGAGCTTTCCAGTATAATTGCAAACTACTTCACAGTTACCTCGCTGATTAATCACTGCCCATCTGCGAGCCAGGGTGTGGGAGACCGTGGGACAGGTTTGTGCATTCTCAAAAATCAGCTCCAAGCAAGTTTTAGCTTCAGCTAGTTAGTGAAATTGTCTGAAATGCGACACCATCGTTCCATGCCCACAGATCTGCACTTCGTTTTTGATTTAGGGACTATATTCCAATTTGTAAAAATATAAATAAAAGGGTTAACAAAGTAATTTAGCAATTTTGACATTGGCTTCAAGGAAATCAAGTAGAGAACTAAGTTAGATTAAATAGGGAATTGAACAGACATTGGACCTCACAGATGAAAAAAATCGGAAAGAAAATGTTTTGTATAATACATACATACGAGTGATACATCTAATAGAATAAGCTAAAAAATTAATTAATTGAGAATTGTATGTGCAGCAACTGTAAAATAAATATTAATTTCACTGTTTGATCTAACCTGTTGAAAAGCTATAAAATAATAATACTTAACCCAAAACATTCGGGGGGTGCAAATTTAAATGTTAACTTACAGTGCTACTGCGCTATATAACGGTTCACCTTTCGCAGACTTTTTTAAGAACAATTTTGCATGCTTTTAAAAAACACTTTTTACATCATGATTGGCTGGTGACTTTGTCAATCAATCTGCTCCATGCCAAATGCCTTTAGCTTGTCTCATTTAACTAAATCTTAAACTGTGAACAGATCTTTGTTTTATATAATCATTTTTAAGAGAGTTCAAACAAGAGAGAAAAGTGTGAAAATGTTCACGTCTGTCTGAGAAAAGTGTATAAAGTGTGTTGTGAGGGATTTTACAGCCTTTAAACATCTGTAATCTTTGCAGGTTATTTTAGAATCTAACCCCTCGATTATTGCAGGGGTTACGCTCTACCACATATATTCAAGTGGACAGAATTACATTTGTATTTGTTAAAAATTGTCCATACCACCTTAAAAAGTACTGCACAATAAAAATGACTTCCACACATCAGCCCTAACTGACTTCTAAACTGATACTCTTTGCTCTAACTTGTGCCAAGATATGGATCCAAAATGATGTTTAAACCTTTGGGTCATAACCCTGATTGAGATCCACTTGGAAGCCAGACAAATCTCCCCACCAAACCAAATCAATACCTCTTTGCTGTTGTGGTTGTCTCCCAGTGTTTACTTGCAGTGACCTCTGGAGCTTATGACAACTTGCACTGGGTGGATGTCAGAAAAAAAAACCCACAAAACAAACAGTGGAAAAAAAACAACAAGGTAGAGAAAATGAGGGTGGCACTTGACAAGCTGCAGAGAGAATACCAGAGATACTGCTATCAAACACAAAAGGAATAGGGTCAGAGAAAAGAAAAAACAAGGGTATAAAGAACATGAGGGAGGGTAATAACAAGCACTCAAAAGGAGGTAAGTGTACAAGTATCAAGAGGACAGAAGTGGAGGAGAGGTGAGCAGAGAGCTTTGACAACAAAAGAGAGGAGCAGTGAGTGATGGTTAAAGGAGTGTAGCTTGGGTTAGATGTAAGACCAAGGTATCTCAGGTTATCACAACAGTCAGACAGCTAGAAGACTTCCAGCTATCATAGCCAGGGCATGTTGCTCTCAATCCCACACAATCCTCTTCTCTGTTCTCCAGCCCAGCCCTATTGACAATTCTAAAACCAAGGTCACAGCAGTGTTTACACAGCTTTTAGCCCAAATTACATCATCCAAACACTAGCCTGCTGGATGTTTCACACTGTCGCTGAGAGAAAATGACTTGGCAGTTTGCCTTCCAGCTGAAAGAAGAGAAACAGGGAGAATGCAAAAGACAAAGGAGTGAAGAAAAGGAAGGGGAGGTGTGGGATGTAGCTAGAGTGATGTCTGTCTTAAAAAAAATTCACAAAAACTGGTTCAAGAGGTTAAAATATGCAATATGTCAATGTCCACTAGAGTATTGCATTTGCCTTCATGAATCTAAGATTTCAAAACAATAGCATGAGCTTGTTAACCTATTATTGATGCATGACTCTAGAACTGGAGAAAATCACACTAGTATAACAGCTGATAACAGTTGAGCAGTAACAGGCATGAAATGTTATAACTGGACAAGTGCCTTTGAAAGTTTACTGCAAGCTTTTGGCTCTGTCAATGGGGGCCCATCACATCAATATCTAATATCAATATCTATGTGCAATCTAAAAATATCTGTAACCTCCATTTTCCTTCCGGCATTGAAGCTCCCTTAGTCTATGTATTATTTAAGCATAAAAATACATTTCAAGGGAGATCATTAAATATACAGTTAATTATGTCTCCTAAAATATTTTCATCTCCTTGCTTTTGCCCACACAATTGCAATTGATCTCTCTGAAGCACTGCTTAAAAACAACTTTATAAAGATAATACTTTAATTTTTTGGGGATTAAAAGAATTATAAAGAGTCAAAATGCCTCCTAAATGTGTCACAGTTGCTTTGTGGATTGCAGAATTTGAAAATAATCAAAATTTTCTTTGACTATAGCACTATTTGACCACAGTGCATCTGGTCAAACTTGATCAATTCATAACTCAGAATCTTTTTCAACAAGCGGTCTTACAAAAGGATCCAGTTTTTCCTAAAAATACGTTTTTTTATTACATTATTTATAAGTTTGATTCTGAACACTAAATAAGACTAATAATTTAATTCTGCTCAGGGAGCTTTAATTGTCATTTGAATACAATTTCAAACTGTTTGGAGAACTTGGAACCTTGGAGTATTCCTGGTGTAGTTAAAAAGTGTTAGACTGATTAAGTCATGCAAGGTATAAATAAAGATATTTTTCAAAATGTCCAAAACTGTGCTACAAAACACTTTTTCAAACTATTTTTCTTTTAAAGTAATGCATTTTTTGGTAAAATAATATTTTCTTAATTAATCCCCCTGATTTCCATAATTACCTGCTTGCAAAAATATTTTTGGTCCACACAAGTGTGGGTTTTCAAAGTGACATTGAGATACTTAATCTAACCAATATTTTACATCCAAATAAATGTCAATTATGAATTATATCTATGACACAGTTTTATTTCTGCTAGTACATGTGTCTAATTGTTTTTAAATGCTTAAATTACATGTCAAAGAGTAGTAGCCAGGGTAGTAACAAAGTGAAAAAAAGAGAAAAAATTCTGTTGGGCAGAATTTAGGCTTCAAAGTACTTATTGAGTTTGTCACTGCTGACTTATTTTTTTTCTCCTATGAGGTTACAGAACTTGACAGAATGACTGCTCATACACTGGCACAGTCTGAGTCGGTCAAGGCCACAGGAATGACCGCTCTCTTCAAACCTTTAAGTGCAAAAGGAGGAAGTTATACAAGAAAAACTGTATGACATTTTTTCAGTGTGCATTTTGTGCATAAAAAAGCTTTACTTTAGTTTGCAAGTGGTCTTCACAAAAATATAAGTTCAATTTTTGTTTATAAAAAAAAAAAATTAACAAACAGGAAGTTAAATAAAAATCATTTTGTCAACTGCAAAATCTTAAATATTTGACAGCAATAACTACAACTTGATGTTTTTGTTTTTCTTCTATTATCTCAAGTGTTTTTCTTATTTAAAAGTAGAAATAAAAAAGAAGTATTTTTCTTAAAAATCTTCGCTCTACATTTATGTCCCACTTTGTTTCCCCCCCCCCCCTCAAGTAATATAGAAAATATACTCAGTCCAAAATATCACAGCAAAGGCTGCTATAAGAATTTCCAAAATATAGGAGGTCTGAAGGGAATCAGATACTGACGAAATTGAAACTTCAAAGGGATTGGTGAAACAGACAAGCACTGATTCTAGCTCAAGAGGTCAGGGTGAAGGCAGCACATCAGCCAGGCCCACTAGGGGCACTCAGCTAGAACTAAATGTGGACACCACGACGCCAACTACTGGACCACCGCCAAGGACCTCTAACCCTGCTGTGTTTTTGTCTCTGTCTTCTTGTTCATGTCACAGTAATGAGCATGTATGCAGTGCCTCCCACCTGCACCACCATACCCACATAAAATGCCTATTCTGTCTTTAAGGCCCTTGATAAGCATTTTACTGCATAATGAATTTAGCTTTTTTACTGTAACATCTGCCCGCGTGATTGAGTGCTTATGTACATTTATGCAGGACCACCCTCTCTGGGATATTTTGGAGAGACAATGCAACCACTGAGCTCCAAACAGCTGTAAATGAGCTGAATGTCATACCACACACCATCTGCGAGCACCAACACATGACAGAGCAAATAGGATTACTGTATGGAGGATGACCCAAGCAATGAAATATCATTTCCAAGAAACTGTGGGAATATGGAGGGCATGAGGTGGGCAGATGTGGAGAGGGGGGTGGGGTTGGGGTTAGCAGAGAGCGGCAGGGATTTTACTGGTCAGAGGTCAGGCAAACAGTGCAGCGACCTAATAGCTTGTGTGCCACAGCTTAACTCATGTTTTCAAAAAAAAAATAAAACAAGATTGAGAAACTAGGACATGATTCAAAAGATGAAAAGCACCACAAATAGCATAGTGGATAAATGAAATGTAACAAAGTTCACAAGCTTTATTTTTTTTATCCTTTCTTGTTTATTACAGAACCTTGTTTGACATAATTCCTCAAAGACCAGATCTATTCTGAGAAAAAAAAAAAAAACTGAGTGAGTTCTGTATGTACATAATAAACATTAGGCTTTGTTTCAAGATTAACTGAGTTTTGTTGTGATGCCGCCAAAGATTTATAAAGAGTTACTTTTAGATGGTTAATGAAGCTTTTTGGCCCTGCTGGGTGAACGTAAAAGGTATAAACCTTGTGGCACAGCACACATGATACAGAACAAGTATAAGCTGTTATTAGACGCCTGCGTTCAGCTCTTTGGTAAACCCTGTCATTAAAAAAGAAACATTTTTGTTTCATAAAAATACATACAAAATGTGGTATCAAAATGTTAGAAATAATAATCAGTGCATTAAAAGAGATTATGTTTGCATTAGAGGATTAGAGGCTTTCTGAGGAACAAGGAATAAAAGGAGGGAGCAACACAGTCATCCAAACACGTATTTTTACACGGAAAATTCACACCAATCCTGCTACATAGGAGATTATTTTGTGATATTCAGAATGTGGTACATTATCCTTCATTATCCTTTCTGCTGTTCACCAATACAGTTTTTTTTCTGTGATAGATTTAAGAATCTAACACTGTAACAGAACAAAAAGGTCGATCCTGGGGCCAGAGAAGGGCTGGAATGCCAAGCATGGGTTTAAGCTGCAAGGTAACATCTATGTCAAAAGCCTCATAGTGTGAAAGACTAAATCTCTTGAGTTGTACAGCTCTTGAGTAGAAACTACTAAAACAATCTGATATGAACACATTCAACTTGGTCCACGGGAGCCAGCCTGACATGTGACTGGCTGCAACACCTTAAGGCCACAGGTCAACCCGGATTTCAGCAAATCTGAGCAAGCTCGACATAAGCTTATACGCAGGCAAGGGAGGGGGCACGGCTTGGCTTCCAACCTTTACCTACTAAGACCCTTGAAGATTTTTACCATGACCTAGACTTCACTTCTTCATCTGAGATGTTAGCTATACTAATTACAACATGATAGCTGCCTGATGCCAAACACAGTTCACTTCCTCTGATTCCCCTAGATTATGCCATAACGACTGCTGTCAACCTCGTTTAGAGCTTCTGAGGTGTTCCAATCACAAAAAGCAAGCTCCATCATTTCTACTGCCTTGGTCATTTGTTTCCGTTGCTTGGGGTTTTTTTTTCTGGCCACATGTTGTGCAAAGGCCACACTTGGAACAAAGGGGAACTGATCTGTGTGTCTTGAAGTCAGTTGGGGTGTACTTTTGAAAAACAAAGAGTAAAAAAGAACGCCATACCAAAGGGGAATAAAATCCAGTCAAAATGGTTTCTCATGTATCAAATAGGTTAGTTCTTCACCTGAAGAGCATCTAAAATAAAGTTGCCTCTAGGGGTGTAACAATTCATTTCAACAACAAAAGTTAATTCTACAAATGTAGTATCTTTACATAGCAGGTGACCCAACTTGACTTTGTAATAAGGCTTAATTCTGATCATATTAGGATGAAGTTGTAAAACAACAAAAAAGTTGTCATTGCAATGTTTTAAATGGTCTTTGCTCATCTAAGCTGGGTAACCACATGTGACTGCACTGTTAAACGGGTCTCATGCCTAGATTTGTACATTGTGTTGTGTGACTCTGTGAGCATGCATACAATTTTAGTGTTTGTGTATGCGTGCGAAACAGCCTGTCTATGTTGATTAGATAGAAGGTGTGCCCTTCAGAAGGTTTAGATACTAGCTGACCAGGACATAGACAAGCAGGGGCACACTGGAGTGGCTTTTTTTCCATTGGATGTGCAGTTCAGCCTGAGAGCCTCACAAAATTGATAACCAGACTGTCTTTAAGTTAACTTGATAACATAGCTGTTCACAGCATTCTTCTTTCTATGAGGACAGACACATACCTGTAAAAGAGCTGTATCAGATTGTACAGGAATAACAACATGTTAAAGACTCTTTAAAGAATTAAAAAAGAAAAAGACTAAAAAAAATAATCACACCAGAAGATAAGTTCATAAAACTGTATTAATGTTAATAAAAAATGTAAATTTTAGAGTAGAATAAAAATAACGAATAATCATTAAGTAATTTCCATGCCCAATAAAAAAAAAAAAACTTGACAATCTCACACAAAGCATATAACTTAGGCTAAATAACAGACAATTTGCTTGAATAGAGGGAACAAAAACACAATGTATTTGTCTCCCTATTTATCACTTTGATTCAGTTTCCAGTCCACACATAAGGTTCAAAAGTCAGATGACACACAGGTCAAGGGTTACTCTGTGCTACCAGGAGCAGTGACAGGCCAAAGATGGTCAGTGGATGCTATTTAGTATGGGAAGAGAAAAGAAGGGTTGAGGATTAAAAGCTATTGCATCAGTGAGGGATCAGCACAGCCTCTCATTATGTTCTGGCACAATAAGCACAGGGACTCTGAAATTTTTTTTATTACTGCTTCCTAGGCTACAACAGACTATTCTATTTCTATAAAAAATATGCTTCATCTGTACAGATACACAGTTTGTCACACACACCTCATGGTATATGCATAAATACAAACACAAAAGTTAACACATTTGTTGTAGGTAAACTTGACACAATAATCTTTGGGAACACATTTTATAGTCTTAGAAAGTTTTTTTTGTCTCTCTTTTAAATGGTGCCAGATTTGTACTGAACATGCATTAATGGGATAAGCAGGATCATAATCAATATTTGATGACAATTTTCTATAATATATCTGCAGTATTTTTATGTTCATAGGCCCAAAAATTCTATGAGTAGAAGATTATGATGTATATTAAAATTCAATTATATTTTGTTTAAGTATTTTTTTTACAATTGCAAGTTATTCCAATTCTCATTTTATGTTTTCTTCTATTTTAACTAGAGATGCACGATGATGGCTTAATATCCGTATCTACAGATACCTGCATTAAAAAAGTAATTATAGGCCAGTATGACAATTTCTGCCGATACGTTTTTCTGATAGTCTTGTGACGATGACTATGATCACATCATTGTGCTGCTTGTAAACTTCAACATGCACAGCAGGCATTTACGTAGTCAGACAATTATTAAGCAATAATAACCCAACTAGATTTGATACAACAGCTGGACTGTAAAAGGTTGACGTTGACGTTTCTTTGGTAGAGAGCTTTTTTGAAGTAAACTTTGGGCAACGATATATAATCAAATATAAGATAGTGTAAAAATGAATCGTCTTTTTTCTGCAGTATGTCTTGAGTTTTGAGCTTGGTGTCATATCTGTTTATTATGCTTACTTTACAATTACTGGTACGAAGCCCATTTGGGATGATTATTGTTGTGATGTTGGGCTATATAAAGAAAATTGAAATGAATTGAGTATCTTATAAAAATAAAAATAAAAAACCCTGAAAAGTTGGGTATGGTTTGTTGTAATAGACCAACATGTGACAAGACACAGCATCTGGACATGTAACAAAAGGTATAACCATAAAGACAGGTGAATATTCACTTTTGAAGAATTCATAAAAAAGTGCAACTCAGAAGTATTTAAATTGTCGTGTCGATTATTTTCAACTATACTCAAATCTGAAGTGGAAGGCCTATTTGTTTGCCTAGTGTTTAAATATTTCCCATTCATTCATGATGAGTCTGAGTGATTTTGTTGGCCACATCCCACTCAACAGCATATTGCACTCCTGGTCTTCATCCCTGAGAAATTGTTACCAAAATGACTTGCAAGAAACAGAATAATAAGCTTTAATAGTGTTGTTTGAAAGAGTGGTTAGACCATGGGTGGACAAATTTTTTAACTCATGGTCACCAAGGGTTCTAAAATTTGATAGAAGGCCAGACCAGGGTTCAGATACGTGGAGTGGAAATCCACTTCATTAGAGAAAGTCATAACATGGAATTTGGATGAAATGCTGCGTTCATGTGGTGTTTGAATGATTGGAAAAATGACTGTCCAACTCGGAAAACACACATGAACTGTAGAAAAACAAATAATCTCCCAACACCACATGAATGCAAACCAAGGTTTTGCACCTAAATAAAGGTCAATTTATTTATTTATTGTGTACCATTTATGGGCAGACACCAGAATTACAGGGAAAATAAAACATTATCAAAAATGATCAATATTCTATTCTAGATTAAATAGTTTAACTGGTCGCATATAGCCCCTGGGCCGTAGTCTGTCTATTCCAGGGTTAGACCTGGGTTAAACCAGGGCTATTATCATATGGGACAGGAAAGAGTCAATATAAAAACAGTTGCAAAGAACCATTATGATACGCGGTGCCCCTTTGGGGCTTGTTGGATTAATTCTACACCACGTCAAATATCCAAAATGAATGCATGGCCATTACAAATGAAACAAAATGTATCTTAACTGCAACATTTTTTCTGTTTAATGGTATCACAATCCAACTAGCATTTATATATAGGAATGTCTTCTAATAAATGGTAATACACTGGGAACTACTTTTTATACTATTGTTTTTTTTACTTGATCACATTGGTGCGATATCGAACAAATATTGCATATGCAGTTGGTAAGGATTTTTTTTTAAGTAGTTGCCACATGTTGAGGTCAGGGGAAAGGCTGGGCAGATTAAATCACATATCGACTCAATGAGAAAAGGGCCATATGGGCAAATGAGATCCATGTCGCCAAAGCACTAATCTGGGGATGCCCTCTGAGTTATAAGGGTGGACACTACCCACAGTAGCTAAGAGGCTTGAGAATTCCAAAGCAGCTAGTGACAAAATGTATAGCCCAGCACATTGGCGCCACCGTTCGATCTCTGATACAGAGAGTAGGATTAAAAATACTATCATGCAAAAAAGTAATCAAATATGCCACTGTTTCCATAAGCTTGAGTTTTTATAAAAATAATTAAAACTTAAAATGTAAAAAGCCAGTAAACTAGAAATATACTGAGTTCAAAGAGTCACACATAGGCCAACAAAACAGAGCTTTACAGTAAATGTAAATTGGAATATTTGGAACTTTTGTAACAGCTCCATTATTGCTTGACATTTTTGTTGCAGTGGTAATGGGTTGTGAGAGGGTGTAAGCTAAAGTGTAAACAAAGAGATGATGGGAAATGAAGGAAGGCTGACTCCATGCCAAGATTTTTCTTACACCGGGTTCTTGAAAATAAACAAAGATACTTTTAAGTAAAAAGACACAAAGTTGCAATCAAATACTCTTGTCATACAATGTATATATTTAAATAGAAAAAGAAATCATGTTTTTTGTTCATTTTCTATTCTGTTTTATCCCTTTCAGAGTCACAGGGCTGCCGGAGCCTATCCCGGCCACTTGCGGGAGAAGGCAGGGGGCACCCTGGACAGATCGCTAATCTGCAATGTGTCCATGTATTTTTTTCTCTTTGAAAGCGTTTAATTCGGAACATCTTTCAGATTCTCTGAGTTTTATTTTTTTTAATTGAACATCATGTTAAAATATTAAAAATAAATGTTACTTTAATGACTACATCAGAAAGCACTGGTGAGCTTTCAGTGACATTCTGTTTAGATACTGAATTGTTCGCTGATTCATAGGCCGGCTGTGGAGCAGAGGTAAGGCGGTCGACGCTTGATCTAAAGATTGCAGGTTTGGTTTCCATATTGCCCAACCATGTGTCAAAGTGTCCTTGGGCAAGACACTGAACCCGACATTGCCCCTGGTAATGCACATTCACACAGTCAATGTGTGTATGCATAGGTGAATAGGACTGCGACTGTAAATGATAAATGGTGTATACTTATATAATATAGCGCTTTTCTACCTTCCTCGAAGGCCTCAAGCGCTTTACAGTAACAGACCCATTCACCCATTTTCCCACACATTCACACACTGGTGGAAGTGCTTTTGGCCTTCAAGAAGGTAGAAAAGTGCTATACAAAAATACGCCAGTTACCATTTTCCTTTGTACCGCCACAAAAGGAAATGCAGCATCTTGGAGCCATTGTTTTCTGCACATATTAAAAAAAAAGTTTAAGCTAATAAAAACAGTCTAATAAAGCCATTATTTTATAAAAGAATTACATCAGGTAAATAATAACACCAAACTTTATGACCTGTCTTTGATAAAAAAAACACAAACTTTGACATAAGGAGGTTCTAAGCTGTTAAGATTTTACCTGTCACCAAAATGACCCAGACAATACCCACATCCCGCTGGAGTAAAGTCAAGTCAGAGGTCACAGTTTAGTCCAGCAAAGTTTACCCGACAATTTCCTGCAGCACAAGCACTACATCCATTGGCTGGGCTAAGATAACACTGCAATACATATCAAAACACAGACACAAAGGCATACAAATTTGCATGTGATCCACCACAACGACAGCAGACTTCCACCAGACAAAGCTGAAAAAACAATGGTTAGAGAAGGGAAATTTGAGGGTAGGAAGCCTAAACTTAAAACACATAGTTATGTAGTGTGTGAGTGCATATGTTGTGTAAAACAAATAAAAAGTAGACAATTGTCCTATTGTCCGTGTCATGGTCAGACATGCTGAAACCGAGAGTGACGGTTATTAGCTGAGTCAAACCTTTAGCCAGGCAGTCCATTCAATAGATCAGCTCGACATTGAGAGTCAGCCTGGCTGATTCATTTAAAGTTCAATAGCTGTAAAAATAAAAATAAATGACCACTAAAATTATTGGACAAAAAAAACAGTAAAAAATGTTTTGCACCTCACTCCCTGGCAGAGTCCCACAGATGTTCAGATGAAACCAAAATTTTTATTTAAATGCAGAAAAAAAAAAATCAATTAGAGTCCAGCTAAAGGATCCACCCCTCCATTCAAATCAAAGGGAACTATGCCTCTTTCTCTATAGTGCATAATTATTAATGGGCACTTTGAGCTGGAACTCTTGTACAAGTACAGCGCAGGTAATTAAAGTACAGGTAGGACATTAACTTACCTTTGTTAGCCATTAATCAATGTTTACTTTAGTGATCTCTCTCTGTGTAATTAATAATCAGTCTGGACAATGAGTAATCACCCTAGAGGAAGTTAAATGTGCACCAATGAGTGTGCATATGACTTTAAACCTGAAACCTTTATTCTTATTATTTTATATACATATATATCTGTTTTACTTCCTTTATCATTTGTTTTATGAGTTATCTATCAATTAGGTCTACAATAACATAGCCTATGTTATTTTTCTCAAAGTCAAAGCAACAATGCTTTCCCTCCTTCCTGGAACCTAATTAAAAGTACCGGTAACTGAAAATGGCCCACGTCACCAGAAGAAAAAATGATACTGTTTGGCTTTTCCACTTTTGTCACATTGATAATAAATCAAGCATTGTTTTGTGGATGATTCAGAATGACATAGAGGTTCTGCTGACATATCTTATCTGGTGTACTAGCTGGTAGACATGGTTGGTCTCCAGATAGCCCTGGTTGGTGTTTATGAAATAAACTACAGATATACTACAAACTGCACACTTAGGGATGCAGAGCACAGTGGCAACATTGAAGAAACAGATCTAAAGTGAAAGACAGATAAACAAAGAGGAGCAGATGTAGAATGGAGCAATAGAGGGATTCATCCTTTCTCCCACGATGCTGCATTACCAATACACACCCAATATTTTGCCTGCCTTTAGACATTTGAGTGTGGGTCTGTCTGATCATATGCCACTCTTCACGGCAGTCACATTTGTGCCTCAGGCCTTGCTCAGTCTGGCAAAACAAGAACAGTGGTTCACATTTTGATGTGTGTCTCTGCATATGTGCACATGCATGTCATGTAAAACAACAATGATTCACCAGTCTGTTATCTGCTTCTGAAAGGTTTCATCTTCAGTCCTGATTAACACACTTACACATACCAATTCCATAGCAACCCAGACAACAGCAGTCACGGCGGTATGTGTGCTGATTGAAGTGAAGGACTACGGTGGCCTGACAGCTTTTCCTCAACCCTCTCTCAACCTCTGTTGCTCTTCTGTAACTCTCACCACAATAGCTGTTGCTTGTGAGCCTGCAAGGCTGCCAAGGACACAAAGATGACTGAGCGAACCTTTGACATCAGAGGCTGCCACCAAAAGACCAGAGACAAGCAGACTTGGCAGCTCTGTTAACAGGCTTGATATCCAGCTCTTTTCAATTTAGCTAAAGTAGCAAAAGTCAACAAAGCAAAAGTCAGGAGTGCACACATGTTAGATACTGTGTCAAACAGGTCAATGTTTGAACAATGTTAGGAAGGGCAAAACTTTTGGCCCAGCCACCGCTGTCTTTTGACTGACAGCATTCACTGAAAAAAGACAGGCTAGAAAGAGAAAAAAAATGACATTTGAACAGGAGATACAGCAGTGATTTTCTGTTAAAGGCTTGATGACATTTCAAGAAGCTGATTCACTGGTAGATGTTCAGGGCCACCCACCCACATGAGTCCATGTGGAACAAGCCATTTAAGGACTAAGATGAGATAGGAATGCCAGAGATGTACTCACATGTATTAAATGACCTACACATTCACCATAATGTCACTGAGAAGCATTAAAGTGAACAAATTCAAAAAAAGCACAACCACCCTTGTGTGACGTGATAGGTAAGAAAAGAAAGGATGAACATGTTAAAGTGGGTCTAAATGAACAAAACAAAATGATGCTTAGGTAAGCCTGTATGGATATGAAATAACAGGTAGTAAATACCTGAGAAAAATGACATTTTGTTTCCAGTTTAAGGGTGAACTTTCCTCTTTGTTGTCTGGGTCTAAGCCCGTGTGTGTGTGTTTGAGTGTCACACTTCAAACAACACTGCAATCATCATCTCTTATCAACGTTCATGTTGAGGATTACCGTTTTCATCTCTAATCCGACATTAAAGACACATTCTTATGATGGACATGACATCATCAAGGCCAGTGAACCACAGAGAGGGCATTAAGACAGGAAGCAAAACACAGCAGGCAAGGATTAATGAATCCAGGAGACAGAGTAGTGCTTGAGAAAAAGGAGGCATTGAAAACAGAAATATGTATGATTCTTAACTTCACATTTCTGCAGTGTCAACAACATAAATTCAATGCATTTGTGATAATTTAACTCTGATTTGGATTCTGAGGGTTTGTGTCAAAGATCTCTCAGTTAAGAAGCCTGTTTTGAAAAAAGGTTTTATTCAATGTTAGCTATTACTATTGGGGTGTGTTCTTACATACCTGCAGAAAACCTGGGGCAGTCTGGCAGCATGGAATCGAGGGGGGTGTCCAAGGGTTCCGGACTGGATACCCAGTTTTGACAACACTGTAAGGAGACAATGCAAAGAAAAGATCTACTGAAGACTATAATAAAACACCAAATATTTCATCCTTTTTCTGAACAATAGCTTGCTTCTACAAGACATCTAGAAGAACTGCTTGAAATAAAAATATGGTTTGGTATTGTAGTGCTGTAGTAAATTTTTTTTTTTTTGTTTGTTTTTTTGCTGAAAGTAGTACCTCTTTACATTTTAATGAATGGAAAAAGTGAGGATAGGCAATAAATCAAGCATAGAAAATGAAATGTTGCCGACAAAAGGAAAATAAATAAAATTATGGGAGGTGAAAAGAAAACTGGTAAGAGAAACAAAGACTGGGACAAAACTCGAGGGAAAGGTGACTATGGATAAGCAAAGAAGGGGAAGAAGAAACAGAGACAGGAACAAGCAATTAAAAGCTCTTTGACATGTTACTCCGACAGTCTGGCGTTTGTTTGTAGTTGAGAGATGAGGCCTTCCTCCATGGCTGATCAGTGGGTGCCACGGGGGGAGGGTGTCTGCCCAGACTGCTGACCCATAACCCCCTGCAAACACCCTACTCTTCTCAAACCCCTTGTGGTTGACAACTCCACTGTCAGAAAGCAGAGAAGACCTCTTCATCTGTTTTTTTTTAATTTGTGCTACCTTCATCCTCTTTTGCGTGTGGCTCCCCCTATTTCTACTTTTCAAGTAACAGTAGGGGTGTTAAAAAAATGGCTTATACCTTATGAAATGGTGATGAAGTGTATCAATGTCTAAGAGAGCAGCATGATTTTTTTACTTTGTCTTTTCATTCTCTGGGTCAGTGAACGACATCAAATCAAGTGCGTTTGGCCTTTTGACTGTGCAGTGTGCATTGGTATGATGCAGCTTGCAGGATTTCAACAGAAACAAGAGAAAAAAGAGAAAGACACCGGGAGGCTGAGAAGGAATGCTTAGAAAAGACGTTCCCCTAGATAAGATAAAAGTTCAATAGAACAAAGAGAAAATGTAAAGAGATTAGAATGTGCAGCTGGCGTCCTTCTGATTCTCTGCTTATCTGGCCTTGTTTACTTTCAACGTGGCCCCTTGACAGGCATTACTGTGTGCTGCCTGCTTATGTGTGTTTGTGTGTGTGTGTATCGGTAAGTGTTTTTGTGTGGGTCAATGACTGCATTTGAGGAGTGTCCTCTGAAAAAACGTGTTGTGTTAGGAACCCTTTAAAATGCAAAAACACACATGTTCCCCTTCAATTAGACTATCCCCTACAGGTGAGCCAATGGACAAACTTCTACGCCTTTTTTCAATAAGTTTGAGTTGAGAGTCAACCAGTGACCAATAATGTCATAACACAAAAGCTCTATTCAATGCAAAGATTGTTTTCACAAATCTAACATCTAAAGACTGGAATGAGGATGAAACAACAACCCAGTGATAAACCAAAGGACAATGTGGAGGAACCAGTATCAAAGGACAAGCCCCTGCATGACATAGCAGGGGCAGATTAAAAAGGCATCTGGTATCAAAAAGTCCTACCAGTGGCTAGGTAATGGTGGTTTGAAAGATGGTACAAATATGCTAATAGTCCCAGCATAAAAACAGGTTGAGTGTGAGAGCAATGGTAGCAGGCGTTTGACATGGCAAACAAAGCTTTGGCCAATGGCTAAGCTGCCTTTTAGACAATTTTACACATGGCAGGTGATAAAATACAGGGGAGTTCCATGAAGAACAGAACTTTGTACATGGAATTACCAAAACCAAAGGTCTGAACCTTTCTCCATTTTTGGCTGACAGTCAAGACTGGAGAATGAAAGTGCAAAAAAGTCATACAATTTTTCCACAAAACAAACTGGAGGGGTCTCATTAACTAGATATTATGGTGAGGTTTTCTCTCATGTTAAAAAATGCAAACCCGCATTTAAACCATCAAATAACTCTTGTTGTATTAACAAACAGAAAACCTACCTTTGCTCACAACAGTGACTTTTACAGACTGAAAAGTCATTAACAACCAGAACAACTAGGGCAGTCTTTTGTAGTTTAACACAATACCCTCTAGTTTGTATTAGACGATGTCAAAATAATATAGAAAAGAAAAGAACAAGAGAATCAGACTATGAGGGGCCGTATAAGACATTATTTATTCTGAACCATTCACATTCATACATTCTTGCTCTCACAGTCATATATACTCTCTTTCGCATACATATATTCTCTTACGCATCCATATATTCTCTCTCTCACATTCATACATTCTTGCTCTCACAGTCATATATACTCTCTTTCGCATACATATATTCTCACTTGCACATCCATATATTCTCTCTCTCGCATGCATATATATTATCTTACGCATTCATATATTCTCACTTGCACATCCATGTATTCTCTCTCTCGCATGCATATATATTACTTTACACATACATACATTCTCACTCTCATTGTCACTCTTAAAAAAGAATGTATGTATGTGAAAGACAAGTATATATGAACGTGTGAGGAAGAGTTTATATGTGTGTGAGAGAGGAGTATGCATGAAACGGAAGTGACTTTGCATGAAAAGGAAGGCACTTTGAATGAAAAGGAAGGCACTTTGAATGAAACGGAAGGCAGATGATTTCTCGTGCTCTGATTGGACGAGAGGCCGCCACCTCCCATTTTGAACACCCTCTAAACCCTATCACTTGTACTGACTCATAACTATTAAGGTTACACAACTTAAACGTCATTTTGTAGTTGATTCAACTATAAAGTATTAAGCTCTATCAAGATTTTTTCAAATTTAACTTAACAGTGCTAAATATTTTAAAGCTTATTTGTATCTAGCACTCAAAAATTTTAAGATCCCTGAAGTAGCGTCATGACGTCATCACGTACTGGTGGGAGGGTCTTTCGTTTTCTCTACGTTAGCTCAGGTGGCCATGTTGGATTTGCCGAATGCGAGTATGCGACGTTTGAAATTGAAAGTCGAGCATTTTATTTTTCTGCAAAGCGTTGCGATTTCGTCCCGCTTCAAGACGCCCCAACCTCGAGTTTTTTTTTTCCATCCGCCTCATCGCTGATGGTGCCGTCTTGTCTTCAGCCCTGATTTAATTTGGTAAGTATCGTTCATGGTTTATTTTGAATGAATGCTTTAAAAATGCTCTTATACTACCGTAAATGTGGTTTACTGTTGTTTAAACATATGTGTGTTATGATTGTTTTAGAGATTAATGTGGAAATGTATACATGATTAGTTTGTCATAGCAGACGTATGGCGAGCCAAACCCAAAATGCATTTCTGCCCGTAAGTTACGACAGTGATGAGGTTTTTTTTTTTCAGAGGTAGAAATGATCTTTTATGCTGCAATCACACTAAACATGATCCGCGTGTGAAATTCGCGTTGGAGGCCTCTGTCTGTGGCTAAAGTTTGCTGCTGGACATTTGTCCAAAAGTGTCACTCAAAGCCTCTAACGGTTGTGGGAGGAGCTACCGCCAACAGTTTTAAGCCTGGTTGCTACATGGAAGCATTGGGTTTTGAATGCAGTTTTAAGCTTTTATAAATCATTGATCTCCGTTATAAAAAAGGTTTTTGTAAAAATAAATTAATCAACGTGCTCGTGTTGTGTTCAGGTACCGAACTACAGAGTGTTCAGTGTTTCACCTCCAGGTAGACGCCAAGGCCAGCCAGGTAACTTGTCTCCTGATCAGTTATTTGTATAGAGCTATTTTAAAAAAACAAAAAATGCAATAGGTTGTGTAGTGCAATAAATGTTTTTTGATCAGAATATAATTGAAACATTTTTTAACATTGAAAAATCTCTTTTGGACTTTTTCAGATACTGAACTTCAGAAAGTTCACCAGAAAGTCACCATTTCACCAGAAAAGAGGTGTCAGTGGGTGAGTTTTATACTTATTTAATGCATTCATCCTGAACTATTACCATTATTAGATTTATACGGCAGCATGGAAACATTTATGCACATTTTAACTAGCCAAAGGTCTAAATAGAGCTGAAATTATTTACAATTTAACTAAACATATTTAGATTGCAGGCTGAAGGTGGCACAATGGAATGGAGGTGCAAGTTGTGTTCTGTTACTTTGGCACTATGCAGTACTACATATAATACTGCAGTACTACATAGCCAATATTCCAAAGTGTTTCCACTGCCATGTATGTGGAGACACTTTGGAATATTGTCATGTCTTTATGACAGTATATTACAATAATAAAATGATGTTGCATTAGCACTATTCCATCATTTGAAACCATGAAAACTCATCTGTCAAGATCTGAAATGGATTTATGTAGAGTAGATGCAGTCAGAGGAAAGTCCGGTTTGTGTAACTTAAAGCTGCCCTTTTCTGAGACTAAGTCCACCAAAACAGACAGGAACTGGCCAGCTTGGTTAGGATTTATGACCTCCAGGTGAATTTCTAATGTGCATAATTCAAAAACGGATAACAAATCATTTGTAAACAGCTGTAAGAAGCCAAGGTGTAACTTGCCTTAAAAATGACTTTGGGTCTTTGACCTGAAGTGGATCATGACATAAACACTGTATTGTCCTCTTACTAGAAATAGACATCTAGAAAAGGTATCATTTTATTATTTCTTAAAGTTCCTTGAATAAATATTGGAAGTGTTTGCTCTGCATTTGCTTCAATGGTAATGTATATTTCTTTTTATTCTTTTAGGACCAGCATGACGTGAACATGAGACGGGCACTTGTCCTCCTTGCACTTCCTGTTTATCTGCATGAAGATGCCTCCAACTTCTTCAAGACCTGTACAGTAAGTGCACACGACTCCCTGTCAATGGTTTTCACTAATCCTTTAATATTGATTGAGATTTTATTGAGTGACATAATAAATAGGGCAATTGTTTGTAGTTTGTAAACTGAGTGATATTTTTAAATGGTTTTAAAAATGAGACGGAAGATGAAAGGCGAACATCAGGGACTGCTGATTGGATGGCGCGGGAACCTTTTCGTTTACCTTTTCTGCTCCTGATCCATCATTATTTGAATAAAGAAAAATGAAGCTTTAGTCTTAAATTATTTTATAAATGTCCTCCTTCAGAAAAATGCTAAAGAACTTTTTAAAAACACAATTTTAATTGGAGTTGGTCCTTAAAACATCATAGCCAGTTGATTAAAAGCTAACAGAATGTTAGCATGAAAAGATTCCCATTGACAGATGGCAGGAATGTCAGTTTTGGACATTAGTGTGATAAATATCTTTGAGGGTCTGAACTCATCTGTGTTTTTTGTTTTGTATTTTCCAGAATACCAGACCTCACAGACACTTCTGTGGGTATCTTCTCAGTTGTCGTGGTGATGCTCCTGATGCTGCCGTCAGTGGTCCCACACATCTGGCTGACTAATCTCTTCTAACTCTTCGGGGACATCTATGCTCTGGACCTACAGCACCCCAAAAAACTTGAACTTGCCTTCATATTTATTCAGAATGCTGTCTTGAGCCTTGAGGACAGCAAACCACTGAAAGGACATTTATTGACGCTGAAGAATGTTTCGTTGAGTGAGTCTTCCAGAATGGACTATTTGTTGGTTTAAGTGTTATGTAACTAATGTGTTTTGTTGTGATCATTTGCTTTTTCTGCCGTACAATACAAAACCAACTCTTTTTGTCAATATGTTGTGTGGCACTCTTATAATGCAGTTTTATTGCACTGATTGTTTCTTCATCCTCTTGATATTTGTGCTTTTTTTTTAAAGAGCAATTAAAAAAAGTGTATTAAGCAATCACTATTGTGTGGCCTTCACGTTTGTTGGTTTTTATCAATGTTGGCCTTTAAAATGTAGTGGGGCAGTATCAATATCTCTGTTTAGAATACATTTTAAGCTGAAGAATTTTAAATATTTTCAATGCTACAAATTTAATGAGTTAAAGAATTTATAAAGCATTTGAGTGAATTTTACATATTTTATGAGTTGAGTAATATAAAAATATAGTTAGTTAAAGCGTTTTTTAGTTGGAAAATATTAAAAACTTTAAGTAAATAATCTCTCTTTTATAAGTTGAGGAATCTTAATATTTTTTATATGAAATAATACAAATGTAAGCCAACTGACAATATGAATTTTAATAAATGTTAACTTAAAAGTTTTAATAATATAACTTAACTGTTGCGTAATCTGTTACACAATAATTTTTAAGTTCAGTCAACTCGCTAGGGATTACAGTGCAGACGCTAACATGAACCAGCAAGAAATCCCAAATTAACAGACTTGTGGTGTGGAAAGGTATGTTTTTCAGCTAGCAGTAATAATCAAAGTATCCGTTCTCTGTTTCAAAATGAGATTGCCACAAAACCGTATGTTATCTCATACTGGAACAGCTTTGGATGTAGAATTCAGTGGGAAAAGGTTTGGACCCTGCCACAAAAGTATTTCATCACCAATAAAATCAGAGAAATTTCTTTCAAAATTCTTCACAAATTTTATCCAGTGAAACATTTCTTTACTAAGTTTAAAAAAGATCTGGACATAAACTGTTCATTCTGTCATTCCTCACCAGAAACTGTGCCTCATCTTTTTTGGTTTTGCTCTTTCACTCAACTATTTTGGAAAGATGTGATACATTTTATAAGAACTCATCAATGTGAAGATTATAGATTATTTTACGAGCATATTATTTTTGGATATTTTACACAAGAGAGACTTAATGCAGAAAAAATATATGTAGTTAATTTACTTATAATTATGGCTAAATACTTTATACACAAGTGTAAATATGCCAACAAAAAAACCGTGTTTTATGTTTTTCAGAAAGAAATGGTTTTGTATGTGAACAGTATTAAATCTTCCACTAACAAAAAAGCTGTCAGAACAGTTGAAACATGGTCTCTCCTGAAACTTTAACAGATTCCTTTGCCTTATTATTTTTGTTTTCTTTTTGCATAACCTGTTTTACATGGTTATCATTATGTTTTTTTTTTTGTTCATTCTCATGGCGAACGTGAAGATTGTATTTTGCACACAGTGGAGTTTTGTGTTTGGTATTTTGTATGTGCAAGATATTGTTAATAAAGTTTATTTTAAAAAAAAACGAACCGGCAAGAAGTAGCCACGGGGGTCCTGCAGCCATCGGAACCTTAACAAATATTTCATCTCCACCTCACCGTTGCCTTTTTTAAGAAATGACAGCTGGTTTTCCCACATTTATATGTAGTTATGGATCGAAAACAAGAGGAATTTGTTTTAATGTAAATGCGTGTTCCAGCGTCTACAGGAAGTGTCGCCCATAATTCACGCAAAGGCTCATGGGGGCTAGGAATAAGGTGGATACGGATTTTCTGTTTCGGTGGCACTTCTATTACCATTATTGGTATTTGAGACATTCCTTTGTGCCTCTAGAGATGCAGACAGATTTGTGACCACTTGAGGTGAAGATAAAATATTTCTTAAGGTTCCGATGGCCTTCTTATTGGTTCGTGTTAGCGTCTGTTCAAAATGGGAGGTGGCGGCCTCTCGTCCAATCAGAGCACGAGAAATCATCTGCCTTCCGTTTCATGCAAAGTGCCTTCCTTTTCATTCAAAGTGCCTTCCTTTTCATGTAAAGTCACTTCCGTTTCATGCATACTCCTCTCTCACACACACATATAAACTCTTCCTCACACGTTCATATATACTTGTCTTTCACATACATACATTCTTTTTTAAGAGTGACAATGAGAGTGAGAATGTATGTATGTGTAAAGTAATATATATGCATGCGAGAGAGAGAATATATGGATGTGCAAGTGAGAATATATGTATGCGAAAGAGAGTATATATGACTGTGAGAGCAAGAATGTATGAATGTGAGAGAGAGAATATATGGATGCGTAAGAGAATATATGTATGCGAAAGAGAGTATATATGACTGTGAGAGCAAGAATGTATGAATGTGAATGGTTCAGAATAAATAATGTCTTATACGGCCCCTCATATCAGACAACTTAAGGCAACTGTAACTGAATAACTAGTGGAGAAAAGGAAGAGCTACCTACAAGTATTAAAAATCTGAGCTTCCAAAACTTTGTTGTAAAACAGCGTGTTCCGCTGGTATTTCTGTCAATAGAGTCAAAACTTTAGAATGCAGTTTGGTTTATTACCTAAACATCTTTTTTGAAAGTAATAAATGCAGCCATTTTCAGATAAAATCTTGGAAAAACTGGGGGTTATTTGAAAAGGTGTGTTTAGAAAATATGAAAAACATGCATTAGGAAAAATTGAATAATGCTCATCTCTTTTGAAGATATACCCTGTCTGGTAAGAACCCACAAAATAACTAGGGGGCAAAATGCATCTTTCCATTTAAATGCTAGATATACCTAGTTAAGTTCCCTGTATATTCTTAACGTCTGGTTCTTTCAAACATAAAAGCAACCAGGGGATGCAATCTTCTGCAAAGATTAGTCAAGCTGAGAAGTCAACAAGGGAAATAGTAGCAAAATCTAGTATGTTTCTGATATTTTGCCTTACTGAGATGTGTTCTCGTTGGAGGCTTGCTTTAAGAGGAGAACTGTGTGGAGCAGCGTAGAAGAAGTAGGGCTCCTTGACTGCTACATCAAGTGTCTCATTGTATCTCCTTTAATTCATTCAGGCTGTCTGGAGAAAGATGTCAGCTGGCCTGTGAAGCAGAGGACTGAAGGCGGCTGGAGAGTGAAAGGAGGGAATCTTTAAAGCACCCTCCCCTACAATTCCTCCATCACCACCATTATAAGCATGGAAGCCAAGGTCTGAATAGATTTGTCAAGGCAACAACTCACATGTGCACACAAACTCTTGCATAAATGCACACACACAACACAAAGCCCTGGAGCTGTGGGAGACCACAGGCATAACAGCAGTCACATAAAGGCAAGGCCTGCTGGCTGGGATTAGAGAAGGACAACATGACAAAAGGATGCCACATCACATCGGCTATCTCTGATGCATCACATCATCACTTCAAGCAGCTTGTCCACCGATCAATGGTGCCATTGAACAAAAGGACAACAGTGAAATAAACGTGTAAACAGATCTAACTTTTCCTATAAGCCTGCAGATCTATGCATGTGTTTCTTTATGCTTCTAATACAAACGTGCTTGGGTGGTTAGTCTTGAAATGACCTTAGCACAAAATCTTTCATTGCAATAAAACATACTTATTTTAATATGCCTTCAATAAAAAGAAAATGGGGTAAAAATGATTATTATTGTGGAGTGTATTGGTATCTCTTGTGGACGAGACATAGGTGCCAAAAACAGAACTTCTTTAAGGGATAGTCTAAGAATAGTTATGCCATTATAAACATTTGTGCCATCTTTCTGTTTACATCCAATGATGACCGGCTAGGGTGACCGTTTTGGTCCAGTTTTTTTGCTCTATAGATTGAGGAAAGGCAGAGCGAACGGAAGCTCAGTTCGATTGTTAACGAACTCAGACCACCTTGCAAGATGGGTCCGAGAACGGTTCTTGGTCCTGGACCAGGGTCTGCTTGGGTGTATTCAGACCGAAAATTTGTTCCGGCTTATCAGGGGAAACGAACTCTAGTTCACTTAAAGCATACCTAATGTGTTCAGTCTGAATACACCCTTAATTCAGTTGATCAAATTCAACAATTGATTTCTTTTGAGGAAATGTCTTTTTGTTTATTCTTTAATGTAAAAATGCATTTTTTTATGGAAGTTGCTCTTTGTTTTTCAGTTTTAATCACAAACTAAGCGACAACAGCTTTAAAACCAAATTAAGTTGGTTTTAGATTTCAAATTTGGCAAATACATTAATATTTAACAGTCTGATGTTGAATTGGAAATTAAACTGGACTTTGAAGTTTTGAACAGATGTTCCATTGTTTTTGAGGTTGTCTCTCTTATTCCCATACTCTCACATCACTACCAGTCATGGTAGAAAGTCACCCAAACTGAGTCTGCTTCTGCAAAAGGTTTCTTCCTATTGTTCCACAGAGGGAGTTTCAGTTCTGAGGGTCACTAATCACTTTTTGTGTACAGGGAAGTCTACTAGACACCCTTCTGCTAGTCACTTAGATAGAGTATTGTTAAAATAAAATTAAGCACATTGGAACAAGCTTGGTTGTGAATTGGTGTTTCATAAGTAAACTTATATAAAACTAGATTGAATTGCAATCACTTTGATGTGTAGCTCAGCAGCGATAACCAACACTAATAGGATGGATGACAATTAATACTCAAATGTCCATTTAGATGACATCAATTAGGATGAAAAAAAAAACCCTCACCACTTATGTCTTTTAATTTTTCTCACGAGTTGTTCCTTTTGCATGTTATTAGAAAGCATGTTTCTACGGTGATTGTGTCCTCTTTAGAAGCTTATCAGCTCCTTATTTGAGAATTGTTTGGATCATTGAGGAACACAAGTGGGAACTTCTGAACTAAAAGAGCAAATCTTTAAACAAGAAGTACTTCCAATAAAGGTACTCTTAATATTTACGATAGTTCACTTGAACGTTACAAGAAGGACAACATCTATTTCCAGTCATATACATTGAGTTAAGTGAGCCCTAGAATGACATATTTATCTCTTATATCAGGGCACACAAGACTGAAAACATACAGCAACATGAAAAAAAAAGTTTCTGAACTGAAACACATTCAGCCTGCACCCTAACTTTTCAGAAATAAGTCCTAAGGATCAATTTTTTGCTCACTGTGAGAATCTCTTTCCCATCTCCTCCAGGGGTTGTATAATGGATCAAGATACTTTATTCATGACCACAGTGACACTCTGTGAGAGAATGCTGTGCGTGTATGATTGTGTGTGTATGTTCTGGGCAGGCCACTAGAGTGTGACAGCAGGCCAGCACAGTGACAGGAGACACCTTGGAGACTGTGACAGGTTGCCAGCTGTACACCATCATTTGGAGCTCCCATTCACACTTGTTTCTTCTCACCATTTAACTCTTCTGTGCCTTTTTATGCCATTTCTTCAACTCATCAATGCCCAAATTTATTCAAAAAGCATTTCTGAAATCAAAATTGAGCGCAAGAGACTTTAATCGATGGGGGACCTTTCTGTGTGGAGTTTGCATGTTCTCCCCGTGCATGCGTGGGTTTTCTCCGGGATCTCCGGCTTCCTCCCACTGTCCAAAAACATGCTTCATAGGTTGATTGGCAACTCTAAATTGTCCATAGGTGTGAGAGTGAATGGATGTGTGATTGAGGATATTCCACCCTGCGACAGACTGGCGACCAGTCCAGGGCATCCTGGCCTACGCCCAAGTGGCCGGGATAGGCTCCGGAAACCCCGTGACCCCGAAAGGGAAAAACGGTCAAGAAGATGAATAATGTGCAAATAAGATAGATAAATAAAAGTTTAATGATGTCTACAGATGTACAATTAATGTTACTGAAACTTAAAGCATTGCTTAGAGTCTTTCATAATTGTAGCTTCCGCCACTCTCACAACTGCTTCCTACACCATTTGCACATTGGCAGAACAGAAGTAGTTTACATTTGCACTACAAGTGGATTTGAAAGGTAAAATGTGATGTTTTTTTAACGGGGTAGTTACTCTGCAACGCAAATGTACTCCATCACTTTCTCCAGTTATACGCCATTACGTGTTTTTAATGGGCTTCTTAAATATGACATAGGTGCACAGTGGGGGAAAAAACAGAATAACCTTTCAATGTCGTACTTCTGCAGACGGTAACAGTGCCTGTACCTGAAACTGTGTTGTTGGCCTGAAACAGTACAGCTCCACTTGCTGAGGCTGAGCCCCAACACCTTGTTGTTGGCAGTTGTCTCCGTGGTACTTAAGGATGCTAAATAAATAAATAATATCTATTTTTCCGGAATTAAAATACATTAAAGTAGAAGGGACTTTATCATTCTTGGTTTCTAGAGTATCCCCAGTCAAAATGAGGGCAGAAAGTGGGAAAGTTATATGAACAATGATGCACAGTTGACCACAAGCTGGTATCTATTAAGAAATGCCTGCATGAATGGATATGAGCAAACACTGTGTTTACTGCTACTGTTTACTGCACACAGTTTTATAAATGAGGCCTCAGACGTGTGTGTTTATCCAAGAGTGTTTACTGTAATGTACTGTATGTTTAAAAGAGAAAATGTAATAAAGGTGGAATAGGCCCACAAGAAGCTCCAAGCAGATCCTTAGCCTAAAGTTATCCTTCTGTAGCACAACTTGATACTATATATAGCCATCCAGTAAACAGGCTGGGAACTGGCACAGGAGACACAGCCACTGTAAAGAGCCCTAGAGGCTTGAGCTTGGGCTGTTCAATCCCTCTTTGTCTAGATAAATTAACAGTGTATAGAATTTAATGACAATTATGTTACCTAAAAATACCACACTTATAGACCTGAATTGTGCAGTTGCATGGGTATAACAGACTTTATTACAAATTTCTCTGTGCGGACAAGCAGTAAGAATGTACAAAGTACGATTGTGTTTTGTGACTGTAGAGCTGTCATCATTACAAGGTCACAAAGGGATGAACAAGTGACACAAACATGTTTGATGTTGTTTAGGGTTCATGCTTCCAGCTGATCAATGCACAACTCTGTAGGTATAATCCCTTAGAATGACTTCTTAAAGGTTACAGGGAATTCAATCTATGATGTCAGTCTTTGAGTCAAGACAGCACCCTATGTGAAGACCAGAAGTCACGTCCACAATGTGTTTTTTTTTTTTTGCATGCTTTGGTGTGACAATTTTGTGTACAGATTTCTTGGACTCTATAAACAAATTATTTATTGCTGATGATTTAAATGGAAGTGAGGTGCTTTAGCAACCATACACAACGAGTAAAGTTGATGAATTAATGAAAAATGAAAGATACCAGTATAAAGGAGTATCTTTTCTAATATCATCTTCTTTCTCTTTGAGTTTTGGATAATATTTAAGGTGCCAGATTTGTGGCTTGGAAAAAAATGGGGTAAAAGGTGTTAGAACAAACTGGGGACTGTATAAAATTGTATGTTTTTCTGTGTGCTTGTTTGTAACCAAAAAGCACTTTAAAGGGTGGCAAAGAGCAGTGTACATGTATGTGGCTTGTAGCGAAAAAGCACTTTGGTCAACTAGAACAGAAGTGTGGTATTTAAATCCACTTTACTATTTCAGTCAAGATCTCTAAAGGAGAAAGTTTGCCTGTGTTCTTAACCCAAACAGACAGTGGTTCCTACAGGGAGGGAACCCAGAAATTGTTGTAAAAACATCTTTAACTGTCCCTTCTTCCATATAACCCCAAAGTTTAGCTTCCTCCCTGACCATTTCTTTAGTGTCAAAAAAAGAATTGCCAAAAGGAAGTAACAAAAGATCACCCAGTCAAATATCTACGTAACTTCTTTTTAGAGCAAACATCTATATGAATGTATTTCAGGAAATACCTGATCATGTTCCAAGCAAGTATCAGAAATGAAAAAAGTGTGCTTTTAAAAGCAAATTTTTAGGTGTCATCGATAATGCCAGACAAACTGGTTTCATAATTTCCGATGCTACGTAGCTTTTGGATTAATATCTATTTTGATTTTTTTAAAGCCTTAGTCACAACTGCTGTTACAGGTGGATACGAGCTGTCTGTAGTTGTAAAATGAGCAAACCTGAACGGGGTACGCAGGAAATAGCAAAGTCGTAGACGACTCGGTGAGCCCAGGGAGTAAAAGAAAATTAAGGGTGAAGTTGCTGAGACATGGGGATGTCGTACAGACTTTTTATTTTTTTGACTTCCCCAAATCCTGCGTACTCCGCAAAGAGCTCATGAATGCTGTTCACATGAAAAGGGTGTGCTCCTTGTGTGCGGCCTGACTATTAGAAATTAGGAAATCACACAACCAGCGTGTAGTTTGTGTGGACATCCTGGAGGGTGTCATACGGGGACTTACGCATAAAGTGCCCGTCCGCTGGGTGCAGCATTCACTCTGGGTCAGTAAGGGGCCGGTGTCCACTCCTTACAAACGACTGGAGTGTGGTGTAAAAGTACCATACGACAGCATGCCAGTACATCATAAGTGAGTGCAACTTACATTGGCCTATTGTATGATACACTTTCCACGCGCACAACAGTTGTATGCTCCATTATCAACTACCGTATGTCCCTTAAGGTGGCCGTATGAAGCTCAATGGAACTGCAAGACACACCCTTAAGATGTGGCTGCTCCTCTCCATGGTCACAGACAACCTATGAACCCGTAGCACCCATACAGGCTACCCCCATAGGGGTGCATGTGACTAAAGCTTAGCTCTAGCCCTGCGTCAAAGTGAGGGACAATCCTCTGTGACCTCCACAGGACAAAAATGTCTTTGGGTAAATTTTGAGCTTATATTGCTATTAGAACAAAGCTTTATAGCTCACAAACAGCAAAGACTTTTTTCAAGGGCTTAAGGTAAATTAGTTAGCACTATTTCCTCTTAATTAAACAGACTCCCCTCTTCATTCACCCAAAAAGGACAGTGGGTTAATGAGTATGACAGAGGGAATCCTTGCCTCTGTGAGTGCACTGTGAAGGTTATTTCATATTTATTGTTTTGAAAAATCACAAACAGAAAATCACTTAACATTTCAATTATAGCAAATAACCTAGCACAAATAAGGGGCAAGAGCGACTTTCAATCACATACACTTTAAATACACTACATAAACTAAAGAAAAGTAATGCACTTGAACATACACACAAACACACAAGGATTGAGAAGTGGAGATGAGGGAAAATAGGAAAACAAAAGGCCATGGATATAAAAGAGAGTGTAATACAAATGCAGGAATGGATTAAGTGTGTGTGTGTGTGTGTGTGCGTGTGTGTGTGTGTGTGCACGTGACTGAAAGAGAGACACACAGAGAGATAGAGAGAGCACATGACATTTGCATCTATAGCTCTCCAGCAGCTTTGGTCTTCGCTGGTCCTCATCTGTATGTGCATACTGAGTGAGCCCAGGTGATGCATATGGCACAGAGGTCACACCAGAAAGGGCAAATTTTGAAATGAAGCCAACACAAAAGCACATGAGCACGTGCATTCTGTCTTGCACGCGTCCAATATAAGCACATGTGAGGCAAATGCATGCACAGCTGCATACGCAGACACTAGAGGGGTTAACTGTATCAGCTTGGTGAATGGAAAAAATAAAAAGAGTGTGGGCTGGTGTAACAAGAGAAGGCAACTGTCTAAGACTTCTAAGGCTGGCTGTTAGTCACAGGGACCTGTGAGGGTTACTAAGGTTAAACAGGGAGAAAAAGAAAGAAAAAACTGAATTTACATGATGAGTTATAAGCTAATGGATGGTCCCTTTGTGAAGTCTGCAGGGTTTTATTTCTGCTCTGGGATGGGACTTTGTATTTATGCATGCATATTCATCTTACCTGATGCATCCAGTCTTGTGTTCCTTTGCTGGTGTCCTGTAGCCAAATATTGTGGCTGGAGTCAGTAAGAGCAACAGCACACACTTTGTTCTTCACCTGAATCTCCCTTTGATTCATCTGACAAAAATAAAAAAAGCAAAAGAAACTTGCATTAGTTCCTGCATGTTAATAACTTGGCATCTGCAGGTAAGTGGCAAATATAACTTTGTTTTGCTTCATGAAATAACAGAAGTAAATTTAATAAGAAAACAATTTATGCGATAGCAAATATTTGTTAAATAAAGAAAAAAATGAACAATGACATTCTTGTGCCAGTTGACTTTTCATGAAAGCAAAGCTCAGTAGACAGCTTTATAACCTGAGGACACAGATTCAACCTAGTCTATAGCATGATGTTAAAAAGTGCAATATGAAAGAGCATTGCTCCACTGTAGCGTGTCCTTGTCACGCTCTGTGCAAATACCCTTCCCTGCGAACATTCCTATACCTTGGTTCCCATTCTTAATACCCTTTTCCTTCACATGTCACAAAGACACGTGGCGTTTTCTAGCCAGCCTCCCTATCCCCTCTCTGAATGCCAACACCAAGAAAAATGTCACACAAAGGACTTGTTACTGCACTGCAATAGACTCCCCACACGGCATTTCTGACCCAAAGGAGCGCCGTGGGTTGTGAACAAGCTGTTGAAGTAAAAAGGGGGAATAAAAAGGAGAGTACTTACAACGTTAGGTTAACAGTCACTTACATTAGATGTTTAGCGGAGCAATGCACAGACTGGTTATTCGATTAGGGCTGCAGATGAACAGCATATTTTGTGACAATGACAATGACAATAAATGACATAAATAAAGTAAGATTTTAAATTACACTGGCATGTAGTAAAAAAAATCTTATATCCTGTTTGTAACCTCTGAATTTTTGTTATACTATTGTCGCATTGTTTTGAAACAGTTTTAAACTATTTACCTTTTTTAAGTCGACTTTCCTTATACATGAAATTACTAACTAGAAAACTAAAATAAATCTCCTGACTCCTGTGACATTACTCCTTCATTACGACAGGTTTCATTGCTGCAGTGCTGACAAAGACACCCAGAGAGCAGCCGTAGTTTTGGAGTTAACAAGTAATGATTCCTGGAGAGAATGCTCTTTGCAGTGTGGCCCTAAACCACAGTAATTTTGACACTCTCTGTGTCTTGTGTTTTACAAGCCACAATGACAACTGTGGTTAGCTGCATACTGAACACATAATCCAACTTGCACCATAATTTACAAACAGTTGGTGTCGTGAGGCCATGAAGATATAAATCTGAGATGTTTTATGATCTGACTCATCATGTTAGCTTGTGTGTTAGTGTTTGCTTTGTATTGTATTTGCAGAAGTTAAAATGTGCTAATTCCACATGCAACTGCAGACAGCAGTTTTTACAAGAGAGGAAGCCAGATGTTGTGGTCAGTTGTGTATCGGACAGAGAAAAAGGGAAGAAATTTGTGGAGCAAACATGAACACAAAACAAGACTCAGAAAAAAAATCCTAAAGGAGAAGATGGAGAAAAAAAATCCCAAAAACATTTATGAATGCCACTTTAAACCTTCATGAGAAGAATCCTTTATGTTCTTCGACAGATAAAAAAAAATAAAGTTAGACCATCTGGTCAACATCCAAACTTCATCCACAAACCTAATGGTATATTTCATAGAAAGAGAAGTTTTTGCATGACTGTGTGCCCCCAAGTCACAGGAACTCTCATTACCATCCATCCATCCATTTTCTAAATCCACTTAATCTCGGGACATGAGGATTGAGCAAGAAATCAGGATCACAAGGTTGCTGGAGCCTATCTCAGCTACTGTTGGGTGAAAGCAGAGAACATCCTGGACAGGTCGCCAGTCCGTCTCAATGTCAGACAATCACATTCTCACCTAGCCACAATTTAGAATCATCAATTAATCTATGAAGCATGAAACCGGAGAGCCCGAAGAGAACCCGCTCATGTACGAGGTAAACATGGAAACACCACACAGTAAGGTCTCCGGATTTGAACCAGGGCCTTCTTGCTGTGAGGCAAGAGAGCTAACCCCCACACCAATGTGTAAACCCCTAGCATCACCAATAATCAAAAAAATTATGATATCAGTAAACATTTGGCCAAACTTTATTAAACAAATAATATTTAAAAATAGTTTTCCAAAAAACTTGTCCACGTTTGGAGCTGTTTTCAGGTTTGTGTCTCTTTAAGTATTTTCCCATGGAAAAACCTCCAGTTATTTTTATTTTGGTCATGAGTTACTTCATTTTTGTAAAAGACAAAGATGCGATGTGTGCAGGCTGTATGTAGACAATGAAAAAAAAAACATGCCTATTAATCATGTTTATTTATCAGGACATGGAGTTGGAATTTGCAACAAGACATCATTTAACAGCATGCTAAGCTAATCTCTGGTAGAGATAAATACCTTATTTCTCTCCTCTCCCTGTGATGCTCCCTTGCTCATGACTGCTTCGCTGAAGCTACATCTAAACACCAGCAATAATAAAGACAATTATTTAGGCCTTTGATAATTATGTGTCAAAGACAGTGAAAGCCACAAGATAATTGGGCAAAAACTGAATGGTAATCCACAATGGAGTTCCCTGCGGGGAGACAGGCAGACTCATCCCTAGAAAGAATGCAGCGCAGGAGAAAAGAGAGAAACAGGCAAAGAGAGAAAGATGAGAGCTCTTTAAGGGGTCTTGCTCACTGTCAGACAGTTGATGTGAAAAGCCACAATTATACGCACACAGTGAGTGCAAATGGAGAACAGCAAAAAAAAGAAAGAAAAGAGAGAGAAGAAAACAAGGGGACACAGGGAAAATGACAAAAAAATTAACAAGGAAAAAAAAAAAGAAAAATACAGAGTATTAGTGTGGGCAAAGAATGGGCAGGGGCTAGCAGAAAGAAGTAGAGTGTGTATTTGTGTGCACGTGTGTGCGTTTGAAAGAGAGAAGCACCCTATGAAGATGCCAGTAAAGAACAAGGCTTATAATGTGGCTGCGTGGTTTGCTGCCAACAGCCACAGATAATCTAGGACTACCCACTGAGAACTGAAGCGCTGCTTAAATATTTGATTGATTAACTGTCCTGTTGCTGCCAGAAAATAAGAGGAGAGCATTGGAGAAGCCAGGGCCAACACAGAAAAAAAACAAATAAACAAACATGTATGTGGGTGCACACCGGAAGATTTGAAAGCACATGGCAAACTAACACACATACACCCCCAGAAATCCCTATCCGACAACATTGAAAAAGGGCACAAACAAACAAGCTTGAGCAGACTGAAAGCATGAGTGGGCTATGTGGTAGAGTCTAAGCAAGAGATAATTTGGACGTGGTCTTGTTGCAGCGCAGCGTTCAGTCCGTTTACCTTTACTATTTGGGGCAAAAACACACACAGCGCGCTCCTATCTGTTCATCCCTGGCTGTGAAAACATAGGCGGTTGGCCCCCCACGCTCTAACACCCTCCACAGGAAGAGACAACACCGGCGCTTCCTGTGGCTTTGAAGCGGCGGCCCCAGGTCCCCTGTCTGTCCCTAGCTTCCTTTGTCTTAACCACAGGAAGGAAGCCCTCTCCAGCACGAGGCCAGAGGCCTCCAGGGAGCAGAAGGGTGTGTGTCTGAGTATCTGCGACCTTTAATGGTGGAGAGTGTGCGGCCGTTTTCCCCACAGAGGTCATGTGCATTTACTCACAGGGATTTTTTTCCCCTCTCCAGTGCATGAACTTTGTCAATGGCGAGGGAGGAGAGGTGGAGCGAAAGAACAGGGAAAACTGCAATAACTTCCTCCTCTTTTTCCTCTTCCCCCTCGTGGCCGTTTGCCAAATGCACGATGAAGAGAAGACGAAGGGTGAAGGGGGCAAATTGCTAAACTGTTTGAGTGACAGCACCGAGCACTGGGTGCTGGGAGGCGGCGAGGGACCTCGTACGGGTAAAGGAGAACTCTACGTGTGCAAAAGCATGTGAACCATGTATGTTCGAACAAACACAAGTGCAGACACACAAACCAACGTTAGAGGGGTGGTGAGGAAAAGGAAGGCCAATAAATATTTACTGACGCAGCAGAGGTGGAGAATGGTTGTCGACTGTTGGAAACAAAAGGCAGAGGATGAGGAGCGGTGTGCCAGGAAACCTGCCGTCTGCAGGTTCTTTGCCCCGCTAGTGCCCATGGAAAACAAGAGGAAGACAGAAATAGGAGATAGGACAAAGAGAGAAAGGGAAGAGAGAATGGACAGAAGAAGGAAAGAAAGTACTGACAGATGGTGCTGTCAGTGGGAGAATATACTGACTTTTTTGTATTTCAATTGCAAAAAACTGATGCAGGCCTAATTTAAAAAAAAAAAAAAAGAAAAAGATTTTTTTTAGTCATTCTAATTGTGTTATTATTTTCCCCCCAACAAAGGAACACAAGCTCTGTTTAGTGACCCCTCACAGCTGGACTTCACTTCTCAGCAATTTTACTTTAGTAGCTTTTTCTCTGTGGACTACTTAGATCTAAAAAAGCCAAGCAGCAACGATAACAAAACAACAGCATATCATAGTTAGAAAGTCAGAATTTAATTACCCTCTCATTGACATTTGCACAGTGGTAAGTGATAATCACAACAATTGAATCAAATTGACTTTTTCAATGTAAACTGTTGCTACAATCATTAAGATGGAGTTTGGACTTGGAGCTAATTTGGGGCCTAGCAAGTACAAATATTGACTACAAAGAGTTTTTGTGTGGCAACAATTTAGGCAATCTTTTTTTTAGTGTTTTCAGTATATTTTGTGGAATTTGTCTCATGATGGATGACACATGTATAATAAACGGAGCTTACAATAGCATTTCTGAGTATTTATTTATCCAAATCAAAGTTATTCATGAGCACATGAAAAAATAGAGTTGGGAAAAACTTGTCCGGGTGAAATAGAAGCTACTACGGCAACCTACAAGCCCCTGCTCTGCTCCATTCTGATGCATCCACTTGTAGACAACTTGATCCATGTCCGTCTTTGTTTTCCTCATCTGAGTTGACAAATGGCTTAAGACTGTACGACTGGATAAATCTAATATTGCTTGACATTTTTGTTGCACCGGTAATGTTAGGTTGGGGGCATGACATGCTGTAAGCTAACAGGGGAGCGTGTAAACAGATTGATGTCGGTAAGTGGGGGAAGGCTTACTTTGTACCAAAAATCCTGCCCACAACTCAGAGCCTAATTTCTGATAAACTATTGCCACTCTGCAACAACTATGTCTTAAAAACTAACACAGTTTTTATCTTATTTTATTTTGTTTTAGCTAAAATCAGCATAATCATAACTAACAAACCACTGGGAATGCTTTTACAATAGACTTTAAAGAATAGGGATTGCTAGAATTATTATTTGGTTTTAAAAACTGCAATATTTAGTGATCATAGTTTTTTTCTGTCCAAAATAAAGTGGAAAAGTCCTTGTTTTGTATTAAGACCAGCTGTGACCACCTCATCCTTCTTGTCTATATTTTACTTTTGTTCTAAAAGTGCGTCTTTTGTCTTTCTTTATGTTTCCTAACCCTCCGGCAATGCTATAAAATAGAAACCTAACCTCAATATTTTCCCTTACGGTGCTGGGAGTTGCTGGCCCATTAAATCTTCCTTCCCATGTGTCAGCTTGCACATTTCCTCCGTGAAATTTTTGTTTAATTAAACTTTCTTAATGATTTATACGCTATAATAATAGCCATAAGTATTCCAGAGCAGGTTAAAGGGACAGCCTTTAAGTGTACATCAGGGGATGACCCTGTTTTAGCATAGTTTCAGTTGGGTGATTCTAGACTTGAAATGAGGATGGATAGGCTGAGGGAGAATGGGACTGACGGAGGGAGGTAGTGAATGAGAGGTCCTAACGAGGGTGGGTGGAGGAGGAGGCTGAGACCTTTGTGTTGTAACTCAGGGTGATACATCACTGAAAACCAAGGACTTGCTGGACCCCGGCAGGGAAGAGACAGCTCACTGCAGACGGACAGATACACATGCACAGCGCACACAAGCAGTAACCGGCAAAGGAGACTAACACAAAAACGTTGACAACTTCAGCCTTTATGGGCAGAAAGAAACGCACCAAGAAACCAAAGGAAGGGGGGGGGGGGGGGGAGTAGAAATTTAATGAAAACAGCAAAATTACATAAATAACAGACAATAAGAAGATCAAAAATAAATAAATAAATAAAATCGAAACAACAAAAAGGAATATTCTGGGACACATGCACACGCAGATGTTTGCTCTCTGCTGCCTCTCTGATGGTGAGGCTGATATGATTGCCACTTAGGAAATTAGTGTGTTTTCACACCACTCTGGGCTCTGCCAAAGCTAATGTGTTAAATATCCATCGGGTACTGCTGTCCATTTCTAAGATACACAGACACATGCAGCCTCAGGGGCCAATAAGCACTGATTCCTTGTACTAACCAGAGCCCAGAGTCGGCATCCAAGCCAACACATCTAAATTGGGGTTTAGTGAGAAAATTTCACAGGGCAATGACGCAGAATCTTAACTAAACTTTTCTAAATTTGTTTGGAGTAGGTTTGTAGCACAGCTAAAATTTAACTATGGTGTCACTTTTGCGCCTCTAGTAAAAAATAATAAAAAAATGTCTACTTGTTAATTCTTGAAATAACACTTTTTTTGCATCTATGTTACACACGTTCTTGTTTATGCCTCCAAAAATTCAACACAAAGTTAAAGCTCCCGTAGGTGTTTTCAAAAGGTATTTATCACATATTTTGGGGAACTGTTTTTCACCTTAGATGAGTGAAAAGAAAGAGAAGAAAAATTAAACCCAAATAAATGTGGATTTGCCTTCTGTCCCGCACATGAATGGAAAGTGAGGTGTAGTTACTTGTAGTGCTCAAAGCTGAGAACTTTGAGAAAAGTTTTGATAAAGTTTTGAAATTTTTTTGGTGGGGAAAGCTGGACAGACAAGAAGAAGGTTAAGGAAAATGATGATAAATGTTATTGCATATAACAGAAGAAAAAAAATAATAAAAGAAAATGGAGAAAAGAAGGGATGGCATTTCTGTGAACACCATGTTCCAAAGAGAAAACTACAAAAAAAGTCTACAAAAGTTAATGGCAATATATAATGGTCTTGAATTAGCTTCTCATTGCTACTAGCCATTATTTAAAGTCATTTTCAGAACAGAGAAGATGAGTGAGAAAAGGAAAAAAAGAGAAAGAGTTGTCAATGTAAAAAAGGACAAGTTGCAAAAAACTGCAAGTAAATATACCCCAAAAAATTATTTATATTTACAATTCTTAAGGCAAACTTTCTTTATGTCTTAAGTGGTTTCAACAATATGATGAGAAACAAGTGTATGGTCTAAAACAGCAACAGGAAAATTAACTATATTTTCAATTGACCCTTGGATGGACGATATTTATTCAAAACAATTAAATTAAAAAAAAAATTTTTCACCCCTTGACGCCTATTGATGCAGATATGCATCAAACAATTTTGGCTCTAAAATTACCTTAATATTGGATCTACATGGAAGCAAAAACATATGTGATTTTTTTTTAATAGCTGGAAATAAATTCCGACGTCAAGCAACACTTGTTTCAAAAATTATTTAGAAAAAAAAATAACAGTGGTTTTTGAGATATGCGTGAATCAAATTGATGGAGATTTTTCATCATTCTTATTTGAAAATTAAAAAGACAAAAACTTTGTAGTTTTTTTTAAGAGTAATTTATAAAAAAGATTTTACATAGCAACAACTGGGTTGTTTTTTTTTTGAGCAAAGAACATTCCAATTTCAGTTGTCATTAGAGTTTTGAAAAATTCATGGAGACTATTTCGACAATGAATTAGAAGCTAAATTTAGCAAAACAAAGCAAACAACATTTTGCCCTTTTTAGAAGATATTGTTGATTAAAAACAAATGCTGAGAGGAACATGAGGTGTTCAAATACACACATCGAAGACACAATTCAGTACAAAGCATATTATTAATCTTGTTAAAAAAAAAGCAATTAAATCAAAGTGGTTTAGACCCTGGAGCTATGAAGACCGCCAATTTTGCTGGAAATGCCACTGAAGATTACAGTTGGGTTTGTGGATTTCATGAACCCTCTTTTTGATTAGGGAGTCAATTATTTCTTATTACTAAAGATGCTATTTTAAAAGACCTTGTCAGTCAATCATATTAAAAGTCCTGGAAAAGCGTGAATAAACCATTAAAAAATAACAGTGGTTGGAAGTGTGCCTGCGCGAGCTGATGCCTCACTGACCCTTTTTCTAACTCAAACTCCTTCTAGTAGCAAAATTACATTTTAACTGTTGAACCTCTGTCAGCTTTTGCCTGCGCTTGGTAATTAGAGCACCCAGAGAATGCATTAGAAGATAATATGTATTTATTTGTTTATTTCTGGGACAGGGGCTGAAGGTACGTTTAGATGTAATTATTATCTCGAAATTTTTTCAATGATGCTTCTTAAGCTGTACAAGTCACTGTGTATGCAATGCCCATTCATACTGAAGGGCAAAAGATATACACGGTGTGTGCGTGTTGAATCCTGACAGGTGAGCAGGGCCCACTTCTCCCATCTTTTTGTGCTATGTTGGGTTCGACCCGTCTGAACAATAAGGCTGCGTTATTGTGCCCAGCCTCAACCTTCTACCAGCAACAAGCTGCATGCAGCAGAACTGCCAATTAGCACCGTCAAATGCAACTCATCCGTTGTCTGTTGGAATACATTTAAAACAAATATTAAAAGAAAATGGGGGAAAAAAATCAGTTAGTCTTATATATAACCCAAAGCAGGAGAAGACTAATGGGTGTATGGGAAATAAGGATCTGATCACAATGCAGTGTGAGCTGTACATAAAAGACAAAGAAAAAAAGGGAGTAAAACTTTGTTTTTGCAGAAGTGAAGCAACCAAAAGTGGGAGAGACAGCAAATATAAAGACTTAAATTTATTTATTTTTATTTCCTTTAACTAGGAGCTAGAGCAGATCATTATTTGAGCACGGTTTCACCTTCAAAAGGCAATTAAGGTCCCTTTTCTCATTCACAAGACTTGGAAAGAAAGGACCCAGGCTCCTCTAAGTTTATTTTGTTTTTATAACAGGCTAAAACTCACCCAAACTCCCTGTTGTGGTTTGGCTACCTTTTGTCTAACTTATAGGCAGCTGAGACATTACGGGTTGACCCAGTATGACATGGTAAGAGAGACATGGGAGGGGGGAGCCTGTCATAAAGAGAAGGTCTCTGAAGGCCGGAGGTGAGCAGAGGTTACTGTGAGATGACTGCCGCTCGTCTCGGTGCTCCAAGCCCTTTTTATTAACCCACACCCCTAGGTTCAGCAAACAGTAACGGGGGGGTGGAGGGGTGATGGGGGGTGACATAGTGAGGGCAGGGGAATGTAGATGGGTGTAGTGCCCACCAACTACCCTCTGCCTGCTCAGGTTCCTGTCTGCCTGCCTGATTGCAGATCTTTGTCATGCTTTATAAACAAGGGACAGCTTTTAAAGGAAATGCTAGCACAAACAGGGGACTATGCACAGAAGAAGAAAAAAATAAACCTTATATGACAACCAAAAAAGGAAGATTGTTAAAAGAAATGAGGAGTAACAAAGGACAGGCAGTGCCCCCTAGTGTTTTCATCAAAGAGAACTCAAACCATACCAACTGGCCCATAAAAAATCAAATAAATCAATAGAAAAATTAAACGTGAAGAGGCTAAATATATGAAAAAATGTATTTATGAAAGGCACAGGAAGGGGTATTGGTAAGAAAGAGGGGGCACAACAATAATGAAAGGAAAGAGAGAACACAGAAGAAGATGCTTTTAGTTATCAAGAAAATAAGAAGAGGGAGTAGCAGGTGGGTCTTGTATGAAAGCCATGGCCAGGGGTCTGGAGAAATCCCTCATAGCCTTCTAGAAGAAAATTCCTTTGAGGCTCAGATGTATCTCCGTACTACAAGCCTCTTTAACAAAGGACTGGTCAATTTCAACAAATACAAACCTAAAGGTCAACCTACAAGATAGATGAGAATATTCATTCATGTTTGCATGCACATTTTGACTCAGATTCTCAATATGGAATGAGGTTTTCCAGACGGGGGCCCGCACATTCAGCTCTGAGCCGGTAACACTTCAAAAGGGGTCTCTCACACACTCTCTTTCTCCTGTCTTTGGGGTGTTTCAAAACCTCATCGTATTTCACAGCACATAAAGTCTTAAAATGGCTCATAAAACAGTTCATCTCTTTTGACTGTGGCATTTTAAAGCAAAAATAATTAAATATGTTTCAGTGGAGATACATAACTAACACATACTGGAGGCAACGCCATAAAAGATTCAAAGAAGGATTTCATTGGGTATTGGAGGCTATGCAATCAGGGATAAATGAACTGAATAGACAGTGTGGAATATGACGAGTTTAGAGGGCAGAAAAACATGAACTGTCCGTTTTCTTTTGCAGCTGCTACCATTCGCATGTGTTCTATTTAAAAACATGCACAGAAAACTGCCAAACAGCAGGTGATACACATAGAAAACCCTTTGAAACAGGTCTACGAAAGGCTATCACCCTGGCACTAAAGATTCGGAAAGGGCAATGATGGCAAAGAATTCATTTCAGATAAAAGCAGAAAGCCTAAAGAGGTTGCAATCATGAAGGCAGATGCAGAATTGGAAAGAAAACAGAAAAACATCCTCAACAGAGGAAAAGAAATGAGGACTACAGAAGCACAGAAAGCAACAAAAGCATCAAACTTTCACCTAGAAATGTCAGAGTTCACTAATATTCTGTGCCTTGTGACTTTTCCAAGAGAACAGTTTCACCGCTTCCATTTTTCTCTTTTCCAATTCTTTCTGTTTCTCACAGAATGAGGACGTTCACAGTAAAAGAAAACAAGCAGGCCCAAACCGGATTCAGAATGTTTCACCCATCTAACAATGTGTATCCCCACATTGACGATTACTCTGCTACTTTATTTGTATATTATAGAGTTAACAGAGGGTGGGGGTTAGGGTTGTGCCGATGGACGATATCATCGTCCATCGTGATGGGTGATTGACATCCCGATGGAGAGACCACCATCGTGATGCCACGCCCCCGCCACGTTGCGCGTCGACACCATAAAACGCGGTTACATGTACAAAATATCTTGATGGGATCAATGGTCGGATTAGAATCCAACCGTGTACATGGGCCCAGAAAAATGTTTTCAGAATATAAAAACGTTCACTAAGGTCACACTTTCCGTCGGAATAAATCATTCGCACATGCGCAGTAGGGTTCGAAAACCGGAAGGATATAAATTCCGCCGAGCGGCTTTTTTTTCAAACTTTATTGAATGTAACAATTCAATACAAAACAATGTTAAACAGCGCCGAGCGGCTATACATTGACATGTCAGCTCGGTAAAATACGAGATGATCTTCTAAACGTGCTTTTAATAATGTTACGGTTATTATGAAACACCTGTTCGCTCATCATTTGAATTTTAATCCGTGTGGTCAGTGCTTTTTCTGAACGAAGCCAGGATTAGCAGTATGCTAACACGGGCTAACAACATTAGCTTTGGGTGGTGCTGCTTGCTGGCTGCACGTAAACATGTAAGAATAACATCAGCCTTTATTTAGTCGGGACACGACTGGAAACACAAATCCGCGTGATTGTTTGAATGTTTTCTAAGGACTGAGCGACATTTCTGCTTTGAAGCTCAAACCGCTGTGTGTGCTGACGATCTGTGCTCAGACACACACTTTTAGACCCGGTTCTGAGTTCGGTTGCTTGTACCCCTAGAGCTGCGGGACGGATCGCAGTCTTAAATCTCCCTCACATACCGCTCATGTACCCCCCCCTCCCATCAAACACAAAGCTTTAAGTCCACACTCCGCCGGTCCACTTCACTAGTGAAGTGCGGGAGCGGACTACTTCTTTTCTATTTTGTTTGTTACTTTTTTTGTTAAAGTCACTTCCCTCAGTTTATACTGGATCATCGCGGATTAGTCATTAGTTGGGAAATAAAATGAAAAAGCAAAAAAACGAATAGCAGTTATATAAGAACGAAAAATGTAAAAATACCCCCCCCCCCCCCCCCCCCCGACGATGTCATCGTCCATCCCGATGGTTGACAGCAAACATCGTCAACGGCCAATTTAAGGGACATCGCCCAACCCTAGTGGGGGTGACATGTGAATCATTTGAGCTGTCAATATGTCATCTTCCACACATTCAAACATCACGACTAGCACTTGTCTGCTGAAGTGACCCAGGTCACAACCAGCTGACACACCGAGCCGCAGCGGGTGAAAGTCTGGAAATGCCAGAGCAGCACCGCAGAACATGGCAAAGTTACTGCAGGATGTGTAAGAAAACACTTTTGATGAGGAGAATTCATTTAGCCCTTATTTTTGCTAGTGAGATTTGTTAAGAAGTTTGGGGAAAAAGAGACAAAAGTAAAAGTAGTAGTGTGAAGTAGGGATACGTGAGGTCAGACTCATGTGAGGGACTGCGAAAACTGGCAAACAAAAGCTGCAGCTCTAGAATGATGTTAGGTGTAAAATTTGGAAAAAGTGAGTAAATTAGAAAGGAAATTGAATCAGGAAAAACAACAGGCAAAAGAATGTCTTCCTGGGCACGATAGCAAGTGAGAAGCGGTGAAAGAACAGAAAGTGTCAAAAGAGGTTCAGAGGTGAATGAGAGATATAAAAAAAAAACTAAAAAAAAAATAGGCAGTGATGTGACCGTATTAAAGCAGGGGCAAGGGGTAAAGCAGGAACAGGAGAGTTTATTTCTTATTGAGGACGACAGTCAAAGGCAACAAATAAAAGACCTGACCGAAAGAAAAAGTAGGCAGCCGTTTCTGAGGAGAATGAAATAGAGAAAGAAAGAATGAAAGTAGGAAAGAGAGAGGGGAGCGAGACCTTGCCACCGAGGCGATGAGCCGGGAGGACAGAGAGAGGCAGACAAAGCTGCACGCAGCTCACACAAAGCAGAACAAAGAGAAGAGGTGCATCATGGGAATCTGAGCCTTGACACTCGGCTGGACAAACACGACATGCAAAAATAAAATAAAAAATAAAAAACAGAAAAAAATGCAAACAGATCAGCTCTAATTCAAAACCTCAATTTTGTATTTTTTAATGTTAAAAGGAGAAGCTGCAACTCCTACACTTTAAGAATTATGAAATAAAGAATTAAATAAAATGTTAGAATGTAATCAGAATACCAAAAGCATTGGGGTCTATCAGCAATCTGTAAAAGCTAAAGTTTTTGTTTTATAAATTGGAAAAATAGAAGTTGCTTCAAAAGTTAATTTAAAAAAAAAACTCTTTAATGTAAAAAGATCAATGTCTATTAAAAATATTTGGAGGGAAATTATGACTGTTGGAACAGTAATGAGTAGGGAACAAAACTCAACAAGGAAGAGCTTAGTTGCGCAGTGACTGGTTACGCCACAAGTCATAAGATCAGCACCGCTTTGAATTTAAGATGAACCACATATTTCTGCAGTGATTAAAATTTACATGCAGCTTTATGTTAATGTATGCATTGCAATATAGCCGGAACTGTACAACCCAAATCTGGGATACATAATGGTACGGCTAAATTGCAACAAAGAAAGGATTATTATATTGATATATTTTTATATATAACTTTAAAGAAAACAATCTTTGTTATGTTGTCTCTGATGTTTTCATCTATCTGCTATGACAGATGGATGACTCTTCCTTGGCTCTGTCTGTCTCTCCTGCCCCCGTCTCTTTCAGTCGCTCTTTCTTCCTTCAGCAGGTCTTACAGACCAGAGCTGCAGCTGAACTCTGAGTAGCACTGTCTCCGGGAAAAAACAAAGTGATCAATGTGAGAAGGCACGGGGCGCTCATGGACAGGGCAATCAATGGTGGAAAGAACCTTGCCCAGGGCCTTATGCAAATGGAGGCACGTCCTGTAACCTCAGGAGTGAACATGCGCAGTAGATCAATGGGACGAGGGTAGAACCTTACAGCAAGATCATCTTCAGCCAGTAAATATGTAATGATGAATCCCTCAAGATTTAACTGAACTCAAATGAACTTTGTCTACCTTGGTGTCTTATTTCACAAAAAAGGCTTATAGGATTCTGTTTAGAGAAGCTGGGATACATGATGGACAGAGCAGGACGAGAGTTACAATAGGTACTGCAAAAACATGCTTTCTTTAGCTCCTATCCATCTTGGAGAAAAAAAAAAGTAAAGAAGAATTTCATATTGATAAAATAAACTTCAATAACATAGCATCTAATAACTTAATTCAAAAACAAAGACAGTCTGATTTATGTAGCAAAATGTAGCTAGAAAGCTGTAATCTGAATGGCTGCTATTACCACACCAACCACAGTCACAGCAATCTTGTAGCAGGAAAAGCAGCACTCACAAATTTGATAGCAACTCTATCGGTGCCTTTAAAGCTGCCATGTTTGTAGCATCCAAACTATTTAAGCCAATAACTATTAAGAAAAGTCCTCATCTAGCACTTTAGAGACGTCAATGTCGTGAAAGGAACAGCACTGTAAACCAAGTCTTAAAGTGAGATAAAGACACTTACTTTAGATTTTACAAACTGACACCAGTTGGCATTCTGCATAGCACTTTTTATTAAATGATTAATTGATATTTCAACAAGACCTTGTATAAGGATAAAAGAAGCAGACTGCAGTGTGACATCCGAAACACATTCTCCATGAGGTCAAGGTCAATTTTTGTGAGATTATTTGCTATATTGGATAGTTAGCTAACCTAATAATGTTTCAAGTTTAAACTTTCTATTACTATTAAAAATTGACTTTTAACCCTACATTATTGCTTACTTGTATCCAAGTGTTTCTTTTTTTCGAGTATTCTAAAGGTGAAGTGTTAATGAGAACTAAGTGCTCAAATAATAGTCACCACAAATAATCAATGTAACTTGGTCGAAATGCATCTGAACAGTGTATCGCAGAGACATAATTTGTTACCTGCAGCATTTTTTTTGTTTATTAAGAATGTTTCACCTCTCTTGTCTCTGGCCCACATCTCTTGTTTTCTGATTTAAAAACTAAATAAGATGCATTTACATATAAACTCAGTTAGGATTATAATTTCACAGGTAAAATCAGTCAACTGACTGAAAATAATCCAAGTATTGCTGGAAATGAAGGAATGAAAACAAATAAGTCTAAAATTTACTTTTGTGCTGCACAAAGTTAATGAAAGGTTAAACTCACTGGTAACTGATATAAATTATAGGCCTATTCTTGGAACAGCTAAAGCAAAACAATGCATAAAAAAATAAAGAAGAAATAATTATGCAGGAACAGGATGGCAACAAGGCCAACAAACTATCCAGTAACAGATTCTTAAAAAAGCCAAGCAAATGATCATCATGATTTTGCACAGCTTGGTACTCATTTAAACTTTAGGCAGATTAACAAAGACAGCATCCAAAAATGTGACTTGAGTGGAATGAAGTATATCGCAGACAGATGTGAAATGTTAAGAAAAAGATCAATATTGGCTCTGTATGTTCTAAAATCTTGATTGTCCCACGACTGTGTGATGAAGATGATATGATAAGGCAAAAATAATAATAAAGACAATAAACTAGGGGGAAAAAAATTCATTGACAATCTCACAAAATATTATTTCCCTTGATACGCAAAGAATAGCACGAGAGAGACAAGGGGTGAGTAAACTATTTTCAAACCCCCCTCCCCCCGTTCCTTTCTAACACCACAAATGCAATCTAGAAACCAAAGATGCTTCTGAAATATAGAGAGAAACACCAACAAAGGTGAGAATAATGGCAAGGTATTGAAGGGGAATACTCCACAAAGCCTATTGTACGAGTATCCTTTTCAGGCTGCAAACCCACTGTAATTTTGTCTGCGTCATCTGCTTCTAGTCACAATGCTGCACTACAGCTTTGAAATGGATGGCAAATGAAGGCCATTTGTACATAATCATAGCAGATAGAAGAATTCAGAAGCCCCTACAATGTGTTGTGGAGGTGGAAAGAAAGACCTTGGTCCATCTGTGGCAGCCAGTGGGGCTATAAGGTTTGGTTGAGTTAGGGGGGGGGGTGCCTTTTATTTATTTACTTATTTATATATTTCCCGAGAAACCAGAAAATCAATTCAAATCTAATCAGCTTGCTAGCAGTGACATTTAAACAGTTCAATTTACATCCTTATGTTAAGAAGAAAGAGGCTTTCTAGGATCCCATTCTTTCACAAAGAAATTAGACAGCTATATTTCAGCCGCCTAATAGAGCAAACATGGTGTAGCTGTGCTGAGAAAGCAGACATGTATTCTTACAGTGTACAAAGGGCAATGCATTGTAATTCATTATGAGTGGAGCACAAAAACACATAGATAATATACATAATACCAACAGGGCTAGAAAACAGCATGATATGCATGCAGTATGGAGTGCAGGCACAGATTACTGTGTACCAAAGCATATGCACGCATAAAAACCACACATACACATTTAGTCTGGGCCAATAGTGTATGTCCTTAGGGCTGCTGTCCTGCTGAGAAGGCTGGCAGGCACTTTTGTAATGGTGGTCCTTTTGTTTCACATCAAACAAAACGCCACAGCTTTGCATACGGCTTCACTAATTTCTGCTAGTGTGCCCCAGCTATTTATCATCCCCTCTCGATCTCTACTCATCTGCTCCTTTAACGTGCTCTGATAGCTCCTTTCATCAGGCTGTTATGGTCCGAACGTTACACGCTTCTTCAATGTTAAGGCTGACACTTCAATGTGTTGTACTGTATATATGTCCACGCTGAGTCCTTATCTTTCCTTTTTAAATTTGACACAAACCAAGAAGAACCAAATGTTGCAGTTTCTCCAAGGGGCAGATTGCAGAAAGAAGCAATTCTACATTGACTTCTATGCAAAAGTCGGACTTTACACCCAACAAACTATGCAGATTCTGGTTTTCAAATCAAATGTTTGTGTTTGTTGCTTCATTTAATATTTATGACAACTTTGAGGGTAGTGAATTGTTTTTCTTTTTTTTTTTTCAATCACCAATTTTGATTTAATTAAAGCTTAAATTTGTGCACTTTTAAGGACGTTATCTGTTTGGTGTACCCAACAGAGCTTCAAACTTTACTTTGTTCCGCCCACCGTTCGTTTATTGAGGTCCGCAGAGTAAACTCTAGTCAATATGGTCTTCCCACTTTAAACTTCTAGGAACCCAGCAGGTGATGTCAGAGGTTATCCATCCAGGGTATTACAAATCTTTGGATCATGCATACAAACACACAGAATCGGACAAACACAGTGCAGTACAATATATATCCCAACAGACATACACAAAGGAGTAAAAGATGACAGACATGCAGGACACTTAAGGACAACTCTATCTATCTATCTATCTATCTATCTATCTATCTATCTATCTATCTATCTATCTATCTATCTATCTATCTATCTATCTATCTATCTATCTATCTATCTATCTATCTATCTATCTATCTATCTATCTATCTATCTATCTATCTATCTATCTATCTATCTATCTATCTCTTTGCTAACTGCAAGTTTCTCTCCATCAACATTAAAAGGCTCACCATTCTATACCGGACCATACTAGACCGGACTGTCTCATACCACTCAGTGGAAACAAGGCGTTAATAACCCCTCCCGTTCTAAACGGAAAGTACCTGATTGCTTCAAGAAGCCAAAACACAGAATTTGATAAAGGCTTTTGAAGGTCTTTGCATTAGAACCTGTAATGCAGACTTTCAGATCAAACTTTTATTATAAGAAAATACATTGAAGCGTATTAAGTGTATTATTTAGCACATGTAAAAGAAAATTGAGTATCCCATTTAAAATGGCATTTCATATTTGCCATAAAACTAAATTGTGGTAAAGCATTTTTAAGCTTAAAATGCAATACTAAAACATGTTAAGATATGCACAGGTTTCTAGAATAAAAAAAGTAAGAATGAGATGTATGTTTAGTGGTGCTCAAAGTTCATCGGACAAAAAAATGGATATTGGATAATGGATATTTTATTCAGGTCTAAACAACAACAAAGCAATGGAAAGTTTTCTTTAGATTCAGTGCTCTTACTGAGTCAGTAATCAAATTCAAGGTTTTAAACAAGGCACCTTTTAGTCACATTTTTCCATTAAATAGAGAGCGTTTGATAATCTGTATGCTGGCAACATAAAGTAAACATATCTTATGATCAAGGCTGTGCTTGAAGCTTTCATGCAAGACTTCCAAAGTAATATTTTAACAATAGGAAACAACATTATTTAAGTACTAAGTGAAAGTTTTAAATGTGTTACATTGCCTGCTGTCAAAAAGGCTCTTTGTTTGTTTAAATTCACACCAATGATCAAGTTTTTCAAACATAATTTATAACAATAATCAACAGATATACATTAGAGCATTAATACTTCAAGTCTGGACAAAAGAAAACATATTTAATCAAATTTCTGCACTTTGGTGCCCAAAGGTCTACTGCCTACTGCTACAAGTCCTATCAACACATCCTCAGAGCTGTTTTAAAACACTCTTAACACCAGCGAGGATCCAAATCACTAGGTTAATTTACAAATACTGATATTTTTCTTTTTATTGGTTTTTTAACATAATGAACAATCTCAGATTGTTCATTCTCCTAAACTAATGTTGCGTTGTTGCCTAATTTAGATTCTAATCTTTAAGAGTTTTATAGCAGAAAAAAACTTTACTGTTTTGATGGTGACTACTATGGCTGCTTGTTACATAATTGGAAGAGAATTTAAAATGAAATAAAGTGTGGAGGCATTGCATTGACATAATTTGCCACTGTTGGATTTTTAAAATGAAGTCTGCAGAAGTCTCCTTGTGATTGGTCCATTTAATGTAAAGTGAAATAGAAAAATAGTAGTGACACATTTAAAAACTGTTCATAAAAAAGAGTGCAGCTTTGATACGTGTTATTATTAAAGCCAACTGCCTATGACCCTAATGAGATATGTTCCAAAAGGATGTTTTATGAAACGTGAAGAGGTCAAACACACACAAGTAGTTTTGCATTTATGTCTGGAAATGCAGTAAAAGGTCCCAAGGGCAACTGGAAACATTAATTTTCAAACAGGACCGTGCGTTTACTGGGCTTTTACCATGCCAGTTGCGGAACTGTAGAGACCTCATACAGACCAGGAGTCCAGCACATAGGACAGAGGGCAGGGTTGGCATCAATCCTGATGTATCACCACAGAAAATAAAAGGCTTAAAGAAGTCAAAGAAGAAAAAAAACATTTCTGAGTCTCCAAATGAGCATGAATGCCTCAACACACAAATATTAATTTACCCTAAAATAAAGCTTACTGTATTGTAATTTAAAAATGGTGTGACAAAGAATAATGCTTACATCTATTTGAGCTTAAAACAGAAGGCTATTAAGTCTGTAGATTGCTTTTAGCAGGTAGATTCACTATAGTTAGGAAATGTTTAAGCTCTTGTTTTGGGGACGCAGGGTGGCCAGCTGGTCGGAAATCACAGATTTATCTATTGACATACAGATGGATACTTATATAACATCGTATATAAAGCTGTCCAATCCTATACAATGAGAATTCTCAGTTTGAGACAGGGCGGACAGAAGGAGAGATGATTGCAGGGTCATCAGTCTGACTCTATATGTGCTATATTCTGTCTAAATTTTTCTAGAAAAAATCTTTTTGGATACGACATGCAACCTGCAATCACAATGTGTTTATATTATTCTTTATGACATTTACAATCTCCATTTTGTCTATAGCTTGTTAGTATTATTAGAGGACAACGGGATTGCTGGTTTTAAAGAAAATGTTGGATAACTTCGGCTGCACAATCCAAACTCCTTTTGAAAATAATAAGATGAAATAAAAGTCTGGCCAAGAACAAAACAGAAAAGATTCTTTAATAACTTAATACTGATACAGAATGAAGAACGTGAAGGTAAGATGCAGAAAGAGCAAGCAGCCTTTCTCTGCACTGTCAGCCTCTTTCTCATTTACACTCCTATTCAAAGAGAGTTTGCAATGCTTTGATGTGTCTATAATTAGTCAGCACACACTGTGAAATGTTTTAAAGAATCAAATTGCACTGGAACACTTAAGCAAACTAAACAGGAGTCTGAAATGCTTCACAGCAAAGGGGGGCAAGCAGGAGAAATTAATGCTGGGCCTTTTTGATGTGCTTGATCACAAATATATTTATTAACTGCAAAGGGGGAGTAGTAATTAACCCAGAGACAGCCGGTTTGCTCGGGGTCCTCTCTAATGTCAAATGGTGCATTCAACACAGCTAAGCTCTCCAGTTGCCCACATAGCTGCAAGCCCACCCTAATGGTTCAGTTTCTCAACAATTAAGAAGACATGGTGCAAGTATATGTAAATGCATAGTTGTGTGGGCATAAGTGTTTTTATGCTAAAGGGTGAACCAAGCAACAACAACATACAGTAGCTTATTTAAACCATGTGTTTCTGTATATTCAGCAAAATTGATTTGAGAAAGAAAGAATTAAGTACGTTCTAAGTGAAATTCTGAAAAAATAAAAATAAATGGGTTAGTGTTTTTTAATATTTTGAATATCCATATATCACTTATCTTCACACAAAGTTTACATACTGCACAAAGGAGTTGAGGGCAGTAAAAAAGAATAGTAAATTATTGCTACTGTGAGGAAAAAGAAGGTGAACTAATGCACAGGAGAAGCTGGTGTTGCCTCAAGAGAAATCTCATGTGGCTTATTTGAAAATGGGTCTCCAAAGGCAACACATATATCTGTTTTGATGTCAATGTTACCATCTAATACAGCCTGCATTCTATTTATATATGCACATACCGTGTGCGCATGTTGGTAAAAGTGTTTTTTTATATGACAAGGACAACATATAAAAGAGAATAGTTAGAGGCTCGCTGACGCCTTTGTGCGCACACAGACACAAATATACAATAACAGAGACAGAGGGAGAAAGAGTCTGAAGAAAACACAGACAAAAAGATACGAATAGAGAGAATAGCAAGCCTTCGTCACACAGTGAGAAAGCCCAGGAGATTGTGGAGCTGTCACGGACAAAATGCTGCATGAATATTTATCAGCCAAATTAAAATTACAAAATACAAAAAAAAAAGTAGGTGAAAAAGATTCGATGAGAGTATTCTGGTAAATATGTATGGCAGAAGTCTCCACCTAATTCCCCAAGCCGAACTCCCATTGTGGCATCTACTTCCTTCCTTCTGTCTTTTGAAGAACTGAGCATTGGTAAGACCAATTCTACAGGAGATGAACTAAACCTGGAAATGATTTCAACTAACTAGTCATGTACCCAGCTCAGAAATATGAGGCTTTTTTTAGCCTAACTAAGACATCTAAAGTAGTTGGTACATTGCAGAAAATAAATACGAGGCAAACCTAGAAAGTACAGTAAGTAATAATACCTTGCGCAACTAATGGTAAAGCTGTTGTACCACAATTTACAACAACGAAAAAAGTATTAACATACAAAATGAAAGTGAGATTTTTGCCCTTTCCAAGCACATTTACCTCATAGGAAATGACTTTTCATTGACTTGTGTACTAATCAGTCACAAGAGTTGTAAAGTAAAAACAGGAACGATCTTTACAATGTAGCCTATAAAGTGTTAAGCAAAATCCAAATTATTATCACTGGTGACCAGGTCATAAATACCTGGCATCATAGTGCCAATTTTTTCTTGCAGTGGTGCAAAAATTAAAGTTTAAAAATAAAACTGATCCAAGAAAAAAACTGAATTAAAATTGATTCAAGAAAAGACAAATGTTTAACCAGTAAAAAGTTGTAAGCACTAATTATAGGGCATGGGGAGTAAAAATTGACCCGTGTACCCCATTGCAGGAACTGCTGTATGTTAGAAGGAAATAATGATAAGGATACACATGAGCATAGCAGCATTATGAAACAATGGTAAAAATATTGCTTCGCCTGGTGAATTATATTTTCTTTTACATAATATGAACAGCTGAGGTTTTTATATTGTTATACATGGGGAACAGATGGCAGAAGAATGCACTGTTAGAAAGAGGTAAACGAGTTAAGGCACTGTGAGTTTCTGCGCAGGAAAAGGCTTAAAACCCCAGATCCTGCTTTTCCTGATTATGTTACCCACAAATGCCAGATACAAAAACATTGATGCTGATCGTCGTTCGCACCAGTCATGCCACACTCTAATGTTGTCTTTGATGCCAACATAAGAAAAAATAGATTGAGAAGTTGAATTTGTCTTTAAACGAAACAAAAACTTACCAGTTCAACAAATGACAACCCTCCGTAGCTATGAGCCACAATGAAGACATTCTTGGCCAAAGCTTTGGACACGAAGTAATCCCACACGTAAAGCACATGCTCTTCTGAGGAAGCACTTCCCTGTAAAACAAAAAAACAAACAAAAAAAAAAAACTGAAGTTCAAAATAAAAAAGAGCTATGTTTAATATTCACAGATGGTAACAATGAGCATTTCAGTTCTATCCAATAAAAGAGACAAAGCTTTGATAGAGTTTTCAACCTTAGTTGGTGATCTACAATGACAGGATCAAAATGTGAACCCTAGGGCCAACAAAAGAAGCAGAAGAAGAAATAAATAAATAAACCAAACGGTTAGCCTTCGGTAAATTCAACAAAGAGCCACACTGCAGAAGATCAATATGTCTTGCATATTGCAAATGCCCTAAATGTTAAACTCAATAGGCAGAAGAACTTAGGCATTTAAATCTTAATTTGTACCCCTTTTCTGAATCAATAGCCCACCTAAACACCAGTAAAGGCATAATGGGAAAATACTAAGGGAAGGTCAAAGACAGACACGAGAGACAGGGGATACAAACATGCATGTAGAAAAACAATCTCTCTCTCTCACGCACACGCACGTACACACACACGAATGCACACACACGGGCACATATATAGTGTGTTTCGCACATGTACACCTATCTCTCTCATTTGCATGCGTACAGCCACACACATGCAGAGGCTCACGAAATTAGAAGACAAGTTTAATTAACCTGAGATGTAAGTGCTTATTCAAGGCTGGAAAGAACAATAGTAAAAGTAGAGGCCAGCAAAGGGCAACTGTTAATGAACTTGTGACATTGATTGTAGGCTTTGATTTCCTATCAAACTGTCCAGACCACAATAGAAATCAACAACACACCAAGCGGTATCTCTGCATATGGAACCGTGTTGAAAAGGAACACCTGCATCCCGACGTTCAGCATTTCGTACAGATGCAGAATATAAACATGATGTCTCAACGCTGAAACAGACAGACACAGACACACACATTTCTCCTTATTAGCATACTTTTGCATAAAAAATATTATCTTAAAAGTAAACAAACACATGGCCTATGGAGAACAGAGCCTCATCTGTTAATTGAGTGTCAAACTGTTGGATGTGACTCAAAACAAGTAATTAGCAATATAAGGTAAAGAAAGGAGAAAGTGTCATAAGAGAGCATCATGGTAGGTTCCATGAAAGTGATTGCATTTTAATAGGACATTGTATTATAAAAGAAAGATAATTACTTTAACTTTCACTTTCTTAAAGGTGGTCACTGAGGAAAAATTGTGTAACACACATACACAAAGGACTGGTTTTAACCTTATTTTGGAACTTCCCCACATTGTGAATAGAGGAATCTTATGAACTTGCTGCTGCCGCTTGCTTTTTGCGTTTAAGTCCTTGTGTGCTTGTACTGTTTGATGATGTGCTGATGTGTATTTTTGTTGCTGTGTTTGTCTTGAGGTAAATTAAGATGTCAGAGTGTTTGTGCTAGATTAGCATGAGGAGGCTGCGGTGTCAGCGCTAACCTCACTTCGCAGAGTGTGATGCAACACCAGGCAACTTCGCTCTGCCCTTCCCCTCTGCCATGGGTGAAGTGCATCTGCTTGTGTGTCTGTGCACTTGTGGTTTTCGCCATATGCAGGAAGGAGCAAAGTTGTCTGTCTAAAAGGGTGCGACATCAAAGCCCTTTGAAGTCTCCCTCCCATCTCCACCACCACGTCATCCTTCATCTGTGCGGCTCATTTCATTACTGTTTTCCTAACTTTGTCTTTTTCCTCCTCTCTAACAACTTCCTTTTCTTTGCATTTTCTGTCCTCGTTGTTGTCCATAGTCAAACCCCCGACACGTGTCATTTTGTTAGAAGACTATTTACGTTTTATTCACTGTGAACCTACTAAATGAGTAAAAACATGTTTCATATGCCTCATGCGGGTTTAAAAAAAAGTGTAAATGTTTGTCTTCTGATTATCAATAATATATGGTAAAGATGGGTTCCATTTTGGTGCCAACAAACACACAGTCTGCTTGTACTCTCAGCAGCAGACTACTGCATGTCTGACGATCCGGCATGGCCATGTAGTGGGTTAGCAAAACAACATTAGCATATTGTTGCTATTATTTCCCGAGGTTAACTCACTGCAGTGAAGCACCATGAGATTGGCTTCATGTCACCAATGCTCATATTGTATCTTGGCTTTTTATTTTTAAGCGCATATGCAAGTGTGTGTTTTTGTGCATGTGTTTGGGTTTGTGTATGTGGGCTCGGAAAAAAAAACCTCCCAAGTGTACACCTGTTGCCAGCATCCTTCAGCTATGAGTGTCAAGGGAAATTTGGGAATGCATTTTTGTACATGTTTACTGAATGTACAGGGATCCAATCTATCCTCTAATAGAATATAAAAATCTACATCAAAATGTACAAAGCACCAGAATCAGACAGTCTTCAGAATCTTACAGCTAACTGGAATCACAGAGACAGTAAAATGGAAGAAAAGTTGAGTTAGTATATAATTTATGTACAGACTTGTCTTTACATTCTGGATTATCCTTGAATTTTAAAAACTATGTTCTCATTAAAAAAAAAAATTACCAAAATAAACGGACATCAACTAAGTTTCTCTTCATCTGAGCAACACAAAAGTAATTCTTTTCCAATAATTCGACCTTCTCGTAAATTCTGACCCATGCACACGTTATATTAAATATATACACCACTGAACAAAAGTTTTATATCACACCACTTATCCAAGTTACTCTTTTCAGTTCATGATGATAAAGTTCAATAAAATGATTAAAATTGTACAGACGTAAGTTGGACTCTGCTGAAGTTTACAAAAATAAGTGAATTTCAGCACAGTACATTGTGGTGCCTGGTTTAGTTTAAAAGTAGCGTATAATTTAAAATAATGTGATGTCAAAATTGAAAACAAAAAAGAAAACAATGAAAAAGCAACAGGCTATCATAAAGCGGAAAAATGTAGGTCTCACAGAAGTAATTGCAAACAAAGACAAAGTGTGAGTGCGTAAATTATTTTCACCAACAAAAGGTATTCAGAAATTAAAGAAACCCTGACAGAAAGGAGTGTGTCAGACCCAAAGTCCAACATCAAAGCCCAATTGAAACTGAAGACAAGTCGGTAAGTTAACACCTGCATGATAAACACCTCGTGGGATGACAGGTTCAAGCACAGGTTTGTTGTGGTCGTTGTAAGACAGTCTCTGTGAAGGGAATATCTCTGGGTTGTTGGGTAGACAAGTTGCAGCAAGAAAGAGATTGCTAAGACATCAGAATAAGACAAAGAGGTTTCCCTGGGCCATGAAACACCATTACAGGACTTTTCAAGACTGGAAGAAGGTGTTATGGGCTGATGAACCAAAAATTTGAACCCTTTGGTTCATCACACACGATCTTTGTGTAATGACCCTGAACACAAATCCATGTTTTACCAGAACTATCTGAGGACAAGAGAAAACTTCAAACCGATTGTGCTCCTTTGGGATAAAATGGAGAGAAGAGAGAGAGCAAAGGACTATTCAAGTGCCAAACATTCATGAGAACCACTGCAGGACACTTTGTATAAACCTTCTACTTCAAATTTGTTGAAGATAAAAGGTCATGAAAATGTCATCATTGTCTCTTTACTGGGTTAATTGTTATATCTAACCCTTTTTAATTATTATCAGTAGTGTTAAAAACCCAAAGTAGTGCAAAAATCAGTTTGGAATTAATATACCATTACGTTATTGAGTTCTATTGACTATTAAGTATTTTAATTACTGTAATACTCCACTTACAGGCCAAACTTATTCACATGACCCCAAGGAGCCACAAGACATTCTCCACAACATGGACCTATATCAAAAAGTCAAGTGCATGTTCTGGTTCCCTCAAAAGAATTCTAGTCTAGTACTTGTCCAGTGTTTATGCACTTTAATGAGAAGCAGGAAGAGGGGAGCAGAGAAGAGGAGTGGACAGCAGCCGAAATAACAGCACCTATGCCAACACAAACCCAGTGTCTAAGCAGCACAGGAAAGAATGAGTCTATCAAAATCAACACACTGACAAACAACAAGTGTAGACCTCCCTGCTCTTTCCTTCTGGTTCTCTTTACCATAAAAGTCGGATGTTGAGTTGTGTAAATCTGTAAGCCATAAACAGACAAAGTATGGTTTTACACTTTTTAATTTTCACTTTATAAAACATTTCAAAGGGAGCAAAATATGTCAGGACGGTGTCACTGGCTCCCTGACAAGCTTTCTTGAGTATGGAAAGTTTTCTAGAGGTGCCAGGTTACCATTTTGCAAAGGTTTTACTGATATACATTTTTAAATGTGTGTGAGATTTAATTTAAACATAAATAAAGTACATATTGGATGGTGTTCTTATTGTCAACCTTTTTTTCTACATAGGAAATAATGAAAACAAAATATTTAGATTAGACACGAGCTCTGTCTCACTGTATTCTCCATAAATTCTCTTACACCAAACATATCAAACTTAAAGACTGGCTCACATATTTCTCGATCCCTCATGTACTCAGGCCACACACTGAGAAGAGCAACTTCCAGCTTGAGTCATTACAGTCTTTGATATGTCCAGCTGAGCACAGAACAGGGTTGTTTTCATTTAGCCTAATGATTAGATATTAAGTAAGTAGCGTAGGTAATTGCAGATTTGGAATTAGTAAAGAGGTTATTAGAATGAGGTAGTTTGTCTCTCCTTGTGTACAACTGCATGCATGTCTATTTGCATATTAACATAAAGTGCTCCCACATGACGTCTGTTTGCCATTGCATTCTAATCAGTCTCTGGCATATGCAGTCCTTTACCAATGTGCTGCCTTGTGTTTTCTTCCCCTCTCGTATTTGTTTCATTCTTTCTTCTCTTAAGCAGCAGACAGAGAGCTGTGCTGAGCTGTGGGCTGTCTGGGAGCGGATGGGTGAGCTAGCTAGGGCAGGGAAAAGGAAAGTATGGAGCAAATTAGTTGTAGAGATGGGAAAATAATGACTGTGGCACTGTAGGTAATTAGCAGGTATAGCACCTGTGGAGAGTTGGGAATATAATGATGTGAGAAGGAGATAAAGAAATGGGAGAATGAGGTGAAAAACGTGTTCAAGACTAACAAGAGGGAGAAAAACGAAGTGTGTATGTGAGTTGTAAAAAAAAAGAGAGATGTATGTGTAGGGGTATTACTTGACTTTGCAACGAAGGGATTTACAGTGTAAGAAGGGTGAGTGAGTGGCAGGAGGAAAGAAAGATAGATGAAAATGGCTAAAGTAAGGCCCATGTGCAATCCCACGTGCCGATTAACGTGCACGGACTGTATACAATAAAATAACATGACCTTGGCAGGGTCACTCTGCTTTCACAATATTTGCCAGGCCATTGTTTCAAATCAATAACTCATTAACAAAGTACAAAGGAAGTTGCTGTGGATTTGTGAGATTCTTTATTAGAAAAGAGCGTCTGCGGGCCAAAAGGGTCATCGCTGTGACATCTCGGCTAGCCTCGTGCCTCTGCCCAGATTGTCAGGTGAAATTACTGAGAGTCATTAATTGACATAAGGCAAAGGAGAGCAGGCAGGCAGACAAGGCTGTGTTTGTTCCAGGATGACCCAGAGGGCTGTGTGCGTATGTGCGTGCCTAGGTGTGTGTTTGTATGTCTTTATTCAGCTCACTCTGTATTTACAGCAGGGCTGTGTGCAGAGAGAAAATCAGGGGGCTTGGTGGGTGAGGAGGTGTGAAGGAGGACAGGATGGATGTGTTTGATGGTTGACCTAACTGGAAGATTGGGAGCAGGGATCTGAGACCAGCAACACTAATTCAGCCTTAGCTGAACACAGCCACACATGAGTGCGTGTGTACAAATGTTTCAGACGACACCACGCAAGCCCTGAAATGCCCTCACACACCGAAGAGCACAAAATCCAACAGCCTAAATCCCCTTTAAAACTTTTAGAAGTCAAATGCGCTCAATTATTCTCTGAACTAGAACACGAGATAAGCTTGAAATGAAAATAGACCCTACTGCAGCGGATTGGGTTAGAGTCTAAAACATGACAACCTGGATACAAGTGCATATAGGTCAAAGCTCTCTCACAACTATACTCACGCACCCACCCAGCTACAAAAGTGGCTCCAAGCCAGTTTTTTCCCGCAGCAAGCGAGATAACTACCCTTTAGTCCTGATCATTGACCTCTCCTCTGACCAAGTTCAGAGGCTAATCAAGTTCCTACATGTCCTTGAAAATGCTGAGCCGTTCTTCTTTGCAGCACTGCACATCAAAGGTCAAATAAACTGTGTATAATTGCTTGTGGGCCACAGGTTGGGCCAAACAGGTAAAGGTGACAAAGGGCACCGGTCTCACAGAGAACCACAGCAGTCCCACTTCGGATACAACTGTCAACAAGCATGTGTGTGTGTGTATGTGTATGCTTGGACTTCAGCTTTACAGTGCAAACATGGGAAAGTGGACATAATCTGGTCAGTGCAGACTCAGAGAAGAACTTCATCTGGTCCTAACAGACAAGTGGCAGCTGGGAATGAAATGCATTGGAGTGGCAGATTTCATATTATGGATAATACCGAAACACAAGACATAAACTACTAGAACAAGAGGTGGAACAAAACATCTTTTTTAGACTCATCTTCAAAAAAGACACATGGCATGTAGGTTGTATATATATTTTAAAGAGAAGAAAATAACAAAAGAAACATATTTCGGTCATTTACGAAAATAAGAGGTGCTTCAAAAAAGATGAAGCTGTTTTTTTTTCTGTGCTCTTTGCTCTTTTTTTCCCCTCTCTTCTTCTTTCCAGGGACTGCTAGCCTAATCCGAGCCAGCCAGCCTTGGGTGAACTCTTTGGAAGCTTCTTAAGCCCATGAATGTGCCTTTTGTTCCTACCATTCCTCCACTTGGCTGACAGAAAATAGCTAACTGGATTACTGCTAAAATTCAGAGTAAAGTGAACTCCCAAACTTCTATATGGCTAAGTGCTAAGAAAGTGCCCCCAACCTCTTTCCCCTTCACTATTCTCATCAGCATCCCTCCGATCGGACTTTCTATCGCTTCATGCCTCCCTCTGTCCTCCTTGTTTTTCCTCCTTCTTTGCCATCACCCCCCTAAACATGGCCCAGGGGGTATGCGATGTGGAGGAGTGGAGAGAAGAGGGATTAGACAAGGTTGAGAGGTTGCACACTATGAACCCAGGGCTAAAAAGTAAGAATCCTAAAAGCAGTTAAGAGCTTATTAATGTGTGTAAGGAAGCGTGTTAATCAACTGAAGTCTATCACTGGGTTGCCGTGCGTTTGTGTGTGTGAGCATGGCAATCTTTGAGAGTCACTTTTCAAGGCAGAAATAATGAACAATTTTAGTTTTTGTGACAGCAAAAAAAAAAGTTGACAATATTTCCTGCTTCTATATAATTAATGTTTTTTGCTCTTCAGTTATTTAAAGGACAGTGAAGTTCAAGAATGTAAAATTGAGTAAGTGTGTATGGGTGTGTGCAAGTCATCCATCAGCACAGATGTAAGAGTGCAAGATGTAGTGGATTAAAAAAAAAGACTAGTTAGTACCTGATTGGAGGTTAAAAACTGTAGAGATTTTGTTTAACTCAAAACCCAAACTTCTGGATCAAAGATAACACTTGTTGGTCCTGGTCTTGCAGTTCCTACATTTCAACTTGTATTTTGTATAAAAAGATTAGGCAAAATCTTTTTTTGCTGTAAAATATATATATATTTTTAATAATCCCATAAAAAATCAAAAGGTAAAAAATAAAGAGATGTGAAGCAGCATTGCATCATCTAGGGGAGATTATTGGATAAATCTACAGTATCTCAAGGGTGGTATGAAACTTTTTTAGGGTGTATCTTACATAGCTGTAGTATTGTCACTCTTATAACATAAACCTACATTTTTGCTGTTAGAAAAATATCCTAATTTATAATATTAAGGTCTCTAACTTAGAATAAAATAAAAAGACAACAGTACAACAGTAAAAATGACAAGTGGCAAAACGCTCTCCCAAATTTCCATGATTAATCTGAAAGGAGTCCTTAAGTAAACTCTCAGCATACTTCTCATGATGTCTTTTATTTATTTAACGGAAGTTGTCTTGGGATCAGAAAATATGTTCAGAGAAAAAAAAAAGCATGGTCTGTCTTTCTTTTATCTCAAGAAATTGGGAAATAGCATGACTATGTAACTTACAGTGCATTTCCGAGACATAAGACCCATGAGGACACCACATCTGTGCACCATACTCCCTTTGTCTCACTGCATTCAACCCAATCCAGAAGAGATGAACAGGGAATCCAAATGCTGACAAGTATAAAAACTATTAGTAACATTCTATGCTTCTTTCTAAGGTTTAGGAAACATTAGGACTTAATTTGTAATTTCAAGCTAAGAAGGTACTGAGTGTTAACAGACAGATAGCCAGAGAGTAAATGTGAGAAAGAGAAAAGCAACAAGTAAATTATGTGATGTAAACATTTTTTAGTCGTTTTATCTATGCTGCCTTTATTCAGATGTTGCTGTTACTAAAATTCTTATTGTAGCTCAACTTTGATGTAGTTCAGGATAAAAATTAAATAAATAGCTGACAGGAATCCAAGATTGTGTGACATGATGACTTCATGATGATGTTCATCAAGACCCTAATGTCAGATGCTGTGAAGCAAGTTTGTCACTATATGATGAGGAAAGAGGCGCACGTAAGAAAGTGTGATTGAGTATGATGGCGCAGCAGCTAATTATCCCTTATTAGAGTGTGTATAAAGGTACTGCCAGGGGGTGAGAAAATAAGAGCCTGCGTTGACAGCTCACACACCACCTGCTAGTCCCACAGCAACCCTATGTCCTGTCAGAAACCACAGAGTGACGTTTTTTTTCTTTTTACACACATGCACACACATGAACAAACACCTACCCACTCACGCACACAAACAGTATATTCAGACATGACTGTGATGATGCTGCCATCACGCAAAGTGAGATACAGATAATTGTTCTGAGACACTCTTATGTGAAATTGCACCATGGGAAATTGTCTGTTGCCGTGTGTTTCATTTTTAAACTCTCGCTTAAACTGAACGCAATCTTGAGCAAATTGTAGCGTTTGATACATTTTGTTGGGAGGGCTGAAGCACCAGACGTAGTGGGAGGGGATTACATTGTTTTCGCAGTTCATCACATTTATTTTTACAATGAATCTAGATTTATGCAGAGGGTCACTTCCTTTGTTTGACCACAAGGTAAACTGGATGAGCTATGCTCTTCAGGCCGAGTGTGTATGTGTGTGTGTGTGTCTGACTGTGTGCATGATTGGAGTGTATACGGTTTGTGCGGCTGATAAGAATGTTGTAGTGTGCAAGCAGAATGTGTGTTTTGGAGATAATAATCCCAGTGGTCAACAAGGAGTGTAGGACCAGAGCGTTCCTGACCGCTCCAATGTCTGAGAGAGAAGAAGAGGGAGGGATAGAGGGAGGTAGCCATGTGGTTAACACTTGCTCACTGAGAGGCGACTGGAGTACGGCCAGCCTCTTCACACACAGGCTGACCACACAAGAGCCTTTCTTCCTGCTGCCTTCCAGGCTCCCTTCATTCCTAGTTACCTAACAAACCTTTCCTCCTCCTTCACTTCTTCACTCTGCTCAGCCAACCGCTTTCGGACAGTATTACCATTATTATCTTCATAAAATTTGATCCAAATTCCTTCTTCCCATTTTCTGACCTATGTCTGCTTCTACCACCCCAGAGCTGTCACTCTATCCACCTCCCCCCTTCATCCCAGGTTTTAATGAACATATATCACTCTGTCCTCCAGCTCCAACTGCCCAAATCTTTTTCCTGCTGACCGTGTCCATCCCTACCTCTTCCTTAATCCCTCCAACTTACCCGTATAGGAATGCGTTCAGTCTCCGTCTCTTTCTGTGGGTTACGGTATTTCTCGTAAAATTCCTTCTTTTTTTTGCCCTCTTTGTTGTCTTTGCGCTCCCTCTTTTCAGCTGGTTCGTCTGAGGGTTCCGTCGGTGAGGGAATGGGGGAGATTTTTGCAGGCTTTTCCACCTCAAAGAAGTTCTCGTTGGGGTTCAGGACCATGACACCATAGCCGTCCTAAAAAAAGGATCAAAATTAAAGTTGGTGTTATGACAGGACAAAAACAGCTAGCGTTTATAATGCGATAAAAGTATTTATTTATGGCATATTCAATGTTCTAGCTTGATCGCCAGATAAACAGACAGAAAGCTCACCCTGAAATATTTAAATAATGTAGATAAGTTAAACATTTATTTTATTTAGTCATAGTCTAAGCAGCAGATTATTATATACAAAAATACTCGCACACAGGAGACTTTTATTTTTTTAAATGACTGGAGGAATAAATCCAAATCCAGACTGAAAGAATGGCGGCAAAAAATAAAAAGGAGTGTTTTATTGCTAGGACAAGTTTGGGAGGAATCTGGAGGACTGAAAAACGGCATTGGTTTCAGTTAATGAGTAGATTTAGTGACTTCTATGGCCATGTGTTAATTAATATAAAACAAAATCGATACCACCCTATCCGCAAGTGAGAGTCAGTTGTAGCTGCAAACATCGATGTGCAGCTGCAAGTCTGACTTTAGTTCTGCATGCAGCACAATACGTGGTAATAAAAGAAAACACAGGAAATCCAACGTTAATAATGATTTTAAAAAAAATCACATTTGGTCTAAAATACCACAAAATATTGGATCAAAAGCTCAAGTCAAAAATTAGAAAAGGAAATGCAGTAGAGAAGTGATATAAGGGAGAATTTGTTTTTCTGTATCCTCCATATTTTTTTAAACTTTGCAGACATTTTAATAAACTTTGTTTATTGTTGCAAGCACTTGGAAAAAGAGACAGGAAATAGATGAACTCCTGTTTCGCTGTCTGTCCTTTTAGCATAAACTTATTATGAATACACTTTGAAAGCCTTTACAGTGTGTGTGTGCACGCCTTCAAGCCACGACTATTGGAAAGTAAAATATAGTAAGAGTAGGAACAAAAAGCAGAGATAAACAAAAAAAAAGCTCTTTTGGAGAGATGTGTGTGGGAATTAAGACAAGTAGCATTGCTCAGCTTCTTGTGTAAATCACACAGAGTGTCCTCTCATGGCAGCACATCTTCTCTTAATAAGTGTTAACAAAATGTGCTCGTCTTCTGTTGACACAGCATGTGTGTCCCGCCTGCACCCACCGACATCAAACCTGCCACACACCCTTTCCCTTAGCACCTGCCGTGTGTTGACAATGGCGAAACGGCAGCAACACCAAAATGACACTTCCTCACTTATTAATATTGTAAAATTAGTCTTATTCTCACTCCCTGTCAAATTCAGTCAGGACTCTCCGTCCCTCCTTACATGTCTGGGGCAGACCATTTTGTCTCAGGGCAATTTAGCTTAAAAAAAAATCCCATTTTAAAAAACATGAGATTATAAATCTACATTACACTACATACAAATAATCAATTGTTAATTCATATTTTTTTAAATAGTTGTATTGATTGTGTTTTTTTTCGCGCTATTTACATTTTAAGGAAAAAAAAAATATTTATTTATATCTATTGTTACTTACAATTTACATCCTCCTAGTTCTAATTTTATGAAATATTTTAGTAACACTAAAGCCCCAAAAAAATATAACAATAATTTAGAAAATGAATAATAATTTTTTTATTGCAAAAATTAAAAAATTATTGCAAACAAAGATAATACTGAAACAAATATGAAATGTGCTTTAGCTTCTGCCAACCTCGATTAAAAAAAAATCTTTAAAAATGTAAGAACATTCCATACATCTTATTGTCATAACTATCTTATTGTCCTTTCTATTGGCAATAGAACAATTATTATTTAATGTTGAAGTAATATATTCAATTTAATAAATTTTAGTTAATGCCATTCCAGGAGAATGAATATATATTTTGTACTTTATCATTTTTAAAGTCTGAGTACTATTTTGTTCTTAATATTATTATTTCAGATTAAATTCTTCAGGTATGATAAATGCTTTAAAAGTCTTTGAAGCTCAACTTTAAATTTGTAATAAATTTTTAAGATAAATAATTTTATTTTAAATACCAGGTATTTATCACAAAATCAAAGTGCAGTCCTGCTGAATGGGGACTCCACTAACGCAATTTACTGAAGCCTTCCAGCATCACAGCAATATTTAGAAAAACATCAAATCCAGCCTCATCAAGTTTTCAAAATGATCTAATTAGAATAAAATAAAAATATACGGAAGGCAATCGATGAGAAACTATAATAATAACAAAAAGTAGCATATAATAAGCTAAGACAAATATGAATAAAGAAACAGAAAGAGACAAAGAAAGCCAGAAAAGCCTTGTAGCTTCCTGCCACTGCCCACTGGTGGTTGTCTGATAAAATAACTCATGGAAACAGTTCAGTCAGAGGTAATGTCATTGATCAAAGCTGCAAAAATTTCACGAACACGTGACTATGTTTTACATAGGAACCAGGTATCATTTTACGACTAAAGGACAGACAAAATGCTTTTGTAAACACTTTTGTAAACAATCCAAAAATTCAACCTTCATAACACCAAAGTCACAACAAAATCAGTACTTTTGTGACAATGTCAATGAAAGCAGGAACATGGATAGATTTCAATAAAATATGTCAACATACAGCTGTTAAATGGGTTATATTACACAGCACAGGTGCAAACTAAAGTGCAAAAACAAAGATGCACAAAGTTTTATCTAGGAGCCCTATTCCTGGTTTAAAAGGACAAGTGCTTTATAAAATCAAATGTGCGCTTGTATTAATCTGAACCCAATGCCCTATAGCTGTGTTTACTCTTACCCTAATCCTGGTCAATAACTCTCCCTAACCTTAAACACAATACTAAGCTCAAGTGGTTCAGTTCCCATCCTTTAGTATCCTTATGCTAACTCAAAATGACCTAAAGCCCTTTTTTAAAGAGACAAATGCACATGACAAACCTAACAGTGCTAACCCTTTTAGCTATTCAGTCACCCAGAAGAACATTGCTGTAAAGGCAACAACTGTTGATGGTGTACTTAGTCTGGAGGAGCCGGGAGTCCACTTCTATGTCGGAAGCTATCATTCATTTGAAGACTGGCAGGTCTGCTCCAGTGCAGGACAACTGTGCTCTCCCTGTTCGGTTAGTTTCCTTCTAGTTCATTGCTGCATCAGTCAATTTATACCATTTATAGGACATCATCAAGAGTATTTTGTCTATTCTTGCATAAAATGCAATAACTACTATATACTTTAACTTACTGCTATGGTATGTACTTAACGTTTGTCAAAAAATAAAAAAAAGTTGTTAAATCAAGCAGCACTATAGCATTTATTCCAAAAAGGGTTTTACAATAGCCTTAATTTGAGTTTTTTTTGTTTGTTTTTTTGCAGCTAGTTTAATCTGTGATTGACTCAACTATAGTTGTGATTCAGTCTTTGTGGCTCTTGTTAACAATCAAGCCCACCCTCCAAAATCTGATCTTTGTGTTGTGATGTGCTGTCAAACTGTGAATCTTACACAGATGCCCATTTCCAACTTTGGGTCAGCTTGCTTTTTATACCACATAATCTCTCTCACACAGTGCTAACACTGCCTTTGTCCTACACACACACTGTCTCCTATAAAACAGACACACACGCTCTCTTAACATTAGGTCAATCTTGTCTTTCTGGTGTAGTATACGGGCTAAGTCTCTTCCCATGCCCTATGGGTGCCCCTGTGCCACTACCACACTGAGTCCCTGCCCTGGGGCCAGCGGTCAAGAGGGTCACCTCAGCCCCTCTAAAGGGGGGCACCCCGACCCTCATCACCCTGCACTGGACGCTCCTTAGCTCTCTTTTGTCGGGCTGTCCAACACCAGATATCATGACAAAAGCTGCCGCTGCTACGGAAACCCCGGCTCGTCTCGTTTTCCAAATAATACCTGGAAAGTTCTAAAATCTCAAAAGTTTCCACCCAATTTTCAAGGCATTAAAGAAGATAACTATTTACACCTTTAATCGAAACATTCAGTTTTGCGATCTGTAAATGTGCTGTCCTGGCATCGCAGTCTCATGGCGGTAACAAGTCCTACGGTCTACAACGAAGGTTGTAAATCTACTAAAACAATCTTTCTCTTAGGGGTCTGTCATAGATAGAGAACAGAGTCTGTGTATGCGGGTGAAGACACATCTGCAAGCGGTAGTAAACAAGACGTCTGTTTAAGACAGCAGCGCCTCTATTACCAGAGCTGCTGTAACAGGACGAAATGTGTCTAATGTGCAGGAGTGGGGACAGAGGCGGCTAGAATGAGAGGGTGTTTCATCTATGCGTGTGGAACTCCATGAAGCTTTGATGTGAGAGCTCTCATGTGGTGAAGCAGGGCTCTGGGCACAAGGAAAAGGACAGCACTTGACAGGTACAAAGCACTGTTGATAGCGGTCATGGGTGGGTGCAGTGAGGAAAGTGGATACCATGCTCGGGTGAATTGGAAGTTGTATGTATTGTCTGTAACATAGAAAGACATACGTGTTCATTTTCACACCACATTTCTAATTTCCAACCCAAGAGCTGACGTGATGTTGTAATTTATGAAAGCGGCTCCCAAGTGGGTTTGTGTTTTCATGTCGGGAGGATGTTAAGATGAGGAAATCAGATTTTATTTTTCTTTCTTTGCTGCAGGTGAATCCACCTGCCAATTCAGAAAGGATCAGCTGAGTTGCAAAAGAGAAACTCCAGATTCCAGCCACTTAAAGAGCTGCTTCAGGTACAAACAGAAGTGTAAACCGCCAGGAAAAAGGTAAAGAAAAGCAAACCCAATTCTACATAATGTCTAGGAAGAAAAGAGGAATACAGTTAAAACACCGTTAAATTCTATAAAGAGGCATGAAGAAGCTAAAAGGAGAAGGTAAATACTATAATAAGGAGTGCACTCTTGTTGGCTTTCCCGCTCTGTCAGGGCCACCCCGCTCTGTGTGACCTTGTCTGTCTCTGCCTCTATGTGAGCTAACTTTGCATGCAGGGCCCCTTTATCCACTAGATTCCCCTCTTTTCTGCATCCTTCTCTTTCCCCTACGCCTGTCTCCCTGATGCTGAGATACCACACACTTTGCACAGTAATGTCAGATTAAGTCACGCTAGCCCCTTTTCTTATTTTAACAGCGTTAGTCTGAGACCCCCCATAACCGCCAAACACAGCTCCGTTACACACAGAGAAGTGGAAGAAAGAAGGCCGACTGCAACACATGGGTTATGAACGGACGTATGAATCTTGTAGGAAACAGCCGAGCAGATGAGACAGGACTGTCATCAACCTGTGAGCGAAAATCAATGATCCTCCTCATAACTAACAGTAGAGGGGTATGTAAGGCACTTGTAAAAAGGACAAAGTGTTATGAAATAGGATTTTACAAGAAAAAACAAAACAAAAATTGCAGCAATAACTAGCTTAAACACAGTTCACTGTGGACTCAAAGGCCAGCACTGACATTCCCTGCCTAACCCCACAACCCGTGTACATTTAAGGAATTGACAACACAGCCAACATAAATGTTTTCACTAGGAAATGAAAACAAGCCGGCGCTCATCTGCAGTCTCCAGTTAGAGTACATCACCATCCTGCACTGGGGTTTCGTCTAATAAAGAGTGCACACACAAACAAACTTCCCCAAATTAAACTTTTCATTTCAAGTTCAAAGACGTTTGGTGGAACTAATGCAGTCATAATGCACATTTGGCCAAAGTTAAAAAAATGTTAAAAAAAAGTCAAATAAGAAACCCTCTGGTAATGCTAATCTTTTTTTCTCGTTTTTAATGAGCAAAAGTAGTTTAGGTCAGAGTTTTCAAGTTGTTGTGTCTGTAATGAGAGAGTTTTTAACCTTGATGCCTGAGCTCATTTGGATAATGTTTATATGTGGAACTGAATATTTATAAATGAGTTCAAAGTGGAGCAGCAGGGTGGAGGAAGTGAAGAGAATAGTACTGATGCTGATCCCTCATGCCTCAGCTTCTTTTCAAGCACGCATTTACATTTCTTTCCCTTCGTTTCACCTTCTACTTCTCCTTTTGCGATTCACTTCTCTCAACCAGACTTTTTTTCAGCACATTAGCCAAAGTAAAGCTCGAAAAACACTTACACCGACATTGTGGAGTAAATGTCAAAGCTAGTTTGCATGTGAGTTATTTCCCACACCTAACACCTGCGAATTTGTTCATCTATCTGTGATCAATGCTTCATCGAGAATCTGAATGTTGAGGTAAACATTGCTACATGAATGCACACATTAAAACGCAAGCAGAAGAGGTGTGGAGCTCTGCTTCCTCTGCACGGAGGAAGGTGTGCAGCTGGGGGTGGGAGGCTACAAGATTGGGGGTGGATGTAGAATTAATCATCGTCCAGGTGTAAATCCTCGCAGCTATTGATTGGGGAGGTAAATGTTATACAAGGCATTTGTCAACTTGATTTTTTTTTCCATTAACAGACAGGTATTGCATTTAATAGAAACTGTAAATGTCCACTGACTTTTTGAGGACTTGGGGACATCTAAACATTTGAATTTTCCTGAAGGTTTGATGGTACAACTTTACACTTTTCCTCTTAAACCTTGTGAAAAAAATTACCCTCGAATGATTGAACAAAAACTACTTCAGCCTTCTGTTTTTCTTTTATCAAAATAACTTTTTTTCTTAACATGATTTAATATTAAAGACTCCAACATGTGGCTGCCAAAGGAAAGGAAATACAGTTAGTCAGAAAAGTCCTCGGCTCACAGAGGGAAAGCTATCGGGAAATAAATAAAGCAGGCTAACATTGATGCCGTTAGCATTTTGATTTATATATTCTATATTGTCTCCCCTAAGCATACACATGTATTTTTAATGAGGGCACAGAGAGAGATAGATCATGGAATGATAGGTGCCTCCCTGTCCTCCCGCATAACTATTTAATGTATAAATCAGGGGAGAGGTGAGCAAAGACGGAAGGGCAGAGAGGCTACAAACAGAGAGTTGATGGGAAGAGTGGAGGTGTCCCTGAAGCAGTTCTGTCCTGAAGGCCATTAATACTGAAGCAATCGGTTAAAAAATAGATTTAAAAAAAAAGCCTTAGAAAGGAAGTTTTCTTCTGCTAAAAATAAACAATTTCTATTAAAAAATGATAGATATAAATATATCAATGAGAAAAATTAACTGAAGCATCCTGAATAATGGTTAGAAATTCACTTTGATATATGTTAAAAATACTGAAGAGCACTGAGAAGTGGATCTGTCATTCAATTTGACTGAAGTAAAAAAAAAAACATCGTCTGAGTTCCTAAAGAAAGCTGTCAAATGATTTTTTTCTTTGCCATCTGGACAGTTACTTGTTGCATAGATGCACACAAACACACACTTGAGGTGTAGATGCAGAAAGTGTGCTCATATGTAAAGATTGAGCCAGCCAAGGTCACTAACAGATGCATGTATGTATGAATATATACAAACCGCATTGATATTACCATAGGGAAAAAAACTAGGAACATGTATGTACATTAATGTCAGAGTAAACTAAGACGAAGTAATGTTAAATTATAAAAGAAAGAATAAGTAAAAAATAAAATGTTGATGGTAACATCTATATAATATGGCTATGTCATTATGTCTCCTGAACATCTCAAGAGTAGCTTGGTCTTGATGAACCAAAGGTCATCACCTCTGCCCTTTAATTATGACTTAAGAAAAGACAGAAAGAGTTGGTGGTCCTGCCAACGTCACTTGCCGCGACTGTCATGTTAGATCTGAAAAGATAACAAGCAAAACTGTTGCCTTCAAGCAAATGCGTTCTATGCACTTTGAGATGTCTACAGGTTAAGACAAGCACCAAACTGAAGGAGGACAGTTTCAGCACACACGCCAACATTGTCATCCAGACACACTCCCACTGTCCGACAATCTGACCCCTGTCTGAGTTGGGGTCCAGCACAGGTCTGTGAGTCAGGGGAGGTTGCTACAGCCAATCACAAACTGTGTTTGAGGTGTGAAGGGTAAACACTGTGACTGTTCTGTCCTGCTATTTACTCTGCTTATTTTCACAGCGTGCGACCTAGGGAAGAGGTGGAAGAAGATTTAGCATATGTGTGCGTGTGTGCCTGCGCATGTGTATGTGTTTTGAATCACATTTGCCATTGTGTCATTACCACATGGCTGGGTTCATGCTTCACAGCACACACATGGAGCTGCATGTTGTAATCCCCTTCATCCTCTCGCTGTACAGCCAGATACATGTGGAGGAATCCATGCTTTGGCAACCACAAAAGCCTTGTGTGGAGGAATAGGTACCTTTCTTATTAACCTGATAAGCCTCTAAAAAGAAAGCAAACGATGACGGAAGATTTACAGATCTTTCTCAAACAAAAAACCCACCAACCCCAGAAGCTGCACTAAAAGCCCTTTCAAATCTACAACTTTTTTAAGACCACCTGTTGTCTATTACTTTTACATACAGCTTTTCTCATAAATCATAACACTGGGTAATTAATCAAGCTGTCAAAACAGGGACCGGAGGTCACCTGGAAGGGTCGGAGGTGGTTGCAGGGCCGATAGAGGTCAGGGTCACACTGCATTCCTCATTTTTTAGTTAGGATGGGAGAGGGGCCAGGCAAACAAAAGCGAAAGCAGATGGAGAGGTGGGAGGCAGATGAAAAAGAGAACAAGAGAGACACGGTGAGAGAGAAGGAGAAATTGACAAAGAGAAAAGAAAGAAGCTGTCAGCTGCCTACCGATGAAGACAGGAGAGCAATTCTGAGAAGGGAGACATCACATCGGTTGTAAGAAAGAAAAGAGAAAAGAAAGAGGAGGAAAAAGGAGGGCTTGGAAAAAGAAATCTGCAGGATGTTTCAACTGTATAGAAGTGAAATTGGCTGGAGAAGGAAGAAAGAGAATAGAAAGAGACTTGATGGGGTGGCTCCTTCGATGAGAAAATAGGGAGTCAGCTGTGGAAGTATGATTGTTATCTCATTCTGTGTCGTAGTGTGTGTGAGTGCGTGTAGATGATGAGGAACACTGATATCTCTCTCGGAGGAGTGTGTATCAGTTTCTCAGTGGATTGAGAGTGACTTAAGACTCCGGACCATGGGCCTGGAGTGGCATGACACCAACCACGCCGCACACTGCTGATTAGATCATAGTGATTGTGGCAGGCCGAGAAACCTGAACAATTGCTTTGACTAAACGTGTTACAAGTTGCAATAATGTAAAATAACACGTTTAGCATGAATTGGAAAGACAGAAATAAGTTGTGCAGCACCTGTGATGGGCGACATTGACAGAGAACCAGAGAATAAGGAAAAAAGGTTTAAGAAAACAATTTAAAAAGTGCAAATGCCGCGAAACTAGAAGTGCTATGTTTCAGCCCCTCTCCTGCGTCAAGCATGAATTCTCAGGCGTGGCTTGCTCTATCAAAAACATCACTCTTGAATGAGGCACCGACCATTGCGCAAAATTAGCTGTCACCCTTTCCTCAAAATCTTTGTTAATCTTGTTTCCAGTGTTTGCGGATTTATCAGCACATGCATCAATGTCAGCTCCTTGGTTACTGAGCCGCACTACTTGGGAGCAGATATAATTAAAAATGTTTGGGGTGTGGGGGGGTGGGGGTGGGAAGCAATGGTTGCTGTGGAGTAAGAGTTCTAGGAAAGACGGGACGCTTGGGTGTCTGGGAGACGGAAGGTGAAGTCTACATTCTCATCTCATATTTTCCCCTGGGAGCCTGTGGACAACAAAGACTGTGATAACAGACAAACGGGCCTGTCTTCCTCTCACTGGCTTGCTCAGTCTCTGGTATCACTTGGGTCAGCATGTGCTGCTATCTCTTTAATGACAACAGTTCCACTCGTGTGCTGTAGTGAGGAAACTGGTCTTATTGTTAACAGCCACTTGACACAGACGAAAACAACAAGCAAATGCACACGTCTTGTGATATCGATGCCTATACGACATTTAGATGGACATCTGATCCATTTAAAGTTTAAGATGTAGTCGTAGTGAGCATGGAGGTAAGAACCGGATATGAAACACAAAGACTAAAAAGACATATACTGGACCTTTAACGACACTACTTTTTTTTATTATTTGGTCGCAAGTTTATTGACAAAGTAGAAAACTGTGACATGTGAAGTGGGAATGATGAATTGCGCTGCAGAACCACAGCTTTATCTATTATGCATTTCCTGCACATCTCTTATTACCATGATGCTTTTCAAAACCATCACTCGTCCATCCAACTTTTGTCAAGGGAGGGAGGACATCATACATTAGAAATTCAATGTGAAAGTCTCTTTTGGTAACTCATTGATGCAACCCCCCCTCCCCCCTTTGGGAGTATGGGTGTGATCCCTGAGAGCCATGCCACAGTGGGAACAGGTTTCAGGTCTGTCTGGACCGAACTCTTTCTATAGGCATGACAGCTTGAGAGGATGTCAGACACATGTTTAAAACATGGCGCATAAATGCAAATGTGCAGGAGGAGATGACTACAGTACTGTCCCTCTGCCTGACTCTAGAGACTGGGAATCAAAGAATGCAACAATACATGCCAATGTGTGTGAATATACACAACAAAACTGGGAAGAGTATAAAGGCAAACTGTGGTCACATCCCAGCTCAGTGGTTCAGAAGAAAATCGGATTCTTCTGTTTTTCCTCCTCATAGTGGCCAAAATATAAACCCAATTCCACCAGTCGACCAACTATTCTCTCAGTCTAGAAGCTGACTGTCCAATGGCACAGGAAAGCCTCTGTCATGGGACATCCAGGAAGAGGGAATAGTAAGGTGACCCCAACCTTAACCTTTTATCATGCTTGATGCAACATGTCAACACAAAGAGCACAGATTTTCATACATGCTCACATCTTCTAACCTCATTTTATTCTCTTTCCTCCCTTCTTTTCTCCTTCATCCAGACCTTTAAGTGTGGTCTGGCAGGTTTGGCTGGGAGGTCGCGTATTCCCCCTCTTCATTAGTGAGAAAATGGACTCTGGTAAATGCTTGTTAAAGCCCTTACCTACACTCTCCCAGTTAATGGGAGTGATCCATTTGTGTCCGTTTCTGCCTGACAAGGCTTTACTGGAAGATTAATAGTGCGGTGTCAGGCCATGGCCACCCTCTGTCCCGTTCTCATTTCCTTTCTTCTGGGACGGACACGTGAAAATAATGGAGCCCCGTCTTTTGTTGTAACACCGTGATTAGCCGGAGGAAAAAAAAGCAGAGGAATGACAACGAGAGAAGAATAGTGGAAAGTGGTAGACAACAAAAGAAATGTGAGGGGAAAAAAAGACGTCTTACATTATGACGTTTTACAAGTGCAGGTTCTAAGGTTATGAATTACGAGTACTTGACAAAAGCAAAGGGATATTATTAATTAATCTCAACTTGAGGTGAAGAGAGATATAATAAATCACTTATGGACATTTTTTTCTGTTTTAAGGCAGACTTTATCTTGTTATAATCCATAGAGTGGCATTAAAATTGATAATGGAATTTAAAACAGAAAAGATATAAAAAGAAAGAGACAGTGTAAGACAAGAATTGGGAGAACTCTTTAAAAGGCCACCCAGGGTTTTGTCCATCACCCATGGCCCCCAGAAATCGCTTTTCCTCCCTGAGATGACACGGTCAATTCCCCTTTTCTTTTACTGTATGAACATAATAATCAGTCTTAATAATTACATGGATATTCCCGGGATGTCTTTCCTGTCCAACAAGGTTAGTTCTTCAGATGAAAACCCCATAGTGTAGGAGGCCTGAAAATGAGCTATATAAATATTGAATTCAAAACTCAACAGAATATTTTCTTCTGGGCTTTTGCATTGCGTTTCATGTCTCTGGGTGTTTTCTCTCAAGTGAGTTCTTTGATAGCAGATGAACAATCTGGTAAACACACAGACAGGCGACCTGCATCACAACCCCCTCCTTAGTACATCACAGTCAGTGCCAATGGAGAGCAGAGTGTTTCTCAAAGCAGAGGATGGGGGATTGGGGCTGGTGGTGTCTCATTAAATTCTTGGGATTGTCTAATTGTCTTCCATGGACCTTCGAGAGACTAGTACATTATACTCATTGCAATTAACCAAACAAAGGAGCTGAACCGCCCAAGCACTGGGGACGAGACTGGCTAGAGGGAGAAAGCTGTCCAGCAAGGAATGCTAAAACAAAACACAAACAACACACATACACCAGAAGAGAGAGAAACACTAAAGAACAAGAGAAAAGATATGAAGGAGTGCAAAGAAAATATGGGGTAATAACAGGGAGGGGATGAGTGAGGACTCAGCCAGATCTTGGGATTGGCCATATGTCAGAGTCGGGTGGGAGGAGGCTGGGGCGAGGAAAAAGAGGACGAGGGTGTCTGTGCTCATTTGAGACGCACCTTTGTGCTGGACCTGTCTTGTTTACTGCACTACAGCTTAGCAGTGCGAGGGTCCTATTCAGGGTCCAGGCCTTTCAGGAGGTACTGAAGGAGCCCTTAAGCCCACTTAACTACCATTTTCACACACTCTGCCTGCTCTCCTCTTTGTCCTTGCCTCCATTACATCAAACGCAGGAACAAAGGCGGGGAACAGAAACTGGGGCTAGCAGAATGGCGCCCATCACAAATATTAATTTGAAAAGGTGTTGGAGAGTACAATCTACTTTTATGCACAAGGACAACTTGGGATTTTTTTCTCTGCCTTGTGGGGGGCTCTTTGGGGGCTGCAATGAGCTTGGTTTTCAGGCTAAAGGGGAGGCTGAGGACTTGCAGCACAATTATCCAAGAATAAGGAGCTTGAGATGAGGCACACTGCTAAAGACTGAGCACGCACAAGCACAGACGTGTGCACGCGCACCGCCTGATAAATATGCTCCAAACATTAGGCCTCATTTACTTGGAGGACCACGCAGACAAAGAGGAACTACTGACAAGAACAACTGTACTAAAACAGTAAAAAATAATAATACTTCAGAAAAATAAAAACTATATTGTGACGATAATCCATGATAGCAAATAAAAGCTAAAAATCAAGCATAAAATGTTCCACAATGAGTCGTGTCATTCAGTCACACTTGGCTGCGGCACATTCACCTGCAACTAAAAAGGTTAGTTAAGGTGACTTTGAATTGACTGCGGGGCAATTAAATGCATGCAGGAGATGTGATCCACAGTCCACTGGCCTTTCGCTGCACTGCTATTAGCCAATATACAGGCACAGCTGCATACACTCATGATCACACAGGTGGAAGAGGCACGAGTTTTTATATGGAATGCAGTTTTAGTCAGATCACAAGAGAAGGCAGGGTGAAAAGTTCATACTGTCTTTACCAATCAGAGAAAAAAAAGAAACGTGCGTACGGCTTTATCCGACACACAAAAGTGTGTAGCACACACACACTTCCCTAGTTCAAGGAGTCATGGTCAGGTTAGTGGTGTGTTGAAAAGCCCATCCTGTGTGTATAGATGATGTATTGCTCTAATCTGCAGGATACAAGCGCCACAGCTCCGCCCCCGCCTCCAGCTTTTGCCTCGCCAGGTCTCACTGCTGGTCACACCAAACGTTGGCCTGCCCTGGCCCTCGGTCTCAGAGGGCTGGCGCTCACCCAGACACTCTGGCTGACCCTGCAAACATGTGGTAAAGCTGGGCACGGCAGACGCTCAACTCTCAGGTGTGGGAACGGGAATAATGAAAGAAGGGGGAGGAATGAGGAGAAAGAGGGCACAAGCCTGGTTCAAAGACATCACAGAAAGCTGGGAAACAAGCACGTATCAAATATACACAAGGCTCTCTACAATACTGCACACCACAGTGGAAAAAAGGTAGCTGTTTGATTTTTTTTTTAAAGACATTTATGGGATAAATTTAGGAGAAACAAGCAGGCACAATAACAACTGCAAATTTAAATAAAAAAATGTGCATTAAAATATAGAAAATACTAACTTCTAAAACACAGACACCCATATGAGGCCAGCTTACATGATTTAGTTCCAGCTAAGGTGACATAAAATATCCATACATAAAAGCAGAAGACAGGTATATTTAAAAGCCTAAAACTCGATTGTTAATTATTCAACTGTGCATCTCAGGTGTATTTTAATGACGAGCCCAGTGTCTGATCCATAAGCTCTTTCACTGATCCTTAATTTGATACAGGAAAAATGTGCAAACAAATGCAACAGGTCAGCCTAAACATATCTGCATTTGAGTATAGAAAAACACCTGAAAAAGCAAAGGGTGGATTTCTTAAGAAGTACTTTGAGAGAAGATGACTCTTGGAAGCAGTGTGACTGGATTATGAAAATTAGAATACAAAATAGGAAGCCAAAACATAATAAATGTGATCAATTAAATACAGATATATGGCACTGAACATTAAACAGGCAGATAAAAAGGCAGACAGATCCTCAGCAATTGAGGATTCAAGGAGTGTTGATAGCCTGACAGTACACTGCCACCTGTCTGCCTAATGTGGTACAACAATCCCCAAATAACAGTTTATCTGTTGTACAAGTTTAAAATTATTTATTAGAACACAGGTATAAGAAAAGGAAGACCTGAGGCAGGAAATGATAAAAGTCTTATACAAATTACATGAAGTCAGTGACATTAGAAAGAGTAAATACATGAAGAAAGGCAATAAAAGAGAAAAATATTATCAGTTCTACAAAGCCTTTTTATTTCAAAATGAGAACCGAAGCCAGGAGCAAACATCTGCTCGACACTTTTGCCCTTTTGTGCCTGTCTGGTCATCACATAAAAACACAGACAAAAGCTCACAGAGTGGAATTATTACATTTAACTGAATCACAATCAGTACAACAAAAAAAAGATTGTATTTGTGGCTGGAACATTTAAGCTCCCTTTCCTCCTCCAGCCCTACACAAGTACTTATACTGATATCAGCATCAGTGGAGTTTTAAGGATTACTCAGCTGTGGAGCGGGGAAGGCAGCTGGGCAGGGCTACTGTCTTAGTTCATATGCAGGTTCCAGTTCATCCGCAGTTCATGCATGCTCCAAGGCTCTATTTGAAGCGGTATCCCATCAGTTCAGGATCATGATTATTCAGTACAGAGAGAAATGCCGTGTGCCATCGATAGAACAAGTACGCTGTCCTAGTTTTCTTTTCTGTACCGCAAACTTTCAAAAGGTGAACACTTTACCTTTTAAAAAGATGTGCCTTTTCTAAATGTGCACAAAACAATCCTTTCTTTTCTGTTTTGTAACACCTTTGTGGGTTTTAAAGAAATCCCGCTGCTCCTGCCTTTGCTGCTACAACCATCTCATTTAACAAACTTGAAGAATTTGCTGCAAAGTTAGGCATGAATATATAAGTTCACCACATCTGTAGGAGTCTTTAGTGTATTATTAATCCCTCACATGGACAAACATAGGCATGGAAATGGGTGTATTTTGTCCCAAGTAAGGTGGACAGGCTTTTTAATCAGGTTTAATTTAATGGGGACACACAAAAGCACACTCAGTGGATTTTTGATTGATTTTCTTTACAACTGAATCAGTATTGTTAAAATAAACCTAAAAAAAAACCCACAATGCTTACTCTTTTTAAGCAAAAATGACCAAAGACATTAGAGTCGAAACGGTTAAATGACAACAGATCAGATTTTTTTTTTTAAAGAAGTAAGACAACAAAGAAAAATAAAAGGATATCTAAGAGCATTTGTTTCCAATAAATGTTTCCAATAAATGACAATCATCCGGGTCTGCCACTGAGATCATAAAAAGGACAGAATTTTCCCAGAATTCTTGAAATTGGGTATCCCTACCAGCAATCAATCTATTATCCGGCAAAGCCACACACTGCAAAACACAAACCTGACGTGAACATCTTTGTGCGTCACACAGTCTGCAGCACAAACACTATCCACCAGCAATGTACGCACACAATCCACGATCTCTGTACACACACACACACACACACACCCACACACACACACAAACTTAGTTATCCTCCCGTGGCCTCCTCTTCCTGTTTTTATCTCTATCAGTGCAAGAGAAGTTCAGTCAGAAGTCAGCGGGACATACCCCGGCTTTGCACTCAGCTTCTTAAACGTATGCACACGTTTTTCTTTTTTTTAAAGCAGCAAAAGTACACGTCAGGAAGTTTAAATACAATGGAAGTCGGAGAGAGACCTAAATTACCCTATGATATGGAGAGACCAGTTTTGACATCACAAGTTTTCTAAATATCCTCAGCTACAGGTAAAATAGGCAGAAATTGTCATCAAACTGACAGAAATGATTGTAAGGATCTATGAAGAAAAACATGTAAGAAATATATTACATTTAAAATAATAGATGCATTTATTATGAATTTTAAAAAGACATTAAGATGTCGGGGAATTTTGCAGGTCCTTAAAAAAGAAAATGGTTGATATTTGTAAAAGAAAAAAAATTTGCAAAGGAAAATAATAGGAAAATATGAATAAGAGATTGAAATATGGTTATGTAGGTTATTGCAGTTTCACTGCAGCATTCTTGAATATCAAATAAGGATTCTGGGCAGAGCAGAGAGCAGAGGAGAGAGCAGAAGAGTGGAGACGGAGGACAAACAGGGAAGCAGCCGAGTGAAAGGATGAGCAGTGAGCTCATGCGGGAGGCTAACTTGAAGCATGCAAGAGAAGTGGTTAAATAATGAGATACCTTTAGTAAAGAGGTGCAATGAAGGGTAAAACATGACATGGAGGAAATGGAGGAGAGTGGCATCAAAAGAGGGAGGAAGAGCTGTAAAGTTTGCTGAGGGAGTAAATGGTTACAGATATGAATGAAGCCACGTTTTGCAGTCCTCATGCATACTGCTGTGAATGTGTGCACATTCTCAGCTGCAGCATCTCTCAAACTGCCAGTGTATTAGAGGGGCAGCTTGATTTGGGGGGCTGTGTCAGGTCTCAGCGCTCACTGCGCTGGGTGGTCTTCCATCATGGTCGGCTGATCATAGCCGCAGCCTCACTATTGGCTGCCTGGCAGGACCCTCCTATCAGTCTCGGAGCTACACGCCTCTGACAACTTCATTACCCAAATTGACCCTCTGCTCTTCTGTTGCTTTGCCAGTAACAGGAAGCCAGCGCTGGTGCAACTGGCACATAACCAGGGCGGTTAAGGAATTATTTTATACAGATTTAGATTAAATGACCAAATCCTCCAAACTGCAGCTCAGTAAAATTTTTAAAGGTATGTATATCACAAAAGTCTAAGTTTTATTTATTTATTTTTTTATTAATAAAAACACCATAACAAAATGTTGATTTTGGCAATTTTTTATTAGAAAGGAACCGTTTTTATATTTAACATTTTTAGACTCCCACGTCTAAAACTTAGCTCCAAACAAATACATTTTTTATTTTATTTTAAATGAACTATTAATGACTGTGGTTGTGCTCAACAGCCATCCATAACCTTAAAACAACTTAAACGAACGCACATTTACATATGCATATACTGTAATTGCCAATAGGGGTTTAATAATCCAAATAAAATGTTTAAAGCTATGAAAGAATAGCATCTTTTCTTTTCAGCCCTATGCAGATACATTCTAATAAACAAAAGTGAATGCAAACTGAACATATTACTAAAATAATGTAGTTTCGTCTCCAATAAATGTTTGAAACAGAATGTTTAAATAAGTTAAATCTTTGACAAGCCTAACTAAATGATAACAAAAGAAAGACATTTTATTTTAATGCTGGAAATTTTGGGGGGTATTTCCCCTGCTAGATGTCTGTAAGCTTGAGTTCTCATACAGATAAAGAATTTGGGACCTAATACACAGATATTGTTATGAAAACTGAGATACTTCCCTTCAGAACCAGTGCTTTTAAATGCATACACCTGCCTGGCTGTGTGGGCCGATTTGATTTCTGGGTTGCTGAACGAGACAGGTTCTTGTTTTATTGGGGTTTGGTACTCAGTAGAGCAGGTAATCCAGGTTTACCACTGTTGTAACTCAGTGGTAGAAGGCTGAACTATTGAACCCTGTCGCTGCAGTTGAAGCTGAAGCTTGGTAGTGTAGCAGAATAATTAACCGGTCACAGGGATGAAGAGAAAGAAAGAAAAAAAAAGCTTGTTCTCTCTTCTTTTCCCGCTCCACTACTTTCTTTTTTATCTTTCATTCATGAGCCCTTGATGGTGCCCTTGGCATTGAGTATGTAAACTATCATTTCATAGCATCACAGGCAGACTCAGGACTGGCCTTTTAAAAGCGTACAGCAGATTGCATAATGAGCATACAGCTTAATGAAGTCGTTTCACAGGTGATAGAGTGTGGGAAAGAAAAGTCAAGGATTATTGCAAAATTATAACACTTATTTTATGCACTCTGAATTTGAATCCAATTAGCCAAATTTTGACACAAAATTGACAACTTTGTTTCATTTAAAAGAGAGTATATACCTTTAGAAATGTCTTCTCAAAGAATGTTCATATTCATTTGTTTTACTCGATTTATTTGGCGCGAGTTTAGCATCTTGGCAGAGGGGACTTAAGGATGTAGACAATTGATTTATTGCTGAAGCATCAGCTTCTGAAAGTCTATGCTATGATTTGCTCAGAAATGTTTTGTGCAGAAAAAAACATTGGTCTATTGGTCAACAGCATCAACCATCAGACACAAAATGACATTGTATCACTAACATCGCCTATACCATTATATGGGTAGATTTTAAACATCTTCGGTTCAAAATCCCTGATTTTATCCCTCAAACATGTTTTAACAATCAAAAATGTAAAAAGGAATGTGTTTGTTTTGTTCTTGGGGGGAAACGATAGTGGCAGGATGACTGCAGAGGTACTCAATCCTGCCTCCTGCTGAGGGAGAGACGATAGCTGGCTGTCGACTGGCAAACCACCTGACTACATCACAACTACTGATTTGAAACGAACAGTCAAGAGAAGTCAGGAGTAAATAAGAGAGATCGACAGACAGTGGAAAAACAGAGGGGGAAAGAGAGAGAGGGAAAGAAAGGTAATAGATTTGAGAGTGTTCTTTCGGGGAGTAAACAGATGGAGTAAACACAGCACGAAGGAAACCAAGGGACTCCCACCAAACCTGCTCAACGTGTCACTGACACAGCAGAGCAGAATCAACAAAGTGCTTTGAGGGCAACACAAGCACATGCGCACACAAATTCCCTCACAATCACACACAGTTCACCAATTGGCAGAATGCAGGGACCCACTGCTCCTATCCAGAGCTGTGACAGGCACATGGAGAACAAGCTGGCTGACAGCACATGACAACTCCTCAGCTGGAGGAAAATGAGAGGGGCTTCTCCTACTCTACCTTCTGAATGTGGCTTTCACTTGAACATAAGTTGGCAAAATCCACACAAGTACTTTCCGTACACACACAAAAATATCAATATATAAATTACCTTCCTTCATCTAGCAGCTCTGCTCTCAAACTCATCCCAGAACCCGTCTGTATTGGTTCTCCCTTCTCAATTTTCATGCCCCCGTCCCTGCTCATGTGCCCAAAGTCTGCTGCTGCTGTATGCCAGCGTACCAAAAGGCCTGTAGGCCTCTCCAAGAGAAAACAAGAGAGGAAGGGAAAAAGACGGAAGGTGGCCAATTAAGACTGGGTAATAGAAGTGTGTGTGTGTCTATGTGTGCACGTGTCTGTGTGTGCGCACACTGCCTTACTTCAAGTGTCTGTGAGTTCACTTGCTGTCATGTGGGCATGTGCACATTGCCATAGGCTTTGCACACAGCCAAACTTAATTTAGCGGACCCAGGTTTTTAACACATGCCTGAAGCTAGCAAGCTAGCTAGCTAGAACAGAGAGCCAGAAGTTAACAGGCATGTTGCTCTCTTAAGCCCCCTGAGATCCTGTTGGCACCCTAAGGGGTTGGAGAACTCATTTAGTCATTGATGACCATAAGTGTTCACATCCTTCCAGTAATATCTTTTCATCATGCACCGCATTGCATTTAAGCTGTAAAGAGAATGTCCCTTTTAACTTTAAAGTCCTTGACACTTGAACCAATTTCACACAATGTTCAAAAAAGGACGAACATTTTACTAGTACTGAAACAGTAACATGCATTGCTGCATTGTTAAAATATATATTTTAATGTCATGGAGCTTTAATGGTTCTGTCGCTGACATCAATATAAGAAACACAAAAACAAGGGTGCAACTAAAGCAAGTTCTTGCCTAAACTTCCAAAAGAAATGTAAAATTAAAAACGTAGCAGAAAGCAATCCAAATTTCACACCTTTCTTTGGGTGAAACATTAGTTTAAAGTTGTAAACTATGAACAATAACAGCAAAATTGCACCTAGACTTAAAGAATGCAAAAAGATGATAAAAATAAAGGAGGAAGGCAAGGCTCTAGAGCAGGAGTGTACGACATGCGGCCCATATCTAGCCCACCAGATTGTTGAATCCGGCCCACTCATGAAAAGTAAAAACTTTAAGGGCGTTTTTGTAAAAAAAAACATTTCTTGTCCATTCCTGTGGAGAGTTATGTTTTCTTTAAAGAAATAACCAAAATGTGCAATTCCGCCACTAGGAGGAGCAAAGGAAAAGCAAAACAGGTGAAACAGCTCATCTCTGCACGTAAGATGCAGTTTGGTTCCCCGCGAGCCTCACCGCTGTTCTTTTGCTATAAGAATGATCAGCAGTGAAACCCGAACTACCAAATTGCTGTCAAAAAGTAAAGGTTTAAGTGGATTGCCGAGCTTTCCACGAAAAATGGACAAAGTTGTATTTGTTCACAGAGCTGAATGCAAAACTGCGTGCATTGCTGTGCATTTACTGCAGCCGTGACGACAGTGATGGAGCAGCTACCTGCAAAGACGTTGGTGCAAACATCCAAACTTGTGAAAAAATGCATACTTCATAAAGGCTGAAGAAGTCTTGTGCCCCAAAAAGCAGTCGACCTTTGCCAACATCAGTCTGTCAAGGATTACTATTGCAGATACAACATCTCTGAGGAGACTTGGGGGGGCCAAATAAAGGAATCCAGTCATTTATTGCATTTTTGGTCGCTATTGATGAAAGCCCCAACATCACAGATGTATACAACTGTGCATATTTATTAGAGGTGTTGAAGAGAGTGTCACGGCTGAGTTTCTTGTGTTGGTTCCTATGATGGGCACAACAGTTGATGACATAGTCGGCTGTGTAGTTACTACGCTGGACAAAGTTGGAGTGAACTAGTCACGTGATGTCAGTCTGGTCAGGAAGGTCAGGAAGAAGGACACCGTCAGGCAGCCAACCAGGAAAAGATTCTTGGACATTTCATTGTGTTTTGCACACGTGAATGACAGTGAAATGTGCTGCTGCACAGGATTTGAATCCTGATATTGATGGCTGGGTGAAGTTTCAGGAGAGAAAGGGAGGGTAACTCCAAATTCTTGTTCTGTTCACAAATGTTTGCAAGTTTAATTACCGGTAAGTTTAATGTTTCGTTGATTTGCACATTTACATTTTAGGCAGGGTGTTTCATTTTTTTCCTGTAGCCTCTCTTAAGTTTATTATTTGGATTGCTTCACTGTCAGATGTAAAATGTATAAAATTGAACGAACCATTCTTTTTAAGTGAAATGCATTTTATTTGAGATCCATTGGCCTCTGTGAATAAATGAATGTGTAATTAGAAGTGATTAGGCTACCATGTTGGTTGAGGCATTTTTTTCCAACTAAGAAAAATAACAAAAAACAAAACAAAACAAAGCTAAAGATAACAAGCTGACCATATGTGATTTTGCTTTTTTGTAACTGATCCGGCCCACTTGAGATCAGATGGGTTGAATGTGACTCCCGAACCAAAATGAGTTTGACCCCCCTGCTCCAGGGTGTTGTATAATTCTGCAAGGTATTTATTAGGTGGCTGCAGAAGCCAGAGCATGACCTAAAAAGTGATGCCACATAACATAACACAAAATATGTCGCATAGGCTCAATCATTATCTTTCTTTGTGAAGTTTGACCAAAAAAAGGAGGAATAAGGAGAAGAGAAGGCTCACCAACCCGTTGCTCTCTGAAGCTAATTAAGTCATTAGAAATAGTCACAGAGGGTACCTGTATGCAATCTAGTCAAGGCAAAGGGTTGATGAGGCTCTGCAAGGCCCCCAGGCTAATGTCAAAAAGAAAGTAAAGGAGAAAAGAGAAAGAAAAAAAGATGCCTAAAAGAAACAAAACGAAAAAAGTCAAGTAGATAGTTTTTAATTGAAGCCTAACTTGAAGAAAAAGGCAAATGTTTTTAGTGCCTTTTTGGTTTGCAAAAGAAAAAAAGGTTAAGCATGTCCCCAACAGAGTCTGAGTACACACACACACAGGCATCCAGTAGAGAGGACATAGGAAAACGCACACTCAGATGAATGATGGGGTGCAAGACCAAAACTAACTGAAGCAGTCAAGTATGTAGCCATGGTGTGTGTGTGTGTGTGTGTTTTCCATAAGTTTCCCATTCTCATAATGTCTCATTTTTTTGCAAAAACACAATTGTGTTGAGCAGATAAACCCGTTAGTGTTTGCGAATTAAAAAACAACACCTTCTGGCAGAAATATGCAAACACTCCAAAACAATCCACTTGTTTAGCAATCAAGGACACAAAACAGAGAAAAAGGTGTCTAATTTCTCTGCAACTGCCAATAACACCGAAATTTACAGCTGCATTTGAACGGAACACACACATTTGAGGATGTTGTGCTGTAACATCCATAGACTCACCAGGGGCAAGCTTGGCAACACCAGTGACTGATCTGGGTCACTGTCACACTCACACACATGGTATAGATAGCGACACTGGCAGCATGGTGATCGCAGGAGAGGGCAGAAAGGGGGTTGAATGTAGACTGATTGGTCTATTCTAGGTCAGGTCTCTTGACAATGCACCACTGTCTCCTAATGTTCTGGGCTAAAGTATAGAGGCTAAGTTTGGCCTGAAAATTCAACTATACATTCCAAAAGGCATAAACGCCACATGCAAATACATGCACACGTGAATATACAATACAACCACACACATTACAGGTGTTGAGAACACAATCAAACTAACATGTATCACAACACACACGTCCTGCTTTTCTTTGCCCCTCCTCTACCAGCCTGAAAAAAGATGTATGCGGCAAATCTCTTCTGCAGCCTATTGAGCACAATCAGCCTGTGGACTTCAAAGAGGTTGCAACTAGGTCACCATAAGACATTGCAGTCTGCTAGAGAGCAGTCTCTGGTCTGAGACATCTCACTCTCGCCTCCTCCTTACTCTTCTGCAGTACAATCCTATCAGTGAAATTAAAATGGATTATAGCGTCTTTCCCTCTTGTCGTTCCCCGGGGTTGTACAGAACCATGTCATGTTGCTGTTACTATAATGTTACTTCTTTATCATTGCCCATCGCTGCTGCTGCTGCTGCTGCCTCTGCTGCTCAGCAGTTTAACTAATGTTAAATTTAGACACAGAGCAGGGAAAACAGAGCGGGGTAGAGGGAGTGAGAAGTAAAGGAGATATAAAATGAAACAGAAAGGCCAAGTAAAATGCCGAAATGACCCAATCCTCCATGGTCACACACTGCCACTCTGATCTGTCAAAGGCCAACAGCAAAATGATTCCAAAAGCTACTTATGGCAAGTTTGGATAATGCAAAGGCACAAGCAAGCTGAAAGGTAAGCAGCACGAAATAAAGCATAAAAAAAAAACATCAAAAAAATAAATGAATTCGCAGGAAGAAGGGAAGATGACTACTTCTAACAGGGTTGAAATAAGGAGAAAGTTGCAGAGGCCACATTGCTTCTTTGAACGAAACACAGCACCACCCGTAAAAATACATAAATAAATAAATAACTAAATCACAAAATAAATCCATACAGGTAAGAAAAATGGGAGAAAAAAAAACAAGAAAGAGAAATGGTACCCTTTACTTGGTTAAGTGTAGACCATTTTATCCAGGAGCTACATTTGCATTTACAGATACCCTGTTCTCTGGTGATAGCAAAATCACCAAAAAGCCTCAATTCATGCAAGTGTGTAAATGTCAAGATGAAAGCAACAAATGGCTATCTAGAAGAGCTGGTATTTATCTTGGGACCCTATGAAGACATGAATTTCTTCCCATTAATCTGCTGACAACAGAGCATTTAGGCTTACAGTTTAAATAAAAACTGTGGGCATATTTCTATAATTGTTTGCACCAGCAGTTTTATTTGGTTTGACTTAAGGTGAAATAAATAAATAAATTCTTTAAACTTGAAATTGAGTGCAGGCATACTATTGGACAAAGGGGGGGAGGAAAAAGTCTTTCAACATCATTTCTGAATTTTGTGTTGCCTCCAACCTTTTACCCTTTGTTGGGATTAATAGTGAGAATCTAAGTCTTAGGGTTGAAGACATTTCTTCAAAGAACAGGGGAATTTGATACTGGAGTGCACCTAACCAACTCTAAAGCAACGTTCACACACGCCTTGACAACGCGTGTTCAAGCAATCACTTCTAATGAAAAGTCTGAGTAAAAAAGCCAGTGTGTGCACATTTTGGGCTTCAGCGTTCAAACCTCTTGTGTCTACGTGTCGCTACACAAGTTTTTAAGACCGTCTGGCTCTACATACAAAACATATGGCCACTGAAAGTTAAACTAGCTGAACTTTGACAAATCAGAAACTTGGGTTGTGTAGTGACGTCTCGTGACGTCTCTTCCAACTGCAGGTATATGAGTTAGTATCAGGTAGTGTCAGTCCAGTGTGAACACCAAATGGTAAACACGCACGTTTAGCGCGTTCTTGAATGCGCATCACATGCTTGTTGTGAACATAGCATAACAAAAAAGGAATGCAGAACGTGCAGCGTGTTATGGCTTGTTGACCAATTATTTCAACAACCACTAAAAAAGGCAAGCCAAAAACTGCGCCTAAAAAAAAAACGTAATTTTAACTTATATAACTTTATATATATATTATTTACTCCTCTGGATTAGCCGTGTGCAATTTTTTGGTAAAGTTTAAACATCAAAGTCAAAGGTTAAAAACATTTCAGGCGGTAAAAAAGGCAAAATCTAAACAAAGAAGGAAAAGTATGTTTCAAAATGATCAGAACTAAATGCTTATTTTTAATTTTTATTTTTATTACAAATTTGTGTTCCTTAAACCCCCATTTGAAACGCTCCAAGGACAGAGGCCTTTACAAACACATGCCCCATTGGAAATGAGAGTACCGTAACCACTTCAGCAAACAATATAATAAGGCAAAAAAAAATAAGTTTATCCTAAGAGTTCACCATGAGGCCATAACAGAGGCATGTCATTTTTCAAACTAATTATTATTGTTAATAAAGTTAATAACTGTTATTCATCTAGAGAATTAATTTACAAGGAAAACATTGGAGTCGAATTCTGCACTGCAAAAATGAGATGCTGTGCTATGTTTCAATGCTTAATTATGTTGAATTATCCTCTACCATGAGGACAACAACTAAACTTTTTTCTATGTATGTGATGTTTTGTTCTCCACCCGAGGTTGTACATAAGAAGTTCAAAGGACTATTTCTTATTTAATGTTACATGAAACCTTATTAAAAGATGGTGAGCTTTCTCTTTCACAGCTGTGTGTTTGACTTTGTGTACGTGTTTTTGTTTTAACACTGCTTTCCTCAGTGGTGCTGCTTTGTGAGTGTTGGATGACATTCGTTTGACTGACATTGGGGGCGAGAGCAGCACGGTGGCATATGGTAACCGCCCGCTAACCATTAAAACTTGACGTTAGTGCAAACAAGTCAGCCAAGCCTAGCGTAGTGTGTTCCAGAGGGGCTTAAGATATTAGCTGTCAGTATACAGTGGGATAATAACACATATCATGAGCTCCAACAACAGCAGATAAAGAGCAGGCAAGGCAAACCAAACACATAATGTGGTGATGAAAATGAGGACAGAGGGAAAAAAATGGACACTCAATGACTAAGACAATTGTGAATTAAATTGCTTGCTGTGCAGTAAGGCAGTTCAGATACTGATGTCAGCATTTTTTTGGGGCACAGAACCATGCAAAAGGGAGAGTCAGAGACTTTCTGACTGTTTTATGACTGACATTAACGAAAAACTTCAACACTTGAATGACTGTCACTTTTTTTTTACCTTTGCTTTCCTAAAAAATAAAGTTAAAAAAGTCGCTATTTGTATAAAACTAGACAAGATTTAAGGAGAGTGTGTAACAGATTTGTTGGTTCTCATAGCTGAATAATATGACAGCAATATTGGAAAATGTTGTTGTGCTACTTTTGCTTGCAGTTGTGTACTTTTTTTCCTCTTTAGACAGTGATACCATAAATGTACACGATTACTATAAAATACAAGAAAAAGTGTCTTATCATATAAGATTTTTAAAATTTCCCTTTTTTTATTTTACAGAAAACTTTAAACCCCTAAAATTGATCTAAGTCACAGGTTCGTGCAATCACAAATGTGGGATAATTAAAATAGTTTGGGCCATGAAGAAAAACAGACCATGTTAGTGTCATTGGTAAGTTCTACATCCACAAAGTTGCAGAACAATATCAATCTCAAAAGCAGGTTTTGTTACTAAAGTTACAATTTCCTGTTTAATCCCCGGTCATATCAGTGTGCAGAAAAAGAACCAATAAGACTCTGACTTAACAAAAACAAAGCAGTAATCATTTGTACATGACAAATTGACCATTGGGAAAAGTTTTTCCTGGCTCAGGTCCAAATTAATAAATAAAATTATTTTCTCCAAATATACATTTGTTTAGAAAGAAAACCAGAGTACCAATGCAACTTCCTATTTATTTCTAACCCTCGGGGTCAGTAGTAACTAATAAATAAAAGAGAAAAGCTGATGTTTACCTGTAACCCTAATGTACCTCTAAAACCCTGCTAACCTCTATTTAAACACTAAGTTTCCTCTCATCGATCAAAGTGCTGTGCATGCTGCCCGGGAGCATGACACATGTGCTGAAGATTTTACAACTACTTTCAACTATACCTTTTAAAGTTTTGCAGTATTTAGTTGTGTAGAAGCATCCTACTTTGGGTTTGAGTAGAGGTTCACCTGCCTGCTCAATACTTCTGTTAAAATAATTTATTTATCAGCGTAGAATTCAACATTTGGCACTTTTAACCTTAGTGAATGTGCTGGCAAAGAGAAACAAAATGCTAAATGTAGAGCAGGATTAAAAAATTGTCTGCATAATTATCTAATGCATATGCAGAGGTCAATGCATATTCAAAAAGAAAGTAAGGAGGCATTGGGGGGCTGGTTCAAAGGTTTATTGAGGTGTTTTTGTGTGCGAGTATGTGCATATGGGCCGTAGAAAATGTTCCCAATGAGAGAGCAAAGAGGTATCTTCCACACAGTGCCTGGGGCCCTCTGGCAGAGAGACTAAACAAGACCTTCCCATTGGGACACACAAACAGGGCCTGCAGCTGCAAATGACCTACTACCCACTACACACACACACAAACAGACACTTACACATAGAAACAAGGCCTTTTTGATGCTATAATTTGTTCATTTCAATAGAAATAGTCAATTATCACACGAGGGCTAATGGGTATGAACTTAATAGTTATCCATCGTGTTCTCTCGTTTTTCCTTTGTCGTCTTTCCATTTTTATTTTATTTTTTATCTTGCTTTGAGAGACAAAGTAGCATGCGTGTTTGAGGGTCCACCTCCTCCTGTATCTAAGACAAGTCTGGGGTTCTTTTCCTTTTGATAACAAAAAACATGCTATTCTCTGACATCTGACATACTAGTAAAACATATAAATACATGACATCTAGCTTAAAACCTTGACAAATCCTGTAAAGACTTAGCACGGGCATAATAAGTCCTCTTGATTTATTTCGCTATATGTCCTGTAACTGAACAAAAATGTATTTTTAACTTGCATAGAACAAAATGTCTACTAAAATCTGAGCTCATGCAATATACAGTAAATATAAAAAAAATCTTTTTTTAAGTCAGTGCTATTGTAAAAGTATATTTTTTAAAGTAGACATTTTTCTGGTTAAGATTCAACATAATAGGAAGTGTTCTGTGTGTATGCATTAGGAAGAACTAAACATAATCATTTACAAAAATAAGATTGAAACCACAGTTGTGTTGTGGAGTTATGGAAATCCAATTGTGTTTAAGAGAAAATGTTTGATTTAGTTCAATTCTACAAATATAAACCGGTCTTTTACGCGTTAACATATCGTTTTTCCAAGAATTAGAATTTTCAGTCTTGTATATAGTTTGAATCATATAGCTGGTGTTTCTGGGTTCCGAATGCCAACTGCTAATGGATATTAAGCTAAATCACAATTTATAAAAAAGCGTTTTCCAAGCAAATACACAGACAAAAACTTACAGAAATAATGATTAAAAACCAAATGAAACCATTTTTATCAGTTGTGAACCCTTCTGCCTATTCATCAATGTCTCGTGAAACAATAGCCTCTGTATTTTCCTGGCCTGAGGATGAACATCTCTTCTTCATATCATTCTCAAACTAACAAATACAGTCCCCCTCCCCCTCCCATGCCAAGACAAACTCAATGACACTACAATCAATAAATTGCTGCAAGGTGTGCATAAACTACACAGATAGGGGATGATGTATGATTACCTGAAGCACATAACAATCAGCTACATTCTTGTGCAGTAAGAACAACCACACTCACAACATGAAGGCAGACCATGAAAGCCTTTATAAGCATTTTATTTAAGCAACAGCAATATTACTTGATTACTCAATTGAATGAAAAGACGTTGGACAGATAAATACGTCTCCTGGTGTCTACCTTGGATGTCAGCTGACGTAATTTCACATACAGCAGCAGCAGTGTTGTTAGGACAGGGGAATACCACCATAAAGTAATGTTTTCTCTCCTTCTGATCAATTTTTAATTTGGCCCGTGCAGCCGAGCCCTTGGCGGCCTGGCCCCAGTAATTATGGTGGGTTATTGACAGCTGCCTTCCCGCGGGAGGCTATTTAAAAGAGGTTTAACCCCAGAGCAAGTCCAGGCCCCACACCCGCCTTTGAAGGTGTCAAGTGCATTGATCTGAGCTGTGGGATGTGCTGGGACCTTCCCGCTTGGAGATGTGCAAATGCTTGTGTGTGCGTTGCTTGCAGAGTTACTATTACAAGACCAGGGCAAGGCAGAGCCTTTTTCTAACCTTTACACAGACACACACATGTCCTCTGGCGAAAGATAGAATGATACCTGTAGCCACCTGATGCCCCCAGATGGGCTCACCCACTTTGCCCATAAATTGCTATCAATAGGCAATACGTACACATTGAAAACTTAAAAAAAAATAGGTAAGTCATAGCTCAAGGTGGAATGAATGAACTAAAAAGAAATGGGGAGAGACAGCTGTACCGGTAGTAGGAGAAACTTTCTTTGTGGCAAACAAGGCCACCACAGAAAGATGATTGAGAGCCCAGCTGATGTTGAAGAAGACATCAGGAAAAAAAAAGAAAAGAAAAAAATGGGCTGAAGATGGGGTGGGGAGTGTCAGACAAAAATTAGCTGTGGATTTTTGTGTTTGAGTTTGTCTGTCCCCTTTCAGGCTCCAATTGAAATTCTGGACAGATAGAAACCCCAAGGCTTTTGACACACTTCTGAAAACACCACAACTCCCTTTTCTTTTCTATAAGTTTCCAGCAACTAGCCTGACTCGCTATCAAGAGAGTTAGAGAAAAGAGCTTGTGTGAAATGGAAAGAAAAAGGGTGACAGCGGCCACAGATCTGTTTTTGTATTAAAGCTGTTGGGCACAGGCCATAATGCTGTTGGCTCTTGTGTGTGTGTGCCACTGACAAATTGGGCTTGAGAGAAACAAACTTGTTGAATGAGCATCAGAGCCCTGTAAGAGAAATTGAACAAAGTATTTCAGCAAGCTGAAGACTCCCGAGAAGTTCACCAGAAAACCTTTGTAGCTAAAAACAACTATAATGGAAATTAGGATTTACACCCAACAAACATCAAACACGATAAGGAAAAACCTTTCCAACAGTGGTTGATAAATAGAACAAACAACAAACAAAAAAAATCCTCAAATACAAAATGTATAGGATAGAATTGTTGATGCGTGTTTGTTTGATTAAGGGATTGGCACAGGAAGTTAGGAATGCTGCAGTATTTTGTGCCAGTTCCTTTAAGGGAACACAAACTAACAAAAGTTCAGAGCACCATTCTTTCACCGGGAGTTAAACAAAAACTAATAATCCTACCTATCAATATTCAAACTTTGCTCCTACCTTAATTATTCAAACTGTAACCTCACAGGCTTCACTCCCCTCCCCTCCAGAGCCCTGTGGCACTCATCCTCCACCCCCAGCTCAGTCTCAGGATGCAGAGCATTGACAGGGCCAGAAGGTAATGATACAGCTGCCATGATGCAACAAGCAGACCTGTCGACTGTCAGGAATTGAAATCATGAAGGAATAAGCTGTCATTAAGAGGCCCTCTCCCAGTAGTAGAGCTGTCAGAAGCCTGCCTTCAGCCCGCCGTCTCTCAATACTTCCATATCCCCTCTGCCAGTCCTACCCCATTTGCAGTCACTCCCTCATCCTCCTCTCATTTCTCTCTTCCAGAAGCAGTTCTTGCTGTACTACTTTCCTCTTCTGTCCCCTTCCAAACAGTCATAACCCTTCTCCCTCTCTGCACCACAACACCCCCGCTTCCTATCTCAAGACTGTTCTTCTCCAAAATTCTGGATGTTGCCGCAGCAACCTGCTCTCACCTGTCATTTTACCTAAAGGCTAGGGGAATAGCACCACTTCCACATGCACACATTCATACACAAACACAACATGCAACAGACCTGCAAACCCAGCAAAAAAAAAACCTCCCTACTACTGCTACAGCAGTATGCACACAGTGCCAGATGTCACTAGTAAAGCCTTTGCCTGTTTTGCTGCATTTCCTGCTATGCATGTTTTCTCTACACACATCTGTGTGTACATAATCTCAACATAAGGCTGAAAAGTATGAAGAAATACTGCAATATGTAAAATTACTGATGAGTGTGATGTTGACTAGAACAAAGATATATTAAAAAACATAGGATGGTAATGGGCGTCTGATCTGGGACTCGGTTCCTATCCTGGAACACAACCTTTTTTTATGCCACCAACCATTTTCATCTGAAACCATTTTCTTACAAATCAGAATAAAAAACCAAAAAAAAAACCATTGCGTTAAATGTTTTTGTACCCACCCTGCTATGGGCATTCTGTGACCAAGGTGCATTGTGGAAGATCACACGTTTTGTTCATTAGTGCAGTGCACTGCACATGAGTGGGTTTATATTTGTGGCTTGGACTTTTGTAAGTGTAAGTTGGCAGACTTTGTCCATCAGTTAATAATACTTGAGCAATTAGTAGCAGAAACTTGTATGCTCACAAGTTGTAGTACGCTGGAATCTTGCAGACAAAATGAAAGTGTGGCTTGCTCAGCTACATCACCAACTTCTCTTAGACAAAGATGGCCGGTACAATATTTTCAGATAGACTGGTACTAAATGACCCACAAAACACCACTGGTCTGTACCCAATAGTTTCTGTGAGACCTCTGACCTAAACCACAGGGTGAAATTTTTTGTTTGTATTAAACTCCAAAAAGGATGACTTTAAGAAACATTAGAACATAACTGCCATTCAAATTATATTTACCACCTATTTTTTAGCTATCAGTAGCACTCAGGACCCTTGGCTAATCGCCTTTTGCAAAAACTACACTGTCTGATTAGTTACCATGGGACTCATCCCTACAAAAAAATACACCATATTCCTGACTAAATACATAGCAGTTACTTTACACTTCTGCAGATGCTTTTTTAAATCTTGTTTTATCTCTTGTTTGGAAAATGATAGCAGTTAACTATTGTGCCTATGAAACACTAACTTCTACTCTGACACCTGATTGGTAAAGTGTAACATTAGCAAAGCCAAAATTGACATTTTTATTGTAAAACGGTTATCATAACGCATAAAAGATAGTATGAAATTCAGGAAGACTTGGCCAAACTAGACTACAGCTCTCTTGCCTTCCCTTTCTTGATAATGGTAACCTCCACTCAGAACACAACATAGCAGCTTTGAACCCAAGCAAAGTATAGTCTGCAGAAACACACCTGCATCTGTCATAAGTCATAACATCTAATCTGTTTAGTGTCTGTTTTTGGGCAAATGTCTTCTGTAGGTAAGTTCTGGGCCACTGTTTACTAAAAAGCATGTTTTGTGGCCTTTAAGTGTGTTGTGTCAACCTCATGGTGAAAAAATCCATTGATTATTGAAGGTGAATTTTTACCAGCTGAGTAAAGATTCTTGATCAAGTTAATTTGGTAATAGTTCAGTACCTGAATTAGTATGTTATTTTCTCAAAGACAAAATTGGAAGATCTTTGTTCAGGGCTCCAGACTGCGAGCAATTGGTCGCATATTGCGACCAAAATTTGAGAGTGTGCGACTGAATTTTACATCCAGTCGCACAAGCGCGACCAGTAAATTTGCCTCCCCTATCTTCGTATTTTTTATACATTAAACGTGGAAGGGGCACGTCAATGATCAATGAAATAATCAATGAGACGCGAGCGCACACACACGCAGGCAGACACACACACTCGCGCACATACTCATGAAACGCGAGCACGTACACTCTCGCGTGATGCCTGTGTGTGAGGCGGGCACTGCGTGTGAGAAGAATAGGGAAAGCCACTGTGAGTGGCTAAAATGCGTGGAGGGGGAGGGACCTATAGATAATCGAGCGCGCGTAAACATCTGTGGGAAGGAAACGGAGACAAATATCACAACCTGATATGTGCGTCTGAACTATGGGTAAGCCAACTATTGATTCGTTCTTCCGACCTGCGGCTAGTGTACCAGTGCCAGAGTGTACAGCAGGGGTCTCAAACTCGCGGCCCGCAGGCTATTTGCGGCCCACAAGATGATATTTTGCGGTCCCCGCCTTAATATAAAGGTTTAGTGTTACTGCAGCCCGCCAGTTTGTCTGAATGACAATTTTACATTGTCGTGCGCGGAGCTGACAAAGCAACCAATCACAGTGGGGTATATGACTCTTGGGGGTGTGACAATGACCCGGCTTGAAAGCAGGACACCTGACAGCCCCCTACCCGGACCACATTAAGGAGTTCCTTACTTTCCTTTAGAACGTATTTATTCGCTCGTAATTTTCTACATACATGCAGTCCGTGCTGAACTTTTCTCTGGGCCGCACAGACCCGGAGGAAGGTTTAGGTTTTGGTTACGGCGGCGCATCAAACGGTTATGCACGGCCGTTACGGCAGCTCACCGCTCCCGCGGGAGTCGGGTCAGCTGAGGAGAATAAATGTCCCACACCTACATGCGTGACAGCTAACGGGGCTTGAACTTTAAACACGCTCGAGCAAAAACAACATTAGTTTTAGACTCACTGAAAATACGCGGGGAAAATGCAACGATAGACGTGTTTGAGATGAACATCGCCTGGATCGTTGGGGACACAAGGCGGGGGGGCTGAGAGATGAAAGCGAATCTGCAGCAAGACTGAAAGAGAACAGGAAATTGGAGTTGTCCTTAACATTCAATTTAGTTTTAATATTCTTCTCCCCCTTAGTATGATCTGTGTTATCATATATTTTATGATTATTTTAATGTTATGTGATTATGTAGCCTTTTTTAATGAATTGGTATTTTAAATTATTTTAATTAATCACTGCACTACAAAAACCATCAGGACACATGTCCCATAATGCATTGTTTTGTAGTCATCAGGGCAGCTTTCAGTCAGTTCAGTTTCCAGCTGTGTCCGGGTAGGTTTGCCCCTTGCTCCCACCCCTTTCTCGCGATATTTTTATGATGATTGACAGTTGATGTTGGAGCAAAAACAAAAATATACGTCACACACCAGGTGATCTGTGCAGCGTTGAGTTCTCCTGGGTGATCTCAAACACACTTATTGTGCATCTTGGCTGCACCTATTTGGTGTCACAAAGATAAATTCCCATCCGTTTTCTTTACTTATTTGTACTGTCATGACAGCGATGCTGCTGTCAGTTTACCTTCTTGTTGCATCTTCAAAAGTGCAGAATAAAATGTGACACTGAATTTGAAACAGCACATTGTAATTTCTGCATCTATTATTAAAGTATTTATTAGTAATACAGTGGAAATTAGTAGATTTGGTTAGAATGTTGATTTACGGTATGCGCCCCTAAATTTTCTGGTTGTGCCCCTAAAATTTTCAGTTAGGGGCCACTGTGCTCCTGTGAAAAAAAGTTAGTCTGGAGCCCTGTTGTTCATTTGAGTTTTCTTCAACAAATCACCATTTATGCGGTAAATCTCAATGTGACATCCAAGAAGTCAGACATAGGGATGAGCAATGAACTATTTGTTTTATCCACAGACTTTGGACGATGATTAAAAAATAATAATAAGCCTTTAATGTGCTTTACTTGTGCTTTTTTATTGAAGATTGAGGAAAATAAATGTAAAAACCAAGACAGTATTTACCTGTCAGGCCAGGGTAATAATTATATTCTTGTCCAAATATAAATTCAACAAATGACAAGTATGAGAGAAAAATGTTTTAAAAAAGCCATAATCAAATCACTTTTTTAAATTAACTTTCTTGCGATGTTTATTTGTTAAAAACTGGATATAGTTTTAGTTTTTTTGCTTTTGTCTTTTTGGTTTTGGGTTATAATCTCACCATACAAAATCTTTAAGATTCATCATGAGACACTTAATCCTAAATGTTAAGATGTCATGGTTAATTATTAGCAGTTAATAGTAATTAGTGCTTTCACAAATCATTTTTGGTTTATTTAAAATATGACACAACGTAATTTTTAAAAATGTAGTGCTGAATATGAATTTAGCCTTGTAAATAAAAAACAAAACATGTAAATAATTAAAATTTTAAGCAATGAAATTACACAAATGCACACATATTAAAAAGACATATTTTTTCTATTGCACTAAATAAATGAACTTATTTGTTCGGCAACAAAATTACATGCTCTGTGTAGCAGCTGCCTTTTTCCACACACGCTTGAAAAGAAATCAAAACAAATTCCATGGAATGACATAATAAACCACCAACATGTTTATAACAGATGCAGACAGCATGAGTTGACTGTAAATGTGTGCGGATGTCTTTCCAGAGCAAAGCCTACAAGGCCGGCGTGTGTAGTATGTGTCTGGAAAATGGCTTGTCAGGGTACAAGAACACAATTTCTTTTTTACAGTGATGAATGAGCAGCACTCACACTACACACGGCAAGTTCTCTATATCTAAGCTGTCACTTCGCCTCTGTGCAGTACAAGGCTGTCTTCTCCAACTGTAAGATCAGCCAGGGTAACTCGAGAAGGCAGTTTTGGAGTAGCTGAAACCTTCCTGTTTACACACATGGACACACGTGTGCAGCACTAACCTTTACTGTTGTTGTACACAGCTGGAGAGAGCTTTCGACAACAGGTAAAGACTTTATGCTATTTAAAGTGGGATAAGACGAAGGAAAGAAGCAATGCAAATTCCTTTCAAAGTTTATATGAACAGCAGGCCAATGAAATTACACGGATAGTCCTGGTCATGCTGACAAATGAGTACAGCGATTGGGATGACAATAATAAGACCGGGAGAAGCACCTTTTCTTGCTGACAAAGAGATAAGCACGATGTTGGTGATCTTATGGTAGAAAAAGAGGAGAGCATCATTTGTATTGCATATTGCATTTTTTGTTTCTCTATGTCAGCTCTTAGTCTTCAACCCATAGAAGAGAATCTTGCTTTAGAAGACAATATTAAGATTTTCTTGGATGATAATGACCACTTTGACAAATATGTTTCATTTCCCTGACATGACAATATAAGCTTCAATTCTTGGCTGAAGACTATAGTGTTAAAGTATTGTTTCAGTATATGAGTTTGCCTTTGCACCTGTGAATAAATGTCTTAGTTTTTGCCCCTGGGATAATGCGATGCTCTGGTGTGTTAAATTGTTCATTGTCATGTAATTTCTGCTATGACTCCGAGGCAAACCGTTCCTCCCGCTTCACACTGGTGTGAATTATGCAATGAATTTAAGATGAATTAAGTTAACAGCCCATCAGTGTCTATGGAAATAAAGCACACCAAAACAAAAATTACTGGCAAACCCACTTCGAATCATAAACCAAATATTTCCATTCATTCTCAAAACCCAGCTATGCTGAACAGAAACATAAAAGGGTTCAAGTTAAAACCAGTTGTCATGAAACCAACTCGAACACATGCTCACATTCATTCCCACAGTTTACTTAAGGTGTAGTCAGACTGGTAAAGTCCGTTGGTCCAGACTGAGTCCGCTTATTTTGGTCCAGATCAAGTCATAAACTTTGCGTTTGGTCTGTATTTATACTTTCCTGTTCTGGACCAAAGCTTGTAAACAGAACCATGTGACTAAAAATCTCTTCACTCATTGGCCAGGAACTACGAGGGTGGGGCAAAGCAACAAGAGAAAGAATAATGGATGTCCTGCGCTTGGCAATCCTTGTCAGGATAGTTCACTTAATTAAACTTTATATTTTGCTGACCAATTTTGAACGTCCGTATCAACGTCAGGTACAACACTTTTTACTTGCTGCTTTGGTCCAGCTGAAGCAAGCTGCAAAGTGGTACTGAAGGGGCATCAGCTATGAAGGTCTACTGATAAGTGTTTATGACATATAGATTGTTGGGAAAAAAGCGTGAAAAGAAATGAATATTGCAATAAAATTTGTTTTAGTGATCCTGCATTCATCCAACCACATTTTAATGAGTTGCTGTTTCATTACTGCTCCACACTTGTCCACGGCTCTCTGTTTACATCCCGTTATCACCAGCTACGGTGGCCTCTTTGGTTCAGTTGTTCTGCTCCGAGAAAGAAGTCTCTTCAGATTGAGGAAACTCATAGCAAATTGGCGCTTGGTCCATTTAGAAACGAATCGAGAGCAGTTCCTGGTCCCAGACCAGAGTCCACTTGGGAGTATTCAGACTGAAAATTTGTTCCGGACCATCAGGGGAAATGAACTCTGGTTTATTTAAAGTAGACCGAATGTGCAGTCTGAATACACCCTTAGAACCATGATGGTCCTTGACAACAGAAAGAAGCTAAAAGCTGCATTCACTCCAGGATAGTCCCGCAAACTCTGTTTAAATGGATCACTAATGCTAATAAGTATTACACCAAGTTTAACTTCTGGTTAGGTTTGCCAACACACAGAAGAGAACCAAAGACTGAAGCAGACAAAACTGTCTTGAAAAAAAAATCAAACAGTTCCAAACGCTGCTTACTTGAAGGCGTTGTTGCCTGATCATTACAGGGGAAAAAAAGCACAGAAAAGAAAACCACCTACTCCTGCTAGTTCTCTGATTATCACAAGTGCTTGTACCTCCACACTACCCCACTTATAACCTTTGTGATATTTTCTAATGTTTTGGAAGTTTTTAAGAGTTTAGTTGAGCTTCCACAACAGCCATACTAAGATACCTATCCAAGTAAACAAACCCTGATGCGAATCAAACTCACTGGTGTAAAAGCACCCTAGATATCCAATTACATCAATATGGACACAGGTTGAACAGATAAACTGGGCTTTAATAGAGCGTTACTCCGTTTTAAAATAGGTGTTTATTTGTTGGATAATAAGGCAAATAGTCAAAAGACAGAATGATTACTTACCTCCATAGCTCTCTCAATAAAGGGAATTTGGGTTCCAGAGTTCAGGTCCTGGTTGATGATCAGTCTGCGTGCCCATTGACCCGCTCGTACCACACCACTTCCCTGGATCAGGATCAGCAACTTGGATGGATTAGTCAAGGCATCTGAGCTCATGTAAATAAAACTAGTAGGTTCACCATCCGATGCATCCACCTGAACAGTGAGTAAAGGAAAAGTTGGTTTTCAGTCAAAGAGTACAATCCATAAAATGATTTCAGAGTGATTTTAACATTTTAATTCTAAATCCTACTGCTGCAAAAATGTTGCCCCGAGATTTGCCCGATCCACCTTTTGTTCTTTGGACTCACTGATTTTAATAACCACTACTCAGAAAACAGTCTTTGTTTAATCAAAAGAAAGGCAGACGAAAAGAGAAACACATAGAGTAGCTATGTGTTTTGTGAATTTGCATGCCCTCTATTCCCATCCGATGCATCTTTACAAGCCTTCCAAGCATGCTTAGAAGAATCACTAAGGAGACAGTGTCCATAAAAGCCAAGGGTGGCAGCTGCAAGAACTTAATCCAAACAGACAAAGAGGGCCAAGTGGGGGACAAAATCTTACCCTTTATTCTCCTGTGCTCCTTCATTCCTTCTCCCTATACTTGGCTGTGGTTAATCTTCTTAAAATCTGTGGTCACAAGTTCAATGCCACGCAGGTGGACGGACCTACCACTAACACACTAAAATACACACGCACACTCCATATATTTGCGGGCGGGTGGGCAGCAAAAAAGCATAAGAGACCAATTTTCCAGAGGAATAATGAGATAAGTAGGCCAAGCAGATAAACCAGTAAAAATGTATGGGGGCTAATAAAAGGCGCTGACTCCAACTCTGTGATTTATGGACACTGTTAGTGCGTGAGCTAACTCTGGCATGCTTCTAAACACTGGTGCTGCCCAACGTCGCTATAAACCCAGTCTGAAAAATGAACACAACTTTTAGGAGAAGAAATAAGGGGAATGACGAGGTACAAGGGGGCAAAAAGAGGTACAAATATGCTCCCCACAATAAATAAAAAGGGATCAAATGTATGCTCTAAGCCTGGATGAGCTGGGCAAAGAGGAACTTCACAATGGGAGAGTAGAAGGTCTCCCTCAGAGCAACTGAATGCAAAACAGATTAAGCATCAGCATGCTGCGCCTCTTTGAAATGACACATCACAATACAGTTAATTTGTTGAGGAGACACTTTTGCACAAAGGATGTGTGCAGAAAAAAGGGGGGAAAAAACGGGGAGCAAGAAAGAAATTGAGGGACTGCAAAAGAAAAAGACAAAGACTGACAGAGAACTGGATTCCTAAAATCCACCTTTAAACAGTGGGTCTTAACAGAACCTTCAATACCATAACAACGCTATAAAGCCTAAGCATTTACATCCATTTTCATTTGTAATAATCCCTTTAATCTTCAAGGGCACAAATCAAAGAGAAAATAGCCTATTTTTTTCAGTATGTATACTCACTGGTATGACTTCTTTCCTCAGCTTGCACTTTTCCTCCAACAGCTTGTAAACATACTGAGTGATGATCTAGAAGAAAACACACACACGAAGGACATACACACCATCAGACTGGCAAGAGTGTCAAATGGGATTTTTCATTTATAATTGTATGATTCCGTCCAGCAAACTCAAGTAAAGGATGGCCATGAGTGAAGAAGCAACATCATCTGCCGTCATTATTGGTAATTGAGGAAAAAACAGAAACTCTCATGTGCTCTCTAGTGTTGGCGTGGGAACACAAGTCATTTTGAAGGAGTAAAAACCCTTTTGTGTGTAGTTTGTATTTGTATCACAGTACAGTGAGGGTGTTAAGGTTATAAAATGCCAGGAGAGGAAATCTCCTGTACAAGCAAGGGACTGATGTAAGTTATGTTTATCCTTGCAGCAACAGTACTAAAGAACCTTGTATACTGAGTCATTCCAACCCCAGGCCAAACCTTTTATGGTTCAGTAATATTAACAGCTTTCCTTTCCATTTTCTGTGTTTTTCTTGTTTTCTTTCCTCCATAGCTTGCTAAACTGAGAAGAGACACGCATACTTCACATGAAATATTAGAATTCTTCTTCTTGTGAGCCTGAAAATGTAAGCACGAGAATAGATCGTGACACACATGACCAACAACAGGGAACTCTTGATGCATTTATGATGTTCTATCAACATATTAACTAACCTTGTGGCTTACAATAATGTTGCATTGGCTTGATCCAATGCAGGGGGGGGCTGAGAGACATGCTGTCATGCTGTGCTATGAAGTCTTACTTACATTAGCTTTTGAGGCATCAGCCATAGTAAATCAGGAAACAAAAAGCCAGCAATGGCGCCACAGTTACAAAGCGTGTCGGATCTCGAGTCACGCTGAACTAACTGACTCAAACACAAACAAGCCAAGAATGTCATAACTTACAGCACAGAGGAAGATGCTGCAGTCCTGGTAATGTATGTAGAAAAGGGAAAAAGTAGCTTCTATTTTAACAACAGCTGATGAATGCAGATTACAGTAAAACATTGGGTGTGAAAATACCCTTCAATTTACTTTATTTGTTTTTACACTAACATCTGTAATCAGGACACCAAGATTACACACTGTGACTTTCCTGTACTTCTCTACATATTGCAAAGAAAAAAAAAACATTTTAAAAATACATTCTGTTTAGCTTTTGTAGCTGTTAAAACCAACAAAACATATTTGTTAATAAAATGAATAAAAAAATTAATTGTATAAAAAGAATAAAATATCAACCCTGAATCCCAATGTTCAGAAATCCATGTACTTTAAAAATGGCAAGGTGGAATGCTTGATTTACTTCTTTAAAGCCAAAATACAAGAGTTAAATCAAATATTCAACAAATATTATGCTTTTGAAAGCCAATCAAAGGTCAGAAGAAAATGATATATTGGTAGTATTTTACCCTATGAGTATGTTGGTGAAAAGAACCACCAAAGCCACAGCAGCTAATTCAGTAAAATGTCAACTGGTCTGATGAAGACTAAAGTGATTCTGAGCCTCAGTATGCTAGTTTTTAATGACATCAATAAGCTTCACAGGAAATTTCATTTACACCATGTTATTTATTCTGTGCCTCAGGTGGCCTAAGGACCAGCTGATATAGAATAAGAAAATGGAAAAATAAGAAAATAGGAAACTGGTGGGGAAGAAAACACAACTTGACTTTATTCAAACATTAACAATAGGGAGAATATAATCTTTTATTTAGGTTTTTGGGTCATCTCATCAATATGAAGTCATGCAAAAAAAGAAATTACACTTTTTTTTCATATAAGAACTGCACCTACTGAAGAAAGGAAATCAATTACAGATGCACACAACTCCTAAAATCAGGTTTAATCCCATTATTATACATGACAAATAGTGACCCAAGATATATAAGACACAAACAAAGCACACTCATTTCTGCAGTAACTTTTAGCAAAGCTATAAGTTCTTTGTTTTTCAACTCTTGGTCAAATATTCTATTATGCCTATCTCTTTCATGGTTTTATTACCTATAGTTCAAACTTTGCTAGAGTTAAAGGTTGTTTCAATTACTGCAACATGTCTTTCTCTGTCCTTAATACAACATGAAATCATTATCCAGCCACCACCATGTCAAACAGTAGGAAAAGGATCAGATCTCTGAACTAATGTTCAGGATGTGTTTTTTCTTTTGCCATCACTTCGTTGTAGAAAAAAATAACTTTTTCCGAACTTTGCAAGGTCATATTTTCTCTTTATTGAGAATATAATAAAACTGCACTTCATAATGTTAAACTTTAAGGTGTAATTTGATTTTTTTATATATATTTATTATATCCTTTTTTAATTCACTGAATTTTCTGAAGTCTAAGTTATGGATTTGGCTGCAATACTTGAGATACAAATGCAGTCCTTTCTTTGATTCTGGAGAGTTTCTAAGTAAAGCTTTGGCAAAGAACATAATCTTTAGACTGTACCGCACTTCAGTTCAAAGTAGAGGCAGAAAATAAGCATTACACTGAACTGAAATCCAGCTATAATGGGATAGGTCATTTCCACACATACCAGCAAACAGAGGCAACCGCACATCAGCCTCTTAGGACTTGATCTCAGCAGCTGATCAGCACAATAAAAAAGACCTTTTGTTCACCTAATTAGCAATGTGTTATTAGTGTTTTAATGAAACGCCTGCAGGAAGCAGTGCTGAAGGTTTGCGTTATTGGCACTGGAGAGTAGGACAAACGGGAGTAGTGGATTTCCTAATTAATGTTAAGACAAATTGAGGGAAGTGAGGAGATTGACAAAATGAAAGCAAGATCAAAGAGCTACCTTAATCAATAAAAGTCAACACACATCATTCATTTAAGAAAATACAAATCAAAAAAATCTTGATTCATTAGATTAATTTATAGTTTCAAAGTATAAATGTTCAAAAACATCAAAGATGTTTTGTGTTTTCCAATAGAGGTGAGTCAGTCCCCTGCACACATAACCTCTACAGCTGAGGTCACCGTTGTGTCTGCAGTTTATTTGTGTAAGGAAAGTTCTGTGGCGATGGACCAAGAAGAGAAGGATCACAGAGGAAGGAAGGGACTTAGATGGAGGCTTAGCAAGGGGAAACAAAGAAGACAAGAAAAGAGAGATGGCAAAGTAATCCCTAGGACACAGAAACTCCCTCCCACTGTGCAGAGCAGAATAGGAGATGGAGCAACGGAGGAGGAACCGGGGTGAGGGAGGGAACTGTATATATTGCATGGCAGTTATAAGACCTTTTTAAATGGGTGAGTTTTGACATTTGTTCCTTGAAACGTCCCAGATCATTCTCACCGCAACTTCTATAGGAGTACAGTGACAGAATGCATTTCCTGTTTATCCGGGTTTTTTCCCACTGAAAACATCAGTCATGCCGGCTTTAGCAAGGCCACAACAAAGCCATTGCAGAAGTCCACTGAGCACACACAAGCACTGTGGGAGGAAAAGACCCTGATCATATCTAATCACAAATGAATCATCAAAAAAAAAAGTTACGCTTCTTCGAAAATGTTTAAGTGTTAAAGCCTATACTTCCATATGTTCAAATACTGTAGCTAAACGTTTGCCGCTGGTCTGCTTGTCTAGAAGCTACACACATAAATGCACCAGTGATAACTGTGAAGACACAGCCCCCCATACACAAGGAACTGGGATACAAGGACAAACACCTTGTCTCTCTAGTCCTAAGTCCTTTCCAAAAGCCACTTAGCCAGAGACACCAGAGAGAGCAAGAAGAGGCTTCAAAGCTGTTTATATAATGAAACTGAAAGAGCTGTTCTGTGCTGTATCACTGACTGCACCCAGGAAAGCATTCCTGCTTCTCCAGAGAATAGAGAAAAGGAAAAGAAGGAAAAAAAGAAGAAAATCCCCCCAAACAATGCAGAATAACGAGAGTGGCAACAGCAAAGCAAAGTCAGAAAAAAGAGAGACTCCAAAGGAACGAAGGAGGCAATAGAAAGGTTGTTTATTTTAAGTCAGGCTTGTGTATCAACAGAAAATGTATTAAAATAGGCCCTATTGTTGAGAATTTGTGATCTGTCAGTCTGTGTGTGAAACAAAGAGAGAAAGAGAGGCTGCCATAATTCCCATGAGCTTTGTCATTCTTCTGTTAGAGGATAGAGGGCTCTCCAGGGGAAGACAAAGTTCTCAGATAAAGACAGACAGTTTACATTCGCCATAGATATTTCTGCGGCTCCCTCCATCACTGCCCTTTCTGCTAACCTCAACCTAATAATGACCAGTGTTACCTGGGAAACTGGCAGAGGGCTAAAACAAAGTATCATCATTATGGGTGCCAGTAGTAGTATCATGTATCTATCCTTTAAATAGATGTCTTCCTGCATTTTCTTTTAGACTCTTGTCCCAACCCTTAGCCAATTCATTTACAATACAACTCACAAAGTAAAAAACATTTTCTCCTAACTTTGCTCTCAGTGGAATTAGGAAATTTAGAAATGGAGACGATGATCAATGGCCAAAAGATGATAGGTGGTCCACCAAATAAATAAGTTTGAGAAAAAATTACTGTGAAATTATTAGATAAACAGTCTGCTATGATTGTGTCATATAAGGTTGTGAAAGTTAAAATGCGACTTATAGTCCAGTGCGACTTATCTGTGTTTTTTTCTACTTTATAATGCATTTTTGGGCTGGTGCGACTTATACTCCGGTGCGACTTATAGTCCGGAAAATACGGTAATTTCTTCCATATAGTTTTTGTGGATAATAGTTTTTTTTGTATTCATTTGTTTTATAATATGTATGCATATGGTGATCTAACAAAATAAAAAGTCGATATTTTCTAATGGTACTTTTTAACCCTTGTGCTATCCTAGGCACTTTAACATTAGGAGTGGGGTCATCTAGACCCACTAGACAGTGCTCTGAACCTTTTTTCTTCAATGATTTGTGATCTTCACTGGTGTCCATGGATTACATGAAATCTTTCCACCTTTATCCACCTTTGTCATGGTAAGGAGAACATGTCAAAGTAAGGGTGGGGTCATCTAAGATAGTACAAGGGTTAGTAATACAAATATATTCCAAAAATTCACTGATTTATGGCAGATCTGGTCCTCACTGAGGTCAAAAAGTATGTATGTCTCAATGGCTGATACCAATTATATATAACACTATTGCCAATGGCTGATTTATATTGATAACTATATTTTTATTACGATTTCTTTGACATTGTAGTTGTTGTTATCAATGGACATTTTTCACCTATCTGCACTGGTAGTGCAGCAACTAGATGGACAGTATGTAGATGATGGTAGCCAGTCAATGAGTCTAATATGCAAAGGCATTGACCAATGTCACTTTTGTTAAAATGGTTGGTAGATTAATACATCTGTCTGTGCTTTTATACACCATTAAAGTGATTGAAATTCAAATATTGGAATAACAAAAAATATCCTCATTTGAATGGGTGAGCTTATACTTCTGGAAATGTATTTGTTATTCTGTCTTTTACAGAATTTGATAAACGTTGGCAGGCTCTAGCTACAAAACCAAATCACAAAAGTAAGTTTTGCCTACTTTGGTTGTGACGGCTGGTTATTTTAGCTCTCAAACCAGGCCATTTTTGTCTGAACTTTGATATGAACCAAATATTTTGCAAAAATATTCACCTAAAAATGTTTAAAAAAAAGAATAGAAAAACAACTAATTTGTGTAATTTCTTGGGAAGTTAATGTGTGAAACTCACAGTAGACAGGTATTTCCAGAAAGAGTCTGACCACCTTAAATTCATCAAAGTTATGCAAGTAACCATAGCTACTAATCTTGCTGGTTGATTTAGACTTACATTTTTTTAACCACATTTACATGGTTAATTCCATTGAGCTTTTGCCACAAGCCTGCGTGATTAGGCATTTCCAACAACCTAAATGTGAATTGGTATAACTACTGTAGTGTTTTAGCTTGGGAGTTCATTTGCTACACAATATATTTTATTAATTTAGCTATTAGAATTTTGAGCATGTTTGGTAGCAGCGTATTAACAACAAAATGACTCAAAAAGTGGTTTAATTTGGTCATAGGTTATAAAGCATTTCCTTTGCAGTGTTTACTAATAAATTGAGCCCATTTTATGCTAAATAATCCTTGTTCATTAAAACACATAATGGAGCATATGAATAAGTCTGTCTACAACTATTCAAGTTAGTTTCAGGTAAACCAAAACTGACACATAAGCATGGATCTACTGATTAAGAATATAGTTTAAATTGAATTCAACCTGCCCTCCAAAACAAAAGTAAAGATGTATTTCCCAAAGTTGTTTTAATAGGTAAGACTTTAGGAAATGTACGCCATTACCCCGAGTTATATATTCTTTATATATGAAGATAAATACATTCATACATTTTAGAGCAGTTTTTCTTGTAGAAAGTGCCATTCATGCAGATGTCTAAATGTGAAATAAGGTTGCAGCAGGATCCCCACTGAATCATTCCAACCATTGGGTATGTACAACAAAATTAATATTTTAGTCTGTCTTAGTCATTGCATATAACACTTATCTAAACAAGTGGAGATGTCATAATGAAGCTAGAAACACCTGTTATTTCAAATATTAGGAAAAGGGAAATAACAAAAGTGTAACCTATTCATTCTTCCATACATCTATTCATCGCTCTTCAGAACTTCCAGAATTCCTGTCAGGGTCACAGAGTTTCTGGAGTCAACCCAGCTACTGTTGGGCAAAGGCAGGGTACAGCCTGAACATGCCGCCAATGTGTTGCAGGGCCACAGACGCTCACATACACTCCTAAGCACAATTTAGAGATTCCGAGGATGTTTTTGGACTGTGGGAGGAAGCCGAAGTTCCTGGATCAAATCCATGCATACTTTAAAGACAGCAAAAACAAGTAAATATGACCTAATTAGACAGAAGTGTTAAAAGTTCTTATTTAAAGCATTACTCTATAGAACAAGAGGAAGACATGTTTCACTCACAAAAGACCTCACAGTATTTTTAACTCAAGTACTGACAATAACAAATATTACCAAAGTAAAAATTTAATGCTGAACACAAATACCTTCAAAACCTTTAACCTTGGTCACATAGCCACCAAAAGACAAAAATGTCAATATTTGGAAAAACAGTGAAAGGCCTGTAAAGAAATCATTTACAACAGCGACAGCAAAGTATGTAAAAACATAGAGGGAAAGCTTTGTAATTCAGCCATCTGGCTAGGTTTACCTCATTATAATATTCCAACTGTGTGTATGTGGTGTGTGTTTTCAATTTTGTGACTGCCTTCTATTCGACAGATGCAGACAGAGCAGAGAAGAATCCTCATTTATTAACAGCTTAATGGAGCTCCATCTGGGCCAGGCCCTGTGCTTGTCTTCTATCAGAGAAATTCATCACTGAATCACAGGAATTAGATTCCAGCTGACACCTACACAGGCTGAGGTGACCCCGCTGCTCTGACCAACGCTGCACTGAAGCATGTATGGTGATGCAGCTGTAATGCATTCATGATAGCGATCTAAGCCAATGAAGACATTTGAGCAAAGTAAAAGCTTGCATACATTTTAGTACTAGCAAAAAAAAAAAAAGTATTAAAATAATTAAACTCAATTAAAATTTTGAAAAAATACAAATGACTAAACTCTCAAAATTGGGAAGTCTCTGAAAATAACTTAGGTTAATTAAGTCATGGCTGGATGTCAATGACAAAATACTGAATTTAATTCAATATCCAATCCAACAAAGTTAAATTTAGTATCGAGATATTTGACAAATTTCTAAAGTGAAGTAAAATTTGTTTGGTTATGAAAAGCAGTGTCCATATATCTAGTGATTTTAATTGAACCAGGGTAGATGGATGGAAAAATTAACACAGAAAAAAAAAAGAGATTGCTCTCAAAAAAGAAGGTTAATTGATTTAAAGTATATAAAGACCTACAATAAAGCTATAAAAATGCGTATAACATGTTGCCACCTTTTAGGGCTGCACGATATAAAGAAAACATGTGATATGCGATATTAGTAATTAATATTGCGATAACGCTATACATGAACAGATAGCAAAACAACCAAAAACATAATTTCCATTTAACTGCAACTGCTTAATTTAAATAAGAGTTAACCCGCATCTACATAGGAGGCAAACATCTAACACAAAAGGGCTCCATCCGGTTGGTCAACAACATGAAGTCGTTCATCCGATTGGTCAAATGCATAAATAGATTTATTTGATGCGTTAAGTACTTCAAGCAGCCATAAGATTGTTTTAGCACAATTAAGGCAACCATTTATTGCAATTCTTGCCATCTTTTGCGATATTAGTATTGCACAGATATCGCGATAACGATAAATTAGCGATATATTGTGCAGGCCTACCACCTTTACAGTTTTACTTGTGCATCACAGTCACTGTATGATACAGTACACTTTCTTAAGAGTGACCTTAGTTTAAACCACATTCATTTAGTTTAAATTGCATTTGTTGACTTGGGCACATGGTGACTTTACATCTACATCTGAGAAGATCTGAGAAATTGTTCCCAAAAAAAAACAATATTTGTAGTTTTTCATTAAAAAAACTATCATTTTTAAATCTGTGCACAAATCACTAAGCGCTTAGAATTCTTTTAATCAGATTTAAAAAATAGAAAAACACCCAAATTTTGTTCCCATCTCTCTACTTTTACTTGGAGGCCATCACACCAACATCTTCTTCTTCCTCTTTCTATCTATCCCTCCATTCAGACAAGGCTGAAGTGCAAATTGGACATCTGGTGCTGTGATGTGTCTGACAATACAGGCGCTACCTCCGGACCCCTTCACAAGCATATACAGACACAGAACAGGTGTACACACACAAACAGAAACACACATATGCAGCATGTATCACACAACAACCAGTTTAAAATTAGTTTTAAAAAAAAGAGAGGGATTGGAAATGATGCTGAGAACTATCTAAAAGCAGTACAGAAACAAATCTGATTGAATATTAGACAGAAGTGATGATGTTGTTCCGACCATACTACAGGAGCGACCACATGGCCTTGTGCAGTTCTGTACGCTGGGCATGAAAGTAGTTCCTTCCTCCGACAGTCTCAGCTGGCAGGTTGAAAGACAACATTACGGTGTGGTGTTAGGGCATATAAGACCTACATGAGTAGTCGATACTTCTTCATTTGCACTCTACTCGGCATCAAGGAATAAAGAGCAACAATGTGTGAAAGGATTAGCCAGACAAACGTCAAAAATCTCAGGCAGGAATCTATCGTCAGATCTTTTAACACACACACATTCCGAGGATGACCAAGCAGCAACGGCTTACTTTTAGAAACAGAGACATAAAATCCAGAAATCCCGTCTATACATAACAGGGCACATTTTTAAAGAACCAAGCATTTGACTGTCTGTAATGTGTATCCATTTTTTTTTCTAAATAATCTTTGGTTTAACTAAAGCAGACAGATTAATGTAGATGATGCTTCTCTCCCTTCAACTGTTATTTTCTCACAAAATAACTCAACCAACATTAGTCTTCATTATACAAAGACATGTTGACAGGAACTGACATCCTTAAAAATAAACCCCCCGTCATTCAAATGCAGAACAAGTAAAATTTGCAGACATGTTTGATAATTATTTGCTCATTCCAGAAGTGTGGCTCTATCAAAAATCTGCAGTTTGCATAGTTTAAATGCTTGTGTTTTTATTTGGGGCTTGCATTGCGTGCTTCTCTTCTTTTGAGATGCTAACTGAAAATGCACGTGTACGCAGACAAAAAAAGAAGGAATGTGGAAAAACCTTTACAAAAAGCTGACTCTCAAAGGAGTTGCTCTTCACCACATTGAAAATAACAATAATTTTTAAAAGAGGTAATACCACAAACGAGCTTATCAAAATGCTTTGAACGCCGAGGAATGTACATAAGAATTAGACACAACATAGTGGGGGATACAAAAAGAGAAAGTGTTGGATGTTATGCTGGACTTGTGGAAATGAATTAGTGATGTACTTTAGGATTGTATATGTCTGAAAAGTGCTGTTTGATGGAAAACTTTAGCAAAAACAATATATATATATATATTATATTATAAGAAAAAAGCTACATTTAAAATGACTAAATTCAGTAATAATGCTCTGTAGAACAGAACTGTCAATGTTTTCTTGTGCTTTGAATCAAGTTGTCATAACATTGGAATTGGACTACAAAGGTGGTACTATTTAAGCCCATATTTCAAGTTTGCCGCGCATCCTCAAATTCTCTTGTTTTATTATCCCCCCCTTTTCTGTTGGGAGGATATTTAGTACAGAAAATTGCACTGCAATGTAAGTACACTGTACTGTAGGGTAATGATCTGACATTACACGGACATTCAGGCAGCTTAGGTTGTCTAATAATGTATCAAATATTTTTAGGTGTGCCTGCTGTGCTTTTCTGTCATGGCTATCAGCATGCTCAAGTTTTGGCAGTAAGAAACAGCCCGTTTGGGGGTTGAGTGTGGTTTTTATTATTATAGTTATTAACCTGCAAATTAATAAGTAAATTAACCTCTGGGTTGCTTTTCCACGAAGTTATGGTTTGTAGCTTAAGTTAAAAAAAGTATTTTTGTGAATAAGTTCTTCTCTAAAGAAAGATACAGAGATATATATGAAATATATGAATAAAGGGTAGTTGATGTTCAAACCACACTTTACAGTGTAAAAAGCTGTTGTGCAGTTGTACAGCATCAAAAGTAAGTTCATAGTGTCTGTAGTTGTTAACTGACTTCTTGTTTCTTTTGTTATCAGACCAGGGTTAAGTTTAAACATCCCGGACGGACGCGTTCCATCTTCGTCAGACGCCTCAGTGACAATCCACTGTTTTATGTACATCACACACAACCAACTGATGACGACTCTGACAAAGACGGAACGCGTCCGTCGAAACATGGCAGGTATGTTTAAACATGACCCGTGTCTGATAACAAAAGAACCAACAAGTCAATCAAAAGAAATCAATCAGAAATTCTGGTCAGTAACTGTAACATTTAAACCTAACATTAACATCATATGACATTGAACGCCTCACAGATGTAACGCTGTTCCATCAGAAACTGTTCCAGCTCCCACTCAACTTTGTGGCAACCTCTGGTGTTGAATCAGAGACGGAACGAAATATGGCGCCATTTGCAGAGTAGGCTGTTTCACGCTGCACAGCGACACACAATGAAGACACCTTAAAGGCTCTATAAAACTGCTAAATGAAAGGGGTTTATGTCTTCTATGACTACATTTCTGTGCATGAAGACCTAACCTCTTAAAGGTAAGCCTATTAAAAAGGTAAGCCTATTAAAGAGACAGGCAGTAAATTATGTTGTGGAAAGTAAACCAATCAGAAGAGACCTGGGATCGAGCCACTTGTTTTAGACAGGGGGAGACATGGCAGGAGTTATAACTGCCATTTAAATCCAAAAATTACCTCTCAAGCCATGTGACAATTTTAGAGTGCAAAGTCCACAAATGAATAAGCTGAAAATAAGCAAATCTAGGTCTAAGTTTGAATGAGTACTGATATAATTATTGAAAACAAACAGCAAAGACAAACAAAAAACAAATTTGCTAATAAGTGCAACTATTACAAATTCGATGTAGACTTTAAATCAAATATTGAAATGTTTATTCTTCCCTTATGAGCAACAGAAAGCTGTAGGAGTGCACACATGATCATGACTATAAAATGTGATTATGCTTTAGAGATGACTCTGAACTGACAAAGATAGTGTGAATAACTAACTTTGATTGCCTAAAAGCAAAGTTTCAGTTCCTGGGAGGTGGCACTGTTTTTTCATTGCAAATATTAAGTATTTTGTTTAGCTTTTTCACACATATAGTTAGTTACCAACAGATACAATCATCCAAGCAAGGTTTAATAGAAATTGACTGTCATCAGCATAGACGTAATGAGAAATTGGCTTTGTTTTGGTTTTACCATATTAATGCAACACAAAAGTATTGATACCAGGTAAGTGTAACTCCTTATCAAACTAAAATCGATTAACTTTACGTAAAATGGAGATTCTTAATCAAGAAATTACTGCAATTTTTTTGTTTTTATTTCTTCTTTTATACCGAGGTTACCTTATTTTCTGGATTCTAACATTGAAGCTGAGGGTCACACCATTAACTTAAGTCCAAACAGACTGTTTTTTACAAAACTAATGCCTATATAAAACGACTTGCTAAAAAAACTGGGAGAACATTCATGAATGGGGGAAAAAAATGGATCTAACGTTCTTAAAATATAAAATAAACCCATGTTGTGAGCAATAATTATTCTCTTTTTCCAAATATGTGTAGTAAATAAACAACGTTTTTTTTATGATTTCTTCTTAATATCATTAGAGAAGTGTAAAAAAAAGCCTGTTACCTCTCCAAGAGCTTCATAGCGCTTCTGGTTCCAGCGGTGAAGATCTTCTCTGGCATTGAATACAAAGCGCTCACCAGTTTTAATGTGTCTGAGCTGGCCATCTGTTGATTACAAATAATCATTAATGTCAAAATATTTTCTCATGTGGACTTGAATATGTATCAAATGGATATAACACATTTTAGAATGATTTAATGCTTTTTATTTTAATTTAGTTGAACGCTACTAAATGGAGCATTAAAACTAAACTTCAACAACCTTCTGATCAGTCTTGCAAACCAAAAATGGACAGCTGGTTCTTAAAAGAGTCTCTTTGTTTTCTTGAAAGCCTCTTTGCATCTTTTGCCCTTCACACTGGAATCCAGTCACATTTCTTCTCACTCCTTGTTTCTTCAGACAAAACCAAATTCTTCACGAGCCAATTATTAAAGCAGCTCAATATGTCTACTGCATTTAAGTGTGGGCATGGAGACAGAAAAGAAAGACACAATGGCAATCACTCTCTATAATTTATTTGAAAATGCTGCCTGGACACTAGCCAATCATCCGAACCATCCATCCATCCATCCATCCATCCATCCATCCATCCATCCATCCATCTATCCATTTTCTTAACCCCCTGCATCCCTGTTGGGGTCACGGGGCTGCCGGAGCCTATCCCGGTTACTGTTGGGGGAAGGCAGAGTACACCTTGAACAGGTCACCGACCTGTAGCAGAGCGTCATCATTTCCAGTTCTGTTTACACGCACAAACACATAGATCAAACAGCTGCAGCAAGAATGGAAAGCGTGAGACCAGTATCACAATGCAAGTGGGCCACACTGCAATGGTCAAAGAAGCAACTCTAAGTTTATGCAGCAACTTAAGAAACCCAGATTCACATTATTCCGAGTTTATCTCTTTTAAGAAGTAATCATAGAGGAAAACTCTCTCAAGATACTACTTTTCAAAGAATTACCCTTTTGTGGCTATGAAACCACTACCTAAGCAATGAGGCCATCCATCCTGCAGTTGACACTGCAACACAATAAAATACTAAACAGTGTTAAATTTAATTTTGACCTTTATGACTGCAAAAATGTGCACAACCTAAGCCACAAAAAGTGCACATACTTAACCCAAACTGCCTGAGGGCTCTCATACTTTCTCAATTACTTCATAATTTGAGGGGAGAAACCCATCTTAGATATAAATAAATATAACTTTGTGAAATAAGAGAATACTTGAGCACCTTTTTTCCTTCATAACCTTCTAAATTGCCACCATTTCACTCCTCTATCAATGTGATAAATGTTAGAACACTTGCTCACTCTGTATAACAGCATTCGCTTTTATGGGTAGTTGTTAGACAACATGTGCTTCTGTATCTAGGTTTGGTACTGCAACACGTTTAAAAATACAGATCTCAGAGAGAAGTAGAGCAGAATATACTGTAGGTAGAAACTATTATGTAAAAAGGAGTGCTCGAACAAAGTTTGCTGAAAGAAATAAATGTTGCATTTATACAGGGTACGTAGCCTCATACTACACCCTATGAGAAAAGCTACAGGACAATCCAGCTGTATGAAAGGTGTGTGTGCAGGGCAGGGGGAAAAAAATGTATGTGGCATACATATGTGTATTTTAGGTGATAAGCTCCAGTCTCCCCCAACTCATCCTCCTAAAGGAATAAAATTTTCTCAACTTTTCTCCTCTTTTTCTGTCATAATTAGCATTCTGTTCTCAATTTGCCCGCTTAATTAGGTGTACATAACCTTGGATCTCCAATAATGGAAAACCGGAGGGCTTGCGAGATGAAGCCATCATCTACAGTGATTAAGATACCTGCAGAAGTATTGTACACAGCCTCTTCTGTATTCACATCATTACATGGTCAAATTAACAGTTTTGTTCCACTTGTCTTGGGCTGGGGTAGCATGCGTGGCAGCTTTAGAAATGCCTTCAAGCCAGAGGGACAATTAGCTGATGCACAAGAGACATTGCTCAAGGGCCTCTGTGGCTTTAATGAAAATCCTCCACTTCAAAAACAGCCATTAGACATTTTTGACAAGACATGCAGACAGGAGGTAATGTGAATATGTCCCTTTTGTAGGGGGCTGGACATCTTGAGGAGGATATGGGGCAGAAATAGAGAAATACAGAAAAAAAGGGGAAGAAAACGGAAACAGGAACATCAGGGAGGGGAGATGGGGAGTATGTATCTGTCCTCAATGGTAGACTGAGCTGGGACTTGAGGTTAGGGTAGAGTGGTTGGTGGGTGCTGGCTAAGAATCCACATCTCTGTTCTTAGGCACAGTGAAGTTATGCAAATGCTCCGTCAGGGAGAGGGCAAGGCTGGGTAGGTTACTGACGGGCCGTAGAGTACACAACATGTCTCCCACTCAGCCAGCCAGCCAGACACTGACAGAGAGCAGAAGGGATAAAAGACACAAGGGAAGAGACTACAGGAGAATACTAAGTCTAAATCTCAACTCTGCCTTTTTCTCTCAACCTGGTTTGATTAAAGCTAGCTGAGAGAAACCTTCAGAGACTTTTAGATTGTTTTAACACCCATATATCTGGATTAAGTTCTATTTCTTGCCATCTTTACAGACTAAATCCCAATGTACACCGTGGAATTTCCCAATTAAAGTAAACAACAGTAAATAATCCTGATTATATTTTGCTTGTGGCTCCATAAAGTCTGCATGGTGGTGTGGCAGTGAGCTCTGATGGGTTGCATTATCAGAATCCTGCTGAGACCATTCTAAGCAGGATTCTCTATAAGCGTGCTGGTGTTTTCTCTTGGTATTTTCAAAAATATATCTGATCCGTTGCAGAACCCCAATTGTTCTAGTGAGTGAGTGTGACGGTGTGTGGTTGTATCTCTATGTGTGCGTGTGGCCTTGGAGCTGTGCAAGCTGTACCCTCCTTTTGAGTGCAGACATCTGTTACAGGCTACAGCAAAACACAACCCCATCAAGGACAAAGTGGGTACAAAATTGGACAAATGGTTCAATGAAGGTGGTCCCTATATCACACAGTAAAAAAGCCTGTCGGAAAATTTAGAGAATTTTAGAAAGGGACTGCTGCTCGAGAGTCATACTCCAGGTCTCAACGGCCAGCACAGAAACCCAGCCTTATCTGCAGCTGATTTCCTGGATCAGGTGTGTTTTGCCAAAAAGAAGCTACAAAGGCAAGTTTGTTGGAAAAAATGTAGGTCACTGACCCTCAAGGCCTGGCTTTTGACTTTTATGGCATAAACCAACTATTATAAATGCAGACTTTAATGACGCACCTATCCGCAAGACAATGGTGCATTTTTAAACCATGAAACTGACCTCAAAGTAGTATATGAATCTAAATCCCATTCAACAGCAGTATACCAAGTTGAAAAGCGCTGTTTTATTTGCTCCAGATTTATATTTATAGCAGTAGAGAAACAAGTTTTATAATGTTCTATTGTACTCACATTTGGTTGTACCCTTGGCAGGGCAAAGCAAGTTTATATGTATAGCACAATTCGCACACAAAGTAATTCAAAGTGCTTCACAAATCAGGAAAATGCATTAAAATCACAATACATAACAGTGCAAAGATAAAAAACATACTTAATTATTACAAAATTTACCTTGAAAGAGAAATTACAAGGAAAAGAGGTGTCAATAAGGACCCTTCAGTTATATACAAAGCTGAGCAGGAATCTTTTGAGTCTAGATTTGAACCTTAACACAGTAGAGGCCTGTCTTACAACCTCAGGGAGACTGTTCCAGCTTTAAGCTGCATAAGATTGAAACGCTGATTCTCCTTGTTTAGTCCTGACTCTGGGCACCCGCAGGAGGCCGGTCGACCCTTTGATCAGACGATTACAGGTTTGATTCCCGCCTTGCCCACCCGGCCATGTGTTGAAGTGTCCTTGGGCAAGACACTGAACCTCACCTTGTCTCTGGTGGGAGCGCCGGTGTTCGGCAGCAGAGCCGCCATCAGTGTGTGAACGTGTGTGTGACTGGGACTGTGACTGTAAAGCACTTTGTGCCTTTATCATTATATACCATTTACCATATGGCGCTAACATGTCAGAGATGCAGTTTGGTGCAAGAAGCCTCGGTACTGAGGAAGGCCAGTAAGCAGGCCGTTAAAGTAATCTAACCCAGTGTTTTTCAACCTTTTTTGAGCCACGGCACACTTTAACCTTGACAAAAATCCCGCGGCACACCAGCATCCAAAAAAAAAAAAAAAACAGAAATTCATGGTCTGTATTGATCGACAGCCCCCCCCCCCCGCCCGCCCGCAATCTCACGTGTATTTTTGTGATAATTGTGGCCGGAAAAGCAGGAAGTTGCGGCTGTTTTTTCTAAGAGATGAAATGAAAGTTAAATTAGAAAAATTTAGAAACTGTTTGTTTGTTGGGGTTTCAAGGCGTTTCGCAAGGACAACTCATTGTGCGCTGGGACACTGGCTCTTTAAGCCAATGCATCATGGGAGATGCAGTGTGAAAAGTGCCGAAAACTTGCAGAAAGACTGGCGTCTCTGAGATTTATTGTATTGTCCACTTGTTTCACGGTCTGACACCGGACTCTGTGGAAAGCTACACCGCTAAAGAAGAGCTTTAGCCGGTATTTTTGTTAGAACTGAGCGACTTTATCAGCAGAATTAAGAACAAGGAAGTGAAGACTTTAAGCACTTCTGATTGGTCAGACTGATGACATGTGATTAAGCCTTCAAGAATGATTGGTGGAGACAGTTAAAGGGACGGGACTTTTCCGCAAACTGTCATAGCTGCAGGTAAATCGCGGTAACGTAATCCTTATCAAAATGTCTTTAATAGAATTAAATAAACACAAAGAAAAATTAATTTTAAGATCTTTCATATTCCTAACTACTCAGTGTTTTATCAGGGCCTGTTTGGATGAACAAAGAGCTGATATCCTGGAGATGGGAAATGTTTTTAGATCAGTGAATGATTAATGAGGGCAATTTCTCCACGGCACACTTGACCATCTCCCACGGCACACTAGTGTGCCGCGGCACACTGGTTGAAAAACACTGATCTAACCTACTGGAGACAAATGCATGAATAAGTTTCTCCAGGTCTGACTTTGACATTATGTTTTGGGTTTTGGCAATGTTTTTTAGATGGTAAAATACTGCTAATGTTACTGACTTGATTTGGCTGTTAGAGTTCAGGTCAGGGTCCATGATTACCTCTAGGTTTCTGACTTGATTTGAAGGTTTTAGAGTCACCCTATTTGTATCTTAAATCAACATTCTTTTGTGTAAAAAAAGAAAAAGAAAAGGCTTTTAACTTCACATTTGTATTAGCAAGCAGAGCATTATGAGGATGTTGATACGGCGTGTTGCTAAATTATAGATTACATGTATTGTTGTTAGAAGCATCATCAGAAATAGATGAATATTAGTCTTTTTTAAGGCTAAAAGTTTTAGAAAATCTTTTGATGTTTGTACAGGGTTTTGAGCAGTTAATTTTGTTTTTGTCACTTTTGAAAAAATCTCTTTTGAAGGATCACTTAAATAGTAATTAGACACATTTCCATCAAATTCTTTATAAACGCAGTATGCAATACTAAACAATTTCTAAGTAACATCTGGCTATGAATGTAAAGTAGGCCTGCACAATATACCGCAAATTTATCGTTATCGCAACATCAAGCTGTGCAATATGCATACCGCAAAAGATGTCAAAAATCGCAATAAATGGTTACCTTAAATGTGCTAAAACAAACTCATGGCAGCTTGAAATATTGAACAAATTAAATAAATCACTTTACCCATTTAACCAATTGGAAGGGGACCCGTTTACGTTGTTGATCAATCAGATGAGCCCTTTAATGTTTGACGTTTGCCTCCTACGTCGACAAGGGTCATTTGGAGTATAATTTTTAAACTGTTGCAGTGAAATGGAAATGATATTTTTGGTTGTTTTGCTATTTGTTTATATACCGCAAATTATATCGTTATCGCAATATTAATCACCACGATCGCATATCGCGAGTTTTCCTCATATCGTGCAGCCCTAATGTAAAGTAAGGTTAAAGATTTCAGCCACATCTGGTCTGCTGTAGTTCATCACAAAATGTCACACTTTAGTCCATTATTGTCCAATAAATCCTCGTCATGCAAACTGACCATGGAATAACAGAATATTTATAGTTGAGGCTTTGCTTGTTCTTACCTTCGTCAAAAGCATATTCAAACTCCTCCAGTGTTTTGGGGAAAGTAAAAGGAGGTTCATCCTTCTTCATTAGTTCATCCAAGTCAATTCTTGACAGCAAGTCTGTAAACAAAACAAAAAAAAAAAGAGATTCCTATTGTAACAAAACCAACAATCAACGCTATTAATCTGTAAAACATTTCCCAAAAATAAAAGTAACAGCCAAACTGACAGCCGAACTCCAATCATCTGTTGACTGATTTTAAAAGCTTTCCCGTAAGTCTTTGTTATGATCATGCCTTTTTTAGGCAAAATGAAAAAAAAATACTGTGTCGTTTTCTGGGACATAATTTCTGCAGAGCGGCAGGAGCGAATGCATCAGAATGGAGCAGAGCAGAGAGCTCATAGCCCAACAATTGTACTTACCAACTACAACAATTTTTCTTTTTCATCTGCTCCGGATTCACCAGAACTTAAATAAAGAAATACTCAAAAATGCAGTTTTAAGATAAATGTTATTTGTGTATATCTTCTATCATGAGAAAAATGCTACACGGATGAGTTAAGAACACCGAAAATATAATTTTTCATCAGGGTCTTTAAAGATTAGGTAAAAACTTTGATCATGTTTGAGAGTATAGATCTGGGATGCGCTCCTCAATTCAAGGCAACATTTTTTTTAATGACACCTTTTTTTTGTTTGTTTGTTTTTAAGGCATAAAAACAAACTCAAACTGTATAATTTTTCACCTTTGAGAGCAGTGGTTTTCTCTTTGTCCTCCTGGCCAGAAACCTGGGCCATGGTGATCCACAGTATGCACAGAGTTATGGTGGAAGCACAAAGATGACAGAGCATGGGTCCTCCCCTCCCACGGGTGACTAGGAAGAATCCTGTCACGGGACACATTCCAGAAGGTGAGAGAGAGAAAAGCAGCTAAGCTAAACTGTAAATAAATGTTTCCTGAAAACACAACTAACGCACGGTAGAGGGCTAAGTTAAGTACGTCCAAACCTAACCGAAAGACAAAAAAAAGCTCCACTTTATTATTGTCCCGTCTTAGTTTCACAACTTTACAAATATAATTGTAAGCATACCTAACGTAACCGGTTTACAAAAGTTAACACAGGTGAGACGACGTAAACAAAAGTTAGTTAATCGAATGCGGCAACTAGTTTCCTGTTGTCAACCCGAAACCCCTGTGGAGGTTCTTGGAGGGAAACACAACACCACGTTTTTTTCACGTTGCCAATAACCTCAAAACGACTCGTGATCTTCACACAACAGACAACATTCACCTAATTACACACTCGTTTCAAATAACTCCCGTAAAAAAATGTGATTTGGTCTACGTGGAGCAGTTGTTGTTTAGTGGTTAAACCGTGTTTTTATTATAAGTTATTTATAATAAAATATGAACAAGGATACACAGGTGAGCAGCTTTTAACAGCAGAAACATGCATACTTTGTTTATCATCGACTCACACACCATATGCGTTTTGCGACAGTCCAGTTGCTGCAGCTTCCTTAAAATTTCTAAACAGGAAGAACTCTGACCAGAGCTGCACAGAGCGCGTGAAGCTTCCGGGTTACCGGGGCAACGGACTGGAAGAGAGATTTAAAGGAACAGTAGCAACTTTTGGCTTTTACCCTTCTCGATTGGCTTAGTAACCAAAGTTCCATCTTTATTTGCTTATCTAGGTCAGTCATTAATTGTGTAACATTATAACAAGGTTCAGAATGACGTATGTCGTAATAATAGTTCAGGCATTCTAAAGAATGGCTTTAGATTTCTCAGATCCCATTTTGTTGGTACTTAACTTTATTGTGCTGGTTATCAAATTTCAACATTTTAAAATATGATAAAATAAAACAACAATTATAATAATATCACTTGACCGACCTCTTAATGTCTTTGGTAATATATATTTTGTGCCAATGGAAATACGTCATGTTTTGTGATGTTACCAAATTATTTTATTTGCACCAAGGTTTATTCTCCCAAGTCTTACAAATGTGTTTGGTTTTTTTTGCATCTGATGTGACCAAAGACAAAAGATTAATAATAAAGTTTCTCACGGAAAAGGAATCTATTCCAAATAGCCGTTTTCCAGAAAATAATTCATAGATCAACATTTCAACTACATCCTGTTGTTTATATCTCCTGCTGGTTTTGTCTGTGTTATTATCAAATCCACCAAGTTATGGGAAATGTCATCCCACACTGACAAGCCTGTTGCTGGAAGTTATCTTGAACTGTTTGAGCAGAATAAAAATATAGAAAATAAATGTAAAAAAGCACAACTAGGCGTTTACATAAATTAAAAAAGATTGAAATTGACTTTTCCTTTAGGTTTGTTTGTAAGATGGATCTTCAAAAGGCTTTTTTTTTTTACAAAATCTCAGAAAAATGACAGGGTTCTTTAATCACATTCACACATTCAGTTATAACAAATTACCTTTATTGGAGTCAGACCTTTAAACAATTTAGCTTTAGTGCATGAAATCATAAAAAAGGTTGGTAAAAAAGACATTTAAAAAGATATTTTGGACATTTAGAAAATAAAAAAATATATTAGTTGTGGTTTTCTGATACCTGTGGTTCTATTTTTCACAATTAAGGGGGAAGCCTTAGCCAGGAGTCTGGAAAAGTCACCTGTATGCGGAGAACTCTAGAAAGCACCTTACGTCCCCATACAAGACACCTACCGGTATTCCTACATGTTGTCTCAACCTGGTGAGTTTTCTTTACTTGGTTTATGCATTCCCAGAATTAATCAAATGCAGAGAATGTTGATTTATAATATGGTAAATGGCATATACTGGCTTTACTACCTTCTTTTAGGAGGTCCAAAGCACTTTACAGTAACAGTTCCATTCACCCATCCACACACACATTTACACACTGAAGGCAGCTGAACACTGGAGCCAACTTATAACCACCAGAAGCATTGTGGGGTTCAGTGTCTTGCCCAAGGACACTTCAACACATGGCCGGGCAGAGCAAGAACCAGACCTGTAACCGTCATATCAGAGATCGACTGGTCTACCTCTGCTCCACAGCCTGGTAAAAGTTTTTGGATATGAGTACTGCAATTAACTGTCCTGTAAACTTTGTACAAGTAGTTCCAAATATTACAATCAAGTGTATTTAATCTTATTTTCTTTATTCAACAACAAATAAATATACAAAAATTATGAAATAAGTATACATTTGAAGAACATTTCTCATGTATTATTCAGAGATGAAAACAACAGCATTTGATCTCCAACATCACTGGAAAAGAAACAAAAGTATAAGTTGTTTTACACTTGTAAAGTTTGATTTGCAACTGAAAACTATAAATAGAATGACAAACTGTGCATCAAAAAGGATAACTAAAAGGCTATAAAAATTAAAACTTACACATTGAAAACATTTGGAGTGCAGGTTATTGTAAAATATTAAGAATACATTTACAGTGGATATACAAATAAAGTTTTTTTGTTTTTTTTTTAAATAAGCTGAATTGCTTTTCTTAGTAAACGGGAGCAAACTAACTTGAATCACGTGGCAGAAAATACTCATAGAAAGGTGAAGAACGGTTTTAACCGTTGCCAATTTCTGTTTGTTTTTCTTCTTCTTCTATTTTTAGTGTTGTAAATGTTCTTTAAACTTTCCTTGATGTTTAATTCATAAAATAAAAACAAGAATGAATGGTAGATTTGTTCCTGCTGTGTTTCCATGGCAGGGTCTTTGAAAGCAACAAAACAGCCCTTTCCTATCAGCAACATTGTCTTCAGGTATTGCACCAACCAATGAGGCAACAGCAAAACTGGAAAATAGTTTGAAATATGCGAATGATGCCCTTACAAAGCTTCGACTGTTAATCGACTGATCCGCTACTAAACGTTTCTAATAGAAAATGCTTTCTTTTTAAATCACTAAGCTTTACTGACAGTTGTCTTCTTAGTCTATCACCTGCATGCATTAGGAGCATGAATGGATGTGTACTACTTACTAGAAGAGGTAGAGAGGAATAGTAAAAGGGATCAAGCTTTTTCTTTGTAAGAAACAGTTATCTTTAAAGCACAGTTTGGGAAGCCAAATACTTTGTTTATGCAATTGCACAGTTAAACGGTTGCATTGTTATATTTGATACAGTAAGAAGACTAATGCTGCTTTGTTGCTATTTAGCTCTTTTTTTTTTCAATGACAAAAGCAGAACTCAGTTGTTAAACGTGCAGTCTTTTGTCTTCGTTAAGTAGTTTGGTGATTTTAATCTAGCTACATTTGCATTGAAAATCTAGTTAAGCAGAAACAACATTTCTCTTTTCTTTCCTCTATCTCTTAAAGGATTTGCGCTGTGTAGCAGCTTTTGTGAGCTGCAATCGCATACATGTGGAGGAAAGAAGCAAAGAAGCAATAATTAAACTTGTTAAATCCACATTTGGAAAAAGTGGGGGAAGCACATGATGCAACAATAGTCCACAAAGATATTTAGGTTCCATATTTATTGCATTTGCAGAACATATATATAAAATGTCAAGGCTGAGATAGGAAAATGTTTCAATTTTTACTATTTAGTGGTGAAATATTGCATCCTTAACATTTTTTAAATATAGTAAAAGTATAAACTCATTTGAAAAGAAAAGCTACAAATAAATGCTACTGCAGTTTGCAGAAAATACTGACTGATTTTTCCACAGTGAGGCAAATTTTTGAGGCACATCGTGACCAAAACGAATATCACTGTGCTTCCAAAATATGATGTTTGATGTTTTCTTTCAGTAACCAAGAGAGAGTATGCTGACATCAATATCTTTACCCTCACTGACTCAAAAAAAAAACAACTTCAACTGCCTACAATGATCACACAGCTCCATCTTGTCCCAGGCAAACAAATCCAGGCTCCTCTGCATCCCAGAACTGATTTCTGCAGATGTGTTTCAAAAAGATAAAACACATCTGATGCACCGTTGAACAGCACAGAGAGTTTGTCTGAGGTGTGTGCAAAAAGAGAAAGCCACCAGCTTTCACACATTTTTGTTTTTTTGTCCCCTCTCTAATGTCGCTAGGCAGATACATATGCAAATTTTCAGCACCGGCTACATGTGAAAACCAAATTACAACAGCAAACGTGCAAGCACACACACACACGCCGCCACACATTGCTACCTTGAGAGTTCCAAGTGTGTACGGCATTAAAAGAAGACATTTACAACATGATAAAAATACCAACTGTGTGGACTGTTATTGGGCAGCGTTTTTATCGGGTGGTTGTGTTTCCCCTTGGGTCTGCTTTGCTGGCGTCTCATCAGATCCAGGAGAGCCCTGTGGTCCCACGCTGCAGGAGCAAACAAGAAACGTTTTCTGAAGTTCTTCTACCATTGCTTTCTCTTCGTCTTCTAGTTCTGCACCCTCCTGGAAATCCCACCTGGGGAGCATTGAGACACACAACGTGAGCTGTTTAAATTCCAACAAACAATTGCCTGGGTTAAATGAACTCACATGTGGAATTGAGCAATGAAGTCTCAATGTGTCTCCTATTTGTTATCTTTAAATTAGTAGGATTTTACCATCACCATCATTAAAGCAAAATTAAGTATTGTTTCACATATCCTTTTATCAAAGTATGGTGTTGCCAATTTGCCTAACTTGAGAAATAACCTTGGCACTTTCTCCTAACTAATTATTTAAATTAAAGCAAGCAGTAATTGGGAATAAGAAAAGCAGGTATACATCATTAAACTGAAATGAAAGAAACTTAAACTATGATGACATAGTTTAAGCAGAAAACATAAATCTTCTTATGGGGTCAATGATGGACAGATAAAGGTCAGTTTATTCCAGCAAGTGCCAAAGGTTCCAATTCCTCAAATAATCACAGGTGTCAAATGTGAGCAAATTCCCATCAACCCCCATGTTAAAAAGTGTGTCCATTAATTTAAGGGGTGTTTTCCTTTTTACTTATTGGCAGGTGGGTGGAGTAAGGCAGCGTAAACTCCAAGTATTATGGTCATCATATTTTAGGCTACTCAGGCACAATGACTGAAGTTTGCTCTGCCCAACTTGACAACCTGCAGAGTGACAGAATGAACCAGATAGTAAATTCAGAGTTATGTTGATTCCACCTATGGGTCCACCCACCTGCCAATCATTGAAACATGGACCTAATATGACACAAATTTGAGCTACAATTAAATACAATTTGATTTTATTGCTCATTTGTTTGACTCAAATTAACATCGACATTAAGGGGAAATTTCTCCCATTTCAAACCAGCTTCCAGTGGTAATCTTTAAATGAGCTTGTGAAATGTTTGCGACCTGTCCGGGGTATACTTCACCCAACTGTAGCTGTGATAGGCTCCAGCAACCCAGTAACAAATTGATTAAGAAACTGGAAATGGATGGATGGATGGATGGATGGACGGACGGACAGACGATGGTTGGATAGGGGGGGCATGGTTAAATTGACATTTACTCTGGTTACCATGCCAGCATGTCAACCCACACAAATCATCAAGTCTCCACAAAACACACAAATTAATTTTGTGTTGGTATGTTCATGTTTGTGTAAGTCAGGATATTCCAGAAAAAACTTTTCACTTGCATAAACACCAATCTTTACAGGTTTCCGAGTAAAAACTACTTCTAACTTTAAAATGATTAAAAATGTGAACAGGAAAATTGAAAAGAAAATCTCTTTTTTAAGATTTTTCTATGACTTTCTTTCAGTATTATATCTTATCATGGCCTAACTGCTATAGAACCATCACTGTTTGGAGGAGAAAATTTTATGGAAGAAATTGCTCTGCAATCATGTTGCCTCTCCATCTTGTCTAATCGCTTCTACAGTATGCCTCCACATCCCGTTTTCTAATTCTTCAAGCTACAGAGAAGATGGAGGGCTTCAAAATGAAGACATGAAGGTTAGTCTCGTTGTAATTCACTTTCAGTATTTCAATTGAATCCTTTGACAAGTGACTGTGGTCAATCAAATCCACACGGAAAGCCGAAGGCTGCCTTTGAGGTGCAGCATTACACTCCCCCCAAAGAATTAGATCTGTCTGACTGCAAATGATTGCATTTTCATTGCAATCTCTGTATCGCCTTTTATCTTGTCCTCCCTCCTCTTCCATTTCTCGCTATAGGCCTTCCTCAAACATAATGCCATATAGTTGTGCTTTAATGGGATAAACCACCAAGTACATCACACGCGTGCAGTTGCTTTCATAAAGTGTACCTCTCTTCCCGGCTTTGATAAAGTTCCAGCCGCTAGCATGTATTTGCACCACTTTTTTCAACCACTTTACCAGCTGTATTCAAACTTACACTTTATATAACTAGGCATTCTTCCAGCACATCCAACTTTGGCCAGGGCTTTGCCCTTTGGGCTAAAACATTTTTGTGAAAGTCTCTTTTATTAAAGCACGAATGGTTGGCCTCCCACAAAAAGACAGAGGACAAAGGCGGGAGTTGTGTATGTATTAAGTGATATAAATTCAAAATCAGTTGAACCAAATCGCCATTATGGCATACAAACAAACAATAGAAATGTCACACAATGTGCAAAACAAGAGCAGGCAAAGGGAGGGAGGGCGACTGGAGCGCTGGAAGAATGGCAGCCAATAAAGAAAGGAACGAGAGAGGAAGGAAGACAGGAAGGTACGCTAAAGGTTTTTCAATGTTTAATTTTCAAATAGGATTAAGCAGAATGACATTTAGCTGAAGGTTACAGGCTCAGCATTGTCTTAGCTGATATTGATATGCAGGAGGCGCCCTACTTGTCACTGCGACAAACACTGTTGATGAATGAGAAGCCTTTTCCTAGGAAGGTGTTAAGTGCAAATTTGAAATGAGACCAAGGTGGAGGTGGAGAAAGAAATAAAGAAAAGAGCGCACACATCCTCACACACAGATTGAATTACAACAACAGTTTCCATGTAAACTGTCACTAGATAATGTTGCCAAAAGTGTAAATTGTTTCTTAAAGTAAAGGTTGTACATACACCCTGGATGGTTGCTCGTGTGTTTAAAAGGAGCTCAGAAATGTACAAGGCTCCTTTTATGTGTGTCTACTTCCAACATCTCCAACACAACAATACCTTTTAGAAATGCATAAGTAGGCTAAAGTTGACAGTAACTTCACTGTATCCTCATTTCGGCAAGTTTTCCCCTGGAATTTACATCTTAATAAGAGGAGTCTTACCCTTTAATTCATATGGGCTCTGCTCATTTCTCATGCATTAATACTGGAGCTGCTGACTTGGCTCTTCTTCTGAATACAGAATAGGACACACATATTAAGACTCATATATTTACAGGATTGATGCCACGGGAGATTGTCTCTGAGTGAGATAAAAAGGGCTGCCTCAGATCTATTTCATTGTGAACATCAGTGCAAGCTGTTCTAATTGTTGGGTGATGCAGACCTGAATCAGACAGCATCCTTCACGCTTTCCAGCTGATAATGAGTACTGATGATCAACACATTAAGAGCAGGGGCCTAGTGTGGGGATCAGGAGGCAATCAACGCAGTAAATCTTTCTTTAAACACCGCAAAAGAATTTTTTAAACTATGTCTTGGATGAAGTTTACAGGAAGATGTGAACTCAGAGAAATTGGTGACACAGAGTGAGAGGAAAAGGAGGGGGTTTAGTGGTAAAATAAAACAGGACGAGGGACTAAGAATAGACTATGCGGGAGAAAGTGAGCAAGCAAAAAGACAGAGTGCCTGAAACATCATGACTGGCCATTGGTTTCTTCTGCAGCTGTCAGCAGGCTGAGTGGTTTCTCTCAGAGAGTTGGGTGTTTGTGCTGCACATGGTGCCCTGCCTGCTCTGCCACAGGGACTTTTGTTTGTTTAAAAGGCACGGCTGTCAAACAGAGAGCGCCACAGACAGCCAGACACTCAGCTAAATGACTCTGACAGCAACCCTAATCAGAAGCTTTGCACATTGCCAATGGGCCTGGAGGATCCATCATAAACCAAGCCTAAATATTTAAAGCCATAAACTTTTCAAAGGTCAGACCTTTCCATGCATGCCGGGGCAACATGTGTCAGAGGAAGAAAGGCACAAAACGAGAGTGAATAATGGAAAAAAAGGCACCACGTTCGAGTACACTAATTAGACCTTTTTTTAGCGCTCCACCTTGGGAATCATGTTACTTAAAGCTAGTAAGCAATTCTCATTGGTTGGTTCTCAAAATCTTTTAAATCTAATGAAAAAACATTTAAAAAGCCAAAGACTTTCAATTCAACTTTACTTAAATAAAAACTTCACTTACTGATTCACATGGAATATTGCAATTTGCAAATATGTTTAGGCATTCCAATATGTCCCCATAAGACTAAAGCTAGAAGCACATTTCACTCCTTTTGACAAACTTTACAGATCATGAAAAGACTAGGATATCAGTTTAATTGCTTTAAACTGGATCAAAAGCAACAAACCCATCACAAAAAACTGGAAGGACTAAGGCTGTTTAGTGTTGCAACCAACAGGTTCTGGATCTACAACTAACATTTGATCAATCTTGACCAATTCCCAATTTTTTGGTGTTACACTACTCCCTGTCTAGCATTGTTTCTTATAATTATTGAAATAATTATTTTTCATTTCTAATACTTTCTTTTGATGCTACCTTTGATGCTTGCAGTTTGAACAGTAGGCAGTTCACACAATCACACTGCATCAAGATTCAGCTAAAAGAAAATACAAACTAAACATCGTTCAGGTACCAGACAAACGTCATCTTCCAATCAGCGATGTCCCATAGTATCTACCTTTTCTGGTTTGTTTTTTTGTTTCATTTTTAAACGTTTCATTTTGATTTCTGGCAATTATTCTTTTTTCTTTCTGAATAAATTTTCTTTTTTAATATGGAAACCAGAAAAGGTAGATACTTTGGGACATCGCTGATTGGATGAATATGTTTGCCCATCGTTTCAACCGAAAGTTATTTAGCATGAAGCGACAGTGGATATGCTCCACACTAATCATAAAACTTTGTTAGTAAGCAGCCATTGAAGACGCATTTGGAAAAACCTAAATGTCAAAATTCAGATGTCATCATCGAATCAATAATGTCCCATAGTATCTGCGTTGTTTGGTTTCTTATTGTGCTTTGTTTTTTAACATTTTTTTTGTAATTGTGTTCTGGTTTCTAGAATTTTGTTTTGATTTCTAAAAAATTTTTTTTATTATTAATACTATTTGTTTAGCTTTTTTAACTGTTGTTGTGATCTTTAATATGTTTTTGCATTGAGTGATTTGTTAGTATGATTTGCACTTCAGGGCCACCGTACTAACAAGCCATGCTGACTGCCTAAATACTGAAGACTTGGGCACTTTATTCTTTTTCCTCTGACCTTGGAGTTGTGGATCTGGAGTCAGCAGGGTAATGAACATTACATTTATACTTTGTATATATTAAGGTTTAAAAAAAACGGCAAAAAACTGGTTGGTTTATGAAAGATAAAAATATCTAACATCTCAAACTTAGACAACACAAATAAAAAACGTCCAAAAAGAACAATTACTTGGTAATGCATGTTGTGTATTCGAAACTAGTTCAGCTGAGGTAACTGACAAGTTCACAATACAGGCCAGGAGGTCATTTCTTTGACTCAATTTCCATTGAGAGGCAAACATCCAATTCAATTTAGATATGTGCCTGTGTGAGGCCATAAGCCAGAGGGAAATTGTAACTGACAGCCATTGGACAGTTGGCTGGATTTGAATATTGACGAGACAGAGACTTGACAGAAAGGATTATGCTCTACCTTCTGACTTGCTAGCCACTACACTGATCCATTCTATTGTCAGATCAACTCAGCATCAGATCTACAGTATGTCCGTGTGGTGCGGTGATGCCCGTCAGTATTAGATCCTACCTGGGCTCTATCTCAATTCAAACTGATGTCTACTCAGCAAAGCAACACAAGAAAGGGTTTGATTTCAGAACAAATTTTGTTTTAAATGTAAGATGGCAGCTTTAGTTTCTATTCATGTGAAAATATTTTGAAAGCACAACTCTGCATGGATCACATGGCTGCATCTGCAGCTTTAAAAAAACAACATTTATTTGGATGTTTGTGTTTGTGTGCAAGGGCTTGGGCGTCAAAAACTGTTTCTCATCCATGTCAAGCCAGTCTTGTCTCCCCACCAAAGCAACCCCCCCCCACCACCACCACCATCTCGAGGGGCCGTCAAGAGTAGGCGAGTCATAGAGTGCCTGATCAAAGGGCCTCAAACAGATTTGTGAAGGCCCCTTGAAAGGACATCCACAGTTACACAAGTTGACATGCTTTTTCTTGCTTGAGCCCAGACGTACATCCAGGCTTGGAGGCATGGAGACACACAAGTAAATCGCGACACAGGCCAAACACGGGACTTCAAAAACAGCACAAATTCAAGTTCAAGCGATGATAAACCCAACGTATCAGAGGGCTAAAACAGCCTTTTCCCTAAATCATCATGTTAGCCATCCAAGTACTGACAGATATGTATAGAGAAACATGACTGAAAAAATTCCTACATTGTTTTGAAGGAGAGGCATCTTGCTGGATGGAGTAAAAACTTCAGTAATTTATTGTCTTGTAAGTTATTGATACATGTACAATTTTATTTGTAAAACTGAGGCAGAGACAAGATGGCAAGTTGCTCCAGGAGTGGACTTTTAGTACAAAATAGGAAAAAGTGAGCCAGCATGTTTTTCTAAATATTAATTAGTGTCCAACATTGTCTCATAACAGTACAGGATTCACGGTTTTCAAGTTATTTTCTTCCTTTAAATGTGAGCCATGGAAAAGACTCTTAACCTGAGGAGCAAAGACCACAGTGTAAGATTATATAGGCTTCAGACCCCAATGAACTAAATTTGAAATGCAGAGAATAGACAGACACAGAGAAACTGCGTAAAAAGACTGATATTTCCATGCAAAAGGAAAATAACTAGACGGAAGTGCCACAGAAAATCCTGGCAAATAAACAGTTTAGGAGTTTTCAAGTTACCTGTTTACAGAGAGCCAACACACATATTTCCTCATTTTTTTAAATCTGCATAGCCGGACCAAATGTCTGCTGATATGAATTTCATTCTCAGATGTGGGTGGAGCTGCACGGTGGCGCAGTGGTTAGCGCTCTTGCCTCACAGCAAGAAGGCTCTTGGTTCAAGTCCTGGCTGGGGGACCTGAACCAGAACATCAATGGGGGACCTTTCTGTGTGGAGTTTGCATGTTCTCCCCGTGCATGCGTGGGTTTTCTCCGGGATCTCCGGCTTCCTCCCACTGTCCAAAAACATGCTTCATAGGTTGATTGGCAACTCTAAATTGACCATAGGTGTGAGTGTGAGAGTGAATGGACGTGTGATTGAGGATATTCTACCCTGCGACAGACTGGCGACCTGTCCAGGGCATCCCTTGCCTACGCCCAAGTGGCCGGGATAGGCTCCGGCAACCCCGTGACCCCGAAAGGGAAAAACGGTCAAGAAGATGAATGAATGAATGATGTGGGTGGAGTGTTAATATTCCCTTAAGTGAAGTAGACAGTTAAATCAATAAAATATTATGGATTCAGTATATATATATATATATATATATATATATATATATATATATATATATATATATATATATATATATATATATATATATATATATATAAAATGATTGCCCTATATCTCCTATGACAACATCACATAAAACTGAAATGATGATAATTGTTTTAAAATAGCTAAGAGTTTCAGTTGTGTATAGATTACAGTGTGTGGTTTGTGGTCCAGTCAAATTTTATTTTTGTTATTTCTTGAATGATTTGTTGTTTTGAGGCATAAGATGTATTATTTGGGCCCATGTCACACAATCCTTTGCATGGCTGTTTCTAGCTCCAAACTATTCTCTCCAGTCATCCAGGGGGAAAGTTTGTGTAAATTTGCAGTGGCTTAATTACTGAATAATTTAGAGCACGCTCCAAATTAATGTAGACATTTCCATATTAATGTGTTTGCCAACTGATTCAACATTTATTTGAACTGTGGACAGAAGAGTAGCAATTATCACAGCATTTCACTGCAATTGTAGCATTTCAGACATCATTAGGCTACTTGTCCACCCCAGTGTGACTATGTGTACTTTAGCTGCTTTTCTCCAGGCGAGATTTATCAGACCTTACTCCAGAAGAAATAAGTAGACTTCTTTTTTTATTTGACACGGTGCAGTTCAACTTAGAATGCTTGCTGTTGGTGAAGGAGTTCTTTTACACAATAAAAGAAGAATGACAGAAAATAGTCAAACTGGTGCCAAGTCCACACTACTGTCTGCTGGTCAGTGTTGCTGATGCCCGACGGCTTCACACTAATTCGGAGTTGACTGTTCCGGAGGGGTTGACAGATCATTGCTCCTCTTACAGAATTCTCTATCCTGACCCCCATCTTCCTTCCCCTTACGTCTCCTTTCTGTTTTTCTGTTACTCTCCCATCTCCTTGGCTCTTGTTAGGAGCTTGGCTGAGGACGCTGGCACCTTTCACTGAAACAGCACCCCAGAGGAAGTTGTGACATTGAGAAGCGCAAACACGTGTATCTGCTAGTCCATGTGTGTGTGTGTGTGTGTGTGTGTGTGTGTGTGTGTGTGCATCCTCTCTTACTGGAGCTACAGCAAATCTTACAAGACCCTTCTTTGAGAAAGTCAGTCTCCATGGCACCTCTCTACTATATCGTCTGATTCTGACAGTGTCACTCGCGATCTCCAAACATACAAGGCACAAGTAAGGTCCGTGTCACGCAGCCACTACGTACATTTTGCGCCTATTGCACGAAAGAAAATTGGTCATATGTGAGTATGCGTGGAAAAAGTGAGTCTTTACGTGAAATTTTCACAGGTGTATCACAAATGAACCACTTTAAAACCACAACAGAAATACCAAAAAACCAGACAAAGTAGACATAAAACAACGTATAACATGAACCGTGTTAGATTATTGCACTGTTCATATACATTTCATTAATTACGTAACTTGAACGTGATATGTGTGCCGCATATGCGATATAAAAGTTATACATTCTGATATATGCGTGAAAACTTAGTTAGACATACGTGGACATACATGGAACCATTGTGGAAAGATACAAATTTGCATGTGCATTTCACAAAAATCCTGCACACTTGCATAAGATTTGCGTAATAATTGTATATAAACTACGTAAAATACATATAAACTATGTAAATCTCAACCGACCAAAACTTTTGAACAGTTCATATCCTAATTCACGCAAAGACCAATTGGCCAAAACCCTCTGTGGACATCTGCGCACAAAGACAAATGATGAACGCAAGAAACACTTATGAATGACGTATATCACGCAAGTATCACAAAATGCCTAAATGTCATACGTGGAAAATTTGCAAAATATATGTAGCGGCTGTGTGACATGGCCTTAATCAAGTATATCAGCAAATTTGGGGGTATAAAAAAATCTCCACCCTCCAAAAAAAAGAACAGACTAATAACATGAAACAACAAGCAAGAAAAATATGAAAATGACAACACTAGTAATTTTCCAAAAGGTTTGATGATGGATAAAGTGCACACATATATAAAATTGCTTACACTGAATTTACTTACATCAATACAAGCTAGAATACATCAATACAAGCCAACTCCAAATTCTTCCCCTACCCCTCCGGCTTCTCCCTATCCCTCCAGCATTTGTAGGGATAGGGTTGTCTGAAGTCGTTTTTTTGAAACCCTCGCGCCGTGAGGTTAATCTGCATCGCCCTGTGCCGAGTGCATGTCTTCAAGTTTCTATATAAATGTAAGTAATGAGTTTTTGTTTTAGCATGACTTTTTAAAGCCATAACACTGATGTTGTTATACATTTTTCAAGCGCTGACAGATTCTCACTAACGTGGATGACTGGCGACTATTGATGCTGTCATCGAGTGGGAGGGACGTCCAAATTAGAAGACACTTTTTTTCCAAAACTCTCCGTTTGGAAGGCTAAATGTAGGGTTAGGGGAAGAATTTGGATTTGGCCTTAATCTATTAAGGAAATTAAAACAAATCTCAGCCCATTAAGTCAATCTTGCCAATCAATATAATAAACCTCTTGCTTCATCACAGTCCACTAATTCCCCTTGGAGACAACCAAACTTTTCAGCTTTTCTCTAAAGTCTACCTGAAATCTTTTTTCCCACCTCTGGTGATCTTTACACTCCCAACTTCCTTTACAGAATATGTATTAAAGCCTGCAATAACACAAAATACAACTTCCTGTCTTGTTCCTATGTTTGGGTCTTATTCCTTTAAACCTTGTCACCAAAATGCATAAAATATAACCCATGAATTAATGAACAAAGATGATGTAGATAGTCTTCAGATTTTGCCCTCCTCACACACACAGGCACAAACATTGAGAACAAGCATTTCAGGCGCACCCGCTCTCTACTGCACAGCCCACAGAGGGGGGGATAAGACGGTTATTTGTTGTTATTTCACCTCAGCGTGCTACCAGAAGATAATCTATGACTTATTCAATACTTTTTTCTCTTGTCATTTGTGAGCGTATGAGGAGGAAGTTCTACAGAGGAGTGTTGAGGGTTGAGAAACTGCAGTTTGCTCTCAGAGAAGGGCCCTGATCTCAGAGACTGATCTGACAAAACTTTAGTTCAAACCCAGCAATATATAACTCTGAAGTCACTGTAGATAGATTCATACCCTAGCATACTTTGCTATTGGAACAAGGTTTTTATAAGCAACTTACTTGTAGTATTGATACGGTTGGGTGTTTTGAAGACTTAATCTTATCATTTTCCCCCTAAATGTTAATTTTACCTACAAATTATTAAATTTAGAAAAGTTTAACTAAAACATATAAAAGAAATAATAAAAACTGTCGCTTCAAAGCAGGGCTTCTAAGAATAGTTGTTATTGTTAAGTCTCAATAATGTAATTTGGCATGAAGGACTTGTGATAAATAAAACTTGACCTTGAGACACAAATTCATCTACATCTTTGGGATCATTGTAAATGTGAGAGCTGCAAAACATTCAGCTCTTTCAAACTTCTGACTGGAAAAGAAAATTGTGATGGATCTGTGCCTGGAAGGGTTTGGTGCACAGAAAAAGACAGGACATTACTACTGCCTCTGTCCCAAAATGTACTGGTCATGTGGATCTTCATTGTTTTGTTTTGTTTGTATTTAAAGGACCTGTTCCCAGGAACATGACTGAGTTGTGAGTTTGACGTATAGTAGAATTAAGAAAAATAAACATTAATTACTTTTGTAGATTCTTCACATCAAGGTCCTGCTTCTGAAAGCATTCCTTTCATTTTTTAATGATTTAGCTCTATACTATTAACAATTATCAGTTGTAAACCTTGGTTTATGCTCTGCTACTAATAAGTGGGGTACAAAGGAAGTCAAGAAAACACCTTCCAAAGCCTAAGTACTGTTTAAAGGATGTAATGTCTGTCCTGGAGTTAAGGTTTTCCACCATTCCAGCCTTCCTGCTACAAAAGTTCTCTATTGCTGGTAATGATCTCACTAGTACCTATCCAACAAAACACTAGTTAAAGAATGGTTTGTCTTACTCTCTTTTTATTTTATTTTCCACTCTCATATGATATTGTGATGTTAGTATTTCTGCAGACAAAATTCGCAACTAATGATAAGGCATTAACACTTGCATATCAGTTTAAGACGTGGTTATAGATGAGTTGTGTTGTAGATTTAAAGCAAGGTTTGTTATTTCTTAAAATTTAAAGATGAAACCTTCATGAAATGTTTTATTCTCACCTAGTCATGTCCCCTGCGCTGTTACACTTCAGATATGTTTACCAACAAACACGGTAACTGTTAAGTTTTTTAATAGAAAGAAAAACATGTTTAAAAGCTGCCATTTTCCTTTTGCATACACAGACCTTTGCATGTAGAGAAATGACTTTGAGGCACCAGTGGGTCTTGGATCCAAGCAGACTGTAAAGTTAAGTGTAAAGACTTCATTCATATTGGCATTATTAGCTATGGGGCTTCTGTGGTTTTGGTAGGCCTGCAGTGAACTGATTAGTACACCCAGACATGATCTCACCTCACAGTGTTAGCTGTTTGTGTGTGCATGTGTGTTCATGTAAGTCTCACGTTTTAGGCTTCCTGTTACTGTATAAGATTGGCGCTTTGTTCTGTTTTGTTAAACACACTTGTGACATTTTAGAAGGAGAAAAAAAAAAAAAAACTGATGTCACTAGATTTGAAATCAACTTTCTCTTACAATTACTTTACATTTTTATCACTGCGTAATTTATTGTTTTACTCTAACTTAATCTTTAGATTTGTATTGCATGTGTTGTTTTGCCCTCTGTCCACATAATAAAATGATAATCTTAATCTTTCAATACTGATTTTTTTCTGTGGTTTTGCTGGCAGCAGAGAAAAAGATGAAGGACAGTGATGAAAAGATATTTATATTTACAACTCACCTTGTAGGAACTTGATGCTGTAAAGGTCTTTTGTCAGCTCAGGAGAGCATAAGGTGCATGCATGTTCCACACGCCCCTCAGGCAGTGTTGCATTTTTTATTAACATAACACAAACCTTGTCAAATTCTATGAAAAGAACAGAGCAAAATCATAGTTCATGATCAGCTTGTAGGCACACTGAAACACAATAAATACCGACATGACGTGCCGATTACATTTTTCAGCTTTTAACCATGTGATGCCAAGGAGTTTCTTCTCTTTTGCGTTGCCACAAAGACCTAATTTATGTTATTTTAAAGGAGTAAGACCGAATTGGGATTGTGAACGTTCGTTCCCTGAATGTCCCACTGTGAGAATCATCGAAGGAAGTGGGGTCACATACATTAAGATGGACTCTGCCTCTATATCAAAGTTGAAAACAGTTTTCTAAATAAATGAGCAATGATCCATCTGGATCCAACTGTGTCTACTATGAGCATTTTCATTTGTTACATTTGGAGGAGATAGTGGTAAATATGAGGAGAAAAACAGGCATAAATGAAGGAGATTTCACACCTATGATAGACTAGTTAAACATGGCTAGTTAGAAAATTGGTGAACACTTTATAATAAGGATGCCTTTCTTTTTTTTAATTTTAACTAAATGCATAATTATGTATTAGTTAACAAATAAATACCATGCTAACAGCTATAATTTTATGCATTACTTTGGATTAGTGTATAATTTCTAGAGTTAATTTTTTAGAGCAGTCAATTAATTTGTTTATTTTTCAGTCTTAGTTAATGCATTTTAAAGCATTAATAAAAGCTTCCCTATGCAAATGCTTAGCAATATGTATGCATCAATAGCACCTTAGTTAATACATATGGAAAGCCCCAATTATTTCTAAAGTAATAATTTACTATGTTCGTTTTTTAGAGTTTGGAAGCAAAAGGTAATTGAGGGTTTACGTAACATTTTTAGCCTGACCTAACCCTTTATAAATGATGAAAACCTCATTAGCATTATCTAACCGTAGTTCATAACTATAAAATAAATTTTGAAACCTTATTGTAAATTAAGAACAATTATCCCTTAGGAGACACTTCATACATTTCTGACTCCTCTCTTAATTATATATTTTTTTCTTTTTGAGCAAACATTTATCTCTTCAAAATGCAATGCGAGATGGAAATCGTGTCAATTTTTAGCAAATGCAGCCTGCGCTGGTAAAACTCAAGATGATGATAAAGTGGTCGGCATTCAAGGCAAATGTATATTTCCTAGAAGCTCTATGGTGCATTTATGAGAACTTTGAACTTGTTCTTTCCCCTCCATGAGAACCATTTAAATAAGCTTTAGTTAATTCATGCTTAGGTATGCATTAACTAACATGAATAAAGGAACCCTTGTTATAAAGCGTTACTGAAAAGGGTTACACAAGAATCAGACATTCCAGATGCTTCTCTAAACAAAACCTTTACAGAACAAGTGGATTTAGGCCTAAAATGTGATGTGGTATTATAGGGCCAGCATGATTCCTTTTGGAAGAAAACCCTTTTAAGCCTTCAAATGCAGGAAAGGCCAACACTTGTTGAAGCTGTGCAAAGGTCACCTTCAAAGAATGACCAAGGGCAAATATTTGGCATTCTCAAAAGTATGACTTTTGTATCACAGATGCAGTTGCTGTGGCGGCAGTACCGTAATCAGGAAATGGATGAAAGGAGCATGCAGCTGTGCATCCCCTCTGTAGCCCTTCCATCCTCAGCCGGTCAATGGAGCAGACAGGCTAGGGGCTTACTATATCACAAAGATGCCATGGCTGGACAGCACAGCAGACCTGATACAGGTCAATAAAAGGCAGGAGTGGTGGGCAGCATGTTAATCTGCAATCTAAATTGGAGCATAGTCTCTCATGTTGATTTTATACAGATTTTCAAATTGTAACTGAGTAGAAGAAGTGGTTCTTTCAAAAGGTATATATATATATATATATATATATATATATATATATATATATATATATATATATATATATATATATATATATATATATATATATATTTAAGTATGTTTTGTTGGTGGACTTTTTCTTTTTTGACTTAACAAGTTAGCAGCCCCACAAGTTTCCAATACAACTAATGTCAGAAATGTGAGTACACAACACATACTGACAGCAAATAAACTAATATTGTTTAATATAAACTTTGAATGGTCACTGCACTTTATGATTACAATAAGTAGACCGTTATGCCTCAGAAAACCATCAATCATATACGCTGCATCCCTTCCAAACATATTCCCCATGGAGAAGCATAAAGATATTGCTATCGAGTTTTCAAAATGTCAGGGCAATGTAAACTCAGGCATTGTGCAATTACATAATGATTATTGCAAAAACTTTCTCCCCCTCACTCAATGTGCCTGTAATATGCAATAGATGGCCATGGGGGTTCATTAGTGAGAACAGGCTGCTGTTGAAAAGCTCCAGTTTCACCTCTGATCCCACATAATGTGATTTGGACCTGAGATTGGTAGTGGAGAGATTAGATGCTAGCTCACCTCAGGGTGGGAACCAGAAAAGAAGACATACATCAATGCTGTTTGTGTTCAAAATCAAGCGTCTTTGCACCTCTAATTTGCTCTGAAGCATCTGCAAAAAAATTGACTTGGGAGACTTCATAGTTTAATTTGTTTTGTGGTGACAGAGAATTTGTGAGGTTGGATGGGTGTTGTCTAATTTACTAGACTTTATTTTGGTCCAGCAGTTTTACCCATCATAACCAACTTGATATAGTTGTTGGACTAGAGTTGAGGAGTTCACAGCAGATGACAACTGTGTTAGTATTCACCACTTATTATCTCATGACTGACCCCAAAAGCCTGAGCTGCCACTTACAATAAGAGCCTGCTTCTTTCTTCATTTCCTTTTCATTAGATCTTTTATCTCTTTGTCACTTTTTAGCCTCCACCTTTGTCCATATAATCCCTGTGCCCTTTCCACCATTTCCATCATGTCTCTTCCCTTTTACTTCACCTTATCGTCCTTCCCTGATTATTAGGTCATTCTTGCAGTGTTTTGTCAGCTCGGCTAAGTTGATTAATATAGTGACGAAGCCCCTATATTTGCGAACTTTCAGCAAGGCTCTAGAATGCTAAAGCCATCCTGATTAGACCCCACACCACCCAGGCGGCCCCATTTGGGCTAAATGAGGTGTACTATGCCCGCCTGCCCCAGCGTGCGATGCTATGCACAAAACACGCTTGCAAGCACAGACACAAACACATGCGGGTTCACATACATCTAAGATGCAAGGGCACATGCAGGCACGCTCACGTACTCAACACTATGGGTCTGACTGCCACGCACCCCTGAGTTCCCACATGATTTGTCACACTCCATCAATAGACAATAAGTTACTGCCACTCCAGCCTGTCAATGGGCCCTGTCTGCAGCAGACCTCTTCATGCTCTTCTAGCTTGAAGGGTGTGGGGTTAGGGTGAAATTGGGAAACAGAGTATACCGAAAAGACAAAACAGAAAGAGTTAAAGTTGTATGGAAAGAAATAAGGCACCCTTAGAGACTTTAGGGAGAAGCTTGCTAGAAAATAAATCACAGGAGGTTTTGTGCCAAATATACATGTGTAGGGCATTTCTTTATAAGTGTTTGGTGTAAACTGGTTCATGTAGCTGTGACAGTAAAGATGGGATGTAAAAACAAGTGGGTAATAATACACACTCGCATTTTTTGTTAGATTATTTGTGTTAAGATGTTGAGACTGAGATAAGAACATATAGCATTTGTATGCATGGTGATTCAAAAAGAGGATGGAAGTTTGTTAGGAAACTGGAATCTATGAAGGTCACACAAAAGTCTGTGAAGTGACATCCACCACTGCAGGCTACAGCCACTGTATCAGCTCCTACGCTGTCATTTCTGCTGGCTGGGTCTCTCATTATCAACTTCCCTCATCCAATACACTTCATAATCAGTTTGTGCTCAAATTATGGGATGGACCCTCCAGCCAATGACATAAAAACTGCTATGAAGTGATTCCTTTTAAAGTCTGCTAAATGATCAGGTCATAACACTCCTAGTTATCAGCTATTAGATTATTTGTGATGAACATTTGATTAGACATCCAGAGAAAGGAAAAAATGGTATGCTCAATCTGATATTTAATTGTACAGGCAATGCATGATAATAACTAAAGTGATTATAGTCATTATGAAGTCGCTATGTCTGACACTTTTCAATACATCAAAGGCAGGGGGACACACTGGCTAAACAAGCAGCTGTTATAAAAGATGTAAGTAACAGACAACCCTACCATGCTGGCACTATGGACGACCATGAAATTAAGACTCAACGTATAGTAATTACAATGACAATGAGCTTTGTTCAAAGTGTCAAGTATCAATCTAACACTTGCCAGGCAGCTTTCATATCATAGCTAATAGGCAGTTGGTGAGCCAGGCTGTTGCCAACCACTGAACCAAGCTATTCATGAGCAGGTCTTTGTCATTGTGCTTAGCAGTTGATGTAACAGTAACACACCCATCAGCTACATGCACCCCCATGCAAATGAGTGCATTAGAGCAGACCTCGGAGAGCAGAGTGTGGCCAATAAATTCAGCCAGGGTGAGAAATGTAGCCTTTACCATGCGTGTCCAACCCCATCTATTTAACCTAATTACACACACCATACCAGGTAATAAAAGTCTGCATGCCATCAATTTTGACACCTCATACAAGGAGCTGCAAGAAAAGTCTATTAGGATCTATAAATCCTGAAGATGCAAACGTTTTCCGGGAGTAAAGAATATGGAAAGGTATCTTTAAAAGCAGTAGTGCCACCACACTAAATGCTTGCATCCAACACTTTTAGGATAAAGATGACACTGTCATAGTTAGAGTGTACTTGTATATTTTTAAACAAAATCCAATAAATGGTACTTATGCACTTGCTTCCCACAAATGGCACTGGTGTCCTTCTAGTAGGCACTGGTGTTTTAGGGTCCACCACTTAACTGATTATGGTAAGTGTCAGGGTTAAGGCTTACATCCCGTAGAATTGATTTTTAATTTAGAGGGGGTTTAGCATCAGCAATACTATTGTATCTGCCATTTGAAAGAAGCTAATGCAAAAGTGTTTAAACTATCTATGTTTTGCTGGTGAAACATGAAAAGACCCAAGGAAAGAATGGTACTATCATCTTTGAGCATGCTCAGTTGTCGTCATCTTCACAATTCAAAAGAAGCCACACAAAGAGTTTACCTAAATACTGGAACTCACCATTCTATTTTTTTTCTTTATTGGCTATTATCCAAAGCAAAAAGACATAACAACAAATAGCATATTAACACAGCAGTAAAACACGCAAACGATCAAAGTTATGGCTGGCCAGTCTTTCTATCCAGGTGTTTCATGTCATTTGCTGACAAGTCCGTCACGCCTGACGCCAAGCGGAACATGGCTGCAGGTACTTTCACTTTCAATGACTTGAGTTTAAGAAAACAGCACAGGCTTGTTAAATGGCCACGGCCGGTGTTTAGGCACAGATGGCTGAATAAAAAGACGTGGTCACAGCAGCTTAACTTGCACTCTTTTTGCTTTTGTCTTCTGTGCACCTGAGTATATACCTGACCCCCATGGACGTGTACTGATGATGAAATGCTAGGTTGAAGGAAGACAGGAAGGAAATGATGACAGGAATAAAAAACAAATCGCTGAAAGGTGATAAACCCCTTTGTTGGAGAATTAATGTTTTTACTTCTTGGTGCTCCGGACATTTTTGCTAAGCACACAGTAACACAGGCATCACTTTACATTTAGCTTTTAAATTACTGGGTTAAAAAGAAAAAAAAAATCACAAATTTAGAGGTCAAAGCAGTTGACTTTTATAGCAGTAGTACAAAAAAAAGACAAAAACAAAAAAAAAACCTGTGCATGCTTTCCATGCATGGTATATTCTGCTTCCAGATGTTGATTTCCGCTCTCAGTGAAAGGAATGGGGGTGTGGGAAGGTAAAAGGATCACCACACCTGAATTTTCATTCCATGGTGCCATCCATGCTAATCCATCAAACCCAGAATGGTGAAGGGATGTATTTTCTATTAAAAAAAAAGATTACTCCATTACCAAAACAAACCCTGTTTTAAAAGCAAAGCTCTGAATATATGGTTTGGTAAAATTATTTATGACCGATTTATCTTGCACTAAGCAGGAGCAGTGCTGGATTTTGGAAAATGCAGGCAAACAATTACCATTTCATAAAGCTGCCTAAAAGATGATGGTAAATTCACAGCAACTACTGTCAGTACATCAAACCATTGTAGTCTCTTTTACTGCAGAAAATCTCTAATTGATCGCGACTGATAGAGGATTACTTGGGAGGGGGAATTTTGTGTCTTGATACACTTTGTGGTTCTTTTGAAAAAGGCAAATCCTGCTACAGTTCCTCACAAGAGCACAAATATAAATATTCAAACACAAGATACAGTGTTTTTCGCAAACATGCACAGTATACAGACTCCTGCTTAAATGTTCTTTACAATCTTTACAAACCTGGAGCATGAAATCTGCTCCAGGTTTGTAAAGATTAGGCTCTTCATTGTCCCGTGTTTAGAGCATTGTACCCCGTCTTTCGACAGAGCCCAAGCATCAAAGCTGCAGCAGCACAATTGTTGCCTCAGTCACCTATTATAAACAACACATTTTTAGAGAAAAGGCCGTAATTGTGCGAAAGTGTGGCACAAATGGCTTTCTAACATTACTGTATGCCTTTCTTCAATGCCACCCCTATGCAGGACCTTGAAAGCTCTCGCCAATTGAAGTTTGGCTTTCATCCAGCATAAAAGCTATGTTTGCAATTGAGCTTTGGTGCTATACCTTTCCTCGCCTTTACCCCCACCCTGCATGCCTTGTTTCATATGAGTGCACAACCGCAAGGGCTTGAGTAATGGCTCCAAAATGCCTTTTTTCCCGAGCAAAAATCACAGTTTTCGTGGGTCATGCGGAGGTAACTTTGAGACCCATACACTCAAACTATTGCTGCAACTAATTTCTCTTTTTTCTCTTTTGTTTCTCTGTATTTTTTTTACCTCTTTCTATTCTAATAGCAAAGCTTTCTGCAGTTTTTCACAGGCCCTGTCATTTCGTGTGGCTCAAAGCCCACTCAATGAAAGTAAGAGAAAGAGAGAAACATGGGAAAAAAGAGCACAAAGGAAGATGACAGAACATAGGTCAAGCACTAAGCTTTTTTTTTAGTAAATGTCAACATCAAAAACAAGCTTCTCGTCATCTTGGAGGGTTGCTGGTGGGCTGTAGATGTTCCCCCTGCTTCAGCATGAATGTGGTTTTTAAGGAAACCAAAGTGTTCTTAAAAACCATGATGACTCCTTGTGGTTTTGTGCAAGTTAAAGCTGCTTTCTGTTAGAGGCACAACACACTGCCTTTGTTTTCTCTACTGGAGTATCCACAAACTTCAGTATGCAGTGGGAAAAAAGGTGCTACACTGCCGTGTTTCTGCAAATACATTTATATTTTGCTTTAGTATGAAATTTAAATGGCATATTTCTTGTCATAAAACTTTGAATATTGGCAGTTCTGCTCACCCCTCACTGGTTCTACCAGCTGTAAAAAAAAAAAAGGTCCAGCGTAAAACCTCATGATCTCACAACTGCTGACGTAATGTCCTCTGACACATATCATCTAGCACATATGAAAGCATGTTGGGGGTGTACGCATGCATTTGGTGTGTGTGGACGTTCATGCATGTTTAGAAGTGAGAGCAGGCTGCAGACAGTGGCCACTGGGAAATCAAGGAGCACTTTGTCATGCATCCTTAAATGTGTGACACTGTGTCTCGTGAGACAGCGTCTGATTGGTCTACGAGGCATCAGAGAATGACGGGTGAGTGATGGCCTCGGGGGATATAGACTGTATGTGAGTTGTGTCGAGGGAAGTCTGTGTGTGTATGTTGGCTGGGGTTAGAGAAACAGGACAGCACTGTGACATGTCTGGGTGGCACCCTGTCAAAGCCAGCTGGCAACGTGTCGTAATGCTGCCATCAGGGAGTCATATGGCACCGTAGTCCCGGTCTTAAGGATTTGCATTGTTTCTACCCAAACATGCAGAAAAATAAAAAAATGAATGAGATCCACCGTATTTATGCTGTTATATCCCAACAAGCTAAGAAAAATATTACTTTATAAGTGAACATGGATATGTAACCCATAACAAATGAAAGATAATGACATTAATGCATGCATATACTGAACTTTCTTACTTTTTTTTATCCAAAAACACATTTGCCTCTATCTTAAAATCTGACTAAACTGTTAAATCAGATTTTTTTAATCTAACAGAACTAAATACTGGTAATCTTATGGTCAATACATTGTATATTGTGATGCACAACTTTGTTGCATATCTTGTAACTTGACCATGAAAAGATTATGCAACAGCCATTAAAACAGCATGATATTTACTGGTACTGAGTTGATAGTTATAACAATAGGTGCAACTACTGCTGCACATGGACACTTTAACTTAAGCAGATCAGTTTCTGCAGTCTTCACAGTATTTTGTCTCTGAATGTAACTGGTTTGATACTTGCATGTTAAACCCATCCATCTATTCTCCAAACCCGCATAATCTCTTTTGGGAAACCAGTGGTTGCTGGGGCCTATCCCACCAACTGTTGGGCAAAAGCAGGATATACTCTGGCTGGTCTTACAATCAATTCCAGAGCCATGCTACGCCCAAACACACAAATGAGAATACCAAGTACAGTTTTTGTGCTACTTGTGGAGGATAATAACTGTTTTGACACTATTTAAACAAAATACAACTGTACCCACATCCAAATGACATTTTCACTGAAACATTTGAATCCTCCACTACTTTAATATTTTCAGACAGTCAGAGCAGTAAGAAAGCCCTTAAAGGAGTCTGTAGTATGCTGTTGCATGGGCAGGTGTGGGCAATTCCCTTTTTATGTCATGAGTAAAGCAGATAAAAGGCCTGGAGTTGATTAGAGGACTCGTGCTTGCATTTTGAAGATTTTGCTGTGAACAGACAACATGCGGTCAAAGGAGCTCTCCATGCAGGTGAAAGGAGCCATCATTAAGCTGAGAAAACAGAAAAAAAACATTTCACAACAGCCAACCAAGTGAACAACACTCTCCAGGAGGTTGGCGTATCAATATCCAAGTCTACCATAAAAAGAAGACTGCATGAAAGTAGATACAGAGGGTACACTGCAAGATGCAAGCCACTCATGAGCCTCAAGAATAGGAAGGCTAGATTGGACTTTTTTAAAAAGCATCTAAAAAAGCCAGCACAGTTCTGGAAAATATTTTTTGGACAGATGAAACCAAAATCAACCTCTACCAGAATGATGGTAAGAGAAAAGTATGGAGAAGGCGTGGAGAAGCTCCTGATCCAAAGCACACTGCATCATCAGTAAAACACTGTGAAGGCAGTGTGATGGTCTGGGCGTGCATGGCTGCTAGTGGCACTGGGACACTAGTATTTATTGATGACGTGACACAGGACAGAAGCAGCCCAATGAATTCTGAGGTGTTCAGAGACATACTGTCTGTGCAGATCCAGGTGAATGCAGCCAAACTGATTGGGCGGCGTTTCATAATACAGATGGACAACGACCCAAAACATACAGCCAAAGCAACTCAGGAGTTTATTAAAGCAAAGAAGTGGAATATTCTTGAATGGCCAAGTCAGTCACATGATCTTAACCCAATTGAACATGCATTTCACTTGTTGAAGACTAAACTTCAGACAGAAAGGCCCACAAACAAACAGCAACTGAAAGCCGCTGCAGTAAAGGCCTGGCAGAGCATTCAGAAGGAGAAAACCCAGCATCTGGTGATGTCCATGAGTTCAAGACTCCAGGCTGTCATTGTGTCATTGCCAACAAAGGGTTTTCAACCAAATATTAGTAATGACCATTTTGTTTTCAGTTATTTCATTTGTCCAATAACTTACAAGCACATGAAATGACGGGATTGTGTTTAAAAAATGCTTTAATTTTTTTTACCTTTGTATCCAATCTTTTTGTTCAACCCATGGAATAAAAGCTGAAAGTCTGCACTTCAATGGCATCTGAGTTGTTTGATTTAAAATTCACTGTGGTAATGTACAAAAAACAATATTAGTAAGAATGTGTCTCCATCCAAATATTTATGGTCGGTCGGTTGGTTGGTAGGTAATGGCAAATGACACACCAAAGGAAATAGTAAATGGACACACCGCATTGTTTTCTTTCAGGTAATAACACCCCGAACAGATTTTGTACCATGATTTTGGCCTACAAATGCTAAAATTTTCTGTACATGTAATTTATGAATTAAAATTTATTCACAGAATTCAGATAAAAAAATAAATGTAGTCTACACTTTATATAAGAGTAGGAGAAAATATATAAAATGGTGGGACTTCATTATTATATAATGCATACACAAAACTAATTGGTCCCCATACATAACCAAGTATAGTTGTCAACCACTTGTTGGCTATCTTTTCATTTTGTTAGTTTCATTTGTAGAAATGTGTTGCATTTACCTATGAAATAAAGTCTAGCATGTTGCAAAAAGGGAGTGCTAGACTTTACCTAGGTTTCTGCTGTATTTCTGATCAATGCTGTGATATCGTATCCCAAGAAAAGTGTGGAGAGAAAAAGACAGAGAGATGGGGTGAGAGAGGAGGACGATTTAAGCTGGCACCGCATTTTTGTCCAATTAATAGATTGCCAGTGTGTTGCGTATTTTGCATGACAAAGGAGGGTAATATTAAACTGCCATTTGTAATGAAAATGCACTTTGCAAATTAAAAAGTGCAGAAACCCAATTTTTCGTACCTCTTTAGGAAATAAACAGTCCTTAACCAATTAAAGTGCATTGTAATAATTCAGTGATTTATTGCAGGTTGTTTAACTTTCAAAACTCAGCTAACCTATATTAAGGTCACAATCCATCATGTCTTGCATGGAGTGCTGTGGAGTAATGGCTGTTGTATTAGCTGCGTTTGATGATAGTATGAAAGAAGTATTAGCACTTGTCAACAAAACTGCTTACAACATAACATTAGCATGCATGAGCTGCATCGCCTATTCATTATCTTGGCAGCTCCACACACACGTTTGCTGCCCTATACTACATTTTGCTGGGCCAAAAACACATGCACTCTGTTTGGTTTTGAGATAGAGTGGCAACATGCAAACCATGGGGCGCGCTCCAGTTGCAATGCAAACAAACCGCAGAAAGATGAAACAGTCTCCATGACACAAAAGTGTTGGAGGGAAAAGGAAAGGCAGGGAGAATGAGGGATGCAAAAGATAAAACGGGTTTCTCTCAGTTATTGCCTTGATCATCTCATCCTATGCCCAAATCTATATGGTATGAATATACGAAAAGTGTACAAAATACAGACAAATGGGTACCGGAGTGTAAAACATAACAAGGGTCAATAGTATTCGATAAAACATCAAGACAAAAAAGCAAGGCAAGTTGTGAGGGTACTATTTTGAAGCCTGCTGAGGCACATGAAATGTGTAGAAAGTGAAAGCTCCTGTTTGAGCAGCGGCTAATCTTAAAGTCAGAGACGGACATGATGACGGGGTTGAGAGTGAGACATTGGTTGAAGTAGCACAAGAGAAAGAAAGCAGAAACAGATGTAAACAGAGAAAGAATTAGAGCTGAAGGGCACGGCAGGGTACCAGCCACTGAGAGAAAGATGCAGACATGCAGGGCGGTGTGACATGGTGACATTTGCCTCTGCAAATGGGCTCTCTGGCTTCAGCTGCACAGTCTGGTGCGATGCCCCCCGACTGTGAGCCAAGAATGCACTTAGCTCAACAAGAGCAAATGAATGGCCCTGTTTTGACTTCTACCATTACACTTCTTCTCTCTGATAGCTGGTACTGGGCAGAGTGGGTCTTTGTTGGAGCACAGGGTTCCCTGCATGTGTAAACACCCCTGCACTGTGGTCTAATTAGTGTGTTAAATCAGCTCTTGGATAATTTGTAGATTTGGTACACAGCCCTTGATTCTGCATTTTTGATTCATCAGGCTTGATGCAGTTAGAAGGCAACTACAATTGCAGCCAACTGTTCACACCCATTGCTAAAAATAGCACAAATATAAATTGGTGTATTAGCATAAAGTTATATACTAATGCTATGGTAATCACTATGTACAACTATACTCTAATACAAACAGAAAAAAGCAATAACATGTCATAATAGAAGTTATTTACATTTGTTGTAGTCAAATACACTTCATGACAGATATAAACACAGAATTCTTCTACGTCTCATGGAAAGAAATTAACTCATCACTCAACAAACGCAGACACCTGACAGGCCCACACATGTGTCAACAACTGGTGATTAAGCAGCAGAAGCCATCATGGCAGCTTTTCAATAGGGCTAATTGTAGCCGCTAAGCAGTCTCACAGCCTTGGGCAGCTCTGCCGAGCATCAGGCTGCGATTTCTCACTTTTCCCTTTAAGTCCACTTCAAACACGTTCTCATTTGTTTATTAAAGAAAACACATGCATTCTAGATTTTGCTCCTTGTTAAAGACTTCATTAAGAAGATTACTGTCAAGAGTTTGTGTTGGACTTGGTTTGCACTTTACTCACTATGGGGTGTTTATTTGACGGATACATTCCTTTTGAACAGATTGGATTCCTTTGCACGTTTACTGTATTTTTTGCACTATAGCACGCACTGGATTATAGGGGGGCACTGTCTTTGAATGGTCTATTTTTGAATTTATTTCATACATAAGGTGCATTTTAGGGCGCACTAAGCTGGACAAAAGAGTCAGTCAGTCAGACTTTATTAACTGCGCTCACAATAACTCTAAATTTTGTTTATAACACGTTACATGTTAGCGACCTGAGAAGCGTTAGCTGTGTTAGCGTTTTCACAATACCTGTTCCTCCCAACCTTGTTTAAAACACATACAAAAACAGAAATATACAGCTAAAAGAATTTCTGAAGTGTTACTGTGACTGCTACACGTTAGCGAATTCACAATAACACAAGCATTCTGACATTCTGAAGCGCCGTGTACCTCTCAAATTGCTTTGACATCAGTAAGCACAAAGCAGGATTAATCCATATATAAGGGGCTCCAAGGCGCACTGTTGTTTAAAAAAATAAAAAAAATAAAAAAAAGGCTTTCATGTGTGCCTTATAGTATGGATAATACGGTAAGTGAGGTACTGTGAGTACAGCATGGACAAACAGGTGCCCTTGTTGTTGCACAAAGACAAATTCTGACACTTATTTTGCTGACCTGAAACACTACTGTTATGTCTACAAACGGTTTGTCTTTGATCTTTCAACTCACACAGCATGTTTCCACTTTGCAACTTCTCTTCTTCTCTGTCGCTCCAGCTTCCTGACAATTACACATATGCATTTACCTCTCAAACAGCCCCCCCATTAGCTGCAGCACACTGGGCCATACGTTAGGATAAATAGCACAGTTCTGACATTCTCACACCAGAGGCAGGGGAAGGAGGGAGCAAAGCAGTCTGGATAAAAGGCCCGGCTCTCTGCCTGGCCCTCTCTGACAACAAGCATCTCCTGCCAGTGTGTCTGCATGGCCTTTTAAAGTCACCAGCACTTTCGCTTTTCAAGAGGTGGGGTTGAGGCAGAAGAAGAGGGGAGAGTGAGGCTTAAGAAGAAAGGGATAAATACAGATGAAGAAGTGAATGCCAACTCATCAGTACCTCACCATCAAAACAGGTGGGCAGGAAAGAGAAAGGATTTTCTGGGCTTGTGCAGTAAATTGTATATCTGCACAGTGGAACTTTTCCCAATTAATCAAAATTTAACAAAATGTTTTATTCTTTCTTTGTGTTTTTTAAAAGCCAAGAACTCATTATCGATTTGAGAATGACAAGAAATATCTAATTGTAAGATAACCATCTCCCGACATGGTAAACTCAAATAAATATATTAAAAGTCTCCTTTTATGTCCTGTTGTGTTAAGACTATGTTTCCATTGTGTGTGCGTGTGTGTGTGTGTGTGTGTTTTTTCTGGAGGTGGGGGTTGTCAGCAGTTGTTCAACTGGTGTTTCTCAACTTACCAAAAAATAAAGTATAAGAGTACTGGATTGTTTATTTGATACATTTTTACGATGCCATGTGATAAACAGGTAAGGCATAATGTGCTCTGTTTCTAAATACACCAGCAGACGGACTAGACTTGGAGAAATCAGCTAAAGAAAATAAACAAGGGAGTGATGGCTATTACTAGAAAAAAATTGGACCTATATACACCATCCCAATGTTTAGAGTGATAGAATGACTTTATTTCATCTCCTGGTAAATAGTCAAACGTCTTAACAGCTACTTTTTGTCCTTCTTCGGCATCATTGTTTGAGATAATTTAATTAGCAAAAACTGGAAACACGAAAAACGTGATTGTTAAGCATTTAATGCAAAGTGATAGTTGTTTGGTTGTAAATAACACAAATGTACCATATTCTCAGACCTGGGGACTTCTTCAGGTGCTCTTCAGTAAGATGAGTGTGTCTTTGCTTATCTACAGTCTGTAGTATGTCAAGTGCATATTCCACACTTTTACTGTGAAAAACTGTCAATAGAGACCCGTGTAGCGATTCTACCAGAATTACATGTCATTAAAATGTCATCAACTCATTAAAAAGCCTCGCTTTGTGGGATTGATGAGATGTCCCTGCTTTTTGGATCCTGACATGTTTCTTTTCTTTGACTTTCTTCTTCATATGTCCTTGATGCTGTCTTTAAATTGTATTTTTTTTATTATCAGTAGTATATAGAACTGCTTACTTCTACCTTTTTAAAATGAGATTATGGTTGTGAAGTCTTCTCTTGAATGCTGTAAAGACAATTTTACCATCTGTGAGTGTGTTCCAGAGATCTGGTCCAGCCATAAAGTGGTTTTATTTCACCATGGAAAATGGTTTTCCAATCATCTGCATTTACTATACCACACCTATACAGCTCATAAAAAAAGCTGAAGTCTTCCTGAGTCATTTTACATTTTTTTCTGTACTCCTGCATTTAATGGGTAACCAAGCTGTTTTTGCATTGCTTTATATCAAAAAATACTTTTTTTGGCAAGATGTGTTGGGTGAAAACTAATTGTGTTTAAATCCTTTTTTTTTTGTATACGCACTTTTGAAGCTGATGTGTTCGATAAATATCTCTCAACAAATTTTAAATGTTAACTTAAAACTAAATAAAGTCCCTAAGAAATATTTAGTTGCCATTTGTCCTGTTAATTCTAAGCTAAATTGCGTGCCATTAGGAGAACACACCTTTTGAACCACTATTCAATAAAGTGTGACATAACTTTTTTCAAACTGCAGCTGTGATCTGATCTAAAGTTTGTATTTTTCTGTGTAGGACAGGAAAAATAGGATATTGAAAATAATAAATATTTCATTGGCCTGAGTATTCTACTCTGCAGCATTTTGTTGTCAATAAAAAAAGCTATCTTAACTTCTATGAATCTGTTTAATGTACAGAAGATGTTCACCTAATCTGCTTTTAGCACATAAAACCTGTTCAAATAAAAAAAAAAAAAATCTTAGCTTTTCTAGACTGTGCAGTCCCAACATGATGATCTATCTTTTAATTTAAGACAGTTAACACACTTTAATTTAATTCTGCATATGTCTAACAAATAAATCAAAGTAACAAAAAAAACCATAGACTTAAGGGTGAAAAATGACTTTCCCCCAAAAAATTACAGCTTTTATAGGTAGAAATTTAGAAGTGATAATGGCAACAATTATTTCCTTTAGTACTAGAGCAGCACTAGAAGTCAAGAGCCCAATCAAAACCTTTTTATTCGTTATCAGCTGATGTCGTAAGAACAGCGATCACAGCTGAATTGTGGAGAAGTCTAACAATGGCTCTTGGTAAAAGACAAATCAAGCCCTTAAAGAAGAAATTAATTTTTAGTCATCACAACGGCAAGGTGATTAGTCTCTGTCTGACAGTACGTATGCCCTGGGCCACCACGCAAATACAGGTGCGTGCGCAGAAGCAATCACAAGCCGTTCAAATAAACATAATATTAGTTGGAGAAAAAGAAGCACCCCTCCCCCTTTGACACTTAATTGGAAATGCCTTATCGCTGACTCATGTGAACAAGCACCTGATGAAATCCAAAACGGCTTTTTGCAATTTTATGAAAATACACTAATTTCTAATCGTTTTAAGAAAAAATAAAAACTTCAAGAGTGAAACGGAGACTAACAAGCAACAGAGACTAGGGAGACTAACTCTTCGATTTAACCTGCTCACAATTGACACTTCCGCACAGTGCTTTGCTGTTATTCAACAAACATTGCAACAAGGCCGAAAAAGTCGAACAAAACATGCATCTTTTTTGTGTGCATTGTGTCATTTGTGAAGTGTGTCGTGTAAGTCATTTAGCTCTAAAAACAAATATGATGACTGTCCCCCGTGCGCGCTTGCCGTCAGCTGCGTGCACTAATGTACCGTCATACCAGCGAGCGTGAAAAAACAAGTTTTGGCTGACCTCAACCACTGATTAAACCCAACAAGCCGTACAAATCAGCATTTACTGAAGAGCCGACCGAAAATTACTCATCACTGCATCTCCTAGCACGTAGTCGGGCAATCAAATCAAAATGCAGCCTAATTTGACAGTTGCTATGAGAGTGACCTCAACATAATGTGAATAACAACCTTTTATAAGAAGTAGAATTGAGACTAATTCCACATAGCTTGTCACATCTGACGTTGGACCTTCAGGTTCGGGGGAAGGGTTAGTGCCATATGCTCAGTATATGACAGCTACATATTAACAGTGTGACAACAGAAGTGCATACTTCTCATGGGATTGTGAGTGTATGCATTTGTGGGGATGGCAGATGTTGCAGGCTGAGGTCTGGTGCAGATGGCACAGAGGACACTTGCCAGTGCTCTTGCTCCTCTAACAGCACCCTTACACACTGCCACCGCACTTTGGCTTACAATACAGGAAGGGGCAAGCTGTGCAAACTGGGAAACAAATGGGCAATTAATCAAGTCAATTATTAAATAACAACTTAACTCAAATTTTTCTAAGAATTTGTTCACAGTGCTTGGCTTTCATGAAAGTTCTTAATCAATTGTTCAGTTGCAATCCCTGAGTCAGTACTCATGATCTGTTTTGCTTTCAGCAGCTAGGATCAACATTTCAAGAAAGGTAATGTAACTTCAGTTCTTAACATATACACCACTCATCTGATACTCTTGTTTATACCATGTGAATGGTATGGGCCATGTGAATAACTGTCTCGATTGGATACTGGGAGTGGACTAAGTAAGGGTTAAAGGCCGACGAAGTGTGCAGTATTACTTTTTAACGCACGGCGTGGAAGCTTGAACCGTCCGACGCGAAGTGCGTTAAAAAGTACTAACGCACATTTCGAAGGCCATTAACCCGCTTATACCATGGTCACTTACAAAAGCAATACATATTAACCAGTTTTTAGTCCTTAATGCTTGTTTTTTATTTTTATTTGGATGCGCCGCATCACGTAACAAATAGTCCGCGTTGTGCCGCACAAGCGCTGCAGTCAAGATTTGGCGAGATATATATGCTGATCTTTCCAATGGGTTGAATAAAGCATCAGTTCAGAGAGAAAGTTCACCTCTTACCGCTTACCGTTTTTGTCTAAATGATGAAGCAAAAGGTTGTTTTAAATAAGCCGGCGCAGTGTTACGAAACATTTAAGCTAGGTGACTGGAACTTCTTTTTTCACCGTGCGGTTATCACGTTTTAATGCACATCCAGCAGCCAATTAGAATCGAGTATTCACCCTGACAATGGTTTAAAAAGGGTTATACGTCGGACGGTTCTGGCTTCCACGGCGTTTGTTAAGAAGTAATACAGTGATCCCTCGCTATAACGCGGTTTACTTTTCACGGTTTCGCTACTTCACGGATTTGCATTGTGCATTATGTTCTGCATTCTGATTGGCTAAAAAGTCACTCCACTTCTTCTTTACCTGTGCGTCAATAACGTTGCAGTTTAATATGTACACGTACGTAAAACAGCTTGCCAAATTTACATTACATACGTGCAAATTATCTTGCAATTTCGAGTTTCTCTAAAACCCATAGAAAAAAGAGCGACAACAACTGCCTATCACTATGTTCTTCCCACGAACAAACACACCTGCACCGCAGGCTTCAAAAGAAGAAAACACTGCAGAGCGGAGTCAGGATGCAGCGGCTCAGTCTGAAGAGCAGTGAAATACACCTGAGTCACTATTTGTCCCACTGTACTTGGTATTTTTTTCATAATCATTTTAAATTTTAATCCAATTACTCGGGTTGCGGTGGGCAGTGCTAATCTCCGCAATTTGAAGCTTTCTGTTCACATGGATGATTGAAATTATTATTTGACAGTAGAGTACAGAAGTTATTTGTGGAAAAAGAAATTTCTAAAGTACTTTTATTTGTGACACAAATGCTTGAGCCTGTAAAATGGTTCGTTCTTTCTTTTCAATGTATAATAGAGCAATTAATTGTATAATAATTGTAAAAAAAAATAAAGGTTTCTACTTCACGGATTTTGCCTATCATGGGGTCTTTTTGGAACGTAACCCCCGCGAAAAACAAGGGTTTACTGTAATGCACACTGTGTCGGACATTAACCCTTACATAATCCCCAGTGATAATGCACACCCAAAAAAGAAGTTACGGTCACATAGCTTAAATGTTCTGTATAACTGCGCTGGCTTCTTTAAAACAAACTTTTGCTTCATTATCTGGACAAAAACAAGCAATAGGAGGTGAACTTTCTCTCTGAACTGATGCTTTATCGTGACGATCAGCATAGATATCGCTTTGTTTTGCCGCTGCTGTCGAAGTTGGCCACATACCAAATAATCCGCTTTTTGTGAAAAAAGCAATCCAAACCGAAAAAATAACAAGAATAAAGTACTAAAAACTGATTGAATAATTATTTCTTTTGTAAGTGACCATGGTATAAGCGGGTTAATGGCCTTCGAAGTGTGCATTATCAGAAATTAACGCACTTCGCAGCAGCAACATGCGTTAATTTCGGATACTTTGTCTGCCATTATTCCTTACATGTACCATACAATTGCCGTCTACTCATCAGTTTCCTAAAACACCAATTTAATTGATCAATAATGTTTATTGCCTTTGTTTCCATTTGTTCATCACTTCCCAACAATTAAATGATCATGTTTTTCCTAAAAAACTTGCATGATTAACTGTGCTATGAAATTATTAACTCATGTTTGCTTTCCTTGCTTCTCTTCATTCTTTCTTTCATTTGTTACTAGGCAACCATTTATGAACCAAACTACCATGGCGTACTCGTTCGTTTCTTAAAAACACGACAGAAAAAAAAACTAATTATAAAAAAAAAGAGTTGCTAGTTCTGATATTGTTCCCTACCTAAGCCTTTTGTCACCTCACAGCAAAGTGTTACCCAGGCAGAAATTTCAAAGCAGTGTAACTTGACCCTCATGGATTATAGTTAGTCCCTATAAGTGACCAGAAAGATGCAACAGAGATAATAAGCTTAATATTTTTTCATATTCTGTGTGCTACAACTTTCAAATTTTGAACTGAACACCTTCTAGAAAATGTAAAAACCTGCATTTGATTGTTAAATAGGCTAAATTTTACCAAAGTAAAAAATATTAAACCCCCCCCCCCCCCCTCAGAGTTCCTTTCAGCAACTTAATCCTTAAAAAAGTAACTAAAAGCTTTTCATTTTTAGAAACTGACTGAAAATGCGACAAATGGCTAAAAGTCTGTTAAGGGGAAAAAGGGGAGAAATCTTAAACAAAGAGGAAAAAAATAAATAAATTCAGAGCACTGAATGATTTGCACATTTACTTTGAGACTTGACCAAAAGAGCATATTTTAAGACGTCAAACTTTAAAGTTGTGCATTACAAAAATGTCAAATTTAATTGTCATCCCTGTTGGTAACAAAATGTAATTGTTTTGACATTTCTCACATAGTACAGAAATAAATTTAAAATAAAATGTTTCATTTAATCAGAGTGGCTAAAGCAAGAAACAGTAGCATTTCCCCCAAAGGTCATGTGAAAACCACAAACCCACAGAAAACTATCATTTCCTTCACTGCATACATTTTTGTTGTGTACATTTTATATACACACTATGCACACAAACTTGCATCTCACGAGGCATGAAGTCAATTCACAGCCAGAAAGAATTTGGAAAAGGAGTATCTTTGTAGCATCACATTCAAACACAGTACACCGACACACAGAAAGAGTGTATATAAAGGTGTCCTCTGGGGGATTAAAAAAAAAAAGCCTCAGGGGATTTGCCTTAGTGCAGAGTGCCACCTTGTTGTCAGGACTGCAATGACATGTTTCTTTCAAAGCCATTGCTGACACTCTCACAGGGAAGAAACAGACTCACAACAGTTTATCATCAGTGTGGCATGTGCGCAGATACATTCTATATTATCTATTAGGATTAAAAAGATGAATATCCCTCAGGCCTTTTCAGCTGCTAGCCGAAATCTAGCTTCGATATTATTTTTCTATTAAACTATCATTAGATGTGCTGTGCAATGTTTATCTATAAAAATATGAATCCAATTTAGGAAAAGCCTGTGAGTTCATAGGAATGCATATCATCAGGGAATCAGGCTCTATTTTAGTTGACTCAGCATTTATCCAGAACCAGGTCAAAGCTTTCCCCTCTCATTTGCATTTGGAGACATTCCAAATTAAGTATTGTTTTTTTTTTTTTTAATGCAGAAAAATATTGTTTTAATTGTAACTGTCTGGAATAGATCATTTGATGGGCACAAAAAATGGAACTGAACTCCAATGAAAATTAAACCTAAGATTAACTATGTTATAACTGTATTAATCAGGATACATATTTTAAATATAGGTACAAGCACAATCTCTTGTTTTATTTTTATGATACAAATTTATTATACAAACAGATAATATCTGTAATTAACATGTAAAAATAAATTTACATCAACGTGTTACAGATTTTTCTAAATCCAGCGTACTTTTTGAATGTTTTGCAATGCTTTATGAGAAAATAGAATGTAAGTAAATTAGTCCTAATGAAAAAAAATCTTAATGCATATAGAACTGAATGTAATTGAGAAAAAAATAGAAGTGACAAAAATAATGTTAGGAAGAATGACAGGAATTATTCCCATTGAGAACTTTCAATCCGTCTGCGTTGATGCTCTTATGCTCAGACACGGACACATGAGGTGCAACTTTTTTAGGAGTGTGCTGACCCTGCTCCAAGAGACGAGAGAGCAGCACTGTACAGGCAAACTGCCCGGACAGCAGTTTGCTGACACGTTAAAACAAAGACCAGTGGATGAGGTTTCCATTGCACCTGTGGGTTGTAATAAAGGCTGGGAAAACTCCTTCATCCACACACTCACAAACTCATCTGCACAAGCTGAAAACATGTTGTGTGCAAGCGTATGTGCTTATGCACACTGTACTTATTTTTTACACTCACGTGAGTGTGGGGTCCAAAAATACCTCATAGTGTCTTTTGTGGTATGCGCCGTCTTTCCTTCCAGCCACATATGTGGCCCCATGCATAAACAATGTGCCCTGAGAGACACTGCAGTGTGATACTATGGCCCTTGGCACAACTCCCATGAGCCTCTCTGTCCTCTCTAGGAGCACTCTGAAACGCAAGCACACACACAGACTTGATACAAATGAAAAAAAAAAAAAAAACAGAGCTGGAAAGAGAAACCGCTAAACAAAGGAGACTGCTTAAACGCATCCAAGCAACTTTCAAGACCATAAGCAAAGAGGCTGTGTGAGGTCCCACAGTGACATGTTTTAGGATACTAACAGTATATGCACATTGTACACATCAGCTTAAATAGAATGATAAAACACTGCTGATAGGTTCCTCCATGACAATAACAGCCATTTCAGATGCCAGATGTGGTTTTTATCAATGCATTGCATTGGGGGGACAAGTGAGCAATGCTGCAGACTTTACCACTGGTGGATGTTCTGTGGCTGAAACTTTAGATACAAGTAAAATGGGCACAAGAACATATGTTAACAATCGAACACATTTCTTCAATATTTTTGAGTCTGTAAGACCTATTAATTCAAATTCACTCAAATATTTTTTTGGGTCTCCTATCATATAGTGGAAAATTGCAGCATCAAAAAAGATGTGCATCTTAGCTGGAATCTTCATTTTAAGAAATATCTCATTCAGAATTGGTAACATGATTGTGAGAGTGAAAAACAGCAACCAAAATAACATTTTATTATTATTTAAAAAAAAAATATACAGAAACATGCAGTTGTGACACTGCACAATATTCATACTAAAAAACGTGTGGGTTTGATATGAGCACACACATTAAACAGACACTAATGCAAAGTGAATTCACAAGTGGGCATGATGAAATCAGCACTTTGGTTTTAAGTTAATGTATGACAAAATAAGGGCAACCAAGGTGAGGGCGAAACACATGGAGGTAAATTAGAAATGGAAATTTAAGAGGCAAGGGAGCTGGATGGAGAAGGGGGTGGAGGGCAGTGGGGGGGGGGGGGGGTCAGAAAAGACAAAGTGAGACAGTTGAACAAAGAGGAATGTACTCAGCATTACGAAGGAGATAATTGAGATATCCAAGACTTGACAAAATGTGCTATTTCACTGATGCTGGAGCATAACACGGCAGAGGTAGAGGAGGAGAAGGGGAGGGGAGACGGGAAAGAGGGGATGAGGGAGAGAAGACGGAGAGAAAGAGGAAGGTCTAGAGGGAGGTGACAGTGGTGTATATGGCGGTGCTGCCTGTCTGACCTGATTGCAAATAAGTAAAGGTGCTTCGCCGTGCCCCCAGAAGTACTTCCTCGTGCACACAACTCCTTTATCTCACAAACACGCGGCTTTTCTCTCTAAGAAGACTGCTTAATGGTGACTACACAAACACCCAAACCAAAGCCGTGAGATATGCAAAAGTCTGAGCATCACTTTGTACCAAAGTACATGTAGGGATATGTGTAACCAGTGAGGAAGGAGGTGGAGTGTTGGAAGAGGGTTGCTTGGGTGAGCGAAGGGGAAAAGGGGAGGGGGAAGTAAGGGGGGGGGGGGGGGGGGTAAGGAGGAAGGGGCAACAGTGGATTTCCGAGATGCATTTGCAATTTAAAACAAGGCTCGGTATAATGAAAATGTAAAGCAGTGGTTTTATTTTATTCAGTGTGGCAGGTTCAGATTCCCAGAGAAGCTCCACTCGAGCAATCAGTCCATTAATAATTGAATTTTGTTCAGCGGCCGTGCGCGCTTGTGTATGCGAGTAGATGAGTGTGAGAATACGTGCGTGCAGCGAGTACACATGCAAGTGTTAAAGCGAGTGCAACAACCCTCTCTTCTCTTTCCAGCTGCTGACCCTAATATGAAGCAGCCAATTAGAGATCTTCATTTAATTGCTGCTCCACACTGCTGTGCTCTTCTAAAGACAAGACATTGTGACAGTGGAGCAGGCCACACACACACACATTCATGAGTAAACATAGTTACGCCTGTTTCAAAGATGAAATATCTAACATTAATAATTTCAATATTCTGTTACAATGATGGCATTCGGTCATCCAAACCCTGCTCACTTCTTTATTAATGTTCCCTTATGCTGCACTCAGACATGTCTGTGAAATAATGAGGAAAACTAAAGTGGACTGTACGGCAAGTACCGGTAAAGTCGTAATACACTCACTGTTTCCTCACAACATGATGTCATATAATAATTCATGAAGCATAAACCGGCTTTGTTTTGGAAGAAAAACAGCTGTTGGAAAAAGTAGCTTGGGTAAATATTTGTACTCCATTTGCTACATTGTTTCTCTAAAAACACTTTTCTTTCAGGACCTTAATCCATCTCTCTAACCCAACCTGTTCTTATACTAAAAAATATTCTTACCATATTTATGGAGAGAAGTATGTAACTGCTTTAGGAATATCTTAATACATTTCTGCAAGAATCAGGCAGAAAAAAATATGTTTTCACAAATCAACTATTTTCCATTTTTGCACTTTTCACTATCAAAATCCAAACCACTGTATTGTGCTAAGTAGCAACATCCTTTAGGAGGTCTGGGTGCTGGTTCTAAGATATTCTTTGTTCTAAAGTACATAAGAAAATGTACTTCCACCCTAAAAATCCAGGACAACAACAGGAATATTTAAAATTTAAAAATGAATATGTTTCTTTCTTGTGTTTATGGCGAAGTATTAGGGCCACCACCCAAAGAAAAAAAAGTAAAAAACTACAATAAAGTCTTAAAATTATGAGAAAAACTCATATATTAACCAGAAAAAAGTTGCAACATTATGTGAAAAAAGTTGTAGTTTTATGAGGATAAATTTTTAAAACTATAAGAAAAGGTCACTATTTTTACGAGAATAAAATTATGAGAAACAAGTCGTAATTTTATGAAAATAAAGTTGTAAAACTATGAGAAAAAAGGGGGAAATATCATGAAAATAAAGTCGTAAAACTATGAGAAAAAAGTTTCCATTTTAATAGAATAAAATTATAAGAAAAAAGTCATAATTTTATGACAATTAATTTATACAAATATAAGATAAAAGTCATAATTTTACGAGTATAAAATTGTCAGAAAAAGTCATAATTTAAGTTTAGGTTTTATAGGCTTTAGTTCATCAAAGGAATCTATGTCCCATAATGCATTTGGACCTCTGCGGCAATACTGCCAGTGGCGTAAACAGTCCGCCCGCTGGAAAACTACTCCTTGTAGGTCAAGAATCTTCTTCTGGAGAGTTTCTTGCAAATTCTTCCTATTTATCCTTATTATAAGTCAATGTTGACTCACTTAAAGACTTTTTAGTATTTTCTAATTTGTGAAACCAAACTGAAGTAGCCGATTACGATGCTCTAAATCTCTCATTCTGAAACAAGATATTAGTTATTTTTTTGTTGCTGTTAATATTTTTCTTAGCAAATACACTTTTGAGTCATAAAGTTATAAAATTCTTATCATGAATTCTCAACTTATAACTCATTAAATTATAACTTTAGTATCGTAAAAATTGGATTTTTCACTTAACGAGTATATTCCTTTAACACCCTTGTGCTATCTTAGATGATCCCACCTTGCATTGACGTGTTATTCCTACCATGACAAAGGTGGATAAAGGTGGAAAGATTTCATGTAATCCATGGACACCAGTGAAGATCACAAATCATTGAAGAAAAAAGGTTCAGGGCACTGTCTAGTGGGTCTAGATGACCCAACTCCCAATGTTGAAGTGCCTAGGATAGCACAAGGGATAAATCTACAGTTTTTTTTATCATCATTTTATGACTTTATTCTCATAAAATGTTGACTTTTTGTCATACTTTTACTACTTTATTTTCGTATATAAATATTTTGTGTCATGACGGCCCTTATACGTTTCAGTATGATTTCAACAAAAAGAAAATGAAACTAAATTATACGTGGAAAAACTCCACAAAAATAACTTACAGTATGATCTTGGTTCTCTGTCCTGCATGGATCTTTGGTCACTGGCTGTTTTCTTCTTTTAATAAAAGTCTCTTTATCTGTCCTAAATGAGGTCTTTCTCACCCCTCTGTTTCTTCCTAGATACCAGAAAGTATCAAATTGGAAGTTATCTACATTGCAAAGGCCAAGCTGGCCTCTTCACTCTTAGCACTGTCACAACACAGAATTACAGCTGACAGCAGGACTTCACAGTGCACACAGACACACACTGATATGCAACATAAAGTCTCAATTGTGAGCACATTTTTAAGACTGCAGGAGTATTTCCCTATTCTTTGGCGACTGATTTGTTGGGCTGCATACAAAACAGGCCTAAACTGCTGAAAGTAGATGGGACTAGCGGAGGGATGTCTTCTTAAACTATCAACAGCAATATCCCAGAGCTAACGGGAAGAGTTAGCCTCTGTATAACACTTCCAAAGAGAGTGCCAGAGCCTCATCTTAGCCGTAAGGCCAGCAAATATGTTTGCATCTGTATGTGTGAATATGATTTTAAGCCGAGCTGGCAACTGTAATGCCTCTGCTAAAGTGGGGTTTGGATTCACACTTGCATGGTTATGACAGATACACACTGCTTGACATTACACTTGAGAATACAGAGAACCATCGCGTAGAACAACAAATCTAACACTTTGTCCACTTTGATCGACTACTCGAAAAACAAGACAGAGCCGGTTGGTGGGTGGGGTGGAGTTGGGTCCTGGAGTGGGCACTGGGGAGGTGAGGGGGTAAGAGTTTGGAGATGGGATTAGAGATAGGGTGCCCAGGGAAAATGCCCACTTCCCTCCCCTTTGGTAAGATGAAAGGAGGAGAGTAAAAGGAGAAACAAAACACACTAATCTTTCGACTTCACAGGATGCCACAAAGCATCATTTACGCGTTGGAGTTAACATTGAGGCACCAGGTTTCCTGATTTGCAGCGAACAGCCTTGTTCTAGATAGAGATATTCAGACTGTCAGTATAAACTGCTTCTGTTTTCGTTTTGCATTTATTTCAATGCCAGACTCAGGGCATAAATTTTTCATTACCTGCTAAGCTATGAATAAAAGATTAAAAAAGGAACTGAGAGGAGAGTGGAGGGAAGGGAGGGAGGGACATGGAGAGAAAAGGGGAAAAAGAAGGAGAGAAATAGAGAAGAAAAAGAGGGAGAGGTACAAAAAGTCTAACAGATGTGGCACATGCGGTGCAACGCATCAGCCCTGTGTGCATAGTGAGAAGGTCTCCTTTTCCCCTGTCTCTGTGCCCTCATCTGCCCAGCTCCCCCCACCCCTAATGCACCGCCATCCCAATATACCTTCTAGGAAGAGAGCAGTGGCTACAGTGCAGGGTAAAGATGCTATAATGAGCGTGAGGCAGAGGAGCATCTCACCTTGGCTTTTTATAGGATTACCTGAGAGGTGAACTCTCTGCTCTGTGAGAGGATTCATCAGTACATCCTCTTGCTCTCTCTCTGCCCTCAGCGGTCTTTGACAGGCAGGGCGAGAGTGAGATGTCGAAGAACTGCTGGAAAATTCTCTGCAACGCAAAGCTGACAGGTTCAGGTGTGGGTTAAAGAAAGGAGAAGAAAACTAGGATGGAGCGTACGACCAAAAACGGAAGGAGTGCATTTCTCTCCACATTGCTCTACATCCTTCCTCATATGGCCTATGAATGTTACATTTGCATAGACCTCACACCATTAGCTTCTTTCCAACCAGAGGACTGTGTGCCACCTTTATTACAAGTGACAGTATCGCTTGCATACAAAAAAAAATCCTTTGTTAGCATTACTTACATATAGAAGAAAATTACCAATAAAATAAGAAAATATGTACATTGAACTCTAGATATTAATAGAAATATTGTGTAAAATTAATGATATACAAGTTTATGCCAGTGTCAGAGTATAAATATCTCTAGTAGTTGCACCCGCGCATTTTTAATGAAATGAAATATGGCAGGTCCTCACACATCCCACTTTTTCCAACATGATATGGAAAGAAGTAAAAGTGAGCGGAGTTACACAGGAACATATGCTCCTCAAAGGAATGAACTTTCAAGAATCCTTCCATCAAAGCAGAAATGATGTCAAATGGTGAATTTCTCCTATGATGATTGGCTGCCGGTTAACATTCAGTATTAGTTTGCGTATACATTTATCTAAGAATACATATTTAAGTATCATCTGTGCTTTCTGACAAAAGAAATATACATAAACCAAGGACGATTGTATATATGGGAGAATACAGCAAGAGCGCAAACAGATTATGTTTAAGCAAACTTTCACTTTTCCAAGACTCAAGACAAAACTTGTACTTTATCTTTCTTCATATATATATATATATATATATTTATTTTTTACTGGCAGTTGTAGGCTTCCTATATTATGGGAAGTGACCTTGTGTACATATGCCGCAGAGTGCGCGTTGTAGCAGGCATGCACATGTGTGCCTATAGCGAGTCGTGCATAAACAAACACCTACGGCAGTTAAGTTACCTCTAGATGTTTTGGATGAAAGGAGGTAATAGGGAAAGAGTGTACTTTTTTTTTTTTAAATTAAAAAACTTTAAAAAAGCAAAGAAGGAAATAGTTGAAACATTGGGATTATGTTTGATTAAATAGCCTCATAGCCAAACGGGAGTTATATTTAGTTTTTGCAGCAACTAAATCCTCTGATGTTGGGCTTCAGTAAAGACAAGAAGTGAGCTGAACATTGCAAATAAAGCTGACCGTCCACAAAAAGCTCGCCAAGAAAAAGTGTTTTCAATAAGGGACCTCCCAGCAATTTCCCCTCGAAAATCTCTTATATAAATTATAATATGAACTGAAAGCAGTTTTCATCTCCATCTCCACAAACTTCCTTTACAATGCTTATTAAACAAAGTTTTAAGGAAAGAAGTGGTTTCCATAAACTCTACTTAAGTCAGAGTAGTGTCCATTTAGAATAAAATACTGTAATAATTGAGTTAAAAAACATTTGGTATTAGAGCTAGTCAAGTAGCAATAATTTAAACACAACATCTGATTTATTGGTTTTAAAACTTGAAGGCAGACAAAATCAAAGCATAAAACTCCCCAGATTTAAATTTAAAAAATGGAATTAACACCTCCTGCCAGCTACTTTCATTGTTTCTCACTGTACACATGGGTTGACAATAAACTTGATTCTTGTGAAAACACAAAGGCTTTCAATGATGCTTAAAATAAATTGTACAAGATAGAATTTGGATAGCTGCAGTCAAAAAGACATCATTTTCATAATACAACGTACCCAAATGAATGTTAAAAGTGGTATGTATAAAAAAAGTTACAATTAGGATTTTTTTTTTAAGTTGTTCAAAAATCTGATGAAATGTAACTTACTATCCTATTTATTATTCACGTCTGTTCAAAACAATGCAATTAAAAATAAGGTAAAATGATCAAACATAAAATGCTCTTAAGGGTTGACTGAAACAAACTTACTGAAAATACCACCAAAACTGTTTTTAAAGGTTTCATTTGAAAAAAATAATTGCTAAATTTCTATAACTACCGTACATTTTTTGGAAGGATTAGATTAGAAGAGATTGATAAAAAATCATGGATTAATTTTCCTTTATTAATTGAAGAGATGATTTTTAACTTAAAAAAAATACGACTTTCAGCATTTTGTTGTTGACTATAATCTCAATAAAATATCAAAGTTTACTAGAGGCTTTAGACAGACCAAAGCTGCTAAAGGTGGTTCTATAAAATATGTAATCATTAGCTTTCTACATAGATTTCTGCACTTTAAAAAAAAACATTTTAAACTTTAGGCCATATTGTATTGTTTATAGCTTTAAGATCAACATGTCAAATGTTATTGTTGGGTCTTAGGACATGTAAAATCAAAATGTACTCGTGTGTATTTGAAAATAAATCTGGACAATTGTGTTTGTGCAATAGGTCAAAAAGACATTTATTTTGATACACATACATGTAGATATATATATATATATATATTTTAAAGCCAAAGGGTTGTAGTATATGTAGGTGCAGGGTGAAATTCATCTCTTGTTGGAGTAAGGGTAATATATCCCACCAGGACCTGTGTTCCTCTTAGCAATTTAAAATAATTACTATGAGACTAGATGCTAGACATCAGCCCCAACCTGCTGCATTTAAATGAGCCTGTAAAAATGTGGGGGGTGTGCTTGACTGGATTTTAGTGTTACTTATTGAAATATGTGTTGGGAGCAGAATGTAATGACTCTCAAAGCCTCCTGAACTCCAGCCACGGTTTCCTTTAATGCTTCTGACAAGAAGTGGTGTGATTTTTTTTTTTACTGGAAGGGTCCTGAAAACAATTGCAGCTTTGTCAATAAGGTTTCATTGAAATCATTGGAGTTAGACTTGAGAGATCCACAACCAAAAGGTTAATTAAAATAAAGCAAAAAAAGAAAATCATTAGCTCTACTCAAAACTAACAAGGTGTCCTTTGAACAAGTTTTTGTCAACTCTTGTTAATTGCAGTTGTCACTGAGTACATGGAGTAAAGAAACTTGCAGAAAAAAATATTTTTGTTCCTTTGGAATTTTGACATTTTACTTTGTTTATCATTTAAATGTGCAAACACACATACAGATTTTCAATATATTGCGTAGACTTAAAGATTCGCAAAGTCACTGAGTGAGGTGACTTAGCCAGAGGCTTGGAAAAGGCAGAGTTAAGCCCCCATGTGGCGTAGCAGTCGTGCAACGCCACATGGCGTGCAAAAGTCGCCAACTTTCCGCTGATTCCGTTGTTCACGGCTTCCAAACTTTCACTGGCATTGATGTAAGCACAAAAAACTGTGCAGCAGGAGCTTTGTGGACTGAGTTTCCATGACTGAGCAGCTGCATGCAAACCTTACATCACCAGATTCGATGCCAAACATCGGACAGCGCAGTGAAACACATGACGCCTCCGGACTATAAAGCAGAGGAAGCATGTTACCTCCATTTGGCAGTCGGGTGGGTGAGTCTACTTTTGGCAAATAACAACAGAAGACGATTGGTGGAGGAAGAATAATGGTATGGAGTTGTTTCAGTAGTTTGGGCTACCTTCAATATTTGCACAGAAAAACAGTCTAAATGCCAATAGACTGCTTCCAATTTTGAGATATTTGGCAAAAGTCCAATAATACAATGTATGAGTTTCTAATTACTCGGGGCAAAACGAAGACATGGTTGAATGAGTTTAGCTTTAAGAAACAGCTCACCTTGGGATTGCAAAAACCTGTCTGCCTGCTAAGTATATCCATTTTTTTCATTATTTGGCTACAATCAGTCGATAACATTCGTGTAAAAGTGAAAGCATAAGGGGCCTGATAAGCATGAAACACTAATGTTGCTTTTAGCCTCATTATGAAGCACAATGCTGATCAAACATTTCCAGACTCAATGCAGCAATAAAAAGATAATTGAATACGACAGTATTAAAATCAGCTTCATGAAATGAATGTGTTAAACAGTATAAACTAAAGGTTGTGGGTTTTGTTTCATCTTAATCTGCCTATTTCTGATTCTGTTTACCATGATTTTCTTCAGAAAATCTCTTTTCAGTGAGGGTGAAGGCCATGCCAAGAGAAGTTGGCATCAACCTGTCACCCTACCATTTCCACTTCCTCCTCCTGCCAGCCAGCTTAATCAAATTACCCCCCTCATACATGCACACAGAAGCCCATTTTCAGTTAACTTCCCGCCATGCATTGTGTCGTTCTTCTTATTTGGTGGCTTTGTATAAACTATAAAATATATATATAGAACCCTAACACAAACCCTCTATGGCTTTGCATGTTTTTACTGGATTTGTGGGACTTTGCCTACGTCTGGATGTTCATTAATTGAGACAGCACCAATGCTGCGATGGCTGAAGCTGCTGTTTCGCCTTTTATTAAATTTCCCTCCTCTTCCTCTTCTTCCTTCCTGTGTGCCCGCTTGCCCACACTCCAAATGTCAACAGAATTTGGGCACATGGAGTGGCATCTGGTGCCACATCACACAACGCACAAGGATACAAAAAACCTCACAGCACGCAGAGTTACACTGGAGCACCGCCAAGCCAGCAGCTACTTGCTAGCTAAGTGCCACTGTGCCAGTCAAGTGCCCGTTCAGCTGTGGGCCCACCCGCATCACTGCGGCGTTCACACACGTACACACACTGGCACTTTCAAACCCCAGTGGTGCTAGAGATGACAGGGAGACAGAAGGGCTTTGCCTTGCTGAGCCTCTCCCTGCCCCCAGCACATACTGTACAGCTCCCATCGTAACCCCTGAGCTGCACTGCATCCCCACACTCTACCGGTGAGTTCAGACACACACACACACCAGAAATGCTTGCACCTTCTTTATAGACTATTTTGGGTTCCCCTCTCAAGCAGGCCACACTGCAAGCAAACATCACTTTCTAAAACAGACCGCAGGAATGCAAATACACACGTGCGCACATCAGCACTCCACTTACTATCAGAATGCAAAAATCGTTTTAAAGACAGCAAAATTAAGAAGAAGCCCAAAACAAACAAACAAAGATCTCCTCTTTGATATGGTGAACTGTCTCAAAAGATGGCGTAAGCGCCTTGAGTCTGACCTTGCGAGCTTAGCCTTCCTCTGAGCACAACTGGCGTCCCAAGGTTTATAGCAGAGAGGGCATTTTCGCCAGAAACTCAAAACAGGCTTACACAAACAAACACACAAAACATTCCAGTGGAAACTATTTGTTTTGAGTGACTAGATGTAAAAATAGCAATGCTTCTGTAAAAATACAAAAGAGATCAGACTTGTGTGATGACAGGGGAAAAAGGAGAAATCCAATGCAGAGAAAAAAAAAAGACAGGGGCATTGAAAAGGTAAATACAACAATAATCTCAAGTTTTTTTTTCCTGTTTGTCTCATCCAGCAGCTGAGAAAACAGATAGATGTATACTTGCATAAACCTCTTTTGTATTTATTTATTGAATAGAGGAGCTAAGAAAGCAGACAGGGAAGAAGAATTAAGGTAGAATGGGGAAGAGGTAACAGGGAAAGAGTCCAGAAAAAACAAAAACAGTGAACATAAAGACTGGATTGGACATAAAAACAGACAAAGAAAGCTGCTTGAGGCCTAATTTTTGTGTATAACCACACAATTCTACACACTTAAATATACACACAGTCTAGCACACATACCTATTGTCTCCTTAAACCTGCACACATATACAATCCACCCACAAAACTGTACAAACTAACTTAAATGAACATACATGTGTACTAACACATACGTATATTTCATTCATCAGGCATATCTGTATGCATGCAAACATTTATGTGCAGAGGTAAGCAGACAGGTGTGCTTAGGTGTGTGTGTTTAGTAGAAAGTACCATGCTATTATGAATTTTAGAAAAGAATGTATAAATCCTCAACACCCTTGCAAAGAGCTCACGGCTGCACAGGCAGCCTTTAGACTTGGATGGAGAAGGAACTCATCCAGTCATCAGATTATCCAACATCAATCATCCAAAAACAGGGCTGGAGAAACCATCGCAGCCACCAGAAAGCCAAAGGGCACAGGAGCCCGGGTAAAGACCAAGCCACTGGATGTCAGGGGTCCTGCCCAAGCCTGAAACCCCCACCTGGCCCAAAAGAAAGGCCCACCACTGCCATGCCCAGAGGCTCTCTAGGGTTGAACTACCCAACTCCGATCTTCAAGATCCACCACTCTGCCTATTTTCCTGTTCTCTTTTCTTGCTGACTCAGATGTCTCCTTCTTCTGACGGACTGAACACACCAAATCCAGATGGGCAGCATTGGTGTAGGGCCACCCTGATCTCAGGTTTACCTGCTTAAGATAGCTAAAGCTGCAGTCAAATTATGGCCCAGTGGATAACACAACGAAGGAGAGGAAGAGGTTATGAGCCCCGTCACTATAAGACTTCAGCAGTTTTCGACTTTTTTTTCTTTTCAGGAAAACCCATAGCTGAAAATTCTACAGTGTGATGAAGCAGCCAATGTAGAGTCATGCACACTATATCTTCTGTGCTACCCAGACTCTCCTCAGCTTCCCTCCATGCAGATTAGAGTTGACTCTCAATTACAGTCTATCTCCACACACAGATGACAGTGTGAAGTCGGCCCAAATAAAACACATCAGGCTTTTCAAATAGACTGGTTCAGGACCACTGAGCAGCCAACAGTGCCCGCCAGCGAGTCAGCCAGCCAACTCCATATACATCCATAACTGTGAAAAGAGCTTAAAGTCACTAGAAATCTAGCCATGCTGCTCGAGCCCAACATATGTTCTATTCCAATCCGTGTCACTCTTCATTTGCCTGTTCCTCTTCCTTGCTCTCAGTGCCTCTCTTCTTCCTCCTTCCATGAGTTTAAATGTGTCCTAATGATGGGGACTTTCCTTTCCTTGGAGACTCAACAGAGCTTAAATGCCACTTTTACTGCTTTTTATATGATATTTCTAAATGCTGACCAGCGCTGCTGTATTAGACAGGCTGTGTGGACAGGAACAAGCAAATGTTAAATTCAGAAAAAGGGTTTGGGGTTTTTTTTGGATTTGGAAAAAAAATTGATGCCTCCCTTGAGATTTTTTCTATATTCTAAAGATATATGTATGTTTTTAAAAATCTATATAATCATATGATGAAGGATACATTTGTTAATGTGCTTATTATGGCATCTACAAGCAGCTACAGCAAAGTTTTTCGATGTACAAATTAAGCTTCAGACTAACTTCAGTGTACACACTGACCAATGTGTAAGTGTGTTTTAGTATCTACGTGTGTAGAAGATGTTTACACATGAAAAATTGTACCTGTGTACTTTGTCTATTGCTGCTCAGATCTGTTCAAATCCCAATGAGTGTTTAGTGTGTAAAGAACAGATTCGGGGTAATCAAGAGTTCAGACAAAGATTTCAAGCCACCTTATTCAAATAACTCCCAAATGGCAACTGTTAGTTTGGTCTACGTCTTATCTAACCGTTCTCTCATCTAATACGAAAAGTCCTTTCATCCTTCTTTGTTGCTCGTCTCTGAGTTTTAAGTGTCAAGATTCACACAGGGTGAACAGGAGTAATTTTAACAACCGTGCAAGCAAGAAGGTCAGACTAAATATTTCTTGTTTGGATTCAATTTTAAAGGATAACATGGGAAAAGCTGCTTCACTTGTAGGAGATTCAGGACAGACGGATTCAGCGTCATCCACTGAAACCAGCGTGGTCCGTTCAACTGACAACTGGTGTTAATCTGTTGTTGACTCTGACTATAGAGGTCAGATGTATTTTTGTCGTACTGAAGATACCTGACTTACAGGAAAAAAACCTTATAGCATTGAGTTTGCATCACAGTTTGACTGTGAAGAAACGTTTAATTCAAGATCAAATCAGGCAGGTCGAGGACAAAACTAATTTATTCGAAAAACTAAAGAAACTTATAAAAAGTACAAAAAAGTACACACGTACAAAAAAATATGGTCAAATAAAAAAAACTATAGGACTAATAAAATAATTGCAAGTGATAAAAAGGATGTGACAACTGATGGCTAAAAGCAGGGAGCTCTGTACACAGATAATGAAGAAACAACATGTTATAAATTAAACCGGGGGTGAAGAATTACTTAACCACCTAAAAACACAAGGACACAAGCCAAAGCAGGACTACAGAAGAGTATAGAAAGCAAACAAAAAATAAAATATTATACTAAATTGTGATATTCCTTGAACTAAATCTTGAGTGTCCCTTTGAGTGGAATTTTGCCTGGTTTTTTAAACATGTTTTCCCCTAGTTTTGACCTTCTCTTTGCTTTGCTTGTGAATTTATACTTACTTTGTCTCTATATGTTTGGTCTTTTTTTGGAAAACATAGATACTGTTTGATCTCAATTTCAGTGATTTTTTTTTCCAGTAAAAAAATGACAACATTACCCACTCAGAATATCGTTTTTTCTTGGACAGTTTCAGATTGATTGTGGAATTATTGTGGAAAATATTGAAAAGTATATGTTAAAAAAACAAGCTGGGGTTGTATTAAAAAAGATGGATATCAAGCTTTGCCACACAGAAAAATATTAGACCAAAGTGTAAGGTAGAAAAAAATCTCAAAAACTAAGTTTTCAGAAACTACAAGACTAAAATTATGCATAAGATATCATTTAAATGAATTAAAAAAGTTTTTAAAAGCACAGCTTTGTCTTTTTTTAGATAATTGAATTGCCGAGCAGCACTTGTCCAGAAATAATAGGTGATAAGTTAAATTGCAAAAGCTATCTTCAGGAATGCCTCTTCTCACTCTTTGCAATTTTTTGCTTGTGTGTGCACTTCCGCTGCTGCTAAAGCAAATAAATATGTGCTTATAATCCTGCTGCTGGTGTCATCCAAGTGTCACTCCTAGACATACGGCAGGGAGACGGTAGGGGGTCTCTAGAAATGCGTGTGTATGTGCTTAATTTAACATTGCATGAGTGAGTGCACGGTTGTGTATTAATAATGAGTGTGTTTAACTGTGTTTGTGCGCATTTACCCTGCAGTGTGTTGCATGTGTTTCTGTGGGAGTGATTAAGACACACTCTTCTCTGGTGGGACACCTGGCCTTGGTGGGAAAATGGGCGATGGGCCACAAGGACAAGAGGCTAGGCAAAGAAAGAGAGGCAGGAGGAGGCAGAAGGAGTGCAAGGTGAGCTTGAGAAAGACACTGTTATCCACTTCCGCACCAAAGGACTTTTAATTTAGTCACAGCCAGATTAGAACGCTTATGCCACATGGCAAAGATGGGGAAACACATCACTGCCAAGCTATTAGATAACCAAGAGTGGGCAATGTGACAACATATAAATAGATTTAGTATTAACTACTTTCTACAAGAAATTTCTACTAATTATTTTCTGTTAACTGATTTTAAAACGATGTTCACACCAAGTACGGTAACCTGCGTTCAAAACTGTTGCATTCACGCACCACTACGCAAGTTTCGAGTTCTATTTACAAAACATGCGCTGACTGAATGTGCATTGAAACTTAAACCAGGTCAGACTTTGACCAATCAGGAACTTTGATTTGGAAGTATGGAAGATATTACCGAAGTGCCAACCATTTGAACATTGATGATGGAGGAGAAATTAATTGCACTTTGTTTCCGGTCGAAGTGAGGAAAGACGTGTTGCAGGACACACTAAACGCATTCTTGAATGTCCAGCACTTGCCTGGTGTGTCAATAGCTTAAGGGCAAGGCAGTACAGTTGAGGGGCTGGAAGGTAAATAAAAGTATAAAAATGCAGCACAGCACTTCGTCACTATAGAAAACTAGCAGCAGAGTACAGTGGCTGGCCACCACGGACTATTGGACTAAGCAGCAACAGGACCAACGTAATTCCAAAAATGAGTCTGCATAAGCATTTTTGTCATGTCTTTTTTATCAATGTAGCGAAAATTGAAGGAGCACTGTATCTGTGATACTTTCAGAATGGAAAGAATGAGGATCAGTTTGTGCTCTGACTAAGTTTCTAACTAAATCAATGATGTATTTAAGCAAAAGGACCCAAACTGTTACATCTCCTCTAAAGTCACAGCTGCAGAACTAATAAGCACATTAAATGTACCTGAATACATTCACGTAAGTTGTATGATAGTTTTAAAAGCTGGCTTTTAAAATGCCACATTTTCATTCATATTAGTAAAACATCACAAATGACTTTTTTCTCTCTTGTCGGGTAAGACTTTAAGTAATTGCTGCATGCCTGTTATGGCCATCGAAAGCAAAAAGTAACCAAAAAAAGGCATCCTCTGCTCTCTTTTGCCTGTTTTGTTCACTGCACTTGTGTAGAGAGAAAATAGGCGTCATTCAATGAATGTGGCTATTCTTTCCATGACAGCTTCATATCTGTTCTCGGAGGGGAGGCCACCCCCAAAACCCTCCTTTTCCACTAGAAACGCCTTCGATAGAGTGTTTTAAAAAGAATCCACCTCTTTGTCTGAGCATGGGTGAGCACGCTCACATATATGGTGGCATGCAGACGTATTTTGAACGATAAAGTTGTTACACACTCGCTCAATAACTCATGAGGACTCAAATGCATAGATACACATTCACATGCATGAGTTCTGACATTAAGATGCTAGCAGAGAAAGGCTAAGTGGTGACAAATAAAGGCCTTCTCTTAACTCTACATAGCAAGTGTGTTAATGTTAAGCGTGTTAACCTGTGTTACTGTAGCTGATGACTACTGGAGAAACAGTAATGGACAAGAACATGCTAATAAACTAAACATATGGGCAAAACAGAGAAAATTCCACTTTGTGATCCAACATCTATTTGTAAAGTAATACATAAAACAGTTTTGTAGTAGGTTTAGGGGATGTCATCTGGACATGTTTTTTTTTTTTTTTTTACGTTAGAAGACGTTTCGCCTCTTATCCAAGAGGCTTTGTCAATTCTGAATTAGCTGGTCTAAGAGCTGGTATATATGCGTTCATGGGGGAGGAGTCAGACCTGAAACTGGAGGTATTGTCCACTTAGCTAACATGGTTTCGGGTCGTTAATAGTCCTTTGTCCTCAGCTGGGGGTTGGGGAGTCAGGGACTCACTCTCCAAATTGGTCATCTCTTTCAGCGGTTAACGACTCAGGTGGAACTGGTTTGGTTTGTTTAGGTTTCAAAACACTGCCGTAGATGGATGGAAGAATAAACCTGAGACCACCTTTCTTATTAAGAGAAGGTTTATCCTTCTTGACAAAGATGGCTTCTTTCACTCCTCGCTCAAACCATCCTTTCTCTCTGGCTAGAATTCGGAGTTCACTGTCCTCGAAAGAGTGGTTTGTGGCCTTCAGGTGGAGATGCACTGCACACTCAAGTGGACCTGGTATCGCTCACTGTGAAATCATAGTCTTGGGGGGGGGGTCGTTACTATGCTGAAAAGTCTTTTTCGCTGGGTGCTAGATCAAAAATGTGATTTTTTGCTCAAATGTGCAGTAATCTTTTCCAACTGCTATAACAATATGGTCCTTGCAGTGACTGCTGCGGGCCACGATTAACCATAAAGTATGAGGAGAACCACTCCAGCATATTTCCTTCATATTAAAATGAATATTGTATGTAAAAACTCAGATTTGTAAGTATTAATATTTGTCCTCTTTACAAATTTCCTAAAACATACCATGAATATTCCAATAGGGATCACATCTATAGAAGCCCACAGTCATTCCTTAAAGTACTACTTTTTGTGTTCATTTTTGGCTGGTACTTCAGGATTCATGTCAGGGTCAGGCATGACCAGTGTATGACTCAGCAGAGTAGTCTGCCTTTTCCAAAATCTTTTAAAATAGCATTCATCCATCCAATGAGGAAAAGCATATACCATTTATCAAGTAGTAAAACAAAAACTAATTTAAACATATTACCGTTCTAAAAATAATTAAAACAAACCTAATGACAAAAAAAAAAAAATTATAACGCAATGAGCATGTGTGACCCTGTCCGTGTAAGCAGATTTGTTAGTATGCAGGCTTCCTTTGGGTTTGTTAACCAAAGGCCACAAGAAAGAAAGAAACTGGCCATAACCACAACCAAACTTTCCCCATTCACCTATCTTATAAAAGAAATAAATATATTCCCGAAAAAACTATGAATCATCACTAAATAATGAAATTTCACACAAGTAGAAGACTTATTTTACAGTTTGCCCCGAGAAAAAAGGGGGGGGGGGGACATTGGCATGTTGATAAGCATACACATTTGAGATAAGATAAAACATACAAAAAATAACTTAAAGAGCATTTTTACTAAAGAATTGAATAAAAATGCTTGGCCATAAAAAAGCACCAGCATCTGATATCGACTGTAGCGGTGGAAGTTTCATAGCTTGGGCTTATTTTGCAGCCACAGAACCTAGAACAAACTTTAGGCCAAAATGGATCATGCAGTTTGACATTTGCTTCAGTGGTCAAAAAAAAAAGAGATTGGCCTCACGGACACACAGGATCCTAAGAGAGCTGCACATAAATAATGAGCTCAGTAAGTCGTAGCTACTCTGTAAAGAAAAAAGAGGCAGAGTGTCTCCACAACGATGTAGAACACTATTACCTAAAACTGCCATTGCTAAAACTGTTTCTGCATGTTAATGGCTTATGAGACAACTTATCTTCTTCCCCACAGTTCTTTGTGTTTGTTAAAAATGGTACCAATTAGCGTGACAACTGCTTTCCATTGTTTTGGCTTATTTAAACATTTGAACATGCTTCCTAAACAAAAGCACTGAATTAAACTTGGGAAGGAACCAGGACTAGCTCTTGATAATACCTAAAATAATTGTCTTCTGCACAACGCTTAATGGCAGACTAATAAAACAGTAGGAGCAGTAGATAAATGGACGCCCCTGTGGCTCACACCTTGTAGATATGTTGAGTTCTATTAAATTGGCAAGACTACATGTTAAAAATAATAACACTTACCTTTACAATACCTATATTGGCTTTAAAAATCAATATCTTATTGTTGCTTAAATACCACTGGAATTAGAGGGATAATATTGTGGTAATAGTTTGAGAATACAACAAATGAAAAGAATCTGAGAAGGGCATGCCATTCATTTAGATCAAGTACTTTATTTGAATTGGCATTTTTCTTTATTAAGGAAGTAGCGCTGTTTTTAATTTGTTTCTTTCGGCTCCATGACAAAGAAAGTAGTGCCTGGTAAAGAAAACGAGTATAGAAAACGATTTTTCACTAAAGCCATTAGTGAAATGCTTGTTTTTTATTTTTATTTTTTTTGTTTTTTTTTAGTTTCATGAGGCAAAGGTATACTTTGCAAATGTGCCTTCTATTTGTGTAAGGAGGATAAGAAAAGCAAGATTTATGTTATGCTTAATTGCTCAATGTAAGCATCCTTCATAAGCACAATCAGGGTAACTAAGGCACCGAAGGCTCATATCTCTCCGCTCCCACAAAGAAAGCCTATTAGTGTTCAAAAAATACTCAACACATCGAGCTAGAGAGAAGAGAAAAATAATTGCTTGAGGTATACATATGACAGATGAATTAGTGGACCTTGAAAAAAGACATAAAATGTTGGAGTGGAGTGATGATTGTATCATCTTTGAGTTGATAGAGTCGAGTCTAAAGGTGAGAACAGAATGACAAGGAAGTATACAGCAGAATTGTGAAGGCCCCTGTCATGCTGTCTATGGCCTTATTGGATGAGCCACTCTCAAGGTACTCGCTCTCCATTCAGAGCATGAATCAATGGCTCCTGATTAGATTTCAGGGGGTTACTATGCTGTTTTTGTTTGTTGTGACATCTTCCCTTGCTCTGTGAGGTCTCTGTGCTCCTGCCTTGACAAAGGCACCACCTCTTCTGATAGAGGAAGAGAGAAGTGGGAAGACAGGAACTGGGGGAGGGGGATCATTGAAAAGGACCGCCAAGGCTGAATCTTCTCGTTTTGTTGTGTTTCTTGTTACTGCTGCATGCAGGCATCAATGTGCTTGTGTTTTCTTTTACCACTCCTTAGCTCTATGAAACAGCTGTAAGACTGGGACTACTCACAGAGCCTCCCTTTAAATGCTGTCTTGAAATTGATTATCTCGTTTTTCGTTTTTCTAATTCCTTCTAAAGCTGTTCCGTACACTATATTAGTCCCCTTTTTTGTCCTTGCTACTGATCTTTATCTATTGAAGGTACGGGAGAAAAAGAAAAACATGAAAGATGAAAAAAAAGACGACGTTTGTAAATGGAGATGCCTGTCAAGTTCCCAGATATCCATTATTCTGGCGCATGCAGGTCAAAATGGCATCCTGTCATGTCTGATCTTGGACAGCAAACCACTCTTAGGATGATCATACTTTTCAGTGAATGTAAACTCTTCAGTAAGTGATATTTATTGTGAGAAACATTTTCTCCATATGGGAACATTGAATGTCCTAAAGCATTAAAGCCAGGGTGAAGCTCATCTTAACAGCTACCACAAGTAAAACCCTCATGTGTTGAAGAGCTGGAAGAATCTGATAAGCTTTAAATCTAAACAGGCCCAAAGCATCTATCTTAATAATAAATATGCCTTGCTAAAAGGTTACTTGAACTGCTGAATTCAAATTTAATTGGGGCTGTGTGCTGAATAATTAATCCTTTTCCCACGTAATACAAGGCGCACTGGACAAGCCAAAGTTGATGGAGAAGAAAAGATGAGGGAAACGAAGGCGTAAAAGGAACAAACAAATACGCAAGAGCTAGTGCAGCACCAGCCCGTGCCACCGTGCCACGAGCTCCGACCGCACAGCACACTCAGGGCATGATGTCATCTGCCATCTTATCACCTTGGTAACCAGCCTAGGTGATTGGATTGTGTGCTGGCAAAATAAAAAAGACTGAGAACAAGACGTGTATAAACAGGGTGAAACAAAAAACAAAACTAAAAGATAATATTTGGTAGTTTTATTTTCATTGTGGTTGGGTTTCAAAGCCAGACACTGAAGATGAACGTTTAATGCTGGTCGCCCCTCTTGTTCTCTTCCCGTTCTTGTTTGTCTGTAGGTATTGCTGTTGGAGGCGTTGCCTTAGATCTGTGCCGTTGAATGCTGACTGCTGCAAATCTTTTGAGGCCGACTACAAAAGCAAGCCGGCGGTAAACTTTTCTTCCTAAAGGAGAAAGAGAGGAGTGTCGTTTGGGATAGCTCCTCTCTGGGGAATCTCCTCTTTAACAGGAGCTGAACTGATAGTGCCACCTTCCCTCCTCTGTCCCTGAAAAGTCTCTAATCACAGATCCCTAGCTGCAAGAAAGGGATCATTGTTGTCGTAAATGCTAAATAATATTATAAGTCAATCAAAGGATGAGAGCTTTATGCTGTATGATTATAGTTGATTGTTTAAGATCGGGGACACTTTTCTGCCCTGTGCCTCAACAACAGCTGTCTTGCCTCTCTGTGGCAGTTGTCTCGCCGTTTCACCCATCAGCCCTCTCTGGGTTTAAGGCAGCTCCTCTCCATTGTCGACCTGACTCTGGGTTCTACATTGCTGAGGTGGCAGATTGTGGCAGAGAGATGCCTCTGTCAGTATTGGGCTTATCGTCTTGTGCTAGCCACCCTCTTATACATAAAATATCAAACATCTGAGGGACAATATGCTGACCTGCTGTGACCTCCACACAAGTATACACACACATAGGGGGAACACACTCGACCATTTAAAACAAAGACGCACACAGACACATCCTGGAAAACAGACACATGCACACACACATAGATGAATTCTAGTATACGGTGACACACACACACACACACACAAGCGCTTAAAGAGCTCAAGTCAGCTCACATCCCCCACTCGTACGTGCCTAGACTTTTTTCTATCACTGCCGTATCGCTCAAATGATGTATTTGCGACATCTGGCGGCACTCACTATATTCATGCCCAGTGAGATACAAGCACAAGGAATGAAAAGAGCGTTAGAGAGGGTAAAGGTGTCATCGCCGCCTCAGAAGGCAGAGAAACTGAGGGACAGCCGGCGGAAAGAGTGGGATAAAGTGGTAGGATGAGAGAGTATTCAGGTGCAGCTAGACAGAGAGATTCCTTGGGTAATGTACCACAAGGACCTCAAACTGCACAGCAAAAAGCTTGGGTACCACCTAGTGGGCACCAAGTGGCAATCTGTCCCTTTTGGCATTGTGGGGGTGCCGGGTTGGGCTCCCGTGAATCCATCAGGGTCAGAGGTCAGCCTTCTTGAGTTGCAGTGACATCATGACAAAAGGACACTCCTAGAGCCCACAGAAACACAAGCTGATCCATTCTGCTGAGCTAAGGCACCAGGCCCCTCTTTTCCCACACATTCCCACCCTGTGTCAGACAGGCAGAGAGGCAGCAAAGGAGAGAGCAGAGGGGTGAATATGAAGGCCTCACCCCTGAGCCCCCACCCTTTCAACCCCATCTCTCTCTTTCTTTTTCACTTTTCTTTCAGAGACTAAAATAAAAGAGATGGCTTAATTCTGTCTAATTATCGAGCCTAACCCCCTCTTTTCTCCCTCTCCCTCTTTCTTCTCCTTCACCCTATATCTCAGTGTGTGGATCCTAATTAGCTGACACCAACTGTATCTTTTATACAGACATACTCTTCACTTTACTGTGAAAAAGGTACATTTCTGCTATCTTAATCATCAAACATTAAACGTTTTACTTAACATATGCAGAGTAAACTTATTTGCTCCAATCAAAACAACAACATTATCTCCAAAATTGCTTATAAATTTGTCAGGAAAAGGAAAAGAAACCTTGAGTGTGTTCATAAACTGTTTCTTCATCATTCAAATAAATACAGTTGCTGAGTTATTATACTGTAAAGTGTACAAGAAAGAAAGCACATGCTTTATGCAGAAATCCCATTATTATGTTCAATGTGCTAAAATATCAAATTTATTGCATAACTAAATGTGAAGAAACTGTGACAATCTCAGTAACGTCTATATCTATACCTTAATTCTCTTCACAACTTTTTGGAAGTAAAAAAGAAAAAAAAAGTGTTGTTTTTGTGTCTTTTTCCTCCTGACTGACACTGGAGATGACAGTTTTCTTTATACCTCTTTTTCTCTCTTATTTTAGAGAGTTTCACCGTCTTTATAATAAATTGCTCGAGTGAAGGATGTTCGCCTCAGGACCCACCTGTCCGGTTGTTTTGACAGCTCCATTTGTGGTGTCGCTCTTTGATCCTCCTTGTCACTGACAACCAACACCCCCAGAACATATATTTGCCCCCAAACCAAAAAATAAATAAATAAGTAGAAAACTGTGCAACGCTGAGGCAAGCTGGTTGGCTTTTTTTTGTTGGTACATCTGCCTTAAGCCCACTCACCTCCACCACCTTTACCCCCTGTTACTGCAGCAATGCACAGCGTAATCCCTTTAGAAATGATTGCACATATGTTTACATCTATACACGCCTGAAAAAAAGCATGATGGTACCGGTACATGCAACTTAACCTAAAATAATGTCAGATAAATCATATTTATAATTGAAATTGCTGCATGGCTAAGAGTCCAAAATAGAGGTGATTTAGGGATGAAATAGCAAAAAAGTTGGACTGTAATAAATAAAAGTGTACACGTGAGTGACTATGATAAGCGGGCTGATAATGATCTGAACGGTCAGGTCAAAGATGCTGAGATAACAGATATATTAGGAACTGCTCTCCATGATAGTAAAAGGGAGAGACAGGCAGTGCTCTTTGTATTAGTGGTAGTCTGTTGAAGCTCTGAAGATGTTGTGTTTTTTTTAATCATCCTATCTAACCGAGCTTTGTTCTGTTAAAACATTACATTTTAAAACATATTTGTAAACTACTTTTTTTGTTGAGTTATTACGTAGAAAAGTTGCTGCAGGCAATTTTTTTCCTTCTTGACATCTTTCGGCATTAAAAATGACAAAAACTATGAAATGCTGGAATTAAAATGTTTACTTATGAGAATTGTTGACCGAATATTCCCTTTTTTTGTTTGTTTGATTGAACTCTGCAAAGCAAAAGTTCCATGTCTTACCTGCTGTTGTTGGATCTGTATTATTTCTGTATTATAAGCAGCTCCATTTTTCAGTTTGACAAGGAAACTGTATTAAATTTCTTTTTTATTTAAGACAATTTTCAACAGAGTTGGAACATCAATTAGTAAAACATCTCTTGTAGTCAAAGTCATCATCCTAACTGTGAAAAATCACTTTCAAACCATTGCAAATCAGCTTTCGCTGATTCGAAAAGGTGGTTTGGCAGAGATTTTTATGCAGGATGCCCTTCCTAACAACAATGTATTTTATCTGGGCTGGGGACCAGAACAGGGGAACTCAGACTTGGGGCCCCTTGTGGCAACATATACTATAGGGTGAAGGGTCTTGTCCAAGGGCCCACACCGAATGAAGCTCATTGTGCCCCCTGGGGGCAAATTGAACCCTGCTTTCCCATGTACCAGTCCTGCACTATCCAGCTGGTGATGACTTGAATAACTTGCACTACAGAAGAAAATACCATGAAAAAAATTAGGATTAGAAAGAACACATTAAATAAAGATAGAGGAAAAATGGTTATGACAGAATGACAAAGTAATAACTGTTTAGTTCCTTATAGAAGACTGTGGGATTTTGGCTTCTTGGAACCAGCAGGTACTTCCTAATTTAAATAATAATAAAAATGGATTGGATTTTTCTACGCTTTTCCGAATGCTTAAAGTGCTTACAATGTGTGTCCATTATTCATTCACTCCTCATTCATACTTGGTGATGGTAAGCTACTGATGCAGCCACAGCTGCCCTGGGGCAGACTGAGAGAAAACCTTCCATCAGCAAGGACATACAAGATAAAAAAAGTGGCTGGGTCTTTCAGCATGACAACAATCCCAAACACACTAACCGGCTAACGAAGGAGTGGCTTTGTAAGAAGCATTTCAATGTCCTGGAGTGGCCTAGCCAATTCCCAGATCTCAAGCCCATAGAATATCTTTGGAGGGAGTTGTAAGTCCATGTTGCCTGGTGACACCTCCAAAACATCACTGCTCTAGAGGAGATCTGCGTGGAGGAATGGGCCAAAATACAAGCAACAGTTTATGAAAACCTTGTGAAGACTTACAGAAAACATTTCACTGCCATCATTGCCAACAAAGGGTATATAACAGTGTACTGAGTTGAACTTTTGTTATTTACCAAATAATTATTTTCCACCATAAATTACAATAAATTCTGTAAAAATCAGACAATGTGATTTTCTGGGTTTTTCCCCTAATTTTGTCTCTCATAGTTGAGGTATACCTTTGGTTCAAAATACAGACCTCTCTCATCTTTCTTAAATAGTACAATACTTTTTTGCCCCGCTCTACATCGAAATGCCAAATATTGGCTAATTTATCAGTCAACCCTTAGCAGGTATGTACACATTAAAGTTGGACAGAAAGTATGCATAGACCTTGAGAACATTGAGGAGCAATGATAAAGTCTACCGCCCTAAGAAAAGAACGACTTTTTATTAATGCCTTGAATGAGGAAAACCTCTGTCATGTAGGTGAGGGAGGTTGATTGATTGCGAGCTGCAGCCACAGGGCAAAACGTAGACTTAGTTAGGGCAGAGATCCTGTACACACATGCAAGTAAACACATACCAGATTCTAAACCATTCGAGCGAATACGTCTATCCTTTTACTAAAATACAAAGACAGAACACAAAACCCCTTGGAGTTTTTGAGCAGCTCTTCATCATAATAAAAACTAACTCAAGATGAAGAGAAGACAGATTACAAAACCAATGGAATGATAGAAGGCCAGACTGGATGAGACAGGATAGGAAGCCTCAATAGCAATATAAATGTCCTCTCCTATGATTGTCATTGGCATTCTTTTAGACTGGCTTATCTAAGAACAATACGTCAAATAGCGCTCACAGTTTAGTCTGCTGCAAAGGGTAGCTGCTTCTGTAATGTCAGGGGTGGAAGAACATCTAAAAAAGACACTTCCAGAAAGCCGGCGCCCCCAGCCCAGACAATCCATCAAAATCACTAAATGTCTCCAGTAGCAAATTTAATCAAAAAGGATTGTCCCTAAGATTCAAAACAAGGAGCAGATACAGAAAAAAACCACACATATTTTTTACACAACATAAAGGGGGAAAGAATTTCTTCCCTCTGACCTGTTCAACCAGAAGAAAAAAAACTCTCATGACTTAACCTCTATGTTTTACTAGATAGCATGTTTGAGCCATTCCGAACATTTTGAAAAGGGTGGCAGTAGGGCTGCAAGTAACGTCTTTTTGTTGTTGTTGTTGTTGTTGTCAAACAATCGACTGATTCCTGTTTCGTTTGTAAATCATTTTTACATTAAAGCAACAATTTCTAAATTTAATCAACCAGAATGGTTTCAATTTTGCAGCAGAAAGGATTGTACGTGGGTTTACCTGTACAGGTGATGCAGGTTTTAGGGTTGTCTGGGCGCATAGAGGGTCATGGACAGGAGAGGCAGCATCTTGAAGGGAGTGCAGGTGTGTCTTGAAGCGACATCATGAAAATGAAATGGACAATTGTCGTGCTTGTGCTACGTGTATCGTGAAATATTTGCAAGAATAATGTAAGTAACGGACACTTATGATGTACTGGGGATGCTGTCGTACGATGCCCTTACACCGCACTCTGGCCATTAAGGGGATTGCACGCACTGGCCCCTTTACGGACCGTGTGCAAATGCTTTACGCACAGGCTGTGCACATGATACGTAGGTGCCAGTAAGATGCCCATAAAACTCCTAATATCCTCATTTCTAACAACCAGGCTGCTTGCAAGGCATGCCCGAGGAGCGCATACTTATCACTTGAACTGCAGTAATGGGTTCGGTGGGGGTAAAAAAATAGAAAATTTGTACGACCCCCCTGCGTCTCACGTACTTCCCCTTTACTTACCCTTGCGTGTTGCTTACTTGTTCACTTCAACCTGACACCCACAAAAGGTTTTTGTTTTGGCAAGTAGAAAAAATGTAAATGAGGATTTCCCCTTCACAGGCTCACCGGGTTGTCTATGATTGTAAAATATCATGTAGGCCACCTGCATGCCCTGCACAGATTTGCCCATTTTTCTGCCGCAGACAGTTCGTATGCCCCCATGAGGGCAGTTGTGACTTAGGCTGAGTGAGTTGTAACAGTTTGCACAGTCTGCTCCAATGTGATTTTTTCCACATTAACAAAATGTTTTAAAAGGTGCTCTAGCCACTTTGGATAAAGACAAGGTTGCACTTCTAGTCCTCTGAGAACAATTTTTCAGGATTTGAGAAATTATAAATAGGCCATAAAAATTATTCTACATTGGCATTTGTAAATGTCTATTTTTTTTCTTGTACACATTTAAATAACTGGCTAAAGTGGAAAAAAAGAACTGGTTTGTGGCCAGAAAACAGAGGTCCAGAGGGCATCCTCTCAGTATTTATTGAATTCCCCTGCTTTCTGCTTCTGAAATATTTTACACATAAAATTTGTGCATCACATTCCCATGTGTGATCGTTTATGAAAGTAACTTTGTTAAAATTGGCAGAACTAAAAGCTGTGTACAAGTGAAAATTATCCTCCTTTTTTTAAAATTTATTTAGAGCAACTCACCCTATAAATATACATAAATAAAAAGTCTGCAATGGAAAAAAAAACACAAAGTAACTTTAGTTACATCTTAGTCTTTTTACCATCAATTTAAGCAGGATTAACATAACAAGCTCATAATTTAATGAATTGCATTTGATGATGAATGTTAGCCCAATGTTAGTTCCGTCGTGATTCCCGCAGGCGGTAAAAACGCCTGACGGAGGCAACCAGAGGTTCTCAAATTAAACATAGAATTGGTGTGCAAACTTGCTAAGTCGATGTCAGACACTGTAATCTTCTCTGGACACCCTGCCGGACTTAGACAGTGATGAAATGTACAGCCGCTTTTCATCATTTAACCGCTGGTTAGCAAGATGATGCCCAGTAAACTGCATTGGTTCATTGACAGTTGGAGTGCATTTTGGGAAAAGCCAGGTCTCATGCAAAGAGATGGCATCCATCCCATTTTGGACGGTGCCGGGCTTCTTTCTAGGAAATATTTATGCTAGCCTTAGTCATGCAAACTGAAAACCCAGAGATGGAACCCGGGCACAGAGCAGTATTTTACAACTCTCTTCTGAGGCTACTTTAGCTCTGGTGCAAACCCTGTACAGAGGTTTTAGGACTTTTTCTAAGGGCAGGGAGGCCCAGTCTAGTTTAGTCTGTTTAGTTTAGTTTAGCAATCAGCTATTGTATTTTATAAATGATATTGTGTTTTGTACAATTAGTGAAGCGCATTGAGACAACTGTACTGTAAATATATTTTATTGTCCTCATTATCAAACCTTACAGTTTGCTGAAACAAAAGAGCTGAAAAATACTTACAATATGAAAACAGATGAGATTAAATAATGTATATATATTTAGTGGCTGTAGGATTGGTACTTTTCAATCTTCTGGGCTTTTCCATTCAAGAATGTTTAACCACAAATCATTTCATTTAGTTAAATGATGACAGCGCCACATTTCAAGTCAGGTGATACATGTAAAAATGTCCGACTTGTATTCCGAGAACAGCTACAACATAGTTTCAACTGATCACAACCCAGTGCTGTAACCGAGTCTTTCATCATGTGTGAGTGGACACACACACACGTGCACAAAGGTGCGCACACACTCTTTTAAGATCAGCAAATGCTTTCAACCATCAACATCATAGAAGGCAGATAAGTGTGCCCTCTTTTTTTTTTTTGCAACAACCATCAGGGAGGTGAGAGGCCTTGTAGTCAACATGCTGAAAGACTTCTCAGTGATCAAAGACTCAGAAAAACATGACCCATGATGGTTTCTCTGAGAAGATAGCAGAGGGAAAAGCACAAGCAGGTAGCAGGAGAATGAGCGGAGACAAACAGAGTAAAGGGCTTCGAGGTGGGGAAACAAAGTGGGAGGGTGCAAGCGCATGTTTGTTATTGGCAACACTGACAGCTTGATGTATTTAAAGTACAAGCTGGACAGAAACCTTTATATCTAATGAAGGATAAGTTTAGCTTTAATGTCCATCATGTACCTGCAAAGATCTGATGAATTTATATATTACATATGTGTAAACTGGTTGGTAAAATGTGTGCATTGATATATTAAAATTGCATTTTTATTACATTTACAGTAATTTGTTTTCGTGGTCGAACAGAAAAACAAAAATCTATGAAAATTATCAGAAAAGCTTTTATATAGAAAAGAACATTATCCCTGTGGTCCAAGGGCGGAGTTACAGCAGGGCAAGGGAGGAGGCAGCTGCCCACTGAGCAAAAGGATTTGTCCCTCAACATCAGTATCACTTTTGACAAAAACCTTTAATACAAGCTTCTTTAAGTATTGCAAAAATAACAAAGCAATATTTCTAAATGAAATCTTGAGCCCGTGAAATTATTTTCGATGCCCATGTATTGTGTATGCCTGCCGATCTGGGCTGTCAGTGTCTTTGTGAAAATCTGTGCTGTTTCCTTTGGTAAGATGAAATGATTATTTTTGGATATAAAAAAAAAGATGAGTCATTCATTATAACTAATCAATAATAAAACAGTTGGAAATATGTATTGTTGATCGTTTAATTTGTAAAAGGGAACTTTCTGTGTGGAGTTTGAATCTTCTCCCCCCGCGTGGGTTTTCTCCAGGGACTCCTCTTCCCACCGTCCAAAAAACTGCTACATAGGTTAATTTGCTACTCTAAATTTTCCCTAGGTGTGAATCAAGTGTGTATGGGTGGGAGATTGTGTCCCTGTGTCAGACTGGCGACCTGTCCAGGGTGCACCCTGCCTTCTCCCACGAGTGGCCAGGATTGGCTCTGGCAGCCCCGTTTAGATGATGAACGAATGAATAATTTGTAATGGCCTTCCACTCTACTGTTCTCATGTGCCACCTTTCCAAAGTCTTCTGCCCCCCCCCCCTGTCCCCCCATTTAAAATGTTCCAGCTCCACCACTGCTGTGGTCTTTAACATTCAGTTGTGTATAGTAGCAAAACTGTATATAGATAGGAATGTGGCTCCATCAGAGAATAAGAGTATAATAGAAGTCTATTTTCCGTTTGACTTTTTGCTCTGTTAGAACACAAAAAGTGTCATGGCAAATATAGCTCTGTGTGTACCTCAATGCAGAAGACATTATTTCAATTATGCCACAGAACCACACAACTTTATAACAGTCTTCCTGTCAGTGTGTGATTACTTGTGTGGAAGCAAAACAAAAAAAAAAATTGTAAGAAACAGGATAGTGGGGGGAAAAAAGGCAAATAAAGGGCAGAAACATGTCATCGAGGACTGCTGGACAATGGGAAGCAGCAGAAAGTACAAAGATCACAGTATTAAAATACAAATCCAGGACCTTGGGCTCTCTTGTCATATAAAGAGCCCCTAAAGTCAAGTGTCAGCTATTACGTGCCATCAGTGGTGACACAAGGTCACAGAAGAGGACAGATGGGGTCAGCAAAGGTACTCACCCCCTTTTTCAACATGCACTATACAGCAGTCCCAGAGAGCTCAAGAAGGACTAACTGTCAATGTGTAGAAAATATGCCATGCAACGATGTGAACATGCATTAAATCCTATGGCAGGCTACTTTAAATGAAACTGTGTCTCTGATGTGCAATTAGATGAGAGGAATCAATATTTAGAGACATTCAGCTAATCGTGGGATATTTTACATAATATGTGACATTTGCATTAACTGGGGGAACATTCACAGATGTACCTCGTTTGCCCTGATTAAATTTCAAACAGGTACAAATAAAATACACGGGCAACATGCTGAAAATATAAAATGCTTCAGTTGTTTGCTGCTAAACCAGCTCTGTAATTACCTGAAGGATGTTTTAATTGTCACATGTTCTACTCTTAATATTAGTCAACGCTTTAGCAGCTCTCCAAGTGAGATTGATTGGATAAATCAGTTGGAATTATGGAGAAACAGGAGGCCTGCCAATCAGCAATGTGTGTGTTTTCAGCCTGCGTGTGACTGTAGATATGCCAGTGTACGTGCATGTGTAGATGTTCAAAGTGTGTTTAGATCGGTGTGTTTGTTTGTGTGTGTGCATGTGAAAGTGCTGTATATAGGGCAGACAGCTGGGCTTGTTCAGAAGGCTTACGGAGCATTCTGCCTGTTTGGGATGCAACAAGCACTCAGTTTATCTGAGCAGGGATCTAAAACCTCTGTCAACAGCCTAGGACAACTGGTGTAAACAGCCACTGAATCAACATTTGTTCATCCACATATCAATGGAGAACAGACTGGTATATTTAAGCGTTATGTGCTACTGGATTAGATATAAGAAAGACAACAAAAGGACAACCGCACTGGTCACATGTCAAAAAGAAAAGGAGAATTGGTGTTTGAGTTACCTAGCACATTTGGACTTGGACTGTGGGTGCAGGTGTAATGTGAGGACATGTCTATTAGAATCCAAAGTGTGCACAAGTACAACAATGTACCGTGTTTGTGTGTCCATCAGCATGTCGGCATCACAGCCTTTCACTAAGTCCCAGATTAACAGTGACAGGCAGAGATCCCTCTAATTATCTCTTCCTGGACCACATGCAAATGGCAGAGCCAAGTCGAAAGCAATGATTGGCTAGGGCTTGTTGGACCCCACAAACAGGCTAATGAGCCTGGCGACAGGATACAACCTCATAATAGACCATGAGGAAAAATCCTCACTGTTTTACAAAGGAGAGCACACACACACAAATATTACATCTTGCATTTATCTGAAGACCTTTTCCGAGTGACCGATACCTGCATGACCATAGTAAGGATGGGATTATTGCACTGAAAAAGCCCAACACTTGTGTGAAGAAATGACTTCAAAAGATATAGTTTCTGAACTTCCCCTCCATGTCATTTTTTTAGTTTCCAAGTCTAATCTTTCAACTTGATCATCAAACAAACATTCACAATCTGCAAGGTAAAAGCTGAAGCCAGTTTTATCCCAGAGGGTCTGAATAAAGATGGCACATGAAACAGTGTAAAAACGGAAAGATACAGTAGACCAGAACAGGCTGTGAAAGACTCTCTGTTGAATAGGGATTGCTCTAAAAAATAAGTCCTCTTGGTTTATCAGCAGGAAATATGGCAGCAGTGTCAAACAGTTGACCAGAGTCCCAGTTCAGTTTAAACTGGTTGACAAAACTGGTTCCAAGGGCAAAATATGGCATTATTTTGCTGACAGAGCTCACAAAAAAATTTCCCAGCACATATTTAGATTAATAGACAAATAAAAAGAAGAAAAGACGTATGCAAAAAGAATTATGTTAGTATTACTGAGTTATGCCAAACAAGTACTGTTTAACCTATGCAACTGTGCACATTTCATGTAATTCTTTTTACATCTCATCTCTAATCACTATTTCACATTTTCTGGATGGCAAATGTTTTTTCCCTTTTTTTAAGTCATTAGAATGACTGTATTTATTGAAATGTATGATGTCAATAAAGTTCAGCACTGCAAGGCTCCAAGTTCATGGTGTCATTCTGGTGAAGATCTGCAGAAATCTACTCTGTTCAACACAATTATTCACACCAAAGACAAAGATCCGCTTACCGTTGTTGCCTGGAATGCTGTCATTATTTGCAGGATCAAATACCCTACTGATTTCAGGATGCTTGGGATTTGCTATTTTTATGGATATAGAGAAGCTTTGAGAAGCTTCATCCCTGTCCCATCCTGCTATTTTAGCCACTCTTGAAGGGGTTTTGCTATAGATTATGTAGCAATTTTATTCAAATTGGACAACGTATTTATCTCCCAAAGGTTTTGTTTAGAAGCAGTTACAAAGTAGCTATTTATATCATACAATTATATAAAACATGAGAAATGTTAGAGTACAAAGTAATATTTATGGTATTTTTAACAATTATGACCAATATACATTAGACATAGATATTTGTTCCATTGAGAAAAAAAAAACAAAACAGAACAAAATCCAGGTGAACAAAATGTTTTTCTTCTATAAAAATTATAGCAACATTACATTTTTTCAGTTATTTCCAATATCCAATCTTGATTCAATTATATTTTGACTCAAACAAGTCAAATCTGTTGTCTAAATTTTGACTTTCACGATTTATAAAATGTCATGTTTTCAAAATGAAGTCCATTTAACGCACGTTGGACAAAAAGGTGCACTTCACCTACACTGTAGGCACATATAACAGAGTGATGAACAGTAATGACTGATGTGTCTCTACAACCGTTTGAACATGACCACTCTGTAAGAAGATGGATTCTCCTCGACCCTTGAGATCGTTTTTAGAAGAGCAAGACAACTATTTCAGATGTATCACACTGGGGCATCATGCTGGAGGTGAGACGAGCTACAGGGAGAGTGGGAGATAAATACAGCAGAGGGGAAAAGAGAGTGGGGTGGGGAAGAAAGTGCAGCCTGCCTGCCTGCCTGCCTGGCTGACAGTTGACTCTGTTGGATGTGACTTTCACAGTCTGCTGGCGGTTTGTGTGGAAGCCATCACATCTGTGACTGGTCGTTTGATTAATGAGCCTCTCAGCTTGTCTGTGCAGTTTGAGGAGGGGCCGTGGCCTTATCCCAGGCATCACTGATTTATTCGCCTTTGGAGCAAACCTCCAAGTATAACACACACCAACATGTGAATGGTGAGAACACACACACGCGCAAGCAGACACGTGTATCCTCTACCCGATAAGCTTACAGTGCACAAGTTGGTCCAGTGCATTTCTACAGGAGAAGGGATGGAAACAGACTGATGTGTACAAATTCTTCCCTCTCCTCTGCCACCTGCTTACAGCTATTGAAAACCTCAATGTGTCATTGTTGTCCAGCGGTAGTAAAGACAAAACGTGGTGTGTATAACCGAGCAGACAAAAGATGTATTCTGTCTTCACAAACGCCGGCTCCCATCTCTAACTGTCAGTCAAAGCAGGGGACACACAAGAGGATCGACAAGGGAAGAAAGAAGCTTGTCCTCAACGGCACATAGCACTCTCCTGATTTTCAAAAGTGACAAGTCTTTTGAATTTCTGGCCTCGGAAGATGTGGAGCCTCATGATGGCTTGAGAGCATTTCTCCTTGTTTCAGCAGCAGCCCGGAAATGTCAGTCTGGCTAACCTTGAAGCGCTTTTCTCCTGCGCTGTTTAACAGCTCTAAGTCTCTGGCAACCGACTGTTAAAAAAGAAAAAAAAAAAGTGGTAACACGACCCTTTATGCCAGAGAAATGAATCAGGAAATACTTTTGTGTACATAAATGTGCATTAGTGTGTGCAAGCCCCCACAATAGATGCACACACCCAGCCACCAGCACACACACCCCTCATTCCCTGAAGCGTTAAGTAAGACCATTAATCCAGACACACTCAGATCCAGCTTTTCCCTAGGTTGATCAGCGTCCATGGAGAAAGAGGAACATTCTGACATATTTGTTTTTATTTTATTCCCTGAGAAAAACGCCCACCATATGGCAGCGCCCAGGAACAGATGGCAATTGCCCACTTCCTGAAAGCACGAGCGTCTATCGCTGCAATTTAAGGAGCCACTCAAGCAAGAGAATGCCACAGACTGGCATTTTTCCACAAACTGCTATTGCTATGGACCTGAGGGATAACTGAAACAATGAGGAAATGAAGAGAAAATGCTTTATTGTACTGTAGTTACATCATAGGTCACAAAATATCCAACTACTACATTTATAGGTCAGTGCTAATAGTGGCACTATTTTACTGTTACGGTTACATTGTTACTCAACCATGTTACCAAAGAAGTGCTTAATCAGAAACCTATCTGTAACTAAAACCACTACTTTGTGCAGGTTGTGAAAAGAGATACCTGAAACCAGTAGATCTAAGCAAGGATGTCCTTGGATTGAGGTTTGTCCATGTGATGGAGTGGAGAAGTGCCCTGTGACACATGAAGACTCATCCCTCATAAAGCTGGGTAGCCCTTATCAACCAGGTCAGAAGACTTCTCTGACATAAAGGCACAGAGAAATCTTTCAAAAAGTCACCTTGGCAAATGACAGTTAAAACCACGACTTTCCATCTGTATCATCTGTATCTATAAACCTAACCTTTTCCTTTTGTTTCTTTGTTTTTTTTTAAAGAAAAATGGCACAAAAGAAGTTGACAGGTTTTGCAACACCATCAAAAAGTACAAAAAGTCAAGGGTCAACATTGCTGCAATTTTTTCAAACCAATAAAACTATTTGTAGTTTTGCAGAAACACATGTTTACCCAAGAAAGGACAAATACAGACAAACCAAGGTCAAACACAGTGGCATACACTTTTATGGATTGTAAACTACAGGGTTGAAAACTTTTCATCATACGAGCATAACCATTGTTATAAGAAAAACATTTTACTTGCCACTTTAACATAATAAACCCACTCTGATGAAAATAGTGTTTTTAAAATGTTTTTGTTGCCTTTTTTCATGATTGAGGACATATATGAGGAAAATTAAGATTAAAATGGCATTTCTGAGTATTGCTTTATTCATATCGTTGTGAATCAGGAGCAGACAAAAAAATTGGGTTGAAAAATAGTGATTGTGATGTAGAGAAAACGCTGGGTGGGCCACAAGCTCACAGCTGTCAGCAATGGGGAGGGAAAGAGGGGCGGGGTGGCTACACGGCAACAGTCACACCCACAACTCAGAGGTGAATTTCTAATATACTACTGCCGCTCTGCAGAAACTATGGACTAGAAAAAAAAAACGCACAAATTTTTTGATTTTTCCTAAAAAAGCCATAAACACAATTCAAAGACTGATTGGAACGCTTTTTTAATAGATCAAAAGGCGACCCCAGTAGGTCTTTACAAAAGTAAGTCACCTGTTTTTGACCTTAGTAATTTCTTTTTATAACAGTTCGTTGTTTAAAGCAAGACAACAGCAAACATTTAAAAAAGAATTCAGAGTTGTTCTTCTGAAACAGAATTCATCCTGTGAATCAAGCGCGCATTCCCTCAAATCCTTACAGTCTTTTGAGTTTATATCGATTAAAATGATCCAAAACTTATTTATATATTCAAACAGCAAACCTGTAGTAAAGCCAGGTTAGGCAGTAAAGCCTGTGAGTCCTGTGGTATTAATCAGTCTGATTTCTGCTGAAAAGCTCAATCTGCAGATGATGGATGAGCCTTCATGCTGAAGGAACTGAAGTGACAGGTGACAAAGAAGGACATACACACACACCTGTATAAATCCACTCTCCTGTCTCTCCCGTCAAGGTAGCAGGGTGAAATGTATACGCGTGTGTGTGAGTGTGTGTTTGTGTGTAAAGGACAGAAGTGTTGCAGCATGTGTCCTGCCCTGCTAATGAAGTCATCTGAGCAGTGATTTAACAGCCCTGGTTTAAAAGCCTGCCACCCTTAACTCATAGCCTTGCTCCATTAGAATGTGATATAAACCCTGGGCACAATAACTGTCCTGCCACAATAACAATACACTGGCGGCCAATGAGCCCCACTGTTAAATCACAAAGTCCGGGGAACAAGAAACTAAAAAAAGGGGAGGAAAAAAAGGAAACTTCAAGCTGTGTAGAGGAAAAGAAAACCAAAGTCAAAAACTTTCAGGTAGGAGGTATTGTTGTAGAGTACGAAGCAGAATCGTAAATTTGATTGTGGCACAGACAATAAATGCAGTGCTTCATTCAGTTTGAGTTGCTTAAAGATAATTGCCACAGACTTTAAGCGCCGAGCAGCATAGGAAATTTTAGCTGCTGGTTATCCAGAAAGTCTTTTCCTTAACTGCTCAAAGAAATGGATCAGTGGATGAAACATTGTTCAACTTATCCTTTGAATGACTTCTATGGCTTGAAAGATATTTTTACGTCACAGATGGCTCGGAGGAAAACTTTAACGGCTTTCATGTTGCTAGCCATGAAAGTAACTTCCTGCTCCAGGCGGGCGACTCAAGCAGACCCAAGCCACTCTCCAAATCCTCCGTGAAATCAGCTCCTCTTGCCCAACAAAGAGTGGCTAATGAGGCAAATGACAGAATCTAAGACACTTTGATAGTGTGAGATTTCAGTCAATTATGTAACCTTTACCCCCTCCCACTTTCATCTTTCTTTATATTTTGTACATTCCCCTGTCAGAGTTGATGACTCATTTTCTCTAAGTTACTGGTGACCCCGAAAAGCAAGTTCAGCCTCTTTATTTCTCGTCTCTCTGTATGTGAATAAATACCCAACTCATCCAAATTCTACTGATGAATCCCCAAAACCTATTTGGCTCAGTCAACCAATGACAGCCTCCGTTTCATCACGCAACAAAGCTGCATACAAGGAGAAGGGGGAATGGAATATGTGTGCATGTGTGGAGTGCAGGTAGGACCATGAAGGCGACAAATGCTCATCACGCCACACGGCGGAGCAGCGTACTTCACCCTTATTAGTCCCATAACCTTGGCAGATGCAAAGCTTGCCTTTTGTTTGAAAGGTGTGTGTGTGTGTGTGTTTGTGTAACGATGGCAGTGATTTAGAATGGTGGGCGTGGAGACAAGGTGCATTGGCCCTATAGCTCCCTGATAGCTGCGAGCGTGACAGCTTTGAATCGAGAACAGGGAACAGCCTGAAGTATTGCAATCTAATATGTGTCACATACCTGCATAAATATTTATGCCTGTTGCAGAGTGGAGCAGGGGTGGGGGGAGCAGCAGGATGATGGGACATAAGAAAGTGGTAGATTTGAAAACAAGAACTAAAAAGATCCAGACCAATCATCCTTATTATCCCCATAATCTTTGGATCAGTTCTGAATTGTTTTGATTGGTCTTCATGAACAGGTATTTAAATTATGTAACTTAGCTAATAAACATGTACCTGTTGTTTTTTGTTTTTATTTGCTCTGTGGGCTTTAAGAAAAAGACGACAATAATTATTGGGACCTCATTTTGTTTAGCTCTATGTCCACATATATAAAAAAGCTACTTTAGGTTACCGATGACTTTGAAAGAAAATCAGACACCAGAGACCAACACATTCCACAAATCTACAGCTATGTGATGATAAATATGATTAATTTTAAACACTTTTGTGCAATTGTTGCGCTTCCAATGAACTCAAAATGAAAATACTTTGCTGTATTGATCCAGCTACCTTTGCAAAGGCCATTATTACCTAGATAAAAGGTTGAGCCAACATGAGACAAACACAAATTTGATCTAAACTGATTTTAAGTTCTGAGATGACAAAAAAAAAACTGTTTAACGAATATTTCACCTGTTGGCCAGAAGACTTCTGAAGGTGACCTGACTCATGCCCCCATAGGCTGGCAGCAGGTTCGGCCAGTCCCAAGCCCAGTCAACCACAGCACTCTGTTGATGTATGAGGAAAGCGTATTGTTAGTTATTAATCAGGGTTAATACCATCAGTGCATTACCGCTCCAGCTGGGACCCACTAACAAAAGGGGAGGGGGGGTCTCCAGCACAAGCCACTGACATCAGGTAATCAATCATGTCTGCACAAGAAGGTTTTTATTCCAATAAGACAGCAATTAATTTATAAATCCATTTGGGGGGATGTAGCCATCATTTATAGGAAGATAAATCAATTTTTCCAGGGAGTCGTTACTCTTCTTTGCTATGCCTTTTTCTTTCTATCTTCAATGGACTTATGCCACCCCCTACCTCTTTTTTCTTCCCTTTTGTTTTCTTATTTTAAAGACACACTTGGGCACACAGGCAAACACATTCAACACTATTACCATTTTGGGGAAGCCAGAAAAGTCAGATTGGGTTGAGTTTTGTTGACAAAACGAAAGTTTTGTCTTTCCATCCCTCATTTGCTCTCTTTATCCATCCATTCATCCATCCATGGCTCTTTTGTACTTTTTTTTTATCAAAGGTGATTGATAGGTGTACCTTTTCCCTATTTTCTCTATTCTATTTGACAAACAACACAGGCACATAAGCAGAGAAGGCATTTTAATCAGTCTCTTAATAGGGTATTTCTATGCAGCATCTTGGGATGCCGATACAATCAGCCATGACTTTGGATTGAGGTAAGTCTTATTTTGAAAAGCAGAGACCACAAAAGACACAGAACCACACATGATCACAACCATTGTATTATTTCTTTGGAAGGTGGAAAGGCCTTCACAAGTACTTGAATTTGTTTATTGTTTTGTAAATACGCAGCATTAATTTTTTTTTAGTAAAAGGTGAAAAGGTGAACTTTTCCTAAAAACCTAATACTTTCATAAAGAGCTAGAAAAAAGTCTAACGATTAACTTAACATTCTTGTGACACTCCAGGGGTTAAGTTTGCAATACGAGAAGATGTGGTTCAAAGATGAGCACTTTAAGACTGCAAACTCCTTTAACGTTGCTCGTTTCTTTGAGAGAGAAAAAAAAAAACTCTTATGTTTTCAACTTTTCTGCATTCGTTTCTTCCTTTCAGCCAAGCCCCCTACTTAGAAAAAAGAGCAACCTTTGGGAGAAAGAAAAGCCAAGCACCAGAAAACTCCTAACAACTTCAAAGACTGCTGCAATATCCAGTTCACTAGAGACTCCAATGCTCCTAACCTTCAACATTATGCACCTGGCCTTGGTTAAAGTTAAATTGGCACAAAACCGCACGTGATAAAACACCCACACAGTGCAAACTTTGGGTTTTTGAAGCGTATCCGTGCATGTTTAAATGCAAAACCGAGAAAGACTATTTATAAAACTAAAATGGTGTAAAAATAAAAATAAAAAACACACTATGGGTTTAGGAGTCTGGACAGACCTGATCAAACTTCTTGTTTCCAATGTGGTCAAACTGAAGTAGAGGGTTGAAACTTCCACCAGCTACAGGAGGCTTTAGGTCAAAGTTCACCCGGAGGTCAAGGTCATCTGGAAATTCTGTGGCATAACCCAGTTTGAACATCAGCAGTTCCTGCATGAAAGATTTAACAGAAGAGAAAATCACAAAGGAGACAGAAGAGAAAAATACATGGAAAGCACAACTATAAAGACTGCCAATGGCAAGAAAATGATAAAACTCAAACAGCAACCGACGGAATTGAAAGATGTTGATCAAACCAATTATTTTAGAATCACACATTCATAAAATCAACATTTATTTATTAATGTCCAACGAAAAAAGTGAAATAAAATCACACTCTGCACATGCATGCTCTAACTGCTCTCCAGTCAAGTGAACAGCCTCATTAAGTCTCTAATTAGAGCTATGAGGCAAAAAAACACAATTAGGGGAAAATAAAGGATGTATCTTAGCAAACTCCTATATGCTTGCCTATTTCAAGTATCTTACAAATATATATGAAAAAATAAACATCTAAAACATGAGCACAGGGTGTGTCTTTGTGCCCATGGGCACCCCACAGATTCCGGCATATTCTCATCCGTCAGCTTGACGCGGCATCTGAACCTCTCCTTACTCCACGTCCGAGCGGACCAGCCTGTCCTTGACCTGCATGTTCCTGCTCCACCACCTTGGTTCGATGGAGATGCATTAGCGAACCTTAACTAATCTTAGAAATCCCACTCATTAATCAATCATGGTACCTCTTGTAAATAGCATACTAGAGCTTTGCTTATATTTTGTATTATTCTGATTTCTGTCTAGAAGGCACTCCTTTTGGAACAATTACAAAAGCTTGCAATGAAGAGCACCATCAAGAAACATAACCTCTCTTTGTGTTTTCAAAAGAATAAATGTTTGCTGTCATTGTTATAGGTGTTTTAATATCTGCTGGACTAAGCATTCATGAAAGTACAGGCATACAAAAATAAATACATATGATGAAGGAATTGTTTTGCTAAATGATGAAAAAATGAATTCAACTGTTATGTTCAAAAATACCAAAAAGTTCTCATTATTGAACCTTTTAAGCTTAAAAATATCTTTATTTTAGGATACAAGAACAAGAATACTTTTGTCATCCATTCTATAAACAAAAATACCTAAACCAATAAAGTGAACATAACTTTGATTATATCTTGCATTCTGTGTATATCTTGGATTATTGTTTCTTCCTTTAATGGTTTGATAATGGTGAAAGATTTTGTGCTGTTCCTAAGTAATGTGTCCTTGCCTGATAAAAAAAACTGAAACACAAATAATCTGCATGACGACTAAAATATCTGGTCACTTTACAAATATGTTATATCGAGCATTGAATTATTTTCAATTATACTTATACTGATAGCAATATGCTATGCAAAGGTTTTTTTTCCATTTCACATCCTAAGAATCAGCTGTAGTTGTGATTTGTTAAAGACACCTGAGGAATTCCTTTTTATTCTTTTAAAAAGATATAATAATAACATTAATTATTATTATTATTAATAGCATTATTATTATTACCTGTTATGACTTATGTAATTTTAACAGAGTATCTGAAATGTATCTTAAGTGTAGAGATAAAAAATAAGTTTTGTCTACAAATAATACAGACGTAGATAGTACCAAATATCAAGCAATAAAAAATTAAAGCAGATCTCTTAATGAGCTCCAAGGGCCTAAAAGAACCATTTTGTTTTATTTTTTCCAAGCTAAAACTGACTAAATACTACACTGAACCAAAAAACAAAAACAAATCATTAAAACATGTTTCAAATATACCCAACACTTTATCAAGTCAAATTTCCTGCTTTCTATGAAAATACCTGTTTCTGCATTTACAAGACTAAAGAGAAAGAGGATTAAAACAAATCAAAATCGTTGTATTGAAATCTACAAAAGAAGTATATTACTCCGTAGACACTGTTACTCTGCACTCAACAGAACATCATGGTACTCTTGAGGTCATCTGCCCAAGAGAAGATCAGAGTCAGCAGACTCCAGAGAGGCAGCAGCCCCCTTTCCTCTGCCTCTCCCTCCTTTAACAGCCTGCAGCCTCAGGCCAGCAGCCACTTAATTGCTGGGGAGAAAGAGTGCGTCCCTACCTCATTGCCTTGGATGATGTGATAGATCTGCCTCAGGTAGTTGCTGCCACCTGCTTTGTGGCAGACCTCCAGCAGCATCAGGCCTATTTTCTGCTCAGTCAGTTCAGCCGAGGAAACTCCTCTCTCTGCCTCTTGCTCAAATACGCTGACAGAGGCACGGCGATGGGAAGAGAAACAAAATGTTAAAACAAAATAATAATAACATAGCAAGACTGAATTTAATGTAAAAGGAATTTGGAGCATGGGAGTTATTTTGTGAGTACTACCTTTGACTGGACGAAACATCTTTTTGTTATGAGTTATTCAGATTGGACTAAATGGTAAAACACTATAATAATAATTGAAAAAAGGCTTATTTTTTATTTTGATTTTAGCAATTCCAGAGGGTAAAAATAAAGTAAGAATCAATTTAAGTAAGTGCAAACCATAGACTGCAATGAAACGAAATGTCAGTGACTCAGAAGCGAGAGCAAATTATTACCGTTTCAATAAAGTTTTTTTAAATGTTATTGCAGGACATGCAGTTTGACGAGTTTCTGCTGCAGGAAGAAGGACTGGTCTACATTTATATTTTAGGAGGATGTGCGCGTACCTTTATTTATTCTATTTTGAAACATTTCTGGTAGAATGACCAACTTTACAGGAACCACCAGTTTTTAAGTGGTTGAAAGTTTTGGATCTAATGCAGAGGAACTTTTTTGGGACCTCTGGTAAGGTGAAGGCATCAACTGGTAATGGTTTAGGAACAACTGGATTAGTTTGTGGAAATGAATGGAACCCGGTTTTATTTTTAGGAGGAACAGCTCCCCAAACTTGTGTGTGCGTGGGAGATTTCATGTCAAGGTCCTCACACGTGACTCACCCCCAACCTGGTGGAGGCATCATTTAGGTGCCCTTCCTGTATGGATGGGTATCACATCAAATCCTTTCCCTCACACACTTTCTGTCAGTGTTCTCCTCTCTCGTTCTCTCTTCCCCTTTTATAATTATAAGATGGCAGAGGCTATGTCGCCTGTCAGCCAGCCATTGGCTGCTTGACATTGAGGGTAGCACAAGAAGAGGAGTTCCACCTCGTCCGTACACATCCCCTCATTGTTTTGCCTGGCGGCCTGGCAGTGGTGTCGGTGATGGCGGCTGTGCATCCATGTCAGCACCTGCGCTGTATCCTTTCCTGTCCATCACTGTGCAGGTGAAGCAGATGATTGGATTCAGTCAGTGGGGTGATTAATGAGGGCCTCTCTGGATTTGGGACAGCCTATCAATCATGTCATTAGGGCCAATGTGCCCTGAAAGAGGCAGACCTCCGCCGAGGAATAACTGCATTCATCTTCATCTGTGTATGCATCCCGTCAGCCCAGTCAGGGTCACCATGATGGAGAACAATAATCTTCTCTTCTACAAATTACTTTGCAAAGACAAGGTGGGTGGCAAAGAGGAGGGGGGTAGGGGTTACAGTTGGGGAAGGAAGGAGCAAAAGTGACACGAGGGAACAGAAGAGGGCTTGCGCATGGGGTACATTTTTTTCCTGGAGTTATACAATGTGTGTGTGATGCCAGGAAGAAGTGCCAGCTGATTTTTTTTTTGTTTTTACATACCCCCCTTTCCCCCTTCTCCCTCTCTTTCTGACACTGTACTGTGATTGTTTACAAGCCAGGCGTCACTTCCCTGTGAAGGTTAGTTTAATGAATAGTAATGATCCTACTGAATGCCTCCGACAGGTGATACATAATCGTTCTTCTTTCACTTTTCCACTTCAACCCACTCATCGGCCCTCCACCACTCCGTCTGTTCTCCTTTTTTCTCTCACTCCCATCCCCTCTTCCTGTCACTGTAACAGAATTTCCTAGAAGTGGAAATGTTGGCAGAGTTTTTATTTATTCATTTTTTAAGTTTTTATGCCCCCGAATCACCTTTTCATGAGGATGGATGCATCCAGAGATTTTTATGATGAAGTGAGCGACTAAAGATGCCATTTCTGGGAACACGCAAAAAAAAAAAAAATAGCAAAGCCAAAGGTCACAGATTGGCCTAAAGTGAAGGCTGTTTTCTCATCACTGCTGCCTGCAGTCCACTCAGTCAAATGGCATGTTGACCACATCGTTTACCACAACAAATAACAATGAAATTAATTGATTTTCTTTAAAGCTGAACAGTGAACAATAACTTTCATGACACAATAAGTCAGACTTTCCATGCCTAATTTAAAAAACCTTGATCAATAGTTTATTTTATGAATCTTGTGTAACGCCATGTAGTTTAACTAAACTAATACGGAATCAGATCTTGAGATTGACCCTCAATACAATAAATCCCAACATTAAATTGGGAAAACAAACATACTATAGAGATGTTAACAGCAAAATTGCTCTTTAGAAACTGTCTCCCTTGTTATCGTAATGTTGAATAAGGGCAGGGTGAGTTCTTCTTTTGGGTGGCCTCTCACCTGCCTGTGCAAAGTTTGCGGGCTTTCTGCAGCTGCATATTGATCCACTTGGGTCTTCTGTCTTCCAGACCCTGCAGAACTTTGTGCACTAAAGGTTTGGGAACGCCCTAAGAGTAAACAAATAATGAATCATTACAAATAATTTGGGAACCCACAATAATCGTATGCTTTATAGATGGAAGTGGCTGTTGTACTTTTAAATGAAAACAAGAAGGCCAGGCTTAAATGTGTTGATTTCTTATTTTTTTTACAGTAGCCTGTACCTTTTGCTGAATGCTCATGACAGCCTGTAGACACTCAGCCAGCAGGGAAAAGCAATCCTTTGCCTCAGAGTTCAGAACCTGACCACTTAGCTGCTCTGATGTGTCCGCCGCATCCAGGTCCTGGATCAAGCAGCCGAGTAGAGCCCAGAGCAACAACCCCACTGAGCGCAGCTGACGGGCATGCTGGGACAGGTGTTTCTCTGCCACTTGAAAGAGGAAACGGATGGAAAGAGGCAAGGATGATACTGCCAAAGGCAAGTTGGTGAAAATGAAGGATAGAGCTTGAATTGCTATGGATATGACAGCTGGAAGGGAAGAGAAATGTTTAGTTTGCAAAACAACCACAACAGAAGGAAAAACTCTTTCAATAAGTGTGACATTGATCGTGCGCCTACTCTGGTTGACAGAGTCCTTTTCTTTGACATCAAGTGTTGTATAGTTCCACTCCTTTGGTATTTTCGCCAACACACTTTCTGGCAAATTCCGCTTAAAAATGGATTCTCGAGCCCCCTCAGTGGTCTGCCAAACCAGCACCATAGACACCAGATGTGCAGAAATGCTTTTGATCGAGGTTGCCACTATTGCGCGGACACAGCCAATCACCACTGGTACTGTCCGTGTTTTTTCTGCCGAAATGACAAATGAAATTAACAGTTATTACAAATGATTTCAAATCTGAACACTTCCAATACTCTGTCTGTGACATCCTTTGAGAGAAAAAAAACTACGGCAAACAATACTATTGAATCATTATCTGCCTTCTATTTTCCATCTTCTTCCTACCTTTTTAGCTAAACAATTCTGTTGGAGTGTTTTAATTTGGAAGCAACTTCACGCAACAAAAAAAATCAACATAAAAATAAAAAGCAAAATCTAAAATGTTCTACTTACCGAAACCATTTAAGTAACAAGAGCATAATCTTGGACAAAGAAGATGCTGCTATAAAGTTGAAAGCATAATATCCTTCTACTGTACCACTCATATATCTAATTTAGCATGAAAACTGTTTGCTTTATCGTAACATTTACCGGTAGGCTTTGTTTTTCTGATTTAGTGGTTTGATTTTTTTACACTGAAAATTCACAGGAAATGTTTAGTCATAGAGTTGAATTTAGTAAATAAACCAAAATCACAGGAAACAGGTTTTTACAAACATTGCTTTGTCACATGATGCTGACATGAACAGGGTATGGGAGTGCACCTTGACATAACTCCCCTTATGGGTGGGTTCGGGCAGTTTGTGCCCGAAAAATAAGCAAACTTGTATGGGACACTCAGACGCTCACACACATGAAATATTAAGGTCGTAGACCACTCAGTGAGCCCATAGAGAGAAAATGTCAATGCACAATGCTGCGAGTGACAGGTTGTAGGGAACACTTAAAAAAAAACAAAAAACAAGGGCGGTTGGGGGAGACGCAGGTACATCCTATAGATTTTTCATTTTTTTCAACCCCTACGAACCCTTAGTGCTGTTCAAGTGGAAAGTGTGCGCTCCTTACGAGTAGCCTGATTGTTAAAATGTAGGAAATCAGAGCGTTGTCTGTGTAGGAATCCTACTGGAGTCCTACAGGCACTTACATATCACTTGCACACACTGTGTATGCAGCATTTATGTGAGCTCAGTAGTAAACAGCCTGTACATGCACCTCACTAATGACTAGAGTGAGGCGTAAGAGCATGCAGTTTCCATTATCCTTACAAATACTTTGTGATACACTTAACCAACACACACCACAAATGATATGTTCCATTTTCACGATGTCCCTTGAGGTGGCTGTACAAGCCTCAAGCCTATGAGACACACCAGCACCCGTACTGCCGTACACCCCCATATGGGAGAATGTGAATAAGGCCTTACCAAAATATCATGGTCTGGTGCTGCATTTAATGTCATTAATTTATATTTCAAAGATTTCTGGTGATTTTTACCAGCAACTTAGAATAGTTTGGGAGTTTCCTCTGTGAAGCAATTTGCACAGGAATTTAGCAGTGGTTTCATGTCAGATACCCTTCCTAACACAAATGAACAGTTACCATAGTTTGTCTCTTACCATCAACTTGCTGATTACAATTCCAGCTATGTGTCCACTGCTCCACAGCACAAAAGAACCTTTTTTTTCTTATCAAGACAAAAAAGTAAAAACCAATTTTTCCTAATCATATTCAGATGCCACGATAATAGAAAATCACTGTTCTTTAATTTCTTACTTTAACATACAACAAAGATTCAATTGCAAGTGGCTGTGCGGCAAAGATAACCTTCCTGCAATAAAATCAGAGGCAAGAGAAAAGAGTACTACCATGTCTGCACTGGATTCTCCAGAGAGGCCAGAAAAAAAGGTGACGTCAAAGTCACAGCGAAAGATTCAGCTTTCGCCAGGAAGAACTGCCTCTTTTTCAGGTGTAGTTCAAACCTCCTTAAGTCATTTCATCCTCATTTTTACTCATTGCATCGACACTGAAAATGATTTTGTTTAATATAAACAGTATTTTACTGTGAGATGAAACTTCAGTGCAAAGAAACAGTTCAATTCACCTACATGACAAATAAAGGTTAACCTCAAACAAACAGATTAAATAGAGAAAAGGGTCTTGTGTAACCAAATTTATAATATGAAGATTTGGAACAGTCCAGTAATTAAACTAATTATCCTGTGAGGATAAATGTAGACTGGATGACATTGACAGCTTCTCCCTGGCACAGCCTTCTTTATAGATCCCCCCACCCTGCTCTGTCTTTTTCCAAATACTTTTCTGCAGTTGCCCTAATTTGTACTACAATAATTACCACTCACCCATGATATTAGAATCACTACTAGAAGGAGCTTTCTACTCCACAGGAGTTCTAGTTAAGCTATGAAATAAAGTTTGGATGAGAGGCAGACGGAATAAAGAAATGACTGCAGTCAGGGAAAGAATGTATCGTTACATTTAGGCTCCAGAGTGCAAACTTCAGTCATTAAAGTCAAAATAAAACTGTCATGTTTGTTGTAGAATGATAGCTGCTGCAAATTTTTTTTTGTTGTTGCAAAACCTAGGTTAATATGTTAGTGTAGCTCAATGAAATCTTAAAGTGAGCTGTCACGAACTGTTGCCAACTTCAAAGGAACATTTTCAAAATTTTATTAGGTTTAGTGAAAGGTTCAGAGTTTTGGTTTTGTGATTTACTGCAAAATTCTGAAGAAACAGTGAAGGAACAAAAAAATAATCTGTTCTGGACATTTTTTCTTACATTTTTGTTCTTAGACATTTTTGTTCTAAATGTATATATTGTAACCCTAATAGCATCTATTTGACCTGTTTTTTGAAAAACAAAGACCAATGAATCCTTTTTGCAACAAGAGGGTATTCTGATATTTTAATTTGACCTTTATTTAACCAGGTAAGCTATTAAAAACATGTTCTTATGTACAATAACGACCTGGGAAGTGGAGAAATACAAAGGTAGTAAAGCTATGTACACAATTGAGATTTGAGGTACGTTCAAGAATGCGCTAAATGTAGTTTCTGAAAAGCGTGTTTAGCCGATGGTTTTCACACTGGACAAGCAGGAAGGGGCTTCTTTTTCTTTTTCTTCTGTTTACTAGTGCATGTCCACCATCTACAGTTGGAAAAGCCTGGTGCAAAATGTCAAAGCAGTGCAAATCTCACAACTTGGGCACAAAATGGAAACAGTTCGGTACAAAGCTAGTGTCCTTGCAATGGCGAGTATGGATTACCATCACGTCACGAGAGCATTTTAGCTACACATGAAGGTGTTGAACGCGGAAGCCCCAAATGTCTTTGCGATCCTTTACATAGACTTTTCATTGGATGTGTATTTTTGAGGCTTTACCTGCTACTGAGTACAGATGTTCCCATATGTGAGCCCTCTCAAGATATGGCTCAAAGGCTTGAGTCAGGGCTTTAGGGATGGTGTTCAGGCACAAAAAAAGGTTAAATAAAGCTGTTATGAAGTCGTCTCCTGCCTTGTGGTTTTCTTTGGATGCCTGTATGTCTTTCTCCTCGCAGAAATCTGAAAGCAAAATGTAGTTTGATGAAAAACGTCTAGTGAAAAGGATATGTGCTTTTTGAAAATAAAGAATATAAATATTAGATATTTAGGATTTGAAAAACAAACTGATACCCAACTAAAAGAAAACCCTTTTAAGCACAGAAATTTAAGAGAACATAGATGAATGGGTTCTTTTATGTGCAATCTCAACATATCAGCTGAATGTAGTCGTTCTAAGAGATAGATATAAAACACAATCCGGTAAAAAAGCATCTTGATTTTTGAGAACAAAAACCCATTGGAAAATGTCAAGGCTACCCAGCCTGACACATGTTAACAGAAAGGGTGAACAAAAGATGATGTGGAACAGAAAGGGAAGAAAAACCCACATCTGTGTTTAATAGAAAAAAAAAAAGAAACAGATTTCAAAACCCCTGGCTGAGGGATCCACAGTACAGGGAGACAGGAAGTGAAGAGGAAGAGGTTTTGACAGGGTGTCCTTCTGGGGGCTGCTGTCTTTGCGCAAGGATGGAGGTGTGCATGTGTGTGAGCGCGTGAGTGCGAGGCCCATATGGATGACTGTATGTGATGTTTGTTTTGTGTGATTTTGTGTGTGTGCGTTAAGATGACAGAACTACAGAGCAAAGACCCACTGCTTCAGAGGTGACACACATCCAGGGGTCTGTCAGTCTGCTGGGTGGGAGATGGCAGCTAATTGTATAGGAGAACATGCAATGCTGATAAGGAGGCGCTGTGCCAACGTCACTTCCTTCTGACTAATCCTGGAGTATTTTCAAAGCTGCTTGCTTACAGAGACGCACAAGTCACCAAAACGGCATTCAGGTAGAAAACACTGAGATCTTTCAATGTCTGTATAAAAGCAGATGCACTTTTTCCCAAACCTGCTCACTTCTAACATGTGTGCTGAAAAGTGGTCAACCATCCTGGCCCACAGTCAGCCTATTAGGCGTCATTATGTGGATTAGGCCTGCGTCTTGTTCACTGTCTCTCTGGTAATTGGTCCTTAAGGGAAGAGTGTTATGGATATCACTGCTGTGGCTGCAATGGTCTAAGGGAAGCAGAGTGACGAACATTAATTTCCACTTGGGGTGCTGGAAAGCATGGCAGGTTAACTAGGTCCCTTTTAATAATGATCCTATTATGGAGCAGCAGATGACTTCAGAAAAAACAGATGTCAGTGCTCCAACACATCTCTGTGGAGTTTCCACGTCTCCGGCAAGACAATAACTCTAACATTTTTTTTCCGTCTTTTTTTCCTTCCCGCCCTGTCTTTGTGTTTATCCAAATTGATATGAAGCCAATGCGTACACCTGTTTATCTTCTCGACAACAAGTGAAAAAGTCACAGAGGCGTTTTTTGCAAACCTTTGTAATTGGAAGCATACAAAAAGATGATAATACGAATGCTGTTTTTGTGTGTTTATACCCCAAAAAGGAATGTTTTACAACTCAAAGTGAGCTGTGAAAACACACAAAAAAACTAACAATTAATGTGGAGAAAGTGTGTACCTAAAAATTATATCATGAAGAAGAGCTGGATAATACAATTGCGAAGGTTAAAACATTTATCAATAGTAAAAAAAAAAATCATGTCCTAAAAGTAGGGAAAAGCAGAGGGGCTTTGGGCATTCTGTGAAGCTGTTCCCCCTGTCTGTCTGCATCCTGGTTAATTACCCCTGTCCTAGCGATAACGCGCGAAAGTCAGCGCTTCTGGCGTTGATTTACAGCAGTGTGCAGGGAGAAGCATTGCATAGCCTCCGAGTCAGTCTCAGACCAACCGAGAGAAGAAGACAGTGAGAGTTGTTATTAATGAGGTCGCTATAATGTGAATTAATGTGCGAGTGCAAAACAGTCTTTAAAGGTTAGACGGCTGCAGCGTGGAGAAGCAAAAGAAGGGAAAAATCTTTAAAGGTCAGAGCATGTGCTCCGCCTGGGTCGGTTGAGTGTTTATTACTGCGCTCTATTGATTTAGTGATGATGATGATCAGGATGAAAATGATGATGACAGCAAAGAAGCTGATGATAACTTCATAAAAGCTCATCAGAGCGTCGTCCAACTTGCTGGTTGTGGAGTAACATAATTAAGAAGCCGATAAACAACTCCCAAAAAATATGTAATTAAATGTATTTTGTTGGTCCACAACCGCAAAAAGGTCAAACGCCACAGAAAGAAAAAAATGACACCCAAAGAATGGACAATAATTGTCACACATGCAGAAACGCTGCTTCATTTAAACTTGAAAATAAAGAAAAGACTTACAAGAATATTCCAGGAGCATTCTGGGCAGGTGGCAGTCTTCGTGCAAAAGCATCCGCAGCAGTAACTTGGGGTTGTGTCCTGGGTCAGAGGTCAGTAGCCTTAGCTGACACGCCAAAGCTGTCTGGCCCATAAGGCCCTCTCTGAGAGATGAAAGAGAACGCAGGAACACAAAGCTGACAGTTATGCAGTGTCAGGTGAGTACATAGATAGAAGTCCATTTAGCAAGAGACAACGAAGACAGGGAAGGGCTAAACAAGTCAAAGACAAATGTCCTGGACGTCAGGCTGAAAAGGGAAAGCTTGGGAGTACGTACAATGTTCACTTTATTCTGTCTTACTCGTTCTAAATGCTTTCACTTTTGCTTACTTAAACTGTTCACCGTGAGGAATTAGCTCTAATCTAAGCCAACCAAATGCAAATTAACATTTGGGAGAGAGCCAAATACATGAATATACAGCAATACCCCCCTCCAACATCACTTGTATAACCAAGAGGCTGTAGCCAGCTGTGGGTAATGAGCCATATCCTTGGTGTGTGCGAATCTATGAATGTGTGCATGTGAGTGCTTTCTTCTGAACCTTTGCTCATGGATACACATGTGCACAGGAGTAAGAGCTTGCTGACATGCATGCTCGCATGTTACTTTGTATATCTCAATAACATCTAAGTGAAGGAAATCGCAAGTTTGTCTAGAAAGGAGGCAAAACTCAGCACAGGGGGGGGTGTCTGTTCAGAGTTTAACAATTTACTTTAGCCAAACAGCTGGAACGGGGAGGGACGGCACCCTGATGCTTGAAAAATGGGAAAACTATGCATTAGTCTGGCGGCAAAATTGATGTCACTAGGACAGCAAATCCAAAGTTGATCCTTTTAATTGTTCTGATAGTTCTACTCAGCTACAGTGAGGGGTCAACTTCCAGAAAAAAAATTAAGACTGGAAGAAGATTTGGACCTTAAGACCCTGAATGCAAGCTTTGGATGTTGATTTGGCTCCATATTTTCTTTTCTTTTTTAAAAATAAAGATGAAACAAGCCCTACTATATTGTACTTACATGGAAAGCATTGGTTATGTTGTGCCATGTTAGCATGACCTTTGCTTGTGACAGAAATTGGAGTGAAGGAAGCCAGAGACAAGAGTGGTGTAAGAGTGTCTGACGGCACAGCAAGGGTCACAGCAGTAACTGGACACAAATGTGCATGCATGGCTCACCGGCAAGTTTTGCTGTCTTTTTTTCCTAGCAAACCCTGCATCTGTGTTATATTAACAAAGCAGTCCAAGCTTGCAGCCGAGGGAGCAAGTTGTATTTCTCAACCTACAGCATGTATCTGTATCAGTATACACACTTACGCAGGCTCACTGAAGGCAGGTATGTTTGTTTGTGATGGTCAGCATGACCACCAACCTGTATGATCGGTGACAGATGGATGTATTTCACATACCGTCTGACCTGTTCTGTAAATAGGTCAGGGTTGATAGCATGTAGCCAGTGTACAGCATGCATGTTGGGTTGGCGCAAAGTTGCCTCCTTCGAACTCTCGGTTATAAATGTCCTGAAGGATGTAGAGACATATGTGACAGCTTACATTTTTACAAGTTATATTTTTACCCCAAAAAATACAAATAAAAAGCATCACAAAAAAAATCATAGATTTAAAAAGCAATTAAATTAAAAATGTTTGTCTTCTTCTCTTGAAAACTACTAGACCTAAGGTGTAAAAATTGTATACCTAGGAGTAATTTTACCACATTTGAAGTAAGTGAAAACTGTAACTGTAACAATGCAGGCGTTACATACCTATACAGCAAAGACACTGGTGCAGTGACAATGGCGAGGACTGTCAGAAGTTGGTCACACAGGCTGTGGATTTGGTTCGGCCAGTCACAACCACCTGCTAATATGCTATTTTCTGAGGAAGGCTTGCGCCAGACTAAAGCCTCAGGACTCTCACACAGACTCCACATAAGATGCTCCACATAAAGCAACACTGCTGCAATGTCGCATCTTAAATACAAGGCGAGAGAAAAAGAACAGGAAATGTTCCAGTTGAAAAAAGAAAAACTGTTTTTCAAAGACAAAAGAATGTATTTAAAGTAGACACAACATTGGGTCATTCTTTGAGTTGGCTGCCGGTTAAACGCGGGACAGAGCCATAGGTGTATGTTAAGTGGGTAAAACAGAATCTTGTTGTTGAATATACATAAAAAGATTATTTTTAATATAACTGATGTTAAAATTGCAATATATGTGGAAAAAGTAAAGCATTTTAAAGTTTTTAATTTTTTGTCTCTGGGCACAATGTTATATATTATCCATATTTGTGTCTTATGTTGGTTAAATGGTTGATAAAAATACCTGATTTGAAGATGTCTCTTGTAAGAAGCACGGACTCTGGCATATCTTTTACCTAAGAGTTGTAAAGTTTCCATTAGCACTTGTCCAAGCAAATCCTTAGCCAACTCTGCTGGAAGGACCATCCACAGGTCGCTGCGAAACCCGCACAGGAAGTAGAACCACATCTGCAGCGAAAAGGAACACCGTTCGCCCTATAGAACGAAAAGTTGGATGGGAAAGAAGGGTTGCACATGTTATGATGTGGACACTGACAATGCGGGAAGAAAAACAGAACAGAGAAGGAGAGAAAGACATGTTTGGGGAGAAAAAGTGAAGAGGAAAAAAAGGGAAAGACAGACAGGTCTGTCAAAATAGGGATGTCTTAGTGGTCATGCCACCCGCACTCTGCACCTGGGTTGTCTTTACTCCCAGTGGGATTTTGAGCGGCTTCAAAGTCATGAACTGAGAATGACAGTACAGCAGGCACATTTGCATGTGTATACATGCAAATTATTCTTGCATGTAAGGTGGAGATGCAGAGAGAAACTTAAAACTTTTAAAAACAACTTGAGTTGTTTCACATTGACAAAAGAAGAACTTTAAAAAGGACAGTCATATCAGTTCTCTGATTAACTTCCGTTTTGTTGTAAAGCTGCATCAAGCAAAAGTTGAGTGCCATCAACTTTCATTTGCAGAACTGCAAACTCATAATAATGCATATTGCATCTAAAAAGAACATTTAAAAAAAAAGAAAAAGATGCTGAGTCATCATTACCCCTTTAATAACCCTTATCCTCAGTTCATCATGCCCACATGCACTCCCTTTTTTATTTCACTTGAAATCATGTATGTCTATTTTTTTTCCCCCCAGCTCTCATCTGGATATCAGATGGCAGGAAAAGAGGCGTTGTCCCCGACCTTCACACAACACTGCACCATTTCCATAACATCCCAACTTTTCTCATCGGGATTGTTGTTCAGACTGCTGGCCCAACCCTGTTTCTTTTTGAATGTCATGCAGATTCATTCTGACACAGAAAATACAAGGTAGTCACAATAAGAATAACAATATACGTATATTTTTTTTATTTTATTGCATGTTTTTATGTTAGACAGGGGCTTGAAATGCATAAAAAAAATCTTGAAACAATCTTGCATAATTGAACGAGTGGGAAAGGTGCACAAGGAGTAATTCCCAAATTATCCCAAAAATGTCTCTTTTTTTTCATTTGGGGCTGTGAAAACCTCCCTCCATACTTGTGCAAGTTCGATATGGGATGCTGAGACACCCTCTCATGCACTCATTTGTACAGATGCACACAACGATAGTCAAACAAAAGCGCACACCTGCACGCAGCAGGCCTGTCTGACACGAGTGACCCGGGTAAAGGAGGGAGGGAAAGGCACAAGCTGGATAAAGCAAGGAGGAAGGGCAGGGTTTGCATTGGTTTAAGGGCATAAAGGCAGGGGCCCTATGCTGTTTCCAGACAGCCCCGGCGTAGACTGCAGACTTCAGACGGCTGAATCCCTAGAGCCCCCAGGGCAGCATGGAAGCCACAGATGTTCTCAGGGAGCTCAGAGTATAACGCTCGGATAGAAAAGGGAGAGGGGGAGGTAAAGGTGTATTGTAGGAACAAAAAGAAGAAGCCAGAATGCTTTAGAGCATAACTCCAAGAGTCACTCAGAACTTGCAGAACAAGTCTCATTGGAATTCCCTCCTCCTTCAAAACCATACGTGAAATGAGTTGCTTTATGCGTTACTTTTTGATGAAGGAGTGAAAGGACATAAAAGCCTCTCTATTTTAAATCTATTAAAACTAAACTTGGTTATAATATTTGAGCCTTGCATACCAAATTATCATTTGAAAAGCCCTGGTACAATGAATGATGTTAAATAGAAAATGTGAAATTTAGGAGTATTTTACCTCATAGAAAGGTTTGGGGTCCAGCCAGTCGTGACTCTCTGCGTCATGAAAAATGCTGGTCAAGCAAACCTGGATGCAGTAGCTGGTCAGCTGTTCTCTCAAAGCCTCTATTGTGTCTTGATACTTTTGGATAGGAAGTAACGTCAAGGGTCTGCATTTAAAAACAAGAACAACAAAAATCATCCTTGAAGTTAAATAAACTAAATTTTCTCAATAGCACACTGCATTTTATTGTGAAAAGGCAAAAAACAATGACAACAGAACAAGCCCTTGTAGTTTATCTGCAAAATGAGGTGTTTATGTCGCGAACATAAGGTGAGCTGATTAAACCAAACAACAGATAATTATTTAATAAGCATGAATTTGTTTTTCACCTAAAACATGCATGTCTGGATAATTTCGAGAGCTAATGAAGACTTTATTAGAGGTGCAGGGTTCTCATAAAGAGAGGGCTGATTGGTGGGAAAAGTGTTTTGTGACTCAAGGAGATGAAATTGAAGTGAAGTAGTTAAACCTTAAGCAGAGCAAAAGCTCTTCGTCGCTCAAAGGATGCAGTTATAATACTAACCTTGTTACAGACTATTATTGATAATTAAGTCTTTGATTTCTTAAAGTAAATTTTTTAATTTATGGGTTACACACTTTAAAACATGTTTGTGTGGTCATATGTTTTTATTTAAATATAATAGTCAGTCATTTTGTAGTTCTAAGAAAAAGTGGCAAACATTTTAAAGATAAATGAAGCAACAAGTTGTGCCAAATTTGCTTTTGATCCAAATTATTTTTTGTTGTTCCTCAGGAGGACTGTACTGTAAGCTGCTTCAGTTCCTCTAGCACAAATGTAAAAAATGATGACCAACCACTACTGTCACAATCTGTAAGTTTGTATACTTGTTGAGAAATCATATTGACAAGTAAAAATGTGAAAATTCAAGCTTTTGTAAGCTGTTAGTGAAATGTTTCAAAAAGGCAATGCTAAAGGGTTACTGAATATGAAAACTTTTCTCACAAACACACATGTGAGCAAAGCACATTCACTGCATTTCCCTCCAAAGCTTTCATTGCATTCAAATCTTCACACGTACACAACTCTTCCTCACATTTTAGCTGCAGCAGAATTTGAGTCCTTCAGCCTGGCACTGTAATGCTCTAGTCGCTGGTGAACATAAATGGAGGTGGCCAACAGAGCAGGCAAGTTGGTCAGGGGTGCAGAAGATGGTACTTCAAGGGCCCTCTCCTGCAATCGGCCCAACATGGCAAAGGCTGCCCTGCCACATGCTTCCACAAAGCTCGACTGAACCTCCAGGAGAGATGTGTCCCTGCAGGCTGCTGCCAGCGGCAGTAAGGCATCAAGTTCAGTCAGGATCACTGCACAGAACTGAGAGGATATGAAAAAAATTCGTCAAAGGGGGGAAAAAAAGTTCAATTTTCAGCAACAATCAATGACATAATCGGTTTAGTAGCATAATGAGACACTTGGCTATTTGCTGCTGCAAAATCAGTCCATCAGCCCTATTCTATAACAGCACAGCACACAACTCAAAGAAAAAAATGTCAAATTAAGAGCAGTAAGTTATGGTAAAGATATGAGAGGGGGGATATTTTAGCACTTTTGTTGAAAAAAAAACTGTACAAGAGCCTATATAAATAAATCCATATTTTCTTGGATTTTCTAAACAAAATCAAAGTAGCAATAGTGGAGATTGAAACAAAGCTAAACTGTTTACTACTCCAGTGGAATTTTGCACATAAGGACGACTGATTTGCCTTTTAATTCAACTTGTTGGAAGGTGATGATGTAAATGAGGGAATAAATATTGGGTGTGAAAACACACTGAATAAGAACCTTTAGCATTGAAAGATTTGAGCACAAATGTTACTCCTTCCTCACATTGTGTACTTCTTTTTGACATCACACTGAAAAACAACAACACAGGGCTATCAGGTAAAAAGTTGCATGAGGGTGAAATTATTACACCTTTTAAGAAGTCATCATGTGAAATATGTTACCAGAAAATGTATCAAACTAAAGAATCTAAATGTACAGTAGAAGAAAGTCTTTACTCAGTAAGTGCCATATATACACAGACTATATGACCTCATAGAAGGTGATTGGGAGTTTGACATAGATATAAGAGCTTTAGTCCGTGTGAAAAAATCCCTAATCTCTATTAATCCTATAAAAGCTTGGAATTTTAGCCATCTGAACAAAAACAATAGTCACACTGTTGCACTCGTGTCAAAGTCAATGTTTTACTTTAACCAGCAATGATCAAAGGCACGTATCCCACCAAGACTATTACAGCAAGGTGAAGAGATGTAACACAATTTGAAGTGTCAGTGAGGCTTGTGTTTGTCGAGAAAAGTGTTGAAAGAGAACAAACAATCGTCCACTTCACTGAATCAAAAAGCGCTGCTGCTGTTATTATAAAAAGCTGGAATAAAAAGGTGACAGAGCTTGAAGCAACACGGAAGAATTAAAGTCCAAGTTGAAACCAAAGGGTAGATTCAAGCTGTTGAATAAAGGTAACTGCTTTTTCAACAATCTGTCAAAAAAAAAAAGGTGGACAGGAGAACAAACTGATTGTGGAAATGGTAAGAAAATTTAAAAAAAAATCATCAACAATTGATCCAGGTCTATGCATTTCAGATGGAAATCTAGTTTTAGGTGTGGGTGCCTTTCAAAGATGGAAGGATAGAGCAAATGTTCCCCTCCTGCTCAGTTTTATTGGATGCAAATACATTCAACCGTAACCTTTGGGCTGAGAGGATCTCATCTTTGAAGCACTGACCTACACATAACTACATTGTACAGCTCCTGAGCACAAATTCTGACACTAGTTAGCAATGAGAGCCACAAATACTGTCAAAAGCAAAAAAAGGCTCAAGGAAAAGAGTGGAAGGAGGAGGAGGAGGAAAGGTGAAGCAGTAATGATAAGAGACTACATCTATCACAGCACAGAGGAGAGAAGTGGGAAGCAGAGTGTCGAGAGAAAGAATGTGAGTTGGGAAAACTTTCACAAAGTTCCGGGTGGACTTCTCTGAAAAGTTGTTCGCTGGTATTAAAGCAAGAAAGAAAAAGTGCCAGAAGGAACGTGGCTGTCCAGCCCAAAACACTGGAGATCTTTGAGGAGTTAGATCCTAAACCCAATTTCAATTCAAACACCGGCCTTCTTCCTGAGAAAAGTCAATCTCTAATGTCTACTTCCCCTCTCCTTGCCTTTTCCCAGGCCCTCTCTTTTCATCCCTTCAGTGAAGCTATCCCTTCTTTATCCTGTTTGCTTCCCTGATCATTTCACCTTTGTGATACTTTTTTCTATCGTTAGTACACCCTACATCCCCTATTTCTCCCATTCAATGCCCTTTTTCTACATATAATCTTGCCCTTATAATATAACCCACACTGGATCTTGGTTTCTTCCTGTCTTTTTTTTGTCCCTGTAGTCCTCATCTAAAGTACTATTGATGACTCTACCCAAGGATCCTTTCTGATCCGGGGTGTCAACTGTGTCAGGCCCAAATAATCCGGGCTCTCTATTATCACATAAGCTTTCCGCTGCGGCCACAAAAAAACATTAATCTCCCTGAGACTATTTGTTGTGTGTAACCCACATTGTTCAGTCAGAAAGTAATAAAGAAGGATGAGCAGGACAGGGACTCCAGTGTGTGGGAAATGAGTTTGTTCACAGGACGAGTGACAAGCCAAAGCCTTTTCCAAAGGTTGCTTCTGAATCAAATAAGTCATGCACTTAATATGCATGTTTCTTGCAGTGAAAAACACAAATCACATTTTGTTCAATAGATGACGAGTGAAAAGGGAGTCTGACTTTGGTACCACACATCACAAATAAAAGTTAGCATCACATAAGAAGTCGGGGTGTACTTATGGGTACTCTAATCCAACTAGGTCGATCAGCAAGTTGTTCATTGAATTGAATCAAATAGACCTTTACCAGTATAAAATAATTTCAAAATAAAACAATTCGATTATATCGATCTTGGAAAATACCATCAGGGTTGAAGCATGGTAGGTTTATTTTACTATAACGTAAAAACGATCAAGTACATCACAGCAGACAACACACATGAGATGCAGCAAGAAATGATCAAGCCATCATAACAGTCCAATGTGTAGAAGCACTTGGAAGACTTGTGACCATATACAGTGTGGTATGTGTGTATTAGGTGTAGTGATGTGAGTAATTTTTCTCTGAGTCACACAGTAGATAAACTTTTGGCTAAGATGTCCTAAATCGATTTTAGGTCAGTGAATCGGATCAAATCGGATTGTTCAAAGCGAACCAACATCAACTATGAATCGTATCAGGAACGAAAAACTACAATATGAATCGAATCCTTGTTAAAGTGAATCATTACACCCTGAATACGAAGGCAGAACTTAATCTCTGTGGAAAAAGGCAACATGACTAACTGAAAACCGACATCAATTTAAAAAATTTAACTCATTCTGTGTATGCATATTTCTGTGAAATAGAATTTGGAAGGTCAGTCTTATTTAAGGACAGAAAAGACAAAAATGAATTAAAAAAAAAAATTAAAAACAGAAAATGTGTTAGATGGGTCTCAGATGTAATTTGTTTATTGTTGAAAAAGCTAAATTCCAATGACATTTTCTTCCTTTTCTATCTTAGAATACCTTGACTATCATTTTTGGAGTTTCACTCTCTGGGTGATTGTAGAAGGAATCTTCCTTCAGATGTGGGTTTCTGACAGTGTCTCCGGTGACGGGGCTCAGGGTGACAACAGTGTGTCCAGAGGAGCGTAAGGCCTCTTCTTGCTGAAGGCTCTTGGCACAGGCGTCATCCAGCACCACTTTGACACAATGCTCCATGTGAGGGACCAGTCCCTGAAATGCTGAACTCCAGTCAAACTCCAGAGTCTGTGGCTGAAAAGCAGCAATTAAACAAACAGTGGATAAACAACCAAAGACTGATGGATCACTGCACTTTTTGATTACAAAAATGTTTTATGTTGGAACCCAATAGGAACTGTTGTTCGTCACCTCTTGCATGGTGGGTTTCTTGCCATCTGGTGTCACGTTTAAATCCTCTCTACTCTTCTTCAATATGCCTAAACAAGAACAAAAGAAAATATCACTTAAACGGTCAATTCAAATATCAAATTTCAAACTTCTTTTGTGTGCGTGCTTTGTCGGGCCAAGCTCACAAAAAAATACCAGAATTTTAAATCAAGACAGACATAACAATAGGAGACCAGTCATGATTTTAAAAATGTTCCTGTATTTTTTTAAATCAAATTTTAGCCATAAAAATTAAATATCATGGGCTTTAATTTGATCTTTTCACCACTATGTAGGCACTTAAAGAAATGAATGAAATAGTATTGTGTTACAAAAATATATTTTTATCTTAATTCACTGACAAAAGATTGAGAATGCACAAGGGAGGGTTGAAGCAGCCAACCCATGGACACAGTGCCAGTTTTCTTGAGTGGAACCTACTGCATTTAGTTGCCAGATGGATTATTGTACATTAAGTATAGAATATGGCTTAGCAGCTTAGTTAAAAAAGTTCACTGCACTCTTGAGTGTGTTAACATAACAACAAAGATAAAAACCTCCTTGTTCAATGTCATAAACAGGTTATTCTTAACTTTTAGCATAACGACAAAGCTGTAGAACTAACCGCAGTTGTATGCACTACTACACAGAAGATCCGTCTAACCAGCCAAAGAGAATATTGCTTAAATGGGACACGGTGACCGGAGTGTGACTGCACACATCTCCGGGGGAATTGAAAAAATGCTGATGGAAATGGTTTTGCTAGTCTAAATTTAAGGTTTGGATTTGATTTGAACCTAGATAGGAGTAATAATATACGGGACAATTCCTTGTGGCCAGATTGGGTAGAGTGGCGAGAGCAGGAGAGTGCCGTGAACACAAGTATACAGGATGTCGAGTTGGGTTTCAATTAAACGGCGTGAACATCAAGGCCATGGTTTCCTAATCAGAAAGCATAGAATAAGACCCCAGGCAAGGCAATTTAGCTTAACAAGACCGCATGCAATGGAAGAAGGAGGAAGCAGCCAGCACATCACTTTTTGACCTTTAAGCCCATCTGATGAATTTCTTGTAATTAAGTCGTTTGATTGCCTGGAATTAATGATTTGGATAACTGCCCTTTAAAAGATGTTTACCTCTCTGTAAATTGAGCCTTTCTGCAAGTCTTGTTTTTATAAATGTAACCTTTATGGGGATTACTCCATGCACGAAAAGCTTTCATTTAACATCTCTGTGGTGGCAGCTCAAAGGGGAAAGAGGCAAAAGGATTCTTAAGACTTGTATTACACTTTTGATGATTATAAACTGAGAGGGCTGTGCATGCAGAGGCCAACTGAAAACCTGACCAAAAGCACTAATTATCTTAATATTTGTTTTATGAATGGATTAAGCCACAAACTAGATTTTTTTCTTCATTTAGTGGCAATGTTTGTACAAAAATTTCCTTTTTTTATTAATTTTTTACCCCCAAATTTGATATAGAAATTCCTTAAAGATCCATTCTGATATAAATTGAGTTTTTGGTATTTTAGCATGTTCTTGTGGCATTTTTCTGATGATGGAGGACATATATAAAGAAAATTAAGCATTTCTAAGCATTCCTTTTTTATTCAAATTGTTGTGAATCAGGAGCAGACAAAAAATGATCTTGGAAAAAGCTTGTAGCACGGACGTGGGAGCTACAATTGGCAAGCCAAAGGCTTCCTACTCAGCTCCATTGCTATCCACCCACTTTTGGAAAAATGACTAATCTACATCTCCCTTTTTCCTGTCTGAGCTGGCATCTGGCTCAAAACTGTACGGCTGGATAGCTCCAATGATGCTCCCCATTTCTATTGCACTGCTAATTGTGCGTTGGGGTAGTAAGGGGCTGTAAGCTAGTGGGAGAGCGTGAGGAGAAATCTGAGCACACTTCCACCCACATTTTAGAGGTGAAAATTTAACAAACTCCTGCCACTGCAGAAACTATGCCGTAGAAAATGACACAGGTTGTTTGATTCTGGCAACAAAATAAACCCGGTGTAGGTACCATAACCATTCGGCCTGCAATAACCGTTCGGGGTCCTTCGACTAGTGTTGACGTCACATTATGTGATTGGCTGTCCGTTTGTCCAATGACGTATCAGATAGTGATTGTGTGTGGAGCAGCCGGTTCATTCTAACAGCCACACATCTTTTGACAAAGTGGGTTGTAGCAAAACCCACTTTGAGAATTATTATTACAGAGAATAATGTCAGACACAACTTATGAAGGAAAAGAAAGGAAACGTGAAATGAAAATATGTAGAGCCCAAGCAGATCTCCACGCTATGTAGTTTGTCCAAGTGGGGTTACCGTAGTGTGATGTTATCCTCAGTCGAAAGGACCCCGAATGGTTATTGCAGGCCGAATGGTTATGGTACCAACACCGGCATAATCATATTAAAAGACCACTAGAAAAGCTTTTAGGACAGATAAACAGATGATTAAAGTGGCACTTACATTTTTTTTGTCAAGAATCTTTTTTTTTTAAAGGAAATTTAGTTAATAAAATGTAGCTCTTCTTGAGAAATGTATTGTCAGATGTGTGTGTGTGTGTTGTTGAAATGGAGCTGTACCTTTTACCCGTGGAGTGTCACCCATACAGTCAATGAATGTCATGTTAGTGACCAGATCCCTTAGATCGCTCTCAAACTTCAGCAGTGCACAAGCCAGTTGGTTTAAGGCCTTTAGCTGGTGGGAGGTCAAGCTAAAGCTTCTGGCTTTTACAGGGAGCTCCATGGGTGCTGTAAGGAACCAGAGTGGGGAAAAATGGATCAAACTATTAGTACATTTGATTGTAGATGTATGACAAACACATGCAATACTGTGTACAGTTCAAAAAAAGGAACAAACACTTTCAAAAGAATGTCTTTTTACACCAAATTTCCCCGCCTACAGGCACTCATCAGCATCACCCGCTCAACAACTCGCTGCGCATTACACCTCTTGAAAATATTGAGCCATTCATGTTTTCCCAACGCTCAACAAAAACAAAGAGACTGTAAAAGATTATGCATAACTTTGCCCTCTGAGAAGTCACACATGCACGTCCTTCCCTCCCAGCACAAAAACTTTTCTCCCCGTTACCCGCCGATGACCCTTCCAGCAAATATGGATTTCCCATTTTGGAGGCTGCCAAAGCCATCACCCTGGGGATGTTCCGCATTAAGCCGGAGAATAAGCAGCTGGGATGATGCGTTGCCATGCGCTGAGACATATACACAAAAACTTTTGTGAGTCCACTTAAATGAGCTCTTCAACTGCAAAGGCATCAGGGGACGGATGAGCTCAGAATTAGCCCCAGCTCTGAAAGCACGGAGATGATTGAACGTTCATATGAAAAAAAAAGGAGGAGGTCCTTTTCCAATAATTGTAACATTATTGCCTCTGGATTCAAATTTAATTTTGTTATATATTTGAACAAATTCTGACAATATGACAACAGCAGTGTCCCCAAGGATGCCTGGTTTAATCATGCATGAGGTCTGATTCACTGTGTTGCGTGTGGGCACTTGTGCATGTTTACATGAGTATTAATGAGTGTGAGTCATAGAGTTTGAGTGTTTTGTGCCTGGAGTGTGTGCACATGCATGTTTATGTGCATGTAATGCTGGTCGTTATGAATAACTTTATTTGCAGACGACACTTTCACACACATTTGCACATGTCAGTCCTGTAAGATAATTGTCAACATGACAAGGAGACACTGTGGTTACTATGGAGTCGTTCCTAACCTCAAGGTTGTTTGTGTCTGCAACTCCAGGAGTATAAATGTATTTATGTGCAGGCCTGTGTGCGTGGACTTATGAAATCGCAGGTGAGTAGATGTGTAATTATCTGGGGTGTGTTTAAAATGTGTGTGCTTGCATTTGTGTTTGTGTGTAATTAAGCTGCATGGGTCTGGTGCCTTTCTGTAATAGGGTCCAGTGGGAGTCAGAGCTGGAGAGACTCTCATACGGCATGTGTGAACGTGTGACCTGGCTGACACAAATGCGTCTGCATAGTTCCCTAACTTTCATACTCACGTCAGCACAATCAATTTTGTCCTATAATCTCAAGTCACTGCGAGATCAAGTTATTTCAGTGCTTAACGCATGGGTCAAAGTACAGATGCCGACTAATTTACATGAAACGAATCGACGCGCTGCGGTCCAAATTGTGCCTCGTCTTATGTTTTGGTTGTGAGCACCCGCTGCTTCATCTGGAACATCAACCCCTTCCAGCTTCACATTCATTTTACTTCAAGTTCCATCAACCCGTGACCCTTCACTCCATGACCAAATCCCACTCCTGATAATGGCAGATGACCTTGAGGTTTGACAATATTGTGCCTCTGAGTATCTTATTGGGCTCTGCCACACTAGCTATATATGTATTTATAGACGTCCCCGTAGCCAAATAGGCCTACAGCCATAGCAGTCTAGTACAAAGCCATCTAAACCTCATTATACCTTTGTCACAACAGTGAGGCCAAATGGAAGCTTCCATAACCGCTTGATGGAGAGGGTGTGCTTAAAAGCACCCAGGTGTGTCATACAGCGTATAGTACATAGCACGTCTCAAAGAGGAGAATGAAGAGGGGGCACTAACAGCCAAAGGAGTTCAACCAAAGGTCAAAGCACTGAGAATCAATAAAAAGAAGAGGTGGTGCTGAGAACACAGCAAAGATTATATGTTTATATAAGAGCTTCTCCACATGACATTACAGTGCGGAGATGTTCTTGAGAACAGGGGGATAAATGAGGGTAGTGCGGTGATTATCATAAAAGCAGGAGACAAGCTGCCAGAATCCTCACAAGCTAAAACTCTACGTTATGTTGGTCAATCACTTGTTTAAGGTCCATGTGAAAGGATAACAGTTACACTATAATATTAAAAGGGGAATTTTTGGTGGCCATACCTTGTAGCTTCAAAAACCAACAAATTCCAATGTAAAACGAAGAAATGTACATTTGAAACCAGAAGTTTACATTCACCACATAAAAAAGCACATGTGCTTTTTTTCCCTTTAGTGTCAGACATGAAATAAAAGTAAACTTTTCCTGTTTTAGGTCAATTACAATTAAGAAAATTATTTCTATTTGCTGCATGTCAGGATAATGAGACTAGGGTTTTTTTTATAAACATTTTTATTCCTTATAAGTCAAAAGTTTACATATGCTAAGATCACTATGCCTAAACAATTTGGGAAACCCCAGATGATGATGTCATCTCTTTGGAAGCTTCTGATATGTTTAGAATTGAGACAGCATTTGATATAATTAGAAACACACCTGTGGATATATATATTAGGGCTCATTTGAAACACACTTGCTTATTTGTAAAACATCCTGGGACAGTCAAAATAAGTCAGTCAAGATATTAGGAAGACAATTGTGGATTTTCACAAGTCTGGTTCATCCTTGGGTGCAATTTCCAGATGCCTGAAGGTGCCATGTTCATCTGTTCAGAAAATTATACGGGAACGTCCGGCCATCGTCTCACTCAGGAAGGAGACGGGTTCTGTGCCCCAGAGGTGAATGTACTTTGGTTGGATATGTCCAGAACAACCCAAGGACAAAAGTAATGTGTCATTATCAACAGTGAAACGAGTACTGTTCCTCAAGACATGGGCTCGAAGTCTACTCTGCCAGGAAGAAGTCAGTACTCCAAAAGAAACATAGAAAAGCCAGATTAAAGTTTGCTAATCCACACAAGGACATAGACTTTACTTTTTGGAGACATGTCAGCTAAAATGGAACTGTTTGGCCACGATGACCATTGTTATGTTTAGAGGAAAAAGGGGGAAGCCTGCAGGCCTCAGAACCCTATTTCAACTGTAAAACATGGGGGTGGTAGCATTATGCTATGGGGTTGTTTTGCTTTTGCAGGGACAGGTGCACTTCACAAAATAGATGACATCATGAGGAAAGAACGGTATGTGGAAATATTGAAGCAGAATCTGAAGACATCAGCCAGAAAGTTAAAGCTTGGGCGAAAATAGACTGTCCAAATGGACAATGACCCAAATCATACTGCCAAACAAAGTGTTACAAAGTGGCTTAAGGATAACAAAGTCAAGGTTTTGGAGTGGCCATCACAGAGCCCGGATCTAAATCCAATTGAAGATTTATGGTTAGAGGAGAAAAGGGATGTACATGCAAGGCGACCTACAAACCTGGCTCATTTACACCAGTTCTGTCAGGAGGAATGGGCCAAACGTCCTGCCAAATCTTGTGAGAAGCTTGTGGAAGGATATCCAAGACGTTTGACCCACTCCTGCAGTTTAAAGGCAATAGTACCAAATACTAATGAAATGTATGTTAACCTTTGGCTTTGATAAAAGTAATAAGAATTGTCCTACAAAAAAGGCGTTGTCTCATATTCTGACATTTAGAAAATTGAAATATTTTTGTTAATTGTAATTGACCTAAAACAGGAAAAGTTGACTTTTATTTCATGTGTGACGGTGAGGAAAAAAGCACAAGTATTTTTTATGTGGTGCTTCTGTAAAATTCTGGTTTCAACTTTATATGTTTTTGGTCTACCTGTTTGTGCTGGTGGAACCAACACAACATCTCCTGTAAACACAATAACACACTGGTCCTGACTGGCAGAAAATAAGAGAGGGAGTCGGGAGAATGGAAAAAAAGATCTAGGAGAAGGAAAAGGGATGGTGGTTAGGGATGAAAACATGAGGAGGAGAGCGGGAGGCGGGATAAGGGAATTCCCTTAGCAGTTGTTATTGATTCCGGTGTTTACGGGCGAATAGTTTAGTGCCGTTTACAAAACAGAACAGATGCAGCCAGTGAGCAAAAAGGTAAACAATTGCTGTGTGGCGGGCTGCCAAATCCCCAGTTTGATGTATTAAACTCATGGTGAAGAGCATTTCCCCTTTGGCTGCACTTATTGCCACTTCATTTCCTCTTCGCTCACATACACACTACTTGCCATCTTTCCCCTTCTCTGTGTCTGTCTTTTCTCCTCTCTTATTCGCTTGTTTAACTGAGGGATAGAGAAGAAAAGGACAAGGGTATGTGGTGCTTTTCGCTGTCTGGCTATTTTTTTTTTTTTTTTGTCCTTCTTTGACCCACGAGGCCTGCTTCTTCTTAACAGAGCCATTAGTAGGGGGAATTGCGTGTGTCTGACATGGCCGAAAACCAATTATTAGACACTTTCTAGCAAATGATGCCAAAGTCTTTTGGGAATGAGCAATCATGCAATAATTTAGTCCCTGATTTAATTTCTCTCCAGCATACTATCCCTCACACTTTCATCCTCTGGCACTCATTTTCCTTTCTTTCTTCCTGTGTAAATCAGACAATCAGAGGGGGACTTCAATATCCATCTAGCCACACTGTCCAGCTGGCTTGCATCTTATCACGTGATTGCAACGTGTAGAGATGAGTCTGCTGTTTTTGAGTAGATATGGGTCTTTTGGAACAAAGAGAAAGAAGGGGTAGCAAACATTTCGTTTTGTTGTACTGGGAAGCGAAGCGGTTACTAATTACATCTTAATTACTTACACTTTGTGTCATTTATCATTTTCCTTCCTTTTCCTCCTGTCCTGATTGGTTTCACCTGCATCTAATTATCAAATCTGATATATGCTGTGTCCAAATTCCTTCACTATACTTAGTGCACTTTACAGGGCGTCCGCCTTTTTGTCAGGGTATCCGAATTCCAAAACCGTGTCCCACAAATTTCCTGGAAGTCTCTACTAAAAACTAGTGTGCATCAATGCTCCCCAGATTAGCAAATATAGACCACAATGAATTGCGTAAAAGCATTAATGCTAATATTTATCCATTTGCTTTCAATTCTACAAATAATTCCAGTCAAACATGTTGCTACGAGTGATAATCCATGATAGAAGCATGTCAAATTGAATTGGGGTAGACCTATCAAATTCCAACTGATTTATTTTTAAACTTTATTTCCAGAAACACGTTGCTATGCTGGTGCGTTTTCTTCCACATATGTGCTTTCTGTGGATTTTTGTATCCTTGTGAGATCATCTCACAGGGGTGTGAAGCAGGGTCATGCGGGTGCCTTGGGGTACATCTGTGCATGCATCAGTGTGTATGTGGAAGGAAAGGAGGCCCTGAGCCACGGTGGACCTCCTGCTAGGCCCCATGACAGCTAGAACCCTCTTTGTCAGTTTCGGCCGACTGCTTACTGAGACAGCCTTAATATGGCGAGTCTACTGCTGTTATTCCCAAATATACACTAGGACACATGAACTCCCCCGACGTGCACACACACACATAAATCCGGTCTCTTGTGGGACTTTGGGTGCTGTCCAACCAACCTACAACAGAGGCCACCTGGCCTTCACAGAAGGAGAAAACAACCATATCTGATATCTCAATGTACAGTGCTCAGTTGGCCAGGAAGTGGGTGTAGTTGTGATGTGGAAATATTTAAAGCTACATACAATTATTTTGCTTTAAAATACAAATTATGTGCCTGTGTTGCAGTGACTGCAGAGGATTGGTTAATGTTCCTCTGGCCTTGTCTGTGCACTTGAGTCGAGTAACCAGAAATAAGGGAAATAAAAGAATCCTCCGTCCTGTTAGAAACATTTCATTAAATCACACTTGTTTAGTGCCCTTGTTCACAATATTGTTTTCAAGCCCTCAGCAAATCACACTGACTCTTCAGCATGGAGTGCAGGCGGCTCTCAATGAGCCAGCCATTTTTGCCTGTGCTTTCTCAAAAGAAGGTGCCAGGAAAAGGTTCATATCCTTGAGCTGCTCAAGAGTGATGCACAAAAGCCATTGTGCCCACTCAGAGGATATGAAGAAAAATAAATGAAATGCATAATACACATTCTCAAGGGCCACGAAACACAATCATTTCAGCAATTTCATTAGAGGTGCAGTTTAGAGAAAAAGATCACTGGCACACACATAAACAACTGAAGGAGAGAGGCCCTAGATTTTCTCATTACAATTAGTAAAAATCACCTCGGCCGGGTGGTAACATCCTTAAACAAAGTTTAACGGAGGCGTTTAAAAACCATCACCCAGAAAGCGAAACGCAGAGTTGTGCTCACATGTATACAGTGACACACACAAACCCCACTACTCCATAATTATTTGGCAGCATGCGGGTGCACGTCCCCGGCTGACAGTGTGTATAAACTCTGCCAGAGATATGATCTAGTGAGGAGCCGCTCTTATTAAATATTAACAAACGTCATTCCCAAGTAGCCACAATCCCCACAAGCACCTCCAGTTGCAGTCAGAGCCTCAGCCGAGTTATCTCTCGTCACTAAAGAATCTCCCCCCCATGCTGAATAGGCTGCAGTGCTGTCTTTAAGAGAAAGTTCAAAGAGCTAGACGGGGTGAGGAGCGGGGTGCGGCGGTGGCCAATGTGCTTCCAATACATGTTCTAAACGAATCCCTTTTTTATCTATTGGGAGCTGTCAGCGTGGTCATATGGGGGAAATTAGTCGACCTGAATTCAAAAAACGGCTATCAGAATATTGTGGCTACAGGTTTGAGGAGAACTTTTCAAACTCAACTTTACTGCTATGGTCGATTGTTCAGGCACAGAGTGTGTGTAATTCAAAGAAGATGGAATTTTTTGATGTCCAAAAGAAAAAGGGATCTGCCATGGCTACAAATGCAAATAAGATAGAAAAAAATATATGTGGCGGCAAAAAGTGCACACTAGAGTAATCAACTTAAAGATAAATAGATCAATATTCACCTTCATTAGGTGAAAATCGATTGGAATTTCTTAATTTCCTTGTCAGAACTGAGTTTGAGGATTATTTTTTATAATGGGGATGAAAAAGTATGCAATCATCCTGTCATCTGCAATTTTCTCCACAGAAATCAATTCACTCACTTACAGAATGTGGTGGAATATTTCAAAATACCAAAACGTAGTCTAAAACCAAATGCTGCAAAAAAGTGTTTTATACCATATATATATATATATATATATATATATATATATATATATATATATATATATATATATATATATATATATATATATATATATATATATATATATATATATATATATATATATATATATATATATTATAGCATTTTTCTCATTGTGTGGTACACATAGAAAGACGCTTAAAATTACATAAATGAGTTTTTATTTATTCAAATCCTGGTGAATGCCATTGGAAAAAGCTTGTAGCAGTGACGCAGAAGCTACAGTTGGCGGGTCACTGCTCCCTGCTCCGCCCCATTCTGATGCATCCTCTTGCAGACAAATAGATCCGTGTACATTCTTGTCGTCTGACCTGGCACCCAGCTCACAACAGTACGTCTGGATAGCTCAAATATTACTCTTAATTTTTGTTGCATCGATAAGGTTGTGTTTGGTAAACAGATGGGTGATGGAATATGAGGGTGGGCTTACTTTGTGCCAAAAGTTCCACCCACAACTCAGAGTCAAATTTCTGGTGAACTACTGCCGCTTCTCTAAGAAATGTCAGAGTTTTTTTTTTTTTTATTTTGGCTAAAAACCGCATGATTGTAATTAAAAGAACACTGGAAATGCTTTTAAAATAAATTAAAAGATGATCGGAGTGGGACTTTAAAAGTACTTAAAATAATTACCTTGTGTTTTGCCACAGGTTTACTCTTATTTCGCTATATTAAAGGCGTCAGCAACCTACACTGAGATAAAAGTCAGAACTAATAAATGAAAAGGCACAATCATCAGGTGTGCATCAGGCAGTATGTGAAAGACAACGTTCAAACAAGATATTCCAATCTCTTAAAAAGATATAAGACAATTTTAAGCAATGAAATGTCATAAATCTAAACAGGAACAAGACACAAAAAGCGTTGGTAAAATAAAAGATCTGCAGTTTACAAATTGTTCAAAGAAATATAAGATCACAGGAAAAGCCTCTAATTTGCAGCATTTATGTGGGCGTCACGCCAAAACCAAGACAGAAATCTTCATGTAGTCCTGAGCCGGCCACTCTCCTGCTGCCACTGAGGCATGTTAGCATTGCTCCTGACCGACCAACCGGTTTCAGCCAATTTCCTGGCTCTCTGTTCACTCAATTACACTTAGAAAAGAACAGAAAAATGGCAAAAGAAAAAAGGGGAGTATACAGCAGATTGAGAGAAAGAGGGAAAGGAAAAAAAGATTTGGGGAGGAGCAAACCATCACATCTGTCCAGGTGAAATGTCAGAGGGAGCTTTTGAGTCAGTGGGGTTAAAAGAAGAGGTGGATCTTGCTGTGCAAGCTGTTATATGGTTCAGTGGTTTGACAGTGGCTGATACTACAGGCAGTGCTGCTCCCCTGGGAGCCTACAGAGTCTCCCTGGCGTGGCGCTTATCAAAATGTACATACCACCTGCCTCTGCTTCAGTAATAAACAATATCACAGCAGGGAAGATTGGAGAGATCTAAGAAGTAATGGAATACTTATGAAAGAGACAATGACTTTGTGTTTTTCCCACTGTCAGAATTGTCTCAATAATTCGGAGTGTGACATACTGCAGAAACCCCAAAATGTTTAAGCAGATTTGGCATCTCTGGTTCTTCAGGAGCCACTGAGTCGCATTTGAAGTGAGTATGTGGGTTCTTAACTTTTTCTTCTCTCTTAGAGGGAGGCTTAAACATGAACAAGAAAAAAAAGAAAGATGATCCCAATTGTAGTAGCAAGTGCTACTTAAACACACACACACACATCCACACAAACACTTAAGTAAAACCAGCACAGGCAAAACTGCTCCATTTTACCATCATTACACAGCACGGATCCCTCGCTCCCTTTGGAGCCGTGTTCTGCCTCCGGTGCTACATTTGACGGTTTGTTGAGCGGCACGTAGGTGTGTAGCCTCCGCCACGTTACGTGATCAAACAGCCCAACTGACGCATGGCCAATTATCCTGGCTGCCTCCTCTCATCTCACATTTAAGGAGAGGGAAAGGAAAAACCAAGGGGGGAGATGGAAAGAAAGAGACGAAGGGGGGAAAAGGAAAAAAGGGGGGAGAGGAAAAAAAGGAAAATAAAGGTAGTTGTGTGTTTATCGAAGAATGGCAGATGCAATAGTACTCCCACCCCTAATCCGCAGGGAAGCTGGCATGTGCACCAATTTTAGAAAAGTAAACAATGGCTGACAAACACTTAGGGTCTATTTATTTATTTCTTTATTTTTGTTTAGGGAAAATTTACCCTTTGTGAAAAAAAACAATGCAAGTTGTGGAAATGATGCATCAGACGTGGCATTGTGCTGATGAAGGAGCTATCACAGCAACACATCCTGCAAAACTTTATGGCTTTTCTTTTAACCCACTGAGTCCCACCAGAAGCAGTTGCTGCTATTTATTTCTCTTAACTTCTGAGGACCCTAAAATATTTTCTGGCAGAAAATCAAGTTTTAGAATGAAAGAATAGTTTGCCTTCTGTACAATTTCTTGATATTGTCATGTGCAGGGGTGGCTCGAGAGCCGGTAGGACCCAGGCGCAGAGACGGGAGGCAAACGGGGTCAAGGGCAAGGGGTTTAATTAGAACAAAAAGCGCTGCAGAGCAGGATGACAAAGCAAAACTCACTGTGGCGTGGCATGAAACATGGCATGAACAGGACGAAGACACATGAAGACGTTAAACACACGACCAGAAGTTAATGGACCAGCACAGGAGGAAGGTAGAGACAGAACTTATATACAGACAGGGCAGACAAGACACAGGTGAACACAATCAGGGCAGATGGGGACCAAAGGAAGTAAAACTCACGACACAAGACAAGACAGGAAACCTTTCAAAATAAAACAGGAAACAGAACTTAACCATGACAGAACAAGACAGAAAGCAAAAACCAATACAAAAGAAACTCAAACCATGACAGATATCATGTCACTGGTGTAAATAGCGAAAGGGCCAGGCCGTTTCGTTTCCTGGCAGCACCTCTGCAAAGAGTTTTCTTGCATCTTGGAAAAAGAAGAACTAAGTAAAAAAATAAAAATAAAAACAACTTATTTTACAGACATGGATAAAACATTTAGCAAATATGGTTATTAAATTAATTATCTTTATTATACAATGAGAATTATATCCCTTGGTGGATCTTTTGACTGCGACAAATGTAAACTTTGCAACATTTATTATTTATAAAAAGAAGGATTTTGCTCTTTTCTTCTTTACACAATGGTTTCATTTTATTGAGGTTTTCTATTATTTTTATTTTGTTGTGCTGAAAATCTTTTTTTCTGTGTTTCATATCTTTGAGTTCATACCATAAAAAATGGGAGCAATAACGAAAGTGTTGCGTTTATATTTTTGGTCAGTGTATGTATCTCAATACTCTTATATTTAGCCACAGCTTAATTAAACAAAAGCTATAGAGCAAAGATAAATTAATCAAGTTGCCATCTTGAGTGTGCAGTCACAGATTTGTCTTAATGTTCTCTGTACATTTAAAAAAAAAGGCTGTGTTTTTTTTAAAATGGCCTCAGACCGCCGTTTTAATTGTTCTACTGTTTTTTTTTATTAACATTTGTATATTCTTCATTTATTTTGTCTAGGAAATAGTTTTACGTTTTTATTGGAATATTCCACTTTATCAAGATTTTTTTTTTTATTAATGCTTAGCTATTTTATTTACAATATTACTTGATTTTATAATGTTTTACTTGTTTCTTTTTACTGCAGTGCTTCCTTAACATAGTCTGCCATTTTACTTGTTAATATACTTTACTACTTTTTAATTGATGTATGTGTGAGTCATTCATTGGTAAATTTCTGTCTATATGGCTTTATTTTCATTTTTTGGATGGGTTGTTCTTAAGCTACATCTGATCAAAATTCTACAATTTAAATAACATTTTATTTAAATCTAAAACCTTTTTATTTTTCATAATTACTTCTATTTTGGCTAAAATACCAATAAAAAAAACTAAATCGGTAATATTATTTTAAAATACTTTAAATCATTTCCAAAGGGTAGTTGCCTTGGAAATGAGATAAAGGCACACTTTAAAACAGTTTATGTCTAGTTTGATACTTTCCTTTCAGGACTTTGTGTAGTCATAAAGGCAATGTGTGATTTTATGCAGAAGTGTTCTCAAAAGCTTTGGCCATGGAAATGTTATGTTCTGCTTCTTTTGACCAAAAAGAAAAGAGTACAGGTGCAGTAGAGGGCCATCAAAAGAAAGCAGTTACGTTGAGAGCTGCCTCCATTTAAAGAGATCTTGGCTTTGGCTCAGATATCTAGAAAATTGCCTTTATTAGGCGGCAACAATTAGGAAAGACAGAAAAGTTGAAGGAGAGGAGAAGCAGTAAGCATTATCTAAAAGAAATTGTCCCAAAAAAAACAGTGTCAACCATGAAATAAATTCGATTTTGGAAAGGTTTTACTCACCCACACTTGCTCTGGACCTGGTTGAATATTTTTTGATCTTGCTGCTCAGTGCACTGTTATCCCTTTGGGCTATCTCACGCTCTTTCTCCATCTGGGAGGCCAGCTCTTGAGCCAAAGTGCTGAGGTAAGTCACATTGAGAAAACCAAGAATTGCGTTGGGTTGTGTTACTTTTGTAAGGACTTGGAGCTCCTCTGTGATGGCTTGACTCAGATGTGGGACTGCACTGCAAAATCCTGCTGCCAGTCTGTCAAAGCCAGTCTCACCACCTGGGCTGGAGTTCAGGCTTGAGTGCAGAACACTCAACACGTGCTGCCGTTTCAGACCCTAGAAAAAATTAAATATAGTGTTTTTCTCAAAGCACCTCTAGTGGAGCTGGACATACTTAGCCTCAGTATAAAGATAGGCAGCAACTAGGTAACATTTGGATATAGTTTGGTTGTTTTTTTTGTTATTTCACCATGCAAATAATGTAAGTTTTTAAATTTTGAACCATTTATTTACCTGGTAACATCTGAGAACTTCACACTCTGGGTAGAGAAAGAATAATTGCTGTAGGCAGTGGACCCTTTCAAAGATGGTCAAAGAGGACGTCTTTCTGCATTCACAGAACTCTGGGTTGCGACACAATAGCTGATCCATCAGGTAACGTCGCAGGTGGAGACGTACAGCATTCCATAACTCCTGGATCTTCAGGAGACAATCAAATTTTAGATGCAGAAAAAGACATCCGATTGTCTTCCCTAGAAACAAGATAAAGTGTAGTCTACTTCGCTCAACCGTCTGCATTTTAATACACTTAGCAGCTAAAATAAACATGACAGAAATCAACCCAAAACTGCAACACTCAAATGAATCGTAAATAGTTCATTACCTCTAATGAATTGTTATCTTTCACCGTATGTACCATGTGGATGGAGAAATCCGTCAGCTGAGAATACGGACAAGATGAGGAAGAGGAGGTAGGGGTGCAAGGAAAGCAGACACCACACTGGGAAGACAGGCAGAGCAGGAGCTGAAGAGCAGCTTCTTCTTTCCCCTGTTCATCTGATTTCAGATACTGTTGCTGAACGGAACAGAAAAAAAAATGCTTTTATTTCCACTAAAGAAGGTTGAGAAGATATTAGAAATATCACAATTCTGAAACGTCACTCTCTGACGTTAAGAGTGATTCATGAACAAGACTAATACATTCGTCTATATTATTAGATAAATTACATTTTTACAGTGTTTTTATATTTCTGAATATCTGAATAAAGACATTCTCAAATATAGTTTAAGAAACAGGACCATTGTTTGATTGTTGAGATTTTGAATAAAGCAAATTTTTGTATACAGCACATTTTCGCATTAGCCTGCCACATCAAATAAATAATTGTTTTCTTTCAAAGCACTTATTATCTTTAAATACATTATGCTACAATACTTATAATTACTAGTATCAATATTATCATTATTTGTGATGCATTACCAAAGCTTTGAAGAAGTCCAGCAGTTCCTGGTGTCCTGTGGCAGCAAGCCTGTTTTGTGCCCTGAGGTTGAACCATTGCAGGCACTCTGTAGGACTTGGGGGCCGATCTGCTGTTCTCGAGTCCCCCATTTTGGTCTGAAGCTCCTTCAGGTGTTGTTCAATGCTGAGAACAAAGCAAAAATAGGAACATTTGTGATACAGATCATTCTGAATAACCTTTGTTCATATCTCGCTCACTTGCAGAATCTGACAAAATATTTGAGGCGGAGGACTCGGTCTGTGTGAGAGGAAACCGCTGAGACGTCAATTCTGGCCCATTTATTCAAACGTTCCTAAGTGAAGAGAGTGGTGCATCCATACACAGCCATAAAACAGAGTACCATTCTTCCAACAGTCAGCAAACACTGTCATGGAGACACACATGGATGTACACACCACATCACATCCAGGTTACTCCTGCTCTCATTCAGTCTGCGCACTGCATGAAGACAGATACAGACACATCAACAGTAATGAACACAGACATCGATATATCAGTGTGCAAGCGTGTGCTAAGCATCTGGTGTGAAGTGGCATTACAGGCATCGGCAGACATCTGAAAAACACACTTCTTGCCATCTCATGTCTTATTCGTTCCCTTGACACACACGCAAACACCATTCTTTTGATGTTAACAGACGGCATCAGCTATTCAGTTTCTTCTTTAATATGACAGATTAAGAATGACATCCTTGGGCACGACATGCTAAGTCATTTCCATGCAAATCGATGCATATATATTTGGATGCTAGATAGAGTCAAAGTGCGTGTGTTTGCACTTGTGTACATAAGTATATAACTCCATAACCCTATAATTAAAATTGTTGGGATGCATGGTGTTAGAGAATGATCATGCAATCGCAAGCAAAGGAACCCACAATAAATAAATGTATGTACCGGTGTGTTGCAGTGAGCTTAAGATGATTAATTAGAGTAAGAAAAAACAGAGTAATAAAAAAAAAATCCATAAGGAAATAAAATTATGGCAATCCATAAAAATTAACTTCTTCTTTGACTCACTAAATTAAATTGCATCTTTGAATCTTGTGATCTATTGTGGGGACTTGTCATATTTCTTTATTAACTAGATTATTGCTAATTTATTTTATAAAAAATCAATAGATATTTTAATTACCGGTACCTGCAGTCTATCTTACCAATATTTGTTTGAAAATTGTGAGCAAGTCCAAGATATCAGTTTTTCCTGCAGGTCTATTAACAACCTTCTGCTTGTTTTTTGGCCTTGAACAAACCCAGATGTTTTTCAACAGCAGCACATTAAATAAAAATTTAATATGACACATTTTCCATTTGAAAAAAAAAGAAAGTAAAACATTATAGAATATTACTCTACACACTATAACTCTGCATCATTTTGTTTCATGTTACTTTTCCTATTCTGTTAGGCCATAGTTCTTGTTTAGATAATGTATTCACTTTACCTTTTTGTTGGTGCTGCCACCCTGCGTATCACTGCAAATCGATACAGCTTCTTTATACAGTGTGTGAGCTTAACAACCACTACATTAGCAGATCCAGTTTATTTATGCTAAACAAATAGACACAAAAACACAAAGAGTAACTCTAAAGTTTCTTGCTTTTCTCAGGTCCAGATGTTTGCAGAAAAGGGTTTCTGACAAATGTCACTTTTGACTCTCTAGTTTTCTTTGTAAGTAAAGCAAGATAAATGATGAAAAGAAATGCATTTAAAAATAAGTAAAATGCCTCCAGACTTATCTTATGCAGAGTTTGGACAAATAACAAAAGACGGACAACACCTGAGGCAATGCGTCTGACTACCTTCTGTTAAGCCAAAATAAGAAAAAGGGCAAGAAGGGCAGGCAAGCAAGCATGCTAATGTACACAATGAACCACTTTATTTTAGAGTAAACAATGGCTTACAGTGAAGGCCTCTAGTGGTGGATTGATGAACTGATCTGGTTCCAGATAACTTGGATTTGACATGTGGTTAAACCAAGGTTACAGTGTGTACAGATCATTGTCTTTACCACATAAGTTAAAAACATGGATCTGTGTCCAAAGCTCTTTTCTGCCACTAACTATGGGTTCTTAAAATGGTTTTATTTTCTATCCATTATAGCAATGTCCAATATACTTAAGTCAGCAATGTCTACAAACAGAAACAAGACTGGACTAAAGATTTCAGGGTTAAAGTAAATTTAACTATACTTGACAGCTTGAGACCAATTCTCTTTGTGGGATTTACCAAACATGTAGAATACAAAGAAAGCCCTGACTGAAACTTTCAATTGATCACATAATAACAGAAAAAGGTATTTGGGGTTTAAAGTTTTTTTGTTATTGTTGTTTTGTTTCTTTCACATCTAACTCCTGCATTCCTTAAGGAAAATCACACTAGTGGTTACAGAAAGGACACTTTCTCCGAAACATTTTCGAGGGTTGACTTCTTCTGGTTATCTCTCTTCAAGACTCCTACTCTCCTAATTTTCTTTCCTTTACTGCTGCCATTCAGCAGCCCCTCCTTAGGGCCTTGTGCTGTAAGTTTTAAAGTCGGTTTCGATGGTCTGCGTCAAAAAGTCCATCCAGTTCTCTACACATGTAGTGACCTTTTGCCCGCTGCTGTGAATGCTCGACCGCAGCCTAATCAACTCTGCAGGATTAACTCTAAACTCGATGACTTCAACTGGAAGCTCAGATGCTGAAGAAAGAAACAGGAAGAAGCTAAAAATTGGTGGTAAACAGAGAAGTCACAGAAAATGAAACCCTTCGTCTTTCAGAAGAAAGACAACAATGGACAAATCCTTAATGGCAAAAACGCTAGAGAGGAACTCAACAAAAGACCACCAGAGAGAGAGAAATAAAGGGAAGACAAAACTAGGAGGAAAAATTGTTTAGGCCTCTTGACAAACATGCCAATCATTTTACTCGAATAAATGCTCACATACAATTGCTAGCACTTTTAATTCAACCAGTGGAGTGAAAGATAATTGTTTTTCAGACCGGTTCAGCCAGAAAGGCTGTACTGTTGAGATGACTCCCCCCAAACTTCCCTACCGCTGAGAGAAAAAGGGGAGTAACTGGAGGTCTTTTATTAGATATGATGGCACATTTCACAGCTCCCTGACTTACAGAAACCCAATCCTGCGATTAGTCAGCGCTTTGACGTTATCTTAAGTTCCTTGTCAGAATTAATTTAGTATGGGTGGGCTGCGGTGGGGCTGTCTGTCTTTCGCGCTCCACTCCCCTAGGCTTGCCTACTGGAGTTGGGGGTTGGAGACAACAGGGGCCAAAAAAATCTTTTTTTTTTTTTTTTCTAAATAAGCCCAAGGTACAGTGAGGGCTAAAGCAGTCACCTGAGAACCAAATATCTTCTCCATCAAAGCGTCCCATTCTGTTGGGAGGAAAAGACTCAGCGGGGTTGAGTGAGCAGGCTGAAAACAAATCCTGTCTTGGCCTGGCCCCGTCAACCACTTAGTGCCCCAAGCCACCCAATACAGCAAATAATACCAGAGAGCTAATACAGCTGATATACTAACTTAACACACATGTCATGCACAGCTAAACACCAAATCCACCACATATAGCGACAAGTCTTACAAATCAGTATTGTTTACAGCACAGAGCCCTCGCTGTGTTTTACCAAGACATGCTTTATGCTATCTCAGATTGTTTTATGCATAGCCCAAAGAACCATTCAGGGGAAGTATTGATGCTACACTCTGATCAAGATTGACAGGCAAGCAGGGAGAGCCAATTGCCTCGGCAGTGTGAAACTCGAAGCCTGTCTTTAGTCTCGATGCTGACACTTCATTAGAGGTCTTTTCCTGGTGGCCCACCCTATCCGGTCCCACTGCTGCACTGTCCCATCTGATGAAAATTAATGGATTACAGCATTTCAATTTGGGGGCACCAGCTCCGTTGTCAGCCTATCTTAATCTCCTTCAATTAGGAAGCGGCTCTCAGGCAAATCTGTGACATCTGAGAACCAGGAACAGGCACAGGCACTGTGACCCACAAACAGGTTGAAGTCCGTCATGGGTGTGGGTAAGTCTTTCTTCTCCATCCCTTGGTTTCTCTTTCCTCCACTCCACTTCCGTAATTTGTTCCAGACACTGATAAGTCAGTTGGGCAGCAAGCGAGTGAGCCGCAGTTATGTGTGTGTCCGAGTATACGAGTCTGCAGCCCACCCTAGTCGAGGCAAAAGAAAAACCTTGGAACATTTTTATTTGTCTAGATGTGTCCACCCAGATAACAGGTTGTCTTCAAGTAGTCTGCCAGAAAGTTAGCTGAGGTCTGACAGAGACACTGACCAGTGGTCCCCCACAGTGAAAGGAGGATTGCCTTATTTTTAGCCCCATTCTCCATTATCTGGATGCTTTGTTCTCATAATGGTTATCCCTCTCCCATCTGCAGGAACACAAAATAACCCTTTAATGCTTAGAAAGCAGAAAAATGGCCCGGCCTTCAGTAATAAGCCTTGAATTACCTACCCAAGGGTTTTCGTTTCAAGATGTGGAATCTTCAATTATTATGTTCCCATTTAGAAGGAAGAAGGAAAGAAAAAGAGAAAAGGGGAGGGAGACACCGAGAGAGGATGAAGAAGGGATGCGTCCCCAACACTAATGGTGTGAGAGTGAGGCTTTGTTCACTAGCTACATTTAGCCCGTCCTTCATCATCTGCCCTCGGCCTCCCAACGCTACAAACGATGAAAGACCTGAAATATAGATTTCTCATTTTCACTGAATGACCCTATGTCTTACTCCTTATTAATCTAGTTGTTCTCTTTAACTCCTGCTACCAAAGACACACGCAGACCCAGCCTCAAGCATGTACACACTAACATTTACATTTATTTATTTTTTTGCATTTTTATTTGAATAATTGTTAAGAAACTTATTTTTGGTTTAAGTATGAAAAATTTGGTTGAAATATTAAAAATACCCATTATTGTATCCTTTCGTTCCTTACCATTTTTGTTGACTGCCTTTATAAATGATGTTCAAACAGGAAACAACAAAATCTTATCATAGATGGATAAGCATAAGCATTAAAAACCACATTTTAGCACTTTAACTATGAAAAAGGCCCCTGTTTGGTGCCAACAATGAATTAATCTCAATTTATAGAAAAAAAAATTCAAGATGGCTTTGATAACTCACTGATGCTAAAATTCCAACACACTCGAAGTATTTTATTTCTTTGTTTTGGCATTTCTTCATGCGAGGAACTAATGTGATGTTCAGCTGAAGTAGAAAAATATTATTGTAAATAAAGATACAAACGTCATTATAAAACCGCATTAAGTTCTACTCAAGAATACTTCAGAAAGTACTTATCTTAATTTTTGTTTTTGCATCTTAATCCTCCAGTACAATTTAAAACGCACTTTGTGTCTTGTGGTTTTGGTGTTTTTAACATGTTCTTGCGGCATTTTTTTCATGATGGAGGCTATGTATAGAGAAAATTAAGATCATAATTGCATATGTGAGTATTTCTTTATTCAAATTATTGTGAATCAGGAGCAGATGGAAAAAAAGGTATTGGAAAAAGCCTATAGGTGTGCCGTAGAATAGAATCTACAATCGTTAGGCCAGAAGCTCGCTGCTCCGCTCCATTCGAATGCATCCACTTGTATACAACTAGATCCATGTAATCCATGTATGTCTTTGTTTTCCTCGTCCGAGCTGGCATCTGGATCAAAACTGAACAGCTGGATGGCTCAGATAATGCTCAACATTTTTGTTGCACCGGTAATATTAGGTTAGGGTTGTGAGGGGCCGTAAACTTATTTGTGGTAAGCTAGCAGGAGAGCACGTACACAGATGGATGATGGGAAGGGAGCAGGCTTACTCTGCATTAACAGTCCCGCCCACAACTCAGAGGCAGATTTCTTCTGAACTTCTGCTGATATGCAGAAACTATGTCCTAGAAAACAACACTTTTTTAAAATTTTGCCTAATAAAAAAATCTATAATCATAATTAAAAGACCACGGGGATTGCTTTCCTAATAGATTGTATAAAGATGATTGGAATGGGACTTTAAGGTATAAGAATATTGTCCTCTTGTAATCCACTCACAGAAATTATTGTCTTGGATTAAAACAACTTTTCAAAAATATTGGTTAATGCCATGAAAACTGTAACCAAAAGGGGGGTTGTAGCATTTTGTGAAATAATAAGGGACAGTCAAAAATCCCAACAGGATCAGCTCTTCGTTGCTCTGACTGACCTGCTGGCATTCAGATTGAGTTTCTCCTCCGTGTCTTTCAGAAGCTGTTCATAGTCCAAATCACTGGAAGCCCCTGGAACCAGCAGCTCCACAAAGGCGTGGTCGTCAGGGAAATCCCCAGGCCATTCCATGCTGCTCTGCAAAAAGAGAGAGTTGGCCTTAAACCAGGGAAAGCACGACATCTTATGTATACTAGTTCATAGAGAAAAGCATATAACTTCTCCAATGCCAAAGCAGTATTACCAGTGTAGTGACATCAATCAACCGTGTGGTCCAGAGTGTATTATCACAGCTGTCTGTCAAGAAACACATATATTTTGTGCACCCCACACTCTAGTGGTTTATGGTAATTTGAAATTTCCTCAAACAAGGGTCTTGTTAGACGGCACAAATCAATTTCATCTGAAACTAAACAAATCTTATCATTTTAAAAGGCTGTTTCTTCCAGCCCCCCCGCCCCTTTCCCTCCGAAAAATCATTTATAGTAGGAGGGCCCCTGATCAAAATGCATTACTCCAGCCTGAAACCATTTCCACCCACAAACACTACAGTGAGTTAAGACAGAAAGGGAGGAAAAAAACAAAACAGAATAAATAAACAATGAGGTGAGATGCACCTCAGTCAAGACTTTAAATAAACAACTCATCTTTTGAGGTCTCTTCTGGAATGGAGGGCCTCCCCTCCTACCCCGTGGTGCTTAACGCTCATGCTAACAGCCAATCCCACGTCGGTGCCATGCTGCTGGGTCTCATATCAGCATTGTCATCAACGCAAGTCAAGTGGAAGGTAATGGAGAGTGTCTGTGTCAATTTGGCTTCCTCACACTCCGCCTCTCGCCCCTTCCTCGTCATCTGCTCTGATTTTAATAATCCCTGTCAAACTCCAAACAGCTCTCTGCACGCCGCTCTGCTTCTTTGCTGCTGCATACAGTCTGTGCCACTCTTCCTGACAGGGGAGACAGGAAGCTCAACATTCATTTAGCCCGCGCAAAGGGAGGCCTGTCCAACTGGACAAATATTATTTTCCTCTGCTGACAGCCTCCCCAGTTAAGCTTGTCCTTTATTACTTTTTCCTCTCATGTTCTCTCTTACTCCTTCCCCTCGTCATCACGCTCCCTCAGCGCCAAAGAGGGTCTAAACACAGTCGCTGCTGCAGATTTGCAATCCCTGGTTTAAAAACCTCATCACTGGAGTTAGATGAAGTGAACACCGCACACTGTGTGAGTTGGAGTGGTGCCTTTGATGGTTATCTTCTAAACATGACCCGACTGGAAAGATTAACAGCTGGTTTAACTGTCCACACTGGATGCCTGCTGTGTCTTCTACCCAATCTACTAAAATATATCGTTTGTTCTCTTAAGCATTTGTGTGTACGTGGCAGAGCACGTGGGCTGTGATTTACCAGACAGCACACAGGGCCTCATTAGTGCAATACTTCAAATCACTCGGTCTCCATTCTCTTGTCATTAGCTCTTTAGAAGGCAGATGTTAAAGGAGCCCTTGTGTGTTTCAAAATCCTGCAACAGGTACAACTAGGCAGGCCGCTGATTTGGTGCTAGCCATCAACTTGACCAGTTTTTAAATAAAACTCTGAGAGATGTGCACACACTCACTTACACGCACATCTCCGCCCAATCTGTCTTGCCTCTACCTGTCTATTCCAGCTAGGTTAACACACAGGCCCATTTACAGTAATGAGTTTTTCCTGAAATACTTAGCAGCATTTTCCCCAGGCTGCCACTTTAAAACCACTTGGAGCATGTCAAGTTAAAGTCAACATTATTTTAAACGGGGTACCCAACAGTCTGCTGTTAAGGCAACATAAATTAAAGAGGAAAATTGCTTAAGACTGCAAGAATTGTGAACCATCTAATGGGTACTCCAGGGGAGGCCATGGCTCCTTCACAACCACATAACCTTACATCATCTGATTTAGCTCTTTACTTAAAAAACAATCATAAAGGCAATTGTAATATGTGTTTCCTTTTATATATCTATAAATCATAACAATGAATTTTAGAAATGCATTTGCAATGCTTTTTCTTTGTTTGATAAAGTTAGTGCCAAACAATTAAAAGAAAGTCAGAACTTTCTTTCAGTCTTTCAGTCAGAGTCAGAACTAGAGTTTGCATGTTATCCCCGTGCATGCGTGGGTTTTCTCCGGGGTCTCTGGCTTCCTCTCACCGTCCAAAAACATGCTTCACGGGTTCATGGGTTACTTGAAATTGTCCCTAGATGTGAATCTAAGTGTGCATAGGTTTGTGATTTGTGGCCCTGCAGACTGGCGACCTGTCCAGGATGTCTCCTACCTACGCCCACGAGTGGCCGGGATAGGCTTTGGCATAACCCTCGACCCCGAAAGGGGCTAAACGGGTTTAGAAGATGAATTAATTAATTGATTTAGTGCCAACTGTTGAAAACTATTTTACTGAGCTGTGTAAGGTAATATTTGTGTGTCTCCATTGCCATTCATGTATTAATCTTGTGTAAAATATGATGTGCAATATGATATACAGGTTGGATTTAATCTCTGTATTTATTATTTGGCAAAAACGAGAAGTAAATGGTGATTTCTCCAGTATTCAAATTTAAAAAAAAACTTTTTTGGTGGATTTTATGAGCTGGAACCCTTACTTTGTAAGAAAAAAAAAAAAAAAAACAACATAAAAATAAACAAATACATTCTTGAAATCAATAAACAGTGGGCCCGAAATCTATGAACGTCTAAAACTGTGCATGGCATTATAAAAGTGAAATATCTTCAATGATATTCTAATTTTTTGGAAAGGGTCTGAAGATTTTATGAAATGAAAAATATTCAACTTTTTTAACATTAGTCAATAATAAAGCAACTGTTAAATATTTAAAAAGGCTAAAATGACTGCCAAAGACTATAACAACGTATCTAAAATAATGTTTTCCCTATATATTATGAATAAACTGAGGCAAGATTTAGCACAAAATGTGTTAACTTCTTTTGATTATTCTGTTTTTTTAATAGGTAGCAACTGATATTCAGTGAGTCATGTTTTACTCAGATGTACAGTTTCATAATCTACAACCTCATTGGCAAACGGCTCTATTTCAAGTAATGGAAGCAAGAAATGTAAGCAGCAAGACATTTGGAATTAATACAGATAGAGACTAAATTACTGAACACAAAAATGGCCTTTTCTCAAAACATTACAAATAGAAATAGTTTGTTTTCTTCCAGTAGCCGATTAGCCAATTAGACCGGTATACACTAATCAAATCAACATTACTGGTTATTGAGGACTGATTGAATTGTTCAGATTTTTTCCGGTAAATCAGTCCAACCTAGGGCTGCTTGACCACGTGACACCTCTTGCGCCTAACCAGAAGACGCGCACACGTCACTAATGAGCCCCAATGAAAACAACACGAGTTATGTTTAGGCTGCTCAATGACAAAACCACGGTTCACGCTAATCCCTGCTTTTAATTTCAGATCTTACCTTTTTTCTTACCCGCTAGTTGTTATTCCATGCCTTGTTAATCCATAAGAATCTTCAGTCGTGTTAAGTGGATATTTGTACGCAGCCACTGCCAGCAGTAAATATAGCTGCACAAAATGTTACAGCAACTTCTAGAACTTCTGCAATATGTTGCTGTTCGACTAAAATCTGTTATTGTGATTGAAACCGCATCCCTCCCCGTGAATTAATCACCCACCACACCAGTCTCAGTGGTAGAAAAGAACAAACACTCCCGTTATCCGGTCAGTGATTTATTTTGGTTAGTTCCGGGAACAAAAAGCGTCCGTGGCAACAACCTGGAAGTAGCTCGATGAAAACTTCCGCTCCATGGGAAATACCAACTAAAAGTAAACCAGTCGGGAAAGAAGTAAAAAAAAACACGACAATGTCCTTGTTTTATTTAGTTTACTTATACGTTGAATATAAAATTTGTGTTCAAATTTGATTTTTTTCTTAATTTCTTCCTGTAAATATTGTTTTTTGTTGTGCGAAAAAATATCGTAAGGACGAATTTCCCCCATCTTAAGTAGTTGGCTTTTCCGTGAAGCTGTGACTCTGCTTAAGCGGTGTAGTGGTTGAAAGATTCAAATAGAAATGTTCTTAAGCCAATATTATCTTTAAGTACTTTATTTGCATCTCTGTTACGGAAGTTTACCATATTGCTGGATATTTTCGCTACGACATAGTTGTCCACATCCAGCTTTAACAGCTTGTCGCCTGTGTGGCTGAGTTTTTTTGGCGCGCCATGACATGAGAAGTCATCATCAGTTGGGAATGAGGAAGGTAAAGCACTCTTTAACCACCCTTTTCAAATTCGTTAACAAATTCATACTAAATAACCCAGAAAATAATTACAATAATCCTGTAAATTTAGTGACTCCGAAGAGCTAAGTTTTTTTTTAAAGAACATGTTCGACTATTCCAAAAACGTCAGTTTGACGAAACACCCTCAGCATTTGAAAATGGTACAGTCGACATGTTTAGCACTACTAGCAGGTTAAGATTCTGTTTTACTATATCACATATTCACAAAATCTATTGGAATTGATTTCTCTTTAGCTGTTAAATCACAGGAAAAAGAACACTGATGAATGTCACTATTTTATGAGAGTGATTGAATGTGTCCACAGCAGATTTTTTGTGGGCTTTATTTGTATTTTAAATTAGAAACTACCAGTAGAATTAGATTTATTTACTTATTTTTGACTGCATACATACCAATAAGTGCATAGACTTGTCAATGTGTCTTTAGTTTCAGGTGTAAACCTGCAAGTGTATCTGTCCGTACTGTTATTTTACTTAAACCTTTTTCTCATGTTCCAACTTTCCTTGAAAACAACACTTATTGTATTTAAACATACTGTACAACAGAATTCAATTCAAGACAGTACCAGTCTTGGAGCAGAAACAATTTGTCTGAATGTCAAATGTCATTCATGCTATTGATGCATAAATAGAAATAAATGTTCAGAGAAGTCATCTGTAAAAATGTTTATGAAGTCACATAATATATGTATTACTGTATATAACACAATATGATTTCCTTTCTGAATTTCAGATACCACTTCCTGCATGGAGAAAATGGATTGAACTAGTTTTAGTTTTCAAGCTACATTCTTTGCTAATTTTTTTAAGCAAATATTTAAAAATTGACTATTCTGCTGCCCGACATGTTGAAAGAAATAATTTTGAAAATATATTGAAGTTGTCTCAATGACAGTTAACTGACACCTGTGATAATAGTGGCATGCTTGGTTCAAAGTACCCCTTCTGGTTTTTCTTGTAGTGTCAACCTATCTGTGTAACTCATGTGGACAAACAAGAAGCAGTTTACAGTGTTTTCCAACAAATGGTCGAAACCAGTTTATCTGTCATAACATCTTAAATACGTTAGGCTATATTCGGCTTATTCATTTATTTATTTACTTTCAGGATGGAAAGGTGCAAGATTTTCCAGATCTCTGGCATAAAAAACCGTGACAAGAAGAGAGTTTTGGTGAAAGGGATTCAACAGCTGGGAGGAAAATACATTGGTGGCTCTGTAAGTAGTGTTTCCAGCTCAACTCAATGTAGTTTATTTACACAGTGTATTTACAAAGTACCAATTTACACAGTGGTAAGTGGTCCTTTATAAATAAAGGTACGACTCAAAAGACAATAAACATCAAAGTGAGCTGAGTTATTTAGAGTTATCTTAATCCAGTTTAGGCCACGTCTTCCTAATAAACCCAAATTCTCTAAAGTGAATTTAAAATTTCCTGCATATGTGACTCATCAGAGTTTTGCATTCTTCCCATACTTATACTGAGAGGAAACCTCTCTAAGTGAAAGATTAAGAAGAAACGTCCAGCAGAGCTAGACTTAAGATGTGACTGGTTGAGGTCTGAAGGGACAGGAACATTTGTTTTAAGGAAAAAAATAATAGATTTGCAACTGGGATAAGGGAAAAAGGAGGAAGACAGACCAAAAAAACTTACAACATATCATAATGCAAAAAAGGCCTTAATACCAAAGAGTTACAAAGGACTATTTGTAGAAATGTATACTTTAATGGAAAGAGAATGCAGATCAAATGTGTACAACAAGAAAAATGAGAAAAACAGCCAGTGTGTCTTGACCAGTATCTTCATTTGTGTATTTATTCCTCATTTAGATATTGTTTGGGAGAATTATTTTGACATTAAAACATGTTGTTTTGTATTTTTTCCACATGAATTGTTTGAAATAAGGTTAAGGAAACATTTTTGGATTTTATGCTTCGAATTAAATTCGACTCAAATAAATATTACTATTATTTACGCATGTTTTCCTCTCATTCGATCACTTTCAATTCTAATGCAGCCATTTGTTTCCAGGTATACAAGAATGGCATCACTCATCTCATAACACCCCAGGTTTCCCCCAGTGAGAAATTTCTGGCTGCATGTGCTGCAGGTGAGTTATAATCATTGTAATGCTTGATTTTATTTTTTATTTATTCTTTTTAGCTTTTGATCAAACTAGCACCTTTTATTAAAACACCCACTTCTCTCCCACCAGGAAAGTGGGTTGTGACACTGGACTATGTTGTGGATAGTGTTAAGAATGGCTCCTGGCTGCCGGAGCGATCCTACGAAGTGGCCATTTCCACGGCCTCCTCAGCTGCCTTCTACCCCGTCAGGCAGTGGAGGGAAAAGGTGGCCACTGGCAGAATGACGGGGGCTTTCCAAGGCTGGAGAGTACTCCTTATGGTTCAAGAGCCCCGCAAAAGAGCCATGTTCAAACGGTGATTTCTGTCTCAACTGGCTTATCATGTGAATACATTAGAAAGCAAAATGATGAAAATGCTGTTCGTTATTCACATACAGGCTGTTGATGGCAGGCAAGGCAGAGGTGTACAAATACCCTCCCCCCTCCTACATCTCCATCACTCATGTCATGGCAAAACCTGTCACGGATAACTCAAAATCCCACAATGCCCCTTGCTACCCAGTCAGTTATATAGTCCAACACCTTTTTCAGGTAAGTGATTCTCTTTAATGTAAACCAAAAAAGTCAAATTATTGGGGGGGAAAAAACAATTCAGAAAATGAAAGTTGTATTTATTAATTGTTGAAAATCATCTTTAGTAATCTTCAAGCATAACTCTTAATTTTCTAACACCAGTAGTTAATTTAAGGCAGAGACTGAATATGAGACTGGATTGAGTAACCCCTCTCCATTCGCATTTCAAACAGGAAGTACCTGCTGGTTCCAAGAAGCCAAACTCCCATAGACATAGACTAGAGAAATAAACAGCTATTACTCAGTCATTCTATTTGCCAGAAGAACCATTCTTGCCACCTTTTTTAAGTCTTGCTAATCCAAATTTCTTTCTGTTCTAAATGTTATTCAAGCTATAAACTGGCCAATCAGATGCCTTAGTAAAAGTCGGTGGTCCCACGTTAAATGTTCATAACGTTTGATTGACAGATTCTCCCGAGCCCGCTTTCAAACAATCCGACTCCTGATTGGCGAGATTGGTTGCCATAGAAATGTTGACTCAGACCAATCACGGCTAACTGACCATTTGGAGACATTCATATCATGAAAATTTCACTTTAGTATGTTGGAGTTGGAAGTAAGTCATTTTCTATGGATGACGTCACACTTGGTCCAGTACTCATATACAGTAAAAGGCTTAAAGATAGTTAATGACATTCAATTGAAGTGGTTCTTACATAAAACAGCCTAAAATCATGAAATAATTACCAAGAGAAGTTTGAATTGGGGCGGTTTGCGGCCGAGTGTGAAGCGGCTGGGATGGGGGTCAGCACCGCTAAATCTGAGGCCATGGTTCTCGACCGGAGAAAGGTAGTTTCCCATGTCTCGGTGGGTGGAGTGTTCTTCCCCAGGTGGAGGAGTTTAAATACCTTGGGGTCTTGTTCACGAGTGAAGCAAGACCAGAGCGTGAGATTGACAGGCGGATTGGAGCAGCGACCGTAGTTATGCGGTCGCTGTATCGGCCCGTACTTGTGGTGAAGAGAGAGCTGAGCCAAAAAGCAAAGCTCTCAATTTAACAGTCGATCTTCGTTCCAACACTCACCTATGGGTCATGACCGAAAGAACAAGGTCCTGAATACAAGCGGCTGAAATGAGCTTCCTCCGCAGGGTGGCTGGGCGCTCCCTTAGAGATAGGGTGAGAAGCTCGGTCACCCGCGGAGAGCTCGGAGTAGAACCGCTTCTCCTCCACATCGAAAGAAGCCAGTTGAGGTGGCTCGGGCATCTAGTCCGGATGCCTCCTGGACGCCTCCCTGGAGAGGTGTTCCGGGCATGTCCCACTGGGCATGACCCAGGACACGCTGAAGAGACTTTGTCTGGCGGCTGGCATGGGAACGCCTCAGGGTCCCCCAAGAGGAACAGGAGGCCGGGGCAAGGGAAGTCTGGGCATCTCTTCTTGGAGTGCTGCCCCGCAACCCAGTCAAGGATAAGCGGAGGAAGATGGATGTTTGAATTGTATTCAGAAATGTTTTTGCTATATGATAACAGAATAATAAAACCCAGAGAATGGTGCTACTAAATGAATTCTCTCTTTGCCTTTAAGTTTTAGTACAAAACAAGTCTGGCGATGTTAGATGTCAAATATTTTAAAAGCCAGATGAGATCAATCAAAAATGAATTTTCATTTTAAAGCTCTTTTGGTTCTGATTGTCTGATTCATGCAGCTAAACCGTTTGTATCAAATATTAGTTTTACATGTGTTGTTATTGTTTTAAAATCTCTTTTCTGTTCCTTTGCTTCTATTCTGACAGGGCAGTCATTTGGATGTAAATTTCAACATAATGAAAAGCAGTTACTTCGATTTCGACCTCTCTAATTTGGAGATGGAGCTCAAGAGCTTTGTGATCAAGAAGGAGGTGTGTGCCTGCCTTAAATTTTGTTTGTTTATTTGTTTTAGAAGAAAAGAATACAGCTTAGAAGAAAAATCCTCACCACATAGAGCACTATTTTGTGCGTTTGCCATTTTGAAGAGCAGTCCGAATCTACAATTCCAAAATCGAGTGCTCTAGATATTTCCCAGAAGTCTGCAAAAAACCAGTGTACATCGATGCTCTCTAGATTAGCAAATATAGACCACAATGCATTGCGTTTAATCAATTTTTACAAAAAGGTTTTTATCTAAATGTTTTGATTTCCTTTTACAAACAATCACCGTTTTCATCTCCTGAACACATAAAACAATCAACTTGATTAGATTTTCACTTTGAAAAATCAGTGATGTCATATTCAACGTTTAAAAAAGTAGTGAGCATGGTGTCCGAATTGCTTTTAAAATCCTGGGCACTAGATAGTCCTGCACTATATACCGGTAGTTTTTTAGTAGTTTGGGATGAGGGTGGGAATTCTGACATAGCCTTAGGCATTTAACAGAAGTTGAATAAGTTAAATTACTTTTGTGTTCCTGTCCTGCAGGGCCGGCCAAGATTCTGCTTCCTTGAATTTCTGGGTTACCATGACCCTTATCGTACCCATTCCCAGGTAGACACGCATACAGATCAACTCCTAACCACGATCAGTATAACACACACTGCTACAAGATAACCATGTGTTTCATCAAGACGATAAGGTCATTCCATTTTCTTAATGTCATACATTTCAATGAAAAGTGATGTGAAGAGCAAGGGCGCATCAAATCGAGGTCAAATATTTAACCAGCACTCTCAGTTGATCTGAGAGCTTTGATTGGCAGACCCATTAACAGTAGTCTCCCCTGTCCTGTCCATACCTTACCCAAGTGAGTGTCTGTCAGATTCCTATTAGTGCTGCTCTTGTATTTTCAGCCAGTGCTTTTAGACTCCATATGCCATTTGCCAATTTGTGACAGTCGGACATAACCCCTAAGAACTTTGGAGGGCTTTTCAGTCCTTATTTCTATTAGCCTCTACCTTCCCTTCACGCTATTTGTCTCTTTGAGTGCCATGCTTCTTCTCCCTTTTAATGAAGCTTTTCTTTTTATCTTTTGTAATTTGCAAATGTCCTGTTATCCTTCTAGGCCACAGCAACAGACTTCAGCAATGTTGGCAGCATGATAGAGTGCGGCCTCTTCGCTGAGGCCTTGGACTCAATCAAAAGTGCAGTGTATCCAGGGCTTCCGCCACCAGCAACGTATCTGATCTCCTTCCTCCAATATGCCCAGCAGGTTGGACCTGAAATAGCACACAGCTGCGTGTTGTTTTCATTATCACTTTATCCGTCAGTCACATCAGTGTGGAGGACACGTGGAACATTTTTTTGACAATTCTTTTGAACATTTGGTTATGAACGCAGTGATTTCTAAAGATCCTGATGCATTGTTTCAAGTAGGTGGAACTCTTGACTTCTAAACATTGAAACTGCTTTGGAATCAGTGAAGCGGAGAGGGTGTCATTTAAGGCTAGATAAAACCAGCTGATCTCTTTTCTTAGAAAACAAACGTGTTAAAAGTTACATTGTAGGGTTTTCTTAAGGTCAACGTGAAAAACAACTTTAGGACAAATCTTTTTGAAAGGATCTGTGATCAAGTGCCATTGTTATGGTGCATTATCCATTTTTGATTGATTGATTCACTTTTGAGGATAAGATGTCACAAATAACCTTGTATATTTTGATACATTCATGAGTTTATGGTCAATTCAAAGGCTGCTCTGTATAATTATCCCTCCACCTACATGTTTTTTTTTTTTTGGCACTGGAAGCCACCTTTCCAGATCCTCTACATTGCACATAAATGTATGACCTTGGATGTTCACAGTGGTGTCAACAAGAGATGACACTTTTTTCATCTGCATTGACATTTGACACATTTCCTTTGCATTTATATGCCATAAACTCAACTCACTTGTACATTATGTTACAGGGCAATGCCACACAAGCCTTCCTGAGATCTTTACATCAGTTTTTGAGTGTCCTGCTCATTACCAACCCGCCATGGCTGGCTCTTAGTACAGGGAAAAAATATTACATTCAAGTGCTGCAGTGTCCACAGTGTAAGAATGGCTTGTGGCCTTTTTTAGAGACAGCCATCAGGTAAACTACAAGTCCCATGAAATGTCTTATAAAATGCTATCACATTATTAATGAACAAAGTGATGTTTTGGTTCATATCTACAAATACGTGTGATCTTTTAGGTATTGCCTGTTCGACAGTGCCACTTGTCACCCCCTCCCTGGACCTGGGCTGCCAACTCTAATACATTTCAACCGTGACATTCTGGCACTTTGTCTGAAGATTTTCCAAGGGGAACTCCACTGTATTACAAGCAGGTAACAACTCCAAAGGCCCTTTTCTCATTTTCTTTTATTGTATTTTCAGCATCACAAGGCACACTGTATTATAAGGCGTAAAAAAGGTAACAGAAGCAAAACAGTGAGTTTAGTTGAACTTTATTCCACTATTTAGCAATCCACTCGCATCAATCCTCTCCAACAAGCCCCACAAAGTTCTATTCTTTGATGTCCGACTTTAATAATTTCGCAATTTCTGATCAAATGTACTGCGTTCCCTCTCATTGCCCTGTAGTTGTTCAGCAATGATGCCAGCTTTGTCAAAAGCTCAGACAACAGTTACAGCAGATACTTTAGCCCATGCGACCACAATCCATTAAGGCGCCGCCTCCCAGTCTTAGTAAGTGTGTGTGCGCCATCTGTCATCCATCGCTTCCACGAACAAAGATGCACACCCTAGACTTCTTTTCTTCCAGTAACTCCGGGAACCTTATTTTAAGGCCTGAAGGGGACCTGACGGAGTTTGATCACACACTAAGTCAGCATGACTAAATCCGAGTGACTTGCGCAGTCACGTGCAGCAAACGTACTAGAAAACTATCTGCGTAAACTTTGACTGGATCTTTGTGCAAGAGGGGAGCGGGGACTTCCAGGAAAGCTCAAAATCAGACGCGTGCTCCAATGTAGTTGCATGGGAGGGGGAAAGGCTGTCCACTTCTGGACATGACTTAATAACACAATAATCTCCGGGACTAACAGACAATGGAATGCTGTCAGACAAATCGTGCCCATATTTTCAGGACTGCACATTCGTAATGGTGCAGGGTGTGCCGATCTTTATGTTTAGGTAGCACTAAGGAGAGTTTCTGCAGTACCTTGAACTTTACCTCTGAACACATTGTTTCTTGGAGCAGGGCTATACCCCTTTTACGAGTAACGCAAGACAAACTGCCTTATAGTTCGTAAAGTACGGTATTTTTTATTTTTGTGGTCATCCTAACCTGTCAAAAAAGATCTATTCTAACAAATATATGGATTTCATCTGATGATGGATTCTTACTTCCCTTCACAACATTTATTTTTGCCTCAAGGGTCATTCCACTATAAATGTCACTAATGGAGGTTGTCAGTAATTATTTTTCTTACCTTTCTTTTATGTACCTTTCTGTCCGTCAGAGGTTTCCTACAGGGAACACGAGCGTCCCCTTCTTTATCATCGTCGTCATCAAGCTCCTTGTTGTACAGAACCTTCTGGACTGTGTGGGAGCGCTCGACGTTACTGTCCCATGCTGTGAAACAACTTGCTCAGCTCTTAATCCAGGCTGCAATGGTGGTAAATGGTTTATTTTTTCTTGTTGGTTAAGGAAAATATAGCTAAATCACTTAAAATTTGGTTTCTTCAAAGACCCACTCCGACGAAAACCGTGGTTTTGGTGTGTTTTTTAACACGTTCTTGTGGCATTTTTCTGATGATAGAGGACATTTATAAAAAAATTAAGCTTGTAATTGCCATTCTGGGTATTTCTTCATTCAAATCGTTGGGAATCAGGAGCAGCAGAAAAAAAGCTGTTTAAAGAGGTTGTAGCTGTGATGTAGAAAATTCTATGAAGCAAACCCCAACCCCAATTTCTAAAGAAGTACTGCCACTCTGCTGAAACTATGTCCTGGAAAATGACAGTGTTTTTAAATTGTTTTTTTTTTTTTCAATTTAAAAATAGCATAATCATATTTAAAAGACCACTAGGAATACTTTTAAAGTAGGTCAAAAGGTGATCAGAGTGGGACTTTAAGCTTGTAAAACGTAGCTTTTCAGGTTTACCGAATCCACAGTGCCATGTTGTTTACTCTAATTAAAGGACTATGCTGAGAGAGACGAGAACCTGCATTTGGCAGACATCCTGTTGGACCTGCTCTCTGTGTTGGTAGAGTTCTGGTACCAGCAACACTTCAAACTGAACCAGATTCTGGTGGACAAAGGTTTCAAAGACCTGTCGGAACACCTTGTCATTATTACCCAGGGTATGTAAAAACAACACAAAGTTTCAAAAGTGATTGAATCCATTGTTGATATGGGACTTAACCCTTGTGCTATCCTAGGCACATTAACATGATTGTGGGGTCATCTAGACCCCACAAGACAGTGTGCTAAACTTTTTTTCTTCAATGATATGTGATCTTCACTGGAATCCTCTTCACCTTTATCCACCTTTGTTCTGTTAGGATCGGGTCATCTGGACCCCATAGGATAGCACAAGGGTTAAGAAAACTCTGCAAACGTTTGTTAGTGTTTGTGATTGTTTGTTTATTAAAACGTAATTTCTGACTGAATGCTATCCTGCGTATTTCCTCTGCAGATGTGTCTCCATCTGTTTTAATTGAGTTGGTGGCCAGAGTTCACTCATCCAGGTTTCGTCTGGTGATGGCCGATGCCATGTTCCGGAATCTCTGCTGCAGAAGCGGCTGCACTCTGGGAGACGAACCTCTTTCTCTTAAGAAGATGGTGGGCCTTCTTCCTGTTTGTTTTTTTCTATAATGTATTTAAATACATGATTAGTATTAGGTTTATTAGTGACCGACAAAAAATATTCAGAGATATTGGCAGATTATTTCTGTCTGTCTACAGTAAATGCTGGTAAAAGCCTTTACTTTCTTAAATTATCAAAATTGTGCTTTAATTGGATCAAAACACCACTGATATTTAAAATATATATATTCTGTGCCTTAAAAAGAAACACCCAGAAAAATTCATAGGTTGTAATTATTTTGTTCCCATCACTGAACATCCTTTTTATAATGACATATCACAGAGATGTTCTGCATTAATTAATAAGCCAGTTGAAATATAAACTCTAATGCTCATTCCTATAATAACTATTATATCTTCATTTCCTTTGGGGAATTAGTTAAAATCCTTTCAAAAAATAAAAGTTGAATGAAAAAGTAAATAAAAGTTAAAAGTTAGGTAGTCAAATCAATAAAACAACAGGGGTGCCCAAATTTACGCACCTGCCTATTTTTGTTAAAGTAATTATAGCACAGTTTCTTTAAACCCAATAAACTTCATTTCACTTCTCAAATATCACTGTGTTCATCTGCTATATGATATATTTAACTGAAATTGATGATCCAAACAACCAATAATTTATGAAGAAAAATCTTGAAAATTGTCAGGGGTGCCCAAACTTTCTCATACCACTGTATTTCCATGTGAACTTACCAGCCTCTGTCTAATCTTGTGAATTCCTGCGTGACTTCTGACAGGTGCTTTCCTACCTGCCTGCTCTGGGAAGTTTAGCTCAGACTCCCTGCAGTGCACCCCCGAGGACTGGACCCACTTCATACAGCTGTGCGGGTGGGGGAAACAGCTGCAGGTCAGTTACACACAGCTGTTCGTCCGTCCATGACTGTTCACTGGTGTATCATCAGATCATCCCAGAGCACATCAGGCAAAGTGTTCATGCAGATGACGTGCAAATATCAGCGTGATGCTCCTCCACTTTTTAAATCACATGAAACCTATTTCTGACCTGATTAGGTAAAAAAATGTTGCATTGCAGGAAACAGGTTGTTGGGCAGATTTTAATAAAACTACAAGATTTATACTTCTAGATTTGATTTAAAAAAAAAATTCTCATAATAGATTTGATCAAAAACGGTTGTTGATAAACTGACCATAGCTTGATGTATGAGTCATTAATATACCATAGGTTGTATATTTCTTATCCAAGTGCATAATGCTCTGTGACTTCCAGCCCCACCACTTGTTATTTCTTAAAACAACCAAGCTCATCAGCCAGCTGTGGTTCTTTTAAGTTCTAACCTAAATTTTTTAGAATAGATGGTCATGTCTGAAACACAAAAAGTGTTGGGATTCAACGTTAAAAAAAGATAAACTCCTGGCTGGAGGAGTGTATGCAGGCGAGGAGCAGAGGTGGATGAATGAATGGTGAGTGGGGACTGAGATTTAGCCAAAGACGGACAAGTTGAGTTCAGACAGAGCAGGAGGAGCTGGCATGTGATGGGTCATGCCTGGGTCTGATCCGGTCGGTGTGCTGGCAGATAGTAGGGGTGCACAAGGAGGTTAAGCCCCTCCCTGCAACAGCACAGACAAGCTACAGAGTCTGAATTTGGACAGGGAGACGACACACAGATGAGGATATCACATCAGACTCTTGTGTCTTCCAATACAACCATCAGCTCTAAACCCTCACCCTCCCTTCTGCACTTCTCTTGATCTACGCTTGCATAATAAATCGGTCTCTTAATGCAATCACGCACTTGCTCTCCCTCCTCATAGCCCATTTCAGACATCTGCTCCTCCACCAGCAGGTAGTTGGCCTGAAGACAGGCTGGAGTCACCAGGGAACAGGTTCATGTAAAGGCCATTGGTTCATGGACTGACCAAATCCTCTCATCTCTCCAACACGGCTCAATTTTTTTTTCTTTTTCTTTTAGCTTTCTCACACGTTTAAAAAGCGCTAGCTCATTTTGACAGAGACATAAGCATAAGGGAGTTGCGATAAAAAAAGGAGGAAAAAAAAGTCTGTGCAGATTTTAAAAAACGATCCAATGGGTGTGTGAAGTCCCTGACCCTGAAAGAAACTGTACAAATAGAAAACAAAAGTGTGATAGAAACAGAAGCCAAAGAAAAGCTTTTTTTCTTCATTCATGGATGAATTCGACCTATTATTGATTCTGATACTTAAACTCATTTACCTATACACATCTTATTGTGACACATTTTAGACTGATGCCCCTATTTATGTCAAAACATTCCTATTAAATCTCATCACTGTATAGCAGCTATAGCCACTGTGACTTATTAAGTTAACATATTTGAATAAAGTCTATATTTCTTTGATGATTCATCAGAAATTTCCCAAAAAATACCCAAGTTTATCTAAAAGAAAAAATACGATTTAATGAGGGCAGAATTGGTGCTAAAGAGGATAAATGTTCCGAAAAGATCCAGGTAGTGATGCATCTTGACTGGCATTTTATTTTTCTAATTTATTTTTTCGGCCATGGAGGTGTTGCTACTATATGTGAGCGATGACAAATGTTATTTTTGGTATCCAACTGACATAGGGCACGTGTCCAAGCTGGATCAAGCTGACATAGTGGCTGATTGACCGACTGTTTAGATGACCATTTAACTTACCGGCTGGCTGCTGGGCCGCCAAGTGCTGTCAACAGAAGGGAGACTGTAATTAAAGTGAAGTTTTATTCCCCCCTCTCAGCTAGCTCTGTGAGTTTATCCATTGCTGTTTTCTTTTAATAATGCTGGACATAATTTGTTTTGACTTGTGACTTTGTCTAAGAAAAGAGATTTGATGACATTTGCTTAGTATAACTTTTTATTAAAACCAAGCCTTTTCAGATTCCAGTTTACCGGTACCAGTAATTTTCTCATCAATGTTAAAAAACCTGTCTATTAAAAGAAAAAGTAAATAAAAACTGAATTGAATTTTGCTGGATTACATTTATTTTTTTATTTTTTTTATTTTTTTTTACAAAGGAGAGGTGTAAAACTGGCTCGCCTGCACACAGTTTTCATTGAAAGTGGACTGCTTTGATGAATCCACACAAGTTTCTTTAGTGTCCACCTCTGAGGGTGCTGCACCTGTGCAAGACTTTAATTATGACTGCACGCTGACCGCCTTAAATTGATTCTAGAGTCAAATGAGCCCAGTGCTTATACAGACCTCAGTGCTGCCAGCCTGTGTGGACAGAGGACACTTGGTTGAAGTGGCTTGAGGTGACAAATGGTACGGCCTCATCATAGGCAGCATTATGGATTCCCTCTCGCGCACACATTGCTTGTCTCATCTCATCTCAGCCTTGTCCTTGCTAATAACAAGCAGCGTGACAGGACGTGTGTTACCTCCTCACCGCTGGAAGCTTCTTCCTGGCTTCTGAACAAGCCAATTACTAAGGAACAAGGCTCTTCCCTGTAATACGGATGGCATTCCACTTCAGCGCGACGCACACACACGTGCACAGACGTATACACACAAGACACCTGTCAGGCTTCATGCGGGGCAGATTCTCCAAACCCACACGCACAACTGGTGACAGCCCACAGCTATTAGCACGCTATTACTTTGAAGAGGCTTTCACTTTCTTTTAGCAGTTATTCCTCCTAATGTGCTTGCTCACATTGAATTCTTTGTCTCTGTGTTTAAGGCGTTGAGAGGGAGGAAAAGTGCTTTGGAGAGGGAAATAAAGCTGGAGATGTGGGAATTGTGTGGCCGACACAGTGGGGGTTTGACTGATATTGTCAGGTTTCATATAAGACGATGATACCACTCCAAGAGGGATTAATTTGCTAATAGTACGTTACACACTTTCTGTACCTATGGGTCTCATTTCTGTCCTGCAATGCTTGTCAGTCAGTGAAATGGGGGGGGGCTTGCTTAGGCAAATGGTGGGTAATAAATGATGTCTTGTACCACCCCTGAAACCCTGCTCTTTCTCCCCCACACAGGAACCAGGACTCCTTGGGGAAAGAAACAAGCACAGAGAAAGAGAACATCCCCAAAGGCTTGCACAGAGTCAACGCAGCAGGTAACACAAGTATTCGTATGCAAACCACAGCTTGACAACATGGCTTCACGTTTGCAGACTTTTAATGGACTAATGCACTGCAGCCGGCCATCTTTGAAAAGAAACTTAAAGGCATGGCCATCCTTTTCACTTAAAAACCCAGTCAAATGTCCATGTTCTTATAGCATTCGTCTAATGATGGGGGACATATATAAAGAAAATTTGAATTAAAACTGGATTTCTGAGTATTTCTGTATTCAAATTGTTGTGAACCAGGAGCAGAATAAACTGCTGTTTGAAAATTCTTGTAGTTATGTAAAAATCTACAATCGATTGGCCGCAAGCTCCCTACATTCCTCAATTCGGATGCATCCAATTGCAGGCAAATAGATTCATGTACGTTTTTGTTTTCCTAGCGGGAGAAAGTGTAAACAAATGGATAATGGGAAATAAAGGCAGGCTTACTCTGCACCACCCGGCCTACCCACAACTCAGAGGCAAATTTCTAATGAACTTCTGATGCTCTGCTGATACTATGTCCTAAAAAAAAACTTTTTTTTTTCTATTTTGCATTAAAAACGACATAATCATAACTGAAAGAGCCCAGGGAATGTTTTTAGAATAGATTCACGGTTGATTGGCATGGGACTTTAAATTAAGATGTATGGACAGAGTGATTGACTTATGTCCGTCTTTTCCCACATCCAGCCGGCTTAAAGCCAAACTTGACCTCATATTCAGAACTCCTGTTTGTGCTGGAGTTCAACTGGATTGCCCCTTTTGTGTCACTGCTCCTATACTTTCTATATATGTCGCTTTGTTTTCTTTCTATGTTATATTCTCCACTATTTTGATAGAAATGGATAAGTGTCACAGAGGGACGTAATAGCTTTCTCACAGAAGACTCCCAACGACTGTTGGTACGCAAAGTGCGCCTTAGATCCCCATTTTAGGGATATTAAAGGCTGCAATTAGGGTAGTAATGCAAATATGCAGTGGCTACAATGATGGAACTTCTAGCAATTACTGGCATTGCACTCTGTGTGAACTCTCTAAAGTGTCAGAGCTCATGTCTCCCTCTCTACCTGATCAGAAAGGCCGCTGCAAAGGAGGGATGGGGTGGGGGGTAAAGGAGAGCAACAAAAGGAGGGAGGGCTGAGGCAGGAGACTCAAGGCTGTTGGCATGTGTTGTTTTTCTACTACGTGATCTCTATACCGATGCACTTGGTATTAATTTTTAATGAACCGCTGGCACAGCATCCTCCCCTCTCACAGTCTCATCCGTTCCCCTCTCATTCCCCCTTTTGCCCTTTTTATTTTTTTCTCCTCTTACAGCTCTTTCACCCACATCTATAGGCTTGCTTCCCTGTATTCTGCACACTTTTGCTTTAGAGCATCTCTCTTGCCTTGTTGAACCTTTGTATCTTTGTCACAGTTGCTGAGAGGGATTTAGGGATTTGGGAGCAACTTCTCTTTTTCTAGTTCTACATCTTCTTCTTGAAGCTCCGTGCCAATATCAATTTTAATGAGGCCAAATATGCTGTGTGTGGAGTGTCAAACACGAATTGCTGAGTTTCATTCTTTGCTTCTTATTTGTATTGTTCACCAAGAGGGTAAAGCATACATCGAAAAAATCAACATTTTGAAACACTTAAAAAAAAAAGCTTTTCCTATCAATAAAAGGATGGGAAGTTTTTGAGATTTTCAAAATAAATCTGATGAACTTCTTACTAATTGATACTAACAACAGTGAGTAAGGGCATATACTTGTACAGCGCCTTTCTACTTTGCTTTATAGTCCAAAGCGCTTTACAGTCACAGTTCCATTCACTCATGCACACACACATTCACACACTGATGGCACCTCCACTGCTTAACGCTGGCACCAACCTATAACCTATATAAGTAGCAATTGTTCAGTGTCTTGCCCAAGGGCACTTAGGCAGACAGGGGGGAAACAGATCAGAAGTCAACTGTTCTACCCCTGGACCACAGACACAAACAAGTCAGTAGCATATGAAGGAAGGGACAGACTTTTATATAAGGTAATTTCCGGACTATAGAGCGCACCTGATTATAAGCCGCACCCATTTCATTTTAAAGGATATACCATTTTGTCCATACATAAACCGCACCTGTCTATAAGCCGCATGTGCCCACATTGAAACATGTGTTGTAGAATGAGGATGTGTATGTGCTGAAACGGGGCGCATGTGTAAGAAAGAGGAGGGAGCGCGTGCAGCAGAAGGAGGGGAGAGCGCATGCAGCGCAAGAGGGAGCGAGAGCACGCAGCGGAAGTGTGTTAGGGGTGCGCGTTCATGTTTGATACACAGAATGAAGGAGAACTGTAATAAAAGAAGGTTTCCCCCAGAAGAACGGTGAATGATTCTTTATTAACCCGCTCTGGAGGCTCTGAGGGTCCAAACGGTTGAAGTGAACCCCGAAGGAAGATCCCCGCCTTCGGCCCGCCTTCGGCCCCGGAGAGGATCTCCCCTGCATTTTCCGACCACTGTCAGAAAGAAAAAAAGTAATCGCAGGAAAGGTTCAACACATGATATATTTACAAAGAAAGACAGTACACAGAAAAAGTTTTCAAGTTTTTCTTTCCATCAGTATATGTGACGCAGCAGTAACACAGCAGCAATATGGTAGTAACAGCACTAACAGGGCTAACCTGTAAAAGTCACAGCAAAACAAAAAAGACACTGAGAGGCGCAGCGCGCTTCTCTGCGCAGTCCAAACTTTTTATAAATCAACTTAACATGTCACAACACCAAAATAAGCTAGAGAAAATCCAAGTGAATTTCTTCTTTTGCTATTTTAAAATATTTTTTTTTCACATTTTTAAGCTTGAAATTATACTACATCTGTCATATGTAGTACACATGTTCAAGTCTGTCCCTCCTTACCCACAAATAAGTGAATTCTGTCTTTCTTTATTCCAGACAAGTATAAATTTAATGAATGAATAAATGAATGTATCTTTATTTATATAGCACTGGACAGTACAAAGGTGCTAAAGTACTATACAATAAAAAAAGAAAAAAAGTTTGAAATTCTGCAACTAAAAAAAAACAGCATACAATTGCACTAGCCAATAAAATACATAAAAAAACAGATAAGAATTAAATAAAATGAGTTAGAGAAAATCAGATGCCACCAACTACTGAGTATTAAAAACCATTTTAAAATAGTAAGTCTTCAATTCATGTTTAAAGCTGTTAGGTCTGATATCATGTACAGCTCTGGAAGAATATTATTCCATAACTGGGGGCCAACCATAGGAAATGCACATTCACCCCAGTGTTTCTGTCATGAAGCAGTTATTGTTTGGCAGATGGAATTTTTTATACATAATTTTTTTAACTAACATTGCACTCCTTAGATAGTTTTCCTCTTATTACTAATCCTTTTAATTATTTTTGTGAAGAAACCCCAATGCCATTTGTTTACAGGTAACTTTTTTTGTTTTGTTTTTTAAAGAAAGAAAAACACTGCATTTTGATAGAGTTTGCGTTCCTCTTTAATGCTTTTAGATGATTCCTTTGAGGTTCTGCTGGGTTTTCCTCTCCTGATTCTGACAGTCCAAATGTTTTTTCTCCAAATTTTTCCAGATCAGTGGAATTTTTAAATGACTGTTACTCACTTTCAGGCTGTAAAGTCATTTTAGGTACAATAAAAGCTGCAGTATCCTTGACTTCAGGGAATTCTCCTGCTGCCATTTGCTTTTAGAGCCAACAACAGTAGTAGTCTTCAAACAAGTTTAAATATATCCAATAACTGCCTACACAGAACCTTCCTAACACATTCTTCACAAATAGCATTGTTACTGGCTTCCAGCAGCTTTTTGGTCCAGGGATCAGCGAGCCAAGCAGCACTTTACACTATTGTAGCAAGCAGACTGAGTGATATAAAGAGCAACACATACACTTAACTTTTCTATTAAAGTGTGAAATGGGGGATTTATAGAAAAGGACAGGCGGATTTATCCTTTCCGTGCTTGTAAATGCTGAGCATGCAATTACCCCTATAATAGAGGCGTTGTGTCCAAATTGGAGCCATTTAAGTGATTTAACAGTGCATGGATTGGCTGTGGCATTTGCAAGGATGTGTACACATGGGGTGTAGTGGAATAGCTGTTTAATCACAGCGTTTTTAGCACTCGGTAATAGCAGAGCAGCCCATGAAGAACACTGACGTGCCACACGGTACAGCTCAGTCATTAGGGGCTGCAGTTTGGACTCGACTCTACCTTCTGCAGGAGCCAAGAGACTCTACCTCCTTTGGGTGTTTTTAACATTTCAATTGAAAAATATTACTTTGCTTCACTGATTATTCTAAATACATATGTCTTTATATGCAAAACAAGTGCATATATACAGCGGAAGGCTGTTTTGGTTATTTTATTTTAGGAATGAATTGGTAAAACCAATGATTGTTGATAGACCACCAATTAATATATGCAGGCTTATCTCAAAATGAGATATTAAATCATGTCTTCCATGTTTCATTCAATTGCTTTTTGAGCTTGTTTGTCAACTTTGTATTTTTTTTCAAAAACTTTTGGAATTTCACATATATGCCACCAAATGCAGTTTTTATAGTTTCTACCAGATAATGTCTTTTACCACCATATCAGCAAATATTAACAGCTTACTGGATTAGGTCACTTAAATGTTACGTTTTTTTATCTTAAATATACTTAACCATCTGACCTCAAGCATTATCCAGAACAGCAGAGGCCACATAATTTATGTTTTATACATCCAGAGTAGTCTTAATTTAGTGAATATGCTTTTAAAACGGATTTCTAAAGCTTTTGATACAAACCAAATATCCATTTAGTGGCAAAACCAAACCTAATGTGTTAATCATTATTACATGTAAGTACAATAAATCACCAGTGTAGATGTTGGAACACTGACATTTTCTTTTAAGTTGTCCAAGTACCAAGTAATTCAAATGAGCAATAGTTGTTATAATGGCCGGTGCACAACACTATGACTGAAAAGATTTAAGGTGTTTCTATGGGCCATTTCAAGTCCAGACCTCAGCTGAAACTAAACTGATGAGCAGGAACCTTCAGAGGTCTGTGCATTCACGAATCTTTGCAATGAAGGGAAATAAACTTAGTAGCACGCTGGACTGACATTCTTCATAAATGGTTCAATTGACTGATAATGCTGTCTAACCCTGCAAACACTTTTAATATAAACCAACCTTTATTCTAAAAGCAATAGAGTGGTTAAAAAAAAACAAATGGTGAGTTTTGGCCTGGTCATTAAAACTTTGAGGATGATTTCTACAGGAGCATGATTGACATCCAGTTGGAAAAAAAAAACGTATGCATGAACCATTGACTATAGATGAGACTGGGACTGAGTGAGTGTGACATCACCCACAGAAAATGACTTGCTTCATGCTCCAATGAAATGAAGTCAATTCAGTCACTTTTTTTTGCCATGTTAGATCCAGAGGACATCAGTAAGTAGTGATTGATTCGATTGGTCCCAAGTCATCGTTTCTATGGCAGTCACTCTTGCTAATTTGGAGTTGGCTTGTTGGAAGCCCCCCCCCCCCTAACATTTGAAGGAGAATCTGTCAAATCAATCTGTCTAATAAGTATTACCATTTTCTGAAAACCATTTATGAATCCACTGTTTTGATGATGATACCTTAAAAGGATTATTAAAAAAATGCTTTAATAAATGTTTCTGGAAGTGACTATTTGCATGTAATTAAGACCATGCTAGGGTTAGGTTAGGGTTAAAGTACATGTGGGCACTGCAGCATTGTGCAGATAACGTGAGTCCAACACGAATTTCTAGCAGTTTTTGTGCTTCGTAAATATGTGTGAATAACATAATTTTTCGCATTGACTTCTAGGAAATGATTTTGGAATTGTAGATTTGGAAATAAATGTATATCATTCACTAATTATTGAAGGAATCGGACACAACCTATGAGATTTTGGCTTTTTGGATCCTATGGGTGCCTCCTATTTGCCACGTGACGGTGAAGAGGTCACTCAGTCCAGCTCTTGTATACAATCAATGGTATGAACTGATAGTGTTGGCGCTTCAAATCTGTGCATCTCCATTTATATGGCATTGTGAAAGATAACTTAAACAGAGTTGCAGGTTTTTCCCTTTCATTACTTACTGGTAGGTGACATCTTGAAAGATCTTTGATGTCTTCAAAGACTGAGGAAAAGGAGATTCTTCCAAATGATTTGGATCTACCAGTCTCAACATTTTACCATTATTCTTTGAAACACTTTTACCTTTTCTGCCTCCTCTTTCTTTGAATCCCACTGTTTCCTCCCTCCCCCCTTTCACCGTGCTTTTTCTTTTTGCCCCGGTCTTTGCTCCATGTGCATTGGAGTGGAGCCCCTGTACAGGCGTGGCATCCTGGGGAGAACCAGTAAAGCATTTATTACAGGCTTTGCAGTTCTGCTTTATGCTGGCAAGTGCAGAGCCACTCATGCTTGGCCTTTAACTTCCCTCTGAAGTTCAGCCATACATGAAAGGAGGGTCTCTGGCCCTCTAATACATTCCTGATTTTATATTGTGTCAGAAAAAAAGGAGCGTTCTGTTAAGGATGAGGGGAAGTGTGAAGATTGGAAAAATAGAATCCCGAATTAAAATGTAAATTGTGTGTTTTATGTTATTTTTTTTTCTAACTATCCTGATAATTTTGCTTATGAAAGGTCACTTGGTGACGCTGAAAGCCCAGCAGAGCTTTTGAACCCAAGATCTGTAAAGAACCCTTTCAGAGGCTTTGTACGTGGGCCGTCTACCATAACTTCCTCTTAAGTTGTGTCGGTACGAGAAGGGTGGACCGCTATCTTACCACCAACTCTTTCAGTGTCCATCTGCTCAACTTTATTGAGCCGGAAAACAACTATCTGGCTATAAAAGGAGAAAAATTAAAACAACTCTTCATCTGTCGTTTTTTTAAGCCTCCTTTTCTATGCCCCTTTAAAGATCTCCCCCCTTTTCTCATCACTTCATAAATCGCGTCCCCATTGGTGGGTCGAAGAGTTTTTTTTTTTTTAGGTCAGGAATTTTTTTTTTCTTCTTAATTATGTGTTTGGGGACATTTTGGTGGTGTTTTACTGGAGTGAAAATCAAATTAAAGAGGACAATGGAAAGGACATCAGACACACCCTAATTTGGGGATTTCTCTTTTCTGCCTTTTTGTCGCTTTTTGTCGTGTTTGTCTGTTGTATGTCCTGGTCGAAGGAGAGACCCTCCTCCACAGAGCCTGCAAGAGGAACCAAGTGGAAAAACTGCTTCAGATTCTGGCGCTTCCTGGCACGGACGTCAACGTTAGAGGTAAGAGTTTTACCCCTTTTTTTTTTTTTCGGGTAATCTCTGTCGTACCGTCGCGCCGCTGGACTCCCAAAGTTCGCACCCAGCTTTCTAAAGAACACTTTAAATTGGGAGGGGAAAAAGCCGAAGGATAAGGAGTGCGTGCGTCATCATTGAGCTTAACCTTTTGCTAAAATTTAAAGGGTGTGTCTTAAAACTGTGAGGTGGGTTTGGAGTCTCTGATTTATAGATTTAAGGCCACTTTGCTAAGTGAATTGAACACCTTTTGATATTTCACAGTCGTTTTCAGCAGCCCCAGTGGGTCAGATGAAATGGCTCGCCCTTCTTTCATGGAAATGTGCTTTTACAAAGGTTTCACCAATTCTGTATACCTATTATAGCTCCTCAAAGCTGTATCACAGTGGGGGGACTTAAGGTCAAAATAAAATCCAGAGGAACTATGGGAAAAGTTGTGAAATAACTGTTGTCATTTTGCAGAGATATCTCCAAAACTGATTACTTTTTTACACAAAGCAATGTTTATAAATTTAGACTTTTGAAATCGTAATGTGCTTATAGTTAGGTCAAACCATGTTTGTTTATCCCATAAAATCCCAGAGACACAGACATACTTTTTAATATTCGCTTTGTAGGATTTAATTTAATCTGCTATTCTTTTAATTCTGTATATTGTTAGTTTAGAGAGCAAGATATCTAGTTTGAGTTTTTTATGATATCATACAGAAACTCATGCCAAATATCATAATGCTGATTATTTTAAGCACCACAAGTATATATTAGTGATCTTTTTTCTCTCTCTGCATTCTGGTGTGATATCCTTTGACCTCACACAAAACCACATGCCTGAATGTTTTTTTTTTTTTTTTGTCATGGCTTTCACATAAAAAAAGTGATGGCAGGTTTTATGATTGTTTACGTTTATGATTGCGGTGTATTGTCTATTCAGACCATGCAGGCTGGACGCCTCTACATGAAGCGTGCAACCATGGCAGCACTGAATGTGTGAAAGTTTTGCTGCAGCATCGACCTGCACCTTTCCTCAGCAACCAGGTGGGTGGAGTGAGTCCCCTGCATGATGCCCTCCTGAATGGACACATGGACATCGCCAAAATGTTACTGGAGCATGGAGGTGAGTCTCTAAACAAATGTTAGGACATTTCTTTCTAAAAAGTCTTTTTCATCACAAAAATGCAGAATTTTCCAAGTTTTTTGCAAATAATTTGTTTTCAGAAGCAAAACCTCTGAGTTTGTACAGATGTAACACAAAGGAGGCGTGCCTATTAAGCATGATAGGTGATTTTTTTTTAAGGAGAAAAAATCCTCAATCATTTATGGGCTGCATGAATAATCTTTTATTTAAAAAAAAATAAAAGACAAAATACTGTGCTAAAATACAATCAAATTTTGTGACTTATTATTTTAATGTGATTTTAAAATAATTTATAAACTGATAATTGCTGCACAGACATTTCTGTCCTGTGTTTAATCAACTTGGCAAAATTTGAGGCAAAGATAAAAGGTGCCTCAATGCCATCTGTCTGTGGCCAAACTGCCTCCTGCATTCCAAGACTGAATGATGTGAAGGAATATAAGTGGACGAGCTGATGTTTTAACATCTCTTTATGTCACTTTTTTAGCCAGATTTGAGTTCTAAAGCCATGACTTACCTCAGTTTGAATGCAACTCGATTTTAAAAGTTATGCACACTTAACAATTTAGTCAACGATCTCTTTCAATGACACCACAACTACAAACAACCATGCCACACCTTTAGTTACATGTCTTCACGAAATGATTGTGAGCAACACTCATTAAGCTTTCCAGGAGGACAGTTTTTATTTGGATGGCCTTTTGATGGATTAAAGGACCATCAGCAAGCATAACAGATGTTAACAGCAAGGCAGGTAATACGTTTTATTAGTGTTTGTCATGCGCATCTGCCTATGTTAACTTGCAGAGGATGTCCCTGTGTGAAGAAAATCTAAAAATACCTAAAACACTTGGAGTTACACTTTGAGGAAGTTACTATAAGCTGTAGCCACTACAGGGCAACTCTTATTCTATTATTATAGAATTAAACCGTTTTGGGATCTTGGTTGAATTATAACAACCACTGACCAACCTAAAGTGTTATTTGTTTTGTTGTGGAAATGTGAGACGAGGTATTTTTACTTCTTATGTACAATTGAAAACTAGTACTTCTTTGGAAATGTAGCAGAGTTAAGTCAGACAACACGAGAAAAAAGAGAATTTATGAGCATAGCAACATTTTCAATTAAGTATAGTAGTGTTCCCTAATTTATAGCAGGAGTTGCGTTCTAAAAATAACCTGCCATTGGCAAAGTAGGATTATTGAACCTTTAAGGCTGTAAACCCCTCACTAAACACTTTTCTCAGACAGACATGAACATTTTTTACATGTTTCTCTCTTGTTTAGACTCTCAAAGTTCAAACCTTCATTGAAAAAAATAAGCCCAGTAATATAGAAAGAAATCAAAGATCTGCTACCAATCAAAAATGGACATTCATGTGGAAAGCTGAATACATTCTGTAGAGGAGACACGCTACAGAGGAGATTGATTGACAAGGTCAACAGCCAATCAGGACGCAGTACAACACAATGCGCTGTTAAAAAAAAAGACATGCAAAATGACATGAGGCGATATTAAAGATATTCTTGCTTCAGTTTGAACTCTAAACCAACATTAGTTTATCTCATTGTACCAGCTTTCATTACACATAAATGCTATTCCATTTCAGAGTTTTTATCCGTTCCTGTAGAACACATTCCAGCTCTATATGTGAATTAGCCTTCTGTGAATATGTACAAGCCATGACACTGTGGTTATCCAAGTGAATCTGTCAGCTGTCTAATCAAAACATGGCACACAACGCTGACCATGTCAAATGGAGAATGGCAGCAATGCTGAGCAAAGTCAGTGAAGCACAGTCTCACCATACAGAGGCTGAATGTGAGGCTGACCATTTTAGATGGTTGAAGCTCGCCGCCTTGTAAGTGTTTGAATTTTAACTGTTCACATGGTGTTGCATCTCTTACCATCTTGTGGAAGCCCTTTTGAAATAGAGATGACAAAGAAAATTTTTGTTGGTGTAAAAGTCAAACTCGTCCAATCTGGTCCGTCTGACTGCACTGCTCGGTTTGGCAATCCACATCAACTTCACTCTGCAGAGTCTGTCCAGATAGATTACAGCATCGCTTTCTAATGTTTTTCAGATGAGATTAATAGAGTCAGGATCTTCCGCTTGCAGAATTCACATGTATGATTTTGTGGAGATGAGTCACAACAGAAGGAATTTGTGTCTGCATGTTTGTCTGACTGCAGGCCCCGTGCAGTCAGATCTTCAGAGGGCTGATGGGAGCATGATGGGTGTCAGAGCTCACGAGAGGGTGGTGTTGCGGGTTTGCGTGGCAGCAGGTGGCGGAGGAAATGTGTACTTTTGGTTTCGGTGCATAGGAGTGTTATTTGCCAGCCATGAATAAGTCTCCTATCTAACGTACCTCTTAATCAGCACACTTCTCAGTTTGACTAATTATAGTTAATTTGATTCGACTTTCCCATTAACACATGTACATATTCTGTCCTCAAAAAATAAATTAGTCTGGGATTGTTTAGTCCCGGAGAGGAAACAAAAGAGCGCTCCCCCCTCTTTTTTTCCTCTTTCATCAGCCTTCCTCTGTAACAGGAAAGAGCAAATTAAAAGAGGTCAGATGAAGAAGCTATCTGTATCTGTAAAATTAGAGGAGAAAGGGAACAAATGTGCGTACGCTTGCACTTGTTTTTGAGGGAGCACACACAGGAGACAGCTGGCTTACTGTCGAGGCCAGGTCTTTTTGCAGAGACTGAACATAACAACAGAAAGGAAAATTCTCTCAGTCTGAAACACCTGCGGGCTTCCACATTATCCCTCTCTTTCTGCACTGCTCTGCGCTGACTGTTTGCTATTTCCTCCCACCTTGATGGCAGGTTGTCTAAAGGCTAGAGCAGGGAGTTGGTGAGGGGGTGGTCCTCTTGACTCCAGGCTATACTGTCTCTCACAGTCTCTATGCCATGATCTCCGTTTGGTTGCCATGGACACCATCGATAACCAAGGGTGTTTCTTTTTTTTCCCCCCTCCCTGTTTTTTTTTTTTAGATCTTTAAGTCCAGGCTGTTAAATGTGGAAAGTTTTGCTTCAGGGGTTCAATCATGCTTAGTTACCGTCACCATCTTTCAGTTATTGCTCACTTTAGCTTTTTTTTTCTTTTTCTTTTTCTTCAAAGAACCTTAGAAAGAACATGAGATTGCTTTGCAAATGCTGGCCAGGTGGACTTGCCGCACTGTTTCCATTGTAGGAAATCAGGCTAGTAGGCCAAATGCATTTCTATTCCCCTGTCTCCCTATTTACTGTTGCTTGTGTGGGGTTTTTTGGTTGTGTTTTTTATTGCGAGCACCAGCTGCATTTCCTGAAACTGTATTTTTCATCGCGGCATTCACCCTGCTGTCCTAGTTGTTCCAGCAGACAGGCCCAACCGAGCTGCCAAGGTTTTGATAGGCCAGAGAGGGCAGCACTGACACTGGCACACCAACAAAGCCTTTAGTTTGGAGTGATCTCACCTCTTTGTAAGCTTGTCTGCTTGGAGGCCAGTGCTCTGCATGCGAGGGCTTCTAGAGGTAAATTGTATGGAGGGGAGGGATGGATAGATCCCACCCACCAACCCTAACCAGCCACTACCTCAGTTCCTCCAGGCCTACAAAGCTGGCAATGAAAGGATGCCATGGCTGAGGGCAAGGCTGACTCCACTCCTCCTCCCTCCTTCTCCTGTTGCCCAAGGCTGCCCCACATGACCCCCTCCCGTCGATGTGTTGGGCTTGTTTTTTTCTTTTTAAGTTAGCAATAGTGTCCTTGGCTTTTTATTTCAATTTATGTATGCACTGTTTTCTGTCTATGTATCGCGTTTTTCCTGGCGTGCATATAGGTAAAAATGCTTGAGTCTTGCAGGGTGGCGCTGGCAGCCAGCACCTTTGATGGAGGCACACAATGACTTGGAGCCTTTGGCTGATCAGCTCAGACCTGCCACACAGAGGAGGCGTTCCACTTAGCACAGAGGGTGGAGAAAGAAAGAAAAGAGCATTTATGCTCCCACCAGCCGGCCCCGTGACAGTAATCACTGATGCCATCCTCCCGATGCTTTTCTGTGTGTTAGCAAGCAGATCTAGTCCACTGTAACAAATACAGAAAAAAGGGAATGGTTTTAGATGCTTTCTGTTAACAACTTTTTTGTTTTTTAACAAAGAAGAGGGTCTTGCAGCATGATTTTATGGGTTTCCCTTTATTTTGTGCATTTGTTGAATACACACAGACTTGAATCACTGCATCCCATGATCCCCAAAGATCTTCATGTGAACAAGTGTTTGTGGAGCAGAAAGCTGTCATTTGTTCAGTGGCAGAGGAAGCACTAAGTCCCGTCAGACGCCTGTAGTCAGTTGTGGTTTGTTTCTGTCATAGATGCGCGCGCACACACACACACACATAGGTAACAGTTTTAGACACACTTGGGCCTCTAAGCTGTCAACAACTAAAGAAAGTTCATCCAGCTCAGTTCCCCTTTCCCTGTGGGTCCTAACCTGGCAGCTGTGAGGAGCAGAGCTCTCGCACCATTAGAGGTGAGGCTGTGTTTGAAGCCCTCGGCTTCACTCAGGTGTGTTGATGTTTCAACTGCAGCTTTCTCCAGGCTGTAGTTCAAGGACTTCCCTCGCTGGGAATTTTTGAAATAAGTATTTTTCCTATCATCCAGATTTACACATAACCATTCACACACTTTTTTGTGTGTGTGTTTTTACAGGTTAAGTCTGGATTGCTGTCAAACACGGCCCTTAATTGGCTGCAGCTCATGCTCATCTTTACCTTTTTGGGATTTTGCAGACAAGAATTGGCAAAGATTAAAAACTGAGAGCGCTGATTGTGACATTTATCAAAAACTTTATCGTCTACTGAATACATGTAGAAAATGTGCAATTTTCTTCTGTAAATTTGTTTGCCCTGAACCCCCCCCCCCCCCCCCCCCTTTTTATCTAAACATCGAAGGTCACGATACAAGCTAGTTTAAAAAAAAAAAAGAAAGATCACAGGCCAAGGATCTTTAAACCATTTATTTTTATTTGGTTGTCGTTTTTAAAGCGAAGGTTCAGCAGGATTTTTTTATTTTTCCATAACAACTATAAATTAGAAGGAAAAAACATGTGCTCTCCAGGTGCAAATAAAAAGATTTTCAAGGTGTAAATCTTTTGTTGGGTTTTGAGCCTAATTGGGAAAGAAAATTGACTCAGTCCAGAATGATTTTGTTTTGCTGGCCATGGAGATCCCTCTCTGTGTCTCAGCCATGACCCTAAAGCTTCATGCACTTCACCACAATGAAATGATCCTGACTTTCACTTGTTTTTCAAGCTTCAATTAAAGTGCTTATCAAAATAACTCAAGAGAATTCAATGCCATCTTAAAAATAATAATGTTAATAAAATATCTCGACAAGATGTGAATTTTTCACTTAAAATTCATTTACAAGGCAACAATACGAGGTTGTTGAACAGTGTTGGAGGGGGTCATTGAGTATGAATGAGGGCATTCAGCAGATGTTAAGTGTTCTTTCTTAAACTTTTCTTTCAGTGACGAGCTCCCAGGTTACAATGCTTGTGTGGATCTTGTTGATTGTCATGGTAGCTAATAGATAACACCTGTACACATCTGCATCGGCGTCACTTTAAGTCTTTGTGTGGTGCCAAGACTTCTCGGTTTCTACAAAGAATGTGAAACAAGTTTACTTTACGAGTTCTTTTTGTTGAACTTTGCCGGCGAAACTCAGCTGAGCTCTTTTGTCAGGGTGACAGGGTTTATAGTAAAAAAAAAAAAAAGTTCTTGTCGATGAAAGAGGTGAAATTAAATTGACATCTTAACTTTTTGCAGCTTTTTCCAACAAAAGTTATCAAGCAACAATGAAAAAATATCAATTATTCAATAATATTGTCAGTTTTTAAGGCTGAGAGTCATCAGCATAGAAACGTATTTATTTACGGTTGCTTCAGCTGGTCTGTGTTTATATTGTTTGTACCTTACCAAGTGTATGTATGTTGCATTAATTCTACTAATTTTATTGTTGTTTTTATTTTATTAATGATTGTTTGTCTGCTCTGTGTTCCCACTGCCAAAGGAATTTCCTACTGGGAAGATAAAGTAACTTGGATTTGATTTGATATGAACCCTTAAGCTTCTTCTGGTGTTTCTTCAAGGAAAAGTCTATCAAAATGTGCGTAAATGTGCATGTCAGGCTCCATGTGGAAGTCTCTTGCATTCACTGGTAGCTCCTCCCTTTCATAAGACAGTTTCCGGGTTCTACGTACATAAAGTGCTGATATTAAACCGTCACTGAAAGTTAAACCAGGTTGAACTTTGACTAGGGACTTGAATTAGGTAGTGACGTATGGACATCGTCCCTTCTATTTTAAGGAAATGACAACTGTTTGAAAATTGATCACAGAGGAAAAATGAATAATCGTGGTTTGTATCCGGCCGGAATTATATAACACAATTTTTTGTATATCAGAATAGAGCTGTGAAAGAAAAAGCCTGGAGCAAGATGTGCAAGAGTTGCACTGCTGCAACCAAGCCTCTTCCAACTGTTGGCTGACATGTGCTAGAAAACTGTAGAAAAAGAAGAAGAAGAAGCCCCTCCCTGCTCGTTTAGGGAGAACATCATGGGCTAAACGCGTGTTCAAGAATGCCCATTGAAGTGCGTCACATGTGAGCGTAGCATTACTCTTTTATGAAGGTATGATCCCACCTGTTGTTTGAACCTTCAGAGTCCCAGATATTCTGGGTGTTGGAATGAAAAGCCACATGAATAGTGCACAACCAGTTCAAATTAAACTTGTAATAGAAAAATGGATGCCTCTATTATTTAAGATGAAAAGGGAAATTAAGCTCATGCAAGATAATACTATAAGCCACTCTACAAAAGATTCAAGCTTTACTGTTGTAACCCCCACAGGCTTTTCCTTCCATGTTTTATTTTTTATTTTTGGTAATACAGCGAATATAATGAAAGGAGGAGCGTACCATCTCTGAGCCTATTACTAAAGCAGTGAGGGATCTTTAGCATCATTGCATATCTGACTGGTATTTCTTATTCCATCGTCTGATGCCTCTCCGCTGGCTGTTCTGGTGCTTCACTTGGTTGGCTTTGTTGTTTTTGCTGTAGCGTCTAGTTGCTAGCTGGTAGCTCCCTGTGGGATATGCAATGCCGTGCCCCTGGCTGCAGTTCACACACTCCCCCTGCCTGTCTTTTTTTTTTCCAAGCAGCAAGGGGGAAAGAGAGAAAGAAATTGAGGATGTTTACCATGCTGTGGAACTGCCTGCTTCCCAGCTTGTCTGCCTCAGACCAGTGATGGAGGGAAAGAGACATGGGGGGAGGGAGTGCTGCATCTTTCTTTCCTTCCCTCCCTCCTTGCTTGCTTTTTGCGCCAATTTTTCCCTTCCTCCACTCTCTCTTTTAAATTTCTTGTCTTCGCCTGCCCTCTAAAGGCCAAAGGGCTCTGCATTCTGTATGTAAATGTGTGTGTGTGTGTTGGTGTGTGTGTGTGTGTGTATGTGGCAGCCTGCCTGCATCTGGCTGGTGCATCAGTCACTGGCTTTTTGCTAGGCATGTGCATTCCCTCCCTCTGCTGTGATTTCAGGGCTTGGGTCTAAGTGGGGTATTTTCACACTCACAAACACACACGTGTTAATTTTCTTTCTGGAAATGGCAACATTACTAGTAAATGCAACAGAAATATTTTTTTTACTTGTTTTAACTCTGTTGTTTATTTTTTTAGCAAACCTTTATTTTTACTTTTCCTCATAGCTACCTTATCGAGGAACTTACACCCACAATTTAACCTAATTTTACTAAATATTTCTTTAATTAAACAGTTTTTGTAGAATTTTTAAAGGAGGTGGAGTCAACTTTTGGTAAAGGATCCAGAGCCATCTTTGACTCATGGAGATGGAGCGGGCTTTGCATGGTACTTTATTGTCATGCAAATGCCAATAAAGAATAATGCACACTGAGCTTTTTTTTAGGGGTGGGGGCAGCTCATAGACTAGTGTGACGTCACACATAGAAAATGCCCTACCTCAGACTCCAGCGAAATAAACTGTTCGCCATTTTTCCACATTCCGGGCGCTGCCAACAACAACAGTAATTTGTCCAAGTTGGTCTGAATCACGTTTCTAGGGTAACTACTGTCGCCAACCATGAGTTATCCTGTTCGATGTCCACACCCCTTCCACGGAAAGCGGCTTGGGAGAACCTGTCATTCAAACTTTCGAGGTGGGGGCAAGAGGGCACCGCATGCTTTTACGGAGGCGTCTGATTGGTCATTTTATAACTTGAATAAGTTGCGATACAGAAAAAATACCAAGGAAAATAATAAGGATTAACAAGATGATGTTAAGAAAAAGATAGCTGAGCAAGAATCGTTATTCTGACAAGTTATATGACAGATGGTCAAGCTGTCCAGTGATATACTGTCTATGAGGCAGATCCTAAGGTGAGTCACAATGGAGCCATGGTGTGTGACAGAGATGGGGCCAGAGGAGTGTGAGGGAGGCAAAGCTAGCTTTTTTTGTCAGAGGCAGGCAGAGAGCTGTGTCAGAGGAGGGGCCAGGGGTGTGTGATGTGGGTGGAGCTACGTGTGTGACCAGCTAGCTGTGTAACCTGTAGTGTGTTCCTTGCGTTCACTATAACCCTTGTGCTATCTTAGATGACCCCACCCTCACATTGACGTGTTCTCCCTACCATGACAAAGGTGGATAAAGGTGGAAAGATTTCATGTAATCCATGGACACCAGTGAAGATCACAAATCATTGAAGAAAAAAGGTTCAGCGCACTGTCTAGTGGGTCTAGATGACCCAACTCCCAATGTTAAAGTGCCTAGGAAAGCACAAGGGTTAAAGCTCTTAATGCCATTGACTGTACTACTACTGGAATGGGTGCCCCCCACCGTCTTGTTTTACAAATAGGAAGTAGCACTGGTTCCAAGAAGCCAAAATCCCATAGATTTTGATTGAGGAAAAAAACAGCTAAAGTCATTAAAGTTGTTAGAATAACCATTCTGGCTCTACTATCTGTTTTTAAAATCTTCTTGAGGCTTATCTATTTCTTGATATTTTGTCTTTATTGCAAGTTCTTCAAGTTATAAACTGACCAATCAGGTGTCTCAATAAAAGCATGTGGTGGTTGCTGGCCACTATGTTGGACGTTTGAAATATCTGATTGATCCAACAAGAGTCGACAAACTGTCGACTGATGTAAGCCAGTGTTTGAGCTGGTAAAGTATTTTTTTACATCCACACATGCACGACACACACATAAACAGTAATAAATCTTCATAGTGCCTGCAGCAGCGGATCTCACACATAGCACTAATATCTGGATTATCTTTAGTCACAATCTCTGCACCAAAAATTCTTCTTTAAGGCTTATTTAGTCAGTAATTCTTTTTAGTCGCTTTTTTTATGTTCAGTCATCCCCATTTACTTATGTTCTTAAGAAGGGTTGTAGGTTACCAGAAACCTGGTTAAATTTCCAAGTGTAAACAAGCAGTAAAACTAGTTCTGGAAAGGAAAAAAAGTCTGGCGCTGTTGTTTGATTCTTTGCCTGAAAACAACAGAAAAAGTTAAGCAGGTAAATCCACAAACGGCAGATAAGCACCAAATCTCAGGGAGCTTTCAGGCAGACAGATCCAGCATCAAACGCACAGCCTTGCAGACTTTCCAAGCCCAGGGCCCTGCTGCAGGCCCCCCTCCCCCCTGTTCACTCTGGTGTCACCCCTCTGATTGGAGCTTGTCTGTCAGCTGAGTTTGACACGATGACAGAAGGAACACAGGGAAATCGCGGCGCTTGCTCTTGCCTTTCCCTGCATTGTGCGGGTGTTGTTTATTCACTGAGAAGGGCTTGATTTTTGATTTAGAATTTGTAATGTGTTTTAGGTTTTGTTACCTCAGCAAGAAAAAGGCAAACTTCCTCTTTTTTCTTTTTTCTGGTGGTTGATCCGAATGTGCTTAAGCTCACGCTCACACAAAGTTCATAAGTGCTCTTAACTTTCATTACTGTGTTGTGGCCTGTTTGGTTGACTTCATACATTACAGCCACTCCAACCAAGTGAGCGTGACTGCTTGTTACAGAAACCTGATGAACAAAGTCCCTCTCCCTCACACAGACAGGGCATTGTTCGGTCTTGTGCCCTTCCACCTTTCTCTTGCGACCACTTTGATCAAATCCACACTCTGCAGTCCTCGACTACTGCCCTGACAGCTGACCCCTGCATTTGTAATTTCCCCGTTTATGTAGAACTTTATGTAGATTAATTCAACAATTTATGCAGATTGAGTATTTGCCACTCAGACTGGAAGCACTAAAAGGTAGATGGGCGCTGACCTTCCCGTTAACAGCCATGTAAGCACTTACCGATTATCTTATAACCGTTACACGCGGCATTAATACAGCACCAGACAGACGCGCCGAACAGTTTGTGAATTTTAAGTTTTGCACAATGCAGATTTATTTGAAATAAAACCGTCTTTGCATCAAGGTGCAATTTGGAAAAGGTTGGTTTGCGACACATATGATTGATTAAATGATGATTTGATTAAAGCATCATAGTTTCTGCAGCCGTACTGGAGAGAAAAACAACTGCCAGCGGTGGTAACCAGCAGCATTTCAGCTGTCTGTGTCCCGCAGAGCCTGCACACAGCAGCAAACTCACTTCTGAGTAGCAGTACCATTGCCAAGGTTGAACAGTCAAGTGCCATCAAGAGCAGTTTGCCACAGAAATGGGTCTATCTGAAAGCAAACAAAAGGCTCACTCTTGACTCCAACCACTTGGTATACTGTAGGCTAAATGTGCACAAGCCTGTATGACATTGGAAAACAGCTTTCAGCTTGAACATAGTGCAGAGTCACAAGAAGGCAAATGCCATCATTTCAACTTTGTGGACTGTAAAAGGATAGGAAAAACAGCCGACGCAAGGTTAGCGGAGCTTCATAAGTTTCTAGAAACTGAAGTTACCAGTATGAGAGTTTGACAGTCACAAAGGATTTGACATTTTACAATACTTTGCCATTATCTTTTTGTCAAAGATTTACACTAATAAGGAAGTCCTTTACTGGAGTAAAGAGCAGCAGCAAGTCGGCATCTGTCCTTTAACTGCTTAGTTACACAGTTGATGCCCATGGCCTCAAAAAGCAGTTCTTCCATCAGCTCAGTAGCCCTTTGTGTCTTTTACACAAACACAAAGTGGCCTGTCAGTCACAGCTGTAGGCGAGGTGTCAGCTAAAGTTACTGTTGAGGTGAGTTAGCTGGTCCGTCTGGCAGAGAGGGCCAGTGGGAACACAGCTGTTCATTTAAACCTTCCACTTTACACACACCGTGTCTTTCGGGGAGTTTCCCCCCGTGTTCCAAATTCGTTGTCATGTCTTTGTGTGGCTAACCATTTATTTCTCTTACTCTTTTTGATAATGATGCTGCAAACACGTCAAAAATGTGTGCTGTTGTGTAGTTTGAGGCTGCACAGAAACTGCAGGGGGGTCTGATCCGAAGCATGTCTGTCCTCATCAGGTTCAGCTCTCTTTCTGCAGACGGATGAAGAAGGACGAGTCCCGCTGGACCTGGTGTCTGCTGCAGCTCAGAGGGAGGAGCTCCTCCACAGCGCACAGGTCGGAGACTCTGCCCTCAGAAACATAGTCGCTGAGGTTTTGAATATTCCCCTTCTTGAGGCCGGGGCCTGTCTGTTAGGTCACCTCATTTACTCTTACCTGGTGGAGAGGGGTCCACCCAGCCACACTTCATCCAGCAACCAGCTCCACAACCTGGGCTACAAACTGGTCAGAGCTCTGCAGAGAAACTCCCTCCGAGAAGTCACTCTGGGCTGGACGGATCAGCGGGCTGTGCGGCTGATGGAGGATGTGGAGACACTCCTGGAGCTGAGCAAAGGGCAGAACCAGGATCTGGTGCCTCCTGCTGTGAAGCAGTGCAAAGCTGAGAACACTCAGTTCCTGATGCAGATACTGGAGGACCTCAGGTCTCGCGGTGAAACACTACTAGCTTATATGTGGTGAAAGATAAATGCACCTAAAAGGACTTGAATTCACCACCTGTCATTGAGTGAAGAACATTTTCATTTATGAAAGAGTCACCTCAGGCCTTATAAATGCAATAAAACTTTACCTATAAGGTTTTTGTTAAGCATGACATCTCAGAATTTATGCATGTTTTGGGAGATTTTATACATCCCCGATGACTAAAAAATTGTTTGGGTGTGTTCCTTTTTTGTACTAAAAAGTTTTACTCTTTTTTTGAAATGTATAGTTATTTATTTGTAACATGTTCAGTTGCATTTTTTATAATATGAACATTTCAGTTAAGATGAATGTTATTGTTCCTAATGTTAACAGAATAAACGGCTTTGTCCTTTGCTTGAAATTTTCTGTTGTTGACCAACCAAAATAACAGCAAATCCACTAATAATGATTGCAGTGCGTCTCTGTTGCGTTGCTTTGACAGAAAAAAATTGAACGTTCATTACTCAAACAGAATGTTCACATCAACTCTGTCATGTCTGCGTTCCACGTCTGTCGTTTGAACCACAACGCAAGCTTTTTTAACAGGTTAAATGTAATCCTGCTCTGAGATGGGAAAAGGATTGAGTGCTCTCTGCATTTGGGTCTCACAGGCAACAGGCACTGTGCACTTTATGTTGGCATTGCCTAATAATGGTAGAATGGAGGCGAGGAACTTCAATCACAACTCTGGCACTTTTGAATGAACCTTGAGGATGATAAAAAATATTTACTTTGTTTTCTATATCTGCCAAAAAATAAACAGCATACATCAATCAAAATGCATTTCAAATTCTAGATAAACATAATGAACTTTCAGACCCAACAATGACTCATCTCTCCAAAGGCGTCCTGTCTGGAAATTTCATTGGTGGGAGGAGCAAGTGACTTGAGGATGATATTAAAGGCAGGCAACATCGCAAGCTGAGAAGACAGATGCTAGAAAAAGAGGCAGGCATACACTACTTTACAACATTACAGGCATACTGTAAAAAATACAACAACAAACTAATCAAAGGATATGTACAATATCTTTTAAAAAATAGTTTCATTTTAAAATAAATAAAAGTGTTCCCTTTCATTGCAGCTTTCAGCCTGATACGTTCTCGTTATGTGCTTTCTCCACATCATACAACATGAGAACACTTTGGAGAAAAACAAATGAATTGATTTGAAAAAAGGGTACACTATTTGGATGCATTACCACCATTATTTCCTTTAAAGCGACAACACGTAACACATATCTGCACTTGCAGTCCCTTCAGGTATTAGTAGAAAAAAAATGTACTTCCAAAGTAGCATTTTTGGACGACGCTAGTTTGAGAGGCAAGGTTTGTGACTCTGTGCAGTCAATGAAAAATAAATAATTCAAAGGTATTCTAGAGTGACACATATGAGCCAGTTGATATGCAAGCGTGCTGATAAATGGATGGAGACAGAAACTGTACAAAGGGCAAAACGTGATGGCACAAAGATGGAGAGAAGATAATATGAGAGAAAGCTCCACTTACGGGAAGGACAGGGTTTAAGAGTGCTAAAGACAGGCAGGCAGTGCTGGGAGGGGTGGGGTGAGGGGGTGGGCAAAAGAAGTAGAGGCAGGGATCAATATGATGAGAGGAGGTCTCTTCAAACGCAGCCTGTGCTGTGATCTTTCAAAAGATGCTCCACAAGAAGCCCAGGAGACCGTCCCTTTAGACAGGGTCGCAACCCTGCTCGCTGACGAATGACGGGACCACAGAGAGAGCAAATGGAGGGAAGCATGATGGGAAGCAGGTTCTGAAATGCCAAGACGTGCTCAAACACCAACTTTCCTCCATCCCTGACATCTCAGGCCTGAGTTTACTTGGAGCCACGTCTTGTCACACAATGACTTGCTGCTCATCTCTGCAAAGTCGACACCAAACCACAGCTGTCGCTTGTGCTGCGGCGCTCCGACACCAACACACGCTGTAAGTGAATCAAGGCATCTGTCTACAGCTGGAGGGGAGATACAATTGTAACACACACCAGCGATGAGAGACGCAGCGTTACTTTGATTGGGTAAATGCTTCTATGCAATCACTCTGGAAGGACTGATCAAAGTTGAGCTGTGGGCACAGGAGGTGGGGCAGATGGAGAGGGCGGCCAGCCTGGGGCGCAGCATCACAGAGAGCCTGTTTGTGTTTGTGCGTCAGTTTGTGTGCCTAAGAGAAAGTATTTTCGCCCAAACACAAGGTTGTGTCTGTGAACAAGTGGTTACAGAGTGAGTGTGCAAGATTTCTTAGAGGAGCTGTTTACTCTCCTGATGGGGCTTTTTTTTTTTTTTTTTTGCCTGCATGCACATGGAGAAGTGTGCGCGCGTGTGAATGCTGTTGTGTGTGGCCGCCAAGGCAAACACGCAGGCAGATGAGAGGGAAAGAGACCAGCCTTTCAAACAAGATTAAGGCTGTGGCTGCCTAAAGGCCTGCCTGCCTGCCTGATGACACTCTGCATAGACTGGGTGACATCTATGTTAACACCACGACAGCAGGCCCAGTCAGCTGCGCCTCCTCACAGACAGAGGAAGTGTCTCTTTGAGTGACTGAAGATGGTCACATGTGTTTCAAATGGTTGAAAAAGGCTACAGCTAACAGATCTGCTCCTGCAAGAGCAGTGAGAAAGCAGCAAGGGAAAGCAAAGCAGAAAGGGATGCAAGCCCGCAGTCTCTTGGTCCACATTTGTGTTAAAGAATAAATCTGGAGGGCCCTGCAACAGACTGGCAACCTGTTCAGGGTGTACCCCACCTTTGTCCATCAGTAGCTGGGTTGGCTCCACCAACCCAGAGACCCCATTAGGGATTTAGCTGGTTGACGATGGAACGTATCTGGAGGATCACAACATAATCGCTAATCAACTTAGCTGGATGAGCTGAGACAATCCAATGAAGTGTAAGTGACTGCAACATCATTACAGCAAAAAGGGGGGCATGAAAACAAAGGATACCTCAGTACAAATAATAAATAACATCAACATTTAAAAAAAACAATCGAAAAAATTATATCCTGTGGCAAAAGTATTACTTTAAGGCCTCTACTTTTTAAAATATGGAGGAACTCTCATCCTCTTAAAACAGAGAAAATGATCTTCTTGTTTTGGTTCTGTGACAGTCGCAGCATGCACATGGATGGAGTCAGAGAAAACTGAAGGGAGCAGCTCACTTGGCCAATAAAACTCCTTCCCTCCAATATTGCCCCCCTTTCGTGCTCTTACAAATTAAAAGCACACTTGTTAAAATTAAACTATTTTGAGTAGCGTCCAGTATCAAAAGGGCACTGCATGAAACAGTACTAGAAAAATAAAACAAAGAAATGAATGTTGAAATAAAAAAAAATGTAAATAATATGTTTTAAAAAAGGGGTGGAAGTCCAGAGGTGTGGAGCTGCTCGAGAGCAGCCGTCTTCCATTCTTCAACGCCCAGCAGCAGACAGAGAAGTGGAGTCAGTGGGCGGATGAAGTAATCTACCCGGGGTTGTTTTTCTTTCTTTTATTTGGACTGGGATTGGGATCCAGTTTCAGCTCTCGGTACTGCACCTGTTAAAACACAGAGATGTGTGCCCATGCACACACACAAACACCACTTGGTCAGGTGGAAAGAGCACAGGATGCTTCAATAGTACAGAAACCCTCCAGAGGTTTCAGTCCAGCTGTGTGGAACAGTGGCCTCAGGGAAAGGATTACACACTGATTACAGTACACACACACACACACACAAATATACATGGATGTGCGCAACCGCTAAGGTGGTACTGTTCAAAGCTCCAAAACACACTAATGCACACTCACAGATGCAGCGCAAAGATACACACGCACACAAATGTACTCCCACAGATGTGTAATAGTGGCCTAGGGGAAGGAATCACACACATAAACAGGAGAACAGGGCAAAGGCTCATGGGAAAGCTTGAAAAGAAAACAGCGTCATCTATACACAGAAATATCATAGGAGAGAAGAAGCAGGCACAATATACAGTAAAAAAATGTATATATATATATATATATATATATATATATATATATATATATATATCTGTGTATGTGTGTGTTTATTGTCATCAAAGAAATTACTGTCTATAGAAATTATTACAAAAAATAAAGATTTCAGAGGATGAATGAAAAATATTGATAATTCTAGGAACTCTGTACTAGGTTAAAATTGAAAATTGACAGAATATGTAAATAAAGGCACTTTTTTGTGTGGTACACGTAAACTGCAGTTGCTCAAATGTCTTTCAATTGTGTTAGTTAACATTGATACAGGTGTCACTTTCTGTGGGGGGTTTAAACAACTCCTAAAATGACAGACTCATGTACCTAGGAAGCCCAGAGCAACCAAATGTGATCAGCTACGTAACGTTACTTTCAGTCAAGAAGAAAACAGGAATTTTCCAACTATCACCTAATGAAAATGAGAACATAGGAATATCATTTACATAATCAGATCACTCATCCTTATAAGCACAACACTGAAGTTAGACAGACACCGTAATACTGACCTACAATCTGTACATTTCAGTGCAATTGTTGTGTTAAATTCAGCAGAAACGTCTTCGTGACTTCACCATGATATTATTAAAGCTAAAACTTCCAACATGATTATGGAAAAATCACAACAATACAGGTTGTAGAATAAGCTCAGCTGAACAGTAGGCCATCTGCCGCAGCATCCACTTCCTTGTAGCTAAAGCTGTGAACAAAATAAATAAATGTAAAAAATAAGATATTTCAATGTTGTGTTTAAAAATCTGAGTTCTAGATAGATCTAGACCTGATTTACATAAAATGAGCAATTATTCCTATCCCAGTAACTAACCAAAATAGGGGAAAATATTTTTTGGTCTCATTGAACATTTTCAACAGCCATGTCACCCTGAACACATCCGATCTCGTTTGACCCTAAAACTAAACAGGGTTGCCTGGCCCACCTAAGTTACTGCACCCACATGGAGGGCAAATTGTGCCCCAATCTCTGAAAATAAAAGCCAAAAGGAAAAGCATGTTTTGTTTTAATAAATATAAATTAAGGCTTCTAGGTGTGATTTGTTGCATTTTATGTATTGTTTGTATAAAGTCTTTATGCCCAGCAGATTAATAAAATTACTTAGACCAGTTTTGACCAGTTCATTCGTTTTTCTCCAGGTCTATGGATTACTGAGACACAAAAATCTGATGACTAAGTTTCATACAAGTATTGTACCACTAATATCTTAAAACAGACATTTAACAGCTTCATTTAACTGTCTGATCATCAAGCCAATCATTGAGAGCTTCCTCTGTTTCCTCCAACAAATTCTGATTCCCACCCGACGCGGATCTTTGCAACAATGGCGAACAGATCTTAAAAAGAAGCTGCTCTTACCTGCAAGTGATGGACACTTAAACGCGGAAGCACACAGAGGCTGAGCAGCAACAACCAAAGACTGTCACAGGGAGAGCCGCTCTCCTTCAGTTGTACACACATGCATACACAAATACAGTTGCTAGCCTAGACACATTCAAGACAGTGATGCGCAGTAGCCACTGAATCCAAATTCCAATAGATAAAAAAAAAATAGACTTAACAGTCTCAGCACCAAAGAGGCAGTATCGTCTGAGGAATCTCTCCTAAGTTGATGTACTACAGGCTACTCTGCCTGTCTGTCTGACTGACACCGTCTCTGATTCTCCAGGCAGACAGCAATCTGACATAGATGTGGTTTCTCTGTTCTGTCTCATGGTGGGTCTGTCGACTGCGGACGGGAACAGCAGCATCTCGGCACAGGCTGGGAACACGGCTTCGTCATTCATCTTCTGGCTGATTCCCACTGTTGAATCAGTGAAGCCTTCGGGCCTTCTGTCTATAATGCACAAATCTTAGATGTAAACGAGCATATGTGTGCGTTTTATCTCAAAGTCATGCCAATAGGAATAAGCACCAACAAAGGGAGAATGCACACACACTTTACACCTCCCGCACCGCACAGAAAGACATGGCTGTGAGGTTTTTTTCTATCCTTAAAAACCCAGTCGCACACAGACACAGGCTCAGATCTTGGAGTATTTCTCTTCATCTGTCTCACAGTGGTGGCCCCCATTGTCCCGTTTAGGTGCTTACAAAGTGGTTAGGCCGGCATGTGTTGCTCTCTTCGCCTCACTAGGCAGCCAGATCGCACTGATTCAAATCTGGTTAGGAAGCAACCATCCCACTGGACAGCTGTACAAATGAAAACCTTGTTTGCTGCAGTAAAGAAGAAGAAACACAAGCAGCCACTGAGAAGTCTTGACTGGGAGCGACATGGAAGGAAGCATATGAGAGAAGATCTGGGCAGAGAGCGGGACAAACCAACAAACCAAGAACGAGGGAAAACAATGAAGGGGAAGAAAAGACGGGGTGAGACAGAGGGAGATTTGTGGACAGTGGTGATGAAAGATACTGTTCTCATGTGGGTGTGGATCTCTCTATAGTTCTGCCAACTAAAGCAGACAACAGAACAAAAACCCAGGGGACCGGGAGGAATTTTTTTCGTCCCCATCTGTGTATGGATGGCTGTTTATGTCTGTGTGGACCATGACAGTCTTGGCAGAATGCCCGCACGGACTCCCATCAATGACTGTGCGGCGTCCCTGATATAACAATTAATTCACCAGTGGGTGAACGAAGAAACGCACGAGTGGTTTTTGTGTAATTACACGGATATAACAGTTAATGTCAAAAGATTGCAAGCAAATTGGGGGGGGGGGGGGGGGGGGGGGGGTAAAAGTTTTGTTCAGCTCAACTCATTTTTATCTTCTGTTCTACGACTTAAGCATACAAAAGTAGGGCAGGTACTCAAAGCAAAACTCTTTCTGGTCCTCTTTTTACGGCCGAACACCTACAGCAGCAAAATAGGAACGCGGCAATTTAACTCTACACAGTGACATTTCTGTCCAAACAAACTCTTTGTGAGTGCACACAAACAAAGAAAAGTTTGCATGTCAGTAGAAAGTAAGATTTTGTTTCCTAAGAAGACTTGCGAATGGGATCGACAGAAAGAAACAGTGCAAGGGGAGAAAAAAACTCCCCACAATATTTCAATCAAACGAGAGTTTTCTCTGTGAAGAGCTGCCAGCAAGGAGAAAAGCAACTCAGGCGTCACAGGTTCAATTCCAGCTTATAGGTGACAGGCCTGCCTGATGCTGCACCCTTGGCTCACTGCTCACCTCACTTTGTAACACACACTCACACATACACAACAAATCAATGCACATATGAGAGCTAGTTAAAGTACATAAAACCCCAAATAAAGGCAGAGGAAGCAAGAAGAAAGTGGGCCGTTGGCAAAATGAAAGATACTGAAATGTGTTAAAGTAAAAAAGTGAGCTAATGCAGCAAGCACACAACCAATTTGGAACACAAATGGGGAGCTTAAAGGGAACACAGACAGGAGAAGGTGTGCTCAAAGGCAGCTCCACCCTCGCTCCTCTCTTCTCCCAAATGTTGACAGTACAAGTGCAAAACAGGCTTTGAAGTGTGCTCTGCTGAAGGGCTGCCGTGTACTGCGCGTTGTGCTTCGTTTAACGGTGTTACCCACAAAGCATCCCGGGACCTGCTCCTTTCTCCTTTGCTAACTGTCTTTCATTCTCTTCCTCGCTCGCACACCGAGCCTTGACAGTGTTTGAAGATGCCGGTGTGGGCAAACAGACAAGGTGGGTGACAGTCAGCAAAAAAAAGGCGAGTAAATAAGCAAATTCAAAAAAAAAAAAAGATGGGATGTCATTTTAATGATACTGTGTTATTTTCCTCAGTCCTTTGCAGGGGAGCTCAAAACTCACTGAAGGTTTCATCACAAGTGACAAGTAAAGGAGCATGAGGGTATTATCTGTGCACAGTTCAGATATCTGCAGAAAAGGGGAGATAGGAGAAAGGGCTCAGCATAGTGACATATGCAAAGACACCAAACAAAAATGAAAAGTTTGGCCCCATTAGCTGAAGTAATAATACATATATTGAGTAGATTCTAATACTTCACTTGCAGTGAACCGTTTAAACTTCTTTCAAAAGTGGGCTAGCTCAAAACTAAGGGGAGAAACAATCTGCTGGAGGTGAATGATAACATCTGGCAATGTTTCAGCTTTTAACTATCCTGCCGTTGCTCTCAGTCTGTCCACAGAGGTTTCATCGCTAACATAAATGCTTCCTGAAAGTATTAACCTGCCTCCCTGGCGTTCATTAGGCCCTAAATTAGAATTCATGCTTATTTTTGTATTGGGGATTTGATCCAGTTACTTTACACCCATCATAAAGGGCCACTTGGCATGCTAATTGCTGTGTCCCTGTTCATGCACTCTCTTGCTCATGTTTATAATGGTGCAATAAAATAAACTGGTGCACTGATTTTTTTGCAGACAGCAGGTGGAGAATACTTCCTGCTTAAAGGCTGTTCAGTTTTGGTTTGTCAAAGAATAAATTGGAAGTTCCCAAATGTCGATGGTAAAGCTAGGTCAACCCCAGATCATTAAAAATAGCCTCAAGTCTTCCACGGCAATAAGAACCACAGCACATGTAGCCTTTAGCATGGCTGCAAACAGAGAAAGATGGTCAACGCATGGGAAGCACTTTTTATGAATTTGATTTGATATATAAAGTGTAGGAGGCAGACAAAAATGACAGCTTTACCATGCTATGAATGCCATGTGTTCAACAACAGGAATGTCCTTAGAAGTAAGGTAGCTTCTGTTTTCCGTGCAACCTATGAAAAATGAGTCAAGGTTCAAAGTCTTCAAGCTATTGCAAACTATAAAGAGAAATTTGAAAAAAAAACTGCACAGAATGATAAAGCTATCTCACCGTTAGCGTGATTGTGTAAAGCTATATAAGTAATGATGGGCTGTGGCCCGGTCAGGCTGCCCTTTGTATATAAAGTCATTAGATCCTCATCAGTTCTGGTTGCACTGAAGCACTTCTAAATGATGCGGAACAGCGAACCGAAACACCCCTAACCCACCTCACATGCATGGCTTCTGGGAGAACTTGTGTGTGCGATTATAGATGTGTGGGGGGTCACGCTGGGGCCCTGAAATAGCACTTCATTAATCATCCAAGGTGTCAGGCATGGCGGACCCATGCACCTATGCCAGTGGGCGCCGTAGACACACACCCATGAGGGGATGCTTCATTTGGAGCCCAGCACCTCTGTGCATCATCCCAAAGCCTCAAGGGCTTAATACCCTCTGACGTCTTTGACCCAGTAAGACAGGGGCAGGCGATGAGGTGAACCCACCACCGGAGGCAGCGGTAGGGCTCAGCACAGCTTTCTGGGTTGTTTTCAGCCAACAATCACAAAGCGGGTTGTCTTTTCAGAATATTGACCTCTGCATTCAGTGAGAAAGTTTAGATCAAGGACTTTAGAGTTTGAACTTCCCCTACTGTTTCTTTTTATACAAACAAAAAGATCCACCCTTGCTGTGTTGTTAATACAAAAAACAGCTGATCTTTGTCAAGTTCCCTCCTTGTTCTTTCTCTTCATTCCATCTTACCCTGATATCATAACTCTGTAAGCTTCCAGGCTCTCTGAGAAGCCTGGCAGTAATTACCATTCCAGCAGCTGCAGCGGTAAACTTACAGTAGCACTCACATTATTACCTATACAGTAGGCACACAACCAGCAGAACATGAACTCGACCAGAGCAATACACATGCCCCCACCGTTCTTAGCCAGCAGGCCCTCATTAGGAGCCTTGTAAAGTCCTGGGACCTGCCAGGCTTGGGCCTCTTCACCACTACACACCCCCAGGCTCCAGGTGTGAGGGGGCTGCACTTCACCTTGGGGGACAGCTTGGGCTCATTTGAGTCAATGGCTTGCCCTGCGCCTGCTGCTGCAGCAGGCCCCTGTAAACTACAAAACTGCACGAGGGCTGAAAGGAGGAGAACACGGGGTGTGTGCAGGGGAGCAGGGATTATGACCCTGTAAAGATGAAAGACTATGCGGGCAACAAGCGATCAAAGAGGAAGTGTGTCAGCACTGATGTGGCAGGGAATTGGTTCTATCAGAGGCCCCGGGTCGTTCAGCCTCAGTCCGCATCTGCGTTTCTAAGTGTGTGTGTTGAACTCCACTCAGTGGGACTTAATAGCCACAGTGGACACCAGTGCTCCAAGATAACACCCTAACTTTCACAAGCTGCGGCTAATTGCTGTTTAAGCTACATTCTGTCCTGGGTAGCAGAGAGTGTTATGGTTAATGCACACACACAAGCACACCTACTGTAAATTTGACTTGAAACCTGCATCTGAAGTCTACATAGTTAATCTGATCTCACGGTTAATGTAGAAGCATAACCGCAAGGGGCCGGTAAACTGTTGATTTACACTCTGTTCCAATTACTAGCATTGCTGGGAAACAACACCTAACTGTAATTGTGTGTGAGAACATGTGTATGGAGTCAATCAAACTAGTTATAAGCTGGGCACTAAACTCACTTAACCTTGTTATCTTTCAACACAGCTCAAGCCATGTAAGAGGAAATTGAATTAGTCTAGCAAGCTATTAATAGAAAAAAACACAGAAACAGTAATCAAACTGTTACATTAAATAGTAGTCCGTTCACCCAACATGAAAGTAAAATGCAGAGAGGCCATGAGCTGAGACGAGACATGAAAAGGAGAAAAAAAAAAATCAGTCTGAGACGATAAAAGGAAGGCTAACCCTTGGCTGAGGCTAGGACTGACAGGTTTGATGTGAAAAAGGGAATGTTAACCCACCACTTGCACATCTGAGGGTACTCTGGACAGAAAGTCCAGCAGCTCGTTGTTATCAATAGTGTAAGGGTCTCGAAGCTTCTTGGTGAATTTATTCACTCCTGCAGGGAAAAAACAAAAAACATAAAAACAGCCAGTGTGGGTAGGAAAAAGATGAAGACAGAAATGATTTAATGCACTTCGCTCAAAGTAGTTTAGAATATAAACAGAAACAGCACTGCTACGTAAAACATTTTTTTAGATTCTGTTTCTTAACTATATTGTCAATGAAAAGACGGGAAAAGTAACATTGCTCACCCCAGGCCAGCACTATGAGTCTCAGCGGGATAAAATAGATGATGACGGTGGCCGATCCCAGAGCCACAATTGCTAGCCAGCTTAAGAAAGGCACAGTCCAGTTAAATGTGCTGCGAAGGGAGAATACAGGAAAGGGCAGAAAATTTGGTAACTTTTCAAATGTTAAGCCTGGCTCAAAATAAAGATTTCCCCATCCCCTTTCACAATTTCTAATTGCAGTAAAGGTTTCATGTTTTTACTTTGCCAAGCATCTTCAAAGTTTCAATTACAGCATGCCTGGATGTGCAATAAATATTAGACATATAGATATTGCTTATATCATAGCAAAGTTTTGCAGGAATGTGTTAAATATTAGACACATAAAGACAACCTTCTTGTTTGTGCCTCAGAGTTGAACGTTAGTCTTTGCCAGGCTAAGTTGCAGAACCAGGCGAGTTAAAGTAGAGAAACTTAGCCTGGGAATGTCGGAAAAACAACCTCAAGAAGACAAGGAGCAAAGCAGGCCTGTTGCCGAGGAAAACAGGCTTACTTCTTTATCCTCTCGCCATAGGAGGCCACTTCATCCAGAGCATTCTGTACGCTGATGCACACGTCCTGAATGGCATAAAGCTTGTTCATGAAGCCCTTTTTCTCTGAGTCCTGCAAAAGGACAGATAGAGATATAACGGAGAGAGAAAGAAGGGATGAAGAAGAAAGAGATGCCGACAGAAAGGAAAAGAGCAAAGAGAAAAAAGAAAGAGAGAGAAGACAGAGGCTGGGCACAGGCATCTTTGTGAGAACAATACAGTTGAAAGAGCGTCAAAGATTTAGAGTGGGAAGCCAAATCACCGGATATCCTGCATGAAGTGACAGAGCGCTTTCATTCCAAGCAGTAATAGAGATATAAAGTTGGCAGAACAAATCAAAATGTTTTCCTTTTACAAAAGCACACACAAAAATTTGAATATGCGAATAAAGAGGGAGAATTAAACTGAAAGCCAAATGGATATATCAAACTTTGGGCCCTTACCCTCTCTGTCTGCTGCTGCCAAGGCAGCTATAGGAAGACGGGGCAGAGCCCTTTTTTGTTCTAATGGCTGGCACACTGTGACGATACCACCAACCGTGACATCATTATCATCCTCATTAACATTGTCAACTGCAATGAACAGCATTTCCATTCCAACTTTGGATGATTGTGAACTCTGAATATTGCTGTAGCGAGTGGGAGAAAGCACAGACTAGCATCCGTCTACCCCAAACAAAGCAAAGGGTTTGAGAAGTCATGCAACAGTCAACAAGCTTCCTGTTGACTGACAGGCTGGCATGGACAAGACAGATCTAGACACAATGGCAAAGTGGGGACCATAACTGGCAAACTTTTGCAACACGTGTCTGCATGGCATACAAGGGGAAAGGAATGGAAAAACAGAGCAGAATTTTTTCATGATTTTGACTGTAGATGTACCGGGAAAGAAAAAAACAGCATTGTTAATGAGACCATAGAAATGAGAAAGTTTGATCATTTATTGTAAAGCTTGAAAAAATGAGAATGTCTACAGCTGCCTGAAAACTGGTGCAAAGAGATGACTGTGTAACTGATGAAGATTGATGGATGCTGTGTGTTTTAAGAATAAAGTTGTGACTAATTCCTATATGCTCACGGTTGACTAAGAACCATTCAAAGCATGAAACCTTCAGGACCTGAGAGGCCTTCACCACATTTGGCTTTTTGAGACCAGCCACCTCACCACAAACCTCCCAATGAGACTCAGACTGCCCCCAACCCACCCTCGTCTTTATGCTCTGTATCCAGGATCAGATAATGTGAAAAATGAACCATAGAACAGTCAAGGAGACCACATGGCCTCCCCAGCAAAACCACACAAGACAAATAGATATAATTAGACAGCCTCTCTGGGTTATTTTTCTTCGAAAATATCTTACTAGACTCCGTCTTTTTTTCCTACTCTAGGTCCTTTTGCTTTCCTCACAGTCCATCTGTTTTCCATTGCTCGCTTAAACAAATCTCAGAACATGGTGTCTGTTGTGCTAGCCTTGGTAAGACCCGAGCCGAGCCAGACTGGGCCGGGTCAGGACAATTCATTTTTGAGCCGGGGTTTAGGGAAGAGTGTTTGAGGGCCATGGGAGTGGTATGAGAGAGCAGGTGGGGGTGAAGAAGATAGGTCAGAGGTCACAAGCGCATAAACCATTGCCACATGCCCTTCGGACTGCGGTCTGACTCCTATTTCCTGTCTTCAAACACGGCTTGCAGAGGCGGGAGGTAGCAATAACACTGAGGGCCACGGAGATCCTTGTTTTCCCAGCTTCCCTGCACACTGTGCACATATGGAGTCAGGCAACCTGTTCTTATAATGGAACTTAATATGCACACAAGAACACACACCCTACAGCCATTAGATAAGGTTGATCTGCACACCTGGTCTTGCTGTGTTTGCCTACAAACAATTCTACATCCAAGCAAACATTGGACCACAAGGGGACCTTGACTTCTAAAAGTTGCTCTTTTTCTACTGACTGTGTGGTGATTTCCAAACCATGAATCATAGGAGAGAAATTTATGGAGGCAGGAAATAAGAAAGACAATACCTTCATTCATCATAGTTATAAGAAAAGGAGAATTAATGTTGTCTTAAATATTTCATAAAAAGATTAAGTATTAGAATGCTCGAAGGCCTCAGGAGCGGATCCGTCACTGTATTAACACACTGAATAAAAGATGATTGTTTTGTCAAGCTTTCTGAGGTTCTGTGAGGAGGTGTGCGTGTGGATATTTCCGTTTGGCATGTGATCAGATATGCAGTCGTCCACACTTCACTCCGAAAGAAGGCTAAGGTCTTCGCGGGAGACCTTGATGCAGAGACTAATGAAATTAAAGCTGCAGTCTTGCTTTGACTTTGCTACAGATGCTGATGTATTTATGTTCAAAGTGTCATTTAAATCCCAGCACCTCCTGCAACAGCCCAATGATGGATGGTACTGCATGGCAGTTAATGTAAGAAGTCAAATGAATGTGTTAAGCATCATGAATTTTGATGGACTGCAACCACAGGTTCTTCTGCATGTGTCATGTTTAGCTGACTTATTAAGGGGAGTCTGCACACAACAAGCAACGACAGTTAGAAATGACTCCAGACAAGTCTTTGTAGGTACTCTTTTGTGTCAAGGGGATCAACTAGATCCCACATCTGCAAGAAATTTTGGAAGCTTCTTTACTGGTACATTATTGTGGTACTTTAGCTCTCCCTTTAGAAAATACTTTTTTATATTGCAGCCTCCTTCATAACAATATGTGATGTGAGCTCAGCGTGAGCACGTTGCTATTACACCGAAAATTGCATTAATACAGTTTGTGCTGTGAGTGAAATGTTTTTGTGTACGTAGCAAACTCTTTGACATCAATTAACTCTCATCAGGCTGGTAGCAGAAATATTTAGTGAGCCGGTGTCCTTTGATGGCGGGGAGTTGCGGATTTTAATTGCGCGTGTGCATTTAGAGGCCATAAATGCATCTTTTGTGGTTATGTCCAAAGTTTGCATCATTGTTTGGATGTGTGGAGCGTGATGTCAACTCCCTGAAAACTATTCACTGTTCAAGCAGCAGGAACAGCCGTTAAATCGATGCGAGTTGTTTGCATCTGTTAGGGAAAAATAACCCACTTTGATACCAAAGAGAGCCCAGGGACGTGTGCTCACACACACACAGACAAAGAAACAGCCAAGTCAGGCTAACCACATCGCTTGCTGGTAAATTGTGGTAAACAAATGTGGTAAACTCCTTGAAACAGCTGATTAAATATTTAACAAAGGAAAGATGCGCAGCCCCTTAGTGTACTTGGCTGTTCTGTTTTTTTCACAGAGTTGCCAGAATGGCAAAGCCCATCTAAATGTAAAAGTGCAAAGTGAACAGTTAGCAACTTTACAAAGACAGTTTGTTCTTCACTGACCCAAGGCCCAGGGCTAAACAAGAGAGAGGTCGCTAAGGACTTAGCCTATTACTATGGACCCAAATATCTGTCCTATATCCATTGGGTGGAAAAGGAAACAGCCATTTGAGACTGTTTTAACCTCTGATCACACTGTTCTCCCTGCTGGGTTATGCCATAAAAGTCATAAACCCAACAGTTATAATGTAGCAACATTTATCCCATCCCGCCAGGAAATCAGTCTGAAGCACCAGTGACTGCTGCTCATTGCTGCCGTGCTAAAATTGCACCTGTTTTTCTTTGTTTTGCCCCTCTCACTGTGGCAGCACAGTAAAAAATTGAAATGTCATATAAAACCTGACAGCATGCTAATATGTAACTCCCAGAGGGCATCTGAGAGCGCTCTTGTTGATTTTGTAACAGAAAAAGTCAGTTGCCCTCCCATTTCCACCCATTGAGAAGAGAATGAAGCCACAGAAGCTCAATTTCCAAAACTTGTGGAAGAACCGTGCATGAGACAACGTAATCCTGCCTATGATTAACATCTGATGCATATTTAAAACTATATGAGAGTTATCTTCCTGGCTCCCTCAAAAGGAAAAGACAAAAGTCAAAAAAAAAAAAATGTAAAAAAGAAAAAAAGTATTTTAATTTCTCTTTTTTTAAATGGCTGCAGTTACAAATCTCAGACATATTTCACATGGTAGACAGCATTGTTCATTCTGACGGTGGCATCAATTGATTTAGTTATCAGGCAGGTTTTATCACCGATATAACACATTTATGTTTCCCCTGATGCAATTTTTGTCATCAATATATTGATTTATTCCACGTTTGTTGCTCTTGTAAACTACATCAATGAACAATCAGTTTATACACATTTCAGCATTTAAAAATGTATGCACAATGTGTGAGTCTGTGTGCACCTGCGTGTAAAAATATTTAGATGCTCTTGCAACAATTTGTTCTACATGTATGCATATCCAATAAGTTGCACCGTTTTAGGCATATTGAGTTGATATGTCATAAAACATGGTATTTGAAAAGAATAGGGTACCTTTTACCTCTTATAATACGTGTCTATTTGCATAATTTAGTTCCACCACTAATGTTTCGGTGGGGACTGTTTAAGTGCTATTACCTGTAATGCAGAACTATCATTCACATTTTATAAAGTGGGATTTTCCAGGTCCATTAGCAGAAAAAAACCCTTAAAACTCTTGGGAACTGAGCAAAAAAAAGTATATCGTTTCAATCTCAAAATCATGACAGGACAAAGCGTTCAATCTTTTAGTCAAGGCATAATCAAGCAGGTCTGACACAGAGGAGGTTCTGATAAGGAGCCCAAGTGAATGAACGTTTATTTATATGAGTCCATGGGGTTTCTGCGTGGGAGAGGATGTTTGAAGGTGCGCTGAAGTTAGTTTCCACAAAGCTGAACTAAAATTTCAGTCAGGACTGTAAGCTGAAGGTGGACCAGTCACACACAATGCTCCCCAACATTAATTACTCTGTTCAGTCGGTCAAATCCCACAGTAGAGATAAATTTACACGCTTTTTTTAAAAAAAGGCACGGAGAGGTTAAATGCCTGGCTTATTTTGAACTTGACCTCTGTTTTACTTCTGCGCTACAAAAGTTTTTGAAGTTGTGAGTTTGTGTGCTTGTCTCCATATTGTGTCCAGTTGGCAGGAGGTTGTATGCAGCGGATCATCTCTACCCGTCTCCCTCTTGGGGGCTCTCATCACCTCCACCACGCCAGCTCCTCCATCAGGCTCAAGGTCAAGAACACACTCGCATACAGCATCAATGACTACCACAACACCGTTCCTGCTTGTGGTCACCCTTTCCACACCTACTGCTGCACGCCACCTGACCCCCACCCCCCAGGTCTCACCTTAGTTTCCTTTCTCCTGCACTCTCCTTCCCCTGTCCTTCCCAGAATCCACCCTGGCAGGGTGTGATGTATGGTAGAGCATTACTCTTGTCTGCTTTTGGCCCAGTTTTAGATGACTCCATTCCATATTGCTGGTTTGTCAGTCTATCACTCTGCGACTGTGTTTTTAGAAAAAGCACTTCTGTACATGTTGCAATCCAACATGGGCTGCTTTCGAAAAAGCATTTATGTTTAAGAATTCAAAAAGTATAACAATATCTTATTAACACAAAGGCTTGGCTTAATCCGTTACCCTACAAACGTGGTATATTTTGGCTTACCTTTGTTAATGCATGCATGTTCAGAGGCATGCAACAGAGACAGAGGTAAAAACCAGTGCTTTCAAACTTTTATTTTTTTGGGCTGGAAAGAAACAATAGAATCAGAGTGCATTTCTATGAAGTAAGGGAATCACATCTTCAAAAAGTAAATGAAATATGCATCCTCTCTGTGCTCATTACAGATTTATGACGATTGTTAAAAGAAAAGGTGGCGCCTTCTTTCTTACATGTCTGACTTTAAATTCAGACGACACCGCTGTCAAGTGTTGTGCTCCACATTCTATCCAATGGGAGGCTGAGGGGTGAAAGTGTGTCGTCTTGAGCATTCTCTTCAGTGAGAGTCTCAAAGAGAGTTACTTTTAGTGGATAAGAGCGAGCACGAACTCCTCACCTACGGTGGAAGGTGTGCACGCCGTGATCCTTTGATGCATAGTTCATCAATGAAAAAGTTCAGCTCGTTCAGCCACAAGTGTATATGTGATTCAGAGCAACAACACCTGGGAGAATAGATATTTTTGCATTTGGCACAATAAAGGAGGGGAATTACCCCGGCAATGTGACATAGGTGTTGCAGATTTAAAGACAACACACCGTCACTAGTGTTAAAATCACCCCAAAAGCAAAGAAACACTCGGGGAAGACAAGATTATTTCAAAATGAGGTTTTTAGGTTTTAATATCAGTGAAATAAGGATCCAGAAAGGTGTCATTATCTGAAAGTGGGTTGTAATTAACAGCGTTTTCACAGAATCATAGGGTTCTGACCACATTGTGGGGAGCCTGTCTTTTTTTATTGTTCATTTTGCAGCGCAGAAAGAGGTAATTGGCTGGCATGAGCCACCGTGTTACCCTTTTTTTTACCCCACAGCCAGAAGTCCCACAACACAGTAAACACATCGGCACAGCTCGATCCGCAGCTGTCACCTCGCAGCATAGCAGCCCTACAGTGATACAGGGACGTGACACAAAAAAAGACAGGAGCAGCCCTCCATGCTGGAGCTCACTGGACTTCCCCATCACCTTAAAGTGCAAGCACAGGCATGTCCCTTGCAATGAGTTTTGGTTGGGAGCCAAACGTGCAGTGAATGACTAATAACTGAGACGCAGACAAGGGACAGTTACTGTACACAAACCCTGACAGGACGCAAGACAGTGTCCGCCGGACACACGAAGAGCTAACCAGTTAACCAGGAGACAGTGATACACACTAGCAGAGGAGTCCGTGCCACAGCCACACACATGTCCACTTACCACCATCGCTTTTATCCACTCAAAGTGCCAGGAAGCCAACATATCCTCGAGGACATGGTTTTTATCACGGCTTTCCTCCCAGGGGCCTGGTTTAGTGTCCTTGGATAGATTACAGTGAGATTTTCTCTTTACAAGCCACAAACATTGAAAATCTTTTACAATGTGGATGTTTTTCTCAGCAAATCCACAGCAGAGACTGATAATATGATCACAGTTTAAGCCTTGAAATACAGAGAGCAATTTAATTTCTCATTACTCACCTTTGTTTACAGAAATATATATATGAATGCATTCTATATTTTAATGAAAACAGTGTGGCTTTTATTTATCTTTTGGTACATTAAACTTTTGTAAAAAGCCACATAGGTACCCATGTCCTAAACTACCATTAATATCTAAAAATATAATCAATAGCAACAATAGTAGACTGAATGGAAAAATAAGTGACATTTATTTCAAACAACAATGCCTGAAGACAACATTTTTAGGAACAACAAGCTTCTGAAATAGTTTACAGATAATATACCAGATGTTTGTGTGTGGCTAACACGAAAAACAAACAATGCAGTGTGTATTGAAAAGAGAGACAATACGCCTTCCATGCCCCCCTCCTTTCTTTTCTATTTTTCCTGTATTAGCCAAACATGATTAAAATGCAGCTCTTATCCACATCTCTGCTGAAAGCAGAAAAAGAAGACAGAGAGATGGGAAAAACATGAAGAAGAAAAGTCAAAAGCATCTTTTACAGTCTGAAGCTTTTCGTCCTTCACAGCCGGCATAAAGAAAAGAACACAGGCATTCAAAACTATTTTCCTCTTCCAGCCTCTCCTATCCTCTGCAGCCGAACCCCCTCAAGACAACCTGAGAACAACCCCTCTGCATCCCAAGCCCAATGGCCTCCCCCGAAAAAAACATTTCAGTCATGCTTTATTTAGAGCATTGATAGAATTCCCAGTGCTCTCTTTAGTCCAATTACATTACGCCATGTCCTTATCTAGGCAATCGGAGCAGTGCCGTGACTGGGGCTGAGACAGCAGCGCTGGGACTTCAAAAGGTGTTGCACAGTTATAGATATCATTTCTGAAGATGAGTTGCAAAAATTAAACTGCTTCAAACTAATTTCTAATTATTTGGACAAAAAAATGTGATGTATTGACTTGCTTTCAGTTATGTCCTTACCATCCATTCACTTACTATTAATAAACGCCACTGCAGTATTCTGCATTTACAGGAATAAGTGAAATAATAACATGTGCACATATAACAGGAAGGATATGAGTTCCAATCTTAACCCTATGATCAAAAATAGGTAGGAAACTTGTAATTGTTACAAAAAATGACATTTTGGAGGACCCATTATATAAAAAATGATTAACCAAGCTTTATTTTTGATCGAAAAATACATAAGTTTATTTCTTATTTAACCCTTGTGCTATCTTAGATGACCCCACCCTTACATTGACGAAGAGGATTTCATGTTATCCATGGACACCAGTGAAAATCACAAATCATTGAAGAAAAAAGGTTCAGCGCACTGTCTAGTGGGTCTAGATGACCCAGCTCCCAATGTTAAAGTGCCTAGGATAGCACAATGGTTATACATCGTCTGCTGTCACTCAAACTGATGAGCTAGCACTTCCCATTATAATCATCTGACACTGTTTCCTTGCATAAACTGAGATTTAAACTTTTGAGATTTGATGGCCAACAAAACGCTTCTGCAAAGCAGCAAAAACTGATGAAATCATACCAGGTATAAGTTCATAAATAGTTTGAAATGCACACGTTCTGCGACATCTGAAAAACATTGGAGCTTTTGTGTAAAAGAATGAAGCTAAGAAAACATATACTGGAAATTATATAAGCAGCATGACTAATGTGTTAGTTTAGGACCAAAAAGAAAACATGTTGTGGAATTTCCTGCATCTCTTTGTTTACTTTATTTCTCTGCACCACCGTGTAGATTAGTGGGAGGAAATTAAAAAAGCTATATGGAGTATACAGTGAAACGTATGCTTAATTTATGAGTGTTCTGATAAATGCAACCCAACTAGCTGCAAGAAATTTGTAAAAGTAACCAAATCCCTTGCATTTATGAAAGCAAAATAAAAAAGATGACAAATAAGGCATTGAGTCTGGAAAAATAAAATACTCAAATATTAGTGGATTCATTACAACCAAGGGATTTTACCAGCACACATACAGTCTGGTTTGGAGGTGTTGGATAAATATGTTAGACTCGTTAAAGACTGACTCCATTGAAATATTTGTGTTTTTGATGTTTTTAAAATGTTTCTTGAGGCATTTTCTTAAGATAAAGGAAATGCATTGAGAAAATTAACCTTTAAAATTGCATTTCTGAGTATTTCTTTATTCAAATGGTTGTAAATCGGGAGCAGAGAAAACAAACGCTGTTTGAAAAAGAACCTATTTGTTAGGTAGAAAATACGCTGAGTAGGCCAGCTCTGCTCCATTCTGATGGATGCACTTGTGGACAAATAGATCCATGTCTTCCATTTGGCTCAAAACTGTGTGCCTGGATTCCTCCAATACTAGTCGCCATTTTATCTGCGCTGGTAATGTTAGCTTGGAGTTTTTTAGTTTAATAATTGGGAATAGGTCAATTCCAAAAATTCAGTTTGTACATTACAAAATGATACATTTTATCTTAAAATAATCTTTTTTTTTAGCTGTTAGGAGTTAACAGAAAATATATTTTTATCAGGACACAAAAATATTCAGCACAAAAAATAAAGGGAGAACAAAACCATGAAAATAGCTATGAACAAATTTTGTAAATCTTGTTAAAGTTTGAGAAATATGACAAGGTTAAAATGTGTAATAAATGGGGGGAGTGGGTTTTTTGTAAGTACATGTGTGTGAGTGAGATATTGATAGATAGACACATAGGAGAAAGAGAGAGGGGTGTGCCGAGCAGTAAGCCTCTGAGCAGGACATGATTGCAGTGTGTATCTTATCTGTGTCAGGTCCTCCTGAGGCTAGTGGAGCCTAGCTGAGCGGAGCACAAGCGCTTCAGTGACCAGTCAACCGTGTGAGGGTAATCTCCTCACTCCTTCAGTCTGTCTCCCTCATTCACTCTCTCTCCCCCATTTTTCCAGTAAGCCCCCCTCTGGGAGGCAGCTGAGCTGCGCACACACATGTGCAGCATTCACACAAACAGACATTTACACGAACAAACACTCACAGTCATGCGAAGCCTAAAGGTGATTGTGTCCTGCCAGCTCTGGACAGCGAACCCACAGGTGAAAGGAGACATCATTGGCTAGATTACACACTGAAACCCCTGCAGCCTGCAGCTTGTAAATACAGGAATGAGAGGCATGTTCTCACCTTATCGCCCTGTTTAAGTCTAAAGCTGTTTTTTTTTATAGGACATAAACCGTCTTTTCTATAAATGCATCATTTTAAAAGATTTTTAGGCAGAACTAAAACACTTTAAAATGTTTTTTCTGTAAGGAAAGACCGATTCATAATGTGAAAATATTAGCTGCAGAGATAACTAACAGTGACATTTGCAATCAATTCCTGCAAGTATAAAAAAAAAATGATGAATGAACCTGTTATAATGTTAAAAGGTGAAAAAAGATTATTGTAATTGTTGACAGGTGTTTTTTGTAAACTGCATTCATTTGTACTAAATTAATGACTTACTATTCAAAACTTGTGCATAAGTGAGATTTAGGTCAGTGGCAATACCATTTATAAAGAAATTACTTTACTGTGCCTACTGCACAGCATTGTGTTCATGCTCTTTTGGTGTCTAAAAGTTTAATAAACCTTTGTCTTCATTTAGGAGTGCATTAAAATCACAAACACAAACATATATATCAGGGGTCTGCAACCTGATGCTAAAAGAACCATTTGGTCTAGTTTCTTACTGACCAAAACCCAGCAAAATCCACAGAATCACTGTTTAGAAAAATACACTTTACTTTTGTTCCATGTATTTAATGTAGCTTTTTAATATTTGCAATAATGTAAGTGATTTATAAAAGTATTCTAAATTTCTAATAAAGGTATATAATCATTTAAACCCATTTTACTTTTGACATCAGCAGCAGATAGAAGTTCCCTTCAAAATAAAATACAGTATGTGTCAAATAAGATCCTCCTGCTGCAGCAGATTTACTTAAATTAGAAATGCAAGAAAGTCAAACATGCGTTTTCTGTCATTGTGACTTTGGTGCGCCGTCATCCTTTTTCTTCTTTTACTACCGAATACAAACATGACAGCATTAGTTTCAACTTCCTAAAAAATCGATATGTGATTTACGCTTATTCAATGAGAAAACCACTCTCACCATAATTTTTATCGGTTATCTTAAATGGTAAAAATCGAAATATAAATTACAAAGCTTAAAACTTAACTGAAAGAACCAAACTAGTTAAAAGAAGTTAGCCTACACTAGAAACCCATTTTTTTTTACTAAAATCACGACAAAGAATAACAATGGAGCGATGAAAGTGACGCATGTGGCTCCAGAGCCTCAGGTTGCAGGCCCCTGGTATGTACCATATCCAAAATGTTTAGCTTTATAGAGGCTGATTGGATTTTTAAAAACTGTTTAGAGGTTTTACAGGTTTTTTTTAAAGGGAAAAGCCTTTTGATTAGGATCTTTGCAAAGATTTGCAATGTATAGTGGTTTTGTATTTGTAAACCCTAGACTGTGTTACTTGGTCATGACGTTCAAACCTTCTGTTTTGTACCTTGATAACATAATCAAGCAACAGCAAATGCAGTAGGTCAGCAGCACGAACACTAACAAACAGTGGGAAATTAGGGAGGAAGAAAACAGTGAGTAAAAAAAGTCTCCTTTCTTCTTTCCAGAGTCTTGTGCCTGCCTGCCCGCCTGACTTCCCCATCTTAGCTGTCTTCATTAATTAGCGTTGATGCCGGACTTTCATTACAATTAACCGACTAATATCAGCGCCAGCTCAAAAGAAACATGCCTCTCACATCTGCCCAACAATTTGTTAAGTCAAAAACACATGTGACAAGTCGAAGCAAAAAGCCTGCAAGGGGTCCTCCCTGCAATAAAAAACAGGTGCTCAACTTTTTGGCCATGTAATACCCCATTTAGCCTCTGGAGCAAAGGTTATCCCGCTAATAGCTGCCTTGTGGTGCCCTGGGAAGAGCTATGCACATAGTCAGAGTAAACATCTGGTTTGGATTGTACATACTTGCAACATATGCTTCAAGTTCAATTAAAATGAGGCCTTGGCACATTTATTAAAGTTTTTTTTCCTCTGCTCTCCCTCTCGCTGTCTCTCCTCTTCCCACTCTCCCCTATAGGCCTGTGCCATAAAAGAGGCCTCCTTTGACCCGTCCTTCATACTTACTCATACTATCTGGAGCCGTAGTCCACATCCAGTGCTAAAAGATTGATATTCAATGTATTAAAAAATTCTCAGCCTTGAAACTACATTTGTTCTGCACTTAACCAGGTTGGAGGCAGTGCAACGGACAGAGTGAGTCAGACAAAAATAAATGGAAGGCAGGGAAGGAAGCGTTTGAGGAAAAGGTTGAAGGAGAGTGGGAGGGGAGAAGAGATGTAGGCAAAGAAAAAAGAAAAATGCCCCCCTTTCAACCTTCCTACAGCTTAAATGGAATGCTAACAGCTGAGAAGAGCAATAGATCAAAATGTATGAAGCCAGAGTTGGTAAATTGTAGTCTTTGTGGAAGCTGTGCTATCCAGCATCCCAGCCCTGTGTGAACAGAGAGCAAGGCCTTCTTATTTGGAATAATCAGTTTGGAACCAAATCTAACTGAGGCCACATAAGCTGCCTCTGCACCTCATTTCAATATGAAAGTCCAAATTATATTTCATATAATCTACAGCTTTTCAAATGCCTGTACTTTTATTTATTTTTCCTGAGGGAAGGGACGAAATGCAATGAAGAAGGACACATGTAAAGAAGGAGCAAAAAAAGGTTCAAGGTTGTCTTGTGAATATCTTTAGTCAGTGCCTGCCTCTCCTGTGCATTACAGAAGTGCAACTTCACAGCCACAAAACTTTACTTCTGCATCACGGTGGGAGAGGATGTAATGCCCCATATCTATGTGTGCTCATCACCAAGCTGGCTTCCAGCCTGACTGATTGCTTGACTGGCAGACTTAATAGTGGAATGAATGTTTGACCATCTGCACAATAAATGTGGTTATTAACCCTTTTTCTGCAGTTCCCAATGCAAACCCTTGTGGCGCAAATGCTGTTGCAGGCAAGTCTCCAACTGCTCAAAGAAATTCAAAAAAATGTTTTAAACACATAGCAGCCCAAATACCCCATCCTACAGTCTGAATGTACTTCATCGCATGGTTTAGTAATGTTCAAGATGCAAAGTTACTGAGCTGTTTCCCTTAGAGTCCTGAAACTTTTAATGTCAGACAGTAAATTGCAGATATTTAAAATTGAATCACAGAAGAAAAAGACGTGCAGCACAGTGGGTGGATAGAGCGCTAGATCATTTCAATTACCCCTCCCATGTGTGGCATCGGAAAGGCACTACTACCCTGTTCAGTGGCGTTTGTTTCAGTAGTTGTTCCTGCGGTGTAAACGAGCGGAGGCAGTAAAGCAGCCACCTGTTGTTACCTGATAGTGTCTGGACAAGCCCAGATGCTGTTTTACTGGGACATAAAGGGGCAGTGAATGAACCTAAATAGCTAACTAAGCGCTTTATATGGGGGGAATGTTCCCAGGAAGAACGGCGTGAAGCACAAACAGAAGTCAAATATAGTGGTTTGTAAGAAGGAAAATATTAGAAAGGTGCATCAAATGCATTTGAAATGCATTAAATGAAACAAATACTGCATTTTGGGGATGTGCAGTGTGTTTACCAGCAGAAATAACTTTTAAAAAAAGGTTAAAAGGTTGTACCATCTGTGAACATGTGTTTGTGCCCCAGGCGGTGACAAGGGGAGGAAAAGATGGAGTCATTTCTCTAGTCTGTTTTCGGTCTGTGAAACAGTGTCAGCCCTTCCTGAGGCAATATGTGTGTATATGTGTGTGCATCCCAGACATGAGACATAATTACCTTGTCATCTTTGTCAAACTCCTCATCCTCATCCTCCAGCAGGTCCTCTACTACTTGCTGTAGCAGAGAAAGAAGAAGAAGAAGAAGAAAAAACAAGAAAGAGAAAAAAAATGTTTGTGCGTTAGATAAACACGAGATAACATAGGGTTAACATCATCAGAAAAGCAAAAGAGTCACATTAAAGCAGATTGGTTCTGCTTATGTTTGGCTGCAGTTTGTTAATGAGCGTGGAGAGCATGCAGATAGCTCATCTCATAATATGTCATGAGCTTCAAAAGAGTCCTGAAGAAGAATTTTAATTTTAGACACATTCTGTTGTTCAAGTATGTTGACACTTCTGAAAGTGCAAGCAAATGCTGGCGCTTTGAATTTCAGTGAGCTGAGGATTAAATTCCATTCAACCAGTCAAATGACTTTTTGACAAAAACAGTGGAGTTTAACACTGGTCACAGGGACCAGACGACAGCCTTTTTTTTGATTCTGCGCCGTATCCTCTGACCTCCCTGACCTGTGCCTCCACTTTCTGTCCTCTCACCTGTTTGTTATTTCTCCCAAAGGTGATGCTTTGTGGGAGAGAGACAGAAAAGAGCCTTAAGCTCAAAGAGAAAGGCACAAAGAAAGGCAACTATTTGCTTCAGTGGTGCACAACCGATGAAAACGGAGCTGGTGTTACTGCTGGAGCCACGAGACACCAAGAGGCATACTGTATGGCACAAAAGAAATAGTGCCTGGCAGAGCCACCCTGCAGTAGCACATTAAAAGTGTAGTTTTTACAATTTACATCAACAGAAAGAGGAATGCCAATAAAGCGCATGCATCAGAATGAAGCGAAGCAGGGAACTGGTGGCACTCTTGTTGCAGCTGCTACGTCACACCTACAGGCTTTTTCCAACTGCATTTTTTCGTGTGCTTCTGATACACAATGATTTGAATAAAGAAATAGACTTTATATATATCTTTATACATGTCCTCCATTATGAGGAAAATGCCCCGAGAACATGTTAAAAAACACCAAAAACATCAAATCAAAAAGTAAAATCTGAACAAATCATTACTACAAGGTCAGAATACTGCTTCTCGCTTAAAAAAGACAAACATCCGTTTAATAAGCAATACAGCTGTCAACCTCATTTTACATTCCCCTGGAAGCAACTCCCAGTAAATCTTTATTGGTCCCTTATTTGAGAACCAACCTTCACCCACAGAACGACACAAACTAGTTTTGGAGAAATCCAAAAATCATTACTCAACAAGACAATAGCTTTTGTGCTTTTTTTGTTTTTCACTGGAATAAGGGGGGGGAACTATGTGCCGGCTGACATAAGCCTCTTATGTAAATGCAGCTTCCCACACAAACAAAGAGGAGTTCAGAACAGCAGAGTTGAGAGGGTAAAATCAATAGTGTGTGTACTTGTGTGTGCCGCCTCTATCAATAGCTCCGAATCACTTGGGTAAAGTGTTGTTTGTGGATGCACTCTCCACATTTTAACCGACCGCATCACAATCGGTTATTCCCGGTTCGCAGTGACTCCATCAACGTCTAGACAAATAAGCTTGACAGTTCACGATTGACAATCTTTTTATTGATACAGAATACATCCAGCAGCAGATTGAACAAACACCGGAGAGGGAATTCTTGCACTCAACAAATGCAAAAGATGTTTACACGATACTGTAAAACAAAAGCCGTCTGGCATCTCCAAAACAAATGAACTGTTTAAAAAGACATCATGGTTCCTCTCAAATCCTTTAACCCATGCCAAGTCACAAGCATAATAGAGTCCTCCACACAGAGTCTTTACTAGGGCACGGCTGGCACAAGCTGCAAACTTTAAACAATAGGAATGAGCATAAGCTGGCTGGAGAAGCATGACCTACAGAGACAGAGAGAGTGATAGAGTCGTTTGTCTGCCTCTGCTCTCTGCTCTGCTCTTGCCTCTGGTTACAGAGAGCAGTCATGTTTCCTGCAAAGAGACACAGTGTAAAATTAATAAATAAAGCGACATGGAACATATCATCTGCCCTGAAGATTGCCACGGCTAAATGCACACACTGAAGCTACTGTCTCTCTAAGAGAGGATATAAATTACCTTCAGCGCAGCCAATGAATTTCAAACGTCTCTCTTTCCTCCTCTCCTTCTGCCTCCATTTGTCCCATTCTTTCCTCTTTCTAAGACCTTTTTGGTGCATGATATCATTTGTCTGCTTATCGCCCTATTATCTTGTTGTTTGAATAACTATCATTACACCGCCGCAGCATCAAAGCCATGCTGTCGACGGGATCAGGCTCACATAGCCCGCAGAGCCGTTCCTGTCAGTTCCATATAGGTGGGGGATTAACGTATTCAGACCCATTCAAAATCAAATAACACAGGGATAATGCAGGCTACTTTTACAGATTACACTGTGCCCTCTAAATACATACAGGAGATGGTGATAACATAAACTGCATAAAGAATGCACATGGAGATGGTGACATTGAGAGTTCACATGGTTTTGAAAGCATGCATGCATCTGGTTAGCCCTAACTCAAACGTGCCTCCTCCCATCATAACTTCTGCAGGAAGACTGACATTTTTTCTCTTTAATTTTTGTATAGTTTTTAAGCTGTTAGATATGACTGAGCAGGTTTTTTCTTGAGTATCTGTGGCAGCTCCTCAGAAACAAGACTAATGAACTAGTGCAGCAGTTGAGTAAAACCACTAAAAAGCTGGTTTAATACCGTTTTGCTCTTGAGAAAACCTTCGATGGCCATTAGCTTATTACACTTGATGCTTGACACTTCTTGAAAATGTTTTACTGATAATTCGTGGCTTTGGTGTTGAGTCAGACATAAACTCAGAAACAAAATGCATTTACCACAATTAACAGTTTCTGATGTTATAAACAAAAGGAACATTTTTCATTTTTCTTTTATTTTTTAAGGAGGTTCTGCATTCCCACAGCCTCCTTAGTGTGTCTTCAATGATAGACGTGAGCTTCTTGACTTAAATTAATGAGTCATGTAGTGGCCCTGACCCTTGCAATTTTACTTTCAGTTTAAGAAATTGTCATCCATCAAGACAGGAATTAGCCAGCCTAAACACTGGGCTTTTTTCCCTTCTTTTTATGTCTGTCTGACTATTTCTTCATCTTTCTGTTGGTCAGTCCTTGCGTTTTTATTTTATCTTAGAAATTTTTTTTTTTTTACTTGTTCATCTTTTAAATATTGTGGTTTTATTTGTTTATTCATTTACCTTTTTATTTTTATTTTATTTCTTATGCTAATTGTGGATTTTTGCAGGCCATTACATTGGGGGGGGGGGCATCAGGAATGCTGTATCATGCCTGATGTCCGTTGTCATGGATGGATAGATGGATGGATGGATGGATGTGCAGGTTTAAATGACTGTGCTATGGCTACACCCGACTGAACATATAATTGATCCAAATAGAATATTAAGTTAACTATCACACGAAAAAAACTTTATATAAATATATAATGTTCGTAAGTGTTTTGATTAAAAATTGGATTAAAAAAAGGGAAGAAGAGAGTTTTTGTTTTACAGGCCAAACCTAAAGAATCCGACTCAATCGAGAACCAACCTTCATTCCACAGAGGAAATACAAGTCTACAGTCTTAACTACCAGCATCATTCTAACCCTCCCACCTAAATGCCTCTTAACTCAGCCCTCTTTCTCCCCGGCTGGAGTGAATTCCACCATTCCCCCTCCTCACCTTCGCAATGACAGCCACAGGGGGAATTGATTCCTAGGCAGACATCCAGGTGAACATGAAGATATACTTTTTCCCCTCTTTTTTCTCCCATTCCTCTATCGCTCCCTCCCTTCGTTCTCCTGCTGTTTTCCCTCTTTGATACGTGAGGGGGTTTAACCTCTCCAGCTGCTGAGGTTTGGCAGAGTGGCTGGCTGGGGGATCTCAAGGCCCTACTTGGTATGCACTGTCCATGAGTGTGTGTCTGTGTGTGTATGTTGCAGACTGAGGGAGAGCTGTGTGTCTGATAAGGCTGAGCCAGACTGACCCACACAGACCCTTCACAAGCTGTCAAAGCTGTGGCCCTCAGAGGGGGGCCTTTCCATCTGCACTGCCCAAGCCAGGGCTCACCCAGTAGGGGGGCTAGATAGGGTTGAAGCCAGGGTGCTATCAGAGCCGGAAGCTGGTGGTGGGGGGTAAAAAGGGCAGCTGTATATTAACACATTTTTTCCGGAATTTGTAAAGATGGAGTTTAATGTTACTAAGTAAGACTTTTACATTTTTCTTTTGATGATGAATGTTCACACAGAAATTAGGCAGGTTTTCCACATTTTCCTAAAGGCTCCCTCAGCACAAATGAGTGAAAGTCAATAAAATGAGATGTTTGTTTATGTCAGACACTCTTGTCCTCTTCTTCTGGCTTGAGTGCTAAACTGATGTCCAATCTACTCAGCGCAACTGCACACATCTGCCAACCAGACTTCAGTTCAAGGTTCAAACTGAAACGCAGGCAAACAGCTACAGTGGATGTGGCTTACAGAAGAAAACAATAACAAACCCTGAAGTGTCACTGCTGTTTACAAAGTGCGCAGATGCTTGCAAAGGTTCATTGCGATGAAGGAAGTTACAGAAAAATGGGGGGAGGGGGGCAAGGTGATGAAAAAGGAAACCGGGAGGATGGTGCATCAGCCTCCCTGATGCTCCCGTCCTGCTTCAAACTATGCCCGATGCTTGTCTTTCTGCCTGCCAGCCTGCTATCCTAGCTGCCAGTTTAGCAGAGACAGAGAGGCGGTGAATGGAGCAGAGATGAGCGGCGCTGATGCCGGGGCGGCACGGGGGAAATCAGCGGGGCACAGGAGCTCCCAGTTAAAAGTGACATGACCTTTTGATTTTGTCACCTGTCACCAACTGCCATGTCTGACTCTGCACTGAGGAGTGCCTGCCATCCACAGCTGCTTTCCTCTGCCTCTGTCTTGCCGTCACTCCGTCTCTAAGAATGCCTCTCTGTCTTTTTCTGTCTCCTGCGCCCACTCCATCTTCCTTTCTCATTCTCCTTGTCTTTCCCGAGTTGCGTTCTTATGGGGAAAAGTGGAGGTGTGACTTTCTGTAGGAGATGTGGTATAATAGGCAGTGTTTCCTCTTTTTCTTTCAGTTTTCCTGATATTTACTCCTCTCTACCTGCATTCTCCAAGGCCTTTAATGAGGGCAGATGTCAAGACTGTGTGTTCTGAGATACAGTAAAGGCTTAGGAGATGTACAATATGGGAGAAAATAAAAAATATAAAGATAGTGATTAAGTTAGGTTCTAAAAGAGTTCAGATATTTAAGAACAATCTGACAATTTTACAGCCCAAATAAATATAGATTTACTTTTATAAATCAATGAACACAGCCAAAAGGAAACCCATCACAAGGTAAATCAGAATTATGTTTTTATAGAGATGCTAACTTCTAAAATGGGTGAAAATTATTCAGCTTTCTTGCCAGTGTAAGCACGTCTCTTAGTGTGAAGTATCTTCAGCCCATTACGGTCTACTCTTCCGTAATGGGTTGGTGGATCCATTGGGTGAATCAATGTAATGGTCTAAAGCACGGGATAAAGAGGATGGTCCTTTAGTGTGACGAGACTTAATTGCCCGTCATTCTGCGGCAGAAGGAAACATCACCTTTTCCATATGTAACTCCTGCAGCTGCCTGCATCGAAAGAAACACCTTGAAAGCATCCGGTGAGCACTTTTTTGGGGGTAAAAGAGCAGTAAGGCACAATATCAATTACATCGTCAGTTACATTGTCTCATATATATATATATATATATATATATATATATATATATATATATATATATATATATATATATATATATATATATATATATATATATAAACTTGCCCTTAACACGTTAAAGCTGTACTCATGAGTGCTCAAGTATCTTGAAGATTTCTTCCTCCCTAAGCTGGGATTTCTTCATTATGTTGAAAAATTCATGCAGCGTGGCAGCTTCCTTTATACCAGCTGAGGATGGACCCATGAGCTATACACTAATAATATACTATATACGTAAAAATGAAGCCAAGCACCATAAAAGTGCATTACATTAGATTGTTTCTAATGGACAAGTCCTTCGTGGATTCAGAAAAGGCAGTTAAAAGATTTAGATTCTTTGTAAAGGATCAAAAAATACCTACGGTAAATCTAGAATTGTTGTAGTAAATTTCTTACAGTTAGGTTCAATAAACAAAAGCTGCTTCTAGTTTGATAGTGAAACTATTTTTTTTAATAAATACTTTCTGCTTAGTTAAAGCAAAACTATAGCTAACGACAAGTTTAACATTCTGATTTAGTGCAGATGCTGTGTGTAAAGATTTGTAGACTTGATTTGTAGACTAGTCTAATTTCAAAATTTTTATTGAGCAGTTACAACTTTTTAAACTTTAAATTATCATCCATCCATCCATCCATTCATCCATTTTCTTAATGAATGGGTGCTGATACCCATCCCTGCTACTGTCAGGCAAAGGCGGGGGGGGGGGGGGGGGGGGGGGGGGGGTACACCCTGGTCAAGTCGCCAGTCTGTCGCAGGGCCACACATTTACCTAGCACACTCTGAAGCATGTTTTGGAACTGTGAGATGAAGCCGGAGTGACTTATTTTTTTTTTTTTTAGTTTATGTCTTGTAGGTAAGGTTTAGACCAGGGGTCGGGAACCTTTTTGGCCAAGAGAGCCATAAACGCCACATATTTTTAAATGTAATTTCAAAAGAGCCATGCAATAATGTAGTGTCCCTTTCCCACACTGAGCCACGGAGACTTAACCTCTTTTCAGGTTCTTTATTCTGGTGACTGCAGACCGCAACAAACGCCGTACAATTAATTCAGCAACTCCTGAATCTCTCCCGCCGAGACGAGAGAGAGCGCTTCTCCCAACTTTATATTCTCTCACTGCCGCATCAGCCCTCCATTTCCCTTATTCGGCCCATAGCTGAACCCCATTGGTCCAAACTCCCTAACAACAGGCTGAGCGACAGGACTGAGGGCCAATCAGATCTCTGCTTGATGCGTTCCACCATGAACTCCAGAACTTTTAACGCGGCCCAACAGCCATCCAACTCAGACCGCGACAATATGTTTAAAACTAAATATACAAGTGAATGTGTGCATTTGATGTAATTTCAACATTTTTAAAGTACAATAAGTCTCTGGATTCTTTTTAACATCATTATGCTGTTGTTAATAAATGATGAGTATTTCTCGTGGTAGTTTTGCTGATGGTCTAGTCTGCTTGATACGTGGTGAGTTTCTGCTTCATGCAGGCGTTGAGACTTTAAACGTGATCTTAGGTCTGAATGTTCTTTAGATGTGAGACAGACATGGAACCAAACACACACTCACACGCTGCAGTGAGTGACGGACAGCGGGTTTTTTACTATCCCTGCGCGATTCCCCTGTTGCCTGTCCCCCCACCCCCACCCTCTGCTTTCTTCCTCACACATCCCGTCCCCGAAACTGCGCGCTCTTTCTCAAAGACGGGAGCGCGCCGTTTTAGGCACGGCAATTCACAGGTTTCCGGCTGGTACAAACTCTGTGAAATAATAGATAATAGTAAACTGATAATGCTGGCGCAGATTTTTCTCTCTAAGCACCGCTACTACTGCGCGCCTCTGGCATCGCATCGCGCCCGGGAAGGACTGGTCTAATGAAAAAAAAAGTATAATTAAGGATTTGTCTGCGAGCCACATGTGACCATCAAAAGAGCCATATATGGCTCGCGAGCCATAGGTTCCCGACCCCTGGTTTAGACTAAGGTCAAATGTTTTCCCTTTTGTCTAGTCATTCCAGCACATTGTTAAAGAAGTCTGTAGAAACATAACCTCTGATCAGAGATTAGCTGCTATGATGTTTTCTTCGTTTAAGTTTCTCATTGAGTTACAAATGCAGAACAAAACAATGAAAAAAGGCAAAGGCATCAAATAGAATTTGTGGTGGTGTGTGGTGGTTTTGCATACAAGTTATATATTTTATGCATTTCTGGTCGAGAATGTTTGAGGTTTCCAAAAAAAAAAAAAAAAATGAAAAGAGGCAACTTGTGTCATTATAACTTACACCAAGTGCTGAATGCAAAAAACAAATGTGGCCAGAAAATATCCATGCACCGCATAAATTAAAAGCATTTTTCAAAAAAGATTTAAAAGCATTTTCTTTGATTCGTTTCAGTGAACACGTTCCAGTGTGAGACAAAGGTCAGTTAACGGTGTTCAGGGGTCAACATTCACGGGTCAGAGTGCTACATGATAAGAGAAGAGGTCGGGGACCTCAGTGGTGAGGTGCCTCCAATAATCACTGTTCTAAAAATGCTCTGACTGCTTCACAGGTTCTGGTCAAGGTTGGGGCTAGGGTAAAAGGCGCTGATCTGGGTTCTGTTTGCAGAGCAGCATGTAACCACACAACAGTAAGTGACCCTGAGTGGAGAATTACTGCGCACAGAGAACGCTGTGTTTGTTTACGTGATACAGACAGGACTGTGGCTGCGGTGTAAAACCAGAGAAAGGCTCTCCACATTGAACCCATCAGATGAATCAGGGTCAGTTCATTAGGAAGTCTGTACTCAAGTGACTGCTTTTCTCCCCTTTATTTTCTCCTCCTCTTCACCCTCTTCCTCACGCTTCAGAGTAAGATCTGTGACACTTCCCTCACCCCAGATTGCAAGAAAACCGCAATGCTCTGGATGCTACCCCTTGCTCGGCTCAGCATAATGCTTTAATTTGATGTGTTGTTTAAAGTAATTAAAAGTCTTTTCCCCTGTTTTCTTCGCAAGTTTATTTTTGTTCTCTGTTAAGTGCAAGAAGGAAACGAGAGACAGCCATGACTTATTTTTTGATAAAGACTTGGAATTCAGGAGTGGAGGCAAGGAGCGCAGATATTGTGCTCTCACTCTCACTCGCACCCGCTCCTCCACCCCACTGCATCCGAGCAGATTGGGAAACCAAAAACAAACAGGGACAAGACTCAGGGGATACTTGTGTCTGAAGGAGCGAGTTCATGTATGTGCGTACATAGCGTCTGCATGCACAAAAGAACAATAACGGGGGAAACAAACAAAAAAAACAATACTTTTCAACATGCTGCAAAAACAACAAGTTTAAAAAAAAACCCACTAATGATGCTAATCTTTGTCAATTAATCCCACTTCCATCAGATATGCGGTTAGTGCAAATGTCTGTAAACGCAGACAGAAGATAAATACCCACACAATTCGAAGAGGACACACACAGACAGCTTTTATCTCTGATGCATTTATCTCATACAAATGAAGCATAGTTGTGTGTGTGTGTGTGCATGTGTGTGTGTTTGCTGCTGTTCCACACTGTTTTTGTGCCTTAACCTTGATTTTGGAAAGTAAAAGAGTAATACTTTACACATCATCAGACATCATAACAACACTCTAGCACCCACAACGTTAAGTATTAATGAATAATAGACCCACCTGCACATTCACTGATGGTACATTAGTGCTATAACCTATTTGCTTTTGCAGATTGTTTCCACTTACATTCCTGCAAGCTGTAAGAAGCAGCTTATTCACATAGCTTCCCTTAGACAACAGCAGCTCAGACACTCCACACATCAGTGCTGTCAAACAGCGAGATTTCTCTCACCTAAAGCACCTGCTGAATGGCTTTATTAGAGTGAAAGATACTTAAATGAAGACGGTCAGATGAAAAACTTTGCAGCAGTGCTCTCATGATTAAAAACACTCATCTTGATGATCTATTAAGCTTTGTGCTACAAGCAGGTGCAAAAGTCCTCTGAATTCAACATGAAGGACTTTAAACCAAAGCTGGTGAGACTGAAGGTAATTCAGAAACAGAACACAAACATTTGACTGGAGCTATACGTAAAAAAGAAATTCAAAAAACTATTATGAAAAAAAAGAAAGAAAGAAAAGGTGTGGAGACAGGTGGAGGGGGAAATATCTTATTAGACAGTGGGTTTAAAGAAGAATACTTGTCTGGAGGATGTCAAACTCATTCACATGAGAAATGAGTGAGTATTTTCAAACTTTGTTAGTTCATTTTACCTGAGAAGCACAAGGTAGGGAAAAATGTCATTATGCTACAATGAATACAAGCAGCAGGTACGGGTACAATTCATCAAGCTGGGTTTTGTCTTCAGGCAGGTGTGATTTTTATTTATTTATTTCTTGTTTTGTCAAACAATGTCGCCATCTACAGGTGAGCAAAGGTACATTCTACTCATATTGTAAGGTGACACCAGGATTGCATGGTTCCAATTGTGTTCACGTTTGAAACAATCATTGATAACGTTTAACTAATGAAAGAAGCTTGTCCACAAAAAATGTGCATTTTTTAACAAATTACAAAGATTAGGTGTTATATTTTGGCTTATAGTTAGTCAAATTTAGCTTGGTCTCTAAATCATCGTGAATCTTACCCAAATAATACTTGTAAAGATATAAACATGCATTGAAAAACAAGAAACTCTGAACTTTGTAAATGGGTGATTTCTGACTGAGTCTTGGAAGAAAGATTTTATTAAAATTAATCACTTCATTGTTCACGCTCGCTCCATGGTCCGCTCTCACTCTACCTTACAAATGTGCCTGGCCATGATTAAAACATGTCTGTTTCTCCGTGACATTGCTTTGACATCATTTAATTGGTATAAGAGATAAAAATAAATGAATTAAATAAATATACTACCAGGTAAGTGGCGTAACATAGCTCAAGGTGACAGCCTATTATTTTTCTCTTCGTTTGCCTCAAAAAAGAAAAGCTAGAAACATGAACTGTACTGAGAATGCAGCTCATCTGGAAAATCAAGTTGCTTCCTTTTTAGTTTAAAGAAAAAAAAGACATTTGGCAAAAATATCTTTTAAAAATAAATTCTATTTTTGATCAAAGTTGCAGGTGCATTTTATTTAAAACCTGAGAAAAGTGTGCTACTTTTCATTTAGATGTCAATCTGGGATTATGTTAAAAAAAATTTAGATTCACAACTTTTTTTTATTTTTTCTTAAAAAAAAAAGAAAAGGACTTCAATCAAAAAATATTAAGCTAATGTTTTCACACAAAAAAATATTATTGTATTTTGCAGACATACACTACAGCAACAAGAAAGAAAAGCGGAGGGATACCAGTAACGGTTCAGGTGACTCACCATCTCTTGTCTTGTATCCTTCCCCGACGCAATAAGTATGTAGTTCCAAGCCAACAGCAGCAGCAAAGCCAGAGGGACCATGTAGAGTTCAAAGTTCCAGACAACGATGACAAACATCTGAAATAAAAGACAAAAAGCTGTTAGCAAAAAGCGATGCGCATTCTCTTTGCCTTTGGAAAAAGATGGATAAAGAGAACCGTAAACTCAATACAAAAACACAAAAACTAGAACAGAAGTCCAATAAAAAGAGGCAGGCCTAGTGTCAACGAGGTCCAACAGTCTGACCCTTAAAGGTTTCTACACCCGAAACTCAGGAGCAAGACAACGAGAATGATGACTGAGAGCCGTCAGAACGTCTTCCCTTCGTGCCAATCATCCCAGAGTCTGAGGTCATGTGCCATTTCAGACACAGTGAGCCAAATCTGACCCTTCGGTGCTCAACCCTAAACTCCAGCATATGACCTCCCAAACCTCACCACCCAAGTCCCTAACCCTGTCACTCCAAGCCCCAATACCATCGCCTACAGCTCCAAAGGACTCTTACATCCCATCTCTAACCTCTTCTGCACCCATCTGCCAAAACTATCACCCCTATACCTCCCCCCTCATCACCAAACAAGCAAAGTATCAACTAAAAAAAAGCCCAGATTTCTGATTTTGTCAGGATTCTTTAGCAGATTAATGACGGTGAGAAGATGTCGCTGGGAAAGTAAAAGTGTTAACAAAGGCTGCGTGGTATTTTCCAGCAAGACTTAGTCAGCTGTGAGATGGCATTGCACCAGTTGTTGCTAAAAAGTTCAGATGGTGTATTATGCAAACTAACACTTCTATGCTTTCTGTCACATTTAAGTTTACGATTTAAAAAAATGTTAAATTGCAGCTCGTGTGTCATTCTTGATATCGTCAGGTCAAATATGTTCAGAAAAATAAAAAAAGCAGAAAATGTAGCATTTTAAAATGCAGCAAAAACAAATGGATATTGAATAAACTTGCAGAATTTAAACAAGTCTTTCAGTTCTAAAATTGAAGGTATTGCAAGATAAAGCGGGATTCTTGGGTGAAAACAAAAAAAAAGGAAATTATCAGCAGTAAAGCAACATTTTTGTGTGCATCTAAGAGAGTGAAGACAAAAATAAAAAGAAGTCTGGTGATGCAAAGGGTGAACACAAATTTCTTCTTGAGCTTGCACTCTGAGTTTGATGTGAATTTGAAGTCCAGCGCTTCTGTGCTGGTCTGCTGCTGGTGGAGAGGAGCCAGTCAGGAAACAGGACAGCATAAATACACAGAGGCAAGCCCGAGCCGATGTGAGCAAACACACGCATCTGAAAATCCTTGAGGCTTCATGTGCAAAAAAAAAAGAAAAAAAATTAAGGGTGTATGTTAAAATACAGAAATACGGCGGCAGGTTGAATGTAAAATATGACTGTAAAATACTATTGAATATAAAAAAAAACATTCTGCCTAAATCTAAAAGTTGTGGAGGAGAAAAGAAGAGAATAGATTAAGCCATATGTTACTGTGACCAAAATAACTTTTTTTTATTCAGTCTAAAAATCATCAATTATTAATTCGAATAAAAAGGCATTAAGTGAAATTCTTCAAAGTTTTTTTGAAGATTTTCTACAAAGAAAAACTTGCTAAACTATATATCTTTAGACCAATTTTTCTAACTTCCCAAAATGTTGGATAATAAGAACTGATCATGCTTTCAATAATCTCAGACTAAACGATACGCAGTAAAGGTTCAGATACTTGACTTCAGTCAAACAAATAAAGGAGCTTAATTCTTTTAAATCTATTTTAGTTTGCCCTATAAATAACTCCATGCTGGCGAACATAGACGCACACAAGATAAATATAACTTACAGCAGGCATATCTTGCCCTGCTAATGTCATTTCTGGTCTTCTTTTGGGCTTATTGTAGAAAATGGTAATACTATAAATTCCACATTTTAACAGATCAAATCATATACATTTTTTTTTAAATCCTTTTTTCTTCTTACATGCCTGGGGTTGTTCAATCTGTGATCCCCCCCCCCCCCACACACACACACACTTCTCATTCGGTTTAAGTGGCTGAAGGCGAAGTTTTGACAGACAGCGAGAGAAACTGGACACCCGGACTCAGCAATGGACGGCTCTGTATCGTCTCTGCATCCACCGGTGGGGCCCCGCAGTGCCTGGACCTTTCCACCAGGACCAGGCGATCACGGCCAGCCCCCCGTTGCTCAGTACAGCAGATAGGAAGCTCTTAGCCTGGAGAGGTGGGAGTGGGAAGGAGCCTGCTGTGGATGTCAGTGACCGGAGAAAAATTGAAGGGAAAAAAAATAAAGATGAAAGCCGGCTGGATCGAAGGGAAAAAAGCAAGGGAAGATGCTGAATGAAGCTCCAGATGTAGGCTACGGGAATCTGTTAATGTGTGGTCAGAAGCACGGATAATGACAGGTCAGGGTATCTGATAAATTCTTTTTGTGCAACATTGTGCTTTTCGTCATGGCAGCCATTGTGCATCACTTTTCATTTGCACTTTGTGTTGCTCAAAATGTGCAAAAAAAACAACATATTTTGGCCAGTAAAATGTATTTTATTTACAGTAAAGATGACATAAAATATTATTCGTAAATGTGTAAAAGTAGATTCTTTAGATTCAATAAAGCATTTTTTTATTGCTTTCCTAAAAAACTACTTATAATAGTAGGAAAATGAAATCATTTCCAAATAATTTCCAGCTAATTGATTCTGTCATTTAAAAAAAAACAATTGTTTTCTTTATTCTTCTTTTTGTGGAGAGCTTTTAGATTTTAACAAAACTTCATTTGTCATGAACTGAAAATATGCTTTTGTGTGTCAAATTTACTAAATGGATTTAGCAGTGGTTATAACTATGGCTATGTTTGAAATGGGCAAACATCACATCTGAGCATAATCAGAAATTCAAATGCCTTGTTTAAAAAAACAATCACATTAGATCAGTCTGCTACAAGTTGGTGAATTATCAACACACAACAATTACAAGGAGATTTTTTTGACAAGTTTCGGCTGTCAGATGGCAATCCTTTCATAAACTTTTATGTTTTTTTTTTCCTCTTACAAATAAAATACAGTGGGAAAAGACAAAAAGGTCTAACGTTAAAAATGTCAACAAAGCAGAAAGTCAAAATGATTTATTCAAGCACTTAGCGTGACACTTTAAAAATTATATTATTTGTTTCCAAACACAATGCACATCCTGTCCGCTTTCTGGAGCAGCTCTGTGGGAGGGTAATACTCAGTACTTTGGCTTACATTTACCACACACCGGGCTAACTTTCCCCCTGCTCTGTCTCAGTGGAGTGAAACTGAAGTTTGGATTTCAGAGTTCCCCTTTATCTCCCTTACATCAATTTCCATGCTGGCAGTAAGTGTTGCCAGACAGCGACTAGATGTCCTGTTAAGTCTGAGAGAACAAGAGGAAAGGAGGCTGTCCTGCTAGTGACCAGACCAACTCCTCATTCTGTGGTGCTAGACTGCCCCCTGCTGTTCCACTGTAGAATACATGAAAAACAATGATCTAAGGGGGGGGGGAAACAAAAAAAGATATTTTAAAAGTTTGTTTTTTTTAAGTTTAAAAGTTTATTATACTAAAAATGCTTTGTCAAAGTCAGGAATCTTTGTGTGCAAATATTTAACAATAACTATTATTATTTGCTCAATCTATCTCTAGTGATTAAATTCTTGACTTGGTATTCAGTTAGTTATGCCACTCCACTTCAACTATTTTTCAGTTTTCGCAGATCGGGAGAGCAGTAATATGTGAAAGTATACTTTTCAAAGCTGTCCCTTGCTGTGGGCAAAGACGAACTTCCGACGTTTAAACTTTTAAAAAGTTAGAGAGCTTCTTTGAAGAGGAGTCAAAGGAGCAATTTAAAGAGACCTGGAGTGGTGTGCGGTGCCGACTGCTATGGTGTCTCTGCAATGTGTTTTTATCAAACTCTCAGGCAGACATGTGCAAACACACACATGTACACACTCAAATAGTTGCTTCTGTACCTGTCTCTCCCTTTTTTTTCCTTCTTTTTTTATTTCAGCAGGGTGAATTTTTATCTAAATGCAAAGCAGGTGATAGGTGCTCCAGTTTCCTCTAGAAGTAGCTCCCTTGTCTGGGCTCTCTTCCTGATAAGAGTCCTACTTTGCTTGACATAAAAGAGACCGGTATCATTTCCCCTGCCTCCCCAACAACCCCCAGCTCGCTACCCTCGCCCTTCCCTGAGCGTCACAAAGCTGCCTCTATTTGCTCCCAATTCAGGGCCCAATTGCAGATAAAGTTACAGCAAATTTGTTTGGAGGAAGAGCTGCCGAGGCCTGCGGTCCCTGGGGCAATAACAGCCTTGTCTTGCAGGGGCCGTGGGGAGAGCTGGCAGCAGCAGAAGAGCAGAACCCAACACCGTTCAACCTGACAATGGACTCAACTCTCTGGTACACAAGGTAAAGGGAAGGGAGGGGACTGAGAGATTAAAAAGAACGGGAATGGATGGATGGATGGATGGATCGAGGGAAGACACTCAGCTTGCAGGTGTGGAGAACGGAAGAAGACGCTGAGATAGGGAATAAAGAAAAGACGCATCGACTCACACATACACAGACACAGATACAGACACCACCCATCATGCAGGACAGGAGGTAACTCCAGTCCCGTCCATTGTGCCAACGCCTGAGGCAAAGCTGCCACGGTGGCTGATTCACTGTCGGGATGGGTGGGTGACAGCAGTGTGGGTGTGAGAGAGAGAGAGTGAAAGGCTGCATGGGAGACTATGCGATAGCTTTCCTTTTTCGCACATTCACACAAAACACACAACATACACACTAGCCACAGCTGGCACTAATGGCTGATGTGTACATGCGGCTGGCATTTCAGAACTCGTCAGAAGGAGAGTTACAGACCATGAAGAAAAATGTGAGCATGTTTTTTGTGGAGGGAGTGTTGTGTTGTGACACACTTTGACAACTGCAATTTGACGCAAAAGCGCGTACACACAGTTTCGACAAACATACAAAAAGGGGCCTAAATTTGCCCTCCGGGGCTGCTTCAGCTCTTATGGAGTGCACATATTTGCACGTTTAGAGCTTGAGTTGCCTGCAGCCTCCATCTCTGTAGCTTGCAGCCATGATGGAAAGTTAAGTGTAACATCTGTCTAAAAAGAAACGCACATGTGTACAGACACATGTCCATAATCACACACAGAAGTACACTTTAGTGAATGCACCACCTTGGCCAGATGGCCCGCCATAAAAACCCACTTAAAGAGATGAGCGAAGTGATTAAGAGGCCTCTCAAAGTAAGGGAGAAATGAAATGAAGAAATGGCAATGAACGGAGGGAATACCTGCGCTAACTACTCTGATGCTTTTAGCTAAGTGCTTACTCCTACGTTAGCAGACTCCCAAAAGAGCAAGGTGGAGATCGGATGGAGGGGGAGGGAGGGGGAGGGCACAATGACACCTACATTTCTGAATTTCTGTAAAACCATGAAACACTGTCCTTGGCCTAGATACATTCTTTGTCATCATTGGAGTACTTTGAATACAAGTGAGAGTAGGAAGATTACGAATAGTTTGATCTATGAAGTAGAAATGAATGTGTAACACTGTTTGCATTTTAAGAAATAAGGGCAAAGAGTTTCTGGAGTCACACAATGGGTTTGTGTGCGTTTCTAAGGGACCAAGTTGGCAAGATCTGACCTTGATTTCTTAAAATTCCTACTTCCTATGTCAGATGCATTCATTCATCACTAGCTGATAAGAAACAAGGATGCAAAGATGCAAAGGAAAATGCAAACATGTGCATTCTAGGCGATCGCACACAAGCTCTCCCTTTCTCACACACAGACACACACACACACACACACACACAAAGGGAAAATGTTAACTGATCAATACTGTGTCTCTTCTGACCCATGTCTTGTGATGACACTATGACCTGCTGTACAAACACACACATTCAGCCTCTACTGAGATTAAACTGCTGTCAGAGAGCCAACTGCTGCTAATGTCTGCTGCAGAGACACTTAATGCAGCAGCGGTAAAAGGGCTGGGGCAGGGCCAGTCCACCTGTCCTGTAGCTACTTAAGTCGGGGACACTAAAACAGACAGGATTAAATGCCTGCTCTGTCATCTTTAGCGCAGAAACCTCAATGCTGCCACTCACTGCCCTGCAGGAGAAGGTCTTTTACTGATAGCTCAGTCGTCCAATTACACCTCACCTTTTAATACCAGACACAGATGACAGCAGAGAGCGAAAGGATGAGGCCAGTGGGTGGGGAAGGAGGGAAAGACTGTCATTTGTACTTTACAGCATAAGTGCACGGAAAAGCATCAACAGATTACAGCTGGACTGTCTCGTAGTCGGTTATCAAAGGGTCAATTATGTTCAAGTTTCAACACCCAGTTCGTACTCATTTTTAGCAAGGAAATGTCAACTTAAACTTTTGCCATAAGGTGCTTTTAAGACAATATGGGCAAAGTGGAAAAGAAAAACAAATCTGATTATGCTTTACATGTGTTGCAACAGCAAATTTAATAAGTCCATTTTGTTTTTACAAGTTGACACAGTTTCACCAATATTTGCATAGATTCCCCATTAATACAAGACTAATACAAAATATAAAAAATAAAATAAAAATACAATAAGAGTTTTATGATATAATAAAAAGTATAACATTATTTCAAACAAAAACTGATAACAAATTTTAAGAAAGCATAAAGATTGAAGTTCTCAATGATATACAGAAAAGGCAGCCTAATTTAAAGGCAAAGCATGAAGAAGATGAAAATGAAGAATCCACTAAATTAGATATTTTCAGACCTAAGTGCTCTCATACAAAGTGTGCGCATTTTTTAATGCCTCTGAGCAGCTAGTTACAAGATCCACTGGCTGGCACATTATTTTTACGATGTGAGTAATTATTTTCATACCCCGCCCCTTTTTACTGTGCTCGAAACATTAGAAGTATCTTGTGTTAAAAGTGTAAAATTAGCAGTGAAGGATCTCTACTTTATTAGCAGAAATGAAATGCGTTTGCGTGTGCTTGGGAAGCGTGTGTGCAGGTGAAAATGTGCAACGTCTACGCACCACAAAAGCACAGATGCTCCTCTGCGGAGAGTCCCATTCGAAGCAGCTGTTAATGTAGCAGCCTGTGTTGATCAGGAACATGATGCAGCGTCGGACCCGGTTGAAGTTGTGCAAAAGTAACTGTAGAAAGAAAACAATTGTTAATACTGAATAAGAGCTTAAAAATGCACCACAGCAATGAAAACTTCAGTATTTTACATTAGGAATGTTTTTATTGTCTAAACTCAAATCCTAAAACCTTGAGAGGCTACAGAACTACAATAATTATCTATGAGAGCTCTAAAAATGTTGGTTTATTAAACTGAAGCACATGCAAACAAAACAAAACCTGATAAAACTTTTTCTAATGCAGACATTTGTGATAATAGATCTGCAATAAATAGATATTTATTGGCATGAGCGTAATCTTGGGACTTTTTCTGTTACAATTAATACTTTTAGAAAGGATTTTAAATCTAGACATAAATATACAGGACTTTCAATGAGACCGTTGGTGATATAAGGACTTGTTTACATAAATGAAAGGGCTATATTTGGATGTGGATCAGTAGAAGACAACAGTTACCACAGCAAGCTGGCACTGCGTTCCCGCTAAGTTGCCTCTCCCAGTGATAAGGTTTACTACAATGATGATAGTCTCCTACAATGTCTATGGATTTTCCTCCCTGCATGTTCTCCAGGAATTTGGCCAGAGATGAGAGAAAACTGGCTAACTCCTGCCACCCCACTGGGCTGCCAACCATTTGCAGCATAAAAGCGGAGAACGCAAAGCACCCAATCAGGTCACCACCAGAAGGAAGGAAGAAAAATCCTCCTGAAACAAAACAAAAAGTCTATCTAGATAGCTGTTTAAATGGGAATAGTAATAAAAAAAATATCAATCTTTTACTTTACAGATGTTAAAAAGATAAGTTTTATGCATAGTGAGTCTAGTTTGTATTTTCTTGTCATTTGGCTAACAAGGTGAAAAAGAAAACGTCTTTAACTTCACGCAGACTAATTATGCATTTCACTTTGACTCTCATGTTGCCTTTCTGAAACACAAACCCTGGGCACAGTAAAAGTGCAAATCATCCATTGTTTGCATTCCTCATGATCTTCATGTATACGTTCTTCCATTCGTTGCTTATTATTGCCTAGATACGCACCTTATATTTCTCAAATTATGTCATATCAAAGGCTTTAACTTAGAAGACACTTAGAAAAGTGGTGAAGTAATTTATTGAGTCAGATGTCCTAATTGCAGTTTAACGCTTGAATTTGACAGACAGCACATGCTTTCTCTCTTTTGTTTTTTTTTTTTTTGCTTTTTCTTTCAGAGTGAGACGGCACACCAAAAAGCGCACCATCGGGGGAGCTGCTACCACACAAAGAAGCCCTCATGGGGCAATCCCTCCAAAGCAGCCAGTGACATCATCATTGCGAGACGCTGACATGGGTCATCTCTGTGAGTCAGGGGTGAGACGGAAGAAAAAAAGGAGAGAGGCGCAGAGCGGGATGAGGTAGAGAGCTGCAGTGGAGGCAGGGACAGCGGGGACAGAAGGGTGGATGGAGGGATGACAAAAGGGTGGTATGGGAGCTGCCGTGTGTGTGCCGAGCTGTGTTGGGCAGGGCTGTGCTCGGCTGCGCATGGCGTAACATTGACTGCTGAGCCCGAACGGCCACTCATATGACACGTCTGATGCGGGCCAGCCCCTACCATTCATCCTTTTGTGGTGCCGCCACACTGAGCAGCGTGACAATGAAGTGCAAAGCAGCAGTGGCAAAGAGGGCCAACTATGAGGATGGCCAATCTACTTATGCACCCCAGAGCTGACAGCTTGACATTTCTATTCACCACTCAGAGTGGATGCGAGGGGAAAGAGATGAGAGAAGGGGTAGTGGAGGGATGAAAAATAGCAACAATGTGCTGTTTTTCCTTCAATCATTCCGTCGCATTTTGCCTTCAGGACTGTCGTGCTTTACAAGGTGCCATTCGCTGGTTTTATTTCAGACAGTTGAACAGAAGAAGGCGACTGCTGATCTACCTGTTTGGACACTCTTTGCTCTTCTTCAATATACTTTTGCTCTGGAGGAGTCAGCGTGTTGAGACCAGCCTTCACCTGGATCGTGGAGTAAACAGACACAGCAGTGTAAAGATCAGCATACTGGCTTGTGAGAAACAATGCTTTTATTTAGAAGGAATTTTTTTAAAAATTGGGAGGCGGGATAACATAGCAGCACATGCATGGATCAAGCCATGTCAGGGGCTAGAGAGAGCAGGAGGCAGAGCTTCAAGATGGCCGCTGTAGGACACACACAGCGATGAGGAATGGGCAAACAAAGGCTGCTGAGAGGGAGCTTTCGATAATTAAAGCCAAAATGAGGACGTGGGACAGGGGACGAAGGATGAGATGGGAGTAGAGGAGGGGGGAGAAAAAACAGAATAAAGACAACAGTGGTTAAAAAAAAGGGGGGGGGGAGCTGGGCATAACAAGAGAGGATGCGAATGAGAGGATAATAAGGGGGGGCTATTAAGAAAAATCAGGGAGGGGACTCGGGGAAAAAAAAAAAAAAAGAGACTTACAGCATTAAAAATCACGTCTATTTCGAGAAAGATGACCCCTTTTGTTGGCCCTGTCAGCTCCTTGCTTTTCAAGGCATAGGCTTTGCGTTCTCCATTTTGGATCTGTGGGAGAGGGACATGACAGGCGTCTGTCTGGCAATACCCGGCTGAATCGGCTCCTCGGGCCACCTTTGAACCCCAGCTGCTGGCGCTGACAGGGAACCCAAAACAACTGTGGCAACTCTGACAAGTACCTGTTCATTACCCACTGCAGCTCTGTTCTGTCAAATAGAAATTAACTATCCTGGGGAATCATACAGTACAGCAGAGCAAAGATATATGAGCTACGCAGTTCTTTCACAGGCAATCTATATTTTTACCAAATATGAGAGACACTTTTCTTTTTTCCAAATCGGATTTTTCATCTCTCCATCAGCGTCATTTTCATCTCATCTCCCCCCCACTTACTTTCCATCTTCTCAGCTATCAATCTTTTTTTTTCTTTTGACTTTTTTCTTATCATTTCTGTCAATGGTGTCTCTTTGAGGAAACAACAACAGTCATCGGTGCAGGTTATAAAAATAACAGCAGCTTTTTTTTTGGTCCTCATCTGATTTCATTCTTTCCGTTGCTTTGCTGCGCAATCTCTCCATTCCCCCTGAGGCTAAAAAAGAAATGAAACGCACAGAAATCTGCCTTTGACTCACATTTAGTAGAGGAATAGCCACTTTTCCCAGGAAGTCCGCACTCCGGTCTCTGTCCTCATCGTAAACAGTGACCTCAAGGACCGAGTGGATGTCCTTCACGTTGCTGGCCCAAACAAAAAGACAACAGCAGGAAACTAAACCTGTAAAGACTGTATATTTTTTTTTTTTGTGCAAATTCCTTTTAGGCACAGAAGACACAAAAAACTATTTAAATCCATTTGTTAAAAAACACAGAAAAGTAAAATAATCATTATTTAATATGAGATGCTAAACCACAATGAGAGCTACTTCAAAATTAGACTATGGTTAAAAGAAAATCAATGAAAAAGGAAAACTTCTAAATATAATTGTATACCTGACACAAAAAAAGATGATATATAATTAGGGGTATTTTTTAATAAATTTATATCGTCCTTTTTTTTTTTAAATACTAAAATCTGATTATATCATCAGAACGCAGGTTCATGTTTTTCTTTTTAGTTTTAAATATAGATACCAAAATTCAAAAGGGAAATATAGACTATAAACTAAAATAACTAAATCATTGTAATTTAAAAAAACTACTTTGACTTCCAAAAGACGTCATAAAACAAGAACACATTTTAAAACCTATTTTCTTAAGTGACAGTGCTGTGACGGACACTCACAAAGTGAAGACTTTGTTCCATTCTGGGTTGAGGTTTTTGTAAACCGTGTGCGTCTGAAGCCGATCGTTACTCAGTTCCACCACACAAAATGGGTCACTCTTACCTACAAATAAATGAAGTTGTGTTAAAGTAATAGAAAAAGGATATAAATAATGAACAGTTACATTATTCTGAGCTAGTAAAATCCTAAATAATATTTTTTTAAAGTCTTTTTTTAAAGTCTTTCTAAAGTTTTGTTTAAATCTATTGGAATTAGGATAGTTAGAATGAGTTAGTTGTTTTCAGTTTATTAGACAACAGCATATCAGTCTTGCATCTGCATGTCCTTCTATCAAAGGCTGCACAATTCAGACACAAATGTTAAGGGGTTAACATAAAGGGGTTAACATAAAGTTAAGGGGCAGCTGAGCTCTGGGTTGTCAGATGGAAAAGAAAAGAAGTAGGTCAAAAACTTTAAAAGTAAATGTTTCCAGGAACAAGAGGGGCTATATAGACCCGGAGACTTCAGAGCAGATATACAGCAGTGCTTGAGAAATGCAGGGAGTCCATGATCGTTGATTTCAGTGCAAGAGGGTGGGGGGGGGGTCATAAAACACAAGACAAAGACACAATAAAAACAGACTCAAACTAAGAATTCACTTTTGCTTCATCATGAATCATTAAAACAAAATTAAGTGACAATGTTATAACTTTTTTTTGTATAATTAGAAAAAAAAACTTTAAACGACTAAAAAAATAAAATACCATTTTTGAGGAAAAAACTGTTTAAAAAACTCCAATTATATATTTTTTTCTAAATATACAGCAGTTATATAACAAGAAGAAGATGAGACTCAAAATAACAAAAATAAAGAAAGCTGATTCCTCCTCCTGAGAATAGCTTGCTGGACTGTGATCATCAAAAAAAGTAATTTTCCAAGTAATATCCCGTTTAGCTGCGTCTAATGTCTCAAAGTCTTTGTAGAAAAATGAAGGGAGTGCAACCAGCCCCACTTATCTGCCCCCCTCCTTTTTACTGCCACAGAATAAACTAAAAATAACAAAACAGTTAATTTAGGCTTTGATAATCACAAAAAAATCTGTGGGGAGCTAAAGATTATAACTTGAAAGGCTGGGTCATGTTTTTTGAAAAAAGAAAGGCCTCAAATCATCTTTAATGGGAAAACAGGGACAACAGTAAAATATTAGAATGGCAGTACTGTTACATAATAACGTGAAATAAGTTTGGGATTGAGATCAAAGCCCCACAGAGTCTTTGGAGGAATGCTGAATGAGTGTCATTGATTGGTGCGATTTTCTTCAAATGTTTTGGCAAGGGCAGGATATTTAATGAATGTACAAAGTAAATGTCACAGTGATCAATTCCGAAGCGTAGGTGTTGCTTTTCATATCTGTTTGAGGCGCAATATTGATGTAAAATGCTCCAAGTGAATATTGACGAGTACGACTTGTTCGACTGAAAAGCGGCTTCCATTAAAACAGACAAAAGGCTCTCAGATCTCTGCACTTTATTTATTAGCTCCCTGCAAATCATGTTTTGTACTAAAATGCATATTCTTTATTGGACAAATTCAGACTGCAACAACAGCAATTTGCATTCAAATTGTATACAAGTCAAAATAAAGCTTTGTCAGCATTTATCATTTGTTTTCTTTAAGGCAAACTTTAATGTAAAAACTTTCAAAGCTTCTTTAATCATTGGGGAGCTTTTCAATCATGAACGATGATAATGTTTCCCAACTAATCAAGTCTGATTAATTTTAAACGCAATCACCCAAATTAAGAGATGCAAATTATTTCTTCAACGCCTCTCCCCATCTTCATTTCATCCCCCACAGGTTTTACCCTAATAATCTTTTTTTTTTATTATGTGTTGCTGCAGAGGCAGTTGTTGCTGGCGATGAACTTTCACCTCATGGGCCAACAGCACCAGAGGCTGCTGTCATAACCGATTATACGCTCAGGTTTGAGAGCCCCTCAGATAGAACCTAGGTAAGGTGAGCAAAGGCCCCCCTGCTCCCCCTTCTGGAAACTATCTCTGTGACGCTGCAGAGAACATATATGACAGCTACATAAAAAGCTTTGAGAGGGAAAAAACACTCTATTTTTACTGCCTTAATAATCAATCAATTTTCCTTTTAGCATTCACCCGAAAAGGGAGTTTAGGCTGCATCCTCAAAATCAACACGTTATTAAAGTCTCACTCCAATCATCGTTTGATGCATTCCCAGTGGTCTTTTAATAATGATTATGCGGTTTTTAGCAATAATTGTAAAAATCTTTGTTGTTTATGGGACATAGTTTCTGCAGAGCTGCAGGAGGTCATTAGAAATTCACTTCTGAGTTGTGGGCGAAACTGTTAATGCATGCACGAGCCTTCCCTTATTTCCATCATCCATTTGTTTACTCACTCTCCCACTAGCTTACAGCCCCTCAAAGCCCCAACCAAACATTAGCGGTGCAACAAAAAATGACGAGCAATATTGGAGCGATCCAGCCGTGCAGTTTTGAAACAGATACCAGCTCAGACGAGGAAAACAAAGACGTACATGCACCTTTTCTGTCTGCAAGCGGATGCATCAGAATGAAGCGGAGCAGGGAGCTTGTGGCCCGCAGATTATAATTTGTACATAACAACTACCGTACCAGGTTTTTAAACTGACATTTTTTCATCTGATCCGGATTCACAAGGATTTGAATAAAGAAATACTCAGAAATGCAATTACAATCTTAATTTTGTTTATATATATCCCCCATTATCAGAAAAATGCTTCAAGAACATGTTAAAAACACTATTTTCTTTGGAGTGGGTTTTTTAACATTGCAGACTTTGTTTTTAAAAAATGTGTGATGGAGCTTCTGCTGCAGGTGTGTGTGTGTGTGTTTGTGTGTGTGTGCGTGTGTGTGTGTGTGTGAGGGTGCGTGTGTGTGTGTGTGTGTGTAACTACTGAAATGTTCCAGCGGTATAGCATCCACTCAGAGAGACAAGAGCTGGCGCATAAAAGGGATTGTTGGTTTTAGAAACTATTTTCAGTTATCCTACTTGGGTTGGAGTGGAGCTACTTCACAAAAACACTCCAATTAGAGAGAGGGAGATGGCCAGAGAGCAGAGAGGGAGGACGAGGAAGAGGAAAAAAAGATGGGAGAGGAGACAGGCGGCATGAATGGAAGAGAGAGTGTGAACTCTGGCAGTCTCCTCTGACCTCGTCCCCCTGTCCCTCTCTGTCTCTGTCTGTCTGTTTGTCTGTCCTTTTGTTTCACTCTCACCTTGCTCCTGACCCTCTCTTGGTCTGGGTTGTTAAAATGGGGTGTTCATGCGGTGAGGGCTCTTATGGGGCTCTTACAGAGCGATTGTTTCTGCCAGTGACACGCACAAAGACACACACACACGCACACACACCTACACATACACACACCATCAAACTCAAAACTAAAATGAACCATCTAGAACTAACACCTTTTTCTATCAGTTCACTCGCTGTATTCATCTGTGCAGATTGGCTCTAAGAACATTTTGTAGCAAGCAAAAAAAAAGTATTAGCCTTTTTATTTTCATCAATGCGTGTACTCAATTATGGTTTCACACTCAACTGTTCAGAAAAATGTGAGCTCTTTGTGACAAAGAATAAAGTAGTAGAGGTCAACCCACCGGTGAAAGCAAAGGAGATCTTATTCTATGAATGTATGAAACAGAGAAATATTTTCTTGGCGAACTTTTATTCAACCTTATGTTTCTGTTTTGTTTTGGCATTCTTCCATTTTTGTTTCATTGCTACGGCCTTTAAAGACCCACTCTGAGGAAAATTGTGTTTTAATATGTTCTTGTAGTATCTTTTTCAAGGTGGAGGACATCTAGAAATAAAATTAGGATTAAAACAGAATTTCTGTGTATTTCTTTATTTGAATTTCTTCATTCAATTCTAATGAACTATTGCCGCACTGCAGAAATGATGTCCGCAGCTTTTTTGATTTAGCCTAAAAATGGCATGGTCTTATTTACATTACCACTGGGAACGTTTTACAGTGGATCAAAAGATCAGAATGGAATTTTAACAGTAATTTCATGTCATGATGTCAAAAAAACAATGTAATAAGGTGTTTAATCTTTTAAAAAAGATGTGCTTGTTGTATTATTAGTCCTTGAACACATTCTGAAAATAAAAAAATAGCATTAGTTCATAATAAAATCAATATTTTCTGTAAACACATTACAAAAAATAAATTTAGCAAAGCTTTTACATACTCTACATTTAGTCCTTCAGAAAAATACACAAATATTAGAGAAAATGATGAATAGTACAATGGATTTATAAATGTAAAATGCATGAGGGAGACAGCCATTAGCAATGGCCATTACACTCCTGCTCTTGTCGCTCACCGCACTAACTCACATAAAACAGATCTACTCTTTATTTGCTAATGGGACTGTGGATGTTTCAAACAGAGAAAAACCACAGACCGTCTTCCTCACACACACAAGCACATACATGTAGTTTTCATTCTCTCTTTGCTTGATCTTACAGAGTGAAAAACTAGGCCTGTCCACTGTAGACCTAATTAAAAGTAAGAATTAATGGAAGCTGGAGGATTCAGAGAGAGCAAGCAGAGAACGCACAGGAGGAGGGAGGAGAGAGATTTGTTGGTTCAAATGTGTACTTTTTCTCTATTATTCAAATGAGCAGCCTGCATCCTTGCTAAAAATGCAGAGGCAAATGTAGTTTCTCACAAAGTAGACCTTCAATCCCCTTTAGGATACCCACCCAGGATAAACTCTTAATTCAATTTTGATATTGTATTTATGGCAGATTGCAGGTGGAAGACAATATGTATAGAAACTAAGCAGCTCTGTATGAAAAAAAGTGTAAAAGTTACTCTGAGCTAGGTGCCACCAACTTTGATAGCAAATGTGTACTAATAGTACTAATGTGTGGCAAAACCGTATAAGAAATACACATAATTATTGTGTGGTTTGGACTCAAAGGTCGTTGTCTTACCTGTGACATCTGCTGCCATAAGTCCCTCAGCCCTGATGACCTTAACCTGCACCACACCCACATCTTTCAGATTGTGGAATGACCTCCAGAGGCTCTGCAAAATCATGGGTAAAGGGGTTAAAAGTCATAGAGGACTGCAAATTAGCACTGCAATAAAAAGGCAGGTCAATAGCCTGACATTTTATAAGGAGAAAAAAGGGTGGAATATATATTCTTTACTGGTGTACATCGGAAAATGTACAGCTGGCATTTACATGGAGGCTGACAAAGGACAAATGGATGAGAAGAGAAGAGAAAAAAGGCTTAGTTTGCTTGAAATCCTGAGAACTTTTTGCTTCTTCTTTGAAAATTCATTCCCAGATGAGGGTAAGAAATGTTTTAAAATGGAACAAGTCAAGAAATCAATCTAAATAGACGTCAAATGATTTGTTCTTTTATTAATTAAGTGCCTATCGATGAATACTAACCTAAAATAAAAATACAAAATAACTCACATAATTAACTGTCATAATGTTGATTTAAACAAATCCAGATTTTTTTCAGAAACAATGTCAGGACTCCTTTATTATTAGTGGTACTAATGATATTGTCTGTGTTGGCTTAGGAACAGCCTAAAAATATTTGATCAATTTCACCGTGAAAGACTACAAGAAGTATACTTAGGAAAATATCAGTGGAGTATGCACAACATTGTACAAACATAGCAAATGTCAACTGTGTAAAAACAAGAACATCTTTTGAATGATGACAAATGTGTAGGGATTATTATCAGCCTTTAAAATAGTCATGAACATTCGAAGTATTTTTTTAATATAAAAAATAGAAATGTTACAAACCCATGCTTAAATCTATTTTTATTATACATATTGAGTTTTTTCCCCAACATTGGGACTTTCACCATTATCCATTTATTTTCTATTTTAATTTTTCTGTCTAAAATTTAAAAAAAAATCTTAGATGTGCTGTTACCCAATCCTTTTGTCTTTTTTTTTTTTTTTATTGAATTTTATTCCCAGAATAAGTTTGTTTTTTAGTTCTGTTTGTAACTCTGATTAATTTTCTAAAAAGTTCTCATTTTAAATGGAGAAACTGTTTTTGTCAGACTTTGGATAAAATGACAGGAATTTCAGTTTAATTTTAAGGTGTCACAACTCTATATTCAGAGCTGTGACATTTTTGCTACCAAGAATTCACTGCCAATACAGTAAGAATGAATGACAAAGCTACCAATTTCCTTTTTTTTTTTTTCCTGGAGTTTTACTGAATTAGCCACACTGTAGCAACCTTGATCAATCTAAAGTTTTAGAATAGTTTAACGGTTCAACAAATCTTACTTTGCAACTACTGTCCCATGAAAAATAGGTTTTCTTCATCTAGATCCGCTGTTTTGAATACTACTAATACTAATTACTGTCGTAATAAGTACGACATTTCCTTAACTTTATAGTCACAAAAGAAGTTTTTTTCTTCCTGATACATGCTCATAAAAAAAGAGTACAAACACCTTCAGATCTTGTCAGATGTCAATGTCCATTATTTTTAGGTCCCCTCAGTATCCCTGTAATGAAAACTCCCCAAAGACTTGACAGTGATCTCTTTTACCCCTTCAACATGCAGGCGATACAAAACATTCGGACCATATTTCCATGCATAGCTTTTTTAAAATCTTTTGTGTCACATCAACAAAACTTTATCTGCTGATTTTGAATCAAGAAAAAGTTCAAACTGAGAAGCAATTTTCACTGGAATTGAATCAAAAAAATGTGTAATACCTAAACATTCACAGCTCTAATGGGGATTTGCTGACAAGCACGCAAAACAATGATGAACTCTTGCTTTTGTTCACACCCAAACACTCAAGTATAAACACACGCATAAAAACCCTGCACTGGGGCAAATTGAGTAGCATGTCGGCATGTCTTAAAAGCAAAGCGGAAATGTACTTCACTTCAATTTATTTCTCTCTCTCTGGCAATAACCCCTTCCATCCCCACAGGAGTAATTATAATTTAAATTTCAGAGTCAGGGCCAGGCTGCAGACTTAATTCATTATAGCCAACTCTGTCAGACTCTGCCTGTTTCTGGCGATATCATTGTCCAAAAGCTCTCTAAAGGAGATGAGAGGGAGAGAGTGAGTGAAAGAGAAAAAAAGAGAGGGTGCGAAAGAGAGGCAGAGAGAGAAGGGACAACTCTCAATTTTAAGGCACGATTTCTCTGAAGATACAGCTGCTTGTTGTGATTGTTGAGAAGCGGCCGAAGAGGAAAAAGACTTAAAGAAAGGCTAAGAGGGAGGCAAAGGAGGAAGAGATGAGGCCAAAATACTGTATTGGTTTAAGAGTTTGTGTGATGGGACTTAAACAGCAATAATAACATGCAGCAGTGAGTTGATAACAATCCAGCTGTGAGGCTGAGGAGAGATGAAGCAACATTTTTTTTAACATATTTATTGTTACTTAATGTTTCTAACAGAAACTCACCTAAAGCATCGAAATTAGATTAACAGTTTACGCTGAGGGTTATTTTTAGGCTGTCCGAATTCCCTCCCTACTCCCTACTAAAAATCTATCTAGTGCCCTATATTTTAAAAGCAATTCAGACCCCATGCTCACTTTTAAATGTATTTAGAGTAACCAATTTTCCTAAGTAAAAACCTAATAAATGTAAACATTTTACGAAGACTATTAATGAATCCAGTGTTCTGATGATGAAAAGTTGGATGGTTTATAATGAAATTTTTAAAATACATTTTTTTCACAGAACTCTTTCAAAGGCAATGCATCTTGGTCTATATTCAATAATCTAGTGAGTACCAGTGCACACAGGTTTTTTGCAGAGATTTCTGGGAAATTCCTGGGACACTATTTTGGAATAGTGGACTGGGACAGCTCTACAAAATGGCAAATGTGCTGTATACATACTATGTTGAGAGTAGTGAAGGAATTCTGAAACAACCTAAGATTATTTAAGAAAATGCTAGCTTTGAGTCTACTCAATGGCTTACAAATCAAAGCCAGGTCAGAATTATTTCAGACAACTTAATTTTTAAACCCCAATTATTCTGCTGCAATTGAGGTTTTACCCGAATACATCCTAGGGGGACATCTAAATTAGCTTCAACCCCTTCAACCCACCCTTCCTCTATGAGGATTCAAATTCCCCTCAGATAGACAACAATGGACAGGTTGGAATGACGGGGGTAAAGAGGAAATGAAAACGAAGGATAAACGAAGGAGAAGGGACAAAAACAGAAGGCTAAAGTTGGCATTCAAAAGACACCCCCCCACCACCCCATCTGTGACTGACAGCTTGTCACTGTGACATCTTCTTCCCGTCTCTGTCACACACAAACACAAATGAATCAGCGTCGGCATAGGCTTGTGACTCACTGTCATCTTTACAGCATGTCACCTTTCATCACACCACTGCCTAACATTTCACAAACACGCACACAGCGTCTGCCCAGCAGCCCTTCAGCTCAGGGGACATTTGATCAAATAACTGTGAATCTTCAAACACAAAGCCCGATTCTAACAACTTTTCCCTCTGATTCCTGCTCTTACTCCTCATCTCAGGATCACTGTCTGCCAAGAGTCACAGCTGCTCCGCTCGCACTTTGCTGTAAGTCACGTTCCATCGAGGGCGTGTGCTTTCGCTTCACCTCGGAGCGGTGCGCACAAGTGGGTAGGAGAGGTGCTGCAGGTGTGTGTGTGTGTGTGCACAGGAGGGTGGGTGGTGAAGTGCCACCACTTCAGCGGAGGTCACCACGTCCTCTTTTGCTCATCCACCTATCTTGTGGCCACCTCAGGCCCATTAAGAGCCATTAGTGTGTGTGCTCCTTTGCCATCATAATGCATAAATCTTTCCCTCTCTTCTTAGCTCTCCTCCTATGTCCTTCTCTTGCTCTGCAGTGCAGTAATTAAGGATGAAGGAAAGGTTACACTGAGCAATAGAGCATCTTGGGCAGTTGCCTCTAAGTGAGCGTGTTATAGCGTACATCCCTGCTTTTAGTTGCATTCAGATGCATAAATGTCCAAATGGACATCAAGTCCTGCTTGATGGATACAGCACCTGAATGTCCGTACGGGGACTTATCACAACGCAGAACAGCAAGAAGGAGATAGAAACTAATGAGCTCAGAGTGAGGAACAAATCCCAGCACTCATGTGTCCATTATTGGTTTCATCAATTGTGCACAAATGGAGAAAGTAACATCTGCCAAAGTCAGCTTCCTGACCTCACTGTGACCACTTGAAGTCCAGAGCTTTTTTATTCCTGAAAAGTCATTTTCAGGAATAAAAAAGATATGTAAAGCACAAGACAATACAGTCCTTCAGGTTAATAAAGTTACTCTACCTGGTGGTGTTTTTTTTAAAATGATGCTCAGACTTTGCAATCCACTACATGCTGCCCTGCAGCGGTCTTGTCGATGTGTGTTTTAATAACAAGATGAGCTGCCCTGCTGAGGGCTGGAACAAGTGCTGCATTTCAACTTTCTTCTCCGCTTCGGTATGATTGGACAAACTGCCTTGGTGTGTATTAGTTTGCCCCACAGAAATGTACCATTTTATGACATAGCTGACACAGGTAGCGACTGCTGCTGCATACATACATCTGTGTGCAAATGCTTATGATTGACCGGAGTTGATGTATTGTGCAGGTTTTAACTGGAACAGAGCACCTGCTCGCACACAGGAATTTTGAGCAGCACCTCTGTATTAAAAGGTGGTACATGGTCTTAAGAGGACTCTTTGATAAGGTACATCTTTATTAGATTCCTCACTTGCGAGACTGTCAGTGTGGGGAAAAGGAATATGTTAATAGGGAGGGACAATTCAAGTCTTCAAACTGACTCAACCTCCATCTGCAAACCCCCTCCACCTTCTTCCACCCTCTATCTCCACATCCCTTCATCTTAAATGAAGGCCAACAGACAAAGAACTGAGGTTACTGGGAGAGTGGGACAGAAATGGGGAGTACAAGAGGGAGAAGGAGGCAGGAAAGGAGGTAGTTGAAGGAAGTAAAATGGGTTGCCTTCAGCCGAGCAGAAAAACGGGGGTCTGCGAGAGTTGTGAGGTGAAATAGCTTTTTCTTTTCATTTTACACGCCTTCCCTTCCTGGTGTAACCCTCACCCTTTACCTCTCGCCCTCTATTACACACATTCACTTAGACGCACACTCGTACACCCATTCTTCTCCGCCCTCATTTTGTGACTGTTAAAAGAGGCAAAGCGTGTTTTGTGCCTCAGTCCTAGAGCTCCCCCCTCTGATCCGAAGTGGTACCTGCAGTGCAGGAGACAAAGCGGTTGACCTCCTGTGGCATAGTCAATAGTGAACCGCCGCGGTCATGTGGGTCGTGGCACTGACGTTCAGCCACTGCACTTTATGAACAGATTGAAAAGTGGGAACACGCACAAGCGGGGATGCTCCATTCAGTCTAATCATGCAGAGAATCCACACAAGGGTATGACCGAGCGTTAAACTCAGATCAAATGTTCCCCTAACCCCCGTAGATCACTGAATATCACGGGTGTATCACCCTAAACTCTGCCGATGTCCACAGATGAGGGCTGTCGCCACCTTTGTGGAGTGGAGTAGGAGAAAAGGTTCAGGGTTAACAATGTTAAGACAAAAGGTTGAAATACTGGGCTGTGCTGCGGGGCCTCTGAAGTTAATGAGACCTCAGGGTTTCTTCGCTGTACATTTATTTCTTTCTAATAATGTTTCAAACACTCAGGCTTAGTGAGAATCGGATCACAACACGATTGCTACTCAAGCATTTTCCCCCATGTCATCATTACCTGCAGAAAAAAGGAAACTGCAATGCTGCTCTGCATCCTAAAAAACTGTTAATCCAACCATATAGCTTTAAAGAGAATTTTTTTTTTTTAACTTTTTGACCTCCATAACACTCCCTCTGATTTGTTCTTATACCCAGAGTACATGACTTCAAGCTGGTGAAATAAACAGCAATGTTATGAAAATAGCTTTAAAAATTTGATGAAAATCTTTCTTTGTAACAGTGATAACAGATTAAAAAAAACAAAGGAGTCTCAACGCTGCAGCCTCATAAAACATTTTTTTAAAGGACACATTGTGCTTCTTGTGTATTAGAAGATAAAACTTTAAAAACCCAGGCCCACACAAGGCCAACTATTCAGTGAAAGTGACTCACATATCTCTGCATGATGTGGTGTCTCTCATGCGGATCGTCCAGCATGTTGACGGACAGGTCTGAGATGGAAACAGCAGCAGATGCAGTCAGTGTGACCAGCAGCACCAGAACACCTTTGCCGTCCTCCAGTGGAAGTTCCAGCTTGTGAGTGTGTTCTCTACTAAGAAGTGACAAGTCAACAGTGCACCTGAAACAAGATAATAAAAAAAAAGAATGATGCGCAAACTCTTGTTTAAGTTCAAGTTGACTTTTCTGAAACAAAATCATTCCTAAGGTGAGCCATTATTTAAAACATTAAAATACTTGTGTAGAAGAAATCGTTACCCTGAATGTATAGCAAAGTTATGACATGAAACAAAAGAAATGATTTCCCCTTAGAAATAAAGTTAGTTTGTTTCAGTGTAATGACCTCAACAAATCCTTGTTATAAATCACACGCTGTGCTGAAGCACAGCAGTAGCGACAGTCTAAAAATAATGAATAAACAGAAAAACAACTAAAGATAACTTAGATGAAGCAGGAAATGTATACTTTTTAGAAGGCACTTGGGAGCATCCTGTCTTAAACTGTGCATATCTCCCAAAGTATCAGGTTAAGATGGGAATGGCTGTACTAAAGTCAAATATCTGAAATAATAGTTATATAAAATGGGTTTATATTTTACATATAATGAAATAATCTTAAAAAGATTAGAATGATCCTGTTTATAATATAATAATAATAATAATAATAATAATAATAATAATAATAATAATAATAATAATAATAATAATAATAATAATAAACATGGGGACTTTTATTTGAATTGATTACATTACCTTCCAATGTAGTCATCTTTTTTGCCAGCATCTTTGTCCCAAACTGTAATGTCCACGAAGCCCCCCTGCTCCTCATACAGGTGGAAATCAAACTGTTCCCTCCACTGAGGATTTAGTGTTTTGGGAATTGTCTAAAGAAACAACACAAGAAAAATCCATGGTTTGCCATTCAGACTTGATTTATGAGTCAGATGTGTGTACTTTTTATGGAAAGAACTTTTAAAAAATGATATTTGACTCTTTAACTTAGGTATTTCAGTTTAGGAAACACAAGTATGAGAAGACAAAACAGGTCTTTTTTACTTGTATATCAATTATTAAATCCCTTAATGTGTAATAGAGTACCAGGAAACCCAAATAAAACAGATTTACTAAATGTTGTCCATAGTAATATCATTAAAGACCCACTCCGATAAAAATCAGGTTGCAGATGTGGCATTTTTCAGATGATGGAGGACATGTCTAAAGAAAAATTAGCTTAAAACTGCACATGTGATAATTTTTTAATCAAATCGTTGCACATCAGGAGCAGATAAAAAAATGTTGTTTGAAACTGCTCCGCCCTATTCTGATGCATCCACTTGCAAACTAATAGATTTACGTACGTCTTTGTTTTTCTCGTCTGAGCTGACATCTGGCTCAAAACTGTACAGCTGGACGCTTTTAATATTGCTCACCATTTTTGTGGTACTGGTAATGTTAGGTTGGTGTTGTGAGGGGCTGTAAGCTAGCGAGAGAGGGTGTTAACACATGGGTGATGGGAAGCGGGGGTGGACTAGCTCTGTGCCAACAGTCGTATCCAAAACTTTCTAACAAATTTCTAACAAACTACTGCCGCTCTCCAGAAACTATGGCCTAGAAACCAAAAAACATTTTTTTATTTAGCCTAAAAATGGCATAATTATAGTCTCACTGAGAACGCTTTTAAAATAGATCAAACGATGATCGGAGTGGGACTTCAAGCTGGTAAAAAAATACATCTTAGTATACAATTCTTTTTTTTTTTGTTTTTTTTTTGTTTATACATCAGAACATTGTAATATTAAAGGATATTAGACAAAACAGTTTTTACCTTGCTCTTGTACTTTTGGTGGCCCATCCTGAATTTGACATAAGGGTCACTGAGACCATTAGCATCCATTGGCTGCAGACTGCGACCTTCTATCAGACTGATGCTGACTATACCTCTCCACAGCTGGGACTTTCTGTGCACGTCTGAGAGACGCATGCTCTGACACTGCAGAAAACATGCAAATGTACAAAATCTTGGTAAAATATGTGTCCACGCTTATGCAAGGACTGATCATAACTACTTCAAAGACACGTAGGACAACACAGCTGCAGGCTGAGCAACAATAGGACACAATGCAATATAATCAGCCAAATTCCATACATGAGCTAATTGGACATTCCAAGTGCAAAAGATGTTTACAAATCCTTGAAAGTGTACCTTTATATGTTTGGAGCAATGTCCAATTAAAAAAACAAACACACAACTCAACAAAGTCTAACTTATCTGTTCAGGCGAGCAGAATCAGGGAGTTAACAGATGCAGTTTCTTTGTGATTATCTCTATCGCCTCGGAAAACCGGCTGCATTGCACAGAATTGTACAAATGGTTCAGAAAGGGGGCAGTTGATCTTTATATGTGCAGTATTTGACCAAAATGTTTCACAAATACTCTATTTAGAATTTAGAAGGGGGCAGAATGTGAAAAGGGGGTTAAACATATCTTCTTTAAATGTCTGTTTAACCCCTCTTTTAATCTTTTTGCTATAGCAGAGAACTAAAAAGCGGGGTATTTATTTGGCAAACAAATGCATATCCTCCCCCTATCCCTTGATTTCTCTCCCTTTTTCTCCCCTCCTTTCTCATTGAGCAGAGTTTATTAGCATAGGCTTTGTTTTGAGGGGGAATTTCATTAAACTCTGAACAAACCCTGCCTCATGAGTGCACGCCTTTGATCTGGAAATGGAGTCTCTTAATTTCCATTCTCCAGACATTAAACAATGCGAATAGCTCGCTGCAATAAATCCAACCTTTCACAGTCCAACTCTTAGTTCTCCCATTCATTTGTCCATGCAACAATGACAGGTTGCAGTCATGTCCTACCCCAACACTGTGGTGTTTTTGTTGAGTTTATTGCAGCATTATATCTTTGTGCAGTAAACTGTTTGGACAGGGAGTTCATATTCCTCCTGTGAGAGCACAGCGGAGCAGAGATTATGCACAGCGGCTAAAAGACTGTGGCATGCGCTTTAGCACAATACTGCTTTGTGCAGGGTTCAGCTTTTGACGGCCGTTAGTACAAATAAAGACATTTTAAGTGCTTAAGCGGTTATTTTGCCAAGTAGAAAGTGAAAGATGAAAAATAGCCACAATGTGTTTAGTAGAGCACAAAGACTGAAAGGAAAGAGCGTTTTTTTTCTTGGTAAACTGTATTAAACATTCTGTGTTTGATTCCTCAACCACAAGTGGATCAGTTTGAAGGTTTTAAAACCTGGTATGAAAAAGCACCCTAAAGCTTAGTTTGTATCTAACTCCCCTTAATCACATGTTTTAAGCCCAAATAAAGATGGATAACAAAGTATTTATTGTCAATTGAAGTAGTGAGACTTATAGTTGCAAATCAGTACTTTACAAATCTGTTTTGTTCTCACCAAGGAAAGAAATAAGGATAAAGAGGCAAAATTGACCAATTTTGAGCCCAAAATTGTCTGACATAATATCTGTCATAGTTCGGCTAACAGACAAACAACAGCTGGATGCTTCATGCATTGGCTACTTAGAAAAGCAAAATTCTGATCAACATGCTTGAGATAAAACACTAAAACAATGGCAAGGTACCCAAGAACTCAAACATTTCTAATGAATAGAAATATGTAAGCCTGTAACCATGACTTGAAAAGTAACAGTTTTTGACATTCCACAGGTTTGTCTCTGCATGTACAGGACTTTTTACAATGAACCAAATGCTGTAAATGTCACACCCAGCTGCAATATTCTGGTCAGATCAAAGGTGGAAGATGCCTAAAAGACATAATGGAGGTACTTGTGTGGTAGCTTCTCACTAATTACATTATTGTCCCTGTTGAGAGGTTTATTTTATGCACTCATGCTGAATGTATGGTTTTTATATCGGTGCCAACTGAAATGTTCAAAAGAGGAGAATTCTGAAATCTTTTTTTTTTTAAACTCATTTGTTTGGGATAACTGAGAAAATTATAGCTTGTTTTCTCAAGAATAAGGATTTATCAAGCTGTTATCTCAAGAAAATGAAGTGAAATAACATTAGCATGGCCATTGATGTCTTCCATAGTGATGTAATGTTTGTTTTCGTCACACCGAAACGCATAGGTCTAGAAGTCTCCAGGTTAGCATTTTGTGGCATCGTCTGTTTTGGGTTGTTTTTATTCATGCAATAAGACATTTTTCTGCTTCTAACAAATATGCTAAGAGTTGAAAAAAGATTATTGCCTCCATTACCTTTTGTCTTAAGTTCATCGCTGACAAAGCTGCAGAACTCAACACATTATACGGGCCTGGGATCAACTTAGAGAGGAGCTTTTGGATTTTTTATGAAGATTTTATCGCTGATAGAAAGTTGTGACAGATAAATAGCATCATGAATCAACGGGGATACAGCAGTTTACCTTGACAAATGCTTGATTGGGATGAAGGAAAGTATGAGCTTTGAGAAACTAAAGTCCACAGACATTTGTTTTTATTAAGGATATTAGAGAACCCAATTGCTGTTTCAACCTTTGGATAATAAAAGCCTCCCGTTTGTTATGAGAGATTCACCTGTTGATAAGGAAAAGCACTGAGGAGCTATTACTCTGCAAAGGGCACAAGAGAAGTTGGGCAATCATCTACTTGTTTTAAGGATTTTTAAAAAGCTGACTGAAAGTTTGAAATGTTAGCAATAAGACTATTGTGCAACAAGGACAATCTAACGTTTCAAAACAAAATTTAAACCCCTTTAACCATTCGTGTTACATGTGGTACACATATTTCTGATACCCTTATCTCATTAGCATGATCAAAGCCTTCCCTAAAAACTTATTGTATATAACTTGGCCCCTGTTTTCCATCCTGTAGATCATTATCATTCCACTAGAGGCAGCAGAAGGGCTTCTTCCATAAAACCTCAAAAACAACTTTAATTTACAAAACTTTGTGGAGAGAACAACTCATCTATTGTTATTCATATTTAATGACTACCTATTGTATTTGAAAAAAAAACATTCAAAATTTGTTGATAATTAGTTAATTCTTTGTTTTACAGTTACACCATTTTACAAATATGTGGGTCAAATTTGAGACAGTGTGTAAAAAAATTTTTCCTGCACACTTATGTGTCTTTTTTGCTTTTTAAACTAACATTGTTCTAAGAAAAAACGTAAGTTTGTGAGTGTAGGGAATAGGTTGAAGTCATCAGAGATGTTAGGGTTAGAGCATACTTCAATAAAGATTGTATGAATTGTGAAGAGGTTTCCCAGGCATCATATAAATGGCTCTGTAAGCCAAAACTGACAGACACAACACGCAGCAGGATGCTAAAGCACAAATACCAAATTTTTTTAAATGACTTTATGGCTCAAAAGTAATGATGGTAAAATTGTGATTTAGTCATTCCACCTTTGATACATACTTGTATGAATTATAGCCTGTTCCAACTCCTGTCACTTGTGCACAAATACGCAAAGCTCTGTTTAACAGCAGCTGGTATATTGCAGCATGTGGAAAAAAGGCTTGTGAAAATGGAACAAAATAAAGGATTAAAAAAATGGTCAAGACCACTTTGAAAGACAAAAAAGGAGAAGGAAAGGGACAAGGCCGGGGAGGCTTCATCCATGTACCAGGACACCATAGAGGAAAAACAGGTGAGGTGCAGCGCGGTCGGTTACAGAACACTCGCACGTTTGGGCAGTTACATGCTGATTTAGTTTACCTTACTAGATCGTTTCCAGTTCCTTCTCAAAAGCATGGTCTGTAAATAAGACAAAGCAGTTACAGAGCGCCCCCTGTTGTCTCTCCATTGAGGTGGGGGGGGGCCAGAGGTCAGAAGGGCATGGAGCGTGTCAAGGTCAGATTATTACCCTTGCTAGGTTCAAAGGGGGTTTAGATGAGGAGAGTGAGGCAGCTCCCATCATGCAAGTTAAGAAAGCAGAACGTTTATGTATTTGCACTTTTACTTGATATGAGTTAGTATAATATCACACATGCATAAAAACACACTAACATTTTTCTATACATCCTATATAAATCAAGTTTTTCCTCTTTTTATTATTATTATTTTTTAACAATTTCTCTTTTTAAAACCAATTTGTTGAAATACTGCTATGACATGTCACACTGAAAGCAGCTTACTGTACTTAACTTTGCTGTTAATGTATGCTGAATCAACCACATTAAAAAATAAAATGTCCTAAAACTGAAATTTGGGTTCTTGATGCTCACTATGAGGATGTTCATTTTTAAAGACATTGGCCGTGCACATTTGTGACTTAATTACATGATCTAAATCGTGTATAAAGTTTAAAATTCTTTTTTTTTACCTTTTCATACCAGTAGATGGCAACAAAGGGCGTGCACCACTGAAACCTTTTACTTATTACAGTCATAGTTAAAACAATGCAAAATAGTGCTTAACCTAAATAGAGTTTATTTGTTCCGTCAGTTTTGGACTCTCTGAACTAGGCAGCACAATTAAGACATCAGATCAAAAGGAATAAAATATTTCCCTCATGACTCAGCCTTGTTCTGAGTGGAGTATAGTAGTCCAATTAGCCAAACAAATAATTGAACAGAAATAAATGCAACTTTGAAACATCAAGCGTGTCCACAGAGGCACAAGCCAAAATAATTAGGAAAAAGGCTCTGGTTCTCTTTGAACATGCAACTTTTTTTCCAAATAAAAATTGTGTTTCGTTTTGTGCATATGCATTTGCTGAACTACAGAGTTTCCAGAAATGGAGACTGAATCAATTCAGTTCAGCAGCGTTACTGTGCCACTCTGATTCTTGTTTGTGTCAGTTTTCAATTCATAATAACATTTATTAGCAATAAATAAAGAATGTAAACCTATAAATACAGGCTGTCTTGTTTGGATCATGACTGAACAGCTTTTGGAATTTAATAAAGGCCAATGTTATATGAGGAAAACCTTCAGGAGCCCATCTCTTTTGCATGACAACATTCATGAGAAGACAGCTGACAGATTTCTTACTGCATCTCTTATGTCTCCCTCCTTCGGCGACAGATTGACGGCTAGTTCCAGGCTGCCTAAGTTATGTTCAGGGTACTGAGGGTCCTTTAGGTCAAGTGTCACGTCCAATGTCCTAGAGAAATGCAATCATACATAACATAAGTGGTCACCTCTTTTTTCATCTATGTAAATACACATTACATGACTTCCTCACAAAAACAAAACATCTTAAATTAAATGTAAAACCTTCAGAAGAACAATTACATTTTCTGGAAAACTGAAAACAAAGTAAGTTTTAATTATAACCAATAATTTTTATGATATTCCATGGCATGATATAAATGAATTTTTCAGTGCTTTTACTGCAGGGATTTATGGATTTGATCAATTCTTTAACACAAAACACAAATCAAACTGCTTATGAACAACAGAAGAAGCTGCTTTTAAATTAGACTTTTAATATCTATTCTGTGTAAAAGGGCTAAACAAAATCTGCCTTGATTGTTTTACATGCACAGCTAAATATCACGTTAACTATTTAAAGTCTCAAGTAGCAATCCTGGATTTATTAAAAAAAAAAAAGATTTTTCTGCTGTGATAACTGAAAATGCGCTTTGCCAAGATGGATTTAAAACAGTAACAGCGGAAAAAATGAAAACTTTTAGAAATGTATACTTGGAGAAAAACAAAGCTAATTCGATTATGAGGTCATAAACTACTTTCTTATATTCTAAGTAACCATAAATATAAAAAAAGGTTTTAAAAACAATGACAAATAGACTGAGACACAGCTTCCAGCTTCTACCCCAGAGCTGTAGTCTCCATCAGCCCCCCCCCCCCCCCCCCGCTTTCCATCTCCCCACTGACTTATTATTATTGTAAATCTTATTCATCACAGACACCCCTCAGTACAACACACTACTATATGTGCAATAAAGCTGTTTATTTATCATGACATTCTTATTTAAAACTTCTTAACGTTTTTTACGGATTTTCTATATTCTTGTATTGTTTTTTATTTATTCTTTGATGTTTACTTCTTTTTGACTGAGTGCCAACAGAATTTCGTTGTAGAAATACACTGACAATAAGAAACTGTGAATCTTTCAATTTGAATTGAATATAAGCTCATAAAAAACCTTCCAAGGTCTGCCACTAGAGGGAAGCCTCGGACTACATCCAATCAAAGGGACTTCTTTCAAATTAACATGCAACACTCTAAAATCGAAGTTCTTAACCTCATCCTTTATTTATCAATTACCAGGAGGATTCAGCAAATAATACAATATATTAGGTGTAATCAGCTGTAAGAAGGATAGGATGACAGTTTATTATAGAGGAAGGAAATAGAATAACAAAAAGTGTTGAAGAGTTAGATAATTAAAAATAACCATAAATAAGTAAATAAAATTAGAAAGACCTTTGATGTTCCAGTGACTCAAGATGCAGATAAGCTGAGCCCATAAAATCATCCTGGAACCCAAAGTCGTAGTCAAAGACCTACAGAAAGACAGAACATCGATCCATCAGTAGGGGGCGCTAACTCCATGCTTTTGTTTTTAACCAATAAAACACAATCTAAATAACATCTGACAGGTATCCAATCAAATGTGAAAACCTTTTTCCAGAACATTTACATCAATGCATTCTTTTGTTTGAAAATAACACTTAGAGGGAAAAAGACTAAATGCTTTTTTACAGATCCTTTTTTTTTCAATTTGTAAGATTTTTTTCAACAACGATAGGAAGCTTCTAAAATATAATAACATCATATAATATTCCTCATCTTTCCTGGTTATATTTTAATAGAATTTAAAGTAAATAAAAAAAAAACCTCTCTTGAAGACACTTTTTGCAGAGTGACAGGAGAAGCTCTGAAACTACTGTACCTTGACATACAGCGGGTCCCTCAGGGTTTCCACCAGAAGGCATATTCTCTCATCCCAAACTGGGTTGAGATTTTTATGGATGGTCTTGCTTCGAAACACTTCCTTTCCTGCAATTTTAAACTTTACATATGGGTCACTGGTCCCTGTGGAGAAAGTGTTGCAAACAAAAGGACGAACTGTTAAAAAAAAAAAAAAAACAGATTAAAATGACCACAAGTGCCAGACACCTCAAAAGTGTTACCTGAAATTGTGTCAGAGTGCTCACTATGTATGTGAGGTTAAATCTTGACAATGTCAGTAATAATAAAAGCTCTTTATTTTAATTTTTAATCAAAGATTCTAAGCAAATATTGTCAATCTTTGCAATGAAAAAGGAACAACAGGAGATAAAAATTGAAATATAACACAAACCCCTCCAAATTTACATAAAAGGACACCCGTAACATTTGCCTATCAATTTTGAATCATACTGTTTTAGTGCTCAACCCCGGGTCCATAAACCTTGAAATAAGCAACTGGCCTGGGAAACAGAGGAATCAGTTGTTTAAGTTCAAGCAGAACAGAGGTCATAATATTAATAAGAACACAAAGACTGATGCAGATTTACACGTCTGCATCAATAAAAACACCACTTTGGTACCAGATTTTTCTCTGACCCCTTTTGTTAGAGTCAGATACACTGATAAATGCTGTGATCTTTCTCTGAAGGGTCTTGCTTTAGGACATTCAAAGGCTGGATCGACTTTGACAGTTACTGTATTTAACTCATATCAAGCCATGCATCCTTGAAAGTTTAAGAAAATGTATATACATGTATGAATGTATTCAGTATAGTTCCATTGAAACACAGATACATTCAGTCTTAATAGAAGGAATATATTTACATAAAGTTTAAAAATAATTCTCTGAGCCATTTTTAATTCAATCTTTTTCAGACATCAGCGCTTGTATGAAAGCTTTTAAAAGCAGTACTTTAGAAATATTCTACAAGAAATTATATTTTATATGAGATCTGATAAGTTTTTATTTTTTGTTTTTTAACATGATTTGAGAAAATACAGAGGTATAGAGAAGTTTAGCAAAGGTTTGATAAGAAAAACATTCACCTTAACACATTGTTTTGGGTTGGTTTCTATGTTTGTATTGAAGCATTGCAATGTTGAAGAACCCTTCAGGTTCTAACACTTTCTCTATGTGTTTTAGTAGCTATTTCTATGACATTTTGCATTCTTTCATTTTTATTCGCCCTTTACCGATTACGAATCCTGCTTTTGGTGCTTCAATTTAGAAAATACAGACTGAAGAGAAGGGGTCCCCACTCATTTTTGAGGTAAAAAGGAATGGTAATTGTTGAAATAATCATTAATCTTTTTTAACTTTCTCTGCATCATGTCTCAGTGGGTCAATATTCCCCAGACACACATCACTGACTCAGAGTCTTTGCATCCTACAGCTTTATGGGCCCATAAACACATGCAGGCTGGAAAGTATAAAATTGAAAAGACTTGTGAGTAAAGGAGGAGGCTGGCGGAAAATGAACAAAGGAGAGTGATGGAGGGAGAAAAAATGTCCCCTTGGACATTCACCATCACTCTGCATGACTCATGTCAGATGCAGGCTCGAGTCTATAAAGAACCAGCTGATGTATGCAGCAATTAAAAATAGCTGGTTTAGAAGATCAATAAAACAGGTAGTGTAAAATCAATAGGTTCTAAGGAAAAGAATCACGAGTGACATGAAGTCCAAAAAAAACAAATGGGAGTCCGATCTGTTGATCTAATGAATGGTGATACTCAGGGACGATAGAAAGAAAGCTGTGAAACTGAGGTGCAGCATAAGACTGGGCTTGAGTAGTAAATGATACTGATCCACTGTATTTAGGGATATTTAACTAAAAAATTGTAAAGGAAGTGGCTTTTACCCAACATTTGACTCTGGATACAAAAATTCAGAACCTTAGTGGGGGAAAAAAATTCCTCTTGAAGGCAGGGATTATGTTGTTTCTGTATTGCTGATGATACATTTAACAGCCTCTCTGTCATACGGAGTGCCTCAGGGCTCAATGTTTGGACCTCTGCTGTACATGCTCCCTCTAGGTGAGATCATACACATTAATAATGTCTCATTTTACAGTTGTCCCGATGACACAGAATTTTATGTAACTGTCACAAAACAACCATGGTCCTTAGACCCCCCTTTACTGCTGCAGATCAGCAAAACCATTCAATCATGAGCGATTCCCTAAAACCTGAGCCTTAGTGCTCACATTAAAACCACAACCAAACTGATCTTTTACCAAACAAATCAAATAGAGAAGAAGTTCAAGAGATTTCTTACCAGAAATAGGCAAAAATTCACCATATGAACAATGCTGTGTAATTGTAAAAATCAATTATATATCTAATGTACATTTACTTATGTTTTAGGAGACACCCGAGTTATTTCTCAAAACCTTGCTGGTTAGGTGAAAGTAATTTTATGACAACCCTGCCAGCAGTACAAATAATTCTAGACTTGAGCATAACTTCGAAAATGGTGTTTTGTTTGCCGTTGGCACTTCAGCTTCTTGAGAAACTACTGAGACCATCAGCACTCACACATTTATCTCACAGACACACAGACTGGCCTGGCCGTAAAAGCTGTGCTCTGAGTAAGCCTCACAGCCATTCCAAACACCTGAAAATGCAGCAGCAGTCCGCTTAAAAGCTCTAACTGTGATCTAAACGCAAACAAAAGTCAATTATTAGACCAACACTAGATCGCTCTTCTTTCCATTTAATACCATTATAAACCCTGTTAAAAAAGCTCAAATGACCAGACTTCCATCTAGAACTCAAAGCTTTAATTACAGTTCAAGCCAATACTTGGAAGGTAAGTGATGTAGCAAAATGGCCTTTTATTCCTTGGTTTCACAATCAGACACATCTTGTCTCCAGAGCAGTATTAACAGTGGGGTGGGAGTGGAAAATCTTTAAGTGTACTTTAAAACAAAGAAGTTCAATCCACCGCTAATGTACTCATGGATTTTCACAATGGGAATTTCATTAAATGTGGCTTTAGGGCTGATAGAATTTATCAAAAACACAACATTCCCTCACAGGCTTTTCAAACTTTACAGCTCTAATGGTTTTATTTATTGTTTTATTTTTATTTTAACAGAGGGAAAGTGTATTTTTCTCTATACTTACCGGTACTTTAAAAAAAATATTTTTCCATATTACCAACTGATATACTTTCCATGAAGCTGTTTTTTTTAACTCCAAACAACGTAATAAAAAAAACACAAGAAAGAAATCTGTCTGATGGATTCCCACATGTTTAAAACCATTTTCCAAGAAAAACAAATAAACAGAAATTAATAAAACGTACAGTTGACAGTTTCCAATTGATTGTTTAATTGTATTATTTTTTGTTACGCTGTTTATTCCAGATCTTTCAATTTTTCTGCCTCACTAAAACATATTTTGCCTCTGTATGCAACTGTGCCCAGTGACAGACTGGCGACCTGTCCAGGCTGTTTCCCGCCTCGCCCAACAGTAGCCAGACAGGCTCCGGCATCCCCATGACCCCAAAAGGGATATAACAGGTTAGAAAAATGGATGGATGGATGCATGGATGGATGGAAGAAACTGTGGCAATGTGTAAAGAACGGTTTGAAAGTTTAAAGTTTTAAAACTAGAACCACATAGAAATAACAGGTAGACACGGTAGAGAGGTAACAGGACACAGAAAATAAAATGTAGAAAATGTATAGCAAAAACAATGGTTGTGTCCAAATTCCTTCCCTACTCACTACATAGTGCACTATAGAGTGTTCGCTATTTTGTAGTGCTGTACGAATCTTTTCATTCATTTATTTTTTTCCGTTTATCCCTTTTGGGGTCACGGGGCTGCTGGAGCCTATCCCGGCCACTTATGGGCGAAGGCAGGAAACACCCTGGACAGGTCGCCAGTCTGTCGCAGGGTCACACATATCACACACCCATTCACACTCACATTTACACCTATCGACAATTTAGAGTGACCAATTAACCTATGAATCATGTTTTTGGACGGTGGGAGGAAGCCGGAGTCCCGCGAGAAAACCCACACATGCACGTGGAGAACACGTGGAGCCCGCCGTCTGAATCTACTATTGCAAAATACATATATATATTTATATATATATATTTATACATATATATTTCCCAGAAGTCTGTGCGAAAAACCAGTGTGCATGGATGCTCACTAGAATGGCAAATATAGACCACAATTAGAACAATTTTTGCCAAAAAATCTCATTTAAATGTGTAATTTAATAAACCATCATAGTTTTTATCTTCAGAAGACAGTGGATTCATAAATGATTGTGGCAAACGCTCATTTCAATTAGATTTTAACTCCATGAAATCAATGACGTCATATTTGCCGTATAAAAAAAAACTGTAGAGAGCATGTTGTCCAAATTGCTTTTACAATGCAGGGAACTACATAGTCCCGCACTGTTTCGTTTTTAGTAGTTAGGGATTAGGGTGGGAATTTGGGTATAGACAATATAAGTATAAGTGGAATGTTTTTAAACTATGAATCATCACATCAACTACAAATTTATTTGAAAAAAACCATTATTTATTATTTATATACTATGTTTTCTGTCTGAAGGAACCTTGTAAGCAGGTACCCAATGCTTAATTGGTTTTATTGAATTCCCAATGTTATTTTAAATAAAAAGGACATCATAATAGTACACAATAATGCAAACAAACACTGACAAAACTGAAGAATTAAATGTTTTATACACAAACTAGAAAATTAATGACAAAAGATTAAAGTTCACAGCTCAAGCAGTGTTCAGCTGTGGTATTTTCAGATTTTTATTAGACAAGTACTTGTCATTATAAGAAGCACCAGAATTCATCATTCTCATATGATATAATGCAGGTGTCAGTGGAAAAGCAGACCTGTGCTGGAGGTCAAACAAAATAAAAAAATGAACAAATAATTCCTCTTCCCTTTCGACACAATATATTGAAAAAGTAAGCCATTCAAAATGGATTGTTAATGGCTAACGGGGTAAAAATGAAAACATAATCCTCTTTCCCCACACATATCTCCAAACAAATAACTATTCCGCTTACTGATTGTCATAATCAATCTGAAGATACTCCTCCCACATTCATGATCAATAGCTTCTCTGTCAGTACATGAAACACATAGCTCTGAATTATTTATTGATAATAAATGTAATTTCATCTCTTCAGAGGACAGTGTGAGATGACGCTCCTGAAATAACTGCTGCCCTCTGGGAAAGAAAAAGTAATGATTTCACTTCACATTGCTAGAAGAATCTGGTGCAGTAAAAATCCAGTATTTAAATATGCACAAATGGAAAAGTAATGCCTAAAATCAAATGCACTGCATAACTAGTATTGTTTATTATTACTGTTCTTGCACATTTTGGGTTTGCACGACATTTGTATTTTTATTTTTATTTTTGCACAGTTATATTTTATTAATGTTATGTGTGAATTTAGAGTTTCCTGTATATATCCTACTCTTATCTTTATTTTATTTTATTTAACTTAACCTTGACATTCGGAACAGACAGCAAAGTAAGAATTTCATTGTACAGGGAAACCCGTTTTTTAATGTGCATATGATAATAAACCCTTTGAATCTTGAACTATATAATGCCTATAGTCTAAAACTATTACTATAAAGAAACTGTTACATTATGTAATTTAAAAATATTGCATTAATAATCTCTAAATTGAGGACTTTTTGGTGATCTAAAAATACTAAGATGTTAGAAAGCACAATCCTGACAGTCTGAGCAGATCAATCATCTGCCTGTCAAACACTGGTTTTAAGAGCTGCACTGTGGTGGAGGCTCACTCTTGCTTGTCACTAGATGTGAGCACAGTAAATGTACAGAGACAAAGTCAAGCTCCCTATAAAACTCTATTCATGCCTTACTTGCACATCTGGAGAAAATCCAACTTAGATTTAAGGTGACTTGTGTGGGATTGCAAATGTGAGCCCTGAAGTGTTTGTGAGCACCTGGGCTGGATGTAAAGTCAGCACTGACGGATGGTTGCAGATCTGAGGGTTCCCATTACCCAGAATGCAATCTGTGAAAGGATGTAGTGGCCAGTGGCTGTGAGGATGAGGCACTTGATCACCAGAGTAGCACATAAACTCCAAACACACTTCAAAGCAATTAATGTTACTCACGGCAGTGTGCCTGTTATGAGAAGAGTCAATGCTCTAAATGAAATATCTGCAATGAATCTTCACTTATACTTATTATTAGACCATCTAATATCCCATAATATAGGAAAGTCCAGTTATGCAAGCAATATTTTTAAATCGGAACTAAAAAACAAAACAAAAAATGTTTTACTTTGTAAATTACCCAAAAAATGTATATAATTGATCATTGGCATGAGCATAATCAGAATTCTGTGACTATAGCTAACAAGTAAAGTCTGTTCATATTGTAGCTCAAAGGACAAATGCATCATTTGTCCTGTTAAAATATTACAAAGTATGCAACAAAACCAGAATATGTTATGCAAGACATCTAAAAAAATCAATTGACAAAAGATAAAAATAGAGAAAAATTGAAGTTATAGTTGTTGATCATTTTATTTAGATTTGGGGGCTATAAAATTGTTTTTCTTCAAATAAAATGCAGTGAAAGTTGCTAATAAAAAGTATGACTATAATATTATGAGCTACTCTCTTTTAAGCTTATATTGCTTCCTTTATTTGCATAGACAGTAATATACGGAAAAGGATTAGGGCCATGGAGAAAGAAAAAAAAGGGCATAGAAAATTCTGACTAATCTCAGAATTCTGACTTTTTTTCTCAGAATTCTGCCTTGTTTTCATCCGACATATTGTGTTTTCTAAGTATGGGTGACTGTAAAGGCCACCAATCTTTATTTTGACTTTATTAGAATATTTAGCTCTCAGGCGTCCTGTCACGTCGTTTTATATCTTTTTATTGTCTTATTGGCCGACATGCAGGACGGTGCTCCGTTTAAGGAGTATCTATTTTTATAACATTTAATACCAAACTATGCAGATTTGCTTCCTTGACATTTGCGTGAGTGTACAGGAGGCGCAGTTGCGGATGTCACATGACATGTCGGAGTGGCGTTGCGTATCCAAGGCAACCATCATCTCTTCCTCAGAGAGTACAGACAGAAAAAACAGCCATTTGTTGATTATTTTTAACACCCACATTAGCGAAGCTAACATCACGTGTATCGATGCTGCTACAATATTTACAGGGAATATGCTTTCATTTTTTGACAGGTGTAGTTTTGAGAGTTAGGGACAGTTTCAATGTAACGTCATCAGGTTGTTCTCCAAAATAAATCAGATAATTGACTCAATGTAGATCAGGATTTTCTAAGAATGCATTTTCACAGTCTATTCGGCTGCACCCGATTTCTCCCAGGTGTCAAATGTTGTCAAAGGTTTACACACAGCAATATGGAAGCTCCATGTTGGTCAAAGTTCTCATTTATCCAGGTGATGTCTTAAAACTGAGTCTTGGCATCTGGATTTCAAATCTTTCTTGGAAAAAAAAGATGGAACTCCAGATGCCAAGACTTAATTTTAAGACAAGAAGATTCTTATTTTCCTATATTTCTAGTGTGACAAATAAAAGACATTGATTTTTTTCAAAATTATTAATAGATTTTTCTTTTGTTCAGATTGATGTCATCGCTTTGGAGGATATTGCAATTCTGGGACAGAGACAAACACACACAATCACCATTCACACACTTTACATTAATCAACTTTAATGATGCAAGTGTTTTGGACTGATGGAAGAAGCTGCAGAAAACTTTGAACCAGCGCCCTCTTGCTATGAGGCACGCATGCTAACCAGTACGTCATTGTGCAGCTGTGAGAAGTTTATTTTGAAAATAAGACCATTCTAAGTTAAAAGCAGTTATTAGAAACAATATTGATTTGAGTGGTCGAAGCATGGTGGATTGGAACATGCTTCCTTCAACACAGAAACAGCACATGTATAAAGAAACAAAAATAAGTCATAATCTGTGAGTGTACATCCTTGTAACTTACTTTTCATAATACAAACTAAACAGTAAATGTTCAAAACGGGATAAATGGTTGCAATGTTATAATTTATAAACTGGAATGTTTCTATAAAAATGTACGAATAAAGGTTTTTCTTCTGAAATGTTTTTGTATGAATTTATTGGAACCATAACACCTTTTTTCAAATCAAATCAAATCAAACTTTATTTATAAAGCACTTTTCATATAAAAATATAACACAAAGTGCTTTACATTAAAACAACAAAATATAAAAACAAGCAAGCATTAATAAATAAAAAAATAAATAATAGGGTCCCCCTCCCCGTACCTAGCCCCCCATGCCTTTCACACCTCCCACTCTCTAACTGATGGGAAATGACAATGAAAAATAGGCTGTAAAACATATGCTGAGCACAAAAACATGATGCGGGAAACGCTAGTAATTGGAACCTCCCCCCCTGTGAACAGCCGCATAGACAGCCAAATGCAACATCACAGGCGGGGACCACTCCACCACAGCTAAGCGGTGATGCAGGTCCCCACCCAGAGCCGCAGTGGCTGAACAGCAGCCATCCCAGAGGGAGAGGTTCCAGCTGAGGAAGCACCGGAAATAAAAATGAATAAAAATGAGAATCAAAAAGTAAACATATTGATAAAAACGATAAAACGTTGAAATAAGGTAAATTAAAATAACACGTTAAAAATCCGGTTCAAGTTCATAAAACAAGATAAAATGGATAAAGAAATAAAATAAAAATAGAAAATACACATAGATAAATAACTGAATAAATAAATAAAAGTATTAAAATAAATAAATAAAAAATAAAAATTAGCTAAAAGCCAGGTTAAAAAGATGGGTCTTGAGCCTTTTCTTAAAAGTATCAATGCTCTCTGCGGCTCTCAGGCTCTCTGGCAGACTGTTCCATAAACGGGGACTATAGTGCTGAAATGCAGCTTCTCCATAGGTTTTAGTTTTTACAGTTGGAATGGTTAACAGACCAGTGCCAGAGGATCTCAGGGTCCGCGAGGGTTCATATCTTACTAAAAGATCTGATAAATAAGAAAGCGCAAGACCGTTAAGACATTTAAAAACTGTTAAAAGTATCTTAAAATCAATCCTGAAGCATATGGGGAGCCAATGCAGGGATTTTAAAATTGGGGTGATGTGAGCTCGCCTCCTGGTCTTTGTAAGAACTCGTGCAGCAGAGTTCTGGAGAAGCTGAAGGTTCCTAATATTTGTTTTTGGAAGACCAGCAAGCAGGGCGTTACAGTAATCAATTTTACTCATGATAAAAGCATGCATTAGCATCTCCATATTAGCAAGAGAGAGCAGTGGGCGGACTCTAGCCAGATTTTTGAGATGATAAAAACCAGTTTTAACCACCTGTTTTATATGTGGGATAAAAGTCAGCTTAGAGTCAAAGATAACGCCCAGGTTTCTGACTGCTTCCGAATGACTTAAGGAAAGTTCCTGTAGCTTCAGAAACTGTTTCTCTCTCTTGGCTTCAGGACCAATAACTAAAATTTCAGTTTTTTCCTGGTTGAGCTGCAGAAAATTATTTGCCATCCATAATTTTACATCTAAAATATAGTTAAAAAGTGCTTCTATTGGTCTTGTGTCATCAGGAGACATAGCTATGTACAGCTGGGTATCATCAGCATAGCTATGAAAACTGATGTTGTGGCTCCTGACATTCCCCAGAGGAAGCATGTAAATGTTAAAAAGCAAGGGCCCCAGGATGGAACCTTGAGGCACACCACAATTAATTTCATGGACTGCAGAAAAGTGTGTGTCCATGCTTACCATAAAGCTTCTCTCCATGAGATACGACTCGAACCACTTGAGAACAGTCCCTGAAAGGCCAAGACTTTTAAGTCTGTTTACAAGGATCAGGTGATCAACAGTATCAAATGCTGCACTTAGATCTAACAGAACTAGTACTGAGATCTGACCTGAATCCAAGGCACACCTGAGATCATTAACAATTTTTAACAAGGCTGTCTCTGTGCTGTGGTTCGTCCTAAAGCCAGACTGGTTTATCCCAAAAATGTTTTGTAAGAGAAACTCATTTAGCTGAATAAAAACAAGTTTTTCTAAAACCTTACTTAAAAATGACAAGTTGGACACAGGTCTGTAGTTATTAAAAACTGAAGGGTCTAAATTCGTTTTCTTGAGTAACTGTTTCGTTTTAAAGGCAGCAGGAAAAATACCCGTCTGTAGAGAGGAGTTCATGATATTTAAAATCTCACTCTCAAAAGACCCATAAAATGATTTAAAAAGTGAAGGATGGGGTCTAAAAAACAAGTTGTTGGATTAACTTGGGAGAAAACTCGACCAAGTGTTGCAGCTTCAACCAGGTCAAAACTGTCCAGTGCTTCCTCAGGTAAAATCAAGCCAACATTGCCAATAAAAAGGCTTTTCTGTCCTTTTATGATGTTCACTCTGACAGAATCAATCTTGCTCCTGAAGTGGTCTGCAAAGTCCTCACACAATGAGGCGTAGGCTGGCATTGTGTTTTTATTCACATTTGAGTTAAAGATTCAATTGTGGTGAAAAGGATTCTGGGGTTATTTTTATTTACAGAAATGATGTTCGCAAAATATGAATTTCTGGTCTGCTTTACTGTTTGATTATATAGTTTTAGTTGGTTTTGGTATAATAGTTTATTTCAAGTTTGTGTTTTCTCCAAAGTCTTTCGGCAGATCTGCAACGTCTCTTCAATTGTTTAATTTCCTCATTTCTCCAAGGAGGCGTGGGTTTGATTCTTATCTTCTTAGATTTTAGAGGAGCAACAGTTTCATAACAGTACCATATGGGTGAGTTAAACAAGAGTTCCCAACATTTACAAGGGCAGAACACTTGTAATGCAAGCAACTGAATATTTCATAAGGATAATGTAGTTGATTTAATACTGATTGATCTTAGGTTACTATCATTTGATGTATTTGTTATGGAAATACTGAAAATTAAAAGTAACAAAATAATGAGAAAAGAATGAGTTTAATTATACATATTTCTTTAAATTTCACAGAAATAAGAGCCTAGAGGCTCCAGCAGCCCAGTGATCCCAAAAGGGACAAACGGGTTCAAAAGATGAATAAAAAAAGAAAAAACACTCAAATTAGAAGAAAAAGATGTCAGTTATCTGCAGGTATTCTCAGATATGTACCATCGCACATATAAGAAAAAAAAAAAACCACAAAATTAAAAAGAAATTTAAAAAAATAAATAAAGATTACTTGACAGCAGTGATAGCAACAAACAAAAAACCCAAAGTTAGACCAAATGTATAACAGAACAGAATGAAATAAAACTTGATCGATTCCATAACAGTTAAATTATCTTGTTACCATAGCTCCAATAAAATGACATAAATAAAAAACATCAAAATAAATGCTTAAAAATAACAACAAGTGTCCAGTGAGATAATGTAGAGGCTAGCATCTGATGAGAAGAAATCTCAGCAAAAGGAATTCTTTTCTACAATGACGTGTTGCAGACTCCACAGTAAGGGATATGAAGTGCCATTTCTAGATCCTCCAAAGCAATGACATCACTGTCAATCTGCACAAAAGAAAAATAAATTAGTTTTAAAAAATAAATTAGTTTTATTTGATGTCACAGAGAACATATAGAAGAAAAAAAAAAAAAAAAAGTCCAGTAGTCATTTAAGAAGCGTATACAAAAAAGTGATAAGCTTCTTTCTGTGTGCAAACATTTGACAAATGTAATTGGTGGCCATTTATGTGCCCACTAAAACTGGACAAATGTGGTTAAACAGGTGAATCCGAACGAACTATGAAAATTCAGCTGAGAGAAAATAGAAGACTACAAAAGAGTCAGTCATCTGATATTGCAGATATACGTACATGATGACTTAACATTCAAGCTTCCCGGTGCTTCAAAAACCCCCGCCCTGTTAAAAAAAAACAAAAAAAAAAAAACAAGAAACTGTACCCTATAAAGTTTTTAACGGTGCCGATAGCGTCGCTAATGTGGATGCTAATGGGCTTTGAAAAGGGTAAACACATTGCTGCGGTTCTGTTCCACGAAGAAGAAACACCGGTTCCCATGAATACGCAACGGTACTCTGAGGTGTCTTGTGATTTCCATTTCCTGACCATTATTTAAACTCGCGCAAATACAGAATAGCAAAAACTGTGTTGTATTAAATGTTATGAAAGGTTATATTAGGTCGTATGCAGGGTGTTTGTTTGGCAATGATATAATAAAAAGAGACGTGTCACGTGAAGAGAAGGCTGAAAACTGAATGTTATTGTATTGTGTAAAGATGGGTGGGTATCATGCATAGTAAAACATGACAATCGAGAGTATTTTCTGAAGGCTATAAAAAAAAAAAAATAAATAAAAAAAAAAAAAAAAAAAAAAAAAGAGATTTTAAGGCAGTTGTTGATATAAACAGGCACGACAATGGGAGTGCTAAACACATCTGGACAAAGCCCTTTTTCTGCAACAGCCATGCAGGGCTTTGCATAGTAAAGGCCAGCAGGCTATGCTGCCCTTTCATTTACAAGATCCAGTTAAAAACAATTACTTTTTTTTATTTACCTTCTGTTCTTCCATTAGCGAAATGACCTCCTCCGGCAAGCGTTGGCTTGAGAATGCAAAAAAAACACTTACAGACGTCAATTTAGTTGGTTTCACTCCTGCAGCTCCTCGAATGAAGGATGTGGCTCACATGCATCAGTAGCACATAATTCTGAGATTAAAGTCAGAATTTTCTATGTCCTTTTTTTTTTTCCCCTCTTTCTCCATGGCCCTAATCCTCTTCTGTAGAACTACATTGGTTATCATGAAGGCAAAAAGAAAAAGAAATAATTTTAAACACTCGTTAAGTGTAGAAATATAAGGAGTTATATTCTGTAAGGATTTCGGATTTTAGTTCTTTACTTTTCTTTTATTCAAATTTAGATTGACCTTTATGTTCAGGAAGTCTACCTCATTTGTTTGGATTCCATTGCCTTTCAAACGCACACCTGCTTTTCATTTGTAATTCACCACAGCTGCTTTCTGTTAGCTTCATTACTTTCTGGAGTTAGTGTCACTGCTTCAGTTTGGTATCAGATCTTTTTGGCTGTTGAAATAACCAGGTTTTTGTTGAATTCATGGATTTATAGTATTTAGGCCGTCATCTTTGGGCAGGGCACTCCTGCTATCCTCATCCCGCATGCAATATTTAGTGCATGAATGTGAATATTTGAAGCAATCTTACTAATAAGTTCCTTTGGATAAAACATCTTCAACATTAAACTTGAGTCATGAAAAATACTTTCAACTGAGCCTTTATTTTCTGGAATTTTCTTCATAATGAGTTCTATTGTATTCATTGGTGAGCCTAGTGACAGAAAGTAAAGCTTGAAGGCCTGTGACTGCCTATGTGTAGAAACAGAAACCAGATGCTAAAGTTGCACATAAGTAGTTTTTTTTTTTTTAACAGAATGAAAATAAACATTGGCAAAGGGTGCGGAAGATTTTTTTATTCTGAATTGTTCTCTGTCCTGGGTTGTTGACAAGCCTAACCTTCTAGTACCTCACAGTCGAGGGGCAGGCAAAGGGTAATGTGTTTCCAGCTGAGGTCTGACAACTAAGACAAGACTGCCTCAGGAATTTTGCTGATGAGGGCCAAAATAAAAACATGTCAGCTTTCAAAAACTCACATTCTCTCACAACAGTAAAAAAAAAAAAAAAAAAACAAGCGTTCAAGAGGCAACGATGTGAGCACTGTCCAAGAGATGTTTAGTCATAGCCCCATTTGTGTAAAAATGTTCACATTTTTATAGACGTAGATCATTTTTAGATATCATCAATTGTAGGATGAATCTACACTGCTCTTCTGGATTCAAAATGGGCTCTTGCACACAGTACGAGCGGTGTGTTGAGTTGTGTGATTGACCCAGCATTAATAGTGCCTTAAAAAATATTTTGACATCTGATTTGTATCAGTGGGCATTTACCCTTTAACACCAGAGTTTTAGCTCCAGCGTTGATGTTCTTTCAATTACCATCGCTCTTCAAGTATTTACACAATTTACATAAACTAACCAATTCAGACTCTAAGAAAAGCAAAATTTGTGGTTGACACAAGTTACATGAAATAAATCATCCTAACTCTGAGAAAGCTAAATAAGCAGCACTTGACAGTAGTATAATCCTTACTCAATCAATATAAACCAACTCATTCTGACAAAATCTTTCGAAATTACGGAAGTGTTTAAACATTCAAAGAGTTAGGAATTATGCATTGCCTGCGACATCTCCGGTATTAAAGCGTTAATACATAGATTGAGAAAATATTGAGTTTTAGAAGAATGCGAATAATCTAAACCGTAATACTTTCCATCTTCTTTTCCCCCCATTTTTCTGTGATATGGGTGGTTTCTCTTTCTCTCCCTAATGGGCTGTCTTGATGGGTTCAGGACAAGACAGGTGGCTTCAGTGTAACTCTGCTCATTATCTGGGTGGACAAGTAGGTATGGAAAAGGGAAAGCAGGTCAGCTCTTTTCAATTTGTTGTCATGGCAACTACTGTTAGCTAATGAGACTTTTTCCTCTAGTAAAACTCCCTGCACTGTCAGTGAAAATGTATGTGAAAATGTTTGCTTGTTTTTGCTTGCTACAACTATGGAGGGAAATAAAAACAAGCAGAAAAAGAGTCAAGGATTCCTGTCACGCATTTGACAAACACTTTTCTTCAGGGTATCCAAGCCCTTTAGACAGTAATAATGAGTGATTCTAATTGTATCAATGATGTCCAGGTTTAGCTGTCAAAATCACATTTTTTTCAGCAGTACAGAGTTAAAAGTAACTTGAGCAAAACATCTGGATCACAATGCTTGAATGGTCAGTTGGCCAAAAAGAACAAGGTTTGATGCTTAAAATGAATCAGGAAATTAAGTACCAATCTTTTCCTGCTTTGATGTGAAGCTTAGGCAATAGACTCACTCAGATGCTAGTGAAACATGTTGTGACAAGAGAGTTCTGACTGAGATGAGAGGACTATTAAAAATGTGTGAGACAAACACTGACAGAGAAAAAGGAATCCATTGAAATCAAATAAAAAACATTACATTTGCTGTGTTGCGGTTTTACACCTCATGGAGTGTTTGGTAAACTATTTAAAACATGATACAGAAAACAACCGTGTTGTACAGAAATAAAGAAAGAAAAAAATCATTCTAAGAGTGACACATAAGAGCATTAAAAATGTGTGTTTTGATACAGAATACAGTGATACTGTTATTTTATTACCTGCTTTATAAAAAAATTGATCGATCTCTCCTGGGGTGTACACTAATCAATTCATTCATCCTTTTTTTTTTGAATGAATGAATGAATGAATGAATGAATGAATGAATGAATGAATGAATGAATGAATGAATGAATGAAAAACACTAATCAATAGGTCTGAAAATATACTGTATATGAGCCTTACAGAAATAATGTGCTTTCCAAGCACAACACAAGTAGACACTTATCTTATAGGCTCACAATTGGTGTCAAAACATTAAAGCTGTACTTTACTAACAAAGTTTAGTACTTGGTATTGGCTTTGTCAAAGTGACTTTCTGTGCAGTGATTTTGCAATTTCTAGGCAGAGATGAGCCAGAGATAGGGTCACTTTCATTTTATCAATGAGAATAGAGAACAAAGAAAGCTCTTTACTCTGTCTTTCCACATAAACCTCACCACCAGTGAGATAACAAGAAGCATAAACAGATCTCCTACCTGTTCGATCTCGAATAGCCAGGTTTTTTCCCCTTTTTAGAACAATATCCAGCTGGTACATGGCTGGACAGGAAGGTTCAGGTGGGCCCTCTTCATTACTGGGCCCCATTACATTGATGCCCTGTAAAAGAAGTTAATAAATTACACAGTTGATTAAGACACTGATTCTGGTTGAATTGTGAGGGAAATAAGAAGTGAATCTTATGCTTGGAAACACACGTTCAAGCAACTGCCTCCAATGAAAAGTATATGTAAACGTGCGCATATGTGAGTTTTGGGCTTCCACGTTCAGAACTCTATTCTTCATACATCCTTACACAAGTTCTTAAGTCCCTTTTCAGGCTCTCCTTACAAAACGTATGGCCATTGAGTGTGTGCCGAAAGTTAAACCAGATGAACTTTGACCAATCGGGGACTCTATGGTAAAGATGGATGATTATGGTTCTTTTCAATATACAGAATAGCCAACCGTTTAAAAAACATTGATCAGGAAGAATAAATCAATTTTAGAGGTTTGTGCCCACCCAAAATATCAGACCAAGTCATTCATGTATCAGAATAGAGCTGTAAATGTAAAAGCCTACAGCAAGAGTTACAAGATTTGCACCACTTTGACATTTTGCATCAAGCCTCTTCAAACTGCGAGTACAAGTGCTATTATCAGGTAGCAACAGACCTGTGCAAACACTATATGCTAAAAGGGCGTGTGTGTAGCTTTAGAGCTTAGACGTGACTGACAGAAGAAACGTGGGCACCCAAATATCTCCCCCAACCACCAAATTATAAGAATGCGAACAACTAACCAGAGCAGACATGCAGCCCCCTCTAAACATACAGTTTGACTCTTAGACAGGTCATGTAATTGGCATCGAATCTGAGATCAGTGCCGCACTTTGAATGCAAGCTCCAATTGACTAACAGCAAAGCCCATTTGCATGTTGAATCAAAATCCAACAGTCTTCTACTTGATCTTTTTCACTTGTTACTTCACCACCCTCCTTTACCTTTTCATTGGAAAACCAGTGTGTGGGCACATTCGTCATTTCTCAACAGTAATCCTAGGAGAAGACGGAGCTAATAATAGCTCAAACAGAGCAAAGAAAAGCAAAAAAGGCCATTGGGAGATTGTTAAGAGATTAAGAGGCTACAGCATGAATGCAATTTCTACAAGAAGGAGGAGAACCCTTGAGAAAATTCTCTATCAAGTCAATGCAGTCAAAGACATGAGCTCCTTCTTATGAGGATGTTTCCTTTAGCTCAAGCAGAAAATGACTTATATAAAAGAAAATAACCGGGACGAACTTGTGTAATCTTAGGTGATTACACAACATAGTATAAATATATGTTGACAGATACCAAGACCAAAAATAAATAAATAAATAAATAAATAAATAAATTGAGTTGTTATTTTTGAGGCCATTATATTAAAACTCTGTTTCATAAAATATAAAAATTACCATAGAATAATAAAGTACTGAGATCTAAGTTGGATTTGGAAATGATTTATTTCACGCAATCAAAACAAAATGAAAAAAGCCTAAAAACCTAAAGAAGACAAACAGCAGAAATATATCTATCTATACACAGATATATCAAACTTGATATAATTAGTCAGGAAATTGGCTGGAAAATCTATACACATAAATCCACACAATTATTACTTTAATTATAAATAGACACGTTAACTCTTGTGCATACAGAACATGACACAATGATTCTATAATATATTAAGCCTGTCAAATGGAGTTTAATTAATTGTTTAAGGAGTTTGAGGAAGGGAATTTATATAATCCCACCCCTGTTTTTCTTTACTTAATTTTGTAGTTTTTTATTTTCTTTATATAATTTATCATTATCTGGGTATTAATTTAAATCAGTTATATTTATTCTTTAGCAACACAGATTCAGGTCATGAAGTTTAGTACTTAGTGTAAAAGACAATTCTGTCAATATATGTTGGTAAATATTAAAATATATTTTAATTACATTCTGTGTAATGCTTTTATCATAATCTAAAAATAATAAAAATTAATTATATATATGAAATATGCAGTTTTTTGTAAATTATTTTTTTATAAGCAACAGGTTTTAAAATAAACAGAATAGTCGGAATCTATCATAGCTTCACATTACAACCCTTAATGAGATTAGGCTTCACATAAAGTAAAGAACAGGTTTACACATGAACAGCAAACACTACTTAAGTATTCATTCTTAGACCATTGACCATGGTTTCATTAAATGTTCATTTGTGGCAGTACCGGTATTTTGAAGAAATGTTATGATAAATCTCACTTCTTAAAAGTGACATGTTGAGTTTTTAATTAAGAGCTGCATTCAAGAGTATGCTGCATCTGGTGCATCCAATTTCTATTGAACATCTGTTAAACATTTTCTCTAATCTGTCATCAGAACAGAAAAACATCAACTATAACAGAAAGGACTGCACAAGTGGAAATAATGGGTGTAGATATTTCTATTTATAGTAAAACTCTAAATAAAAACCGAAAAAGAAGAATGGGGTGAAGATGATAAAAGAAAACCTTTTCAGAGGACTGAAACCTAGGTTGCTGCATATTTACTGATAAACAAAGAGTATTAAATAGTATTAAAATTAAAATAAAAACATTCAACAGAAATATTAAAGAAGAGATCATTGAAATAAACATTTTAAAAAGTTAAAAAGAAGTGAATTTATAGTAAGCTTAAAGTAACAGTGCAGATGTAGACTTTTGAATAAAAATTAACAAAATAAATTATAAAAACTAAAGCCGCTGAGAACAGGTAGGTCTTTATCCTTGATTTCAATCAACTCTGTGTTTCAGCTAATATAAGATGTTCTGGAAGTCTGCTTCAGATATGTGGAGCATAGAAGCTGAATGAACTTCTCTCTGTTTGGTTTTGACTGTACAGAACTGACAACAGACCGCATCCAGATGACCGGAGAGGTCTTGTATTGGGTCAGGAGGCTAATCGTGTATTTTGGTGCAAAATTATTCAGAATAGGTGTAGTCATTCACAAAGACCAAGTGTGATTGATCTGTATTAAGCAAAGCCAAAAACAAAACAAAATCATTTCTAAAATCTTCTTGTATAACGCAGTCAAGCTTAAAGTCTGACTCCAATTATCTTTTTCAAAGGGTTACCACTACCCTTTGATTATGATTATGCCATTTTAGGCAAACTAAAAATAACAAACTAAAAATTAACTGACAGGGGGAAAAACACTTAAAAATAGCAAACACAAATTATTTATATATTCTTTGTAGTAACATGACCATTGATCAAGGTTTCATTAAAGCAGTAAATACAATTTGATGTCCAATTTTAATGTAAAAAATTAGTTTTACTGTCAGATTTTTTTAGGTACTGGTTGAACTATAATTTGCAAAATACCTAAACAAACAAAATGTAAATATTCAAGGACACCCCAAAGTTCAAGCTGTGCGACTTGACAAGATGATTACAAGGTCAGAAGTTCAGCTAAGTCAGTGCGTCTCAAATAGTGGGGCCAAGGGGGTGCGCGCGGTAGTGGCAGTTTTAGGCACAGGCAATGCGGGCAATTGTCCGCAAATTTAACAGGGGGACGGTGGTGACAGCGGCTCAGTGCTAATCTGCGCCACTCTCAGTTTCCTATTATCTGTTCTATCACAGAGTTTTTAACAGCCTGAAACCTATGAACTGCCGTCCATCCAGCTGCTCCTGTCTCTTCTCACACGTGGCCGAGTGTGTGAGAAGGGAGGGGTAGGGGAAGGGAGGGGTAGGGGGCTCAGGCTGCCAGGTGGAAAGAGGCACGCGGAGCGCTGCAAGCGCTGCCTGGATTGGCCAACACCAGGATCATCATGTGCCTTTAAATTCCTCAGCTTCCTCATAAGAGGAAAAATAATCGCCTTCTCATCCCACAAAAAAAGAAAAGAAAAACTCTAAACTAGTGGATTTAGAGCAAAAAATCAGACTGTTAGAGGAAACCTACAGCAACTCCCCGGATGATCAAACTCTACAACAAATAAGGAAAGTAAGAATTGAATTAAATGAAATAACTAATCAAAGAACACAGTTTTTATTACAGAGACTATGCTTGGAGAGGTTTGATCACAGTAATAAATCTGGGAAATATTTGGCAAATCAACTCAAAATAAACAAAGAGAAGACAACTATTTCATCAGTCATAGACCTAACAGGAAATGCAACACATGAACCAGCTTCAATAAATTCAGTTTTTAAAAACTTTTACCAATCTCTCTACTCATCCCAAATTAATCTGACAATGACATCAACAGTTTTCTCAATAGCATAGATTTGCCTAGACCAACAGAGGAACAAATCACAGCCCTGGAGTCCCCTTTTACTAAAGAAGAGCTACATAAAGCATTAACCAACATGCCTAGTACAAAAGCCCCAGGACCAGACGGCTTCCCAGCAGAATTTTATAAAGAGTTTTGGCAAATCTTAGCTCCCATTTTTCTCAGAATGACAATAGAAATTAAGGACAACAATTATCTACCTCCAAATATGAATTCTGCTAATATAATCTTACTTCTGAAACCTGGAAAAGATCCCAAATCACCATCCAGCTATTGACCCATATCGCTGATTAATGCAGATCTTAAAATAATCTGCAAAGTTTTGGCAGGTAGGCTGGAGAAGGTAGTTCCCTCTCTAATACATCCTGACCAAACAGGTTTTATAAAGGGTAGACATTCATCTACCAACATGCGCAGATTAATCAACCTCATAGATTATACAACCATCAACAACCGAGAAGCAACCATTTTGTCACTGGACGCAGAAAAGGCATTTGATCGGGTCAACTGGGAATTTTTAATAGCCACCCTGAACAAATTTGGCTTTGGAAAATCATTTATTAACTGGATTAAAATATTATATGCCTTTCCTAATGCTCGTATCAGAACAAATGATCAAACATCTCCAAGCTTTAATTTACAAAGAGGAACCAGACAAGGCTGTCCACTATCTCCGTCTTTATTTGCACTATTTATTGAACCTCTAGCTGCTGCTATTAGGCAAAGTCGAGACATTGAAGGAATTCAAACCAAAAATTTAGAACACAAAATAAGTCTTTATGCAGATGATGTTTTACTATTTACTCCAAATTCACAATCTTCCATCTGCCATATAATCTCCCTAATTAATAGATTTTCCTCAGTTTCAGAATACTCCATAAACTGGTCTAAAAGCACAATTCTACCAATTAATTGCAATTATCTAAATCCGTCATCTATTAAAATACAAACAGGCAACAAAAAGTACTTAGGTATAAATATCTCCTCTAGGCTTTCCGATCTACTCAAGCTAAACCACACCCAACTACTTAAAACAACCGAGGCTGATCTCACTAGATGGAAAACTCTACCTATTTCTCTAATCGGGAGAGTTGCAACCATAAAAATGACGATTCTCCCAAAAATTAACTACCTGTTTTCAATGATTCCTTCGTAAACCTCCAATTACTTGGTTCAAATCATTAGACTCATTCATTTCCCAATACCTATGGGAAGGTAAACCCCCACGGATCAGTTTAAAAACTATTAAAAAACCTAAAGATAGAGGAGGACTAGGCCTTCCAGACTTCCAGGACTACTACTCCGCGAACAGATTGTGTTATGTACAAAAATGGCTGAATCCTGGTGTGCTAGATGAATCCTGGCTAGGCATTGAACAAAATCTCTGTGATAACCTAGATATTTCTAATTTACCTTTCTTCAGTTCTAAAATGAAACAACACAAATGCTTCAGAAGTTTAAACATCAGCTCATCCTTAACAGCCTGGTGGGATTTTCTTAAAAAAAACAACCTCACATTATTTCCATGTAAACTTACCCCCATTTGGAATAACCCTGACATTTTGATTAACAAAAACATGATTAATTTTGCTTCATGGAAGAACAAAGGAATCCAGCAGTTCCAGCATATAATTCAGAATAGAAAATTTATGTCCCTCTCAACATTATCCTCAACCTATGGAATTAATATAAACAAATTTCTAGAATATCAGCAGCTTAAATCAGCTATAAGCACTAAATACTGCCTGACCCAAATAGACCTAGACCCTCCCCTTACAGTAACACATTTCATGGACCTTGAAAATCCCAAACTCACCTCCAAAATTTATAAGATGTTATCAGACATAGATGAAACAATTTACTTACCCATGACAAAATGGGAGTCTGAGCTATCATTGAATTCTAGTGATCAATTTTGGCTACAGATCTGTTTGAATGCCTTTAATATGACCAAAAGCCCTAATCTGCAACTTATTCAATACAAGGTTCTCCACAGAACTCACTACACCGGACAGAGGTTATTTAAAATGGGTCTCAATTAGTCTGCTATATGCACACAGTGCATAGATAACAACATAGACGACTATTTGCATGCCCTGTGGGTCTGTCCACCTGTCCAATCATTCTGGCGTAAGGTTTGTGAGGATTTATCAATCTGGTTTAATCATAAGATTCCTGCTTGCCCCAAATTCTGCTTATTAGGTGACCTGAATAACAACCAAATGGAATCTAACAAGGCTTATATGGTTCTCACCGCTGTATGTATCGCAAAGAAAACTATCCTCCTAAACTGGAAATCTAAAAATAATCTTAGCATCAACCACTTCAGAAACCTCATGTCAGAGCATATTAGTTTAGAGATAATGTCCTCCACAAAAAACCTGTCGGCTTCAGACTCTCCCTGGCTCCAGCTGGTTAGTCACATCACCTAGAAGGGGTGGGATGGTGATAGGTTGAGCCGGGTCCTGGCTGGTTGGGTGGGCCGGGGTGGGTTTGGGGGGGTGTGTTCTGCCGGGCCTGCCGTTCTCCCGGCTCGGGGCTCTGGTTGCCTGGGTGGGGTGGTGGCGGGGGCGCACACTCTGCCGGCAAATTGGCAGGGGTTCCTGGGCGGGTGCCTTCTGGGCGCAGGGTAGGCAGTGCGGCTGACCGGGAACGGCGGCCGGGTGCCGTGCTGGGTGGCTGGTCGCCGTGGCGGGGGCTGGGGAGGGGGCTCTGGGGCCTGGGGTCGTCTGCCCATGGCCGGTGTTTCACCCGTGGCCAGTAGTTGGCGCGTGGCCTGGCCGCCCGGGGGTCGACGCCGCAGTCACAGCAGGGGTTAAGGGGTTCACTTGGGTGGGTTTATTTTATTATCATTATTATTATTATTATTTATTTAATTATTATTATTATTTAATTTTTTTATTTATTTATTTGGGGGGGGGCCTGGGGGGGCGGTGTGCTAGTCCTTAGGGAGGCCAGGGTATGAATGGTGGGGCTGGCCCCCCTACCCCTCCGTTCTGGCACCGGGACGCTTCCTTGCTGGCTGTCTCTCGGCGCTACGAGGCTCTGGCCTCCAACTGCGGCTGGCTTGCCGTTTCTGGCTGCCTGGCCGCTCTGGGAGGGGGGGCGCCTACCGCGGCCGGCTGGGGGGCCGGTCGCTCGGGGGAGCCTTCTCCCCCGGTTGTGCCCATCCGCCCGCTCCTCCACGCTCTCACCCAAAAAAATATTGCACACAGGCACATAGGGCTCCGGGAACTGGATGGGAGGGGTATGCTGGCGGGGCTCACTGGGGATGCCCCTCTCTGGGTTCTCATTGGCACCCGCCCTCCTCCCCGCTTTTTACTTGCATATTAGACACTCTGATTCATCTAGGGCCTTGTGGAGAGGGTCTGGTGGAGGGGGCACGGTGAAACATCCGTGCTCACCTTTCGCTGGCCCCCCCCACAATTTTAACTTCCTCTGTAGACAGACACACTGCACGCTAGTAGCACACACACAGCAAATACACACCACTCACAGAGGGACCCCGGACTGGGGGGCTTTGCGGCTTGGCAGCGGTGGAGCCCCCCACACTGGGGACCTCCTATTTTACCTGCAGCACACACACAGCACTCCCACACCTCCATACATGGGTGAGCTCGGGGGGGGTGGCGGCCAGTCTTCACCCGCCTGGTCCTCTCAGGGCGGCCGGGCTTATGGGTATCCTGTCGGCTGCGGGAATGGTCGGGCACACGGCGCTGGGGGTCGGCCGGCTGGGGGGGTGGTTACTGCGTGGCGGCGGGGGTGGGGGGGGTAACCAGATGATTGTGAGTATGTGTGCGTGAGTGCATGGGTAGGACGGACCTGGGGGCTGGCTCGCTGGGACCCTCTGGGGCTTTCCCTCCCCATCACAGAGAGGGGAGGGCACTGAGAGGGTTGGGGAGGGGGACTCAGATATTATGGCGGGGGGGGGGGTTGTAGTGTGTAGGGTTGTAGGGTTATGGGGGGTGGCTGTGGGTGCGTGGCGATCCCTGGGTTGCTTAGGTCGCGTGCCTGGGCTGGCTTGCAGAGACGGGGCGCCGGTCGGGGGGTGGCCAGCTCATGGGTTCCGGGGGCCCTGGCTTCGTCCCTGGCCTTTGTCCCGGTGTCCGCCGCCCGGTGGCCCCCATGGCTGCCGCCTGGTACGGCTAAGCGCTCCTGTCTTGTGGCCTGGGGGCCGGACACTGGGTTCGCTTGTGCCTCTGGGCATTGGGGGGGGCCCTGTAGGGGGGCCCTCTCTGTGCCTGGCTGGTGGGGTGGGCGGTCCCCTCCTCCTCCCTTCCCGGGCTGCCTGGGTCCGGATGCTGGGGGGGCTTCTGGCCTGGGGGGCTCTCCTCCCCTCTCCTGGTCTGGCTGGTCTGGCTGGGTAGGATCTGGCTCCCCTTATGAACACACGGTTCTACCCCCACGTGCACGTGCACACTGCCACACTGCTCCCTGTCTGCTTCATCCCTCCTCCTTACCCACAGTGTATTGATGGACAGATTTTTTTCGCTCATCTTAGTGTCAGATTTTCACCTTTGATGTAACATTCGTCTTTCCAGCAGATCTGGTATAATTGTTACAGCTTAAAATAATAACTTATTCAAATCAGTGCTTGTATCCCCCACCTTTTCACCTTTCTTCCTTTTACTCTCTTCCACCCTCCCCTCACATTCTTCCCCTCTCCCTCCCCACACACACTAAATGTAACAAATAAATAAAAAATAATACGACAAAAAGGGGTTTATACAAATCTACACTCTAGTTTCTTGAAGCTATATAACCTCTTTTTGTGATAGTAAAACCTGTCCAACACAAAAAGCCTTCAGCTCTAATCTGTTTGCTCAGCTGTTGGACAGAACAAGTTTAAAAAAAATAAAAAATAAAAATAAATTCCTCAGCTCATGCTAATAATGTCATTCTTTATTAACTATTGTAGACATTTTTAAGACAACTTTATTTTCCATAAATGTATCTTTGTCTGCTTGTGGTTTAGTTGGTGTCAGTATTTGACATAAAGACAGCAGGTAATGCAGGAAAACAGCTTCAGATCATAAATAAACAATCGATCATTTAGAACAAAAATCAGCACAATGTTTTTACCTATTTCTTCAGACTAAAAATGTTAAATATTGGTGTATTGGTGCTGCTGTGTTAATGTTTCAGATCAATTTACATTTAATATTATTTACAAATTGAATTGTTTTTCTCAGCATCAAATGGTTCAGTTGGTCAAAATGTTTCTAGTTTAAATAAGGAATGACAGATCTTTTCTTTCAGGCACTTTAAGCTTCTTTTCTGTTTTAGACTAGAACAGGGCTTCTGTGGCTAAATAAAGGTAATATCTGTTGAAAGTGGATTTATATATGTTTTTTTCTTTTGTTAATGTTAAAAGATTATACTTACATAATCTTTATAAATACTAACCTAATATATTGTTGGGGTGGGTAGGGGGGAGGTTTGGGGGGTGGGGAGTTAGGGGGGGCGCAAAACATTTTCTTTTTCCTAGGGGGGGCCTGGCACAAAATGATTGGGAAGCACTGAGCTAAGTCCACATTATTAAACTTCACGTGTGCGTGTATGCAACAGACAAAACTCCAGAATTATGCAGAGGTATGGACATGATGTCCATCTCTGAGCAGTACACAAAAGACCCGCAAAGCTCACTATGTGACTCCAAATGTAAAATAACAGGATTACAAGAGCATTTAGAGATCTCTAGAGATACTGGGCTCATACTAACATGATCAGGACAGTATGTGATATTGATTTACTACAGTTCAGATCACCTGACCAAAAAACTCTTTGATTGATGTAAACAACAAAGAAAAAGTCTTTCTATATTTCAAGTACAAGAATACATTCTTCATGCTGAACCACACCAATAGAAAGACAGGTACAGTACAAGTTCGTGCACCAGACATTTTTCTCCCTGACACTGGTCTGTCCTTTGGGATAAGCTCAGAGGAAATAATCCATTTCTTTTCTGTCCCTTGGGCCCATTTGACTCTAACTCTAACCGCTGAATATTGATGATTCTGCCAAGACAGACACACGCACCAAAGACAGATCCTAAACACAAACTCAAAATGACGGAAATTGAGTTAAAGAGAAGAGGTGAGGTAACAAAATGATGCCGGTTTGCTGCGTCCATCTGCTCTGTGTGGGAGATTAAAACAATAACTCAACGCAAACCAGTAGTTTCCATCTGTTTTTTTTTTCTTAGTGCATGTACTTAACATGGTACATATTGTACCCTGTATGGACTAAATTCTACGTAAGGATATTGTGACTCGTGTGTGTCACTGATCAACAACCCCAGAATCTGATATTTACCTATTTAATCCCCCAGTGAACAGCAAGGAGACCATCTTTCACAGAAGACAGACTGTAAATGTGAATAAACTTAATTTGAAATAATTCCACTGAAATATCAATAAATGTGATGTAGCTTTTCCATCAAATAAATGTTGGTGTAATGAGGTGAAGCTTTTCCTTTAAGCATTACATTGGAAATATTTAGTGGGTTTCTGCTTCCTTTCCAAAACTCCACTGAAGTGAATGAGCTTCTCTTTCTTTCAGATCATCAATAAACTCAATCTTTAGTGTCTTAATGCTGAAGAAAAAACAGATGGATGCAAAAGGATTAAGCGGACAAGTTGCTCTGAGCTCCAGTCTTTTAAGAAATGCTGTAAATGCACGCAAACTATCTAAAAGCCTCACTTCTATTTAACCATTTTGCACCTTGATTACATTTAAGTTTAAAAAAGACTTCTCATAATTTGTTAAACGAAAAGCCACAATTTACACATTTCTGATAACAAGGAAACAAAAAAAGTGATTTATCCTAAAACAAAGATGTTTTTTCTCAAAAGGTTGCTTGAGCAGATGGTATCCAGGACTCAACCCCCTACTCCTTCCTAAGTCCAACTCACTGATTGCAGGAAGCAATTTGGTCAAAAGGCTTTCTCTATAGGAAGAGGACAGATTCACAACCTACCAGTGGACCCTCCGAGCAAAAAATAGCTTTTCACACATTTAGCTTGGAAACATCTTTTTTTTTCTCTCAGCCACATTGTAGAGGTCCATCTTCAAAACATAAAACACACATGTAAAATGACAAATTGTGACAAAACCTAATAATTAAATACAAGATAACAAATATAATTACCTGTGTCATCAAAAACTTGCATTTGTTCAAACCCTATCTAGATTACACCAAATACCAAGCAAAATAGCAGAAAACACAGTAGTTTGTTTCAAATGCAAAAAAACTGATGCACGAATTGCTCCGACACTCCCTTTTGGGGTATCAACCCAAAATAGCAGAGTCTTTTTACAGGAGGATGTGGTTAGCCCAGGGCTCTGCACGAGCCAGACTCTCGTTCCTCACAGTGATGACAGGTAATTTCCAGGCTCTGCTAATCCATTTCTGCAGAACAATAACCTGTTCCCCCATTTTCATTAACAGAGACATTACAACAGCAGGTCTTTTAATGGTAGTGATGATGCGTCATGCTAAAAAATATATATATATATATATATATATATATATATATAAAGAAAAACGTATTCATCTATCATTCTTTATATTATATTTCAGGGAGCCGGTTTAGCTCGTGCTGGTTTGCAGCGCCTTCCGTCTGTGAAACCAGGGTCCAAATCCGGGCTGCTCCCTATTCCCTTCTCTGCTTCTGTGCCGGTCCCAAGCCCGGATAAATTGAGAGGGTTGTGTCAGGAGGGGCATCCGGCGTAAAACATTGCCAAGTTAACCATGCGACTCATCCTCAAAAGAGAGGTTGTTTTGCTGTGGCGACCCCTGATGGGATAAGCCAAAAGGGAAAGAAGAATTACTTATATTATATTTCAGATTAATTAAGATTGTTGTATATATCAAGAACTGGTGGGGTTGGACCCAAAATACAGGAGACCGGGCTTAGTGGCAAAAACGTTAACATTTAATAAATAAACGCAAACATTAAAAAACCCCAGATGGGAAAGAAAAAGGAAAAAAAAGGTGACCAAGCAAATGACCTGACAATGAAGAACTGAAAACCAGACACTTAAATACACTGAGGACAAGTAAGTGAAATGAAGACAGCTGTGAATGATTAGCAACCTAAACCTGGTGTGACTGACAGAGAGACGAAAGAAAAAAGATTTTAAATCCAGATTCCATGACTTCACCTCAACCCATCATCTGGATAAATGAGAACTTTCACCGATGTGTCCCTTTTTCACTCTAATTCAAAAAAGTATAAAATTGTGAATTATGAGCTTTTTTCAGTTACATTATTTGAATATTAATAAGAATTTGCATCTGAACATAAACATTATCAATACAAACACACTATTCTGCAGCACAAAGTTATCAGTTTATTCCTGTTTGGGGTTACAGGGATGCTGAAGACTACCCAGCTACTGTTGGGCACCCTGGGCAGAAACCCACACTTGAGGGACAATGTATAGACACCAATCAACCCATTAAGCATGTCTTCATTCATTCTGTGGGATGAAGACAGAGTGCCCAGAGAAAACCCACACATGCATGGGAAGAACATCCACAAATCCCAACTGGGATTTGAACCAAAGCCTCATCACTGTTAGACAAGAGTGTTAACCGCTACGCAACCGTGCAGCACAGCATGAAGTCATTTCAAGACAAAACTATGTAGGCGTTTTACATCAGCTCAATTACATCATTTTAATTTCAAGGGAGAACCTGATAGATTCAGTGACAAATTTCTTCATTTTGCCTGCATTATCTGCTTTCTGGTCTTGAAAGACCAACCCAGGGGTTTCTGGAGTTATCGTCTGCAAAACTACTGAAATGTTTCAAATCTACATCCACGCATTAAGATGAGCGCTATATTCAAATCTGGCTGTTAAATATAACTCATTTTGATCACATTTAAGTAAAAACAGAAGGGCAGTTTATAAAATTCAATTTAAATGATTTCAAGATTTTTTTTACTTAATAAGCGTAACATAAAAAAATGCACCAAACCCTTTAGATACATTTTTGGTGCGCATTTGTTTTGAGTGTGTAGGATTCAATTGTTTTGTTTTTTGTTTTTTTTTTTTGTTCTGGTTTTTGCTTCAATTGTTCTATTTTTGATTTAAACCAAATATTAAAACTCTAGCACTGCATGGTCCCATATATTCAACTTGTTTGCAGTGTGATAAATAATAGTTGCTGTCTCACATCTGCATAACGAAAAAGTTTAAAATCAAAATCTGATTGCATTTCACTGGCTGTAGGCTACAGCGTCTGCACAGTCACATCTCCTGAAACTGTTTAAAGACCCACTCGAATGAAAGTCATGTTTTTTAAGTTTTTTTTTACATTTTCTTGGGCTATTTTGCTTACGTTGGAGGACATAAATAAAGAAAATTAAGCCTCAAAATGGCTGCTGAGTTAACAATGATATAAAATCAACCAACAATGATATAAAATCATTGTCAACCAGGAGCAGACACTCAAATGGCATTTAAAAAGTCCTTTTAGTAATAACCTAGGACTTACAAACGCAAGCCACAATCTCCCTGCTCCGCTCCATTCTGATATATTCACTTGTAGACAACTACATCTATTACATCTTTGTTTTCCTCGTTCAACCTGGCATCTGGCTCAAAACTGTACAGCTGGATAGTTCCGATATTGCTCGACATTTTGTTGAACCCGTTATGCTAGGTTCGAGTTGTGAGGAGATGTAAGCTAGCAGGAGAGAGTATAAACAAAGGGCTAATGGGAAATGGGGTGGGCTTACTCCAATGCACAACTCCTGCTGATGTCCTAAAAAAAGCCAGAGGTTTTTTTAGATTTTCGGCAAAAAAAATCAACAACATAATCCTAATTAAAAGACCACTGGGAACGCTGTTACAATAGATCAAAAGAACTAAAGTTGGACAAAGGTGCAAATGTGCTTTTTGCATGGAGTAAGAGCAAAACAAAACCTCTTAAAATGTACAAAAGACCATCTGACAAATGAAATGTTGTCTTTTCCTGAAGGCCAAAGTTAATTTTGGGAATCCATAAAATCAGAGCACCAATCAGAAAGAAAGAGTGTCTACTGCAGCTAGAAAATATCGTGGATCATTGGTCTCTTCAACACATTGCTTTTTGGATCCACACACAGAAACACAAAGACACATTCTGGGCAGGAGGCTCTTGAGGTCTGCCAGTGAGGCTTATTGAATTGCTAGAAATGTATCTTTTCTGTACTCAGGCTAATTATAGGAACATACGTGGGAGTAAAGGAGACTGAGGTTGTTTCCACTGGTACCACTCTTAAAACCTTACTACTGTTTTTGTGTGAGACCAGCCTGATACGTCTAATACATATAATCAAAGATGCTACAGAAGGAAAAGTTCTTTCAGCTTTGGGAGCCTGTCATCAATAAAGTAATCCCAGATGATTTAAAGATGAAATAATCTGCATGAAGAGGGATGTGTACACAAGAAGCAAACAAAAAAATCCCAATGCTTAAAAAAAATCCTTTTGGCACCTGTTTATTAAAAAACAAAAAAAACTCCAAGATTCTTAGAGACTTCCAAAATAACAGATGTGAACCTTGTCTGTAGCTTCTTTTCTTTGACACTCTGCTGGTTTTCCCAAATAAATAAAAAGAAAACATCATCTCACTCCTACTGTCTTCCATCTCCATTTTTTGCAAAATGGCTTAAGGAAAAATTTCCGCCCTAATGTCTGAGATTGATTTTACTTCTGCAAAAACCTATGCAGTTCAAGAATGAAACAAAGAGATCTTTTTGTAACCCAAATGTCATGCAATACATTCACTCATCTTGACCAAATACTCCATTACTTCTGTGCCGTTACTGAGCGTCTGTCCTATTGAGAATGTGCAGCAGGTATTATGTAACACAGCAGTCCACAGCATAGCGCTGAGTTGGATGTTAACAGCCACTCGACACCATCATGAGGTGTCTTTGCAGTGTTGCTGTCTTGAAATTGGCCCAGTAGTCCATAAAGTGCACAGTTTAACACTCTACAGTATGATTATAGTTATTATTCTGCTGAAGGAACATATAAAATGAGACTTTCAGAGCTGTTACATGATGGCTGAGACAATGAACAGTTACTTACAGACTGACTCAAAACATAAAGATGCATGACAAATGTCATATTATTGCTCAGAACCCTCCATAGCCATGCAGTAGAGATACTAGCTTTACACAAGCATCATATTCTAGACAATGCCTGTTTTCGCGATTAGAGAATAATCTAGACAGTACATTCATATGGTGCAAAAATATTCATGCATATGTTTTTTGGACACTGTTGATGGCAGATAACATGTTTTTTTTTGGCAACACTCCTCCTACCAGTTACAGCTGCTGTAACACAGTTTAAAAAATTTGAAAGCAATAAGCCATCTCTGCTCATTTAAGAGAATGATCACTGTCTTGTCATAATTAGCAGGTATAAGTCATTAGACTATAATTAATGCTTCTTCAAGTTCACTTTAGGGTTTAAAAGAATCATAAATTACTCTTTATTCAGTAAATCAAATACATGAATCACTTTATTTTAAAATATTTCTTCCTTTCTTAAGAGAAAACTGCATTCAGATGGTTTTTAGTAGAAGAATCAGTCGTTTTTTAATGAAAGTTTTACCTGTGATCTGTTTATATAACTAATTATATATAAGACATTTTACAACCAAATAAAATATTGAAAAGTTGAAAAAAAACAAAAAAACCAATATGATTTAACATAGTAAAATTGTAACGTTCTGAAGAGAATTCTGAATCTGACATTTAGCATTGAAACCTACAATTTATACTGTAAAGAAAACGTTTTATATTTTGTTCCTAAATGTTTAGTTTGCTAAATTTTTACAAATTCATACCAATTTTCTGTTTTCCCACTAAAACCACCCTCCTACTTACAGTTTTGCTGCTTTGCTGCATCTGTTGTTCAGGGGATTGACTTTCAGAGGATTATCCTCTCGTTTTCATCAGCAAGCATTCATCCATGACAGGAGCCAATAACTCCTTATACATCACTAACATGAAGCCTGCACTTGGTGGGAGATGGATAAAGCATCCATCATCTGAAGGGTGTTTCTTGTGGATGTGTTTACCAACCTAAAGGTAATCTTGCATAATCCTGCAGATATCAGTGCAAATAGAGTATCTGACAGTATTCTGATGCACACACAACAGTAAATGATAGATGTTGTATACTTACATTTTCTAGCTTCTGTAAAACCAAAAGCTCTTTGCACTCCCATTCACATACACATTCATGCACAAATAGAGAAAAATAAATGATCGACTGGTGATTGACCTTCACCGTTGACCAGCTGAGCTAAGCCAGATTTTGAACCAATGTTCTCGTTGTTGTCTGCATGATTAAGAATTATTTCTTGTTCTTAAACATTCTGTGTACGTTTGGTAGTAAATAAAGTTTTACATCACATTGCATCACACAGCAATGCAAGCAAGAACGTTCTTCACATATTCACACACCGCTCTTAAAACAGAAAACAAGCAAACCGGTAGCTAAAACACAAAGTAGGCCTATCGCTATAATTCACTGCTTTTCAGATCCAATTGCTTATTCCAGACTCATTGGGGTCATACCTTCATCAAATCAATAAAAATTGTTTTAAGCAAGCTATATATAACCTTATTAATTAGTCAATATTTTACAAATATTTTTGGCATCAATGTGTTGTTCTTTATTACATTTTTAAGTAACAAACATTTTTCAATAAACTCTAAATATTTCAGTTTAGTTCTACAATTTACTGCATTTAACATCCATAAACCTGCAAATATATAAATGACATCTGGGTCTTTGCAGTTCAACATCAAAAAAAGGAATGCACATCTAAGTCCTCTGGGTTGTACAGCATCAAACTGCAATCCTGAAAGTGAACAGATGATTGAAAGATTCATTTAGTGTTATGACATTTCTGTGGGGTTTGTGGATGTACTGCATTGTTAGATCAGATAACGTCTCAAATGACTTGCAAAACACGTGTTTCTCACTGCCATCTACCTAAAACTTACACTCTACTTATATTAGCATTCAGTGTAATGTTTTGTCATACACATAAATAACTGAAGTTACCAAAAAGTAATGGTATCAATTCATGACACCTGTCTTCCTTTGCGACACAATGATCTGTTTCTTTTATGTTAATCTGCCTTTTGCTAGCCATGTTTGAAACACACTTCTTTCAGCTAAGTATTAGCCTCTTGAAGTAAAGCATAATAAAACATACAAAAAAATGTCTACACTAGTAGAAATTACTTAAGTTTCGATCAACTTCAATTGCATGTAAACAACCTTAAAATGTTTTCTAGTTTGTCTAATGAAAGTTTTTTGTGGAATTCTAATATGTACAGAGTTTTTCATTTTTGGCAACACACTTGCCTTAATTTAACGTCTATATTTCTTTTGTACCATTTCTACCGGTAGATGTTTTTGTCTATGGTACAATATACACACAGCGAGAGACAACTGTAATGATGCCTATCCTGTCGTTTACTTAACCATGATAAACCATGAACCATACTCTTGTGCTGAAGAAGAATGTGTACCAGCAGTTTTGAATTCTGTCATTTGTTTGGAGCCAACAAAGTTCAGACGGTCATTACTCATCAATTTCCAAACATAAATGTGTCGCTTCCTCATTTAGTCATTCAGCCATTCAGCCAGACCCCACAGGCACAGCAATTTGCAAACGAAATGAATGAGCCTCAGGTGTACAGCCACAACAGACTCACTTCCACCACAATTGTATGACATGTGATCTTTGGAGGTTTCATATCTCTCTGCAACTTTCAAGTATTGTCCTTATGAATTTCGATATTAATCAAGATATCTTGGCATGACAACACACAGATGTACAGAGATGTTCTACTCTGGATCATACAATTTTGTTCATTGCCATTTTTTTTTATTAAACCAATTAGGAAATGTTTTTTTCTAATCAAAGTATCTAATAACTCTTTACAAAGTACAATTTTGTATCAATTTTCTGTGCATTAACAAGTTTTCATTTAGTATTTTATATTAATAAAAATGTGGATTCTATAAAAGGGATTTAAGCTGGATTTGCAGGATTTAATAACAATACATTTTTATTGTTGTAGGTTTTATCTGGGTTTCTACAGATCATCATCAACAAAGAAAATACTCATAACAAATTTACTATGCTGTACTGGAGGTATGAAATTGTTCAGTTAGCTGAATGTACTAAAAGTAAAACAGCGCCCCTGGTGGTCAGAGATGGGTGTGAGGTCAGATTTGTATGAGGAACTCATTGCATTTCAATGACCTACTTACTGATTTACAGCTAGTGAGCAGCTCAAATGCATGAGCAACTAAAAAGCAAGAATGCTATTTAACGAAAAAGCAATGAAATGAGAAAATCCCTTTTATTTCTCTATATAGTTTTCCTTATTTACTTCCCCTGTCTTGTAAATTGTCCAAATATAAATTAAATCAAATACAAAATTAGAATTTAATATTAACAAAAATTATGAGCTCTCATCACATTTATTGATCAGTCTAAACCACTAAAATACTTTTTTATTCATTTGTTTTCTCTAATAAAGAAATAAGCTTGTACACTGTAATGGAGATACTCTATCCAATGAAGTAATGCAGTAATCTCCAATTTATTTATAGTTATTGCAGACAAAACCTTTTTTTTTTTTAATGTGGTTTTCTTCGAAATAGTGGTGCCAAATTCTTTCCAAATCATTTCTCCAGTTAGGAATGCAAGCAGAGAATTTTTTATTTTTTCGAACCAATATGATTTTTACTTCCTCAAATGTAATAGTGTACTTTCTTCACAAACTTGGTTGTAATTGTTATCACTTTTTTACTCTGCCAGTCAGAAGCAGCTAGATTTTGACCGTCATTACTTATGAGTTTCAAAACATGAAAGTTTCACTTCCTTGTTTAGTCATTCAGTCAGAGCCCACAGGAACAGCAATTTGCAAGCAAAATGAATGTGCCCCAGGTGTACAGCCATAACAGGAACAGACTCACCTATACGCCACAAGTGAATGCAATGTGAAGTTTCATATCTCCTTGCAGCTTTTGAGTGCTGTCCTTAGATTTTGGTCATTCTTTTTTCAGTAAACAATGGCATAACAACACTTACACCACACTTACAGAGCCATTTCTGTTAGAATATTAGTTTTTTTATATCTTAATCTGAAGCATAACTCCGAACAAGTAGAGGGTTCAACCCTGATTATATTATTGATTATATACAAATGATCCAAATAAATTAAAAAATACAGGTTGTGTACACACAATATAACACTCTCAACCATTTCTCCTCTCAGAGCACAATGACATTTTGTGGATTAAGGACATTTTAGTTTATTATATTGCACAAACATCCCCAAAAAATAAGTATTAATCTTACTTTATAAAATTTCCCATTATTTCTATTTGGTATATACCCTGCAAAATTGAATCCCTGATCCTCTGTAACCTTCATTCTTATCTATGCATTATCAAACCGCTTGTGGTGGAACCAAAGTGAATTTTAAAAATGGCCCATGTGGAGTAAAACCAACATTTTAGGGAGATATTTATACCTACACCAAGGTAAGGTTATACTGTGATTCACAGGCAGGAAACCTCAGAAAGTTAATATCACTTCTTCGACCCTCTTTCTTTTACTCTGAGAGCCCCGACCTCTATACTCAATAACGTAACTCATTGTTCTATTTTTTCCTGCCAGCTGTGTCAAGCTGTGCTTCAGTAGAGTTCTGTGTAAAAGCCTTTACGCTGATCAATACTGAGACCGCATATGGCAAGATCCAGGTTCTCCTGCAGAACCTCTCCCACAAAGAAGATGGGACATATTTAATACGTGCTAGTACAAGCAGACATTTTTCTTAAATTAAATTAGCTTCAAACATGTTAATAATCAGAATACAATCTATATTACAGGTACTCAAATAGCAGTAGTAATTAACAACAATAAAAACACAACAGAGAGTGTGAGAGTGAATGGATGTGTGATTGAGGATATTCTACCCTGCGACAGACTGGCGACCTGTCCAGGGTATCCCTTGCCTACGCCCAAGTGGCCGGGATAGGCTCCGGCAACCCCGTGACCCCGAAAGGGAATAAACGGTTAAGAAGATGAATTAATAAAAACACAACATGTTTGAAAAGGAGCAGACAGAAGCTTAGCCTTTTAAAATAAAAAAGTTATAATTTTGCTCTCAGGACAATATAATAATCATAGTTGCAATTCACAATCATCAACAATCATGTTCATCTTCGTCAATATATAGTGATAATACGGACAATAACATTTATTTATATATGACTACCCATGTTTGCAGTTAAAAAATGTTTATTGTCTACCTATTTTTTTCTAAATGCTAGTATTTATCAGTTATTCTTTTATTGTGCCCATACCATACATATGCTTGTAGCTATTTTTTAATGTTTTTACATTATTTCACCAGCCAGTTGCTACGTGCGTTACTACCCTGATGATGCATTTCTGAGAGGTAACATGATGTATGATGGAGGGGAATCATGTTCACATACAACAAAGGGCATGTCAAATACAAGCGTCAGCACAATCCTTAGACGGGGGAAACCTCAGAGAGCTTCTGTGCATCGCATTGAGCAAGAATTAATGCTTGGGAAGCAACTGTCGTCTGCTGCACCTGACAGCTACACAACAAAGCCAATCTCCATAAATAATGAAGAGGAACGATTTTCCACAGACAGAGAGAGGCAGAAGTAGAGGAGCTGAAATCAGAGAAGGGGAGGAGAGCATCACAGGATGAGGGTGAGTAACGGCAGAATGAATCCAAGACAGCAAGATGAAGAAAACTGCTTACACCAAGACTACAATTGCTGAACTGCAGAAGGAACTCTTGAAAAGCCAAAGAACACAGAAAAACCAGCACAACCAAGAGGCCAATTAGGATATAACAGGGTTCAGCTTCTCATCAAATATAGAAGGGAGAAAACAGGTAATCGATAGACATAACAGTTGTACGTTAAAGGGCTTTTCCTCACTTTTTTCTGTCATGGCCAAATTGGGTGTGGCAAGACACTGAGCTGAGCTGGTTACCGTGCTGCCAAGTAAGCCTGTCATCCAGAAACGAGACAGTGCCCGTCTAAAATCATGCTGATACGGCTCACAGCTTCAACCAGCTCTGAACACAACACTACACTTTAAGTAACAACCAGATCCAGGGCTGCGATTGCTGCCTCTGCAGCTTCACAGTGGAGCGGCTCAGAAAGAGTGCTGGTGTGCTTTTTGAACTCTTGCTGCATTCCAAAACCTACAATGCAATATTGATTCATACATGCAGTCTGCTTATATAAAATGATAATAATTAGTTTATATTTATAAGAGATTTTTCATGCGTCATTATTTTTTTCCCAAATTTCTAAGCGCAAAGTTATAAATGTTACATCTGACATTGTTTATTAGGTTTCAGGGTCATTTAATTACCCTAATAAATCAAAACCACTGACCATTGCTTCATTCACAGTAGCTTACATACATGTGAAAATACATCCATTTATCTATTAGTGGAAATTGTGTCTTGTATTTTTGCTCAATATTAAAACTACAACTAAAACTGTTTTACTGTCCAATCTTTTTTCATTATAGTGATTTTATTTTGGAAATAATGTTTAAATGAATGATTGAATTAGTTTGGTAGAACATATTCTACCACATTTTTCAGTATAAACAACAAAACTTTAGATAATTAAAGATGAATTTATTTCATGGATGGATTTGCCTTTGATATGACATTTTGCAGAACAAATATATATATATTATTATTATTATTATTATTGGAAGGGGGATACTCATCCTAGTTATTGAAAAAAATGTGTACAAATAACTAAACTTGGACTAAGCTTAAACTGAGCCAACCTTTTAAAAATGTATTTTATTTAAATTAACATGAAATAAGAGCAATAACAAATAAAAAGTCCTGTTGGTGTGAAATCCCCATAGTTTAATCTTTTATGCCTAATTTAATTTTGTGAGTTGGTCTACATTTGAATGGATATGATCATAAAAAACAGCTTTATTACCAGGTCTGCTGCTTGATAAGACACTTCCTGGCCTCATTTTCTATTAAGGACATTAATTATTTTCTCATCCTGCAAGTTTAAATAGAAACTATAGGAATTTCAAGTACATTACAGGTTGCTTTTGTAATCACAAATAAAGAGAAAATTATATCAATTAATGTACATAAGCTTTATATTTTAACTATAACATGTAATTTGATGGATGTTTGTCATTTTTTTGCAAAAAAATAATGGTTGGATCTGGTAAAGAGGGTGTACCACTATTTCACTTTAAAAACAACATACTGGCAAGAGGTTTAAGGAGGTTCAGCCATTCTAAGTCTCCCAACCTCCCCTCACCATCTGAGTCGTGCCGCAGAAATGCAGATAAAGTATGAGCAACCTTTTTTTTTGCAGATGCTGCTTAGCAGCAGTCCATTGGTGCATGAACACAGCATGCGTCTGTATCAGAATATTTCAAAACTCTGTGCAAATCTTAACCGTGAGGTAGATATTGTAAACAGGCAGAGTTTGCAGAAAATTGTGTTTAATATCTGTATTCTTTGATATGGAACTGAGTACTCATATAGTCAGGGAAAGAATAAGGTAACTTTGGCAAAATGTTATAAAACTGGCTGATCGCAATCACAGGAATAGCTGGAAAGAAACAAACTATATAAATGTTTCCTTTGGGTAGCAGCGTGAGATAAAATAATTTGATCAATTTTTTTTTTCTAAGCTGTCGATACCCAACTCAGATTTAAAAGCCCTTGGAATTTTACTTGGGTTAGAATTTTCCTTTAAAGAATAAAATCTGGATAACCAAAGATTTTCTACTCTAAAACACAGACCAAAAAAAAAGGACTGTCTTTAAATTTTTGGCCTTAAAATGTTTCTTTTTGGGGATTTTATTAGCATGTATTGAGCGATCCTTATTGTATTTTATGAGTGGTTTCATCTCATTCAGTTATGATATGAAGTCCATTGAGACAACTGTTGCAATATTGGGCTATATAAATAAATTGAATTGAATTAACTGCTCAAAAAATGCTAGTTCCCATTCATCATTAAAATTATGACAGGTCTGCAGTAGGAGAATTTCTCTTTTCTTTGAAAAAAACAAGTGTTTGCAGGCATGAAACAAGTCTAACTGTAGGGCAGCACGATATGAAGAAAATTGCGACCGCGATATTAGTAAAAAATATTGGGATGACAATATAACTTGCGATACATGAACAAACAGCAAAACAATTAAATACATAATTCCTATTTCACTGCAACACTTTAATTTAAATAAAAATCGACATAACTTAAATTACACTCCAAAGGACCCTCGTCTACGTAGGAGGCGAGCATCTAACATAAAAGGGGTTCATCCGATTGGTCAAATGCATAAATGGATTTATTTGATTTGTTAAATACTTCAAGCTGCCATAAGATGTTTTAGCACGTTACCATTTATTGTTATCTTCGCCGACTTTTGCGATATACACACAGCTTGATATCATGATAACAATAAATTTAAAAAATAAAGGATTTATTGTGCAGGTCTATCTAACAACAATTCAAGGACAGCTTCAGAAAGCATTCATACACAGGGATGTATGAATATTAAATAACCCTTGCCATTAAGACTCTAAACATCTAGATTTTCCTCATATAAGTAGTTGATATCATCACACCAATCATTGCAAAGTCAACACTATTTCCCACAATCTTGTTAGCTAAAAATGTCTTAGATTATTGAAATGGAGGCATATTTATCCCTACTTATGGAGACAATGAATGTGCAAAGACTGTGAAAACCACAGACTGACAGAGATTCATGAAGGCTATGAGTGACATGTAAAGTGAGCCAGAAGAGGTTAAGAATAGCTTGCGTGAATTTTTCTGAAATAGTACCAACCTGCACTACACTTCCCAAATAGATACTGCACTTCACAAAAACAAAAGCATATGTCCATCCTTTCAGCTCTATTTGCATAGAGGGGAAACGTTCATTTGTTTGGTCATATTCCAAACCCACTTGTTCCTGTTGTGGCTCACTGAGGTTCAGCTGCAGCCCATCCCAGCTCTCACTGGGCGAGAGGTGGGATCCATCCTGAATAAGGTGCATCACAGTGGAGAGGAACATGACAGCATCTATAATTCAGCTGAATGCATACTACACAGTGACATTATTTAAGCACTAAGAAACACTTAACTGCCTAAGGAGCAAATGAATGTGTATTCCAAAAAAACTAAAAGCACCAAATAGTTGACAATGGAAGCTCGTCACACTTTTTGCCATATTTTCGAAAAGAGCTGTCCATACATCAACACATGTATTCCTAAACCAGACACACCAACTGCAGTACATCCACATGAGGAGGTAATTTACAAGTCAACTTAGTGTTCTCCTACTGATTAGAGGAACAATAACTCATTTCAGAGCTTTTTCAGGATTAACACAGAAAGGGAAAATTGTACAAATCCTCTACGAAAGCTATTTTTTTTAGCAATATGTATGTTTTATCTTATTCTTTCTTTAAAAATTAAAAAAAAAGGTAAATGGAAAATGTCGTCCTTCAATTCAACACTTAATTCATCTCAGGGCTGGAAAAGCACTAATCCACTTTTCAATGTTAAGCTGATCTACCCAAGATCAGTGATTACAATCCAATAAAATCTCTAACTGAGCTTTAAGTAGAAATGTCATCACTTTCATATCAAAACCACTAATGTAGCTTAAAAGATTTAAAAGTGCATACAAGTAAAATCAAAAAACAAACTTGATATTTGATACATATTCTGCTCTTGATGTCCTCTCCTGGAGATCTACTTTATGTAAGTTATATGTGCACTGCCCAACAGTGGATTGAACTATTGATAAAGTCACACACAAGTTGTCATGTGTCTTCCAATAATATATATAAAGACACAAACAAACACTTGTGTTGAAGAATGACGCTTTTCATACCTTGAACCCTTTTTTTCTTACCAAAAAAAAAGCTGCACCTCACAAAAATGAATATTGGAAGAATATGTTTGACAACTCGCTTTCCAGGAGATACCCTTTATTTTATCTTAACATAGCTATTATGTTTGCCCTCATGCTTTGTTTCAATCGTCTGGCTTCATTTCTGTTCATCCCCTCCTTTTTAGTCTCTTTTTTCCCCACCCCCTGTCTAAACCAGTTCTGCTTTTCTCTAGCATTCAGAACACGTTCAGAACCAGCACCAAGACTCTAAGCAAGACTAAATCACAGGAGAGGCACATAACCAATCTGTCATTGCTAGTCGCTCAAGACAAGTACAAATATCATACATCTCTATGAAAGACTCTTTAATATTTACTACATTTACTACTCACACCTTCCTTTATTGTTTTCCTATTAGTCTGAGAAGAGTCGTGTCACACAAGCAGTCAGCTCAGGTTCCACATTGTTACAAACTGGACACAACACACCCACTGCACCTCCGCCCTGCCAGTCTTAACCACAAACACGAGCACCTGCTCTTAGTTTTGGAATTGTGTTTTCATTTCAGCAACGCTGAGCATGAACTGCCATCTAAGCTTGAGTTTATGGAAATTCCAAATGAAAATCTTAATGCAAATGCAGGAGCGTGCTTGAACGGATGGAAACATTTGGCTGATTTTGTCACACGGGACCCCCTCGTCTGTCTCACACAACCACTAAAATGCTTCCAAAATTAAAGAAGACACCAGTCACTACCATTCATGCTCAGATCATCGACATACACAATGACATAAAACAGCAGCTTTTTGTTTAAAAAATAGAATGCAAACAGTAAAAGCAGCACAATGTGGCTGTGTATAGATACCTGAAGTAAGGCTTCTTCCCCGAGCTGAGAGGCAGCACTAACATGCAGACACTGAGCACGCTCCACTGTGCACCTGCTCCTACCGCTGGCTCACTCGCACAAATGAGGCTCCCAGCGAGGAAAAAAAAAAGAAAGGAAACTGTCTCGCTCCTCACCTTGATCCAGCACACTGGAAAGGCCAACCAGCTGTGAGGCTGCTGCACATCTCACAGAGGCTTTTTGAAAGGCTTCCCTCTCTTTTCCACTCACTCCCTATCTCTCTCACTCTCTCTCTCTTTCAAACAGACAAACAAACAAAAACAGTGGAACAAACAAGAGCAAAACCACGAAATCTGTGGTCTTTCTGTCTATGCAGACATTTAATCACTAAGGGAGCCTTGTTTCAAAGTCACTCCTATTTAATTTGGTCCAAAATTTTTTTCAAAACAACAAACAGACTCCAATACAAAGCAAAAACAGGGTCGTGAAAACTGTCTTATGCCATTTTTTTGGAGCACAATAATAAAGCAGCTCTGGCAGACAAGGGTAGCTGGGATTCATTGTGGTGGCACAGGGGTGTGGCCAAGCAGAAGTTGGAATGAAATCAACAATCCTGCCAAATAATGTAAAAAAGCTTTCTCAAATAACCTTTCACACAGACTTTAAATACACCCTCCAACATTGTTATAAGACCCACTCCAATCATCTTCTGATCTTTTGTCAAAGCACTCCCAGTGGTCTTTTTATTATGATTACGCCGCTTTTAGGCAAAATAAAATAAAAGAACATGTTAAAAACACCAAAGACATTTTATTTTTACTATGTATTTATGTCTATTAAATGTTTTTACTTTTTTTTTTAAATAATAAATGTAAGGCACATGTGTCAAACTCAAGAGCCGGGGGCCAAATGTGGCCCGCCATGTCATTTCATGTGGCCCGCGAGAGCATAAAAGTTTTTAATTTCTTAAAATAAAATGTTTCTTTACTTGATAACATATTATTTATGTGTAGCTCCTGTTGTAATTATTCAATGTTTGCAGGTCTTGTGTGTGTATGCAGACTAATTGTAGTCATCAAACCATCATTTGGATGCAAGGCTGTGCGCAGCCTTTTTTTTATAAAATGTTACGCGTGTAATACATGTTCTTTCCAGCTCAGTTTTATGTTATTTTTCTTTATTAAATTTGATCTTTCATTAATAGAGTTATGTGGGTTTTAATAAGTGGACACAATTTAAAAGGATTTATGCTAGAGTAACATGCAAACATATGTTTTCTATGCAACAGTAATTGTCACTTTAAAACGTTATAATAAATAATTAGTTGTTTAACAATAAGGAGTAGTTACATTTATTTTTCATTACATTTAGTTACATGTATAAGTTATATCTGGCCCTTTGAAGACAACCACTGTGCTGATGTGGCCTTCGGTGAAAATGAGTTTGACACCCCTGATGTAAGGGTTCTGTGGTTTAGTTTGGTTATGTTTTGTTCATGTTCTTAGTTCCCCTTTGTCATTCACACCAGTTCTAGATTAATCATGATCCACAGCTGTCTTCATCTCAGTTAATTGCCCTCAGCCTATACACGTCTAGTTTTCAGGTAATCTGCTCTGTTGTGCTCCTACCTTTTTATTTTGCCATGGGTTTGGTTTCGTTCAAGTTTCTTTTAAAAAATGTTTGAATTTCTGCCACCAAGCCAAATCTTCTGCATTTTGAGTTCTCCACCACCAGTTCCTGACAATAAATTGTTACTTTTCATGCATTGTCATTTGGAATATTTTAGTTCTTTTTCAGTTATCCTTCCTCTTTCACGATTCAAGAAATACACACTGCAGGGTGTATGAGATCTCCCAAATGTGAAAATATTTTTGGTGGCCCAGCTCCTTAGAACTGCAATATTGAAAATAGTTCAGTGTCTGATGTGCAACAATCAAGGAGCTGATCCTTTGTGGGCTGTGTTGTGCAGAGTGGGATGATGGCAGCCCCAGCAATAAGGATTGTATTTTCCCTTGGCTGCCAAAGATGGTGACTGGTTAGAGAAAAACACTGAGCGAAAATGTGTAAATTGGCAACACTTTTTAGCTTAAACCATGACACTTAAAATTTTGCTTGTTTACCTCAATATACTGAACAGTTTAACCTGAAACTGCAAGCCAAACTATCGTCTAATTTCTCTTTATCTGTGTCTTTCTGTGCATAGAGAAGATGATGGCTCACACCTCTAACATGAAGGCCTATTAAAGACGTATTCCGATAAAAATTGTGTTTTTAACATTCTTGTGGCAGTTTTCTCATGATGGAGGTCATTAGAAAATTAAGCTAAGAATAGCATTTCTGAGTACGTCTTTATTTAAATAGAATCAGGAGTAGAGGAAAAAATGTCAATTTGAAAGAGCATAATTGTGACTTAGAAAAATACAATGGATGTGCTACAAGCTCCCTTTTCAGCTCCATTCTGATGCATCCACTTGCAGATGACTAGATGCCTGTATATCTTTGTTTTCATCGTCTGAGCTGGGATCTGGCTCAAAACTGTACGACTGGATAGCTCCAACATTCCTCACCATTTTTGTTGCGCCGATCATGTTAGGTTGGGCGTGTGAGGAGATGTAAACTAGTGGGAGGGAGCGTAAACAGATGGGTGATGGGAAGTGGAGATCGGGTTGCTCTGTCCCAACTGTCCCGCCCACAACTCAGAGGCGAATTTCTACGGAACTACTGCCGAACAATATCCAAACTTCTGCAGAAATGAATGTGCACGTACATGTACTTTGGGGGGGTCATGAGGAATTAACATTATAATACACTTGAAAGCTTTGTTTTGCATGATATAAGCCCTTTAAAAGACCACTGGGATCAAAGGATGATCGGAGGGGGTCTTTAAAAGATGATCAGTAAATGTTCCTAAAAAAAGTTAACAATAAGTGGGGACCTGGTCTCAGTGAGTGCTGAACATCATTTAAAAAAGCTTGTTGTTAAAATTCTTAGATATTTTGCCTATTTTTGTATGTTTTGCATTTTTGAATACCTTTTATTGCTTTACTGGTGTTTCCAAATCAAACATCATTTCAACATCATTCATTCAGTCACTATTATGTCTGCTATTGGTGCTGCTTTAAATAGACAGACAATTACTGCTACATAACAAGAATGACAGGCAGAAAATGAAGAATTTATAATTTGTCTTTGCAGATATTTACTGAAAGTTGCTGAGAATTAAAAGGAAATGCTCAGGGATGCATGTTAGTGTGCATACAATACTTGCGATGCAATTTGTAGAAGAAAAGACACATGAGGTCCATCATCTCCATAGACATAAACCACTTTTTCATTTGAGCCAAAGGTCATGTCATCTCTTCCTGTTTAAAATCAAGCAATGGAAAGGAAACTAGCCAAAGGATTAAAAGAAAATTATGAATGTTCTGGTGAGACAAAGCATAAAAAACCCATAAAATAAAGACGAGTAAATCACTGTACTGGAAGGTCATCTAAAATGATTCAGTGCCAAGAAGAACAGAAGGACGATAATTGGATTATAGACATAAGAAATGTGCACATAAAGACATGTTACATTAAAGGTGGAATGAAATGCCAATATTAATAGGTACAGCACAGTTCTGTCTATCTGTACTGAAAATACAAATTATTGTTTCTCCATTTCCTCATGCTTTTGCATGCAGAAGGCAAAACAGGATAACTGCCAACCCAGACAGGGGGAACACCAGCAGGGAGTTGGCACATAGTTCGCTTGCACTGACAGATCTGCAGAGTCACAACAAAACTCTGTCTAGGCTCCATGTGTGTGTGTGTGTGTGTGTGTGTGTGTGGGTGTGTGTGTGTGTCTTTGGTTGGTCCTTTACAATCAAGTCAGACCCCAGGACACAACATCTCTGCTTTTCCTGTGTGCTACTGTCTTTGTCGTGTTCAGCTTTGTGTCAGTCAGCAGGTTCTTTCACTACTTCAGCTGTCAGAGAGAATAAATGGAGGTCTGTAAAGAAAAATAATATTTGATACAGCACTATTCTTAAGGCAAAAAAAAGGCATTTGTAAAAGCCTGGTTCACTTTTCATAAATTCTTTACACCCACACTATAGGCTCTTAAATTTCTTTTTTCATTTATATACATGCAGTATTGTAAAACCCACATGTGCATTAAAGACAAACATTAAAGAAACATGCATTATTTGGCCAATGCATTCTTGCTTGAATGTCTTGTGTTGGCATGTTGGCACCATCGAACCCTAGAATGTGCACCATATGTCTTCTCTTTACTCAGAAAACATCAGCGTAAATGCACACACAAGACATTTGAGGCATAACAATAAATCAATATAGTAATTGTACAGTAAATCCATAAATTCCACAAATAGCAAAACTGACAGCAATGCTGTAACAAACCACAGAAAATCTCTTATCAAAGCTGCAGGCTTATCAGTAGAGTAAATGGAAAGAGGTACAGGCTTCAGCACTGGTGGTTGTCCGACTGGCAAACAGATGGACAAGGGTAGAAGCAGCAAAATAAGAGAGCACAAGACACAAAAATAGAAGCATTTTTTGACGCAAATCCCTAAAGCAGCCATGCGAGATTTTCCATAAAATCCAATCACCAATCGGTTAATGTGAAGTCTCAGGGGTTTGGCCTCTTTTTCACTTGTAGGGTCAGTTTACTGCTATTAAAACAAGAGTTTACCACAATATGCTTTGCACAGGTTGTACTTTTATTTTCACATTTTTAATTTACTTCCACAAACAAAAGATCTCTCCGCAATGCCAGGCCTTTTGCCAGATCTGACGCATTACTATTGAGACTTTTTGACACTAAGTGGTTATTCAAAAATCCGTTGTGCGGTAAAATCTTAAAAAACTCAATTTTCTCGTTAGTCCTTTGGAGAAACTCATTGTTGCTTCCTCAGCGCTTTAAAAAACAAGGGAACCCGTAAACACTGCACAAAATTCTATCATTTGAAAACCTACTTTTCTTAGCAAGCTGCCTTGTTTTGGTTGTTTTTTTATTTAACGTGCAGTAAGATAAATGTGTGCAGCAAAAATAACTTATGGGGTAAAATAAAATGACTAAAGAGATTGTCGTCTCTTTAAAAAAGAAAATCTACATCTATTCATGGAAAAAAGTCGCCGGAACGAGGACAGAAGCAAGAAGCTTAAAGTCAAATAGAGAGAGAAAGAAGTCCAAATGGGATAAAGAGGATACAGAAAGAGGGATGGAATGCTGACAGAAGACCAAGAAGAAAGAGATGCT